>NW_026126525.1:35555000-36955923 GCF_943737965.1 Phodopus roborovskii | reverse complement strand
ATGTGGGGTTTGGGATGACTTTATTTAATAATGTAAAAGAAACGGGAAACATATTTTTTTTTTACCTGTAATCATTATAATCATTAATTTGAAAAATAGAACATAACCACATTGTAAATTTTATATTGCTTGAAATATTCTACTGGGTCATATATTCTCTAAAGGAAAAAATAAAGAAGGCTAAAAGGAAAACATCAAGAATGAGAAAAGAAATACACTAGGATATATGGACAGGAAAACTAATGATAAGAAGAATAAACAAAAAATCAGGAGGAAACCATCAAAAAAGTGTGTGCTTCTTTTCCCTTACTCCTTCAGATTAAAAAAGTAGTTTGCAGACTCCATGGATCCTCATTAAGCCTTGCACTGCTGATGGCTAGTCCTCAGGAAGCTGGAAATCAATCTCAAGATACAATTAATCTACTGTTTTGCCAGAAGTTGCTTTATTCCACAACAGAAACACTTGATCACCTGTGTTCATTGATGTTTTGTTCATAATGGCCAGAAATTGAAAACAGCCAAAATGTCTATCATTAGAAGCATGAATGATAGTATGGCACATTTACACAATGGAATATTGTATTATTGAGCTGTTAAAAATATGAAATTTACAGCTGAATAGATGGATCCTTATTGAGGTAACCCAGATCCCCAAATATTATCTAATATTTAGATGTTAGCTTTTAAATCTTAAAGACATGTAACTATTGATAGATATAGTATGAGGAACCAGAGGGGAGAGGAAATTCTCCAAAGGGAAGGAAAATAGAATAAATAGTTATAGAGATGCAACAGAGATACAAGACCAGGAGGATAAAGTGAATACGGAACAGAAGGAACTGTGTGTGAGAAGGAATGTAAAAAGGTGTAATTAACATTAAGGGCTATTTAAAGGATCATATGAAAAACCTACTGTAGTAGAAGCTTCATGAAATCTGTAAATCTAAATGGAATCATCAAAAAAAAAAAAAAAAAACAGGGAATACAAGATTTAATGTAGACTTGAATGCAGAAGACTGACACACACATGAATTCCCAGAGGTCATGGCAACATGCATAGGACCTGAACAGGTACAAAGAAGATTGTGTCCCATCACTGAGATGAGAAAATAAACAAAAGCTCCCATTACTAAAAAAGAAACTGTGTCCAACTGACTACTACTTATAAAGAAAAAAATTATGTTTTTGCAGGGATACTCTTACTGAGTACACCAACTACACATGAAGCAGAACTCATGCCCACAGTAGAGAGTCAACACAAAATGAATTCAAAGGTAGTTTTGAAAATTTTTATTTTAGCTATATTGCTTTTTTTGGACATTTTTAGAGTTTAACTTACTGGTATTTTGCTTGGATAGTATAGTTTCCAATTTCGTGTTTATATCAGTTTTGATTATATCTACGTGTCATATGTCTATGCATGCATGTGTATGTTTTCCCCATGCTCTTTCTTTTCTCTTTTATTTACTTGTTTGCTTACATTTTAATTTGTCTTTTAATTTATTAATTTATTTACTTCAGAGAGAAAGAAGGCATGGAGTTGGAACAATGGGGAGTTAGGGGAGGATCTGGGATGAGATGAGGTAAGGGAAATCATGATCAGAATATATTATATGAAAATTTTTTATTTTCAATTAAAAACCAAAAAATTGTAATTTTACTAAGTAAACTCTGGTGTTCAGTTATTGGGAACTATCTACAATCAACATTTTCATGCTATTAAGAACAGAAAATTATTTTCTAAATACATTATTATTTGTGAAATTTATATGCTGACACTTTCCTTTCTAAAAATTATAAACATAGGGATAATATATTATCCAAAAGGCTACACAAACAACAAAGTTAATAACTGAGTTGTGAGGTGGTTTCAAATGGATTTTGTACTGGGTAAGAGGCAATAATTAATACAGTAGGCCACCTAGTGAAGTTAAGAAAATCACAGGTAAATACAGCTTGCATTCTTATGGAAGCTGAAAGAAATGAAGTAGGAAACTACCTCAAAATAGAACCATACCGATATGGAATCTTAAAGAAAATATTAAAAAGGTAAGATGGCCATGGAATATAAGGGGGGAAAGGTCATTATTTGCCTATAACCTAAGCGTACTTTCAACACAAGCATCTAATTGTTGTAAATGCCAAAAACCAAAGTCACTAACATTTAAGTCATGTTTTAAGTGGGATTAGGGAAGAGCAGAGACAGCATTGTTGCCCTGCAACTAAGCTTACAGAATGATCAGTTGTCAAATGTCAGCACTGTCAAATGTAAGTGCTGCTTTTGATAACAGTTGACAGATTAAACTCTCTAACCACATGACATAGCAAAGAAATTCTTCAAATGACAAAAAGAAAATACAATAAAACTATCTGAGCATCAGGAAGAATATAGAGACAAAGTAGATCTGATTGTCATTAAGTTTGAACACATGCTCAACAATATACACCAAGAAATTTGATCTGGATAGCCTAAATACAGTTTGAAAAGGCCCCAGTCTGAATTCCTAACTATAGGGTGAAGCACAATAGCCATACTCACTGATGGGAAAGTGGCTGTGCCTCTCTCTTTGGGTCAGCCTGATGATTCAGATAGAGCATGGTCCTTTTAAAGATAAGGATAAACACCTGCTCTACGGAGAAAGAGCCATCAAAGGCAAAACGGGCTATGAAGGCCTAGATACTTAGACACAATATCATCCCTGTTTATCACTGTTCTATTTCAAATAGCAAGGAAATTAAATCAGTCTAAATGTCTATCAGCTGATGAATGGCTAATGAAAATGTGGTACATACACACAATGCAATTTTATTCAGCTGTAAATTAAAACGAAATTATGAAAATTTCAGAAATAAGTAAATTAATAGACAAAGTTGTACTAAGCAAGGTAACTAGTCTCAGAAAAGCACTGCATATTCTCTACCATATGGGGAACCTTCATAGCTTCAACTCACTGGACTTACGAATTTAACAAGTGCTACTTTGGAATAAAATGAGGTAAGGACCCATTGGAGTAGGGATTCCTTAAGGGAGAGCAGATTGTATAACATAAGTCATATGAGAACGGAGAGGGGAATTTAAGTAAATTAAGTAAGAATGGGTGTGGTGAACAGAGGAGATAAGGATAGTAGTAAGAAAAGTTAACCAAAACTAAGGATGCATGAAAAAGCCATATGGATATGGAAAATCATTTCTTTGTGAGTCAAAAGTTATATTGACATTTTCTATGCCTGGATACCGCTGCTCATGAGTTACTAAGCAACATCTCCCTTGTAAGGAATGAGATAGCTCCTAATGAGTTATTTGTCAGAGAAGCATCAGTGGCCCCTTACATTACAGGCTCTTGGCTTGGTCCTCCATTGCCACCAGAAAAGAATTCCTATTAACTAGTCCTAGTGAACAACCAAGAACCACACCAAGAACCTGTTTGATATCATATACCTTGACTGTAGGGTGTAGAACAATCAAACTAGAACTGAACTGGAAGATCCCTCTATGACAGTTAGCTCTAGTGTTGCTACAAGCTGTTATCCTGGATGCTTTGGAGAAAATCTACTAATGATCTTATCTAGCTGTGAACCTGTAATCTGCAATGTCAACTTGCTGTATGAGATGGAGCAATAGTAGCATGACTGTTATGTGAGTAACAAATCATCCCTGGGTTGTTTTTGAGCCTGTTCCACAAAAGAGATGTCATTATTGATTCTACAAACTCTATCAAAAGCCAATAGCTGTGGACATCTTAGGCCCTAGGGGTGAATTGATAGTATTATTTATATAGATTAGATAGATTGTCAAGGTACCATACTGTTTTCTAAATAGTTACATTTATGCACATAGGCAAAAATTACTCCCAGTCATATTTGGAGAAGTCACTCTTTTCAATGAACTATGGTGCATGCAGAGGTACATGGTTGCTCAGCAGTGCTGAGAATAATTGAGAGCTGAGTGATCAGCTAAACAGGACTTTTCACCAGTCCTTCCAGGCTCAGGGAACATCACAGAAAGGGAACAGGAAGAAGATAAGGAGAGGGCTGTGAAATGCTGAATTATTATGATAGAGCCAATGCAGTCATGACTGAACAGCCAGTGTGGCTGCCTGCAGTGAACCTACACAAGGGTGAGTCTATCTAGACTCACTTATGGATAAGGGAGGAGCTTACAGAGCCTAGCTCCTCCCTAGTTCAGTTATGTTACCCACTGAGAAGCTCACCATATTCAAGTGGAAAATTCCTTACAAATGGCCACAGATAGTCTTGGTATCTTGGTATGTCTCAAAAAAAAAAAAAAAAAAAAAAGTTGTGTTAGGAGTAAGGTTTTTCCTGCCGGTCTTGGGCCCAGCGCCATGCCAGCCACAAATAACCACAGAGACTCTGTATTTCTGTATTAGGTATACAGCTGTTGGCAAGTTACTAGTTTCTTATCAGCTAGCTCTGTCTTAAATATTAACCCATTTCTATTAATCTAAGTGTTTCCACGTGGTCTCATCTTACCAGAGAGAGAGGTTCTCTCTGTCTTCCATCTTGAATCCTCCTTACTCCTTCCTAGAATACTCCTTGTCTCCTAGTCCCACCTATCTTGCTTTCCTATTGGCCAATAGTACTTTATTCATTAACCAGTATGAGAAACATATTTATAGAATGACATCTCCTATCAAAGGTGTTGTGGGTTATGGATAGGAGAGAAGAACTTGTAGGACAATGTCTTCACAGAGTGATAGTGGTCAGTCAGAAGGAGCTATCAAAGAATTTTAATTTTTAATTTAATAACCAGAATACATGTTATACTTGTATGGAAATATCAAAGAAAGACTCAATGAAAGTTTACAATAAAAATGTAGTCAACTGCTTCCTCCTTTTATCTTGACTCTAGCAGTGCATAAAAATATCACCTGCTTACAACATTCCTTAGTTGCCAGTAGTTCTGTATGCAGGGTTGAAGCCTCTTAGGCTTTCCCTCATTCATGCATGTCTATCGTCCTTGTTCAGCTCATATTTACACAATCATGCTGATGAGACCTTCTGACATTTCTAGAACACACCAATTGCTTATCCAATACCAAAAAATCATCTCTATGAAAGACCGAAAAAGTAATGTTAATGATGGACTGACCTGGAAACCAATATCTGTTCCTTAGAATTTGCTAACTTCCTCTCACAAGGCCCTGAGATAAAAAGAATTCACACTGTCCCTCCATTCCTGTGAGTCAAAAGGTGGTAAATAGGGTCCTTAGGAAACAAAGAGATAGCTGTAACTCTGGTTTGCCCAGAGAAAATTAATTAGCACACCCTGAGGCCCTAAGGTCTGTTGATCCTAATAGCAGACAATCCGGCCTCCAAGGGTCATATACTCAATGGACAGAGGGTCCCACCCCCTCCCTAAGCTTGTGAGTTTGCCTTTAAAAACACCTGAGCCCAGGGGAGGGGGCTTCTCTCTAGCCTGCGTGCTGGAGGAGCCCGTTTGCGCAAATGTTTCCTGTTCATTAAAGCCTCTTGCGTTTTGCAGCAACTGGACTGGGCATTGAGTTCTTGGGGTATCGACCGAACCTGGAAGGCTCCTCATTCTGAGGGTCTTACACCTGAAGACAAATTAATAAAAAAGTGACCAAAAATTTGGAAGAGAGCAAGGAAAGGTACACAAGAGGAATTGGAGACAGGAAAAGGAAGGGAGAAATTATGTAATTATAAAAATAATTTCTTAAATTTCAAAAGTAATTGATGATGGGGAATTTGTTAATATCTTAAAGGTGTTTTTGTACACTAGAAAATGTTACTTAAATAATTTTGTGGGAAAAACTCCAATCTATTAATCTACTTCACCTTCCAGGTAGGTGCCTCATAGCAGGAATTTCTAACTGAGTCTAAAGTTCACATATTCTTTTCCTAGGAAATTCTGTTGTGAAATATTTAACTATGTAAAGATGTGTTACATTTGTTTAAACTGCAGAGTATTATTTCAACTGTGCAAAGATATGTTACATGTATTTATGCCAAATTTGTTTAAAGATTTAAGGATGTGTTATATTTGTGCTGCATTTGTTTAATTATGTGAAGATGTATTGTTGCTGTTTTACCTTGCCTGCCTAAGGCACCTGAATGGTCTAATAAAGAGCTGAATGTCTAATAGCTAAGCAGAGAAAGTATAAGCAGGGCAAGCCAGACAGTGGTTGCCAGCCAGCAGACACAGAGTAGAACATACAGAAAGAAATGTATAAAGCCCTGAGGCAAAATGAAGAGAAACAGTTTAATTTAAAGAAAAGGAGCTAGCCAAAAACAAACATAATCTAAGACTGAGCATTCATACTACTATTAAGTCTCTTTTTCATTATTGAGAGCTGATTGGTAGCCTAAAAGAAAAAGCCTGCTACAAAATTCATCTTACACATAAAAATAGTTAATTTGGCTGTTAGGTTATATACTATCAGTAGGATGAAGATGGGTAGGCAGAGGCATTTATACAATCAATATCACTGACATTTATAATTCAGTAACTTACTGAAATGCACAAATTCTACAACTATGGTTACATTTTTTATCTATTTGTCCAGTTCAGTGAATTTTCCTTTGTGCACTTTTAAATTATCTTGTTAGATACACATCTATTTACAATTGTACCTTCTTAAATAAAATACTGGCTTTCTAATATTTACATTTCTTTATATATAATGCTTTTAATTTTCTTTTTTATACTTTCTAGGAGAAAATTCACAATTTTTTTTTAAGTCTTGCACTTGTTACAAGTTCACACTTAAAAAGCCTTACCTACTATTTCTACCTATGGATCATCTTAGGGTTTCTGCTGACTAATATGTTTGCTGATGTACTATTTATGTGTTAATTTATGCCCCATAATACTTTCATGTTTCTGCAGCATGCTAATTCTCTTGTATTTGATTCACTGCAATGCTACAGATAGAGTTAATTTTATTTTAAAGGTATTAACCTTTTGCTTTAGGGTCAGATAGACTTTTATCTCTGATATCTTTCTTGCAGTATTTGGGAACTAAAGTGTCTGCTTGTTTCTTTTTGTTTTTTATCTACTGACTTTACTCGCAATGACATTCTCTATGTGTGTTCATTTCAATGAACAGTAATTTGATAAAGCTAATTTATGGATTTTGAAGCTCACTATCTCTGTGTATTCCCACTTAAAATTTCAAGCTGCTCCCAGGCTCTGAACTGTGTCATGTGACCGTGTAAGTCTTTAAGCCTTGGCTTTCTGCTGCACTCAACTCATGGGGTCATGAAAAATGAAATGCATATGCACATTTTTCAGCTATGATCAATTTTTCAAAAGTCAATTTTCCTTCATTTTCTGCCTAATTTTGATTACTCTTAGGAACTTCAAAAGCCATTTTCCTTTTTGTGTTTGAATGTTACTCATGTGAATATTAGCATTGTTGTGTGCACATTGGTTAGTATGAGGAAGACACTAATATTCAAAACTTAGACCTAATTCCACAGAAATTTCTTCACACCTCTTTATGGTTATATACAGTATTCAGTTCTGCCTTCAACTTAGTTGACATCTCAGGATTTGACACTGTCCTGCTTAAAACATCTTGCTTACTTGTCTCCCAAGAATATATTTTATGCCAGTCTCTCTTATTTAAGTGGCTATTTCTTTATAGGCCTTCCCCCAGGTCTGTCTTTGTCTTCTAAATATCTTAACATTAAGCACACACCACAACCCAGGGTTGCAATTTCTTGTTTCTCTGTCTGCATGTTTAGTAAGAAATCATCCATTTTGGTAGTGATATCTAGTCTATTTGGGAAGCCCTCAAAGTTATAACTGTTTCCCATGATTCTAAACATTGCACTTACTGTTTGTTTAGCATCCCACCTTGAAAATCCATTAAGCATCTCAAATGTGGTCACATCTGAACTCAACCTCTTAGTTTGTTATCCAGATGTATTTAAGCTATACATCTGTCTTATTATAGGTAAATATAAACATTCAGCTGTCCAAATAATCAAAATTTAAATGGTTCTCCTTTAATTGTTGGTCCTGTGACACTCACAATCAATATGTAATGAAATATTGAATGTTATACCCTGAAAAAGATTTACCCAGTACTTTCCCAGTAATCACTCCTATCAATATTTGCTTCCCAATTGATGTTTTAGCTTCCAATATTTACATACCACTAAGTTTTAAATGTAAAAGCTAAGTTATTCATTTACAATGTAAATAGAAAACATGTGCCCTATGTCAAATATTGTTCAATGACTTACCATTTCATTTATTATGGAAAAAACATTGTGTTAATAGTGATCTACAGCCCCATGTGATGCTCCCACTGTGACTAGTTTGTAACCCATTCTTGCCATTTCTTGTCTGCTCAGTCTTCAACATTCATTTAGGATTCATTTTTACTTTCTGAAATGATAATTCCCTAACCTTTCTGTAAATCCTTTTTATCCAATAGCACTTATATTCTTGCTACAAATGTAATTCACCACTTTCTACATTATGTTATTCTTTCCTATGAGAAAGTATAAGTTTCTTAGTTGGTGTTTTATTGCTGTGAAGAGACACCATGGACATGGAAGATCTTATAAAAGAAAATATTTAATTAGGGCTGGCTTACAGTCCATCATCATCATGGTGGGAAGTATTGCAGCATGCAGAAAGACATGGTGCTAGAGAGGTAGATGAGAGTTCTACCTCTGAATCCACAGGTAGCAGCAAGAGACAGTGAATCACTAGGCTTGGCTTGAGTTTCTGAAACCTCAAAGCTCATCCACAGTGACATACTTTCACCAGCAAGGCCACATCTATTCCAACAAGGCCAGATCTCCAATGATGCCACTCCCTATGAGTCCATGGGAGCCACTTTCATTCAGGCCAACACAATAAGGGTAATATGTTTGAGGCTTTTGTTTATTGAGGAAAGTTCAAATTTCTAGTGTGTTTTATAATATTCTGCACAATCTTTCTTCTTGCTACCTCTAAAGTGTTCAATCCTTACTATTATAGCTTTTCTTTTTACACATATATGCAATAAGCCATAGTATTGCTATGCAATAGACATAGTTATCTTTAAGTACAATTCCAAATTGATTTCACCTGGTCCTGGGACACTTTTCAATGCTCATAAGCACTTGTTACAATTAGTCATTAATTAGTTTCTTCAACTGAAACAGAAACAAATATAAAGCACATGAAAGCAAAATCCCTTCTCTCTTTTCAAATACTTAACACAATTTCTCAGGTAGTAGGTATTGTATATCATTTGTCATAAAAGTTATACCTGAAGGTTGTTATTATAATTTAAATCTTCTAAGAGGAAACCAAGATTTGCTCATATCTAAGAAACTGCTGCATAGAAAAATTAGTATGTGACCCAAATCTGTCTAAAACCTTCTTTCACAAAATACAAGAAAGTATTACAAATTATATAATTTTTCTTTTGCATAATTATGTAATGATTTATTTTAGTAAGCCATTTACTTTTCAATACATTATTGTTCATCTCTGAGAATTGTTGTTAGACAGAATTAAATGGCTTTACTTAAAACTATTATGGGAATTTAGGGAAACATAAGATTATATGCAATATAAATTTGCAGCACTCAAAATATTTTACAAAGGTTGTGTCCAACAGAATGAGTACTGTGGTGAGACCTGCAGTTTGATAGGCTGGGAAGGTAAAATGCATATTAAAGTTAGAGTTCCTGATCCCTGAATAAAACTAAAAGGTATACTTAGAAAAGCAAGAAGAGGATTTTGAGCCAGTTTACTAGCCAGTGGCACTGATCTAATAAATTATATACATGTGGTATTCATTGCATTGTTCAGTCTGAAAGGGAACCATTAAGACTAAATGCTTAGCATGATGTGAACAATCTCAAAATCAGAGCTTAGTGTTATTCTTGACTACAAGATATACATCAGAGCAGAAGGTGGCTCTCTGACTCACTGTGAGGACTATAATTATATCTAATAGATCATAAATACCAGGCTTATGCTTTTCAAGGAAAGGAACATGCTTTATTTTATCTCTGTGCACAATGAAGAATTTAATGTGAAAGTAAACAGTCTTTGGAGACAGGAATTCCTGGGTATGAACCATATTTATCTATTGCAGGGTATGTGATTTCCTATGTATTCCCTAAACAATGAGCATTGGTTTCTACTTTTGTAAACTGCAGATAAATTGAAATGTAGTTTTGAAATAAATGATAATTAATATCTCTATACACCAAAAGAATAGAATTTTTTAAAAAAACTTTCAGTACCTTGTACTATCAATAATTCAAAAATCACATTGTGAAATATACAGAAAATCCTGTGTTTTTCTTTACAAATAAAAAGGACAAAAAACTTTAAGGTCTTCCCCCCCCCCAATGGAAAATAGTCAATAATCAGAGACTGTTCTATACGGATAAATATGAAATGAGGAAATAGTGTGATGACGGAGTGTATTTGCTTCCTTTATTTTGTATTGACTTCAATTTCACCATTTTTATTTTGTTTTCCACCCAAGGCTAGCCTCACTTTCATGTTTAGTGCATAATGGTCTTCAACTTCTAATAAACTTCCGGTGTTGGCCTCCTGACTACTGAGATTCGCAACTATTCCAGGCTGGGTCTTGCTTTGTGCTTCTTAAATGAGTCTTAGTTGAAATTTCCTTTGTTAGTAACACTATGTACAAATGTTTAGACTAAAGACAACAAACAAACACACAAAACAAACAAAAATAAAGAGCCAGTAGCTAATGGAAACAGAAGCAGATATCTATAGCTAAGCACTGAGCCGAACTCCTGGAGTCCAGTTGTAGAGAGGGAGGAGTGATGAGCAAAAGGATCAAGACCAGGCTGGGGAAACCACAGAAACAGTTGACCTGAACAAGGGGGAGCTCATGGACCTCAGTCTGACAGCTTGGAAACCAACATAGGACTGAGCCAGAACTCCTGAATGTGGTTGTCAGTCAGGAGGAATGGGCAGTCAATGGAGCCTCTGGTAGTGGATCAATATTTATCCCTAGTGTATAAATGAATTTTGGGATCCCATTCCCCATGGAGGGATAATCTCTGAGCCTAGACATATGGGTTAGGGCCTATGCCCTAACCAAATGATGTGACAGACTTTGAAGATGTCCCATAGAAGGCCTCATCCCTGGGGAGCAAAGGTAGGATGAGACAAGGAGTTGGCAAGGGGGGCAGAAGGGCAGGGGAAGAGGGAACTGGGATTATATGTAAAATAAGATTGTTTCTAATTTAAATAAAATTGATTTTTAAAAAAGAAACAAAGAGAAACAACAAAAAGCATACTAACAAGTCCCCATATCTAACAACAGGAAAGAAAACAAACATTGAAAGCAAAGTCAGGGTCACTGCTGCCCTGGCTGCTCTCAAGAGAATCTTTCTTTCTCTTTGATTCTTTTTGCTAAATAAAACTCAACAACTACTTTGTAGAACTGGATAGAAGTACATTCTGTCCTTTCAATTCTATTCTTATTAGAAAGACAGAAAATTTTCATTGAAAGGAAGAAAAAGGGTGAGGGAGAGATAGAAGGAGGGAGGGAGAAAAGAAGAAAGAAGGAACAAATGAACAAAAGCATGAAGGAAGGAAGCCTTAAAAAGCTTAGCTGTCCTAGAGAAAAATCATTTCTAAAACAGCCCTGGCTTGGACAATCTAAATGTCTAATAATCATTGCCTAATATTCTTGAAGGCTGAGTTTAATCAAGCAGAAGGCACAGAACATTTCAAAATCATACACTGATATATTTCTTTATCCACCTGGTAACAACCAAGTTCAAGCCTTATACAGAGATGAGGAAGAAGTATAGCAAGCTGATAACAGGCATTTCAACAGTGGATGTCCATGAAATCTTCTAATTATGATTTATTTTAAATAATCATTTAAAATTGTAAGCATTGCAGGGCAGTAGATTTCTAGGACATACTCCATAGCTACACAGAGAAACCCTGTCTTGAAAAAAAATAACTGTAAGCTTCATTAAATACGCTTTATTTTATTTTTGTTTTATTTTATGTCTATGAGTGTATACCTGTATGCACGTTTGTACATCCTGTACATGTCTAGTGCCTTTGGAAGCCAGAAGATGATATTGGATACCTTGGAACTGGAGTTAAAGATTTTTTTTTAATGTATATACTAGGAATTGTACCCTGTTCCTTGGTAAGAGCAGTAAGTTGTCTTAATTACTAGGCCATCTTTTCAGCCCCATAATGAACAATTGCGATTTATCAATTATTTTCTTAGCAAGAAGACATCTAATCAAGCAAAGAACAATAAGAAAAAGGAAGGTGCTGAAGTAAGTAGTTATAAATGGAGGAGGCTGGTTTATCAGAATAGCTACTTTAGCATGTTTAGTAAAGGCTGCTGAGTGTATCACCTTAAGAAAGCACTGAAAAATGTCCATGTTCCTAAAGAAGTAACTTATTTCCATTCCAGGCCTCTGAATTATTTTGAGCTACTTTGTGCACTTAGTGAGACTATCATACAGCAGGAAACATAATTAACCTTGCTCTCAGCTGAAGAATTCTCGATCCAGGTAAGACGGGTATACTACTGGAACTCTGCTGTTTCAGTGGACTGGGCACATCTTCTCTGAAAGAATGCATCTCCGTTGTGGCTTTAGAAGAAGTCTCCGTATACAGAGAGTCCTCATAATCAGACTCCTGAGCTAAACCCCTCAGCCTCTGCACACAGGACCCACTGGATCTCAGTAGTCACATGATCTCAGGGACATCCAGCATCCCTGAAGGCAAGCAAGGCAGGGCACAGAAATCTTTACCAAATTATACAATGAATCAATTTGTGAAATAAATTTTCTTCCAGCCTATCAAAGTAGATCAAAACTTTAAAGTAAAACTTTAAAGAAAACTGAAAAATCAAGCAAAAAAAAAAAAAAAAAAAGGAACTGCCTTTGTATGCCAAAAGCCTGAAACTGCTTTTTTTTTCCTTGCTATTTTAAGAATTTTCTTTGTCTTTTGTTTTTTTTTTTGTTGTTGTTGTTGTTTTGTGTTTTTTTAAACTGGTACACACTGTTCACACCTATATTTCAAGTTTGGAAATGCATATTTGCAAGCAGCAATACAAAAGTATTCATGAAGAATGCATAATCTCTGAAAATTATGAAAACATCCCTGCTACCAATACATTTCTAAATACAAAACTGACTAACATATTTGTTACTACTGTGTAGCTAGAGAAGTTCATTTCAAAACAGATAAAATTCAGTCTTTAGGTGTGAATGGTATGAATGACAGTCTTTTTTTTTTTTTTTAATTCTTATTTGTTTGGGATCCTTAAGCATGCAAAAGCTTTGAACAGGAGGGTCCACAAGGAACCAGTGTCGTACTTTGGCATCTAGTTAGGCCAGGAAACACCTGAAGGTGAAGAGCACCCAGTGGCAGACACTGAGAATAAGGAGAATGAAGTTGAAGAGGTTAAGGAAGAGGGTCCAAAAGAGATGACTTTGGATGAGTGGAAAGCTATTCAAAATAAAAACCGAGCAAAAGTAGAGTTTAATATCTGAAAATCAAATGAAGGTGCTGATGGACAATGGAAAAAGGGATTTGTTCTGCATAAATCAAAAAAGTGAAGAGACTCACGCTGAAGATTCGGTCATGGACCATCATTTCCGGAAGCCAGCAAATGATATAACGTCTCAACTAGAGATCAATTTTGGAGACCTAGGCCACCCAGGACGTGGTGGCAGGGGCAGACATAGTGGATGTGGTCGTGGTGGATGTCCAAACCGTGGCAGCAGGACTGATAAGTCAAGTCCTTCTGCTCCTGATGTAGATGACCAAGAGGCATTCCCAGCTCTGGCCTAACTGGATGCCATAATACAACACTGGTTCCTCATCTTTTTTTTTTTTTTTTTAGATTCTCTATTTAGGCTTTTTGTTTTTGTTCATTGGGCTGTTATGAGACAAGATTGCACTAAATTGTCCATGCTGGTTTTGCCTCAAACTCCTACTGCCTCAGTCTCCTGAGTGCTAGGATTGCAGAAATATGTCTGAATATTCACTCCTTCAAAGATGTTTACCATAGGCAACCTTGAGCCCTTCCCATGAGGGAGAAGCCTCTGGCCCTTCTACATATTCCAGAAGCTACATGAGGAATAGAGAAGAAGAAATTGAACTTAATTCTCAAGCAACTTCTCTTGAAAAGTCTTAAGACTGGTCTTCTTGAGCATCCCATTATCTATCATGTCACCCTTATCCACAACACCTGTAATTCATGATGAAGAAGCATTAAAACGGCTCAATACAAACCACTCAGAAATGTAGGACTTGCATGGGCAGATCTTGCTATGTATGCCATGATGACAGCAGGTGGTATGATACTGTGACTAGGAAGAATCAGAGATCTAACTGAATGAATAGTATGGTCATTGGGAAGCAAAAGGAACTACCTTCATCATTTGAATCTGCATGGGTTCCAGTAAACAAGCAGAATAAGAGTAAAGAATAAAGGAGGTTTCTTGCAAATATGGGAGAAAAATATTTGGAGCATAAGAGAAAAGAAATTGTGAGAGCATATAGGACATGATATAGGAAAAGAAACTTACTAGTCCTGAGTATGGACAAAATGGAATAGCTCCTCTCCTCAGTGGTTAAATTTATTCAGCATGACAAGGCCTGTTTTATCAAGCAGCACACTAACCATATTTTTTAAATTATTAAATCAGGAAACAGTAAATTCTGAATGAACTGGATCACTTTTAATAACATATGTGTACATATACATATACAAATATATACATATACAAATAAATAAAATGTAAAAGCACTTTTGTAATTAACTATTTCTAAATTCTACCAAGGAATTTCCTAAAGTCCACAAAGAAAAACATGAATGCATCTATCCTCAATCCAGAAAAAGAATGAGATTGTGTTCATCTGTAGGTGAACATCCTTCATTCCTTGTTCCAGGTGTTCAGGGGATAAAAGCTGAAAATTCAGTAGTTAACTTGGTGGGTACTTGTTAAAGAAATAGGTCAAAGAGGAATGACTGGTAGATTTCTAGCTTGTTATCTGAAAAGAAGAAGGCTTGAATCTGAAGAGGTTTTGGAAAATGTATGAATAAGGTTTTGCAGGTGTTGAATATATGAATCTGTGAGTTATCTAATTTCGGATTTGATAGATGGATCTGGAGCTCACAAAAGAATTTAGCATTTGGGGATAGATTTCCATGAGATGATAGCATGCAGGTGCCCCTAAATGCCCTCTGTAGACTGAATATCATAAGTAAAGACCAACTCCATAAAATAAGCCCTTAAAAGCACCCATGTTTGCCAGCCAGGTTCAAGGAGAAACCCCAGCACAGAAAATAAAAGCAAACCAAAAGTAGACAAAAGGAAAACTACATGTGCGTGTGTGTTGTTGAGCTCCTATACACTGAAGATTTGAAACAAACAGGATGCCCTGTGCTTGGAAGAATCAGTAAACAAAGCTGTTCTTCTAGGAAAAAGGTGGTGAGGTTAGAAATACAACCAAGATGACTAAATCATTGTCCTGATTATTTTATTCTGCTATGTCTTTGGTCCTGCATATCTTAATTCTTCTATATCTTCAGTCAAGTGAAAGGAATGTAGTTATTTATCTGTGATTATTATATGAAAGAATTATACTTAACAGAATAAAAAAGTAAGCAACCAGAGAAAGAGTTCCTGAACTATATATTATTTAACATAAAAGCTCTTTTTTTCCTTTTCTTGTACCTTTGGGAGAACTTTCTCCTATGCTTACTAACTTGTAAACTTACAGACACACATGTGTACTTTAAAAGCGAATACAATCTCATTAATACAAAAAGATTTTATGTAAACACTGTCTGCTTCATTTATAAGTGATGAAGGATCTGGGGTTAAGATGTTACTGAAAATAAACAAGCAGAATTGAGGCTGCAGTTGCTGAACATTTACAATAGTCACCCAGTCCCTTCTGAAAGGGAGATGCCCTTTAGTTTCCATCTCAGTTGACATTTAAAATCTACAAAATTCTAAACATTCCTTTGCTGAACTATTAAACAGGAATCATAGGAGAAGAATTGAACTAAAAGTAAGTAGAAAAGTCTTGTTCCCTAAAACAAAAACAAAGACAGGTCCAATAGATAGCAGGAGTTCATAGAGCAGGACAAATATTTTTTATATCAGATGCCTCAACCTCTCTTTCCTGAATATACTTTTCTTTACCTATTCATAAAATGTGTGCAATGAATGTGTAGCTTGAAGAAAGTGCTGAAACGGTTTTTTGATTTGTTTGGAAAGGAAATTCGGAGTTAGAAAGATGAATCAGTGTTTCAAAACATTATTGTTTTTCCAGGGGACAGTTCAGCTCCCAGTATGCACATCAGACACTACAATCACCTATAACTCCAGCCCCAGGGGATGTCATGGCCTCTTCTGCATCCTTGGGCACTCACACATGGCATACATAGACACAAATACAGAAATAACCCTATCATACACACACACACACACACACACACACACACACAGAGAGAGAGAGAGAGAGAGAGAGAGAGAGAGAGAGAGAGAATACAAATACACTGTGGCCTCTTTGTTAATATAGAACATGTATCACTGCCATATATATATAATTAATGAAGATATTTACAAGCTAGATATGACTATCAAAATTACATGGAAACTGTTACTGGCAATTTTAAAAGGAATAAATTGACACTGGCAAATCATAATTTTCTACTTAATTGCTTTTTAGCATCTAATAAACTTAATTTGTTTAAATATCTGAATTTGGAAGAAATTATCTGGAGGAATAATTAATAATTTAAATCTAAGCTGGGTGTTGGTGACACATGTCTTAATCCTAGCTATTAGAAGGCAGGGGCAGGTGTATCTCTATGTGTTTGAGGCCAGCTTGGTCTACAGAGCTAGTTTCAGAACAGGCTCCAAAGCAATACAGAGAAACCTGTCTTGAAAAATAAATAAATAAAGTTTAGATAGCCAATAAGCTACATGAATACATTCTTTATGGTATACAGATAAATACAACTTTTGGGGAAACCATGAGATTATATTAAAATTCACTTTGTCTTCTGGTTATCCTGGTCTATCCCTGCAATTTCAGCACTTATGTGGTGAAAGTAGCAGGACAAGGAAGACCAGTCATCTGCACTATGTCATAAGTACTAGGCCAGGGTAGGCTACATGATAGCCTTTCTCAGAAAAGTAATAATTATTAATTAATTACATTAAATAAAATTAACTCCATAGATTGACAACATATGAATAATTTATACCCACTGAATCCATATATGAATTTATTCCATTAAAAACGTATACCAACTACTAAATCAGGAAGAGCTCAATAAATGATGTCACCAGAGGATGAATATATAGTGAGATATCTACCCCACCCACACCTGTTACACTGGCTCATCCCATTAGGTCATGGGAACAGGTGTGGGCATGACCTGTGGAGACTAGGTCTGGGGTCATGGACCCCAGCTCACTCTCTTACTTCCTGGTCAGAGACAGAGAGCGCCTCGACCACTGACTTTGGACATGGTGTCTTAATGTGCCTGCAAGAGACAAACATAAAAGACTGCTGAACCTTGCCAAGTCAGGGTAAGACAGCCTTTTTGCCTCCCTGCTTCTGTTTTAGTCTGTCAAATACTCTAGGCCTTAGCCAAAACTGATTGTCCTGATGTTGCTGTGAGACATTTGGTGACTGTCCAGGTAGTCTGCTATTTCTGTCTTCACTGCACCTCTTGGAAGCTGCTCTCCTGTACTTCCTGTCTACCCTAATATTGTTGTCTTCCTTCTCAGGTCTTTGATGAAGTTGAATATTAGATTGTCATAATTATTGTTCTCTCTTCCTAAATAAAAATATTAGATCAAAGACTTAAACTTTCCAGCTTAGGACAACTCTATAGTAATCTCTGTTATGCCTTTAACCTAGGACTGAATATGTAGTTATTGCTATTTGCTCTTGCTATTTCTATATGTCTTATACAAAACATAAGCATTTGCAATGCTTTGTCACTGGTAGTTGGTCTTAAGTGTGTGTGTTCTTACTTTTCTTTCTCCTAGAGCATACTTGATATTTACTATCTTTATATATAGTTTTGTATCAAAGTCTAAATATTTTCTTTAGACTAAAAGAAGAATTGTGGTGAGATATCTACCCCACCCTCACCTGTTGCACTGACCTTGCCAATTGGGACATGGGGACAGGTGCAGGCATGGGCAGACTAGATCTGGGGTCCTGGACCCCAGCTCACTTTCTTACTTCCTGGTTAGAGACAGAGCATCTGGAGGCATCCTTGGAATGGGAACCTGCGGCACTCATCTGTTTCTAGTGTAAGTGATTTCTCCCCAAATAAACATCAGCCTATTGTTTCCCAGATTCTTATTTCCCATGAAATATGAATATCCTTCCAATCACTCCTGTTTGTCACAGGATATTGAATAACACACAGTCATCATTCAACCATCATAATTTAGCCTGTTTGTTTGTTTGCTTGTTGCATGAATCAGTCATTTGAGATATATCAACTTTATTCAAGGTGGGCATATGAACAGATTACAAAAGGGAAATATCATTTTAAAGTTTCTCTAAAACATTATCTATCCTGCACATTTTCAAATCTCAGTCTTGGGGACACAAAGGAACAGCAAGTTCCATTTGCT
This sequence comes from Phodopus roborovskii, assembly GCF_943737965.1. Classification (NCBI taxonomy): domain Eukaryota; kingdom Metazoa; phylum Chordata; class Mammalia; order Rodentia; family Cricetidae; genus Phodopus; species Phodopus roborovskii. The sequence goes on along the minus strand of NW_026126525.1, from coordinate 36,937,284 downwards.
TATCAATTGTGAGTTATTAATCCCATGATTCATAACCATACACTAGTCAACTAGCAACTGAATAAAAGGAAATGTCACATCCTTTGAAAATTGGTGTCATAGAACTATGTGATAAAAATGAAAATGTTATAATATATACCCCCATAAAATTGTACTTATACAAAACATAAGGAGGTAGAAGAAAAAAATAAACTTATCCAACTTGGTTTTCTTATTACATAATTCTGGGGCCATTTTCTTTCCTCTTTCTAACCTTTATCATATAATCCCACTCTTATTATTCTGTAAGATTTATCTGTATCAAAAGATGTGTCTTTAACAGCTTATGTCAATCTTCATTCTATCAATTTTCTATAAACTGTCTTGGTGGAAGTCATGCTGTCACCCTTGGGAACAGTGAAAAGGTGTGTTAAAAATGGAGCTACTTAGATGGCAAGGCTCTTTGGAGAATCCCATCTATTTGGCAAGGACCTATTGATACAAATCTACAAACTCTTGTGCTGATCTTAGGGAGCTCATGGGCTTCAGGCTTCTCTAACTTTTGCTATGTTTATTCTTACGGAAACTCTTGGTTCTGCCTTGTTAGTCATGATTATGCCTGAGTTTTCTAGGAACAAAAATTTTTACAGAAAACCAGATTTCTCTGATCTGTTACAGAAACCAGTTTCTCCAGTTGTTCCTGGGTGCCTTTGCAGTCATCTTGAATAATCAGGAGGAACTCACTAAGGTTAATGATTATTGCTTATTCAATATCAAAAAGAGATTAAATATATTCCAAAGAACTTAGGAACCAAGAAAATGGTTTCTTAAAAGATGACATTAAAAACCTTATAGGAACACAGATTGAAAAGAGATAGGCCATGAAAGTTCAGACATTTTTCTGGCACCAGGATATAAATACTCAGATAGTCCTCCAATAGCAAAGTATCAATAAAGAAATCTAAAAATTGTAGTTCTCCTTAAAGAAGCACATTTAGAAATTCTCAGGAAGAACAAAGAAACTTAGTCTCCATAGATATAGACTTAGGTATTAATCATTATTTTTAGGACTTATAAAGAACAGGATTATAACTGCAATCCATATAACAAAGTTGATATACAGTTTACTCAAAAACTGGCATGCACCTGAAAATGATACTCTAGACACCACAACATATTTAGTTGATTTCATATTGTTAAAAATTAATTGCTGAGCTCAAATTTCTTACTTTGTAACTGCATGTTAGCTGCTGGCCAGGGCACATTATGAATAAGATGTACCTACCTAGATATAAACATTTGACTTGCTACATAATGATAAGGGGTAAAGGTGAATGAGGTCAAGGGGATGGGAAAGAAGAGAAACTAAAATGTTAATGATTCTTTGAAAACGATTAAAGAGAAATGCTTTGAAACTGCACATGGCTGAATGCCTTAAAGCCTGTATAAATAAAGATGCCGTGAGCTAGTCAGGGCCATCAGTTTGAAAGACAACTTGTTGTCAGATTCCTCCTTTTTCGCCAACTTCACACATTCTTTCTGCAGCACAAGAACCCCACTGGAGCTGGACTCAGCACTGTCTAAAACATTATTCTTCTCAAATGCGTCTAGTAATCTCAGACAAATCCAAGCTTCCACTTAGCTTATCACTGTTCTCTGTCAAATCAAGATCTATCATAATAATTATGTTTAAGTTCTTGATTCCATTTCTACAGTTAGAACTAACTTAATTATATAGTGTTTAAAATCCTCAGTAATAACCATCTCACATATTTTCATGATTCCCTTTTCAGGCTCTAACACTCATATTGATCCTTTATACAGTTTCAGAATAATATTCTTTTTACATATTTTTTAATTATTTTTACTTATTCTATTATCTATCCCAGTTCCCTCTCCCTCCCTCCCATGTCTCCCAACCCTCCCTCCTGTCCCATTCCCACCCACTCTACAGGGAGGGTGAGGCCTTCCAGGAAGGATCATCAAAATCTGTCATTTGGAATAGAGTCTAGGCCCTTCCTCCTGTCTCTAGGTTAAGGGGGTATCCCTCCATGAGGAATGTGCCCCAAAGTCCATTCCTGCACCAGGGATACATCCTGGTTCTACTGTCAGAGATCCCTTAGACTGCCCAGGCCTTCTAACTGAGACCCACATTCAGGAGGTCGAAGTCAGTACAATTCTGGTTTCCCGGATAACAAACAGTCTGGGGTCCATAAGTTCCCTTTTGTTCAGATCAGCTGTCTCTGTGGATTTCTGTAGCCTTGTCTTGACCACTTTTCTTATCACACTTCCCTCTCTGCAACTGGATTCCAGGGGTTTGGCTCAGTGTTTAACTGTGGGTGTATGCTTCTGTTTCCAAAAGCTACTACATGAAGTTTCTAAGATGGAATTCTAACTTAGTTATCAACCTCATTATTAGGGAAAGGCTTTTATTGTAACCTCTCCACTGTTGCTCAGATTGTTAATTGGGGTCTTCCTTGTAGTAGGTCTCTGGACATTTCTCTAGAGTCAGTTTTCTCTTAAACATATAATGGCTCCAGCTATTATGGTATCTCGGTTTTCTTGCTTTAGCCTTTCCCCAACTCAATCGTCCTGGTCCCACATGTTCTCCTCTCCTCCCTTTCTCTTTCTCCTAACTCCATCTCCACTCACTGCTCCCCCACTCCCTATATACTCAGGAAATCTTGCCCCTTTCCTCTTCTGTGAGGGACCTTGTATGAGTCTCTTAGGTTCCTCCTTGTATCCTAGTAAGAATAATATTCATTAGGCATACACAGAAATTTACAATTCAATTCTCAAGATAATCAAGTTATTAAACTTTAAATGATGTTTATATTAAATATATACAAGCATTTTCCTTGTCAGAATTCCCTAAATATTAAAGCATAAACTCTAAATAACAATTACATCTTAGATATTCTAACTAACTTAAAGATTCCTTAAAGCATGTGGGAGAATATACATAGGTTATATAACTCTATGTTATGTTACACAGAAGGCTTAAGCACTCAGATTTTGTAGTATGGTGATGGGGTATGCTAGAAACAGTCCCCCATAGAAAATAAAAGACACTAAATGCAGTTGTAACCATATAATATTTAATTTGTAATATTGTCAAAAAATAAAAATTCCCTTTTATTCATACTCCATACAACAAAATGTCACGAAAGCTAATAATGTTTGATTTTTAAAATTTTTTAAATTTAAATTTGAAACAAGTCTGTTTTACATGTCAATCCCAGTTCCTGTACCCTCCTATCCCATACTGTTTGCCCAACCAACACTCATTCCATCCTCTTTTTGCTTCCCAGGGAAGGTAAGGCCTTCCACAAGGAGTCTCCAAAATCTGCCATATCATTTGGAGCAGGGCCCAGGTGCTCCCCCATATATCTAGGTGATGGAGTATCCCTCTGTGTGGAGTGGGCTCCCAAAATCCATTAGAATACTAGGGATAAATACTGATACACTACAAGAGGCCCCATAGACTGCCTAGTCCTCCCAACTAACACCACACTCAGAGAATCAGAGTAGGACCTATGCTGGTTTCTCAGCTTTCGGACTGGAGTCCATGCACTCCCCCTGATTCAGGACAGCAGTTTTTGTGGGTTTGTCCGGCCTGTTTATGACCCCTTTGCTCATCACTCTTCCCTGTGTGCAACTGGATTCCCAGAGTTTGGCTCAGTGTTTAGCTGTGGATATTTGCTTCTGCTTCTAATAGCTACTAGATAAGGGCTCCAGAATGGCATATAAGGTAGTCATCGATCTCATCATTGGGGAAGAACATTTAAGGTAGCCTCTCTTCTATTGTTTAGATGCTAATTGGAGTCATCCTTGTGGATCTCTGGACATTTCCCTAATGCCAGATTTCTCTTAAAACCTATAATGGCTCCCTCTATTATGGTATCTCTTTTCTTGTTCTCCTCTGTTCTTTCCCTGACACAATCATCCTGCTTTGTAATACCCACATCTCTCCTCCTCTCTCTCAGTATCTCTTCAATATTGTATGTGAAGCTCTAGCTAGAGCAATGAGAAAACAAAAGGAGATCAAGGGGATTCAAATTGGAAAGGAAGGAGTCAAAATGTCACTATTTGCAAATGATATGATAATTTACATAAGTGACTTGAAAAACTCTACCAGGGAACACCGAAGGCTGATAAACACCTACAGCAAAGTGATAACATACAAACTTAACAAATAAACAAACAAACAAACCAAAAGAACACCAATAGCCCTACCATATACAGACAATGAAGGGAATGAGAAAAAAAAATCAGAGAAACATCACCTTTTACAATAGCCACAAACAACATAAAACATCTTGGAGTAATGCTAAAAAAAAACAAGTGAAAGACCTATATAATAAGAACTTTGAGTCTTTAAGGAAAGAAACTAAAGAAGATACCAGAAAATGGAAAGATCTCCCATGCTCTTGGATAGATAGGATCAACAGAGTAAAAATGGCAATCTTGCCAAAAGCAATCTATAGATTCAGTGCAATCCCCATTAAAATCCCAGCACAATTCTTCACAGACCTTCAAAGGACAATATTCAACTTTGTGTAGAAAATCAAAAGACCCAGGATAGCCAAAATAACCCTGTACAATAAAGGAACTTCAGGACATATCACCACGCCTGACTTTAAGTTCTATTATAGAGCTATAGTCCTGAGAACAGCTTTGTATTGGAGCAAAAATAAATAAGAAGACCAATGGAATCTAATTGAAAACCCTGGTATTAACCCACACACCTATGAACACTTGAGTTTTGACAAAGAAGCTAAATTTATACAATGGAAAAAAGACAGCATCTTCAACAAATGGTGCTGGCACAACTGGATGATGGTGTGTAGAAGACTCAGATGGATCCATATCTATTGCCATGCACAAAATTTTAGTACAAATGTATCAAAGACCTCAACATAAATCTAACCACTTAACCTCTTAGATGAGAAAGTGTCAGAAGTACCCTTGAACTAATTGGTACAGGAGACTGCTTCCTGAACAGAATACCAGTAGCACAGATACTGAGATTAAAAATTAGTAAATGGAACTTACTATAACTGAGAAGCTTCTGTAAGGCAAAGAACACAGTCAAGAAGACAAAATGTCAGCCCACATAATAGGAAAAGATATTCACCATCTGCACATCTGACAGAGGTCTGGTTTCCATAATATACAAAGAATTCAAGAAGATTGCTACCAAAATACCAAATAATCCAGTTAAGTGGGGTAGAGAACTAAACAGAGAATACTCGATAGAGGAATATAAAATGGTTGAAAGAAACTTAAAGTGTTCAACATCTTTAGCCATCGAGGAAATACAAATCAAACAACTCTGAGATATCATCGTACACCTGTCATAATGGCTAAAATCAAAAACACCAAAGACAGTTTAAGCTAGACAGGATGTAGAGAAAAAGGTACACTCCTCCACTACTGGTGGGAGTGAAAACTTGTACAGCCACTTTGGAAATCATTATGGCAGTTCCTCAGGAAGATCTAGTAATTCCACTCTTATGCATATACCCAAAAGTTGCATATTTGTATAGCAAAAGCATATATTCAACTATATTCATTGCAGCATTATTTGTATTAGTCAGTAACTGGAAGCAACTTAAATGCCCCTTAACTGAAGGATAGATGAACAAAATGTGGTACAGCAGAACAAAACAATGGAATCTTGAAATTTGCAGGCAAATGGATGGAACTAGAAGAAACAAACCTGCGTGAGATAACCCAGTTGCAAAAATACAAACTCAGTATGTACTCACTCTTATATGGTTTTTAGACATAGAGCAAAGGATTACCAGACTATAATCCACAGTGCCAGAAAAGCTAGGAAACAAGGGGGACCCTAATAGAGAGATTCATGGTCCCCTGGAGAAGGGTAAAGGGACAAGATCTCACAAGCAAATTGGAAACATGTGGAGAGGGGAGAAGGAGTTAGGATGAATTTTTTTTTTATTATAGTCCATGAAGCATTTCAATTAATTTTCAAGAAAATTTAGCTTATAAATGAATCTCTTAATTATAAAATACTCCTTTATCTTTAATATGAAGACAAATTAAGCTGACAAATTATTGTGTTCACAATATAGGAAAAAGCCAATATAAGATTTATAAACTTCCTAATTATCATAGCCTTTATTATTGACTATTAATATAACAAAATACCTCAAATTGGATTTCTAAATTATTTAATTAAATGTTAGACCATTCTGAATAAGGCTTTATGAACAAACTATATTCTGAGAAATAACTGTGAGTGAAAGCATCCAAAAAATTAGGAATGTCATCAGTGGTTTGTGAACTGATTTATGAAAATCACAAAGATTTTTCACAATATCCTGAAAGAGTTATTCGATGTGTATACATATAAAATTTTATTGCCTCCTTTTAGGCAATACATAAAAAAAGACTATCTAATTTTACTAGGGAAGAATATTTTATTGGTCATTTCATGACAAAAGGGGTCAATTGAGAGTCAACAACCTACCATTAGTAGTGCATTAACCTCTAACATTATTTAAAAGTGTGGGGAGATAGTGGTGTCAAAGATGAAACATTTGAAAAACGTCTTTGAAAAATGAAAGAAGACTCTAGCATACGATTTAATTTGACAGTTACATTCACAAGCAGCTGTATGCCTCCACAATCTTGGGAAATAACTATAGAGCATTTCCAGAGAGTTTATTGCATAAAACTTCTATGGGATGTGGACAAATGATTATAGTGCCCACATTGTCAGAATTAGTTTTAAAGAAAAAAAAAAGAATCATGAGAAGAAATAAAGATGACTCAAAGTCACATATTTCCCCATCTGTTGGCTACATTAGGCCTTTGTCAAGTTCCTGTGCATTTCTTTTAACTAAACTGTAAAATGAAAAAAAAAAAAATGAACTCAATGACCATGAAAATAATTAAAGCTCTGAATTACTGAAATTTTGAGGACCATTTCAATAGAAGAACCTTCCAAGAAAACTAGTAAGTAAGCTTCACACAGCTTTGCACTCTATCAGTTCCCTCAGTCTCATCACTAATGCTACAACAGATCACTAGCTGTAACCTACCTCTCTCCCTGCCCACATCTCCTGTGGATCCCACAGACCATCTTCTCCTAACCTCCTCCCCACACTTGTCAATTTATCTAAGCCTGCAACTCAAGCAGGCAACCACTAGTTAACACATCTGCCTAAAACAAAACAAAACAAAACCCAAGTAGGCCAAATGAAGTCATTCTTTGTTCTCTCTGTTACCCCAGACCCAATCCCTCAGTCTCATCCCTAGCATGGAAACAGAATGTGAACTTCAGCCTATCTTCCCCAGTGATCACACCTTCTATTAATCCTTATCCTCCAACTGCAACAGTAATTCCAGTGAAGCAGGCCAATAAAATAGGCAACACACATCCATAGTACTCTCCAAAAATCCAGAGAATAAACAGAACCAAGGAACAAAACACTCACCCAAAAAGGACAAAACCAAAAATCAACACCTAGACCAATAATCATCACAAATACAGATGCCTAGATGCCAGTGGAAGAACTCAACAACAGCCATAAAATACATTCTAATAGAGCATAGCTATCCTACCACACAGGCACTGAATATTCTACTGTAGCTAAAGCACAAGTAAAAGGACCTTAAAACCAACTATATGAAGATGATAGTGGTCCTTAGAGAGGAACTAAATAGATCCCTTAAAGAAATCCAGGAAAACACAAATAATTGGAGGGAATGATTAAAATCCATAAAGGTACATGAAACTATTCAAGACCTGAAAATAAAACAGAATCAATAAAGAAAACATAAGCCAAGAGAATTCTGGAAATGAGAAATTTAGGAACATGAACAACAAGCTTCACCAACAAAAGATGTAAGAGAGGAATGCAGGGATTAAGTATATTACAGAAAAAAAGAATGCATTGATCTAAGAAAATATTAAATCTAAAAAATTCCTTACAGAACATTCAGGACATTTGGGATACTATGAAAATACAAAACTCTATGAATAAAACCAGAAAGGAAAGTCCTTTCAGCACATTATAATCAAAACAGCAAGCATATAAAGTAAAGAAAGAATATTAAAATTGCAAGGAGAAAAGCCAAAGCTATTTGAATTGCACCTGGCTTTTCAATAGAAACTATAAAAGTGACAAGGGTCTGGACAGATATCCTACAGACTCTAAGAGACCGCAGATGCCAACCCAAATTACTATCCCCAACAAAACTTTCAATCACCACAGATGGAGAAAATTTCATGATAAAGTCAAATTTAAACATTAACCATCTACAAATCCAGCCCCACAGATAGTACTAGAAGAAAAGCTCCAAACCAAGGAGAGATTAACTATGCCCCATAAAAACAAGGTAATAAGTAATCTTACAAAATAAGGGAAGCATAGCCACACACACACACACACACACACACACACACACACACACACTCACACACAAAACAACAACAACAACAAAAATCAACAGCAGTCAAAAATCACTGGTTTTGATATATACCAATACCAATAATCTCATGCCCCAGTCAAAAGACACAGGCTAAAGAATGGATGGAAAAAGAAGATCCATCCTTCTATTTTCTGCATCCAAGAAATACACTTCAAAATAAAAGATACGCATTACCTCAGGGTAAAAGTTTGGATAAAATATATTCCAAGAAAAGGGATCTAAGAAGAAGACTAGTGTAGTCATTTTAATATATAACAAAATCAACTTTAAATAAAAGCTAATCCAGAGAGGTAGAGAGGTAGGGAAGAAGACTACATATTCATGAAAGGAAAAATTCCTCAAGGTAACATTTCAGTTCTTAATATCTCCACCACAAGTGCACAAAAAAGGCACCCACGTATGTAAAAGAAAGATAACTAGAGCTTAAATTACACATTGACCCTCACATACTAGCAATGGTAGACTTCAATACTCCACTCTCACCAATGGACTGTCCATCCAGGGGAAAAAAAAACTAAAAAGAGAAAGACTGGAATTAACAGATGTTAGAAACCAAATAGGAATAACAGATATTTATAGAATATTGCACTCACACACACACATACAAACACACATACAGACACACAATATAATCTCTTCACTTCATGGAACTTTATCCAAAATCAACCACATATTTGGGTACAAATCAAGTCTCAATAGTTCAACAAAAATTAAAATAACACTCTAATTCTTATCAGACCGCCATGAAATAAAGTTAAATACCAATAAAAACAGAAAATTTAAAAATTCATAAAAACTGAACTTTCTACTGAATGAAAAATGGCTCACCACACACAGAAAGATATTAAAGACTAGAATCCAATGAAAATGAATACATAGAACACCTGAACTCACGGGGCACAATGAAAATGGTGTGGGAGGAAAATTCATTCCACTGAGTACTTACATAAAAACATGGAGAGATCTCATACTAGCAACTTAACAGAATACCTGAGAGATCTAGAACAGAAAAAAGTAAGTACACCAAGAAGAGTAGATGGGAAGAAATAAACTAAAGCCCTAGTCCCTACTTCACATGACCTGTCAGATCTACATGACCCCAATTGGATGACATTCTCCTACATAATGGAATTGAGGTGGGGGGATGGGAGGGGAGGGGTTAGGGTGCATGTGAGAGGGCAGAGTGGCTAAAAGTGAAGGAGGGAGTGAGGGAGGGAGAGGGAACTGGGATTGACATGTAAAATAATAAATTAAAAAAAAAAAAGTCTCCCAACCAAAAAAGTTTAAGACCAGATGGTTTTACTGCAGAATTCCACCACATTTTCAAAGAAGCGCTAATATTAATACTCCTCAAATTATTCCACACACTAGATACAGAAGGAACATTTCCCAATTCATTTTATGAGGTCACAGATATCCTGATACCCAAACCACATAAAGACTACAATGAAAGAGAATTAGAATTCAATTCCCTTATTAACACAGATTCAAAAATACTCAATAATTGCACACTATATCCACAAGCATATCAAAATGATTATCCTCCATGATCATGTAAGCTTTATCCCAGAAAAGCAGGAATGAAAAACAGTAAATATAATCCACTATATAAACAGGATGAAAGAAAGAGAATAATTATCTCATTAAATACAGAAAAGGCCTTTGACAAATTCTAACACCTCTTTATAAGGAAAAGTCCTGTAATGATTAGGCATGTAAGAGAAATACTTAAACATAATAAAGGCAATCTACAGCAAGCCTATAGCCGACATCAAAATAGATGGAGAAAAAGTTGAGCAATTCCACTAAAATAAGAAGCAAGACATAGTTGTACACATTCTCAATAGCTATTCAACATAGTACTTAGAGCATTAAGAGAGCAAAAAGAAATAAATGGGGTACAAATTGGAGAGGAAGAAGTCAAAGTATCATTATTTATAGATGATATAATAGTATAAATAAGTCATAAAAAATCTATCAGGGAACTCCTATAGCTGATTTACATTTTTGGTAAAGTTGTTGGATACAAGATTAACTGAAAGCAATCAGTAGTGCTCCTATATACAAATGACAAAGGGGGTAAGAAAGAATTCAAGGAAATAACACCTTTCACAATAGCCTAAAATAGTATAAAAAAAATAGTGGGTAACTTTATCCAAGCAAGGAAAAGACTTTTATGATTAAAAACTTCAAGTCTTTGAAGAAATAGAATAAGTTATCACAGAAAGCTCATATGGTCATGTATAGGTAGGACATTAACATAGTAAAAATAGTTATCCTATGAAAAACAATCTACATATTCAAATATAATGCCAATCAAAATTACAAACAATCCATTACAAACCTTAAAAGGGCAATTCTCATTTTCATATGGAAAAACAAAAATCCACGATAGCTAAAATAATTTTGAACAATAAAAAAATTCTGGAGGTATCACCTTACCCGATTTCAAAATGTACTATAGAGTCATAGTAGTAAAATCACGTGGTACTGGCATAAAAACAAATATACTGATCAATGAAATCAAATTGAAGAGCCATATGTAAACCAAAACATGTAGATACTTGATTTAAGATATAGAAACCAAAAAAATCACACTGAAAAAAAAATCTTCAACAAATGGTGCTGATAATACTGGGTGTCTGCCTGTAAAAGAATGCAAATAAAACCTTATTCATCTACTTTAACAAAACTCAAGCCCAAATGCATCAAATATCTCAACATAAAACCAGATACACTGAAAAGGAAGTAGAAAATAGCCTTGAACATATTGGCACAGGAAATGACTTTCTGAACAAAACACTGAGATTACTAAGATCATAAATTAATAAATGGGACCTCATGAAACTGAAAAGATTTTATAATGCAAAAGACAAAACCACTTAGACAAAACAGCAGCCTACAACATGAGAAAGGACGTTTTAGCAACTACGTATCTGATTGAGGAGTAATATAAATATATATATATATATATATATATATATATATATATATATATATATCTCAAGAAACTAAATATCAAAAACAAATAATGTCTGCAGATTTAAACAAAGAATTCTTAATAGAAGAAATTCCCAAATGTTCAACAAATATGGCTAACATTCTTAGCCATCATGGAAATGCAAATTGAAATTACTTCTAAATTCCATCTTACACATGTCAGAACAGCTAAGATCAATAACCTAAGTGACAGCTCATGCTGGTGAGGATGTGGAGCAAGAGGAATACTCATCCATTGCTGATGAAAGTGGAAATTTTTACAGCTTCTATGGAAATCAGTGTGGTAGTTTCTTAGGAAGCTTAGAATCGGTCTAAATTAAGATCTAGCTATTGCAGTTTTGGATATCCCAATGGATTTTCTGTCCTATCATAAGGACACTTGCTCAACCATTCTCAAAGCAGCTTTATTCATAATTGCTAGAAACTGGAAATAGCCTGGATGTACCTGAAAAGAAAAGTGGATTTTAAAAGTGTGATACATTTACATAATGGAGTATTATTCAGCTGTTCATGTAGTATCATGAAATGAGTGGGCAGCTGGATGGACTGGAAAAGATCATCCTGAGTGAAGTAATCCAGACCCAGAAAGACAATTGTGATATGTATTCACTTATAAGTGGATTTTAGCTGCTAAGTAAATGATAACCAAGTTATAATACATCAATCAACCCAGAGTGGTTAAATAAAGATGAGGAGTCTGGTGTGAAGGATACATGAATAATCCTGGAAGGAGAAAACAGAATAGATTTCACTAGTGGACTGGCATTTGGTGGGTATGTGAATGGGAGGGATCATGTGTGGGGGTAGATGGGATGGAAGGAGAAAGTGTGGGGGATTAGAGTTGGGGAGACACTTAGGGAGGTGAAAATCTAGTGGGATAGAAACTTCCTAGGACTATGAAGATGATACTAATAAGGATGCCTAGGATAAGGTACATAGTATTAATTAGCCATTTCTTATACCTAGATACCCTCCCTTTCTGTTCCTCTTTAGAAAAGAATGGCCTTCTGAGACAACAACAAAACATGACAAAATAAAATATAATAAATTGAAGATAAAACTTTCATATCAAAGTTGGACATGGCAACCCAACCAAAGAAAAGAAGTTCTAAGACAGATTTCCAATGGTTATTTTGAACTGCATACAATTGATTTGTTTCCCAATTAGGGGCCCAGGTTTATGCTAAGATGAAAGGTTGCTGTTCACAAACTGACAGCAGGGTCTCTGCTCAGGACAACACCAACACAATTAATTGAACATGGAGAAGTTGATCTGGTGCCTACATGGAACTTTCACCCTTATGTTCTTGTCCCTTTGGTGTGGTAAGGTCTTAGCTACTGAAAGAGAATAAGTAGATACCAATCCAACCACAAAACCATGACTAACACTAATTTGGCAACTAAGAACCAGAGACTAGGTAGCCCAGAGTCTTGTGGCAAAACCAAAACAACTGGTCAAAATAAAAATAAAAACAAACAGTAAATAAGTAAATAAACAAAAAAAAATCTATGTTATTCTGTTTTACTCAGATCAGTGCCTTATCCAGTCATCCAGAGAAGCTTTGTCTGGCAGCAGATGGAAACAGTTGCAGAAACCTATAGCCAGACATTATGCAGATAGAGTTTAAATGCAAATTCTCCATCAAATCCCTCTTCTCAGAGGCAAGAAAATCCCACAGATGAAAGGATTATATGAGTGTCATATGGGATAGAGGACACCTGGAGATCACAGCCTTCTGAGTTTATTAGGCAAGGCTCATATGAGCTCACAAGAAAGAAACAGCAAGTACAGAGCAGACGTCAATCTATACCAGGTCCCCTGCACATATATTACAGCTATTAGCTTAGTATTTTTATGTAACTTCTGAGTTTGAGAATGAGTGGTTTTGGGTTCTATTGCCTGCTCTTAGAACTTCTTTTCTTTGGTTGGGTTGCCATGTCCAACTTTGATATGAAAGTTTTATCTTCAATTTATTATATTTTATTTTGTCATGTTTTGTTGTCTCAGAAGCCCATTCTTTTCTAAAGAGGAACAGAAAGGGAGGGTATGTTGAGGGAGCGGGGTTGGAGAGGAGCAGTGGATGGAGGGGAAACTATAATAAGGATGTAGTACATGAGTAAAGAATATATATTCAACAACAAAGCAAATGGAAGGTAAGCTAAATGAAAGGCACAAAGGGCATGGGTCTCAGACAAAATCTTAAATTTTGAATAGCCTCTTATATGTTAGAATAATAATTTCTAATTTGTTTTATCTAAAGAATCTTTAGGAGTTTTACATATTAAAAACAATAACAACAACAAAAAACAACTTTCTTCTATTCTGCTATATATTGCCAACTTTTACTCTATCTTTGAAAGTAGATGCAGACTATTCTTGCAGTCTAAATCTCTGGGGTGTATAGTTTGGTACTTAACATCTACTGGGTACTCAAAACTTTGTAGAATGAACTTGGAGAACTGCCTCACTAATCCAATTGCTCTGCTTCCATGACATCTTTAAAAGTTATTTGTTGATTATTTTTAATCGAAGAAAGTTTGAACTCAGTGACACTTGCAGGAAAGATTCCAAATTTTCATTCAAATTGTGGAAACATACTGTACCATTTGGGGACAATGATTCAACCAGGAGATAGTTTCTAAGTGTATGAATACTATTTTTTGCTTCATTTATTTTTCTATTTAAGGTAATTTAACCAGAATTTTTTGTTCAATACAAGTGAAACATCCAAATACAGGTGACAATTAATGCCTATGTATAGGATGTGATTTACATTTTCTAAGAATTCATTTGCAAAACAAATACCAGGAGAATTATGGCAATTTGCTTTATGAACTAACATTAATTCAATAATTTGCATCCCACAATTTAACAAATTCCTTCACATTTCAAAAAGCATCATTTTTAAATGCACAATGTTGTGGATTTTAACACCAAACAAGTTTATAATATTTACAATGCCCAGAGGCATTATTTCAGAAGATCAGCATCCAAATATCCATAACTTCACTACAAACTTATCTCCATTTTATTCTACTATGATTTATTTTTTGAGCTCAGCTCTTTTTTGCTCACATACTCTCTCTTTTTCTACTCACAACTTATTTGCATTCTGCTAAACAAGTAAGAAGTTGGAAAAAATACCACCCATCATCTAACAACCAGAAAGAGGTGAATAGCCTTTCAGAAGTATAACATTGGTTGTAAGTATCAGAACCCTAAGATCACTGAGGCATCTGAGAAAAATCAGAACCCTAAGGTCACTGAGGCATCTGAGAAAAATCTTATGCCTCCTGTCTCCAAGAAAGAGGAATACAGACTGAGGGCTGTGTGGGAATATCTACTGATAAATCATTCACAGCCATTCTCAATAGCCATTCTGGAATCTTCCCCTTTGATCTTACTAAGACCTTATGAGAGAAAATGAATGGTGAACAGAATGACAAAGTTCTCCCTTTTTGTACACCTAGAAAAGGAAGAAAGAGCCTCTTGTGGAAATACAGGAAGCTCTTCCTGGATCCTTCTGGCCAATATTTACCATAGGACAAAAATTAATCCACTCAAGGAAAGGAAAGAAACCCTATAGTTTCCAGGATACAGGATGCTATGAGACCTCATGGACACTGAATACAAAGCAAGAAGATAAAACTTTCAACCTCTAGTAGAAGATGTTTCTCAATTACTATATAGATATAGATATAGATAGATATAGATATTACATCTTATATCCTTGTAATTAGAGATAATCTGTATTTAGGTTAGGGCTACCACCACTGAAAAAGTCCTAGCTCAAAGGACTAGATATGTGGGACCTGCCTAACACAGACTGATCCAAAACATGGAGAATGATCATGGCAACCTCTGACATTTCACCTAAGAAGGAATATGAAACAACAACATCCTCTGATGGGAAAGTATAAAAATATGGAACACAAATGCCACTCAGGGACAAAGAGGGAACGTTTAAATCTGAGAGGGTAATAGGAATATTGATAAAAAAAAAATGCAACTCAGTCTTTGTCCTGATCTCAACACAATACTAGGGGAATTTAAAAACAATATTATACTGAAAGTAACTATAGGAAAAACAAACAACTCATCTCCTGATTATATTGACTTAATCCCTATATACTTAACAACATCAAAAAAAGAAATGAATCCTATGCCAAGACATAATCCCAACATTGACTATTACATGTAATATCAATTTATCAAATATTATAAAGCCCAAATAATAAAAAATGTTGGTAAAAATCCAGAGCTATATTTGACCAAAGTTATTAATATCATAATGATAGTAAGAGAAAGCATTATAACAGGTGAAAACAATGCCACTGATGAAATCAACACAGCAACAAGGAACTTCAGAAAAACATCAAACTATCAGAAATGTCATAAAATTTAAGGGGGAATAAAATCGAGTGATACAGAAAAACTACTTGAAATGACAATGAACAGAGAGTCATTAAAATAAAATCATAACATACAAATTTAAAAGGCTTAGAAATAATCAGATGATATAACTGTTTATTAAATAAAATATATAATCATTGCACTCATGAATTAAATTTTAACTGTCAGCTAAGCATTTAAGCTGTTGCATGAGAATTACTGTCTGCTTTTAGGCAAGTGTATCCTAAGAATTCAAAGCAAAAAGGCAACCAGACATTTGAAAAATATATAATTTGGCAAGAAAATGTCTATGTTGAAAGCTGCAAGTTAAGGATATGGGACACCCTATGAATCAGCTAGATGTCAGCATATAACAGGCCCATCCTGTCCTTCAAATATTTTAAATGTTTTCTTACCAATAAAAATGTTAATTAAAATGTATTATATGCATTAAATGAAAGCACATTTTAATTTTCTTATATGTAAATCCTTTGTAAATTAACCAAAATATTTGTCAGAATTTCATAAGTCTGATGCCATATACTAGTAAGCACTTTCTATAGCTTCTTGCATAACCCAGTAAATCATGTCTGGTTTATATTGATGACAAAAAGGGCACAGATGCAACTTAAAAAGCAACTAAATACCAAAAGAACTGATGATTGTTTATGTACAACTCAACATAATTAATGCATCTTCAAAGCTCAATATTCTAGAGTTACAACTTAATATGTTTTTGGGGTAATAATTATTTCTAAGAAAAAAATCAGTTACTAAATATTTTAAGGTCAGACTATTTTCATCAATTTTGTGAGCAATTATCTGTATTCCTTATTAGAGAAAACCATGAAAATTAAAGGATATTCTTAGGTAAAATATTGTTTCATGAGGCATAAAAAACATACAAATAGCAATCATATCATATCAGATTAGCTGACACTCAAGCAATCAAGGAATCTCCTGTCATTGTTTCCCATCTCCTTGTAGAAGCTGGGATTATAGACAAGTTAACTTTTTGCAAACTTAACTACTAACTTCTCACCTTTGCCTGACAAGTACTTTACCCGCTGAGCTACCTCACCAGTCTTAAGGACCCATGTATTATTTATTTACTTGGAATTTATTTTTTAATTCACTAAACAATCATATATTTATGTAGTACCTGAGAAGTCACAAAAATTGTTACTAAGGTTGGTGACAATTAAGCCCACTTGGTTCCCTTTCTTTTAAAAAAACATTCTCATTACTTTTTATTTATTGTTTTCCAGCTCAAACACAGTTTCTCCTCCCTCTTCCTCTCCTCCTAATTCCACCCCATAACCTTACTTCTCCCCCTACCCATCTACTCCTTCTTCTTTCTCTTTAGAAAAGTAGAGGTATCCCACATGTATCAGTTAGCTATGGCATATGAAGTTGCACTAATAGGCGCATCCTCTCTTATTAGGGCTGGATGAAGCAACCCAGTAAAAAGGCAAAGTCTCAAAGGCAGGTAACAGATTCAGTGATAGCCCCATCTCCCACAGAGTCCCACAAGAAGATCAAGCTACACATCACTAATGTATGTGCAGAAGGCCTAAGTCAGTCCCATGCAAGCTCTCTTGTTGACTGTTCAGTATCTATGAGCACCAATGAGCCTAGTTTAGTTCATTCTGTGGATTTTCTTGTGGTGTCCTTGGCTGTTATGATCCTTCCTTCTCTTCTTCCACAGGACTCCCTGATGTCCACTTATTCATTGACTATGGGACTCTTCATCTGTTTTCATTACTTGCTGGGTATGGGCATAGTAGAATATCTATCATTAGAAATCATTAATCATTTCATTGACATTCTTTTTTTTATCAGTCATTTTTGCTTCTATTCTATATATTCTGAGTCTGTACTGCCTAGTCTCTGGATCCTGGCATGGCTCTGGGTGTAAAGAGTAGGGTTTTTCCGCCTGCCACCCGGTCTTGTCCCGCTGCCACGCCAGCCCCAAATAACACACTGAGACTCTGTATTAGATATAATTCTGTTGGCCAGTTACTTGTTTCTTATAGACTAGCTCTGTCTTAAGTATTAACCCATTTCTATGTATTTCCACGTGATCTTACCAGCGAGAGGTGGCTGCCGGTTCTATTCTCTCCAGACTCTCCATCTTGATCCCTCCTTTCTACTCCCTCTTTCCTCCTTGTCTCCTAGTCCCTCCTATCTTCTTTTCCTATTGGCCAACAGTGCTTTATTCATTAACCAGTATGAGAAACATATACAGAATGACATCTCCCATCATCTCCTCTTTTCTGTCTAAATGAAAAGAAGGGTTTTAACCTTAACATAGCAAAATATATCACACAACAGTCATCAAGTAAGAATCACAGTTAACAATAGTTAGTCCATTAACATTTAGCAAGATTTAAGAAAATATTCCATAATCTATTCTATCTTTGTGAGTCTAAAGTCCTATATGTAAAGTCCTATTGTCAGTGATGGGCTTCCTCTCATAGTATGCATCTCAAAATGGACCAGTCATTGGTTTACCACTCCCATAATTTTTGTACCATCCTTGTCCCAGAGTATCTTATTGGCAGGGAAAATTGTCAGTCAGAGCATTTGTGGCTGGGTTGATGTTCCACTGGAAGTCTTTCCTGGATCTAGGAGATGGATAGTTCAAGCTCTATATTTCAAATTGCTATGACTGATAACTAGGGTCACCCTCATAGATTCTTGGAACTTTCCATTTGACTGGGTTTTCCAGCTTATCCCAGAGGTGCTACTAACTCCAATTATCTTTCCTAATACATCCTTCCTAGATCCTCTCCCAGCCTTCCAACCTGATCCTTACTGTTCCCATGTCTACCTCTCCATTCAGACCTCTCAATTATCCACTTCCTCTTAACAGTGAGAGTCATGCGAGCTCCCCTATCTACTTACCCCTTTGCCTTCCTTGTTACTTAGCTTCTTTCAGTCTGTGGATTGTAGCATGGTTATACTTAATTTTACAAGTAATACCCACCTATGTGAGTACATACTATGTTTGTTTTCTGGGTATGGATTACCTCACTCAGGATGATCTTTGCTTGTTCCATCAATTTGCCAGAAAATTTCATGATGACATTGTTTTTAACAGATGAACAAGACTACATAATAAATATACCACATTTATTTATCTGTTCTTTGGTTGATAAACATATAGGTTGTTTCCAGTTTCTGAATATTATTAATGAAGCTGCTATGAACATAGTTGAGCAAGTGTCCTTGTGGTATGGTATAGTGCTGCAACAATGGTAATGGAAGTATGAGAACCACAGTGCATGCTAAATGCAAATAAAACATGTTATATGTCTAAAGGACTGACAAATTGCTGCTAACTCTTATGAAGATAAATGTTCCAGCATATAATAAACAGTCTAAACAAATATGCTACTTAGCCAAAGAGCAAAATGTATAGGAGTTACATGGCAGGGTATAATTCATTCTTACTTAGTGTAATAAATGTGTTGATTGAATCAACTTTTGAGGGTTGTGAAAACATAATAGCTGTTATGGTCATGTGTTTTGTCAGAAGCTACACCAATGATTAGCTTGCCTTAATGCCAATATTCTCATATTCACTATTATTACTCAACTTCTCCACTTTAAATTGTGAAGATGCAAGCCCCAAGGACTGTATAAAATTTATATCACACATGATTATAATATACAAAGTATTTCAAAAACAGCAACAAGAATATTATCAAGTAACTAACACAATAGAGGCTTCGGTGGTTGCCCTAATAATTTTGAAAGGATTTTGAGACTTAATGGGAGTTGGCTTGCTACTTAGCAACCATCTTTCCACATTTCTTTCTGCTGGTGTCACAGTCTTCCTGTCATTAATGAGAGTGCTCACCAGTGGACAAGTGGCTATCTGTACATAGCAATCAGTGCTCAGCTAAAAGCACATCCTAACAACATTGATCACTGTATTCTCAGTGTCAAACCCCACTGTGCTGACAGGTCACTCTATTGTGTAAAATAATTACAGAGTTACCCACAGAGAAGTCATTATCAGGGTTGTCTAGTCCTCTCCAGAAGATTGATTTTGTTTTAACTATTTGGAGAAACTTTATCTGAATATTTTATATTAAATTCATATTTTCCTAGAGTATTTTCACATGCCCTATTTGAGTTAAACTTGCTTATAACACACAAAACAAAACCACTTGAAATAATGCCACTTCCTTCTATACAAACATCTGGATAAGACCAGTATAACATCTTTAGGGGTGATAAACTCACACTAAGTAATTAGTTCAAGTCAGCAAAGAAACTCCATTAGAAATAGTAATTATAAGATCAGAATGAGTGCAAGGGTCCTCCTAGAAGGCCCGTGGGGATGGAGATTCAGGAAGTGATGTCTTTGTGATTAAGAAAGTAAATGCACCAAAATTAAATTAGTCTTTTCTGACAATTGAACTAACCCTCAAAAATAAAACTATTTGTGGTATTACTGTCAATGTAGTTGTAGTCAGTCAAACCTAAATGTGTTTTGTATGTGAAAGGATTGGTTAGGCCTGGTGAAGTAAACTTAGTAATCCAATTTAGTCACCTATCATCCCACAGAGCCTTTATCTGTGTACAGCACACAGTTCTCTTGAGTCCGCAGAAATTAAATTGTGATACAAAAAGCCTCTTCCTGGGGATTGGAAGAAGCACACAGACCTTGTTCCTTCAAGCAGTCACAGGTCATCTGAGTGTAAGCTTCCCAAGCATGCACTTGTCATTTTCGGAAAGGAATTTCTCACTCAAAGAGAAATCTGAGTTTCAGTAGACTTTTGTATGAGATAGAGGCAAGAGATGTAGAGACCAAAACTTTCCCAAGGTCTACACTATGTTTGACCACTGGTCACATCCTTCTGACTTTGATGAAAGAAATGTTGAAAACTTCCTTCTTCCCCATGATTAACTTGGAGAAGGGAACAGAAGGCATTTGCCAGAGTCTGATGATCTTCCCAGGCAAAACTGGGGTACCCTTCACAGGAAAGAGGCAGGAAATACTAGGAGGTGGTTCTAAAACAAACCTAGAGAGCAACAGCACAGAGGAAAGCTTGAACACTTGGCAGGGACTACATTTAGTGGAGAATGAGGAGAAACCCAGACACATATTTGGACATGTTAGGTATTCTTTAGGAACTCATCCTCTTTGTATGAAGAGTTGTGAGGTAAATTAATTCTAGATTGGAATACAAGTATATGAGAAAGTTAATGACAGTTTCATCTCCAGAAAAAACAAAAATTCATATAAAAAGGGAAAGGTAGGCTGCCTAAAAAAAAGCTGTGGCCAATATTTTCTCCATAAAAAATCGAAGAGACTATTGAACACATATGAACCCAGAACTATAAATAAGAGGCATAAAAGGGGAGGTGCAGAGAAACATGAGATCGGGGGGGGGGGTTATAGAGATCTCTAGTCCAAACTTATCAAATAAATATCTATAGAGAATATCTGAAATAAAAAAGATAAGAACAGAGTGCCAGAGATGGTTAGCCATTCCTGCCCAATTTCTTACTCACTGTTTCTAAAGCCATAGTGGACTATGAGATCACAACCATATTGCCTTACTTCACTACTCCTAGGGTGTGGCCATGTTTCTACGTTCTAATGTGACATGTGCTAGTCATTTAGCAGACACAGTCATGTTGCTTTCCTACATCCCATATTCCTTTCTGTAAGCTGGGAGTACAAGTGATCATTAGTTATGTGTCACACACTGTGTTTTGTCATAGAGTAGCTCTCCATAACATCCTTGGGCTGTTCATCCATTCCCATGAGAGAGAGAGAGAGAAATAAAGTTCTAACTTACATACACAACCATTATTTGAGTCATGTGGTAAGTTATACTTCATGAAAACTGCCACAGTTAAATCCAAGATTTTCATTTAGACATGATGATATAAATGGCAAAATAAATGGATGAAAGAACCCAAAGACTTTTAATCCAAGAAATTGCTCTTAGGAATAGATAAATAGCAGTTCTTGCTTCAAATTCCATACTATTATTTTAGGCTATGAACACATATGACTTTATAAAATTTTAATAAGACTAAAACTTAATTGTAAAATTTAAGAAAACATTTAATTTTAACTATATGCAAGCATTAAATATTATGAAATTTTATAGTGAAATACTTAAATCATATGAATTCTGTGGTGATATCTTTCATGTACAAATAAAACCTGTCTGAGAGTCAGAGAATGGAGCTTGCCACTAGCTAACCATAGAGTTCTGGAGAACTGTACAGATAGGCAGGAAGTGATGTAGCTGTAACAGGATATAAGCAGGGACAAACAGGAAATAGCTCTCTTCCCTGTGGAGACACTTAGGAGTTAAGCTGTGCTGTGGCTTGTTCTTTCTCTGACCCCCCCAGACAGGCTTTATTTGTGCAAGATAGACATCACCATAGAACTCAAGTTTAAATTTTATATAACATAATGCTAAGTAAAATCTTTAAATATATATAAAAATAGACCTCTTACTTCTGATGTCATGGCATGCTTATGTTTTTCTATAAAGGCTGCATCCATGATTAAATTGAGAAAAGCATTGAAATGTTATAATCACTTTGAATTCAAAAGATGTTTACATGATATGAACTGTCTGCTAGCTTGAAAGAAAAAAGAAATTGGTGTACGGTGTGAAATCAAAAGAACCATGTGATTTCCATGTACTTTATGTGATATCTGGAAATTATATATATTCCTGAAGTTCACTACACCAACCAAGACTGAGAAATCTATAAAGTACTATGTTGTTTCTTAAGAATTTTAGAACTACCTAAGGAAATGGCTCAGTGGTTAAAAATGCTTGCTGGGCAAGCATGAGCAACCAGATGGAAGCCTAGCATAGTGGCACATATCTATAATCCGAGAATACTGGTTAGTTAGAAATAGGTGGGCTCTGAGGGCATGCTAGCCATCTTGTCTAGATGACATGGTTAGCTTAAAGTTTAGTGAAAGACTATACAAACATACATATATGGAAGGAATAGAAAAAAATACCCAATATATGGCCTCAATGTGCACACACAAAGTGCACCATCATACAACACACACACACACACACACACAGTCACTCATGCACACACACATACTCACACACACACACTCATACACACACAGACAGACAGACAGACAGACACACACACACTAGCACAAATGTGTAAAAAAGTAAAAATAATTTCAATGCTATTTAAAGATATTTTACTCTGAGGTTTTTGTTTTTAATTTTATCATTGTTCCAGGAATAAACTTGTATAGCCAGCACCTTTCCTGATGAGCCTTCTTGCCAGCCCTAAAGATCCTTCAGTTCTGATGCTTGTGTGTCACATTCTCCAAACAGTACCATCAAATCAAAACGTGAAGCAATGTAAGTAATTTTACAGCTGCCAGAGTGTTTCTGCTTTAACGTGGATATTTTAAACCCCATTCAATCACAAAGCTTTGTGAGTTTCCATGGTTACTAGAATTAAAACCAGCAGCCATAAAATATTTAGCAAGTAGCTTAATAAAAATATTGGCATTAAGCATTTCTTTTCCATTTTTTTTGAGAACATTTGTGTTGACTACCTGGACTAGCTTTGTTGGGGGCTAGCAATACTCAGAATCTGACAGATGTATGCAATTTAAAAATGATGCCCAGAGTGCACTAGAAATGAATATCAAAATTCATCTCACTTTTATTTTCAGTGGCTCATGTTTATTATCCCAATTTCTAAGTAAAATGCTGAGCACATGCATATATATGCCTGTCATAGGACATTAACAATTAGAATCCATGATAGGAGAGTTCTTTGTTGGCAGACTATAGTCATTCCACTCTGTGATGGATCTAGAATTTCTGTTTTAAGAAGTTAATTTATCAAAATAAAGGTACAAACTAAAAATAGAACTCCAGGAATGGTCAGATGGTATGACCATAATGCTTACTACAAAGTCTAACTCCGTGAATGTAATCCCAGGGAATGAACTGACCAGGGAGAGAAATGACTGCCAGTAAATTATCTTCTGATCTACACATGCATGTTATAGCTTGCATACCTATATCCACAGACACTACACATAGACAGACAGACACACAGACAGATACAGATAGGTTGATAGTTAAATAGATGGCAGATAAATAAATGTAAAAATATAAACACCATATATATTAACCTTTACAATATAATTATGTCAGGAAACTATTAAATAGATACAAAATGATGTCAAATATTTTTCATAGAAATTTTTTTTCCAATGACCCTTTCTTTTTGAAAATAATATTAAAGATTTATAATGAAACGTTCATGGTCTTTCTAATGCCTTTCCTGGCCTTGTTCACACAAGACATCCACTTCTAGTAACTTTATCTGTTCTTTTGGTTTTCTTGTTTGTATTTATTTTTCTCTG
Organism: Phodopus roborovskii; assembly: GCF_943737965.1. Classification (NCBI taxonomy): domain Eukaryota; kingdom Metazoa; phylum Chordata; class Mammalia; order Rodentia; family Cricetidae; genus Phodopus; species Phodopus roborovskii. The sequence continues at coordinate 36,913,045 of NW_026126525.1, read as the reverse complement.
ATACACAAATACCAATAGATTTCAAAATAATATGAGTAATCTGTGGGGGGGGGATTGATTCTTTTTTCCCAATACTCCTTGGGTTTTATCACCTTCCTACCACAGCACATTATGGTTTTAATATGCTCTGCCTCCACATTTTCAAACATATTCATGCATTGTAACCTATAAAACTTTGTGACTACATAAAACATTTTAATAATTTCACTTGATTCTATATTCTGTGTTTATATTAGTAGTATTACTAGAAAAGTCCTCACAATTAATTTGTAAGAAATATAGTTAGGAAGATTGCCTAATTGTCACTTTGCTGACTTTTATCTTTGTTTCCCTGAGTGATTCTTCACTCTCTTCTACTTTGTATAAATCAACCTAGAATTATATTTATAGTCTATATTCTAAAATGAAGCAGGAATTGATAAGAGATAAATAGAGCTAAGTCCATATAACCAATAAAAAATTTTCAGGACAAACAAGCATACCCTCCCCCCCCCCACCGCACAAAGACATACACTTTCTATTTCAGATTTTTTCATACATACGCTTTCATACATACACATACATAAATTTAAGATTTATTCATTACTTTTCTGTTTCTGTGACTAAATACTATGACCAGGGCAACTTATAAAAGAAATCATTTAGTTGAGATTACTATTTTAGGGCTTTTGAGCCAATGATGGTAAAGCAAGGGCATGGCGTCTCAACCCACATACAGGAGACAGAGAGAACACACTGGGAATGGTATAAGTGAGCCTTTTAGAATCCCAAAACCATTCACCTCCTCCAACAAAGCCCCACCTCCTAATCTTTTCAAAACAATTCTACCAAATTGGAATCAAGCATTTAAACATGAACCTAAGAGAACATTCTCATTCAAACCAGCATGCTCTCCTCCCTGACCCCCATTAGCTTTTCATCATATCATAAATACAAAATACATTTAGTTCAACTTCAAAAGTCCTGATAGGCTTAAAGTTTAAAAGTCTAAAGTTCAAGGTCTCTTCTGAGATAGGAGGCAAACTTTTAATTGTAGCCCCTATTTTAAAAAAGCAGATTACACACTTCCAATGTACAGGGGCACATATTAAACAATACCATTCCAATAAGGGGAAAGCAGGGCCTAATATGGAAATATTGGTCCAAAGCTAGACTAAAACTAAGCAAGGTAAATTAAAAGTCCTATGGCTTCAGGTCTGATTTCAAGGAGTTGATGGCTCCAACCTTGTATCTTGTTGCCTGGGACCACTTTTCTCTCTTAGGCTGGTTCCACTCCTCTTCTGAAGTTCTCTTTGGAAGATTGTTCATGGCTCTGGCACCACTAACATCTTGGGGTCTCCAACACTATTCAGGATTCACTTTCACAGCTTCACACAATGGCCTCTCAGGGCCTTGATACAGACAATTCCATTGCAACACACCTAGCCTCAACAGCTTCCCCTAACTGTAGACTCTTCATGACTCAAAAGCCAAAGCCATGTGGACAATATGTTCAGTGACCTACTTGGAAAAGAGCTGGCCCCATGCCTCCTTGAGAAACATTTGAAGCAGCCTTCACTTATTGTACCTTTTTAGGAGTAGAAAATTAAGTCTTTTCACAAGTTGGAAGCTTCACTGAGTAGGGTTAGCTTGCCCACAGAGTTCCCTGTAGGCAGAGTTTTCCTGTCCTGTAGCTGCTCACAAATAAACACACTAAGGCTTGTATTAATTATAAATGATCAGCCAACAGCTCAGGATTGTTACTAACTAGCTCTATTAATCTATATATTGCTGGGCTCGTGGCTTTACCTGTCCTCTAGCAAGTATTCCTTCCTGGGTGGCTGGCTGGCATCTCTCCTGACTCTGCTCTCCTTCTTCCCATCATTCTGTTTGGTTTTATCACTTGACTCTCTGCCCAGACACCAGCCTGTCAGCCTTTTATTAACCAATGAGAGTAATACAGATTCATAGTATAGATAAGTATTGTTCCACAGCAGTTTTCTACTTTACTTGGTTAAAGCATTCATTAATCTCTTAAATTTTTAAGAACAAGCCTTGGCTCCAGTACTAAGTTTCCTGGTGTTCTTTGTCTCTTCGTTCTCTCGTTCTCTTCTCTCTCTCTCTCTCCATCTCTCTCTCTCTTTCATATATATATATATATATATATATATATATATATATATGCCAGTATTATTTAGACCACCATAAAAATCACATATTTTGTTAATGTTTTAAATCAATATGCATACAAAAGTATTTTTTTTTATTTTGGTTTTTTGAGACAGAGTTTCTCTGTGAAAATATTTTTTTAAGTCAATCAAACTACAATAAGGATATCATCTCACAAAATAGCATGGTTACTTTCAAAAAAGTGACAAGTGTTCATGAAATATAGAGAAAAGAGAGGTTTTAAAGTGTTGGTAGAAATACAAAATTAACACAGCCATGATGGAAACAGTATGGAGATTGCTCAAAAAATCAGAAATAGAATCCCCATTTGTTCCAGCCAAAGCACCATCCAAAGGACATGAAATCACCTTATCTGACAAAAATATATACTCCATAGATAAATGGATAAAGAAAAGACCTATAAATACAAATGAAATATTCAGTCTTAAAAATTGAAATTCTAGAATTTATTACAACATGAGGTCTGGAGGATAAATGCTAAGTGACATATGCCAGGCACAGAAAGATAAATACTGCATGATTTTGCTCACTTATGAACCTAAAAATAAATATCAAATGTATAACATCATACATTATAATAACGCCTGCCAAAGGCTGAGTGAATAGAGAGAGAAGAGCTATTGGACAAAGCGGGCACATTCGGTTATAATAAGTTCATGCGACCTAACTTACAGCCTGGAGATAAATCTTAACATTACATATTTGAAATTTGCTGAACAAGTACATCTCAAGTATTCATAACATGAAAGAAAAGTAGTTACTTGGAGAGGTTAACGGTATGTTATCTCTGCTTTATTGTGTCAAACACAGAAGTTTCCATGTGTATCAGAATGTCACATGATTTAAGTATAAAGGTATTTTATTTATCATTCTGACTCTGAGAAAAGCTGAGTACCCAGACAAATATCGTGTGTGTGTGTGTGTGTGTGTGTGTGTGTGTGTGTGTGTGTGTGTGTGTGTGTATTCCAAATCTATGCATGTTGGACTGAAATATAATACTCTAGTGTTATCCTTGGAATTTGTAATATTGTTTCTAAATCAAAACCAGTTGAACCTCTGAAATCATAAAATAGTCCCATGGGTCCTATATTTCTTTTTAAAATCTAAAGCCATATTCTGGAGATTAGGCAGAATTAGAATGTGTTTTGTTTGTAGACACATACTTTTATGAAAGATCTGAAATATTGTTTTTGCTCAAAGTTTGCTGTTTTATGAGAGTAACATTATGAAGAGAAGAAGGAAGGAAAGCATTAGAGTTGACATGCACAAGTCTGGAGAACTCTATGAGTTGCCAAATGGAAACCTCCCTTTCCCAGCAGGGCTTCTCTTCTCTTCTTAACCTACCTTAGAGAGTGTCTCTATGCTCAGATGCCTGACTTTATTTTGAGGATGACTGCACAGAGCTATTTGCAAAGGTTGTATGACTTAGCACCTAACTTTCCCTCCTTCTTCCAGCACACTCTAGTATTTGAGTTGGTGCATCATTAACATTTGTCAGCCCTCAATTATAACCACAAATGCAAATTAGGTGTATTAGCCCTGACTAGAACTATGTAAGCTGTTGCTTTAATAACCCCATCCTTCTCATGGAAGCTGAATCCTAGAAGTTCATTTTGTCACACTAATGGCCTTCTGAACCCTGCTAGCTGCTTTGTTCCTTCTGCACTTGTGGGCAGGTGGCCAGTGGCCCTTGAAGAAAAGAGAGACCTACAGGAAAGAAGAGGGGGAGGAGAGAAGAAGAGGGAAGAGGAAACTATGGTAAAAAATGGAGTAGAGAGGAGACATAAAAGAAAGAAGAGTTTTCCATGCAGCCATTCTGGCCCTATTCACTGCAGGAAAGCAATTACTGTCAGGGTACAATTTGCACCTCTCATTATTTCTGTTTGTCAGTCTCTTGATTTATGTATGACTGACTTTGTAAAGGAATGTTCTTAAGCACCTGTTCATTCAAACTTCAAATGTAAGGTAAATATTTGGTGTTAAATAGAAACCAAATTGATACTGAGAGTTTGATCTCATAAGTCTCTTTGAAACAATGTTAGCAGAGGTGGTGATGCATGCCTCCTGTCCCAGCTCTGAAAGCCTGAGGCACTTATTTGTGAGTTCCTGGTAGCATGGTCTACCTAACAAGTTCCAGGCCATCCAGAGCTACCTAGTGTGACCTAGCAAACAAACACAAAAACATTTCTTCTATTTATTTTTCTTCTGCTGGAGAACGTAAGAAGAGAAAATGCTGACTGTCAAAACAAGCACCTGGAATTATTAAGGATGATAATTTGCCTCCCTTCCCTCTTTCTACTCCAGTTTATCCCCCCTTCTCTGCACATTGTTCATTCTACCCAAAACTATGTCCACCAATGCACAAAAGCAAGCTTCTCACTTCTCATCTTCTTTGCACACAGTAAAGTTTGTTTAAAGTTATTTAGTTTTTTTTTTCCTTACAGGTTTTGTATAAATTCTGTTTTTCTTGTCATTTGTTTTCAAACCTGGAACTTGTGGTTCACTGAGGTGCCCATGAACATATCAAAGTGTACCTGGCTGCCCTCAGGTCCCTCCCTGTTACAGGGTATAGCTGGCATACCCTGCCCCTCACCCTAAATTTCTCCAGCCCAGGGCCTGGTTACTGTTCCTCCAGCAGTCCTTCCCTATATAATCTAGACATTTTGATTATCTGGCCTTTGCTTTTTACCTTCCTATCTTCTTGGCCTGGCTCTTCCCTCCCTTCCCCATGTGTCCTGGCTCAGTCTAGTCATGTCCACGCTGGACTCATCCAGATGTTCCTGCCTAAGACTATGCTCCTCTACCATACCCAGGATCACTTATGCCATTTTTTTTTTTTACTGTTTCCTTTTTTTCATTCACTCATGTTATATGGCCATGAGCTGTCTCATAGGCATTCCAGTTATAACATCTTTCCTCACTATTGTATAGGCAAGGAAACATTTTAAGCAATAAACACATAAAATGAAGTTAAAAGTTAAAAGTGATAAAATGGATTTTGCCATCACTAGGAAAATCTGAGACAAGGAAATGTCTTTTGGTTCTCTAGAAGACTTTTGTCTGATAGAGTATTTTGTCTGAAAGAGTAATCTGATAGAGATTTTGTCTGATAATGTAATTCAAGGGCAGCTCCAACTGTACATGATAGTAGTCTATCCTTTAGCACAAAGAAAATATACAAAACTAAACTGTATGATATCAGTTCCAATCAATGACCAAGCAAATGAATTTCAATGACAGTAATCACATCAAGCATTAAAATATTTTCATTAAAATGAAAAAGTCCTAGATTTTCTTGCAAGCCAAGGAAGACAACTAGCCATAATAACATGCTAAATCATTAAAGAAAGCTCTTAAGAATTTAACTCCATGTGATTAAGCCTGATTGGCACTCCCAGACACAAGGAAGAGATTAACATGACAATTAGATAGTTATATTGAAAGCTGACTGAAAAAATACATGACTAGATTACTATTTTGCAAAATTAAGTACTATTAAAGATATCTAAGTGTAAGGAAAATGTAAAAATTAAAACATAAAATAATATTTTAGATTCCAATAATTATACTTAAGAAATAGATTGCAATCTTACAGTTGCAGTGAGATGATTATTTCACTTATTTTAGACAAAATTAAAAGAATATACCCATAAAATATTATGTTTCTTAATTTATTTTCTTCACTCCTCTGGATCCCTAAGATCTGCCATTTGAGCTCATCAGCAATGTGTGTGAATGTGTGTGTGTGTGTGTGTGTGTGTGTGTGTATGCTGGGGGATGTCCTTCTGTACATACGTTTCTCTTATTGGTTGATGAATAAAATACTGATTGGCCAGTAGCCATGCAGTAAGGGCTACCAGACTAGGCGAATTCTGGGGAGAAGAAGCAGAGAGAGGTGCTAGAGTTAAGCCATGAGTAGTTACTGAAAGAGTAACAGGCTGGAGCATTCTCCGGTAAGCCAAAATCATATGGTGACACACAGTTTGATAGAAATGGGTTAATTATTAAGAAAGATCTAGCTATTAAAAAGCTTGAGCCATCAGCCAAACAGTTTATAAATAATAAAAGTCTCTGTATTTATTTGGGACTAAAGAGCTATGGGATCAGGTGGGATAGAACCTTCATCTACACATATATATGTGTCTGTGATTCCCTTTTCTCTTCCTTAAACTTACTCATACAGTAGATTCAATGAATTTGTACACATTCATATAATACTCAGTCTGCTAGTAGAAACAAGATTTGGAGAAAGACATCCAATTTTGTTTCAAAGAACTTGAATTTGAAGTTTATTTCCCTGTGTAACACATGGCTCGGGACACTAGTGTCACTTTCCTTTCAGATGATAATCATACTTATATCCCTTTCCAATGGGTGCTGACAGTTTTCACTGTTATAATATTTAAAAGGAGCTAGACATGGTGGCACATTCCTTTAGTCCCAGCAGAGATTCAATCTCATTAAACCTCTTTAATCCCTTCATTAATCAGGAGGCACAGGTAGGTAGATATCTAATATCAAAGCCAGCCTTTTCTACAGAGCAAGTTGCAGGACAGCCAGAGCTACACATAGAAGCCTTGTCGAAAAAAAGTCCCCAGTGACTGGGCCTGAAATACTATATCCCCTCCCAAACCACCAGCCTTCTTCTCTTCGTATTTTTAAATTTAACCAGCAATTTTGTTACTTAACAAGCAAGTTCAAGTTTTTGGCAAATTTTAGATTATCTCTTTCTCATAAAGTATGTAAATGTTTCCAGCAAGTATTACCACTTGCTATTCATCGATAATTAACTTAGAAGAGTAGCAAGATGACTAGCAGTTAAGAACACTTACTGCTTTTGCAGAGGACCGGGTCCATTTCTTTACATCTACATGGGTAACTCACAACCATCCGTAAGTCTGGTTCCAAGAAATCTATCACTCTTCTCTGGCCTCCACAGGCACTGCATACACATAAACTTCCAATACACGCATATACATATAAAGAGAATGGGAACTGATAAACCTTCAGAAAAACAATTTGGTGTTCTACTCACTTGTCCTGGGCCACATTTGCTGTTCTTGATTGAATGTGAAATATCCCCTTATAAGCTCCTGTGTTTGAACACCTGATCCTTAACAACTTCCCTAAGCAGTGCCACCAGCTAAAAACAAAGTGTTCCAAACTAGGAGCTTGTAAAGGGACATTTCACATTCAAACAGGAATATGAAATGTGATCCAGGAAAAGTGAGTCTAACACCAACAGAAACAGGGGAGACTAAGGTCACCTGGAGCATCAAGCTAGCTAGAGCACACAATTCCTAGTACTTCCTCTCCCTTACAGTGGACTCCTCCCCCATGTCACCTGAGAGGAAATACTTGTCCCAATGCATTTGTCTCATTGGCTCTCATCTGCACCAATCGCACCTCTTCTCACCAACAGGAAAGTATAACCTTTACATTTCATAGCTTTCAACAACTTATATCCCAAATTACAACTGAATGTTTCAGTCAATTAATCTGCAAGTCAAATAAATGACATGCACAATTCTTTCATATTCCTATTAATATGTGCAAGATTTTAATTTATGTAACACTACTTGGAATCAGCATAAAGCTCTCTCAGTCTGAGACACTTTGTAATACTAGTAACTTTTTATAAGACTGACCGGGTTGTCAGAATTATTCATGAAATTACTTTGTTTTATAAATTCTAAGAAGTCAAATATATTCTACAATATTTGGCATATTATAGAACTCTATTCCCCAAAGTGATTTTGCTTTCTCTTTTTAAAATGACATCCTAACTGCTGAATGGGGAGAAGTTTAACTAACTGGTCTGTTTGTTTCAATGGAAAAGCTTAGCTATGATGGCTAACTTTTTAATTAAAAATTCATACAATATGTTCTGATAATATTGTTCCTTCCCCCATTTCCTCCAAGATTGTTCCTCCCACCTGTTGGCTCTGTGCTTTCTTTCTCTCTTTAGAAAACAAGAAAAAAATTACAAGAAACACATACACACTCTATCAAATAAAAGCCACAGAAATACAAAATCAGAATATAAAAGCAAAAAACTTAAAATTTAAAAAATGTCAAACAAAGCAATATGAGACCAAAATAATTTATAAAAAACATTATTGAGTTCATTTTGCATTGGCCATCTACTGTTAGACACGAGGCCTACCCTTCTGTGTGGTTTATATACCCAGTGAGACTCCATTGAAGAAATCTAATTTTCCTTTGCAAGCAGGCTTCAATGGTAGATAGCATCGTGGTTAGTGATGGATAATCTGCCCACTTCCTCCTCTCAACACTGGGACCCAGTGTGGTTTGAACCTGTGCAAACTGTGTGCATCCTGCCACAGTCTCTGTGAATTCATATGTGCATAAATACTATTTTGTGTTGAAAACACAGTTTCCTTAGTGTCATAGCTCCTTGAGCTGATGCACTCTGCCTCTTCTTCTGCATAACTCTCTCAAGCCCTGAAGAGTGTTTGTTGATAATTATTTTTCGTACAAATTCTTATAACGATTTATTTTAAAATGGGAATGTGTGTGTTAATTTTTTCACATACACCTATTTCTCTTCTTTGATTAAACAAACATGCATGGTAAATATTAAAAATTCATAAAACTTTCTGATTTAAGTATCAGTTTATATTAGAATCCATATATACTTTTTAAAACTTTGTTCAAATTAGCTTCGTGCTTAAATCAGATATTCTTGACAATGCTTTAGTGTGCACAGCCACTGCTTCCTGTTAGGTGCCCTGTGCACCTCATGGTGCCACTCAGCATCTCCCCTATGACTTACAAAAACCACTGAGGATTTTACCTTGGGGATGACAACAAATGTTGCCAAGCACTGAAATAGTCTCTGAAACTCACTGAACTTAAACTACATCCTTGATTTAAAAAAACAAAACAAAACAAAAAAACAGAAATCCACGAATTAGAAATTAACTTCTCAATCCTTGGCCTTGCTGGGCCCACTGCTCAGGGTGAGCACTTATACAAATCATGGGTTCAACAACCCCACAACTTACACAGATCACAGGTTCAACAACCCCAAAACTTACACAGATCACAGGTTCAACAACCCCACAATCACCTTGGAATTTCCTGGGTTGGTTCTGAGCATACTGGACCTATGCCCCTCCATGGGGGACCATCTTGTACCTGCCCTCACCTGACCTTTGGTCCCCTTTGTCTGCCTTGTGCCTGAGGTAAGTCTGGGACTAGCCCAGGCCAAATCCCCCACCAAAATCCTTTCCTGGGAAATCCCTGGGTTAGCTCATCTTGACATGTGGCCTGAGTGGTCCAGTCCTGCTACTCCGGACCATCAACCACCCAGAGCCTGCTTTCCCTTCCTCCTTGGCCCCGCTAAGACCAGTGATCAGGGGTCTGTGCTGAGCATACTGGATCTGCCTATCCATGTGAGACTATCTGGAGCCTCCCCTCATCTGAACTTTGGGCTTATATGCCTGCCTTCTGCCTGAGTACTTAAGACCATCCAGAGACTGCCTTCCCCACATCATTGGCCCTATTGTGGCCTCTGAGACACCTCCAAGAAAGCTCAGATAATCCAGAGTTACTGACATAAAACTCCTAACTCACTACACCCATCAGGAGAGCAGAGGAGAGAGAAAAAGAGAGAGAGAGAAAAACAGAGAGAGAAACAAAGAGAGAAATAGAGAGAGATAGACTCCTCCTGCACCCATTGGAAGAAGAAATGAGAAAATGGAAATACGAGAAAACACTCAACAGTAGAAAGACCAGTATGACATCACCAGAATCTGGGTACCCTACACAAACTAGATCTGAACACAAGAAGCAGATGATGCAGAAGAGAATAACTTTAAAAAAATTTCATAAAAATGATAGAGGCCCTCAAAGATAATATGAGAAAATCCCTTTATAAATGGAAAAAAAAAAAACAAAAATTGGAAGAAATAGAAAAAAAGACCAAACAAAAAATGCAATAAAGGAACAAATCTCTTAAAGAAAGTAAGCAAAGCCAAGAAAAAAAAAAAATAATGAAACAGATGAAAGAAACAATTCAAACAATTCAAGACCTGAAAACTGAAATAGGGACAATAAAGAAAACACAAACTCAGGGAAAACTGAGTAAAGGATCAGGAACTATAGATGCAAGCATAACCACCAGAATCACAAGAGACCAAAGAGAAGAAGATAAACTAGATAAACTAGAGGAAACACATTCATCACCCAAAGAAAACTTACATCCAACAAATGCTTAACAAAAAATATCCAAGAATTGTGGGACACCATGAAAAGGCCAAACCTAAGAATATAGGCTTAGACAAAGGTGAATAAAATCATCTCAAAGGTGCAGAAACATATTAAACAATATTCAACAATATCATTGAAGAAACTTTGCTAATCTGAATAAGGACATGCCTATAGAAGTACAATAAGCATACAGAATGCCAAATAGACTGGACCAAAAAAAAAAAAAAAAGATCCCTCAACATATAATAATCAAATAACATACACAATAAAAAAATATTAAAGGCAGCAAAGGAAAATGGCAAGGTAACATATAAAGGCAGACCTATGAAATTACACCTGACTTCTCCATGGAAACTCTCAAGGCCAGAAGGTCCTGGAAAAATGTTCTACAAATACTGAGAGCTCACAGATGCCAGCCCAGGTTACTATATCCAGAAAAACTCTAAATCACTATAGATGGAGAAAACAAGATATGCAATGACAAAGCCAGATTTTTCAATGTGTATCTACAAATCCAGCCCTACAGAAAGTTCTGGGAGGAAAAGTACACCCCAAGGAAGTTAACTATACTCACAAAGACATAGGCAAGGGAAATAATCGCACTTAATAGACCCCCCCCAAAAGTAGGACAAATATACTAGAAATACCACAGCCCCCAAAAAACTCAACCAACCAACTAACCAAACAAACAAACAAACAAAAAAAATCTAAAACAAACAAGAATGAAGAATAAATGATCCTTACTTTCCCTCAATATTAATGGGCTTAACTCGCCTATAAAAAGATACAGGCTAACAAAATGGATGTGAAAACAGAATCCATTCTTTGGCTGGAGAAAAGAAACATATCTAAGCTTCAAAGACATACATTACCTCAGGGTAAATAGGTTGGGAAAAAAATCTTCCAATCAAATTTACCCAAAAAGTAAGCAGGTTTAGTGATCCTAATATCTAACAAGTTAGACTTCAAACCAAAGTTAATCAAGAGACAAAGAAGGTCATTTCATATTTTTCACAGGAGAAATCCATCAGTACAAAGTCTCAATTCTGAACATTTATGCCCCAAATACAAAGGCATCAACATTTGGAAAAGAAACAATACTAAAATTCAAACCTCACATAAAACCTTAAATACTCATTTATGGGAGACTTAAACACCCCACTCTCACTGCTGGACAGGACATCCAGACAGAAACTTAAAAAAGAAAGAAAAGAACAAACAGAATGTATGTCCAAATTGGGTTTAACAGACATCTATAGAACATTCCATCCAAACACAAAATAATATACCTTCTTCTCTGCTCCACATGGAACCATCTCTAGTGACCAAACACTAGGCAACATAAAAGTCCTCAGCAGATAAAAAAAAAAATGGATTATCCCCCTGTATCTCATCAGACCACCTTGCTTTAAAGTTGGAATTCAACAACAACACAAATTGCAGAAAAACTACAAACTCATGGAAATTGAACAATGAGCAATTACACCATTCCTGGGTAAAGGAGCAAATAATGAAAGAAATTAAATATTTCTTGGAATCCAACAAGAATGAAGACACAACATACCCAAATTTGTGGGACACTTTGAAAGCAATGCTACCAAGAAATTTCATTGCACTAAGTGACCATATGAAGAAAACAAAGGATAGTCACATTAGAAAATTGAAGCAAAAATACTGGCAAACTGAATCCAAGAAAACATCAGAGAAATCATCCAACATTACCAAGTAGACTTCATCCTAGGATTCAGGGATAGTTCAACATACCGTAATCTAACAATGTGATCCACCCTATAAACAAATTGAAAAAGAAAAAAGACATGATCATCTTACCAGATGCTGAAAAAGCCTTTGACAAAATCCAACATCCTTTCAAGATAAAGGTCTTGGAGAGATCAGGGATAACAGGAACCTACCTAAACATAATAAAAGCAATATACAGTAAACCAACAGCCAACATCATACTAAATGGAGAGAAACTTAAGGTGATTCCTCTAAAATCAGGAACCAGACAAAGCTGCCCACTTTCTCCATATATCTTCAGTGTTTTATTTGATGTTCTAGCTAAAGCAGTAAGACTACAAATGGATTTCAAGGATATACAAATTGGAAAGGAAGAAGTCAAACTTTCACTATTTGCAGATGATATGATAGTTTATATAAGTAATCTTAAAAACCCAACCAGGTAACTCCTACTGATAATAAACACTTTCTGCAAATTAATAGGATATAAGATTAATTAAAAGAATCAGGAGACCTTCTATAAACAGACAATAAAGGGTCTGAGAAGGAAATTTAAAAAATATCACCATTTACTATAGCCACAAACAACATAAAGTATCTTGGGCCAATGCTTACCAAACAAGTGAAAGACCTATATAGCAAGAATTTTGTGTCTTTAAAGAAAAAAAAACTAAAGAAGATAGTAGAATGTGGAAAGTTCTCCCATGCTCTTGGATAGGTATGATAAACATAGTAAAAATTGCAATATTAACAAAAGCAATCCTTATATTCAATGCAATACCCATCAAATTCTCAGCACAATTCCTCACTGAACTTGAAAGAATAATACTCAACTTTATATGGAAGCCTCTGGATAACCAAAACAGCCCTATACAATAAAGGAACTACAGGAGGCATCACCATCACCGACTTCAAGCTCTAATATAGAGCTATAGTCCTGAAAACAGCTTGGTATTGGCACAAAAATAGACAGGTAGACCAAAGAAATCCAAATGAAAATCTTGATATTAACCCACACACCTATGAACACCTGATTTTTGACAAAACAGCTAAAAGTATACAATGGAAGGAGGAAAGCATCATCAACAAATGGTGATAGCAAAACATGATGATGGTGTGTAGAAGACTGTGGATAGACCTTTGTCTATAGCCATGCACAAAACTTTAGTCCAAATGAATCAAAGACCACAACATAAATCCAGTCACATTGAATTTCTTAGAAGAGAAAGTGAGAGGTACCCTTGAATAAATTACTACAGGAGACTGCTTCCTGAATATAACACCAGTAGCACCGACACTGAAATTGACAATTAATAAATGGGACCATCTCAAACGGAGAAGTTTCTGTAAGGCAAAGGACACAGTTGACAAGACCAAATGACAGCCCACAGACTGTGAAAAGATCTTCATCAACCCTACATCTGACAGAGAGCTGATCTCCAAAATATGCAAAGAACTCAAGAAACTAGTCAACAAAACACCAAATAACCCCATTAAAATTGGGGTACAGAACTAAATAGAGAATTCTCAATATAGGAATTCAAGATGGATGAAAGACACTTAAGAAATTATTCAACATCATTAGCCATCAGAGAAATGCAAATCAAAACAACTCTGAGATACCATCTTACTCCTGTAGAATGGCAAAAATTTTAAACATCAATAACTGCTTATGCTGGAGAGGATGTGGAGAAAGGGGAACACTCCTCCACTGCTGGTCGGAGTGCAAACTTGTATAGCCATTTTATAGATCATTATGGCAGTTCCTCAGGGAAATGGGAATCAGTCTATCACAGGACCCAGCAATTTCACTCTCAGGCATATACCCAAATGTTCGATATCCATGCAACAAAGACATGTGTTCAATTATGTCCATAGCAGCATTATTTGTAATAGCCAGAAACTGGAAACAACCTAGATGCCTTTCAACTGAAGAACGGATAAAGAAGATGTAGCACATTTACACAATGGAATACTACTCAGCTGAAAAAAAAAGTTATAGAAACTTGAAATTCGTAGGCAATTGGATGGAACTTGAAGAAACCATCCTGAGTGAAATAACCTAGTCACAAAAAGAGGAACATGGTATGTACTCACTCATATATGGATTTTATTCATCAAGCAAAGGATCACTAGCCTATAATTCACACAGCCAGAGAAACTAGAAACAAGGATGAACGTAAGATATTCATACAAGGTTTCGCATGGAAGATGAAAGAACAAGATCACCTGAGCATATTGGGAGTGGGGGGTGGCAGTGAGTGGAGAGAGAGTTAGGAGAGAGAGAGAGAAAAGGGGGGAGAGAACATGTGAGACTAGGAAGATTGAGTCTGGGGAATAATATACAGTGCAAAAGAAGAGAGAGAGAGAGAGAGAGAGAGAGAGAGAGAGAGAGAGATACCATAATACAGGTAGCCATTGTAGGTTTGAAGAGAAAACTGGCTCTAGAGAAATGTTCAGAGCCCTACAAGGATGACCCCAACTAATAATCTGAGCAACAGTAGAAAAGCTACCTGAAATGTCTTTCCCTGATAATGAGATTGATAATTAACTTATATGCCATCTACAGCCCTCGTCAAGTAGCTTATGGAAACAGAAGCAGATACCAACAGCTAAACACTGAGCTGAAGTCCTGGAAACCATTTGCAGAAAGGGAGAGGTGATAAGTAAAGACCAGTCTACGGAAACACACAGACTGCTGACCTGGACAAATGGGAGCTCATGGACCATCAGACTGATAGCTGAGAAACCAGAATTGGACCTACTCAGAACATGGGTCTCAGTTTGAAGGCATGGGCAGTCTCAAGGACCTCTGACAGTGGAACCAGGATTTATTCCTGGTGCACAAAAGGAATTTGGGAGCACATTCCCCATGAGGGATACTTCCTTAGTCTAGAGGCAGGAGGAGTGGCCTAGTCCCTACTCCAAATGACTTAAAAGATTTTGATGATCCCTTCTGGAAGGCATCACCCTGCCTGTGGAGTGAGGGAGGGTGAGATAGGAAGGAGTTTGGGGGGTTTTTGGAGGGAGCTAAAACTTGGATTGATATTTAAAATAAGAAAAAAAATAAAATATATTTGTATAATGGGGAAAAAAAGAAAAAATATTAATCATTATATAAGAGGAGAGCACTGAGAGACGAAATAAGCTTAGGGAAACCAGTTCAGCCCCTCTTTATTTAAATATGTGGTGAATATACAGCATCTCTGTCCTTAAAGTATTTGCAGCTTAGAATTCTCTAAACATCGAGGAATAATCTTAAACAAAATTTATGAGATTTCATCATCAGAAGATATAAATTGCCAATAAATACTAACAAGTCTTCTTTTTGAAGACATTTGATCCTATATTACAACACAGAAATGCAGGAAGATAGGGAAAGTGCCAGAAAAGTAATTTACAGGTGAATGTAAATGAGTAGTGGAATGCATAAGATAATAATAACAATGCTGTGCATTTCTTAACTATATGTAGAATTAAATTCAATGACAGATAAAGAACAAAGGGTGAAGCTAAGAATATAGATTAAATGGTAGAGTGCTTTCATAGATACAGGAAGCCCTAGATTCAGTCCCCACTACTATTTAAAACCAGCTGTGATAGCACATGCTCTAATTTCAGCACTTGGCAGGGAGGTAATTGGATTGGAAGTCAAGTTCATTCTTAGCTACATAAAGAGCTTAAGGCCAGCCTGGGCTACATGAGATAAGACCCCCACAAAAACTTAAAAGAAGGGAGCATTTTAATAGTATAAATTGTTCTATAAACATTTTAAATTCTCTGGCCATGCAACGAACATATTGTTCATAGAGTCCAGTAAATTAAAGATCTATTTTATAGTTTCTGGGGAAAATGAAGGAATGTGTATCTAGCCTCATGATGTTCAAAATTAGGAAGAAAAAAATATACACAAACAGGTAATTTATCTGGGGAAAATATCTGACTGGCATATGCCTGTAATACACAGTAAGAAAAATAAGTGCCACAATTAAGAGACAAAGTGCACTAATACAAATCCATATTGATTCACACTTTAAACAACAAGAATAGAATGCTTTATTTTGCATCTAACCAAACCACTCTGGGTAATATGAATGGACATTTTGCTTCTAAGAAAGATAAATAAAGGTTATTTGGTTAAAAAGAAGAAGAAGCACAGTTCCTCAAATAAGCTTGTGGGGCTGTTTGGCACAAGCCCATTTTCTTGTAACAGTTCCTATTGACTAACATTTACTCAATTTTGCCTCCCATGAGACCGACTTTCATGCATCCAGCTTACTCCCTGGTGTTTTCTGTTTTTCTTCCAAGACATTTTGCTGAAGCAAAACATTTCTCTCAGTGGGCATTCAGATGCAAGGATACATTTGATGTGTTAGTTCAGAGCATTCATTCCTCCTTTCTAAAAATCCCAACATGACTGAAAACTTGCATTTCCTGGATAAATTCTAATTTAAAAATTTTGGAGGAAAAAAAACATGCCAAGGTTATAATTAAATAAAGTAGTTTCTTTGTGAATCATTGGAAAAATACAGGACTCTGATGATCACTCACCTCCAAGTCTAAAACAGTTGAGGATTGGTAACTGGAGAACTTAGGGGTCGTACACACACCCATTATATCAGCCTTGATTTGCATTATCATAGCAAGGACATCAATAGTGTGCACTAGAAAGGTACAGTAGGTAAAAGGGCTTCCCACATCTCATAGATGCACACTAAACTGTAGTGAGATATCTATCCTGCCCTTGCCTGATGCACTGACTACACCCATTGAGGCATGGGAACAGGTGCAGGAGGGACCAGGGGGGACTAGGTCTGGGGTCTGGGACTCCAGATCAATCTCTTGCTTCCTGGTCAGAGACAGAGAGCATCCTGAGGACAGGAACCTGCAGTGGTCATCTGTTTCGAATAAACACCCATCAGTCTATCATTTTCTAGTTTCTTATTTAGTTTGCTATATCTGGTTTTAGGAGTGGGATATAGATTTTCACAGAATCTGGGGACTTAGGTTTCACTCAGGTGGTAGGGCATCTGCACCTTGCCACTTCCCTACGCCAGCTATTCGGCAATCCCTTGCAGTTTTCCTACTCCCCTGGCACTATGGCCTGCTTGTTACACATCTGTGCTGTGGTTTCCTTGCTCATGTGTGCCCACTGCTGCCTACCACTGCAGGTTAAACAAATTCCATAAACTTAATATAAAATTATGTCAGGCATATTCTCAATTCTATATAAAAACAAGTTAACTTCTTCCTTGCCTGAAGTATTCTATTTGAAAATATCTGCACACCATTATGTTTTCATAGACATCTAATGATAAGAGAAACAATGTTCTATAAATGATCAAGACTAGTAAACAAGTTAACACTATGCCTAGATATTTAGAATAGTAACATTTTTAAATTCTAACTGATCACAATTACCTCAAGAGGAACACTTAAACATTAGTTTAAACATAAAAAAATGCTATTTGTCCTAGTTCACTCTTTTGTGTCTTTTTTTTTAATGTGATAAAACACTGACAAAAAACAAAAACAAAATTAAATACAACATCAACAACAAAACCCCAAAACTGCTGAGGCCCAAAAGATTTTTATTTTCAGCTAAAGGTTTATAGGTTATAGTCCATTATCCAGAGGACACATGGCAGGAACTCAAGGCAGGAATTTGAAGCACAACCACAAAAGACTGCTGAGTACTGGCTTTCTCCTGGTGGCTTTTTCAGCTTGCTACTTATATACCCAGGAGCATTTGCCCAAAGGTCCCACTACACACATTGCACAACCCTCCCAAATCAAGCATTAATGAAGAAAAATGCCCAACAAGCAAATATAATGAAGGTAATCTTTCAATTGAGGTTCCCTCCTCCCAGATTATTGTAGGTTGTGTCAAGCTGACAAAACCTAACAAGCCCACTATCTAAATTATATGTTTTTAGTAATAAAGTATTTTAAATACACCAAAGTACAGCAAAAGGCCAGATTTCATTTGCTATGAGAAAACTAGAATCCAGATGGCAAACAAACAAATGAAACAACTACATGAAAACTCTGGATACAATTTAGAAAAGCCAAGGGCCTGTTGGGTTTTGAAGAAAATATTTTTTGATGTCACAAGCAGTTTCCCACCAGCCTGGTCCCAGGGCAGTGTCACTCCCAAAACAACACACAGAGACTATTAGTTATAAAGCTGTTGGCCAATGTCTAGATATTCTTATTGGCTAACTCTGTCATAAATATTAACCAATTTCTATCAATCTAAGTGTTTCCATGTGGTCTTATCTTACTGGAGAGAGGGTCTGGACTTCTCTCACATCCTACATATTGACTCCTCTCTACTACACCTCCAAAATCCTCCTTGTATCTTAGTACCACCTATTTTCCTTTCCTATTGGTCAAAAGGGCTTTATTCATTAAGAGAAACATATTTACAGAATGACATCTCCCATCATCTCTTTTCTGTCTAAAATGTAAAGAAAGTCTTTAGCATAGTAAAATATATAACACAACAGTTATCAAATAAGCACTACAAGTAAGAATATTTTGTCTATCAACATTATCAGGAGTTAAAGAAAATACTCTATTATTTATCATATCTTTGTGAGTATAAACTTATAAGTAACTTATCTTCAATCCTAACTGAAGAAAATCATAACTGTTTGTCTTCAAGTCTATCAAAGAAAACAGAAGGATAGTATTTAAACTCTAGAAATGACAAAGGCATCTCACTACCTGGAAAGTCTTCCAAAGTTATTCTGTAAATTGGAAAATATATATTTGGCCCATAGGCCACAGTGTATCTGGCAGACTCCTCAGCAAAGCAGGAAACTTTAAGCTGTCCACCTATATTAGCAGTTTGTCAGTCACTTTCTCTGTGTCCTCCAGAATGTTCCATGAAGCAGGAAATCTGCAGCAATGTCCATTTTGTTTCTGTGGGTCCTGAATTTCCAGTTTATACAGCATAAAGTCAAACAGTCCAGACAAGAGCAGATTCTTAACCAAATGTCTAGTCTTGCCATATTGGGAGTAAATTCCATAATGACTTTCTTTGATATCCATCTTCCTTTGTGACACAGGTGGTGTTGCCAGGAACAGTTATGTCTTCCTGTCAAGAAAAATCCTAAACCATTTTAAATGTCATATTCTGTAGGTCTTTGAAAGATATGAAGAATGCCTACCTAATAGAAATCTCTCTCTCTCTCTCCCTCCCTCTCTCTCTCTCTCTCTCTCTCTCTCTCTCTATATATATATATATATATATATATATATATATATATATATACAAATCTAACTAGAAGCTTTGACTGTCATAGGTAACTATCTACAATCTGTACTTAATTATACACTACATTGTAACGAGTATGTCCCGCCGCCTTGTCTTGTCCCACTGCCTTGCCAGCCCCAATTAACACACAGAGACTCTGTATTTGATTCAGTGCTGTTGGCCCGGTTACTTGTTTCTTATCGGCTAGCTCTGTCTTAAGTATTAACCCATTTCTGCTGATCTATGTATTTCTCTTTGTACTTCTTACACTACATTTTTAAATGAGCTACAAACACAATACCTAAACAAGAGGAGAAATATACTTATCACAAAATTTAACTTAAATTTGTATCAATAAATGAAAATCCATTCCAAAAAAAGCATTCATTTCTATACCATAATCCTCCTTTTGCCATTAAAAAGAAATTGGTTGTGATCATTAACCATTTATAACCAGACACATTTAGATGAAAACAAACATTTATAGAAAATTTGTGGGAATTTGGGTGTAGTTTTTTTCCAAACTGCTTCCTGCTGATTGGGGACACTGTAAACTATGGGAATACCAAGAAGACTTGGAAATCCTGACGGTAGTCTGCAAAGCTGCCTTATCTCAGCTGTTTTGAATGTTGGATCACCTGGGTCACTGTTTCAGGGGTATTGATTGATCAAACCGTGATAATCAGGAAGGAATCCACAGTTTTTCATTTTCTGTGGAAACAAAAGTAGAAATTCTTCTGCCCAGTAACCTGTCCATAGACATAAAATTTGAAGTCAAAGCATTTTTAAAATGTATAAATTGGACTAATTTAACAGCACTAATAATCAAGTATATTTTAGCAATTTTTCCTTCCTTAGCAATTGAGCAATTCAAAAAAAACACAATAGCATACAGTGTCCTGCCTATTGTAAAAAATCATACTGCTCTGGATGACAGATTAGCTATGGAAAATGAATCAAACATAAATAGTTGAAACAAAAAAAAACGTATATTTTGGCAAACTTCTATAAATAATCAAACGCCTAAACTAAGGGTACAAATAAATAACTGGTTGATTGAGGGGATCCATAACACAGGCACTGATGTGACCATTACAACTCAAAAAATTTGGCCTCCAAGATGGCCCCTGGAAAAGGTAAATGTCTAATTCTTAGTGATTGGAACCATATCTCAGGTAAAACAAAGCACAAGATGGGTTGTATGTATAGTACCAGAAGGACAGAGAGGAAAGTTGAGATCATATGTGACTGATACAGCAATACGTTTATTGGGTCAATATTTATTGCAGCAATGGAATACATGCAGTATTAGATATCAACAAGAAACAAACTCATGATTGCAGAAAAAAATATTATAAAGTACTCTACAAGAGAGACACCAAATATCCAGGATATACAAAAGCAGAATACAAGTGCCAAACTAACAGAGGAACCAAAAGCTCTTCCTTATAAAATGGCTAACAGATTAATCTCTCTGGGTAGGACAATGGCCTATGACCTCTGAGAAGCCTGAGGCTTTTGAAAAGCTGGTTAAGAAGAGCTACATGCTGGACATATGGAAGAATCTACAAGGCCTTGGTATTTTCCTGTATTTGTTATCAAAAAATATCTGGAAAATGGACAATGCTTACAGACCTGAGAGCCATCAATAAAGAATTCAGCCAATTAGGCTATCAACAGCCTGTGATGTCTTTGACTTATCTGATAACTAAAGAATGACCTGTTATAGTTATTGATTTAAAAGATTACTTCTTCACTATACCTTTACAAGAAAAAAAATTGCCTTTATGGTAGATAATTACAATAATTTTCAGGTGGTCAAGAGATATCAATGGACCAGCCTGGCTTCCAGTGCCTTGCTGGGAGCATCCTGAGGAGTGAGGACTGAGGACAGCCTGT
Organism: Phodopus roborovskii; assembly: GCF_943737965.1. Lineage (NCBI taxonomy): Eukaryota > Metazoa > Chordata > Mammalia > Rodentia > Cricetidae > Phodopus > Phodopus roborovskii. The sequence continues at coordinate 36,891,741 of NW_026126525.1, read as the reverse complement.
AGGGATGCCCGCCATAGTGAAACAGCCCAGTCAGAGTATGCCAGTGTCCTGGTCCCTCCTCCAAAAAAAGGAGGGGACTTCAAACCAAAATCAATCAAGAGATGAAGAAGATTCTTTCATATTCATCACAAGAGAAATCCATCAGTACAGAGTCTCAATTATGAACATCTATTCCCCAAATACAAAGGCAACCACATTTATAAAAGAAACATTACTAAAACTCAAAGGTCACATAAAACCTCACACACTCATAGTGGGAGACTTTAACACCCACTCTCAACATTAGAATGGACCACCACACAGAAAATTAACAAAGAAACAAAAAAAACCTAATAGAACTTATGCCCCAACTGGGTTTAACAGACATCTATAAAGCATTCCATTCAAACACAAAAGAATATACCTTCTTCTCTGTTCCACATGGAACCTTCTCTAAAATTAACCACACACTCAGCAATATAACAAACATCACCAGACACACACACACAAAATAAATAAATAAATAAATAAATAAATAAATAAATAAATAAATAAATTGAAATAGTCCCCTGAATCTTATTAGACCACCATGATTTAAAGTTGGAATTTGACAACAACACAAAATGCAGAAACCCTACAAAACCATGGAAATTGAACAATGCTCAATTGTGTCATTGGAGGGTCAAAGGAAAAAAAAAAGGAAGACATTAAAGACATCCTAGAATTCAATGAAAATGAAGACACAACATACCCAAACTTATGGGATGCATTGAAAGCAGTGCTGAGAGAAAAGTCCATAGCCCTAAGTGCCCACATAAAGAAACTGGAGAATAGTCACACTAGACGACTAACAGCACAAATGGAAGTTCCAGAACAAAAAATAAAAATAATAATAATAAAAAATAAAAAAATTAAAAAAAAAAACAGAAACTCCCACCCACATGAGAGGAGGAGACATCCTGAAATAATCAATTTGAGGGTTAAAATATAATAAGGTGGAAGCTAGGAAAACAATGCAAAGAATAAGTGTAACAAAGAGTTGGTTCTTCAAAAAAAAATGAACAAGATAGAAAAACCTTTATCCAAACTAACCAAAAGACAGAGAGAGTACATGCAAAATCAGAAATGAAAAGCAAGCATAACAATGGACACAGAGGAAATACAGAGAATCTTCAGGTCAAACTCTGAAAATCTATACTCCACAAAATTTGAAAATTTATTTGAAATGGACAATTTTCTGGATATATATCACTTAGCAAAATTAAATCAGTACCAAATAAGCAACTTTAAATAAACCTATAACCACTAATAAAACTGAAACTGTCATCAAAATTTTCCCAACCAAAAGAGAGAGAGAGAGAGAGAGAGAGAGAGAGAGAGAGAAAGGCCGGAGCCATGTTTCAGTGCAGAATTCTGCCAGAAATTCAAAGAACAGCTAAAACCAATACTCCTGAAAGCAGAGAGTCATTGCCAAACTCTTTTTACAAGGCTAATATTACCCTTTTACCCAAAGACAAAACTAGAAAAGAAAATTACATGATTTACATACTTATATCTCTCATGAACATGGATGCAAAAATACTGGCAAATCAATTCCAAGAATTCCAGACAAATCAACCACCATGACCAAGTAGGCTTCATCCCAGGGATGCAGGGATGGTCAAACATATGAAAATCCATCAATTTAACCCACCACATAAACACACTTAAAAAAAATCACATGAACATCTCACTAGATGCTGAAAAGCCTTTGACAGAAAGCAACAGCCCTTCATTATAAAAGTCTTCAAGAGATCAGGGATAACAAGAACATACCTAAACATAATAAAAGCAATATACAGCAAACCAAAAGTGAATACCAAACTAAATGGAGATAAACTCAGTGTGATCCCTCTAAAATCAGGAATAAGGCAAGGCTGCCCACTCTCTCCATATCTTTTCAATACTGTACTTGATGTTTTAGCTAGAGCAATAAGACAACAAACGGAAATCAATGTGATACAAATTGGAAAGAAAGAAGTCAAACTTTCATTATTTGCACATGATATGATAATTTACACACATACATACATACATACATACACACACACACACACACACACACACACACACACACACACACACACACAAACCCAAAAACCTCTACTAGGGAACTCATACAGCTGATAAACACCATCAGCAAAGTGGCAGGATATAAGATTAACTTAAAAAAAAGAAATCAGTAGCCCTAAAATATAGAGACAATAAAGGGCTAAGAAATAAATCAGAGAAAAAAATAGCCACAAACAACATAAAATATCTTGGGAGTAATGCTTACCAAACAAGTAAAAGACCTATATAATAAGAACATTAAGACTTTAAAGAAAGAAATTACAGATGATACCAGAAAATGGAAAGATCTCCCATATTCTTGGAGAGATATGATCAACATAGTAAAAACGGCAATCTTACCAAAAGCAATCTACAGATTCAATGCAATCCCTATCAAAATCCTGGCACAATTCTTCAAATAACTGGAAGAACAATCCTCAACTTTACATGGAAAAACAAAAGACCCAGGACAGCCAAAACAACCCTAGACAATACAGGAACTTCTGGGGGCATCTCCTTCCCTGACTTCAAAGTAAATTATAGAGTGATAGTCCTGAAAAGAGCTTGCTATTGGCACAAAAATAGACACATAGACCAAGGAAATTAAATTAAAAACCCTGATATTAACCCACACACCTACAAACACCTGTTTTTTTTTTTTTTTTTTTTTTTTTTTTTTTTTGACAAATAAGCTAAATTTATACAATGGAAAAGGAAAGTGTCTTTAACAAATGGTGCTGGAACAACTGAATGATGTTGTGAAGGATACTGCAGATAGACCCATGTCTACTGCCATTCACAAAACTTAAGTCCAAATGAATCAAAGACCTCAACATAAATCCAGCCACACTGAACTTCTTAGAAGAGAAAGTGAGAAGTGCCCTTGAAAGATTTGGTACAGGAGACTGCTTCCAGAACATAAAACCAGTAGCACAGACAATGAGATGGACAATTAATAAATAGTACCCCCTGAAACTGAGAGGCTCCTGTAAGGCAAAGGACATAGTGAATAAGACAAAACGGCAGCCCACAAATTAGGAAAAGTTCTTCACCAACCCACTTCTGACAGAGGGCTGATTTCCAAAATAGACAAAGAAATCAAAAAGCTAGTTACCAAAACACTAAAAAATCCAATAAACAGGTAGAGAACAGAAATAAATAGAAATAAAGGAATTTAAAATGGCTGAAAGACACTTAAGATAATGCTCAATATCTTTAGACATCAGGGAAAAGCAAATCAAAACAAATCTGAGATACTATCTTACTCCTGCCCAAATGGCTAAAATCAAAAACACGAAAGACAGTATATGCCTGAGAGGATGTGAAGAAAGGATTACACACTCCTCAACTGCTGGTGGGAGTGCAAACTGGTAGAGTCACTTTGGAAATCAGTATGGTGGTTCCTCAGGAAAATGGAAATCAGTCAACCTCAAGGTCTAGTAATTCCACTCTTAGGCATATACTCAAAAGATGCACATTCAAGCAACAAGGACATCTATGTTCATAGCAGCACTATTTGTAATAGCCAGAATCTGGCAGCAACCTAGATGCACCTCCACTGAAGAATTTATGGAGAAAATTGGTACATATACACAATGGAGTACTACTCCTTATAAAAACACAATGGAATCCTGAAATTTGCAGGGAAATGGGTGGAATTAGAAGAAACCATCTTGAGTGAGGTAACCCAGTCACAAAAAGACAAACATGGTATGTACTTATTCAGATATGGATTTTAGACATAGAGCAAAGGATTACCAGCCTACAATTGACATTGCCAGAAAAGCTAGGAAACAAGGATGACCTTAAGTGAGTCATACATGGTCCCCCAGAGAAGGGGAAAAAGACAAGATCTTCTGAAGAAATTGGGAGTGTGGAAAGGGGAGGAGAGAGAGTTAGGAGAATGATAAGGGAAGAAGAGGAAGGGTGAGGTGGGCATGAGTGAATAGGAAGATTGAGTCAGGGAAAGAATAGAGGATAATAAGAAAAGAAATATAATAGATGGAGTCATTATGGATTTAAGGAGGAAACCCTCTGGGGAATACCCAGAGATCCAAAAGGATGAACACAACTAAGAATCTGAGCAATAGTGGAGAGGCTACCTTTAATGCCCTTCCATGATAATGAGATTGACGACTACCATCATCTAGTAGCTAATGGTGTCAGAAACAGACACCCATAGCTAAACTTGCCAAACTCCTGAAATCCAGTTAAAGAGGGGGAGGAGTCATGAGCAACGGGGTCAAGACCAGGTTGGAGAAACCCATAGAATCTGCTGACCTGAACAAGGGGGAGCTCATATGTAGCTTGGAAAGCTGCATATGACAAATTGAAACCTCCTGTATGTGGGTGTTAGTTAGGAGGACTGGGCAGTCAATGGGGCCCCTAGTAGTGAATCAGTATTTATCCCTAATATAAGAATGGACTTTGGGATCCCATTCCACATAGAAGGATACTCCCTCAGCCTAGACATGTGGGGGAGGGCCTAGGCCCTGCTTCAAATGATATGACAGACTTTGAAGATTCCACATGGAAGGCCTCACTCTCCATGGGGAGTAGAAAAGGGATGGGCTTGGGTTTGGTGGGGGTGATATGGGAGGATGGGAGGGTGAGGGAACTGTCAATGACAAGTAATACAATAATTGTTTTGCATGTAAATTTTTAAAAAGATATCACTGGAAGGTTTTGCTGCAGGGAATGCTAAATTGCCCCACCTTGTTCTAATATTTTGTTCAAAAAAATCTTTGGAAATAATTTGTAAACAGATTTCACAATCCATAAGTCACCATTAAATTGATGATATATTGTTGGCTGATTCTAAAATAGTAATATTAGAAAAAAAAAGTTTGAGGAAGTAAGGGAATTTTACCTGACTGGGAATTACAAATTGCCCCCAAAAATACAAAGAGGAGATGCTATCAATTACTTAGGATATAACATAGGTCTACAGAAAATTAGACCACAAAAAGTACAGATCAGAAGAGCTTCTTACCAGACTCTTAATGATGTTCAAAAATTACTAGGAGAGATTTCTCAACTACAGACCAGTATTGGAATAGAAGGTCATGATTAGAAAAGAGGGGAGACCGACTTAATTAGTCTATGAATACTATCAGCTAAAGCTGATAAGAAATTAGATTGTGTAGGAAAGAGGATACTAGGAGCACATGTGGAAATGTGAATTCAAAACTAGACTGTATTCTGGTTATATTACTATCTAGAGAACATCCTTCTGGGATTTTGATGCAGAGGAAAGATACCATACTAGAATGGATATTTCTACCACATAAAATAAAAAGCTAAAAACATACACAGAAAATTTCCCTGACTTGATTTTGAAAGGTAAATTAAGTCTTCATCAACTAACAGGATGGGACACAGCAGAAATGATAGCACCGTTAACAAAGGAGGGAATTTCCTCCTTATGGAAAGATAATAAATTTTGGGAACTAAAGCTGGGTCTATGATCAGTTATGGAACAAACCTTGGCTGAAATCTGGCTCTTCCTCTTGGCTGTACATTTAGAGCCTTCAGTTATACCATAAAGATTTGATGATATAGTAACTAGCCCTATTTAGTAAGATCAGCCTAGCATATAACCACTAGCCCTGTTACCATAGTAACCTATCTTTTTCTCATAACTGCTGATCTTTCCACCCTGACAACATCCATCCTTTGTGATTTTCTACATTCTACCTGCAGGAAGACCTAGTCCTCTACCATTCTTCTTACCTCTTCTGCCTCATACCATACACTCTGCTCTGCTGTCGTATATAAGCTCCGGGTAGAAAAATAAAATTTGCCAATTGATCAGAATCCTGTCTTGTGATCATATTTTACATGTGTACATATTTTAATTTTCTAAATTCTGCAAAGTAAAACACATCCATTTGCCTGCTTTCATTCCTATGTATATCTTTGTGGTTACTGCCTGATGGTAGATGATATTGGTTACAGAATGAAGAAGTAGGACATTTTATTACAATTTCCTTAGATTCATGCCAAGTGATAGAAAAATCCTTTTTTAAACCTTTGCTATTCATATGGTATTTTTTATGAAACTCTGAGGCCTCTAGCACACTTCCTATTAATAATCAATCAATTTCATCATTGCCTTGTGCTAGAGGACCTAGCAGACCCGTATGGGATCTGATGTGCAATATATATATATAATGAGTCCTATTCCTGATTGTTTCTTGTATTTGTATAAACAATGACGTTAACTCTGTATCATCAAGAATAAATTCCACAGTCTCAATGTATAAGTTGACTCTACCTGCATATTGAGAATCAATAACTATATTGAGAGGTTCTGTAAAATCCATAAGTACTATGAGAATACAATTCTCCCTTTTTTACACTTCATAGAACTGAAGAACATGATCTTTAAATGTTTTAATATTAGGACTCCATTGACAGAGGCACTATTGCTCCTGACAGCACCGAGCTATTCCCAAGAATATGTTGGGCACTGATGTCACTCCTTCTGGAGTTCATCCTCTTCTGTCTCAATGAATAAGAAGATAAATCAAGAAAGAGTTCAATATCAGACTTACACCTACATGGACAAACACACAAGTGTATCTATACAAATATAAACATTTATACATATACACATACATTTGGCATGCACATATATAAGAAAAATAAAAATTAAGTTAGTCCTGGAAAACTGAATTTCCACATGTAAAAAATGAAAGTTGATCCATATCTCTCATTGAATAAAAGAAATCAATACAAAACAGATCAAAGATCATAGTTTCATGTGTGAAACTCAGAAAATGCATGAAAAAATCCAAGGGAAGACATTTAAAGATGTAGACAGAGCCAAAGACTTTCTGTGAAGGACTCTAACAGCTTGGGAAACAATAAGAAAGAATTTCAAGAAGTTAAAACATGTCTTTATAGCAAGAGAAACAATAAATGGAGGGAGGAGCCCAAAAAATGAGAGAAATTCTTTGCAACTATACTTCTGATGGGAGATTAAATTCTGGACTAAGCAAAGAATGGAAACATGTAAAAACCATAAAAAAAAGAATACCCCAAGTCATAACTTGGCTAAAGCAATGAATAAATTATTTTCAAAAGATGAAGTACATATGGTCAATAGATAAATGACCAAAAAAAAAAAGAAAGAAAGAAAGAAAGAAAGAAAGAAAAATAAAAAAAGAAAGAAAAGAAAAAAAAAATAAACCAATACCCTGATGGGAGATGTCATTCTGTAAATATGTTTCTTGTAATAGTTAATGAATAAAGCACTGTTGGCCAATAGGAAAGCAAGATAGGCAGGACTAGGAGGAGAGAGGAAGTAGTAGGGTGGGTCAACATAGAAAGACTGGAGAGAGCAGAATGCCAGCTCCTCTCTATGGTAAGATAAGACCACATGGAAGTACTTAGATTAATATAAATGGGTAAAAATTAAGACAGAGCTAGCTGATAAGAAACCAGTAACTGGCCAACAGCATTATATCTAATATAATGTCTCTGTGTATTATTTGGGGCTGGCAAGGCCATGGGTCCAGACCAGCAAGGAAAAAACCTTACTCTTAACAAATGGCATCCAACGCAGATTGAAGAATTTCCACTTAAAACTTAAGAAAAGATTAAGAAAGTGTTTTATAAACAAAAGAACAAAGACAAGCAAGACTTCTTGGTAGCAGCATTTTTCTCAGTTGGGCTCTGTTTTGCTAGAGACAAGCCAGATCCCCTGAAACAGTGTCCCAGGTAATCCAACATTCTAAAAAGTTGCGATAAGCCAGCCTTGCAGACCACTACAGCCAGGATTTCTGAGTCTTCTTGGGCTCCCCATGACAGTGTCCCTTACCAGCAGGAAACAGTTTGGAAATAATGATGCCCAAATTCCCAAATATTGTTTATAAATATTTGTTTTTGTTTAAATGGCTTGGTTATAAATGGTTAATGATCACAACCAATTATTTTTAAAGGTAAAAGGGGGATAGTGGCATAGGTATGATGACTTTGTTTTGGAATGGACTGTCATTTATTGATACAACTTTAAGGTCAATTTGTGATATGTATATTTCTCCTCTTGTTTAGGTATTGTGTTTATATAGCTCATTTAGAAATGTAATGTATAATTTAACACAGATTATAGATAATTACCTATGATAGTGAAAACTTAAGAGTTAAGTTAGGATTTCTAGATATACAGAGATGTATTTGAGATGGATAGGCATTCTTCAAACCTTTCAAAAACCTACAGAATATGGCATTTAAAATGGCTTAGGGTTTTTCTTGACAGTGAGGCACAACTGCCCCTGGCAACACCACCTGTGTCAGAAAGGAAGATGGGCATTGAAGAAACTTGTTATGGAGTTTACTCCCAATATGGCAAGACTAGCCATTTGGGTAAGAAACTACCCTTGCCTGGATTGTTCGACTTTATACTATATAAACTGGACATGCAGGACCCATAGGAAAATGACTGCTGATACAAGATGGACATTGCTACAGGGTTCCTGCTTCCTGGAAGAGTCTGCCAGACAGTCTGCAAGACACAGAGAAAAAGGACGGATGAACTGTCAATACAGACGGACAGTTTAAAGTTTCCTGCTTTGCTGAAGAGTCTGCCAGACACATTTTGGCCTATAGGCTAAAGATGGAATATTACAGAAGAAATTTGGGTGACTGACCAGGCAGTGATTTATCTCTGTCATTTCTAGATTTTATATATTATCTTTCTGTGGTCTTTGATGGAGTTGAAGACAGATAGCCATGATTATAGTTTTCCTTAGTTAGGATCAAATATAAGTTACATATAGGACTTTAGACTCACAAAGATAGGATAGGTGATAAAATATTTTCTTTAAATCTTGCTAAATGTTAATGGACTAAATATTGTTAACTGTGATTCTTATTTGATAACTGTTGTGTTATATATTTTGCTATGCTAAGGTTAAAACCCCTTTTTTATATTTTAGACAGAAAAAAGGAGATGATGGGAGTTGTCATTCTGTAAATATGTTTCTCATATTGGTTAATGACTAAAGCACTGTTGGCCAATTTGAAAGCAAGATAGGCGGTACTAGGGGAGAAAGGAAGTAGTAGGGAGGAGAGTCATCATGGAGAGACTGGAGAGAGCAGAACGCCGGCCCCTTTCTCCGGTAAGATAAGACCACATGGAAGTACTTAGATTAATAGAAATGGGTTAATAATTAGACAGAGCTAGCTGATAAGAAACCAGTAACTGGCCAACAGCATTATATCTAATATAATGTCTCTGTCTATTTTTTGGGGCTGGCACAGCTCTGGGACCCTGTTGGCTGGAAAAAACCTTACCTTTATCAATACCCTGTGTCTGAGAAATGTAAATCAAGAGTACATAGAGTTTTGTAGATCAGGATCACAAAGCAACATCACCCATGGCTTACCTTGATTAATAGAATAAGTAACAATATGTCTAGCCCTGAACAAGTCACTTATACTACCTGTCTAAGACTCAAGAAGGATTGAGGAAAAGGGGGTATAGAATATATGTCCGAGTTGGGCAGTAGGGTAAAAGGCAATAAAATGTCATTCTCTAGACTCAATACAACTCTTGCAATCATTAACTACTAACAACTGTTGTCATCTTCATTAAGTCACACAAAAACAGTCAAGGAAGGATGAGAGGTTCACAGGGCCCTACACTAGCCCTCTGAAATATTGGCTATTGACAGGCTCTAGGGAATTGGCAGTCACTGTCTTTTATTATTTACCCACTGCTGAGCCCGTCAGGTTCCAATGGAAAGCTCAAAACCCATGGATACACAGAAGACCCTGATTAGCCTTACAGGATCACAAAACAAGTACACACACACACACACACACACACACACACACACACACACACAAAATGTGAGCAAGATTTGCTAGTTAAAAGTGAAGGAAAACAGGGACAGGATAGGGTGGTCCGGATGTATCTGGTTAAGAGTAGCCAGTATGCATGCACATATATGTAAAATAGTCTGAAAGGAGTAAAGGAAGAGAATCTCTTGTAGCACCTTGCCAGATTTGCCTTGAACCTTAATCTTAACCCTATAGTGGTGCCTGTGACATCTGTTGACAACATTCTTGTCTGCCACCCATACATAAACACTGAGTCGAACTAGAACCCAGGTGCAGATGGAGAGGACAAGACCAGGTGGCAGAAACACATACCTGAACAAGGAGGAGCTAACGGGCCACCAGACTGATAGCTGGGAAGCCAGCATGGGACTGACTCAAGCCCCCCTGAATATGGGTCTCAGCCAGAAGGACTGAGCAGTCTAAGGGACCTCAGACAGTGGAGCCAGGATGTATCCCTGGTGCACAAAAGGACCTTGCTAACACATCCCCCATGGAGGGATAACTGCCTTAACCTAGAGACAGGAGAGACGCCCTAGTCCCTACTTCACATGACCTGTCAGATCTACATGACCCCAACTGGATGGCATTCCCCTACATATGGAATTGGGGAATGGGAGGGGAGGGTGGTTAGGGTGCATGTGAGTGGGCAGAGAGGGTTAAAGGGAGGGAGGGAGGGAAGGAAGGAGGGAGGGAGAGGGAACTGGGATCGACATATAAAATAATAAATTAAATAAAAAAATGCTTTGACCCAAAATTTAAGTTCAAGAACAAGTTACTGGGGAAAAGGATTTCTATTTTTGTTTCCACAGAAAATGAAAAGCTGTGGATTCCTTCCAGACTAATGTGGTTTGATCAAGCCAGACCACCTGAAACAGAGTACCAGGTGATCCTACATTCAAAACAGCTGGACAAAGCAGCCTTGCAGACTACAGCCAGGATTTCTGCATCTTCTTCGAATCCCCCATGACAGCGCCCCTTACCAGCAGGAAGTAGTTTGGAAAGAACAACGCCCAAATCCCCAAATATTGTCTATAAATGTTTGTTTTCATTTAAATGGACTTGGTTATATAAAATAAAATTAAAAAAAAAAAAAAAGATTCATGTCTGCTTGGCTAACCTGATTACACATTTGCCTTCCTGAATTTAAGACATTTTCCTCTCATGCAGTCATGAGTTCTTTTGTAAATCATCTCACTCTCTCCAGCTTTATAGTAATGTTTTTCATATGCACACACTTGAGAAGATCCCTTTGAACTGTTATCATCAAGAAAGATAAAGCCCCATCTCTAAGTACTAGTAAACACACACAGATGACCTAATCATATAGCACCCTGAGGGCCTTCAGTACCTTCCACTAACTCATCCTCATGCTTATACGCCTTCCTATCTTTTGTTTTAGTGAAATTGAGTTCAGTTTCTTACCCCCAGACAGCATCAAGAAGAATGTTCCATTATTGTTTTGCAGGTCCAGTACAAATTTCCTTTAATATTGTAGTACTACTTACTCTCCAGGTAAGAAGACCTGCATGTGTGTTCCTCAGTAATCAGAAAAGCATAAATGTAAACATCAGAAAGGATGAATCATGTGGAAACTAACTCTGCTGTGAGGAATAACAATACATTTTTATCACACAGAATTCCTGATGAATGTTAACTCAGAGAAACATTGTCAAAGTGATTATTTCATACCTTTCTTATTATCACGAAGCATAGCTTTCATGCCCTAGTACTTCCTTTAATCACAGATAAAGGTTGTAATCCTTTAAAATATTTCAACAAGTATCGTGCTTTTACACTCATTAATTTATAACTAGTGTATTTCAACTTCTGCCCTGGTTTGGCTTGTGCAAGACAATTTTTGTAGTCCTTTTTCAAATGTATACAATTATTTCATTTTATCTCCACCCATTAGAAAAAGAACTCCAATGTTACTTTTAAATATCAAAGTTCAGCAATGAATGCTTTGAATTTCAAAAGACTTAATTTTGAGAGTGGTATGAATTACAAAGAGCAGCCCTGTTTAAATACCAGGTATTATACTATATCATATTGTTCAAATTAAAACCAGTATGGCCTTAGTTTTAGGTTTCTTCTTGTCCCTTCATGTGGCATGTGGTATTTCCTTTTTACCAGAAACTACCAGTAGGTAACCCATCTGCCCTGTGAACTAGCTGGTGGGACAGTTGGAGATGAGACTTTGTTGTGTTTCCAATTATATTTGGTAAAGTAATCACTCCGAAATTTATTTGTGTTTCATGATAGAAAACTAACATGATTTCATAAGATAATAATTTCCAAAAACAGAATTAGCAGGGACAAAATCTTTGCTGAGAGTGTCAATAATGTGTATTTATATTTGCAGTAATTATATTCAGCCATGTGCAGTGATACATTCCTGTAATCCCAGCACTAATAACCAGAAGGTGAGGGTGGAGACCTAAAGGCCAGAGGAGACCTGTCTCAAAAGAAACATATATAAACTTATAAAGAGGCACAAATAATTATGCTTTTATTATCTACAGAGAAAAAAGAAACCTGGATACATACCTGACTCCCCCTCTCCTCAGACTGAATGGACCTTACAGAGGAAATCATCTAGAAGCTAAGAGGTGAGATTAAAGTTTTAAAAGTCACAACAAACAGCTAACAGAGGCACTGCTCACTAAATTATAACTGTGTATGACAATTCCCAGTAAGGAAACATCTCAGAAATTCACAGAGCTCCAGCTGGAAATGAGTAGAGTAAGAATGTTTCCATAGGAAACAACTCCAGGTGACAAGACCCAAGCCACTGAAAGCTAACTTTTCTCCTGTTCTCTCCTAGGAGCCAGGTATAGAAGCAGCTTTAGCTAGTGGTTGAGATGAAACACCTAAATGAGAGAACAGATGCCTGAAGTAGTCATGTATCCTCATTTCTCTGCCAAGCATTCCAACATTGATGTTCAAAAGAAGGCTCAGAAAGCTGATTGTTTCAATGACCTGGGTATTGCATTATTAATTATTAAGGTAGCTTGTATCTTCAGATGACTACACTTCATGAAGACAGTGGACATAAGTACAAGGCTTGGGTATAAACTCCTTTTCCATCTTAAAATACAAACAAGCCAATACAATAAGAAAGTCACACCCATAAATTACAACAAGTTTTGAGGACCCCAGATAGGAAAAGCATCATTCATAAGTAGAAACCTAATTACCTGAAAAAATGGTGAAAGGATATAAAATCTGGGTAATACAGTAATCTCATTTTTGTTGGTCTATTCCTACAATGAATAGTTCTAAAATTGAACATTTGTAACACATTCAGAGTTTAGAGTGTTGTGAAAACAATCAAAGCTGGGTTGGCATCCTCATGTATCATTCCGACTCATTACTTATAGATTCTATATTAATTCCCAGACTAACTAAAGTATATTTGTGCTGCCAAGTGACTGTCAGGTGTTTCATTTGATGACTGTACATGTAAAGAATGGCAAGCAATTTGGGTAACCCAATGCATGGGATGTCAATGTTGAAAAATGCCTTCCTTTCAGTTCTCATACTATAACCAGGCGCTCTTTTTCATGGCCTAATGCATGTTTGAACTTGCTGACAATTTCACTTCAATATAAAAGCTCAGCTGCAATCCAATATTGATGAGACCAAGAAGTTTGAGATGTAATTAATGGAAATTGTGTGTGTGCTACAAAAAACCTTCAGTCAGGCATGAGTGGGATGTTCATGAATCAAATACTATCAGTTAGATAATATGTCTACATATAAATGTGCATATACTAAACATTGATGGAGATGTTGCATCTAGAATCTGCCCAAGGCATCATTAGCAATCAATAGCAAATCCACAGAATAACCCTGTCAGCTGCATCTTCATGGTAGTCTGTGGGATATATGTATGTATGTGTTGCAATGTAGGCATGTAAAAATAAAGTCTGGAAATAGTCTGGGATCATCCTCAGTGGGGATCCCTGCAGGTGTCACACGGGGAAGCAAAACACATATAGAGAAATGAAATATAGAGAATGAAAATCAGTACACATTGACTTTGTCAACTGGGGTCAGACTTTGGGAAGTCTAATGTTTCATTCCCAGCATGTTTAAAACAGTATAATTTGAGAAACACTTTCCAGAAAACAATCAATTAGTCCAGTTCCAAGTGCACAGTAAAGCTCAAGGTGTGGCTATGTACAGATTCTTTACAAAGTACATGTGACCATGAGGATGGGTTCTACAGCTAAAAGCCCTAAACTCCAATGTTATTTCTTAATGATAGCATAGATGTCAGCATGCCATCTACCCTAAGGATGTGGTATAGGGCGGAAGAGTCTGGGATAGTCATTCTGGGGAATTGTAGTGAAGTCTGTTCCTTTAGATAGCAAAAAAGTCACCAGTTAATAACCTCTACTTTCAGCTTTCTTGATGGAATGCAGGCATTTAATTTTATCTCATCCATTCAGGAGGTTCTCCTGCATCATTAACATTCCTTGTTCTCTTAATGCTTCTCTGTGAGTACAAGCACCTCTGCGACCCCAGCACCTCAGCACCTAAACTAAAACATATGCTTAGCTAGGAACATTGATCTCCATTACCTGAGTTTCACTCTCCACTGCCACTAATAACCAGAGTTCCTGTGGTAAAGAAGCCACATTGAGAGGCCAGCATTACCTTACTATCAAGAATAATCATTTAATCTGGTAGATGGGCAGGCAGCCAGCTCAAATCTGAAGGAACTCTGTGAGCCACAAAGTCAAGTAAGTTGGAATAAAGTTGCTAAACCTCACACCTGTTACTCTTTAGGGATTTTAATGTCATTTCACACAGGTCATATAGATGCTGTCTCCTGTGTTCATCAGCATCAATCCCCATCACTCTGGGCTCACAGAAGGCAATGGGGTCAGTGACTCTATTCCACTCACTGCAGTTAAACAGCTTCAGGGGTGATTCTCCTTTGATTCTTGTTTCCCAAACAAATGAGCTCTCATTGATGTAAGGACTGAAACTGTTGAATACTACATATGACCAGTTATACTGACCATCAGTCTTTAGATACAATGATAAAAGACAACTTCTTCCTAGTGCACATCAGGACAGCACCCAAGAAGCTCCACTTAACCTAGAATATTTTAATTTGCTTGTAGACACTGTTTTCTGGGAGAAATTCTTATTGTGTCATTAAGGCAAACTGCTTTATTTAATTGTGTTCTTTTACATTACCCAAAGGAGGGAGGAAGACACAAACTATTGCTCATGATAAACTCCAAATTAAAGATAGCAAGGAACTTACAACCTTAGGGTTTTCTGCTGGAATTTTGCTGTGGTCTAAATGTTTACGTTCTTCAAAAATTTATATGCTAAAAATGAGTATCAAGGGTGATAATATTAGAAGATAAAATTTGCATAACATAATTAGGGCCTCATTAAAAGGCCCTCCAAAGCTGTCTTGTCCCCTCCACCATCTGAGACTGAAGGCATGTTGGCTGAAAACCAAAAGAAATAGCCGTCACTGGAACTTCAGTGCCTTCAACTCCCCTGCCTCAACGAGTAGAAAAATAAGCCTCTATTGTTTAAAAACCACTTACTCTATGGCTGTACTTTGTTACATCTGCTCAAAGAGCCCAAAGCCAAAAATGCATGGCTGTTTAGACTTTAAACTCAATGAGCTTTGGTTGAATCTAATTTGTGACAGTTGTGACTTCCTTACTGTCCTAGTTTCATAGCTAGTTTCCTAGGACAGTAATTTCTCCCTCAAGACAGAAAATGTGTTAGTTTTAGAAATTCAAAATACATGTGTAAAGGTTTATAAATAGTCAGACTACTATAATGTTTTAAAGTAGAGTATTTTATGCATGCATATTAAATAATGTGAAGAGTGTTTTAGAAATTCTAAATTTGTTTGGTTTTTGCATTAGCCTGTGGTCAGGTAGAAATTTAAATGTTAATTGATATTTGTGTCAATTATTCAAAGTGTTTACTCAACCATAGAGCATTAGCTGCATTAAGACAAACATTTTGCAGAAAGCTATGATTACCTTGCTGAAGTTTATAATCCTGGTGAGACATAAGAACCACAGAAACAACAGAATCACAAATAAGAACATGCAAAACAGTTGTTCAAACTAGGAGTCACAGTTAAAATAAAAAACAACCTTAGGAAACATCTAGAAATGCTTCCTGGATTAAAGAAAAATGTGAGGTAGGAGCAGTTGATCCTTCAGATAAGAGAAGCCAAGTTTCCATATGGAAATCAATCTGGGAGGCGAGGTGCATTCCCAGCAAAAACAGAACAAATAAATTCAGCCTGTGTTCCTGGGTGGAGATTACACAGTTCTTCACTAACACTAGGAGTTTGGGTTTATTTGCCAAGAAGCAATAAGCTGTGCAGGGGTTTTCAACAATAAACCTACTTTTGCTTTTGTTCACCTAAATTCATTGTTCACACAAATGTCATTTAACATCGCAACATTTTCACAGGCTAGTTAAGTAATCTAAGACTCTGCTTTTGGTTAATTGCAAATACCTTAGTGTGTTTGTTTCTCCGGCCTTCATCTCAAAAGCTTGGTCATCCCACATCTTCTCTGTATCATGCATACCCCATCCACAGATTCCCCACTGTATAATTTCTCCACTCCATTCCATTCCAGCATGACTGTAGCCCAGTGCATCCTTATTATTACTAGTATAATGCCACCTTTAAAAAATTGTACTTACTCATTTTTTTTGTAGCAAAATAAGTTCTTACACTTCAAAACTCTGAGCTCCTTACTCTGCAATTTTTACACTGAAGCAGAATTACAGACCAAGAGTATTGGTTGATGGTAGGAGTTACAAAGTATTACCAGCACCTTTAATCCCAGCACTCAGGAGGCAGAGGCAGGCAGATCTCTGTGAGTTTGAGGCCAGCCTGGTTTACAGAATGAGTTCCAGTGAAGGCTCCAAAGCAACACAGACTACCTCTGCCTCGAAAAACCAAAGGGAAAAAAATGTTAACCAGCTAAAAGCAGGCTACCCTCGGTCTCTATGGGTAGCATCTGTGGAGTACACACTCACTTGGTTATTTCTTATGTTGGATTTTCACTATAATGCACAGCTCAGTTAATGCAGTAAATATATGCAGTATCTTAACTTTTAAAGCTATGGTTTGTGCCTCAAGCATAGAACTCAACATACTGTTTCATAGGTTTTGTTTGCTAATTTCACAACTCATTAAATCAATATCTGTGTGTCCTATAATGGTTCATAAATTATTATTAAGCTTCACTCTGCCTAGTTGTTCATTCTTATTTTGTCCCAAATTCTACCACTCCCCATATGCTACTTGACTCTACAAACATCTGAGCCTTAGGGTTTCATGCAAGTTGTTCCATCTGCCAATCACTGGTATGCTGACTGATACCCTCAAATTCTAGGTGACTCATAGCCTCTCATGTATTTTTTACTGGCTTCTGTGCATAGGCCACAATCTCTGTTCTCTACCAAATACTCTGTTTCACTTGCTGAATTTAGCAAAACTTAATTTGTGTTTTTCACAAGTTTTCACAAAACAGCAACCTCTGCAGACCTACTAATCATGAATCTTCACACAGGTCAATTTTTTTCTGAAACTAACAGACCATGGCTAGCCTGCTCAAGAAAATAAAATCAGGTCCCTTATCCTTGGCCCCATTGGACCCATTGCTCAGGGGTGAGTGGTTGGCCAGAGCAAGGGTTCAACACCCCCACCCTCTCCTTGGAACTTCTTGATCTTCCCATACTAGACATGCCCCTCCATTTGGGATCATCTGGATCCTGCCCTCACCAGACTTTTGGGCCCCAACACCTGTCTTCTGCCAGAGGTGAGTCTGGAAAGAGCACAGACCAAATAACCCCCACATCCTTTCCTTAGAAATCCATGAGTCAGCTCTACATCTTGACCACCATATACCTTTGGCCTAGGGCTCCAGTCCTGGCAGGCCAAACCACCCAACATCCAGAGCCTGCCTTCCCCTCATCCTTGGCTCTGCAGTACCCTCTACTTGAGAGGCCTCTACGAGAGCTTAGATAATCCAGAGTTACTGACAACTAACTCCTGACCCACCTACACCCACCAGGAGAACAGGGTAGAGAAAGAGAGAACAACTCCACCTGCAACCACTGGAAGAAGCAATGGTAAGACAGCAATATAAGAAAACACTCAACAGTAGAAAGACCAGTATTACTCCACCAGAATCTAGGGACTCCACCCCAACTAGATGTGAACACAGCAAAGCAGATGAAGCAGAAGAGAATGGCCTAAAAAATAACTACATGAAAATGATGGAAGCCCTCAAAGATGATATGAGAAAATCCCTTAAAGAAATGGAAGAAAAAAAAACAAAAGATTGGAAGAAATAGAGGGAAAGACTAAGCAAAAAATTACAATAAATGAACAAATCTCTTAAAGAAAACAAGGAAAGCCCAGAAAAAAATATCAAAAAGATGAAGGAAACAATTCAAACAGTTCAAGACCTGAAAACTGAAATAGAGACAATGAAGAAAACACAAACTGAGGGAATGCTGGATAGAAAAACTGGGTAAACAATCAGGAACTACAGATGCAAGCATAACCAACAGAAGACAAGAGATGGAAGAAACAATCTCAGGTGCTGAAGTCAAATGAGAAGAAATAGATGCATACTATTGAAAGAAAACCTTCAATCCAACAAATCCTTAACACAAAATATCCGGGAAATGTGGGACACCGTGAAAAGATCAAACCTAAGAATAATACATATAAAAGAAGATGAAGAAGCCCAGCTCAAAGGTACAGAAAACATATTCCACAAAATCATAGAAGATAACTTTTTCAACCTGAAGAAGGACATGCCTGTGATAGTATAAGAAGCTTACCAAACACCAAACACTGGACCACAACAAAAAGCCCCTTGCCACATAATAATCAAAACACCAAACATTCAAAATAAAGAAATATTAAGAGCAGCAAAGGAAAAAGGCCAAATAACATGTAAAGGCAGACCTATGAGAATTACACCTGAGTTCTCCTTGGAAACTATGAAAGCCAGAAAGTTTTCTATAGATGTTATACAAACACTAGCAGTCCATAGATGCCAGCCCAGACTACTACACCCAGCAAAACTCTCCATCATTATACGAGAAAACAAGATATTCCATGACAAAAAAGAGATTTACACAATACGTATCCACAAATCTGGTTCTACATAAAGTTCTGGAAGGAAAAGTCCAACCCAAGCAAGTTAAATATACTCACAAAAAGATAGGGAAATAGATTTTCACACATGCCAAAAGTAAAAGCAGAGTAAACTTACAATACCACCCCAAACAACAAATCCAAAACAAACAAAAATTAACAATCAATGGTTTTTACTTTCCCTCAGTATTAATGGTCTTTACTCACCTATAAGAAGACACAGGTTAACAGAATGGCTATATCATTCTGTTGAATACAAAAAAACACATGTAAGTTTCACAGACAATACAACCTCAGGTAAAGGGTTAGGAAAAGATTTTCCAATCAAATATACCCAAGAAACAAACAGGTAAAGCTATCTTAATATCTAAAAAGTTAGACTTTAAACCAAAATCAATCAAAAAAGATGAAGGTCACTTCATGTTCATCACAAGAAAAAAAATCCTTCAGTACAAATTCTCAATTCTGAATATCTATGCCCCAAATGCAAGGCACCCACATTCATAAAAGAAAGATTACTAAAATTCAAATCTCAGATAAAACCTCACACACTCATAGTGGAAGACTTCAATACCCCACTCTCAACACTAGACAGGACCACCACACAGAAGCTTAACAATGAAACAAAAGAACTAACAGAAGTTATATCCCAATTGAGTTTGACAGACATCAATAGAACATTCTATCCAAACAAAAAAGAATATACCTTCTTCTCAGCTTGAAATGGAACCTTCTCTAAAATCAACCACATACTCAGCAACATAATGAACCTCAACAGATAGAAAAAAATTTGGATAGTCCCCTGTATCTTTTCAGATCCCCATGCTCTAAAGTTGAAATTCAACAACACAAATTGCAGAAACCCTACAAACTCATGAAAATTGAACAATACACAGTTGCACCATTTCTGGGTCAAGGAAAAAATAAAGAAAGAAATTAAAGACTTTGTAGAACTCAATAAGAATGAAGACATAACATACCCAAACTTATGGGACACATTGAAAGCAGTGCTAAGAGGAAACTTCACTGCACTAAGTGCCCATATGAAGATAATGGAGGATAATCACAATAGAGAATGGTGCACAACTGAAAGCCCTTGAACAGAAAAGAAGCAAATTAACCCTGGAGGCATAGAAACCAGGAAATAATCAATTTGAGGGCTGAAATCAATAAAGTAGAAACTAGAAAAACAATACAAAGAATCAATGCAACAAAGACTTTGTTCCTTGAGAAAATCAAAAAGATAGACAAACCTTTATTCAAAATAACCAAAAAGTAGAGAGAGAACCTGCAAACCAGCAAATTCAGAAAAAGAAAGGGGCACATAACAAATGACCCTGAGGAAATCCAGAGAATCTTCAGGTCATAGTTTGAAAACTGTACTTCACACAATTCGAAAATTTAAAGGAAATGGACAAATTTCTGGATAGCTAGTATATACTAAAATTAAATTAAGAACAGTTAAACGATTTAAGTAGACTTATAACACCTAATGAAACTGAAGCAGTCATCAAAAGCCTCCAAAACAAAACAAAACAAAACAACAACAATAACAACAACAACAACAAAAAGCCCAGGGCCAAATGGCTTCAGTGCAGAACAGCAGAATTCTACCAGAAATTCAAAGAAGAGCTAATACCAATACTCCTCAAATTATTCCACAATAGAAGCAGAAGGTTCATTGCCAAACTCTTTTTATGAGGCTACAATTACCTTTGTATACAAGCCACACAATGTCACAACTAAGAAACAGAACTACAGACCAATATCCCTCACAAACATTGATGCAAAAATACACAATAAAATACTGGCAAATTGAATCCAAGAAAACATCAGAGAACTCATCCACCATGACCAAATAGGCTTCATCACAGGGATGCAGGGATGTTTCAACATATGAAAAATCTATCAATGTAATCCTCCATATAAACAAACTGGAAAAGAAAAATCATATGATCATCTCATTAAATACTGAAATAGACTTCAACAAAATCCAACACCCCTTCATTATAAAGGTCTTGGAGAGATCATGGATAGCAAGAAAATACCTAAACATAATAAAATCAATATATAGTAAAACAACGGCCAACTTGAATCTGGAGAGACACTTAATGTGATTCCTCTAAAACCAGACAGGAGATAAGGCTGCCCAGTCTCTCCATATCTTTTCAATATTGTACTTGAAGTTCTAGCTAGAGCAATAAGACAACAAAAGGTGATAAAGGGAATACAAATTGGAAAGGAAGTAATCAAACTTTTACTATTTGCAGATGATATGACTGTTTACATAAGTGACTGGAAAAACTCTACCAGGAAATTCCCACAGCTGATGAACACCCAAAGAAAATGGCAGGATACAAGATTAAGTCAAAAACTCAGTAGCCCTACTACATAGAGACGATAAATGGATGAGAAAGAAATCAGAGAAAAATCACCCTTTTAGAAGCAGTTTTCTCTCCATTCTGGTCCCAGAGCTTAGTCAGCCCCAAATATGCTGTATTAGATATAAAGCTGTTGGCCTGTTACTACCATTTCTTATTAGATAGCTCTGTCTTAAATATTAACCCATTTTTATCAATCTAAATGTTTCCAAGTGGTCTTATCTTACAGGAGAGAGGGTCTGGATTTCTTCTCTCAAGCCCCTACATCTTGACTCCTCTCCTACCTCTCCAAGAATCCTCCTTGTCCCCTAGTCCCACTTATCTTGGCTTCCTATTTGCCAATAGTTAACTAATAAGAGAAACATATTTACAGAATGGCATCTCCCGCCATCTCCTCTTTTCTGTCTAAAACAAAAAGGGTTTTAACTTTAACATAGTAAAATATGTAACACAACAGTTATCAAATAAGAACTATAGTTAACAATATTTAATCCATTAACATTTAGAAAGATTTAAAGAAAATATTTTATCACCTATCCTATTTTTGTGAGTCTAAATTCTTATATGTGACTTATCTTTAATCCTAAGGAAAACTATAAACATAACTATCTATCTTCAATTCTATCAAAGATCACAGAAAGATAATATATAAACTCTAGAAGTGACAGAGACAACTTGCCTAGTCAGTCACTGGAAGTTCTTCTGTAATGTTCCATCTTCAACCTATAGGCCATGGTTTGTCTCACAGACTCCTCAGCAAAGCAGGAAATTTTAAACTGTCAGTTACTTTTCTCTGTGTCCTGCAGACTGTCTGGCAGTCTCTTCCATGAAAGAGGAGCCATGTAGCAATGTTAATCTTGTATCAGCTGTCACTTTTCTGTGTGTCCTGCACATCCATTTTATACAGCATAAAGTCCAACAGCCCAGACAAGAGCAGTATCTTGCCCAAATGGCTAGTCTTGCCATATTGGAAGTAAATTCCATAATCAGTTTCTCGGATGTCCATCTTCCTTTCTGATGTAGTTGGTGCTTCTAGAAGCAGTTGTGCCTCACTGTTAAGAAAAACTCTAAACCATTTTAAATGCCATGTTCTGTAGGTCTTTGAATGGTTTGAATAATGCCTATCTATTTGAAATATATCTCTGTACATCTAGAAAACCTAAGTTAACTATAACTTTTGACTATCATAGGTAACTATCTATAATCTGTTTTAATTATATATTACATTTTAAATGGTCTATATAAACACAATAATAAACAAGAGGAGTAGTGTACTTATTATAAAATTGACCTTAAAAACTTGTATTTATAAATGAAAATCCATTCCAAAACAAAGCATTCATTTCTATGCTATAATCCCCTTTTACCTTTAAAAAGAGTTTGTTTGTGATCATTAACCATTTATAACCAAGCCCATTTAAATGAAAACAAACATGTATAAACAATATTTGGGAATTTGGGTATTGTTCTTTCAAAACTGCTTCCTGCTGGTAGGGGTGCTGTCATGGGGATCCTAAGACAACACAGAAATCTTGGCTCTAGTGGTCTCCAAGGCTGCTTTGTCCCAGCTGTTTTGAATGTTGGATCACCTGGGACACTATTTCAGGGGATCTTGCTTGATCAAACCATGTTAGACTAGAAAGAATCCATAGCTTTTCATTTTTTGTGAACACAAAAATAGAAATTCTTTTCCCCAGTAACCTGTCCTTAGACTTAAATTTGGAAGTCAAAGCATTTTTAAAATATATAAACCCATTTAATCCAGCAGCATTTCTTTTAACAGTTGTTATTTCCTCAGCAGACACTCTGTATGCTATCCATCTTCATATGACTTTTTTATTTTTCTATTTCTTCTACTTCTAATTTTTCATTTTTTGAGACAGGGTTTCTCTGTGTAACTTTTGTCTGTCCCGGAATTAACTCTGTATACCAGATTTGCTTTGAAACCACAGAGATCTGCTTGCCTCTGCCTCCTGATTACTGGAATTAAAGGGGTGTGCCACCACACCTGGCTACTCCCTGTCTTTATATTTTTTAACCACTTTATCCTGTTTCTTTTTCTTTCCCAAGCCTACATATATTTTAAAATACACTGTAAACATTTAGAGGTTTTTCTTAATCTGAATCTGTCTTTACTATAAATATTTATCTTTTTCTGGCCAGGAGTCTTTAATCTCATAACAATATTGCTAAAATTAACGTCACAGCTGTCTATCCAAGAAGGTGGGGGTACATTTATCAACAGCACTGACAGCTGTGCTCACTGCCTTGGTCTCTGCTGCCATCAAGCAGCATGCTGCTGGCTTGGAGATGTCTTTACTACCACTGAGAGCTCTCCTATATACCATTAAGTTATTAGCAGTGTTTTCCACTTATACCAAGTTAGAAAACGTCTCTTAAAGGAGTGGCACAAATCTCTGCTTGTCTAGCAAAACAGAACACAAATGAGAAAAATGCTGCTACCAAGAAGACTTGTTTGCCTCTGTTATTTTTTAAAATCCTTTCTTAAGCTTTTGTTAAGGTTTAAGTGGAAGTTCTTAGTACCCACATTGCAGGCGCCATTTTCTTATGAGCAGTTTTCCTGCCAGTCTAGTCTCAGAGCTGTATCAGCCTCAAATAACACAGAGTATTGGATATAAGACTGTTCGCTGTGACTACTGTTTCTTATTAGCTAGCTATGTCTTAAATATTAACCCATTTCTATCAATATAAGTGTTTCTTAACTTACATCAGAGAGGGTCTGTACCTCTTCTCTCAAGTTCCTACACCTTGACTCCTTATTACATCTTGCAAATCCTCCTTGTCTCCAAGTCCCACCTATCTTGCTTTCCTATTGGCAAACAGGGCTTTATTCATTAACCAATAAGAGAAACATATTTACAGAATAGCATCTCCCATCATCACCCTTGACAATAGCCACAAACAACATAAAATATCTTGAAGTAATGCTAACAAAAAAAGGGAAAGACCTCTATAGCAGGAACTTTGTGTCTTTAAAGAAAGAAATTAAAGAAGATACTAAAAAATGGGAAGATCTCCCATGCTCTTGGATAGGTAGAATCAACATAGTAAAAATGGCAATCTTGCCAAAAGCAATCTACAGATTAAATGCAATCCCCATCAAAATCCCAACACAATTCTCCACTCATCTTGAAAGGATAATATTGAACTTTATATGGAATAACAAAAGACCCAGGATATCAAAAATAACCATTTACAATAAAGGAACTTAAGCAGGCATGATCATTCCTGGTTTCAAGCTCTACTAAAGAGCTGTGGTCCTGAAAACAGCTTGGTATTAGCACAAAACATAGACAGGTAGACATTTGCTCAGCAAAAAAAAAAAGCAATGGAATCTTGAAATTCCAAGGCAAATGGATGGAACTTGAAGAAACCATTCTGAGTGGGGTAACCCAGTCACAAATAGAGAACATGGTATGTACTCACTCATATATGGATTTTAGACATAGAGCAAAGGATAACCAACCCACAATTCACACTGCCAGAGAAGCTAGGATACAAGGAGGACCTTAAGAGAGTCATACAACTTCCCCTACAGAAGGGGAAAGGGACAAGATCTCCTGAGCATATTGGGAGTGGGGAGCAGGCAGTAAGTAGAGAGGGAGTTAGCAGAAAGATAAGAGGAGAAGAGGAGGGGAGAGGAGAACATGAGGTACCTTGAGGATTGAGTTAGGGGAAAAGTAGACCAGAGGAAGAAAAGAGATACCATAATAGAGGGAGCCATTATCAGTTTGAAGAGAAAACTGACACTAGAGTAATGTTCATAGGCCTACAAGGATGACCCTAACTTAAAATCTGAGCAATAGTGGAGAGGCTACCTTATATTACCTTTCCTGATAATGAGATTGATAACTATTTTATATGTCATCTTAGAGCTTATGGAAATAGAAACAGACACCCACAGTTAAACACTGAGTTGAACTCCTGGAATCCAGTTGCAGAAAGGGAGGAATGAAGAGCAAAGGGGTCAAGACAGGCTACAGAAACCCACAAAGATAGCTGACCTGAACAAGGGAGAACTAATGGGCCCCCAAACTGATAGCTGGGAAACCAGCATTGGACTGACCCAGACTCCCTGAACATGAGTCTCAGATAGAAGGCCTGGGCAGTCTAAGGGACCCCTGACAGTTAACCAGGATGTATCCCTGTTACATGAAATATTCTTGGGTGCACATTTCCCACGGAGAGATACTCCCTTAACTTAGAGACAGGAGGGAGGGACTAATCCTTCCTCCAAATGACTTGACAGCTTTGGATGATTCCTCCAGGAAGGCCTCACCTTCCCTGTGGAGTGGGTGGGGAAGGGGATGGAAGGGAAGATTGGTGGAGCTTGGGAGGATGAGAGGGAGAGGGAACTGGGATTGATACTTAAGTAAGAAAAAATAATTTTAAAAAAGTAAAAAAAAGAAAAAGTAAATAAAATCAGATTGCCAATTCAGAAAAGGAAAATTTGTTATAATTTCAGATATCACAGATGCTGACAAAAAAAAAGATAAATAGTGATGTTTTGCCTTTGAAGTTGACAATAAAGATTTTAAGGAATTTTATCTTATAAACCACAGAACAGTAAACCTGACAAAGAAGTGATGGGGATTTGAGTTAACTTTTGAAAGTACAATCAGAAATTATGCCTAAAACTCTATCTAAAAATATTTATTCAGAAATTTTAATCTAGCATTGTAAATATGGTAACAAATTTATATAAACTCTCTCAAAAATGAGAGAGGACTAGGCATTGTGTCACACCTTTGACCACTGAACTTAGGAGGCAGAGGCAGATTTCAGAGTTGAGGCCAGCCTAAGCTACAGATCATGTTCCAGTTCAGCCAGGGCTATACAAAGAAATCCTGCTTTGAGAAAAAAAAAAAGTCAGACAAGAAAATTCCTACTCACATGATGAGACTCAACTCTTAAAAGTAGAAATAAAAGTATGATTACAAAACAAGCACAAACAAAACTTAAAATTCTCAACATCATTCAGGATCAAATAAATTTTTCAATGGGTTTAGTGCACTAATATTGTTTTATCCATTTATTTTCATTTAATTTAATTATTTTCATCATTTTTATAGTACTCACTGAGAGCTTTATAAATCTTACATTATTTTGCAATTCTTATTTCATTGATGCTGTTAGAAATGAAAGGTTAAATTTTAACTTTTAAAATAGTTATTGCTAAATAATTTATCATATTATTAAATGCTGAGTTTTATTTTTGTAATTTACTGATTGTTTTGATCATAATAAATGTTTTTAATTATAGTTACTCTCTTATAGATTCAATAAGAACTTTTTATAATCATAATGACCATAATAATCATATTTCTTATATAAATGTATATATACATATATATGTCCACATGAGATATATATATATATATATATATATATATACATACCTTGTGAATAGTTTTGCATAGACAAGAAAATTTTAAAGAAAAAAACAACAAAAAAATAAAACAGGAAATGTGCGAATTATTAAGCCCTGGTTTCAAATTTTAGTAAACATACTACGACCAATGCATGTTCTGTTGGTTTTAAGAATCTATAATATAAATTCAAAAATCTCAGAAAGATGATTGGAAAAGAACTCTACTTTTATAAAATGAACTTACAGGTGTAATTTAGTAGAAAAACAGTCTTTGCATCAATGGATGCTACCTAGTCCATGTGTACCAAAGGACATGGCCTCTTACCTCACAGCCCCACAGTTACTAACTAAATCACAGACTAGCTTTGACACTTTTAAAGGAATAACCAAGAAAATAATTATCAAGTGACAAACCTAGAGAAAATACTTCCAGAAAATGCATCTGGCTGATTGTTTGTTCCCAGAATATATATTGAATTAAAAAATAAATAGACAATAGTAACAAAACATCCTCCACCATTTTAAATTAACACATACTAATGGCAGATAAGCTTCTACAGGCACATTCAACATTAATAACAGCTAACTACATGAAAGTGAAATCCACCACAAGATGCTGGCCATACCCACCCTCTAGAAGGGTTAAAACTTCTGTCAATCCTGAGTGGTGTGGAAGAGCTCCTGGGACTCATACATTACTGACAGCAATGCAGCAACTCATGCTGTCAGAACCCAATCCAGGGGCTTCTATGAAGTGGCTCAAACAATCTGCTTTTTACAGATTCGACCAAGAAAATTACAAACAGATGTCATTAAAAAGTGCATTGTCACATTACTAGAAGTGGATTGGAGCTATGTCCTCAAAGTCAAGCATCCCAGAAAAGTGGCTTGTTGAGACTCAAAAAAAAAAAAAAAAAAAAAAAAAAAAAAAGTTCAAGTCTGAGGAAATCACTCGAACTTTCAAATTTACAGGATTCACAGCCGTCTCCCACGTCTCCCAGTGTTATACAAACAATAACAGTTGTTGATGAAATATTCTAACCAGCTGCGCTGTATGCAAGCGATACCTAGACAGATAGAGCTGCCAGCAAATCATGTATTTCTAAGTTTCTAAGTTAGAAAAGTCATACTTTTCTAAGTTATAATCCAGGATGATATGGTTTCTTGTGTGTGTGTGTGTGTGTGTGTGTGTGTGTGTGTGTGTGTGTGATATGGATCCCTTTGAAACATCCGTACATCCATGTTCCTATAAATAATCTCTTAGGACACTCCTGTAAGTAATTTGAATAAACTCACTGCTTTGGGCCAGACTTAGGTACAATTCCTTCTTTAATCTGACCTGTTTGAGGTGACTCAGCCTACAAGTGGCAAGTCTTTACTACATTCAGCCTAGAGAAGAGGAAAATGATGTTGATGCATGTAGCAAGATGAATAAATCCCTCTGCATTATAGGATTCTGTTGGCATGAAATTCTAAGGTGCATGTATAATGGCTGCAGGCAGATGAGCTGGGGAAGAGGAACAGTAGAAGGGCATAAAATGCCTGTTTAGAATTCTTCACTGTAGTCATGCTAACAAGATTGAATACAATTGCAAAGATCCATCCACTGGACACTTTAAAGGGAAGGCTTTATTGGATGTAACTTGTAACTCAATAAAGATTATATTTAAAAACTAGACTGAGTGAGAGTGAAGTGGTGCCAAATGGTGACATGATGATGGTGATGATGAAACAAAGACATGGAGCTCTTGAAATCGGGGAGAAGTTGGACATTTGATGGAAGTCCACACAAAGGCCAGAGATCCCCTAGAGGACACAGGCATGGATAGTGCCATGGCCTAGTTTCCTCATCTGTTGAAAAATGACTAGCGTTTTACAAATGTTAAAGCAATAAATGAAAAAAAAAAAACTCGAAAAATGTCAATGTTTATTGCTGGCCTACATTCTGAGAGTTTGCAAATCTCTTAACACCAATATACAAAGAATTTATTCCATAACACAGTCAAACATAACAAAAACTGTAAGGAGTCTCTTTAAACTCTTCGTAGCATAATTTACAAAGCTATTAAAGTAAATTTTGTACTTAAAGTTAACTCTGCTATTTATTAATTTTAATTCAGCAGCAGTTAATGAATGTTTATACTGTCTCAAATTATATTTAAAAGAAGAAAATAAATCCACATCATGGCATGAATCTTGAGCAGTGATCAGACCCTCACTAGAAAATTGATGAAATACAGAAAATGAACAGAGCAAGAACACCTTTCACCTCCCTCCAATTTGCTGAGTTACAGGGATATTGCACAAGCATGGATGCAAATTTTTTCTTGCTCTGGGTTAGGAGGTAAAAGACAGAAGTAGGCAGCTAGGCAGCACACATCCCCCAGAGAAATAAATTAGACCCAGAGGCAAGAAAGACACTCTGTACATTACTTACTAAATGAGAAAGTCTCTTTTTTTTTTTAAATCGTGTGAGTGATCAGTTTCCAACTGTTACAAATCCCAACATGTCACAACATAAAGATGACCATAAGACAGTATCCAGAGCTTGATAGTTTAACTTTTTGCACTCTATATGGTTTTCATAATGACTGGATATGTATGCATCTCCACCAGTAGTGTATGAGGCTGCCTTCTTGTCTATATCCTTTCATTTGTTATTTGTTTCTTTTTGACTGACATTCAGTCTGTAGTATTTTGTTATAGTAACAGAATATGGACTAATATGAAATAACCTGAGTGTATTTAAAATGCTAAGCATCACTAATCTATAAAGAGTTGAAAATTAAAATCAAATGAAAATACCTGTTACAATGACTATTGTCAGAGATGGAAATTTTTAAGTGTTGACAAGCATGCAGAGAAAAGGAAATTTCGTTCCCTGGGGATGCAAATTTGTACAATCATTATGCAAAACAATAGAGAGCTTTCTTTAATAACAAGCAGACAAAACCCTGATGGCTCAGAGCTTAGAAACACTTGCTGCTTCTCTAGAGATTGCAAGTTCTATTCCCAGCACCTGTCCCAGGAGGTTCACATATACCTTCCAGGATATTGCCTTCTTCTGACCTCCACAGGGACCTGAGACATATCATACATCATCCACACATACACACATAAGAATAAATAAGAACTAATAAAATAATTCTTAAAAACTAAAATAAAACTATCATATCAGTATGTAAAAAAGACAGGAACATCCTATGCTCATTGAATGTCTACAGTTAAGATATGGAAACAACCACAGTGCCTATCAATGGATGGAAAGAAATTATCCATTTTGAAATTATGGATGAATCTAGGGAAGGTTATTCAAAGTGTAGTCAGACAGCACAGGAAGATAAGCATCATATGTCTCACTTCTTTGTGAGATCTGTAGAAGCTGACCTCATAGGAGTCACACACAGATAAATGGTAACCAGAATTGGAAGGAGATGGTGGTTGTGGGTGGAAAAGGAAAAAATTTTCATCAAAGAACACACAATTTCAGTTAGAGTGAAGACAGTCTGTTGGTGATCATGACTATAGTTTAAAAGTATTACATATTTAAGTCTCCTAGATTGGATGGATTTTAAATGTTCTTGTCTCACAGAGAGGAGCCATGTGGGGTTACAAACATCAAGTGTAGCTTATGTTGTTGTCCCATAATGTCTACAATCACCAAACTATCACTTCTACTACACTATGTGGTTATCATGTGTTTGTTACACTTTTTAAAGAAAAATACAAGGTGAAAGAGGACAAGAAGACTCTCGTTAACAAAAATGGATTTGTCTGATTGTTTTCCTTGACTCAACAAATTGAGCTAACCATATTCAATGGATTTTTTAATTTTACATTTTAAAGTGAGAATAGACTTATACTTAATGTGTATTATATATTTGAATCCCTATATGGTACACAAATTACCCACAAAAAATAATACATGCATACATTGTAGGTAATAATATGATTAAAATCATGCATCAAGTTATTGACTGTGCTTTAAGAATTATATGCTCAAATTGTTTGCATTTTTAATTCACTTTTAGTAAACACATTTTTATACACATATTTACTATTATTTCCTTAGAAATTTGGGGTAAGTAAAGTGATGTTACACATAAATAGCCACAACTTATCTCTGTATCTCAGGTTTCCCTGTATGGGTGAGCATGGATGATTGTTTCACTGCATTCTCTCCAGAAGTGCAACAGTCTCTCTACTCTCATGTACAGCTTTTCTCTTCTTCATGATTGCTGAGGATAGTGAAGTCTGTCACAATCGCATTATTACAATACTCGTGTGTGTGTATGCATGCGTGTGTGTGTGAATACTGGTACAAATGAGTAAAGTTGTTTCTCTGTGGATAAGGCAGACTGTTCTACAAGTATGTGAAGCTTCAGCTATTCTGCACAATATTATTTATCAACATTATTATATTGGCTGACTTTCATCCAAGTCAGTGTGCAAGTGTGTCTGTAGGGTCTAGCATCATTTTTTTTACAGATTTTTAAAAGTTCTCATTTCATGGGCTGTACTTCATAACCATTTTTTTGTTAGTCCCTTCATCTTCACTAGACTGAGTATCTTCTCCTATGTATACTTGTCATTACTACTTTCTTTTCTATAAAGTAAACACTTAAATTTTTGAACATTTATCACTATTACCATTACAGGACAAAATGTTTTATGTGCTTTTGGAAATTTTTGTGTGAGAGTGTGTATATGTGTGTTCACCTGTTTGGGTATGTGAATCTGGGCACATGCATGCCATAAAGACAAACTCAAGTGTTGGTCCTCACTTCCACTTTGTTTGAGATGGGGTTCTCATTATTTGACATTGTATATAGCTATCTAGATATACACTGGTGAGCTTCCATGAGTCACTTGTTTTTGCTTCCTATGACACTGTAGTAGTGTTGGAGTAACAGATGTGCTTGCTATCCTATGCCCAGATTTATGTGGTTTTGGGGACGAACTCAAGTTCCACATGTGGCAACAAGTGTTTTACTCACTGAGCCATCATCCTCTTCCTTCCTGCCCTTTAAGTAGTTCTTTAGAATATATCTTCCTTGGTTAAAAGATTTCCCCTAGATGATTGAATGATTGAATTGCATGTTTTTGGTTTTGGTTTTTTTTTTTTTTTTAAACAGGAAACATTTATTTCCATTCTTTTCTGTTCTTGGTAGATTACAGTTAAAAGTCAAAATTCCACACTATGAAGTCACCATCAAAAATTAACCAATCGCTGATCTTCAAATAAGTACAGCTTCTTCAGTCCTCATCTATTTGCACAGATTCTTTTTGGGAGTCAAACACCTCCCTTAGATTGCTCACAGGGATAAACTCTATATAGCTTAAAATCAATTGAATTCTATCTTTTATTAAAGTGTCAACTTAAAAAGGAAAACATGTCACAACAGTAAAAACACTAAAGATATTTTTCCTGTAATACAACGTATGATAACTATAGAATACAACCTTTCCCATAGTACTTTAGTTTTGACAGGAACTGTATGAATTCACTGCTACTGATATCAGCTGGATTCAGTATGAATATGTTTAGTGCATACTTTGAATTTTATGCTAACACTAAACATGAAGAGGCAAGACTCGTTCAACTTTGTGGAAGATTTCACTTTAGTAACAAGTGTCCATGGAAATAAACTACTTGAAATTGCTGAAAACAATGTCTAACTAGATTTTATATGTGAAAGGTTTATCATAAACGTCTTCATGAAAAAAGTGGATCACTGATAGAAAGAGCAATTTGCAAAGCAAAGGAGAAACATTGTCAAAGGTATATGAAAGAGATTTCCAGTCATAGAAGATGGGATTATGTGATAGGATTGTGAGTTGGGTTTGATTATTCTCTACTAAGAACCAGTGTGGATCAGTAGAGCACTCTGGGGTGCTGAGAATTGTAACATGAATAATATAAACCTAGAGATAAATATTGGGGTTCAAGCTGAATATCAGAGAAGCAAAGAAGCCAAGCTACCTGAGAGTTCTTAACTCTCCCAAGACTAGAAGGGGCATCCTTTTCTCAACATGGCTGGAGACTAATTCCCCAAGACTGAATGGACACTGAATGCATTGCTCCTATCTTATATACCTCTCTACTGCTAGGATTAAAGCTCTGTGAGCTCTGTTTCTCTTTTAGACTGATTCACTCTCATGTATCTCTGGGTGACCTTGAACTCACAGAGATCCATCTGCCTCTGTGTCCTGAGTCCTGGGATTAAAGGAGTGTGCCACCACTGCCCAGCTTCTATGGCTGTGGCTAGCTTTGCATTCAAATATTCAGTGGATTTATTAGATCATAAACAATATATCAGCACAGAAAATGATGTGTCAGTATAACCATAACCATGTATGTATGCATGTATGTATGTATGTATGTATGTATGTATGTATATTCCATATTCCAGCAAAATGGGTAACACCCTAAGAAAGGATAATTAAAAAGACTATATATACAAGTAACCACACAGCATTGAGGGAAAATGGAAAAGGGGTAATAGACCATCAGCTAATAACAGGGACAAGAGACAACAGTGAATTACAACCAGCCTAACCTGAAGGGACAAGCAGAAAGATGAGGTCACTGATATTCAAAGAGAGGGCTAGTGGCAGAAGGTGAGAGGCTGTGGTTGAATCTGAAATGGCTCCAATGGGATCATGCTCTGAATGCTTGTTCTGTAGTTTGGGTCACTCCTTTTGCTCATAGCCACACAAAAGCACCTAATACAGGCATTTTTAAAAGCATACACCATGTGTCTGAATGGCAAGAAATAGCCAGACCTTAGAACCCCCTACCACTTGTTGTCCTTTACTATTTCCATAAGATGAATTCAACTGACAGTGAATAGAAATGAAGAATAGCCCATGCAGCTGACATAGGCCATCCTGTTGTGGCATAACTCAAGATAAAAATGGAGCAAGAGCTGTGTGTGTGTTGGGGGGGTTGTCTGTGTGTGTGGCAGGATACAAGATTAAGTCAAAAAAAGAAATTCAGTAGTCCTACTACTGATAAAGGGACTGAGAAAGAAATCAGTGAAATATCACCCTTTACAATAGCCTCAATTGACTTAAAATATCTTGGGGTGACACTTACCAAATAAGTGAAAGACCTATACTATATAATAAGAACTTTGAGACTTTAAAACTAAAGAAGATAACAGAAAATGGAAAGATACCTCATGCTCTTTAATAGGTAAGATCAAAATAGTAAAACTGGAAGTCTTACCAAATGCAAGCTATAAATTCAGAGCAATCCCCCATCAAAATCCCAGCACAATTCTTCCTAGACCTTGAAAGAATATATATATGAAAAAAGTAAAGGCCCAGGATAGGCAAAACTACTGTGTACAATAAAGGAATTGCTAGACACATCACCATCCCTGACTTTAAGCCCTACAATAGAGCTATAGTCCAAAAAAGCAGCTTGGTTTTGACACAAACATAGACACATAGACCAAAGGACCAAATTGAAAATCCTGATATTAACCCACACACCTACGGACACCTGATTTTTAGTAAAGTTGTTAAAATTATTCAATAGAAAAAAAGAAGCATCTTCATTAAATTGGGCTAGCATAATTGGATGCTAACTTGTAGAAGACTACAGATAGATCCATATCCAAATGGGTCAAAGACGTCAACGTAAATCCAGCCTCACTGAAATTCTGAGAAGAGAAAGTGGAAGGTACCCTTGAATGAATTGGTAGAGACTGCTTCCTCAATATAATACCAGTAGTCCAGACCCTGAAATCAACAATTAATAAATGGAACCTCCTGAAATTGAAAAACTTCCCAAAGCCAAAGAACACACTGAAGAAGAAAAAAGGCAGCCCACAGATGGAAAAAGATATTCACCAACCCAATATCTGGCAGAGGGATGATTTCAAGGTATACAAAGAACTCAAGAAGCTAGTGACCAACTCTACCAGGGAACTCCTACAGCTGATAAACACCTTCAGCAAACTAGCAGGACACAAGATAAACTCAAAAAAATCAGTAGCCCTAATTTATTCACATGGCAAATGGGCTGAGAAGAAATCAAAGAAACATTGCCCTTTACAATAGCCACAAACAACATAAAGTATCTTGGGGTAACACTTACCAAACAAGTAAAAGACCTATATAAGAAGAACTCTGTGTCTTTAAGGAAAGAAATTAAAGAAGATACTAGAAAATGGAAAGGTCTCCCATGCTCTTGAATAGGTAGGATAAACATAGTAAAAATGGCAACCTTACCAAAAGCAATCTACAGATTCAATGCAATCCCCATTAAAATCCCACCACATTTCTTACTGACTTTGAAAGGATAATAATCAACTTTATATGGAAAAACAAAAGACCCAGGATAGCCAAAACAACACTGTACAATAAAAGAACTTCAGGAGACATCACCATCCTTGACTTTAACCTCTAATATAGAGCTATAGTCTTGAAAACAGCCTGGTATTGGCACAAAAATAGACAGGTAGGCCAATGGAATCCAATCAAAATTCCTGAATTAACCCACACATCTATGAACACCTGATTTTTGACAAAAGAGCTAAAAGTATGCAAAGGGGGAGGAAAGCATCTTCAAGAAATGGTGCTGGCACAACTGGATGATGGTGTGTAGAAGGCTGCACATAGACCATGTGCCACACACAAAACTCAAATCTAAATGGATCAAAGACCTCAACATAAATCCAACCACACTGAACCTCTTAGAAGAGAAAGTAGGAGGTACCCTTGAACAAATTGGTATAGGAGACCACTTCTTGAACATAACTCCAGTAGCACAGACTTTGAGATCGACAATTAATAAATGGGACCTCCTCAAACCTAGAAGCTTTTGTAAGGCAAAGGACACAGTGACAAGACCAAATGGCAGCCCACAAACTGGGAAAAGATTTTCACCAATCCCACATCTGACAAAGGGATGATCTCCAAATACACAAAGAACTCAAGAAAC
The DNA here is from genome assembly GCF_943737965.1 of Phodopus roborovskii. Classification (NCBI taxonomy): domain Eukaryota; kingdom Metazoa; phylum Chordata; class Mammalia; order Rodentia; family Cricetidae; genus Phodopus; species Phodopus roborovskii. The sequence goes on along the minus strand of NW_026126525.1, from coordinate 36,855,916 downwards.
TAGTCAACAAAACATCAAATAACCCTATTTAAAAAACTGATGATGAACTGAAGTTGCAATTCTCAATAGAGGAAATCGAAAAATTTGAAAGACACTTAAGAAAGTGCTTAACATCTTTAGCTATCAGGGAAATGCAAATCAAAACAACTTTGAGATACCATCTTACTCCTGCCAGAATAGCTAACATTAGAAACACCAATGACAGCTTATATTGGAAAGGATGTGGAAAAATGGGAATACTCCTCCACTGCTGGTGGGAGTGCAAACTTGTACAACCATTTTGGACATCACTATGGCAGTTCCTCAGGAAAATGGGAATCCCCCTCTTAGGCATATACCCAAATGATCCACACTATGCAACAAAGACGTGTGTTCAACTATGTTCATAGCAGCATTATTTGTAAGAGCAAGAATCTGGAAGCAACTTAGATGCCCCTCAACTGAAAAATGGATAAAGAAAATGTGACACACAATGGAATACTTCTTTGTGGAGGAAGGGGGAAAAACAACAACAATGGAATCTTGAAATTAGTAGGCAAGTGGTTGGAACTTGAAAAAAAAACCTGAATGAAGTAACCCAGTCACAGAAAGATGAACATGGTATGTACTCACTCATATATGGATTTTAGACATAGAGCAAAGAATCACCAGCCTATAATTCACACCGCCAGAGGAACTAGGATACAAGGTAGATTCTAAGAGATTCATATAAGGATACTTCTTTAACTTAGAAACGAAAGAAGTCCTAGTCCCTACTTCAAATGCCTTGACAGATTTAGATGACCCCTCCTGGATGGCATCACATTACATGTCAAGTCAACATTATAAAGGAATATAAATACATGGCAAATAAGTAATAGGTATTTTTTTTATCTATCACAATGGAAATTTATATATTGTCTTGACAGAAGAGTTACCTTGAGATGGGAGCAAACTGTAATTAATTCATGGAAATTATGTACAAGGTAGTTTTGACTCATCTGGCTCTAACAATAATAATGACAGCATGAGTTTCTGGCTTTTATAGATTACTAAAGTGAATATTAAGAAGTAGAAATTTCCCAAAGTTTTCACAGCCACCTTTCAGAGAAGTCTGGTTCTGATCATAGGCCAAGTTGACTGGACTGAGTATCTCCCAAGTGTAACTGTGCCTCTAGATGCCACAGACAGACCAAGATCCAGTGCTATTCTCTTCCATAATATCTATATGATGCCAAAGAGTTAACAGTTCTCTTCTTTGTTACATCATCTCAATTAACTGTTTTCCTTTAATCATGAATTCCTGTAGCATCTATGATCATGATTCCTATCATAAATATAAATATCTGTATCGATACCATTTTTACTAACCCAGTTTCAAACAAAAATTTTATTTTCTAGGTGAAAGCCTTCCCAGCTTGTTTCCAAGCAGCTTTACTGTAAATGTGCCATTTCCACAAAACTGAGAGCTCAATGGTGTTTTCCTGATTGGCACACAGCCCAGAAGTGTCGTCCCAGAATTGTGGTCCTCATCTTATAAGCCACTTCACTCGAGGACAGTGGGAGACCCAGGCAGCATTTGGATTTCACACAGCCTTATTCCACAAGGCAAATGCAGTGTTTTCTTCCAGGGAGTGAGTCCTCTAAGTCCTTCTGAGAAGTGGCTCTGCATCACTGCTCTTCCTAAATGTAATGAACTTCAGATGTCTCATTCCCTTGAAGGAAGCAGCTTTAATTGGAGAAATAGAAGAGGTAGCAACTGGACCAAGTGTTCTCTAAGGACTTCGGGCTATTTTCATGATCCTTTTCTAATTCCTTGCATCTCCCACTATTCACACCATCCCCAAACCCAGAGAAGTCATTTTTTAAGTGTTAGAAGAATATAAATAAGTTATTTTCCATAGTGTTTCATAATTACACTTTAAAGGCTGAAGATGTTATAGCCTATGCCATTAAATACATGCATTGCACAATATGAGATGACTTTCCTGCATTTTCTATATAAAAGAGGCTACAGTCATTCCTCACATGGAGCAAAGGGCAGCTCACTCCCAAACTCTTCATTGCAGCCACCATGACCATGAATACATGAACAGTTGACATTCCATCAACACTAAAATACCACCACTGCCCATGACCCACTTCTTGATGGTTTGGTTCCTGAGTCCTTTTGAGGCCTCATCCCTCTCCCAAGCCCTCCTCACTTGTGAGCTTGTCAGGAAAAGTGATCTCCTTACAGATCATTGTGTTACAAACTATGTTGTAGACCCATTCTTTCACACTAGTTTCCTTTGCCCAGAGACAATATCTGAGACAGTAAGTTGGCTACTACATTATTTCATAAAATATCTCATCCTGTCACCCATAAGAGAGAATTTCACCCATTGTGTCCACCAAGCTTTATATCACCTGAGGCTGTATTAACTTTCTCCTAAGCCTTGAACATCAAGTTTCATGGTGCATAGTATGCATTCTCACTTATATTTAAGAATATAAGCTCCATAGAATGTAAAATATAATATGTTCCAGAAATTCCAATGTTGGAAAAATTACTTTAAAAGACCTCAAAAGTTTATGCTGAATTCATTCACAAATGGATGAAACTCGAATTTCCCACAATTTCCTAAGTTTGTTAGGAGATCAGAATTGTTCATAGTATCTAATTGTATTTTTTATTGAACGCTTACTCCTTTTGAAATGTTCCCTTTGCCAGTTATGTCTAAACTCAGTGAAAGTACTCATCAGAATCAGAAAGTACTCATCCCTTTAAGATTTATCTAAGGAACAGGTACACAAGCAAACAGCAAGCTTGCATCTTATTAGCCACCAATCAAAAGTAAGGAGCAAGGCTCAATTCTAAACTATATCTTGAGAAGATCTACGGCTGTAAAGCTCTTATCACCTTCCGTATGTACTTATGTTACCACCATGATAGAAATAAACTAAAAGGCTACAGACCTTACAACTTATCCACCAATAAACAATTTAGTTTAATTACTTTTGTTCTTTGCATGTAAGACAAATGTAATTAACATGAAAATGCCTATGTTCCTAAATGTGGCCAACACCATTAAATGAACTACCCATCTACTTGTCTTGAGTTTGGATGTAGAATCAGAGTCTTGTGTTTAACTATGAGAATACAGCAACAATTATGGATTGGGCCATATAATATTTCATTTTAACAAATTAAAAGAAACACAGACTCAGGCCTGTGAGATGGTTCAGCAGGGAAAGGCAGTCACTGTGCAATCATGTCAACCAGAGTTCCATGGAAAATACAGCCCATGTAAAAGTCAATGGAGTAAATAAACTCTACAAAGTTGTCCTCTGGCCTTTACATGTTATGAACTATTCCATGGCAATCATTAATTCCTTTCTGGAAATCATGTTAAGGTACAGAATGAGAGAAAGCCACAGAGTAAGGATATGGAGGTTATTGAAGAATAATGTCCCTGATGAGAGCTAGCAAGAAAGGAAAGTTATCAGCTCTTCAACTGTAAGAAATTTAAAATTCTGCCAGCAAGAGCAAAACCATGGGAAAGAGTTTCTTGCTCCAGGAATAAACAACTCATGTCACCCTTGGTCGAAAATTTGACATATTAAGCAAACCAGATACACTATTCCTAAACATATTAAAATGAAAAAGAAATACATATACATAAAGATTAAAATGCACATTATTTAAGCCACTAAGTTTATAACAATACACAACAATGACAAAAAAATGTACTGGTATCAAGCAAGCAAGGAGAGGCACATCCTATAAAATAGCTAAAACAGATTTTAGCATATATATTGTTGTAATAGCTCATCACAACTGTCCAAGAGAACTACTGTGAGAACTAGTTCAGAAATTCCTTATATAAGTATAGAAACATGTATGTATGAAACAATAATTAATAAAAAGATCATGAATTTGGGTGTTAGTAGAGGTATATATGGGAAAATTTAGAGGAAGGAAAGAGAAGTGATAAATGGCGTACTTGTATTATAATCTCCTCATTTGCTTCCCTGTCCCTATTTTCCTTCCCTCTCCATTTCTCCTTCTTCTACCACTAAGAATTTGTGTCCTAATTGCAAACAACATACTCAAAGAAATGAAATGTTATGAAAGTTAAGTGTGCTTAAAGGCTCTGTGATGGAAAAGACAGTTTAAATTCCATGGAAAGTCATTGAGTAATTAAAAACAAATGAAATCACAAACATAATTTTTTACTTAACATAAGTACACAGCACATGTTTTTTCTTACAATATAAAATTGAAATGAGGAGCCACATAGCAGTATATCAATGGCATGTCATAAGAACTGAATTCATGAAGGTTGTTGTTATCTAGGGACAGTCTCCAGACTTTCTGCTTATCCTGAATTCATCAGTCATGCATGCCAAGTCATGAATAATGTGCATGCATTTGCAAACAACTGAAAACTAACTTTAAAAAAATACTAGTCACAATAACCTTCAGTGACATAAATAGTACCAATAAGAATACTCACACTTTCTTTAAGATAGCTAAGAACTCTATAAACTTCATTGCAGCTCTTTCTTCTTCATAAAGAGTAGGACCACCACGTGCTTGTCTGACATACACACCTATGTTGTGTGACTCTTCAGGTTGAGGAATCATTTCATCTGTTTTTCCAGTAAATTTTCTGAAAAAAGGGACAATTTCACAATGCATACAAATTTTACATGAAGGTCTACTTTTCTCTCAATTATAAAATCACATGTTTGGTGATAAATCAACATTTGAATAGAATTCTTCTTGGTGTTTGCATTGTTTACACTCACTAGTGTAGTTATATTTGTATGGCATTGCACCTAAGCCTAGAAATTAGCATACATAAAATATTTTCAAAATATATAATTTGATTATGTTACATCTTGTAAGCATTTAAAATATATAAATCAAGGTGATTTTACAAATCAACAACCAAACTTTCCCTTTTCATACAACAGATTTATATATCTGTGGTTTTACCACATAGAATATAGTTTTCATTGTTATTTCCCATTTATAATCTATAAACATCTTGACCATTACTTGTAGTGAGATAGTTACTTTGTTTCCTTCTGTGGCACTGGCCACACCCATTGGGGGGGTGGAGCCATGGGCGGAAGTGACCTGTGGAAGGAGGTCTGAGGAAGAACCAGGGAATGCTCTCTTGCTGGCAGGACTCAGACAGGAGAGCATCCGGTGGAACTTGCTGGTGTTCATCTGTCTAGGTTGTAAGTTATTTCTCCCTGAATAAACATCTATTCAGCCTATTTGTTTATCCTGATCCTTATTTAACCGCAATAATTACTACCAACAAACATATTCATATTCTGTTTTTATTTTTCTTATTTTACATATCGATCCCAGTTCCCTCACACTCCCTCCCCTACTCTCTTTCACCCTCCCATGCCCCCCGACCACCCTCCCCTACCACCCACCCCCATTCCACAGGTAGGGTGATGCCTTCCAGGAGGGGTTCTCTAAATCTGTCAAGTCATTTGGAGTAGGTACGAGGCCCTCCTTCCTGCGCGTCTAGGTTAAGGGAGTATCCCTCCATGGGGAATGTGTTCCAAAGTCCTTTTGTGCACCAGGAATACATCCTGTCAGAGGTCCCTTAGACTGCCCAGGCCTTCCAACTGAGACCCACGTTCAGGAAGTCTGAGTCAGTCCAATGCTGAATTCCTAGATGGGAGCCCATTTAGCTGCTCCTTGTTTAGGTCAGCTGTCATTGTGGGTTTAGTAGCCTGTTCTTGCCCTCCCTATGTGCATCTGGATTCGAGTTCATCTCAGTGTTTAGTTGTAGGTGTCTGCTTCTGTTTCTATCAGCTACTGGATCAGGGTTCTATGATGGTGGATAAGTTAGTCATCAATCTCATTATCAAGAAAGGGCATTTATGGTAGCCTTTCCAATGTTGCTGAAATTGTTAGTTGGGGTTAGTCTTGTAGGTCTCTGGATATTTCTTTATGGTCTCTCCTCTCTCTCTCTCTCTCTCTCTATATATATATATATATATATATATATATATACACACACACACACACACACACACACACACACACACACACACACACACTTTCCTCTCATCTATTCCTCCCCTGACTTGATCTTCCTATCCCACATGCTTTTCTCTCCTCCCCTTCTCTTTCTCCTATGTCCCTCTCCACTAACTGCTCCTCAACTCCCAATATGCTCAGGAGATCATATCCCTTTTCCCTTTATGAGGGACTTTGTATGAATCTCTTAGAATCCTCCTTGTATCCTAGATTTTTCTGGTGGTGTGAATTATAGGCTGGTGATCCTTTGCTTTGTGTCTAAAACACATATATAAGTGTATACCACGTTCTTCTTTTTGTGACTGGGTTAACCCATTCAGGATGGTTTCTTCAATTTCCATCCATTTGCCTGTGAATTTCAACATTCTGTTGCTTTTGTCCGCAGAGTAGTATTCCATTATGTAAATGTGCCACATCTTTTTTATCCATTCTTCACTTGAGAGGCACCTAGGTTGTGTCCAGGTTCTTGCTATTACAAATAATGCTGATTTGAACAAGTTGAACACATGTCTTTGTTGCATGGATGTGGATCATTTGGATATGTGCCTAAGAGGGGGATTGCCGGGTTGTGGTAGACTGATTCCCATTTTCCTGAGGAACTACCATACTGATCTCCAAAATGGCTGTACAAGTTTGCACTCCCACCAGCAGTATAGGAGTGTTCCCATTTCTCCACATCCCCTTCAACATAAGTTGTCATTGCTGTTTCTAATTTAAGCATTCTGTCAGGAGTAAGATTCTATATCAAAGTTGTTTTGACTTGCATTTCCCTGATAGCTAAAGATGTTGAGCACTTTCTTAAGTGTCTTTCAGCCTTTTTGTTTTCCTCTATTGAGAATTCCATCTTCAGTTCTGTACCCATTTTTAAATAGGGTTATTTTGTGTTTTGTTGACTAGTTTCTTTAGTTTTTTGTATATTTTGGAGATCAGCCCTTTGCCAGATGTAGGATTGGTGAAGATCTTTTCCCTGTCTGTGGGCTGCCTTTTGTTCTTATCAACTGTGTCCTTTACCTTACAGAAGCTTCTCAGTTTGAGGAAGTCCCATTTATTAATTGTCAACCTCAGTGTTTTTGCTACTGGAGTTATGTTCAGGAAGCAGTCTCCTGTACAGGTTTGTTCAAGGGCACCTCTCACTTTCTCTTCTAAGAGGTTCAGTGTGGCTGGATTTATGTTGAGGTCTTTGATCCATTTGGACTTGAGTTTTGTGCATGGTGATAGACAGGAGTCTTCTACACACCATCATCCAGTTGTGCCAGTACCATTTCTTGAATATGCTTTCCTCCTCCCCTTGTATACTTTTAGCTGTTTTTTTTTTTTTTTTTTTTTTTTTTTGTCAAAAAATCAAGTGTTCGTAGGTATGTGGGTTAATATCAGGATTTTTTTACTTGATTCCATTGGTCTGCCTGTCTATTTTGTGCCAAAACCAGGCTGTATTATATTCTATGGCTGTTGTACACTTCAGTATTCCAATAAATGTACGAAAAAAATGATAATTTTTGGATAAAAAATAGAATCCATCTTTCTGCTGCATACAAAAGCACACCTCAAATTCAAATCAGACATTACCTCAGAGTTCAGGGTTGGGAAAGATTTTACAATCAAATGGACCCAAGAAACAAGTGGCTATGACAATCCTAATACCTAACAAATTTGACTTCTAACTAAATCAATCAACACAGATGAAGAATGTCATTACATATTCCTCACATGAAAAATCCATGAAGATCAAATCTCAGTTCTGAACGTCTATGCCTCAAATACAAAGGTACTTGCATTTGAAAAAGAAACATTACTAAAAATCAACACCCCACTCTCAAAATTAGACAGGTCCACCAGATGGAAACTTACAAAGAAACAAAGGAACTAATAAAATTTATGAACCAATCGGGTTTAAGAAACATTAATAGACATTCCATAAGAATACACCTTCTCCTCGGTACCACATGCAATCTTCTCTAAAATTGACCACATACTCAGCAATAAAGCAAACCTCAATAGGTAAAGAAAAAAATTGGACCAACCCCTGTATCTTATCAGACCACCATGCTTTAGAGTAAGAATTCAACAACACAAAATGTAGTAAGCCTATAAACTCATGGAAATTGAACAATGTGAAACTGCACCATTCCTGAGCCAATAAATAAATAAATAAATATAAAAGACTTCCTAGACTTCAATGAGAATGAAGACACAACATTCCCAAACTTATAAGACACTTTGAAAGCAGTATTAAGAAGAAAGTACATAGGACTAAGTGCCCATATGAAGAAATGGGAGAAGTCACATTAGAGAACTGTAAGCCCTATAATAAAAGAAGCAAACTTGCCCCAGAGGAGTAGACAACAGGAAATAATCAAATTGAGGGCTGAAATCAATAAAGTAGAAACTAAGAAAAATGTTACAAATATGTTTTCCCACCAACCTTGTCTCATAGCCGCACCAGCCCCAAATAACACACAAAGATGTTACATTAGATATAATGCTGTTAGCCTGTTACTAGCATTACATATTGGCTAGCTCTCCCTTAAATATTAACTCATTTCTATTAATTTAAGTATTTCCACCTGGTCTTATCTTACCAGAGAGAAGGCCTGGAGTTCTGCTCTCCCTGTCCTACATGTTGAATCTCCTCCCACCTGCCCCTGTATTCTCCTTGTCTCCTAGTCCCACCTACCTTGCTTTCCTATTGGCAACAGGATTTTATTCATTAACCAATAAGAGAAACATATTTACAGAATGACATTTCCTATCAGGAAAACAATATAAAGAATCAATTTAACAAAGAGATGGTTCTTCAAGAAAATCAACAAGATAGATAAACATTTATCCAAACTAAGATAAAGAAAGAAAGTGAACATGCAAATTAACAAGATCAAAAATGAAAATTGGAACAAAACAATGGATATTAAGGAAATCCGGAATTTCTTCAGGTCATATATTGAAAACTTGTAGTGATATATTTAAAAGAGGTACATTCATACAACAAGAACATCTGTTCAACTATGTTTATAGTAGTATTATTTGTAATCGCCAGAAGTTGGAAGCAACCTAAATGTCCCTCAACTGAAGAATGGAAGCAAAAAATGTGGTACATTTACACATTGGAGTGCTTCTCAGCAGGAGGGAAAAAAAGAACAAACAAAACAAAAAAAAAATGGATTCTTGAAATTCATAGGCAAGTGGATAGACCTAGAAGAAACCATCCCTGATTAAGGTAACCCAATCACAAAAGGACAAACCTGGTTTGTACTCACTCATATATAGAGCAAAAATTACCAGCCTACCATCCATAGTGCCAGAAAACCTAGGAAACAAGGAAGACCCTAAGAGATACATACATATATACATGGTTCCCTGGAGAAGGGGAAAGGGACAAGATTTCCCAAGCAAATGGGGAGCGTGGGGGGAGGGAAGAGTGAATCAGGAGGAAGAGGAGGGGAGAGGTAGGCATGACTAAACAAGAAGATTGAGTGAGGGAATGAATAGAGGAGAGCAGAGAGAGAGAGAGAGAGAGAGAGAGAGAGAGAGAGAGAGAGAGAGAGAGATACCATAACAGCAGGAACAACTATAGGTTTAAAGAGAAATCTGGCACTAGGGAGATGTCCAGAGAGGTACAAGGATGACCCCAAATTACAATCTAAGCAATAGTGAAGAGGCTACCTTTAATGCCCTTCCCTGATAATAAAATTGATGAGTACCTCATATGCCATCTTAAAGCCTTCATTTAGTAGGTGATGGACCCAGAAGCAGACACCCACAGCTAAACACTAGCAGAACTCCTGGAATCCAGTTGCAGACAGGGAGGAGTGATCTGAAAAGGGGTCAAGATCAGGCTGGAGAAGCCCACAGAAACTCCTGGCCCAAACAAGGGGGAGTTTATGGACTCTAGTCTGATAGCTGGGAATCCAGCATAGGACTGACACAGATTCTATGGGTCCTCAGGTAATGAATAATTATTTATCCCTAGTATAAGAATGGACTTTGGGACTCCGTGGGTAGGCCCCTGACCCTGCTGCTCCTGTCTCTGGTCCCCATCGAGAGCACCCTTGGAGCTCTGATACACCCCCACCCATCCCCACCGCCAGTCTACCCCCCCCACCCTGTGCCCTACCCCACCCACGATCCTGCTGCTCTGGTTGAGCACTGGGACAGAGGGTGGAGCCAACAGTCCACCCTACTTCGGAGACTTCTCGGAGCAACTCTGAACAAAGGAGACCTGACTATCCATGCAGGACCACCTGTAATTTCCACCAGCTTGGTCTCTGACCCCACCTCCAGTCCTCTGCTGGAGTCCCGGGCCCCTCCCAGAGATCTGCCTATCTCTGCGGGTCCACTCGGAGTTCCTGCGGGACGATCCTTGACCCCCAAATCCTGGCCCCTGCCAAAGAATGAGGTCTCAGCTGGAGAGCGCCATTTTCCTGTGAGATCCCACTACCCTGCAAAACCTTCTCAAGTTCCAGCTCAGCCCGTGTCCTCTTCTGCCAGCTATTGGGCCAGAGCTATTGGCCAGAGGACCACTGTGAGTACCTGCTGGCATCTTCCTATGGATCCTCATCCTTGACCCCATCCCTGGATCCCTGTCTGTGGAGAAACCTCCTAGAGAGCTTGTACCACACAGAGATACAGATATTGAATCTCAGACCCACATAAGCCCATTGGGGAAGTACCATAGAGAGAGGGGGAGACCCCACCAACACCTACTGGAAGAAGCTATGGGAAGAAGGCAATACAAGAGAACACCTAACAACAGAAAGACAAACATGACACCACCAGAATCTAGGGAATCTACACCAACTAGAATGGAACACAAAAACAAAGCAGAGGAAGCAGAAGGGTACGCCTTAAAAATTACCATCATAAAAATGATAGAGGCCCTCAAAGAAGATGTGAGAAAATCCCTTAAAGAAATGGAGGAAAAAACAAACAAAAAAGTGGAAGAATTGAACAAATTCCTTAAGGAAAGTACAGAAAGCCAGGAAAAAAACAATTAACCAGGTGAAGGAAACGGTTCAAGACTTGAAAACTGAAATTGAGAAAATAAAGGCAACACAAACGGAAGGAATGCTGGAAATTGAAAAGCTGGGCAAAAAATCGGCAACCATGGACACAAGCATAACTAATAGAATTCAAGAGATGGAAGAGAGAATCTCAGGCGCAGAAGATAAACTAGAAGAAATAGATTCATTGACCAAAGAAAATCATAAATCCAACAAATCCTTAAAACAAAACATCCATGAAATGTGGGACACCATGAAAAGGCCAAACCTAAGAATAATAGGCATAGACGAAGGTGAGGAAGCCCAGCTCAAAGGTGCTGAAAACATATTCAACAAAATCATCGAGGAAAACTTTCCAAATCTGAAGAAGGACATGCCCATGGAAGTACAAGAAGCATACCGAACCCCAAATAGGCTGAACCAAAGAAAAAGACCCCTCGACATATAATAATCAAAACACCTAGCATACAGAACAAAGAAAGAATATTAAGAGCAGCGAAGGAAAAAGGACAGGTAACATATAAAGGCAGACCTATCAAAATTACACCTGACTTCTCCATGGAAACCCTCAAGGCCAGAAGGTCCTGGATAGATGTTCTAAAAGTATTAAGAGAACACGGATGCCAGCCTAGGCTACTATATCCAGCAAAACTCTCAATCAATATAGATGGAGAGAACAAGATATTTAATGACAAAACCAGATTTTCCCAATATGTATCTACAAATCCAACCCTACAGCAAGTATTGGAAGGAAAACTCCAACCCAAGGAAGGTAACTACACCCACAAAAATGTAGGCAACAGATAATCCAACTACACCAGAAACCAAGGGTGAAGCAGAACAAATATATTCACAATACCACTGCCAACAACAAACCTAAATCAAACAAGAATCAACAATCAATGGTCCTTACTCACCCTCAATATTAATGGTCTTAACTCACCTCTAAAAAGACACAAGCTAACAGAATGGATACGAAGACAGAATCCATTCTTCTGCTGCATACAAGAAAGAAACACACCTTAGCTTCAAAGATAGACATTACCTCAGGGTAAAGGGTTGGGAAAAGATTTTCCAATCAAATGGAAATAAGAAGCAAGCAGGTGTAGCTATCCTAATATCTAACAAGTTAGACTTCAAACCAAAATTAGTCAAAAGAGATGAAGACGGTCATTTCATATTCATCTCAGGAGAAATCCATCAACACAAAGTCTCAGTTCTGAACATCTATGCCCCTAATACAAAGTCACCCACATTCGTAAAAGAAACACTACTAAAACTCAAAGCTCATATAAAACCTCACACACTTATAGTGGGAGACTTCAATACACCACTCTCAACACTAGACAGGACCACAAATCAGAAACTCAACAAAGAAACAAAAGAATTAACAGAAGTTATGTCTCAACTGGTGTTAAAAGACATCTATAGAACATTCCATCCAAAGACAAAAGAATATAATTCTTCTCTGCTCCACATGGAACCTTCTCTAAAATCGACCACATATTAGGTGACATAACAAACCTCAACAGATACAAGAGAATAGGAATAGTCCCCTGTATCTTATCGGACCACCATGCTTTAAAATTGGAATTCAACAACAATACAAATAGCAGAAAACCTGCAAACTCATGGAAACTGAACAATGTGCAAATGTACCACTCCTGGGTCAAAGAAGAAATAAAGAAAGAAATTAAAGACTTTCTAATATTCAACAAGAATGAGGATACAACATACCCGAACTTATGGGACACCTTGAAAGCAGTGCTACGAGGGAAGTTCATTGCACTAAGTGCCCATATGAAGAAAACAGAGGATAGTCACATAAGAGAATTAACAGCCCAAATGAAAACCTTAGAACAGAGAGAAGCGAATTCACCCCGCAGGAGTAGACGCCAGGAAATAATCAACTTGAGGGCTGAAATCAACAAAATAGAAACCAGGAAAACAATACAAAAAAAATGAATGCAACAAAGAGATGGTTTTTTGAGAAAATCAACAAGATAGACAAACCTTTATCCAAACTAACAAAAAAGCAGAGACAGAACATGCAAATTAACAAAATCAGAAACGAACTGGGGAACATAACAACAGACACAGAGGAAATCCAGACAATTTTCAGGTCATACTTTGAAAATCTGTATTCCACAAAAATTGAAAATTCAAAGGAAATGGACAAGTTTCTGGATAACTATCACTTACCAAAATTAAATCAAGAACAGACAAACAACTTAAATAGACCTATAACCCGCAATGAAATAGACCCACATCGAAAGCCTTCCAACCAAAAAAAAGTGCAGGGCCAGATGGATTCAGTGCAGAATTCTACCAGACATTCAAGGAAGAACTAATACCACTATTCCTCAAACTGTTCCACAAGATAGAAACAGGAGGCTCATTGCCAAATTCTTTTTATGAGGCCACAATAACTTTGGTACCCAAACCTCACAAAGACACAACTAAGAAAGAAAACTACAGACCAATATCCCTGATGAACATCGATGCAAATATACTCAATAAAATACTGGCAAAGCGAATTCAAGAATACATCAGAGAAATCATCCACCATGACCAAGTAGGCTTCATACCTGGAATGCAGGGATGGTTTAACATACAAAAATCTATCAACGTGATCCACCATATAAACAGAAAAAGAAAAACCATATGATTATCTCCCTAGATGCGGAAAAAGCCTTAGTCAAAATTCAACACCCTTTCATGATAAAGGTATTGGAGAGGTCAGGGATAACAGGAACATATCTAAACATAATAAGAGCAATATACAGCAAACCAACTGCCAACATCAAACTGAATGGAGAGAAACTCTAAAATCAGGAACAAGACAAGGCTGTCCTTTCTCTCCTTATCTCTTCAATATCTTACTAGAAGATCTAGCTAATGCTATAAGACAACAAAAGGAGATCAAGGGAATCCAAATTGGAAAGGAAGAAGTCAAACTGTCTCTATTTGCAGATGATATGATAGTTTACATAAGCGACCCAGGGAACTCCTACAGCTGATTAAACACCTTCAGCAAACTAGCAGGATACAAGATAAACTCAAAAAAATCAGTAGCCCTACTTTTTTCAGACGACAAAGAGGCAGAGAAAGAAATCAGAGAAACATCACCCTTAACAATAGCCACAAGCAACATAAAGTATCTTGGTGTAAAACTTACCAAACAAGTAAAAGACCTATATAATAAGAACTTTGTGACTCTAAAGAAAGAAATTAAAGAAGATACCAGAAAATGGAAAGATCTCCCATGCTCTTGGTTAGGTAGGATTAACATAGTAAAAATGGCAATCTTATCAAAAGCAATCTACAGATTCAATGCAATCCCCATTAAAATCCCACCACAATTCTTCCCCGACCTCAAAGGATAATAATCAACTTTATATGGAAAAACAAAAGAACCAGGATAGCCAAAACAACCCTATACAATAAAAGAACTTCAGGAGGCATCACCATTCCTGACTTTAAGCTCTACTACAGAGCTATAGTTCTGAAAACAGCCTGGTATTGGCATAAAAATAGACAGGTAGACCAATGGAATCGAATTGAAAATCCTGATATTAATCCATGCACCTATGAACACCTGATTTTCGACAAAACAGCTAAAATTATACAATGTGGCAAGGACAGCATCTTCAACAAATGGTGCTGGCACAATTGGATGAGGGTGTGTAGAAGACTGCAGATAGACCCATGCCTGTCGCCATGCATAAAACTCAAGTCCAAATTGATCAAAGACCTCAACATCAATCCAGCCACATTGAACCTCTTAGAAGAGAAAGTAGGAGGTACCCTTGAACAAATTGGTATAGGAGACCACTTCTTGAACATAACTCCAGGGACACAGACACTGAAAGAAACAATTAATAAATGGGACCTCTTCAAACTTAGAAGCTTCTGTAAGGCAAAGGACATAGTTGACAAGACCAAATGGCAGCCCACAGACTGGGAAAACATTTTCAACAATCCTATATCCGACAAAGGGCTGATCTCCAAAATACACAAAAAACTCGGGAAACTAGTCAACAAAACACCAAATAAAACTATTTAAAAATGGGGTACAGAACTGAAGAAAGAATTCTCAATAGAGGAAATCAAAAAGGCTGAAAGACACTTAAGAAAATGCTCCACATCCTTAGCTATCAGGGAAATGCAAATCAAAACAACTTTGTGATACCATCTTACCCCTGCCAGACTGGCTAAAATTAGAAACACCAGTGATGACTTATGTTGGAGAGGATGTGGAGAAAGTGGAACACTCCTCCACTGCTGGTGGGAGTGCAAACTCATACAGCCATTTTGGAGATCAGTATGGCGGTTCCTCAGGAAAATGGGAATTAGTTTACCACAGGACCCTGCAATCCCCCTCTTAGGCATATACCCAAAGGATTCACATCCATTCAACAAAGACATCTGTTCAACTATGTTCATAGCAGCACTATTTGTGATAGCAAGAACCTGGAAGCAACCTAGATGCCCCTCAATTGAAGAATGGTTAATGAAGATGTGGCACATCTACACAATGGAATACTACTCTGCAGAAAAAAAATAATGGTATCTTGAAATTCGCAGGCAAGTGGATGGCACTTGAAGAAACCATCCTGAATGAGGTAACCCAGTCACAAAAAGAGGAACACAGTATGTTCTCACTTATATATGGATTTTAGACCTAGATCAAATGATCACCAGCCTATAATTCACATCACCAGATGAACTAGGATACAATGTGTATTCTAAGAGATTCATATAAAGTCCCTCACAGAACTGGAAAGGGACAAGTCTCCCCAGAGCTCAGGTGAAGTGGGGGAGGACAGCGAATGGAGAGAGAAGTAGGAGAAAATGGGGGGGAGGAGAGGGAGGCATGTCCGACCAGGAGGATTGAGCCTGGTTAGGAATGGAAGATAGGAAAGAGAGAGACAGAGACAGAGAGAGAAAACATAAAAGAGGGAGCCAATATTGGTTTGAAGATAAAATTGAACACAAAGAATGGTCGAGAGAACTACAAGACTGCTCCCAACTAATAATCTCAGCTTCCGTGGAAAGGCTATCATAAATGCCCTTCCCGGAGAGTGAGATCAACAACAAACTTCTCCATGGAGCCCTCAACTAATGCCTGTTGAAAACAGGATCAAACACCCATACATAAACACTGAGTCGAACTAGAACCCAGAAGCAGATGGAGAAGACAAGACCATGCGGCAGAAGCACATAGAGACAGCTTACCTGAACAAGGAGGAGCTAAGGACCACTAGACTGATAGCTGGGAAGCCAGCATGGGACTGACTCGGGCCCCCCTGAATATGGGTCTCAGCCAGAAGGACTGAGAAGTCTAAGAGACCTCAGACAGTGGAGCGGATGTATCCCTGGTGTACAAAAGGACTTTGCAAACATATCCCCCATGGAGGGATAACTGCCTTAATCTAGAGACAGGAGAGAAGCCCTAGTCCCTACTTCACATGACCTGTCAGATCTACATGACCCCAGCTGGATGACATTCCCCTACATATGGAATTGGGGTGGGGGATGGGAGGGGAGGGTGTTTAGAGTGCATGTGAGAGGGCAGAGAGGGTAAAAGGGAGGGAAGGAGGGAGGGAGGGCTGGGAGGAGGGAGGGAGGAAGGGACAGGGGGGGGAGTGAGGGAGAGGGAACTGGGATCGACATGTAAAATAATAAATTAAATAAAAAATGCTTTGACTCCAAATTTTACTTTGAAGGACAAGTTACTGGGGAAAAGGATTTCTATTTTTGTTTCCACAGAAAATGAAAAGATGTGGATTCCTTCCAGACTAATGTGGTTTGATCACGCCAGACCGCCTGAAACAGAGTACAAGCTGATCCTACATTCAAAACAGCTGGACAAAACAGCCCTACAGACTACAGCCAGGATATCTGAATCTTCTTCGAATACCCCAAGATAGTGCCCCTTACCGGCAGGAAGTAATTTGGAAAGAACGACGCCCAAATTCACAAATATTGTGTGTAAATGTTTGTTTTCATTTAATTGGACTTTGTTATATAAAATTAAATAAAAAAAAAAAAAAAAAAAAGAATGGACTTTGGGAGCCCGTCCCATACTCTCTCAGCCTGGACACATGGGGCAAGGCCCTAGGCTCTGCTCCAAGTAATATGACAGACTTTGATGACTCCCCATGGAAGGCCTCACCCTCCCAGGGGAGCAGAATAAAGGGCTTGGGATAACAGGGGATGGGCGGTTGTGGTAACTGGGACTAACATGTAAAATGAGGTTGTTTCAAATTAAATGAAAAAATAAAATAAAATGAAATAGATCTCATAACATAAAGAAAATGAGAAGAAGAAGAAGGAGGAGGAGGAGGAGGAGGAGGAGGAGGAGGAGGAGGAGGAGGAGAAGAAGAAGAAGAAGAAGAAGAAGAAGAAGAAGAAGAAGAAGAAGAAGAAAGGTAAACAATCACTAATTAAGTCCTGATGATAGATTACCACAATTGGGCCCTGAATATTGCAACATAACTAAATCACACAAAAATACATTAAAATAGTTTTATGAATATGACAGAGGTCCTTAAAGATGAAATAAATCATTAAAGAAATCTATGAAAATCCGAATAAAAAGCAGAAGGAAATAAATAAGATGGTGCAAGAACTGAAAGGAGAAACAGAACAATAAAGTACCCAAGCTGAGGGAAATCTAGAAATGAAAAATTTAGGCACTTGAACAGGAAACTCAGAGGCAAGCATCACCAAAATCATTCAAGTGATGCAACAAAGATCCTCAGGCACTGAATACACAATAGATGAAATGGATACCTCCTTCAAAGGAATGTTAAATCTCAAAATATTCTACCAAAAAACATGCAAGAAATCTAGGGCACCATGAAAAAGACAAATCTAAGAATAATAGGAATAGGGGAAGGAGAAGAAGCACAAGTCAATGACACAGAAAATATTTAAAACAATATTGTAGAAGAAAATTTTCTGAACCGAAAGAAAGAGATGTATATCAATGTAGCATACAGAGCATCAAATAGATTGAACCAGGAAAAAAAAGTCCCCTTGATACATAAAATTAAAACATTAAATGTAGAGAAAAAGAAGATTAAAGGATGCAAACGAAAGACCAAGTAACATATAAAGCAGACCTATTAGAATGACTTCTGAATTCTCAAAGGAGACTCTAAAGACTTAAACAAATATGTGACAGACCATAAAAGACCACAGATGCTAGCTAAGACTAGAATATTCAGCAAAAACTTTGAAGAAAATAGATGGATAAAATAAGACATTACATGATATAATAAAATTTATAAATATTGACTATAAATCCATCCTTACAGAATGCACTTTAAGGGAAACAACAACCTGAAAACTACACCCAAGAAAATAGAGGGAATAAATAATCCCAGACCAGAAAATCGCATGAGCACGTGCACGCACGCACGCACGCGTGCACACACACACACACACACACACACACAACCTACCATCACAACAACAAAAACAATAATTTTAAAAACCCAAAACAACAACAATAATACACACACTCACACACACACACACACACACAAAGGAGTCAACCATTACTGCTCATTAATGAGTCTCAATATCAGTGGGCTCAATTCCCCCAATAAAAATATGCAGACAAACATATTAGTTGCAAAAATGGGATCCATTATCACGGTAAATAAGGATCAGGATAAACAAATAGGCCGAATAGATGTTTATTTAGGGAGAAATAACTTACAACCTAGACAGATGAACACCAGGAAATTCAACCCGATCCTCTCCGGTCCGAGTCATGCCAGAAAGAGAGCGCCTTTCCTGGCCCCCTCCGACCTCCTTCCACAGGTCACTCTGCCCATGGCTCCACCCCCCAATGGGTGGTCAGTGCCACAGAACTATCTCACTACAATTCCCCTTTTAGTCTAAAGAAAAGATTTAGGCTTAATAAAAACTATATACAAAACAGTGAATAACAAGTGTGCTCGAAGAAAAGGAAAATCTTGAACAAAATGACCTACATATCTAGTCCTAGGGTGAGGGCAATATGGATTTTACAGTAGAGTTGTCCTAAGCTGGAAAACGTAAGTCTAGCACCTAATATATCTAACTAGGAAGAGAGAATAATAGTTGTGATAGTTTAATCTTCAACCTCATCCAGACCTGAGAAGGAAATAAACAATACTAGAGTAGACAGGAAATGCGGATGGACATCTTCCAAAAGGTGCAGCAAGGACAGAAACAGCAAGCCACCTGAACAGTCACCCTAGGTCTCACAGCCACGTTGGTACACCCATATTTGGCTAAGGCCAAGAGAACTTGACAGACCAACAACAACAGCAGGGAGGTAGAATGGCTGTCTTACCCTGACTTGGCAAGGTCAAGCAGTCTTCTATATTTGTCTCCTGTAAACACATAGGACTGCATGTCCAAAATCAGTGGTCAAGGTGGGGGCAATTCTTTGCCCAACAGGCCATTAGCTGAGGCGAGAATGAACTCCAGCAGGAGCAACAACAGTGTCCAACATATTTTCGGGAAAGTGCACGGTGCTGTCAGAAGCAACAGTGTCTCATGTCAATGGAGTACTAATATTAAAACATTTAAATGCCATGTTCTGTATGTCTATGAAGTGATTGAAGATTAAGCATCTATATCTGACTAATCTCATAGGTACAGGAAATGTGAGTGAAGATAATCTGTAATACTCGGGAACTTAGCTAAAAAGACTGATTAAAACTTCCCTGAGTAAAGCAGGAACAAATACTTAAACAATATAACTATTACATATACATACATGTAAATCCCTAAAATAGAGGTAGAGTATAAGTGTCAAGACAAGAGGTAGAACTATAAAGGGCAGCAAGATAAATATCCCAAATTGTATCAATATACAAAATGTCTTGAATACAAGAAAAGTATACATACATAGAATATGGTAAAAAAATAATGTGCATAAAACATTATAAGTGGAAAGATTTAACACAATATAACAAAATATAAACTTAATTTTACATAGTTTACCACATAAGAATACACAACAATGTAAGCTGTAAAATACTATCTCATTCTTACTCAAATTCTCAAGAAAATAGGCTAATCTACCTATATCCCATCTAAACCATACCTTTCCCAACCATTTCCTATTCCTGTCTAAAAGATAAACCCGAGTGTAAGCATCACCCAATCCCAAATAACTAAAACCAACCCAAAGACGATGACTATTATCTCAAAATTCCAAGGGTAGGGAAAGGGGGTGTCGTTATTTTAAGATTACTTTCTGCTGAAATGGGACGATGATTGTTCCAATGGATCCTGTAGGAAGAAAATTTTTAGTAACCAAATTTCTCAACAGAACTGGCTGTGACATATGTAGCTAGTCACTGTGTGGCAGAAAATTTTTGACTGTAGTTTTATTTGAAACTCTGGCCAGGGTGTAATAAAAAGGTGCACCATTACAGCTAGCTAGTCATGAGTTGTCTCTAGCAAAACAGTCTCAAACCGGTTTTGGGGTGATGTTTGTAGTTCCGATGCATCAGGTTGAGTCAAGTGGAAACGATGATGTGGGGCCCCATCTTCTTTCCGGAGAGTTTAAAGACTGCTGTTAGGAATCGTTATTATTTCATATATCAGATAATAATCCCAGACCAGAAAATCGCATGAGCGCATGCACGCACACACGCGCGCGCACAAACACACACACACACATACACACACACACACACATCCTACCATCATAACAACAAAAACAATAATTTTAAAAACCCAAACCAACAACAATAATACACACACACACACACACACACACACACATACACACACACACACAAAGGAGTTAACCATTACTGCTCATTAATGAGTCTCAATATCAGTGGGCTCAATTCCCCCAATAAAAATATGCAGACAAACATATTAGTTGCAAAAATGGGATCCATTCTTTTACTGAATTCAAAAATCATACCTTAACATCAAGGAAAGACATCTCAGGAAAAAGTGATCAAAAAACATTTCCCAAACAAATGGAGCAAAGAAACAAGCTATTGTGGCCATTGTAATATCTGACAAAATGACTTCCAACAAAAATTAACTAAAGAGAAGAAGGATACTACATACCCATCAAAGGAAAAATCAATGAAAATGACATTGTAATTTTCTACATATATGCTCCTAACACAAGGTACTCAATGTTAAAAAAAAAAAAAAAAGAGAGAAAGAAAGAAAGAAAAAAAAAAGAAGATAAAAACACTACTATGGATAAAATCACATAAGTACCCTCACATACTTATAGTGGGTGACTTCAGTATCCCATTCTTGTCAATAGATAGATCATTTAGAAAAATCCCAGATTTGCTGGAGCTGATATTATAAAGCAAGTGAATCTAACATATATTTATAGAACATTTCACTGAAACAGAAAAAAAAATATACCTCCTCCTTAGCATGTTATGGAACTCTCTCCAAAATTGGCCACATACCCAGAAATAAGCAAGTTTCAACAGTTACACAAAAATTGAAATAATAGCTTGCATCCTGTCAGACCACAACAGCTTGCTTAAAGCTTAAAACTGAGTATCAACCACAAAAACAACAGAAAGCTTACAACTCATGGAAACTGAAGCACTCCCAACTGAGTGAAAAGCAGGCCAAGACAGAAATTAAGAAAAGGCTTTCTAGGAAAATGATTGTACAATATACCCAAACTTTAAAAAAAACAATATATTTCTTCCTATTTTACATATCAATCCCAATTCCCTCTCCCTCCCATCCTTCCATGCTCCCAACAACCTCCCCATCCCATCCCCCATCCACTCCCCAGGGAGGGTGAGGCCTTCCTTGAGGGATCATCAAAATCTGTCAAATCATTTGGAGTAGGGCCTAGGTCCTCCCCCATGTCTCTAAACTAAGGAAGAATGCCTCCATGGGAAATAAGCTCCTAAAGCCTGTTCCTGCAATGAATACTGGTTCCCTTGTCAGAGGTACAATAGACTTCCCAGGCCTCCTAACTGAGACTCACTTTCAGGGGGTCTTGGTCGGTCCTATCAATCTGGGGTCCATGAGCTGCCACTTGTTTAGGTCAGCTATTTCTATGGGTTTTTACAGCCTTGTGTTGATCCCTAACATACCCAAAGGTATGAGATACAATGACAGTGATTCTAAAGACAACTTCATAGCCCTAAAGCATATAGAAAAAAAAAAAGAGTGATCTCATATAAGTACTTATTGGCATACCTGAAAACTGTAAAGAAAAATAATAATAAAGAAATAAAGCCTGAAAGTAGTAGATGGCAAGAAATAAACTCAGGACTGAAATCAATAAAATAGAAACAAACAAACAAAGTTACAAAGAACTAATGAAACAGAGAGTTCTTTGAGAAAAATCAATAAAAATTGGCAAAAGCTTGTCCAAATTAACTAAAAGGTTTAGAAAGATACAAATTAACAAAATTAGACACACAAAGAGGAACATAATAGACACCAAGGAAATCCAGAGAAACAGAACATACTTGAGAGGCGGGTACTCAACTGAAATGGAAATCTAAAGAAACGGATAGGTTTTTCTTTAGAAAAAAAAAAATTAAGATCAGCTAAGTAATTTAAGAATATCTATAACCCTAAAAAGAAATAGAAGCAGTAATTAAAATTCTTCCAACAGCAAATAAAAATGCCCAGGTCCAAATGGCTTTATCACTGAATTCTATAAGACTTTCAAAGAATCATTAATGCCAATACTCCCCAAAATTTTTCACAAAATAGAAACAGAAAAAAATCATTGGTGGCCCGTTAGCCCCTCCTTGTTCAGGTAAGCTGTCTCTATGGGATTGACTCAGGCCTCCCTGAATATGGGACTCAGCCAGAAGGACTGAGCAGTCTAAGGGACATCAGACAGTGGAGCCAAGATGTATCCCTGGTGCACAAAAGAACCTTGCGAACACGTCTCCCATGGAGGGATAACTGCCTTAACCTAGAGACAGGAGAGAAGCCCTAGTCCCTACTTCACATGACCTGTCAGAGCTACATGACCCCAACTGGATGGCATTCTGCTACATATGGAATTGGGGTGGGGGGATGGGAGGGGAGGGTAGCTAGGGTGCTTGTGAGAAGGCAGAGAGGGTAAAAGGGAGGGAGGGAGAGAGGGAGAGGGAACTGGTATCGACATGTAAAATAATAAATTAAATTAAAAAAAAATGCATTGACTCCAAAATTTAAGTTCAAGGACAAGTTACTGGGGAAAAGAATTTCTATTTTTGTTTCCATAGAAAATGAAAAGCTGTGGATTCCTTCCAGACTAATGTGGTTTGATCAAGCCAGACTGCCTGAAACAGAGTACCAGGTGATCCTACATTCAAAACAGCTGGACAAAGCAGCCTTACAGACTACAACCAGGATCTCTGAATCTTCTTCGAATCCCCCATGAAAGCGCCCCTTACCAGCAGGAAGTAGTTTGGAAAGAATGATGCCCAAATTCCCAAATATTGTCTATAAATGTTTGTTTTCAGTTAAATGGACTTGGTTACATAAAATAAATAAATAAATAAATCATTGTCTACTTCTTTTAATGAGTCCACAGTTATACTGATATCTAAACCACATAAAACCTAACAAAGTGTTACAAATCAAATTGCCATATGAAAAAAATATATAAATGTTTTCAGTAAAATACGCAAATAATGAACATTATAAAGATTATCCGCCATGATCAAGTAGACTTCAACCCAAAGATGTAAGAATAGTTCAACACATATAATTTGATAAATGTAACCCACCACACAAAGAAACTAAAAGAAAACAAATCAAAACAAAAACATGATAATCTCATTAGATCCAGAAAATACCTTTGACAAAATCTAATACCCCTGTATGATCAAAGTCTTGAAGAGACTAGGGATACAACAGACATACCTCAAATAATAGAGGCAATTTAAACAAAGCCATATCCAAGCAATTCCCCTAAAATCAGGAGTAGGACAAGGATGTACACTTTCTCCATACCTATTCAATATAGTACTTGAAGTTTTAGCTAGAGCAATATGACAACTGAAGATCAAGTGATAAAATTGGGAAGGGAAGAAATCAAAGTATCTATCTTCAGATATGTTTGTATACATAACTGACCCTGAAAATTCCACCAGGAAATTCCTATAGCTCTCTTTTAGAAAAGTAGCAGAATACAAAATTAATACACAAAACACAACAACCTTACACAAATAATAAACAGATTGAGATAAATTCAGGGGAAAATACATTTTCCTTTAATAGCTAAAAATGAAAGGAAGATAAGAAGGAAGGGTAGAAACAGACAGACAGACAGACAGAGACAGGGAGAGAGACAGAGAAAAAGATCTTGGATAACTCTGACAAAGCAGTAAAAAAGCTTGCATAGAAAAGCTTTAAAATAATGAAAACAGAAACTGAAAAGACATTAAAAAATCAATAAGATCTGGCTTGTAATCTACAAGTTTATTGCAATAACCATTGAAATCCCAGCATAATTCTCCACAGAACTTGAAAGAATTTTTCACCTTCATATAAACACACACACACACACACACACACACAGAGAGAGAGAGAGAGAGAGAGAGAGAGAGAGAGAGAGAGAGAGAGAGAGAGAGAGGGCTCTTCAACAAATAGTGCTGAACACCCTACCAAAAAATCAGTTCCAAGTTCATCACAGACTTCAACGTAAGGCCAGATACAGTGAATCTGGTAGAAGAGAAAATGGGGCATAGCCTTGAACTTGTTGGCACAGAAAAAGACTTTCTGATAGCACAGACATTAAGAACCTTATGAAACTCTAAAGCTTCTGTAAAGCAAAGAACACCAACCATCATTTGAACAAAGCAGCAAGCTATGGAATGGGAAAAGATTTTGTTTTGTTTTGTTTATACAACAATAAACACCTTTATTACATGAGCTATGAATGATGGTTTATTTGCCTTTCCGGGCTTTGATCTTCCTCAGATAGAACTCCAGCTCCTTGCCTTCTAGCACATAGCCACCTGCTCTGCCACACTGGCCTGGTCTTGAGGCAATACAGGCAAGAAGCTTGCCCTGATGGAACTGCTCCTCCAGAAGACTGCTGACTTTAGCCTTCTTTTTCCTTTCATCGTATTTTTTTTTTAATTTTCTTGGATCGTTTTTTGTTTAGTATTTCTTCTTCTTCAGGAGTCAGCTT
The DNA here is from genome assembly GCF_943737965.1 of Phodopus roborovskii. Taxonomy (NCBI): domain Eukaryota; kingdom Metazoa; phylum Chordata; class Mammalia; order Rodentia; family Cricetidae; genus Phodopus; species Phodopus roborovskii. The sequence continues at coordinate 36,830,727 of NW_026126525.1, read as the reverse complement.
GGCCCCATTCTTCTAGCCCAGGGGCAGTGCATAGTGGAACTCGTACCACTGAGGATACGGTGTGCTGTCGATGAGCACAATGCAGTTCTTCACCAGGGTCTTGGTGCGGACCAGCTTGTTATTGGATGCATTGTAGACAACGTCAATGATCCTTGTTTTTCCGAGTACAGCACTCAGAGCCCCAGGAAAAGTTTCCCACATCCAATCTTAGGGCATGGTACTTCTTATTGCCTCCTCGAACTTGGACTGTGTGTATAAGACTAGGGCCAATTTTCGTGTTGGCAGTAGACTGTACCAGTTCATACTTCTGCTTCTTGTGGTAGGGCTTTCTCTTACTCCCCAGTCTTGCGACGCTTATGCCAGTTGTCCCGAGAGATGGCCATCGCTCGGTGCTATAACCAACTATACATGCAATATAAGACTCTCTTAGTTAGGGTTGCTACTTCTATGATTACATACCATAATCAAAGTAACGTGGGGAGAAAAGCATTCATTATCCTTATGCTTCATTCATTATCAAAAAAAAAAAAAAAAAAAAAAAAAAAAAAAAAAGTCAAGACAGGAACTCAAACAGGGCAGGAAACTGGAGGCAAGTGCTGATTGAGAGGCCATGGAGGAGTGCTGCTTAATGCCTTGCTCAACAAGGCTTGATCATCGTACTATTTTATAGAATCCAGGACTATCAACCAGTGATGGCACTGTGTACAATGAATGGGTTGGGCCTTCCCCATCAATCACTAAGAAGATGCCCTATAGGCTTGCGTATAGCCAGATATTATGGAGTCATTTTCCGACAACTTCAGATTGTGTCAAGGTGACATAACTATATAGCACAGGGATTAATATTAAAATGTATAGAGGACTCAAAAATATTGGCATCAAGAAAACAACCCAATTAAAAAGTGGAGTAAAGATCTAAAGAGAGCATTCCCATAAGAAAAAACACACATAGCCCAGAAGCACCAAAGACATATTCAGGCGAATAGAAAAAAAAACTCTGAGATTTCATCTTACACCAGTCAGAAAGGCCAAGATCAACAAAACAAATGACAGCTCATTCTGGCAAGGATGAGGGATAAGGGAAAATACTCATCCATTGTTTCTGGGAGTAAAAACTTGTGGAACTACAATGGAAATCAGCATGATGATTCCTCAGGAAGAAAAGAATCAATGTGCCTCAAATTCCAGCTATACCACTCCTGGACATATACCCAACAGAACCTACATCCTATAACAGAGGCACTTGCTCAGCCAAGTTCATTGCTGATTTATTTATAATAGTCAGAAATAGGAAACAAACTACATGTTCATCATCAGTGGATAAGTATATAAAGAGAATGAAAATGTTCACAATGGATTATTACTTAGCTATTAAAAAAATAAAATTATAAAATTCTTGGTTAAGTGGATGGACAATGAAAACAAAAAAATCATTCCCAGTGTTTCGGAACAGGTCTGTTGCCTGTGAGTTAAGATGTAAGAACCCCCAGCTCCTTCTCTAGCACCATGTCTGCATGCATGCTGCCTTGCTTTCCGCCAACTGTAAATGAACCACCACAATTAATTTTTTTCCTTTATAAGAGTTGCTGTGGTTATAGTGTCTCTTCACAGCATTAGCAGCTCTAAGACTATCACTTGGAATCCATCGCTAGCACTGCTTAGGTAACTGACATCCTGATATTCTATATCTCCCAATGCTTTGTCAAGAGTTCTTTCTCTTTTTTATTTAATTTTTATTTTTTTACTTTTTGGCTCCTTTGTGTACATATAATGCTTCTGGTTTTGTATTTTTATGGGATTTATGTATAAATTTCTATCTGAACATATGTGCCACTGCTTCTATGTGTTTCTTGAACATTTTCTTTGGCTGTTTTTCTTCTGTATGTTTGTTATGTCCTATTCTGGTTTTCTGAGTTTTCTCTTAAATTGTTTTATTATTTATAGATGTGCATATTTCAATGAGTGAGATAAAGAAAGCATTTGGATTTTGTTTGGTGGAGGAGAGGGGAGGACCTGGGAGGATTTGTAATCAGAATGTGTAGTATGAAAAAATATCTGTTTTTGATAAAACTTAATAGTGTTTGCACTGGGTGATGGTTCAGTGGGTAAGTGAACTTGATAAAGAAACAAGAGGACCTATGCTCATATATCCAAGACCAGTGTAAAAGGCCAGACAGGGTTGCTGATAACTGTAATCACAGCATTAGAAGGCTAAAGCAGAAAGATCCAGGGAGCTCATCAGTCCATCAATCCAGCTGAAACAATGTTCTTTGAATTCAGTGAGAGACCCTGCATCAAAAACACAACGTGGAAAGTGATTGAGGAAGGCTCCGAAAGTCCTCCTCTGACGTCCACATATACACATGCACTGGTACACACACCTAGACATACCACACAGACCAGGCAAACAAGCAAACGAGAAAGGGGTGCTTTCCCAGCATACATAAGGACCTGAGTTCAATCCCCTCTACGAAATAAATAAAGAAGTAAGTAAATAAATAACAGTGGGTCTTTTGGATTAAAATACTAACACATTTATCAGAATGTATTATAAACTTTTAAAATGTAAACATGAAAGAAAGTCTAAATGAAACTTAGAGAATGTTATTATGTGTTTATCTGAGGATAAATTAGAGAAGCTCAAATCAAGAAATCAAAGGCTTCGCAAGAAAACTTTTAGGATAAATTTATAAAATAATAATCATGTTCTTCATCACTAATAGCCTAAATTTCTTCTATTCCTAATTCATTTCACAAAACATTTAACTCTGGTACAATCATGCTCATTTCTTCACTACCTCCATTCTCAGGCATGCTATGCTTTTCTTTCTCCACTTTGACCATTCTGCTCATCCGCCCCATTGCTGAATTGGTAGCACACCTAGCTCTCATATTTTCTCATTACTGGCTCAAATCTAGTTCCTTTTGTAGCCCCATTTCCACATTTATAGATAATGTCTTGGTACTAATGTTTTCTACATGAAATTATTATGAACTGCTGAGGAAAATAATGAGTATCTAACACCCTAGCCATTTAGCTGCTCTGTCATTCAAGGGGAGATTACATTTAATTTCTAAGAAAAAATACAGAAACCATGTGGTTTTCAAAATATCCCTGTTCTATTGTGTAAGTAACTTCCTCAAGCAGACTCAGGGCCAAATATCAGTAATGGGTGACTGAATAAGTATCTTTCTCAGGAATTGACTGGAAGAGCCTGTTTTGGGACACAGGGAGGCAAATTTCTAGCCTCCATTAGGACATAATCCTGCAGAAGTTCTAAAATTTCCAAATATCATTTTGAATCATAGGCCTTTCTTCCTTAATTCTGTTTGTTTAATCAAAAATATTTGCAAATTAATACACAACCATGTACATTACATTTACAGGTGTACTATGCATTAGTGAGTGGTGCTACACTGGTCTATTGCTGGGATATTGGTTGGTCAACAATTCCATACAACAACAAATAATGTTATCATAACTGGCTACTTAAATTCTAAAAAAAAAAAAGGCCCCATCTGTTCTATCTGTTCTATGAAGGAGGAAATCTACGATTTCAGGATTTCAACATTGCCCAAGAAACTCTTATTCTGATATCCTCTGCTTTGCTTTTCCTTTCAGTATTTAGGGTGGTCCTTTTGATTTTAATTTGGAAGTTTTATTTTTTTAATTAAATGTACCCATGGGTGTTTTTAGAAATGTATATAATGCATTCTGATTATTCTGACTACCGCTGTCTCTTATCGCCCCATATCCCATATCATCTGACCAACCTGAAACCTAAAAATTCCCTTTTCACATTAATGTCTTGGTTTGCTTTGGCTTTATGATGTCAGCCAGAGAAATCCATTAGAATATTTAGAGCTATCCATTAGAGTATGATCAGCTCATCAGTAGCTACTTTAAGACAGCAAAGAAAGCATTTGAAGTAGAACTCAGAAGTTAGGAAGATCTCCCATGCTCCTTCCTGGAAGATATTATTAAAATGGCCATCTCACAGACAGCATTGTATAGATTCAATGCAATTCTAACCAAAACTTCAGGACCACTATTTACATGCAGAGAAAAAGTGGACTTAAGATTAATATGGAATCATAAAAGGCTAAATATATTTAAATAATCCTGAACCAAAAGAACACTGCTAAATGTATCATCACACCTGATTTCAAGTTATTATAATATAAAATAAAATTATATTAGTAAAACTAGCATGATATTGGCAGAAAAACAGATAAATTGAAGAGAATAAAGGACTGATATTTGCACCATATATCTAATAAATAAGTCATATGTATCATATATAACAATATTCAGCCACCTGACTTTGGTCAAAGACATACAAAGAAAAAATATACATTGGGGCAAAAAGACAGTATCTTACAACAAACAGTGTTGTGGAAACTAAATGTCTATAGTAGAAGAATGAAAGTATATCTTTGCACCTCATTCTGTACAAAAAAAATCATGGACTTCAACCTGAGACCTGGATTTGAAAACTACCTGAGAACAAATTAAGAGTTTACTTCAACATGTATGTGTTGCCAAGGACTCTCTGAATAGGCCTCTGGTCACTCTGGAAATATGGACGATAATCAACACAGGTCACCTCATGAAACCAAAAGTTTCTGTAGTGCAAAATAATAAGTCAGGAAAGCATCGGGGTTCAGACTGCTGTTGAGGGCCATGTCTGGGTCCATGGCCCTATAGCAGCCAGGGTAAGGATTGATATTTTTGGCTCCGGTTGCCATGGAGAAGCCAAGGATCAAACCCATTATCTGAGTTCAGGTTACTATCAGAGACCAGGATGCATCCACATCTGAGTGGCCTGCACTGCTACACAATGACATGGTGACATCTGGGCTGGAGCTATAGTCGAAGGCCTTGTCAGAGCCCATGGCCCTACTGCACCCAGGGTCTGTGCTGGTGTCTAATGCTCCTGTTACAGTTGAAGGACATTCAGACATCCAAGATCAAGGGCAAAGTTAGTGTCTCAGGGCCATCCTGCCGCTGGAGGCAGTGGTGACATCCAGACCCAGGTGCTGCCAAGTACCACGCTGGGGTCCTACTGAGACTGGGGTCTGAGCTGAAGTTCAGGTTCTGCATTGCCACCAATGGCCACATAGCAGCTCAAGGTTAGAGCTGAAACCTGAGGCCTTGGTGGTGTCTGATGGCTACATGGCTGCTAGAACCATTCCCATCTGAGTGGCCATTCCTTCCACCCAGAGCCAGGATGTCATCCGGATCAAGTTGCCGGATCAAAGCCATGTCAAGGTCCATAGTCCAGCCACAGCTGGGGTCTATATTGATGTCTGTGGCCAGTGTCACCTCAGAAGGCCTTAGAAATCACATGAGATGAAATCAAATGGCTATATTGAGCCAGCCCTGCCCTTCACTCACCTGGGAAAGCTGGCCTTGCCTCTAGCTGTCCATTACAGGAAGCTGGCCCCTGCCTTCAGGAGAGAGGACTGCTCCCTTCACCACAGGCTAGGATGAACCTGCACTGAGGACTTGAATGTAGGGGAGCTGACTCTGCAGAGTGTACTTGTGGCTCCATCTCATCTGCCTGGCTAACACAAAATCTCACAACTGAGCTTTAGGTTGAACCACCCTAGCATCTACCCAATCTAGGTACTGCTGGAGCTGGTGAAAGGCCTGGTCCTAAAGAACAATAGCCTCAAGCTCTCTAAAACTGGGTGGCCAGAAGATACCCCAGAGGAGCTCTGATGAGGATCCAGTGAGGATGTTGTATCAAAAACCAGAGATCTTGAACCAGAGAAGAGATTCATTGCAATGAACATTTTCCACTCAAGCTGATGTAGTATATAATGTGGTATATTATATGAAGCACCAAAGCCTCCAGTATCACCAAGATGGATGAAGAGGTGATAGCGAGGCAGGAAAGAAGAAAAAACAGAGATTTTTCTGTTCCTGGTGTGGTTTTGTTTTGTTTTAGTTTAATGGGTTTGTTGTTGTTGTTCCTTTTGCTTGCTTGCTTAGTTTTGTTTTCTTTCATGGAGGGGATACATCAGGAATGAGGGGGAATATTGGAGGATTTGGAGTTGAACAGAATTGGGGTACATGATGGGACACACCCAAAGACTCAATAAAAAATTCACATCTTCTGCCTCCCCAAAAATAAGTCAGACAATTGAAGGCCCCATCCATGGAATGGAAGAAAATCTTTGCTAGCTATAAATACAAAGGATCTGTGTCCAGAGTATAGAAAGTTTCAAAGAAAAAGCAAAAACAAAAAAAAAAAAAAACAAAGTTCAAATAAAAAATGGTTTTTGAAACCAAACAGAATTCTCAAGAGAAAAAATACAAGGGGAACAGTATAAAAAGACATCCTCAGCCATCACGAGAATTCCGTGATTTTTGTTTTTCGTTGTTTTGTTTTTTTTTTTAAGTTTTTTGTTTTGTTTTTTTCTGATTAAAAAAAAAACCATCATTGTGAAATTAGAATAGTTCGAAACTCACACTATTCCTATAGCAGCCTCTCAAGTTACCAGATTTTTACATACCTAGCTCTTAAATGCAATCTGTGTTTGACTTGTTTCTCCAGTGATTTTTTAAAAATATTTCCTCAACAACAAAACTAAACAAAGCACCCCACTTAGTATTTTCACTGCAATCGAGTTTATAAATAGCTGTCAAAATATTTGTGACACAGAGTATGCAAAATTTATCAACATAATTTTTTCTTTCTAAATGTTCTCAAGCTCCATGACCAGTAGTCATAGTTTTTAACAGTGTGTCAATTCTTCAATGACTTCATAGATCTTATTTCTTGTCTTTTTCTCTGTATAACTTCATTTCTAAAATTTTCTGCAACTCAAAGATAGAATGCCTGTATCATGCAAAATAACTCCGAACTGGTACCAGCCCCTACACCTACATGTTTCACACCAAAACCATCATAACAGAGGCAATAGTAAACATACTTTTTGGCATAATCCACCTTTCTCATTTGGAGTTACCATTCAAATGGCAAACATGAATCATGTTTTTAAAGAATCAGATATAAACTTAATTGTGACTTCTATGGGAAATCCTACCCATATCTGAAATTTCTAAAATTGTCATCTCTTTGTCATAATGTGCTACTACATCACAAGTTTTATTTTTGTACACTAATGTATTTGATTTTGAACACTGTTATAGTTTGAATGCATTGGTCCCCATAAGCTCATAAAGAGTGACATTAGGAAGTGTGGCTTTGTAGGAGTAGGTGTGGCCTTGTTGGAGGAAGGGGTGGGATTTGAGGTTTCTCTTGCACAAGCTTTGCTTGGGTAACACTCAGACTACTTCCTATTGCTTAATTATATGTTTTTCCTTTATAAGAGTTGCCATGATCATTGTGTCTCTTCATAGCAATGAAATAGAAGTGCATCACTAAGGCAATTTGTGATATTTCTATATACTTCTATGAACCAATGTTCTTAGAAAAAAAGATTCTAGAAAGTTGTAGATGGGTAGATGGCTCAGGAGTTAAGAGCACTGTCTGTGCTTGCAGAGGACACAGATTCAATTCCCAGAACCCACAAGGTGGTTCATAGCTATCTATAATTAAATAGCAGGGGATCAGACTCTAAGGGCATTGTATGTATGTGGTGAACAGACATATGTTCAGGTTCAGGCTAACCTCTCTCTCAGTACCTCTGAGATGAGAGGTGTGTTGTATAGCACTTCTTTCTTCTGTTTTTAAAGAAAACATCCAAATATTTCTTTTTCTCCTATTTCCAGTCACCATATCCATCTCAGAACTCAGGGGACAGAATATCTATAAATTTTTATTTTTAAAAATGAATAAAATTTCCTAATAACAAGTACTAAATCAAACAATTCTAATATCAACTAAAATTGCCTTGCTGATATTTGGATAATCAACAATGTGAGCGGTATCATCACCTGTGATTTTCTTTGTTCTTTTCCCCATCTCTTGGCCAACTGTTAGTTTTTCTGAAACTGGAATGTTACTTATTGAGGTAAGTCTTACTTGAGGCCCCTGGACATTCTCTGATCTAATGCAATGCCACCCTTCTGTCAGATCCTTTGACAAGCAATCCCTACAATTATCACTGTTTTCTCAGAGCCTGTCAACACTGCCAAGCTCTGATGTAGAGACCAAGGCTGAGTTGTATTTAGCACACAGTTACTGCTCAGTATGCATTGTTCAAATTAATAGATAAATGATAAGATCATGTGATCTCATTTCAGTGTGATAATTATTTATTGTTAGAACATGATAACATTACTATGGCTATAGCTTTTTAAATATAAAATGGAATTTCATTTAATAAACCTGAGAACTTCAGAGAAAATATGGATTCTGTGATCATAAACAGGAAATACCAATTATGCTAATTTAAAATATATATGTAACTTTCAGCTATCTCATGGCGTAAACATGTTAATGATCCTGAGGAGAGATGCAAGGTAGCATGAAATAAACAGTCCTTTGAAGTAACTCTATTGCATAGGTAAATTATACAAGACAGAGGTGGTGGGGATACACTAAAAAATGAAAGTTTGAAAAGCAATTTTACAGACATTCAAATCTTCCAGTCCATCAAAAGCTATGTTACAATTTAAGAAAAAAATAGGTTCACTAAGTAAAATGAATGTTTTCAAATGTTTTTTAGGAAAATAAAGAGTATATATTAACATATTGTGCCCCAAACATTAATATAATATAGAAGTACAAGTAATGTATTTCAGATAAGTAATTTGTCATTTTAATTCACATGAAAGTCACATGTTTACTGATATTACATCAAGTAGAATTCTGAATTCCAATTCAAATAGCTTATTTTAACCATTTAGTGCCTTTAATCCAAGTTTAAGTGACTATTCTTTGCTTTGGCATAGTTGGACAGCTTGGAAGTGATTGGTAACATGTCTGACAGAGCATTCAGAATTATAGAATCATGAGACATAAAGCCAAATAAACCTCTCTGTAGGCTGCATTTGTCATTTGAGGATACTGTAGAATTGATGTGGGCTGCTAAGAGCAAAGCAAATTACCAAAATGCTTTTTTTCTTTCCAAAAATTATGAAATTTAAAGGCATACAACACAGAATAAGAAAAATTTCACAAACTAGTCCAACTACATGGGTAAGTTATAAACCTCAAAATTGTTATGGAATATTACTTTAACAATGAAAAGATGTGTTACATTTGTTTATACTGCATTTGTTTAGTGATATAAAGATCTGTTACCTAAGATAACTGATTGGTCTAATAAAAGCTCAATGGGGGACAGTAGAAAATAGGGTGGGCTGGTGGGCAGAGAGAATAAGTAGGAGGAGGAATCTAGGCTAGAGAGGAGATAATGGAGAGTAAACAAGGGAGACACCAGGGACCAGACATACAGACAGAGAGACATGAAGTAGGGAATACGGAATGCAAGAAAGGGAAAAATCCTTGAGGCAAAATGTAGCTGAAAAAATACAGGTTAATTTAACTTATAAGAGCTAGTGGGACAAGCTTATAAGATAAGGTTGAACACTCATAACTAATAGTAAGTTTCTGTGTCATTATTTGGGAGTTGGTTGGTAGCCCCAAAGAAAATGCCTGCTACAGGAAACTTGGATTCCAAAGGCTGCCTCTGTTTTCTTTAAACAATATATGTTTAGTTAATGTGAGATAACAGAGTCTAGTTGCACTTTATTTAAACATTATGAGAAAGAAACTTCCAAATTTTCTTATTGCACATATTGTCATCTGATACAAAATTTAACAAAAGTACAGTTTTCTTTCAGAATCCATGGGGACATTCTTCAACAACTCCTGGAAAACAGCAACAAACCACCTCCAACTTCTCTACCTAGCCAGGTACTATATATCTTGCAGCAAGGTATATCAGTTCCTTCTCTCCATACTCCCTCTCAAAAGTTTCATATATAAGCCTGGATCCAGCTTAATATGGACAGCCTATTTACAATACTGCCACAGCCTCTAGTTTCTGGCCAGGTACCTTGGAACCTATCCAGAAGAAACAGGCTCCTTTCACAAAATACCTAACCTCTCCATTGAGCCATGCTCTCTATACATCTTGCTCCAGAGTATAACTGAGTACATCTACCTGATTCTGGTCTCCTTGTAATATCTCCAATCTCTATATGTATTTTCACTCTCCAGGCTGAGACCAATATGCATCTCTTTCATGTCAATCCTGCCCACCGTGTCCCCCTAATTTTATTTCACCTAAGCTATCTTGAACTTTTGGGTCTTACCTCGCTTGCATATTCTGTGCTCTGTTTCAGGCTGATATGGCAGTATCAGACACTAACTACAAAAGAAGTTCTCAGTCTCATCACAAAAACACAAATAAAATGAAAAAATCAAGGCAATATTTACCACACACCACAAAATATCCAGCAGTCCTATAGCAATATTCATAAAGATAATTGGACACCAGATCACAAAATCTAAAAGAAAAATTAAAATTTTCATCAAAAAAATTCATGAGGTTTGAGAGAGAAACAATAATAAAAAACAGACCAAGGAATGCAGAGAAAATAAACACTTTAATAATAATGATGGATGCCTGAGAAACATAAATATAAGGTGGATAGAAATGATGAAGGCAGTCCGGAATTAAAGAACAAAATTCAATAAACATACAGAAATAGTGAAGAGAATTCAAGCTGAAATGATGATGGAATTGAAAAGTTCAACAACACAATTATAAAACTTATGGAAAAGATTTATAAGTAGGATGAATCAAGCAGAAGATAGAATATCAATACTTGAAGATAAAGTAGAACAACAAGCAAGGAATATGAAAAGTTAAAACAAAAGAATGAATAAAACACAGCAGAAGAGTGTGTAGGAAATGAGAGGTGTCATAAAAAGACCAAAAGAGGGAGAAGAATCCCAGGGCCATGGCATAAAGAAGGTCTTCAACAAGATCATAGGAGACAACTTACCCAAACTAAGGAAAGACACACAATATAGATGCAAGAAACACATAGAATACCAATAGACAAGACCAGAAAAATAATACTGATGATGAATCACAGATTAAGTATTAAGTATACACAACAAAGAAAGAGCATTGAAAAGAACGGAGGTGTACAAGATGGGATAAGTGACAGAGATAGGGAATAAAACATCCAAAACAAAGAATTTATTGGCATATGTAAACCTATTACTTTGTACATCAATTGTAAACAAATAAATAAATATGTAAATAAAGGGCAGAGTATATTGGCTTGTAGCTCAATGGCAGTATTTATTTAGCATGTCAAGTATCTGGTTTTATAGTTTTAAATGCATATACTATATGATCCATGAACAAGCAGCATAGTGCCATGTCCCCAAGATGCATCTGAAGTAGAGACTCCATATGTTTATTTGAAATAGTCTTGCTATATATCCCTGCTCAAGTAGTGTCTCCAACTGTGATGATCCTCTTGCCTTTGGATAGCCTCTTGATAATTGGGATTACAGGCATGGGTCACCAGGCCCATCTCAGAATCTCCCTTTGGTTTGCCCAGGAATTTTGTGCAGGCATGAAACACTGGAAGCCATCAGTGTTTTTGGAGTTTATGAAAATTTGTTTGAGAGTAAAACCAACATTATGTCATTGACGGCAAGGAGTAATACCTCTGTTGGGAAGTGAGGCAGGAAATGTAGGCAGAAAATACATTAGGATGCATGCTTGACCCTGACTTGACATGATGGGAAATGGGGGGGGGGATGTAGATTTGCCTCTTTAAACCCCTGAAAAAGTGAATCGAGGCCACTCCCTGGAATCCCAGGTGGCCCTGACCAGAGTTCATTCTGATCAGTGTTTAAAGCTTCCTTCAAATTTGACTCAAAACTGTGGAACTGATTTTTCTTTTGCAAATGTCAGGATTAACAGACACCTGCCTAGGGAGTGGTCCAGGGAACAACTACAATGGATCTTCCCAATCAATTAATGTGAGAATGATAACCCTCCAGAGATATACCCAGAGGCCTATTAGCCATGTGATTCATGACTCTGTCAAGTTGATAATTAACACTATCATAACTATTGAACATGAGCTCCTGCTTGTTCAGGTAAGGTGATTCTGTGGGGTTCTCCATCCTGGTGTTTACCCCTTTGCTCATCATTCCTCTCTCTCTGTAACTGGATTCCAGGAGTTCAGCTCAGTGTTTAGCTGTGGGTGTCTACTTCTGCTTCCATCAACTACTAGATGAAGGCTCTAAGATGGTATATAAGGTAGTCTTCAATCTCATTATCATAGAAGGGCAATAAAGATAGCCTTTCCACTATTGCTTAGATTGTAAGTCGGGTTCATTCTTGTATATCTCTGGGGATTTTCCTGGTGCCAGATTTCTCATTAAATCTACAATGGCTCCCCCTATTATTGTATCTCTTTTCTTGTTCTCCTCCATTTTTCCCTTGTCTCAATCTTCCTGTTCCTTCATGCCCACCTCTCCCCTCCTCTTCTCCCCTTCTCTTTCTCCTAACTCCCTCTTCCTTCCCTCCATTCACCCAATTTGCTTGGGAGATCTTGTACCTTCTCCCCCGCCCCCTGCCTAATAGCTGGGAAACCAGCATAGGACTGGCCTCTGAATGTGGGTGTTAATTAGGAGGACTGGGCAGTCTATGGGGCCTCTGGTAATGTATCAGTATTTATCCCTAGTATATTAATGAACTTTTGGAGCCAATCCCACATAGAGGGACACTTTCTCAGCCTAGACACATAAAGGAGGGCCTAGGCCCTGCCTCAAATGATAGACTCCCCATGGAAGACCTCACCCTCCCTGGGGAGAAGAAAGGGGATGCATTGGAGTTTGAAGGGGGTGATAGGGAAGTATGGGAGGGCAGGGGAACTGGGATTGACATGTAAAACAAACTTGTTTAAAATTTAAATTAAAAAAAAAATAAATATTGAACATGATTTGCACAGTTTTTCTTTGTTTTAACATTTATTTATCATTATGTGTGTATGTTTATATATGTGAATGTTTGTCTGTGCAGACATCTCACAGTGCTGGTACCCACAGAGGACAGAAGAGAGTGTCATTCTCTGGAACTGGAGTTATTATAGGCAATTGAGAATTGCCTAGTGTGGGTGCTAGGACTTGAACCCAGGTCCTCTGAAAGAGTAGCAACTGAACTTAACTACTGAGCCATCTCTCTAGTTAATATTTTTCTGACATATAAAAAATTTAAACTCCTATTTTCCTCAGTGTGTCTTGTCTGATCACAGGACACATAAATCATATCTGTGTGTTTTTGTTTGTATTGATTTGTTTTGTAATATAATAAGGATCAATTCTGCTGAGGCTTGAAGATTATTTTTCACTCTCAGTGATCTATGAAATTTCCTTTTTCAGACTCCTAATTAAATTTTCAATTGTTAAAATGCAGCAACAGAGCAAGCTGTGCCCAATGAATTTGTCATATGACAAACATCTGAGTCATGTTTTGTAGAGGTTAAATAGAGGAGAACCCCTCTCCTCTAAGCTTTAACTCTTTAGGTGATTCTACTGTTTCCACCATGTCCTCTAAGGTAATTTTTATCATCCTAGAAAATGTGACTTCCTCAGTAGCCATATAAATATTTCTATATCCCAATGCCTTTTTCTTTGAAATTACCACTACTGAACCTGAATCACCCCCTTGCCTATGAGAACCCATTTGCACTATATTCTTCCTTCTCAATGTTTCCTGTGTTTGTTTGTTTGTTTTGTTTTTTTGGTAAGGCAGTGTATATTTTTCTTTTGCTTTCTCTGCTTTTTGATATGTATCTAAAACACATAAAATAGTTTTGACTTCTCTTGCCAAAAATTTTAAAGAGATATTTTCAAGTTTGTGTCTAGCATATAGCTCCGCATTCAAATAATTGGCTATCTTCTTTCCAATACTGATATTGATTTATTTTAAAGCACTATGCAAGATAAGGATTGTATAGTCTCCCTCACTGTACATAGAGTTTCAGAGTTCATTAATTTCTGTGCTGATTGGGTTTTGTCAATTTGACACAAACCTGGGCATAGTTTAGAAGAAGGAATTTCAATTTAGAAATTCCCTCCATCTTGTTGACCTAAAAGCAAGTCTGTGTCTTAAGATTATTTTGCCTGGTCTCAGAGCTGCACAAGCCCCAAATAACACACAGAGAACCTGTATTAGATATAAAGCTGTTGGCCAGTTGCTAGTGTTTCTTATTGGCTAATTCTGTCTTAAATATTAAGCCATTTCTATTAATCTAAGTATTTCCACATGGTCCTACCTTACCAGAGAGAGGACTGGGACTTCTGTTCTCTTGGTCCTACATATTTAATCTCCTCCTTCCTTCCCTCCTCCAGAATTCTCCTTTTCTCCTAGTTCTGCCTATCTTGTTTTCCTATTGGCCAACAGGGCTTTATTCATTAACCAATAAGAGAAACATATTTACAGAATGACATCTCCCATCATCTCTTCTTTTCTGTCTAAATAAAAATTGCTGTGAAGGATCAGCCTGTTGTAGATATTGCCACCCCCTGGGGAAGCAGTCCGGGGTTGAATGAGAAGGCAGGCTGAGCAAGCCATTGGAAGCAATTCAAAAAACAATGTTGCTCTATGGTATTTGCTTTATTTCCTGCCTTAAGTTTCTGCCCTGCTTTCCCTCCTGATAAAGAACTTTAGCCTGCAAACCAAATGAACCATTTCCTCCCCAAGTTGCTTTTTTTTTCTTATTTTATCTTTTTTTTTGTAGTTAAATTAGAGATGATCTTATTTTATATATCAATCCCAGTTCCCTCTCCCTCCCATTCTCCCATGCCCTCCACTGACCCCCATCCCATATCACTTCTGCTCCATAGGAAGGGTTAGGCCTTCACCACCGGAGATCATCAAAGTCTATCACATCATTTGTGGCTGTGTCTAGGCTGAGAGAATATCCCTCTATGGGGAGTGAGCTCCCAATGTCCATTCATATACTAGGTGTAAATGTTATTCACTGCCCAGGCCTCCTAACTGTCACCCACATGCATGGCCTAGTTCTGTCCTGTGCTTGTTTCCAAGCTATCAGTCTGGGGTCCATGAGCTCCCTCTTGTTCAAGTCAGCTGTTTCATAACCCCTTTGCTCATCACTCCTCCTTCTCTACAACTGGGTTCCAGGAATTTGGCTTTGTGCTTAGCTGTGGGTCTCTTCTTCTGTTTCCATCAGCCACTAGATGCAGGCTCTATGATGGCATATAAGCTAGCCATCAATCCCATTATATGGAAAGGACATTTAAGAAAGTCTCTCCCCTATTGCTTAAATTCTTAGTTGGGATCATTCTTGTGGATCTCTGAACATTTCCCTGGTTCCAGATTTCTCTTTAAACACATAAGGGCTCCCTCTATTAAGGTATCTCTTTTCTTCTCTCCTCAGTTTTTTTCCCTATCTGAACCTTCCTGTTCCTTCATGCCCACCTCTTCCCTCCTCTTCTTTTTTCTGTCTCCTAACTCTCTCCCTTCCCTTCATGCTCCCAATTTACTTTTGGTTGTAATGTTTTATCACAACAGAAACTGAACTAACATGTCATCTTCCAATGCATTGCCTTTTTTAAAATTTCTAACCTTCTGTTGAATTATGTGTCTTCTAGCAATTCTTCACCAACTTTTATATATTCATCACTAGTTTTCTTCATAGATTCTACTTGTGTGCCTACTTTACCTCAGTGGTTTCTATTTAGTGTGTCAACAACATTTTCTATTATATGGCAGTCATGTGATTCAGTACTAGCAAAACAGAGCACAATGATAATCCATGGCTGTGATTTAATTAACAATAAATTCTGGTGTGTTTCTGCCCAGGTTATTTTAAAAGTCTGCCTCACTCCTCACCTGAAATTTAAGAAAATGAATTTAGTCTGTCCATATTCACCACAAGAAGTATGAAAATGAAGACAATCCAAAAAAAGATGA
Source organism: Phodopus roborovskii (assembly GCF_943737965.1). Taxonomy (NCBI): domain Eukaryota; kingdom Metazoa; phylum Chordata; class Mammalia; order Rodentia; family Cricetidae; genus Phodopus; species Phodopus roborovskii. The sequence continues at coordinate 36,814,833 of NW_026126525.1, read as the reverse complement.
GAGAGACTCATAGAAGAAAAGTAGCTATCAAGATTATAGTTTAAGTCTGAAATGGGCTTTCCTCTCAAATGTGTCAGAAATATATCTGAAAATCCTCATGCTCCTTAAACTAATTGATTGGCTGATCAGGCACATAAACAAATAATTGTTGTATGTTTTCCTGTTATGTTATATATTTTGCACACAGTATTAGTTACTTTTATCCTGCTATGAGAAAATATTACAACCAGAAGTACCTTCTAGAAGGAAGGGTTGGTGTGAGCTATGGTTCCAGAAGGATTGTTTATAATGATGAAAGAAGCACCACAGCAGGTTAACAGAGCAGGAAGCTGAGTCAGTTTGGAAAGGTTCATAAAGTACCATTGTGGCTAGGCTTAATTTATGGTATAAGGTGGCACAAGGAACTTACAGATAGCTGAATTGCCCCTCTTCCCCCAATCTTTTCATTAAACTACAGCACTATTGTGCTTTTGGATAAGATGTTACTTTGGGAGGATCAAATGGAATACAAACTACTCAATATAGAATAAGCCAGCTGTGCTGCTTTAAGGTTTATAGCTGAAGAATTCTCTACCAGCATATGGCAAAGGCATTCACATACCCATGTTTATCACAACAGTATTTACAAGGGTCAAGCTGATACTTGAACTAGTTGACAGATAGCTAGAACAAGAAAATGTAGAATATGTACAAAAGAGATTTATTAAGTCAAAATCTAAATGAAATGAAGTTGTTTCTAGTAAAAACAGATGCAATTAAAGATTATCATATTAAGTAAAATGGGCAAACTAAAAAAAAAATACAGTTTTTTATTTCACTTATGGATCCTAGATTTTACATGAATACATAAAATCACTTTATAAATGCATATGTGGAATGAAATTAGAAAGGGAGGTTAGGGAAATAAAGTAGAAGAGAGGGCAGAGAGGAATTATGGAGAGATAGCTGTGTCACAGAATATTGTATGCTTGAATAAAATTGTCATTATGAAAATCAGCAGCACTATGTAATATGAATGCATGTCAATTCTAAAAAGCACACATATATGAATTTCATTTTCAAAAGAAAACATTTTACCTTTTTTCACCCAGTTGAGAAATTTTAGGCAATGTTGTTTTTTCAGGTAAGAATATTTGACGATATTGCTTGATAAATGTATTATGAGCTGTCAAATTAAGCGAAGAATGCCTGCTTAGAAAAAGAGAGAGAAAAGTGTAAGTATAACATACAATAGCTTTCTATAGAGAGCTTTAATTCAGTATATTAATTCTGTATCAATTTTATGTCAAGCCTTTTATTTCTGCAATTGAATAAATTCAATTCAATATAGCATAATAAAAATTCTCCAAATTGATTCTGACATCTATTTATATACTTATAACCAGAGAATGCAATTTTCTGAATCTTTGCAATGATTCATGAAAACTTTGTACACTATTTTTAGGTCTTTAATAAAGAACTGTTATGTGAAAATCCTCAGCAGTCCAAATTCTGGAATAGTTAGTATGGTTTTGGTAAGTGGAGTTTCTGTTATCTTTTACTGATAAATCCTTTGGTGGGTAAGGGTAGATTTAGCTTCTTTAAACACCCCACTGTGAATGAATTCTTTCACTTTAAATACACCAATACAGAAGAACCATGGAAATAAGGGAAATTATCATAAAACATTGGATAATAACCATTGTTTCTAGAAAATCTGCCTCATTCAGTTTTCAAGTGACAACCACCATAAAATGTTGTCAAGTATTCCTCTTGATATCTAATTTCAATAATTAGTAAAAATGGCCATTTTTTTTCAGATTGAACATTGACAAACATCTTGGGCAATATTTGCTTCATGGGGATGAATATAAAAATCCCTCAGTAAAAGTCTTTTTCTTGTTTTCTTGTCAGTGCAAACAATGACACATACATATGTTTGCAACAACTTCTTTTTCTCTGGGCTATATTTTCTAAAACACTGTATTGTTATTTCACACAAAATGAATAACATGTAATTTAATATCTCATTTTATTTACCATGATTCAAACACTAAAACATGAGTGTGGTTTAATACATTGGGTATTTTAGTTCTTTTCTCACACCATGTACATATACTGATCAAGTATCTACTCAGTTTTTAGATCTGTCCACTTATGTCTGTGGAGAATTTAAAAAAAACTCCCACATGTATACTTGGAAACTCACATTCAATAATCATCTGTTAATATCTTTAAGTACTTGTTCTATTCTATATACTGTAGTAAGTTTCCATTACATAGTTGTATAACCTACTGATGTTGAAGCATACCTATTTTCATATAAGATACAATTACTTTAATGTTTATTTACACCATATAACTAGGATGTGAGGGATATATGATAGAAATTAAAATTTAACTGATTTGAAAGCTTCTGAGATATGGTGACCCAACTAAAAAAATATTTCTTATTATGTCAGGAACTATTTTAACCAATTTGAATATAGCACATCATTTAAATGTTTAAATACTTTTATCCCCATTTCATATGTGTGGAACTTGAGACTCAAAGAACTATAAAAGTATTTTTTTCTTATCTACACACAGCCATGGTGTAAACCTTAGAACATTATTCTAAACTGTGGTATGGATAGATCATCTTTGGAGTGGATTAAAAAGATTTCTTCCCAAAATGGAGACCTGATTTCCTCTTGTCTATCACCTTCTACAAGTGTGACAGATATCTTCTTTATCTAATTCTTGGGATTTTTCAACATAAATTGGATGATGTACATGAATCCAGTATTTATGATCTTGACATTTGGAAACAATATGTCCAAGAAGCAGAATGAAAGCATCAAGTATTAGGTTTGGAAAATGGCATAAAGTCCCTTATGATACTGGTGATACATGTTCTACGTTAGAAAAAATATGCTGGTCATATATTTCTACTGTGTCTCCTATATACAGGGACCATGATATTGATTAAAGTACAAAAGAAGGTACAATAAAGCAGGAACTGGTAAACTGAAGCAAGCATGTCCTCAAAGAAGGATCTATGGCCCACTCATTAAAAGTACATTTTAAAAACTAAAATGTCAGGAGCCCAATGTAGTCAGTCCCTACAATCCTACAATTATTTTTCTAAAAGGCATAAACCTATACTCTCATTTTAAATTTTTGAATTTTTTTACATGTAGATAACTACAAAAACTGATAACTACAAAAACTACAAAACCATATCATATACTGAAGCCTTAAACCTGCATTTGGTGACATACAAGGGACACTAAAAAATAGAACCTAACTCTGTATAGTAAGAAAAGGACACAGTATAGAAAAATATAGAGAAGTCTTTGAAATAAATATAAAAATTGGTGTTTCTTTTATATATTGGAGTTATTATTTAGACATAAAGCTATCATTTATGAATAAGGAAATTATTCCCATGAGGTTTAAATAATCTTTCCAAGTTTATGTAAAGAAAAACCATGTTATGTAAATGTAGATGTCTTGATTTCAACACTAGGTCTTTTTTATTATTAGAGTATGTGCAGTCTAACAGGGGAGACAGGAAGCAAGGGTGCATGTCAAGCAACTAGGAAATTCTGCCTAGGATTCTAGTTGATATATATCAACTCCCTAATGACAAATAGCAACCTCTCTCTATTACAACTGGACTCTAGAAAGTGAAATATAAAAGAGAGAAAAGATAGGATGTTTTTGGCCCTTAAAATACTTTCTATCAAAGATACCCAATGTCCTTTCCTTGTATAGACTGGTTTATTAAAACAAGCAAAGGAAGCTTCCAGATTAGTACCAACTGTATTTTTCCATGATCTGCATTCAAAGTGTCTGGTTTCTTCAACAACATTCTGTCCATCAAGCTATAGTGGGCAACTAAGAACAATGGCAATATCTATATTGTTTAGGGTTGTCTCTGGACATGTCTGACCAACAACTCAGGGTAAAATAAAAGAACAAAATTTTCGTAGGCTCCTAAAATTCCAACCTAGAAACAACTGGTCCATCAAAAGGAAAAAACAAAACAAAACAAAACAAACTATATATATATATATATATATATATATATATATATATATATAACCATAATGAGAGTAAATAAAAAATAAAGAAAGAAAAAAGAAGGAAGGAAAGAAGGAAGGAAGGGAGAACAAAAAAGAAAAAAAACAGAGGTTTATCAAAGTAAACTACCAGGGCTTATTATTTATTCATGCTAGATGGAAATATTCCACACAATATTTTTGGGCATATATTCTCCTCAAGCTCTTAATAAAATGTTCACCAATAAATTATAGTTATATATTTATCCTAAGGAAATTTATATTATTGTTCTAAATTAAATAAGTCATGAAAATTTAATCCATTTGACTTCTTATAGTTTCCACCAGAACTTGTCTTTCAAATAATATCTATACATTTTCTCAATGAAAATTGAAAGAAATATGAGAACAGGTGAAGAATGATATGTAAGCTAGCTAAATATATGGAAATTATGCACAAGACACACATAAAGTTAAAGAACATGCTATGGAAAGATGCCAATAAATTTAACATTAAGTCCTTCATCTAATTAAAAAGTTCATTCACTCAGTGATCTTCTAATTAATTATATTATAGCACAATTCTAGCCAATCTTCATTACACTTATTTCAAAACTAATTTAGAACCATAAATCTCTTGATATGAAATCATTGGGTCATCTTCCTGACTTATAGACATAACTTGTTAATGTTCAAATGGTGTTTTATCAAGATAGAGACAACCCAAGCAGCCAAACATAATGCTTAATTCTTTACTTCTCATTTTCAAAAAATTCCTAAAAATGTGTCTGAAATACTAATCAAATAATGACTTTAAGAGGTACTTTAAAGAAGAGATTAAAAAAAATCTGTAAATTCAAGGAATTTTGTTAACATAAACATGAGGGAAGAAAGTGAGGAAGGGGGTTATATGTGGACAGTTATTATGACTTTAAAGTTCCAAAAGTACAAATGAAGGAAAGGCATTGCAGCTGTGGTGATTTGAATAATAATGATCCCCATAGTCTCATATTTGTGAATACTTGATCTTCAGTTGATGAGTTGTTTCAGAAAATTACATGTGGCCTTGTATGTTCTTGTTGGAGGAGGTGTCAGTAGGGGTAGGCTTTGAGTTTTCAAAAGCCCAACCAGGCCCATTCTCTCTCTGTGTCTCTGTCTCTGTCTCTCTCTCTCTCGCTCTCTGCCTTCAGCCTGCCTATCTTGTCTGCTTTCCACCATAATTAACTGTAACCAAGCCTATTAGATGCTTTATTTTAGAAGAGTTGCCTTGATCATAATGTTTCTTCACAGCAATAAAATGGCATTTGAGACAAAAATAGTTATCATTGCTATGATAGGCCTGACAAAACTATTTGTTGGAGAGTATGGGGAATTTTGAGACTTTGGATTAGAAAAGGAGTTGAGCACTTTAAGAGGAACTTAATGGTTTATTCTAGTAGGAACATAGAAGCTAATAGAGGGTGATTTGGACTGTGAAAGCTTTGCTCCAGTGGTTTCAAAAGAAAAGAATATTGGTAAATGACCTACAGAACATTCTTGTGCTATTTTGGCAAAGAACCTTGTCCTAAAAACCTACCTGAGGCTAAATAGAAAAAGAAAATGGATTAATGTAAATGGTAAAGATTTTGAGACAGCCTAGCAGTGACAAATATATGTAGTAATCATTCTTATGAAAATCTACAATGAAAAGGAACAAGCAGAACAAAAAAAAAAAAAAAAAAGAAATAGAAGCTATACAGTTTAAAGCAAAATGAGGGAGCCTCCTGAGGACTGGGGACTGCATGCTGGGGAGCCAGTCCACACAGAGCAGCCCATCCAGAGTCTGCCTGCACCCCCACAGGAGGGGGTAAGCTTGAGCCTGTGTCCAGCCTACCAGTCTAGAGTCTGCCAGCATTCTGGTCCGGCCTCCACCCACTGGAGGAACCTGCCTTCCAGTGCCATGCTCACAACCTCCTGAGGACTGAGGGCTGTGTATGGGGTAACCCATCCAAGTAGAGCAGCTCATCCAGAGTCTGCCAGGAGAGCCATATGAGTATTGCAACTATTGCATCCACCAGAAGAGAATCCTGGTCCTGTACAGGAGAGAGCGAGACCCCACTAGAAGAAGGGATGGGTAGACAACAGTATAAGAACACAGTCAATATGAGGACACCAGAGTCTAGGGACTCCACACCACCAAGACCTGAACATCCAAACACAGATGAAGCAGAAAAGGATGACCCTAAAAACAATTTCGTGAAGAAGATAGAGACCATAAAAGAGGAAATAAGAAAATCTTTTAAAGAAATGGAAGAAAAGACAAAACAAAAATTACAAGAAACAATTCAAACAGTGCAAGGGTGGAAAGTGGAAGTAAAGACCAAAAAAGAAAAGAAAAAACAAAAAAAAAAAAAAACAAACAAACAAAAAAAACACTCTGAGGGAATGCTACAGACGCAAGCATAACCAAGAGGATATAAGAAATGGAGAAGAAAATCTCAGGCACTGAAGATACACTAGGAGAAATAAATTCACCAACCAAAGAAAATCATAAATCCAACAAATCCCTAACACAAAAAATCCAGGAGATATGGGACACTATGAAAAGGCTAAACATAAGAAAATTAGGCATAGAATAAGGTAAAGAAACCAAACTCAAAGGTGCAGAAAACATATTCAACAAAATCATAAAATAAAACTTTCCCAATCTAAAGAAAGACATGCCAGTGAAAGTACAAGAAGCTTACAAAACACAAAATAGAATGGACCACAAAAAAGTCCCCTCTCCACATAATAATCAAAACACCAAAAATAAAAAATAAAGAATATTAAGAGCAGTAATGGAAAAAGGCCAAGTAACATAAAGGCAACTACACGCACAAAAGCATAGGCAATAGTTAATCCCACTTTACCAACAGAAAAAAAAAAGAAAGAAAGAAAGAAAATGGAGAGAAATTCACACATAATATCACAAACAAAAGCAAATTCAAACCAAACAAGATTTATCAATTAATATCTCTCTATATTAATGGTCATAACTTGCCTATAAAAAGTCATAGACTAATTAGACTTTAAACTAAAATCAATCAAAAAAGATGAAGAAGGTCATTTCTTATTCATCACATGAGAAATCCATCACAAGGAAGTCTCAATTCTGAACATCTATGCCCCAAATACAAAGGTACCCACATCCGTAGCAGAAACAATACTAAAACTCACATAAAACTAAATTGCAAAAAAACCTCACACACTTTTATAGTGGGAGATTCAACACCCACTCTCCACACTAGACAGGTTCACCAGATGAAACTTAACTAAGAAACGAAGGAAGTAACAGAAATTATGACCCAATCAGGATTAACAGACATTTATAGAACATTCTGTCCAAAAACAAAAGAATATACCTTCTTCTCAGCTACACATGGAACCTTCTCTGAAATCGACCACAGACAGGGCAAGATAGGAAACCTCAACAGGTACAAAAATATTGGATAAGCTTATCATACAACTATGTTTTAAAGTTAGAATTCAGCATTAACACAAATTGCAGAAAGCCTGCACACTCATGGAAATTGAACAGTGCACAATTGCACCATTACTGGGTCAAGAAAGAAATAAAGAAATTAAAGACTTCCTAAGAATACAATGAGAATGAAGACACAGCATACCCAAACTTATGGGACAATTTGAAAGCAGTACTAAGAGGAAAATTCATAGGATTAAATGCCCACATGAAGAAACTGAAGAACAGTCACATTAGGGAATTAACATCACAACTGAAAGCTGTAGAACAAAAAGGACAAAACACACCATAGAGGAGTAGAAGACAGGAAATAATCAAATTGAGAGCTGAAATCAATAAAGTTAGAAACTAGGAAAACAGTACAAAAAAATCAATGTAACAAAGAGATGGCTCTTTCAGAAAATCAACAAGATGCACAAACCTTTATCCAAACTAACCAAAGGGCAGAAAAGGAATATGCAAATTAACAAAATAAGGATTGAAGAGGGTGACATAACAATAGACAATAAGAAAATCCAGAAAATTTTCAGGTCATACTTTGAAAAACCTGTACTGCACAAAATTAGAAAACTAAATGGAAATGATCTATTTTCTGGACAGATATCACTCACCAAAATTAAATCAAGAATAGATAAGCGATTTAAACAGACCTATAACCCCTAATGAAAAGAAGCAGTCATCAAAAGTCTCCCGACCAAAAAAAAACAAAAACAAACAAACAAACAAACAAAACAAAAACAAACAAACAAAAAAAAACAGGGCAGATGGTTTCAGAGAAGAGTTTTAACAGAAATTCAAAGAGCTAAGACCAATATTCCTCCAAGTGTTCCACACAATAGAAGCAGCAGGGTTATTGACAAACTCTTTTTGCAAGGCTACAATTACCTTAGTACCCAAGACAGATGAAGGCAAAACTAAGATAGAGAACTACAGACCAATATTTCTTTGAATAGTGATGCAAAAATACTCAATAAAATCCTGGCAAATCAAATTAAGGAACACATTAGAGAAATCATCCACCATGACCAAGTAAGTTTGGATGGTTCTACATAAGAAAATACATCAATGTATTTTCCACCACACAAACAAACTGAAAAAGAAAAACCACATGATCATCTCACTAGATGCTTGAAAAGCCTATGACAAAATCCTATACTCATTCATGATAAAGGTCATGGAGAGATCAGAGATAACAAGAGCATACCTAAACATAATAAAATTAATACATAGTAAACCAACATCCAACATCAAAATAAATGGAGGGAAACTCAATGTAATTCCTCTAAAATTGGGAATATGACAAGGTTGCCCACTCTCTTTATTACTTCAATATTGTACTTAAAGTTCTAGCTAGAGCAAAAAGACAGCCAAAGGAGAATAAAAGGGATACAAATTGAAAGTAAAGAAGTCCAACGTTCACTATTTGCAGATTATATGATAGTTTACATAAGTGACCTGAAAACTCTACCATGGAACTCATACAGCTGATAGACACCTTCAGCAAAGTGGAAGGACACAAGGTTAACTAAAACAAAATCAGTAGACAATAAAGGGGCTGAGAAGAAAATCAGAAAAAAAAATACCCATTATAATACCTACAAATAATATAAAATATCTTGGGGTAAAGCTAACAAAATAAAAGTTCTATATAATAAGAACTTTTAGTTTTTAAAGAAAGAAATTAAAGATGATACCAGGAAATGTAAAGATTTCTCATGCTCTTTGATAGGCAGGATCAACACAGTAAAAATGGAGATCTTGCCAAAAGCAATCTATAGATTCAATAAAATCCCCATCAAAATCCCAGCACAAATCTTCCCAGACCTTGAAAGAGCAATACTCAACTTAAACCCAAAGCAATACTGTATAATAAAGGAACTTCTTCTGGGGGCATCACCATTCCTGTCTGCAAGCTCTACTATAGAGCTATAGTCCTGAAAAACACTTGGTATCGGCACAAAAATAGACAGGTAAACCAATGGAATCAAACTGAAAACCTTGATATTAACCCACACACCTATGAAAGCCTGATTTTTGACAAAGAATCTAAACTTATACAATAGAAAAAAGAAAGCATCTTTAACAAATTCTGCTGATATAACTGGATGCTGACTTGTAGAAGACTGTAGATAGATCCATCATATCTATTGCCATGTACAAAAGTTAAGTCCAAATGGATCAAAGAACTCAACATAAATCTAGCCACATTCAATCTCTTAGAAGAGAAAGTAGGAGGTATCCTTGAATTAACTGGTACAGAAGACTGCTTCCTGAAAAAGAAAAAAAAACAAAAACAAAAACAAAACAAAACACCAGTAGAAAACACTGAAATCAACAATTACTAAATGGGACATCCTGAAAGTGAAAACATCCCTAAGGCAAAGGACACATTCAACAAGACAAAACACCATCCCACAGAATGTCAAAATACATTCACCAACTCCACATCTGACAGAAGGCTGAACTTCAAAATATACAAAAACTCAAGAAGCTAGTTACCAAAACACCAAATAATCCAATTAAAAAGTACAGTATAGAACTAAATAGAGAACTCTCAATAGAAGAATCCAAAATGGCTGAAAAATACTTTAGAAAGTGCTCAACATTCTTAGCCATCAGGGAAATGCAAACCAAAACAACTCAGAGATACCATTTTACTCCTGTCAGAATGGCTAAAATCAAAAACACCAAAGACCTTTTATGCTAGAGAGGATGTGGAGAAAGGGGCACACTCCTCTACTGCTGGTGGGAGTGCAAACTGGTACAGCCACTTTGGAAATCAGTATGGCGGTTCCTCAGCAAAATGGAGATCAGTCTACCACAAGATCTAGCAATCCCACTCTAGGCACATACCCAAAAGATGAACATTCATACAACAAGTACATCTGTTCAACTATGTCAAAGCAGCACTATTTGTAATGGTCAGAACGTAGAAGCAATGCCCATAAATGCCCCTCAACTGAAGAATGGATGCAGAAGATGTGGTACATTTACACAATGGAGTACTACTCAGCACTAAAAAACAAAGGACTCTTGAAATTAGCAGACAAATGGTTAGAACTAGAAGTTACCATCCTGAGTGAGGTAACCCTGTCACAAAAACAGAAACATTGAATATACTCACTCATATATGGATTTTAGACAAAGAGCAAATGATTACCAGTCTGCAATCTACACTGCCAGAAATGCTAGGAAACTAGGAGGACCCTAAGAGAGACCTATATGGTCCCCCACAGAAGGGGAAAGATTTTATGAGCAAACTGGGAACACAGTGGGATGGGAGAGGGAGTTAAGAGAAAGAGAAGGGGAGAAGAAGAAAAAAGAGGAGGACATGAGGGAGTAGGAAGATTGCACCAGGGAAAGAATAGAGGAGAGCAAGAAAAGAGATACCATATTAGAGGGAGCCATTATAAGTTTAAAGAGAAATCTGTCAGTAGGAAAATGTCCAGAGATCTACAAGGATGACACCAACTAACAATTTAAGCAATAGTGGAGAGGCTACTTTAAATGTCCTTCTCCAATAATGAGATTGATGACTACATAATGTGTCATCCTAGAGCCTTTATCCAGAAGCAGACACTCACAGGTAAACACTAGCCAAACTCCTGGAATCCAATTACAGAGAGGAAGGAGTGATGAGTAAAGGGGTCAAAACCAGGCTGGGGAAAACCACTGAAACAGCTGTCCTGAACAAGAGGGAGCTCAAGTACCCTAGTCTGATACCTGGGAAACCAGAAAAGGACTCCCAGACCCTGTGAATGTGAGTATTAGTTAGGAGGACTTGGCAGTCTATGGTTCCTCTGGTAGTTAATGAATTTTTATCCTTACTATTTGAATGGACTTTGGGAGCCAATTCCACATAAAGGGATACTTTCTCAGCCTAGACACATGGGACAGGGCCTGGACCCTGTCCCAAATGATGTAACAGACTTTGAAGATCCTCCATGGAAAGTCTCACCCTCCCTGAGGAGGAGAAAGGGGATGAGATGGAGTTTGCAAGGGGTGGGTACAGGGCAAGAGAGGAGGGTGGGGGAACTTAGATTGGCATGTAAAACATTCTTGTTCCAAATTTAAATTTAAAATATACATCAAAGAGACAGTGAAAGAAAGAGAGAGAGACAGAGAGAGAGTGTGTGTGAGAGAGAGAGCAGCATGAAATGTACTACTGCAGGCAAAGCCTATGCTCAAAGTGATAAAATGTTTAAAGAAAGAACTGTTTCAAATGGAATAGAGTGATGCCCTCATAGCAAAACCCCAACCAACTAGACTTCCAACTTGTGAAAAATAAAGGAAAGCTTAAGCAGCAAAGGAAACAATCAACAACAGAATGCTTATGCAAATGTAATTGAATGATGGAGCTAGGTTCCAGCCCTAACAAGCATAATAACTAGTCAGTTTAGAGCACCTAGTTCTGGATTTAGAGTGAAGAAAGGTACAGGAACCTCCTAGAAGAGAAAGTGGGAGGTAGCCTTGAACAAATTGGTATAGGAGAGCACTTACTGAATATAACTCCAATAGCACAGACACTGAGATTGACAATTAATAAATGGGAGGCAAAGGACACAGTTGACAAGACCAAACAGCAGCCCACAGACTTGGAAAAGACTTTCACCAATTCTACATCTGATAGAGGGCTGATCTCCAAAATATACAATGAACTCAAGAAATTAGTCAAGAAAACACCAAATAACCCTGTTAAAAAATGAGGTACAGAACTGAATAGAGAACTCTCAATAGAGGAAAACAAAAAGGCTGAAAGATACATAAGAAATTGCTCAACATCCTTAGCTACCAGGGAAATGCAAATCAAAACAACTTTGAGATACCATCTTACTCCTGCCAGAATGGCTAAAATTAGAAACACCAATGACAGTCTGTGCTGGAGAGGATGTGGAGAAGGGAACACTCCTCCACTGCTGGTGGGAATGCAAACTTGTACAGCCATTTTAGAGATCAGTATGGCAGTTCCTCAGGACCTGGCAATGCCCCTCTTAGGCATGTTCCCAAATGATCCACATCCATGCAACAAAAGCATGTGCTCAACTATGTTCATAGCAGCATTATTTGTAATAGCAAGAATCTGGAAGCAACCTAGATGCCCCTCAACTGAAACATGGATAAAGAAAATGGGGCACATCTACACAATGGAATACTACCCTGCAGGAAAAAAAAAAAAAAAAAAAAAAAAAACAATGGAATGTTGAAATTCGCAGGCAAGTGGTTGCAACTTGAAAAAAACATCCTGAATTAGGTAACCCAGTCACAAAAAGAGGAACATGGTATGTACTCACTCATATATGGATTTTAGACATAGAGCAAAGGATCACCAGCCTATAATTCACACCACCAGAGGAACTAGGATGCAAGGGAGATTCTAAGAGTTCATATAAAGTCCCTCACAGAAGGGGGAAGGGTCGCATTCTCCAGAGACCATGAGGAGTGGGGAGGGCAGTGAGTGGAGAGGGAACTAGGAGATGGGGAGGAGAGGAAAGCATGTGGGACTAGGAAGATTGAGTTAGGGGAGGAATAGAAGACAGAAAAAGGAGAGAGATACCATAAAAGATGGAGCCATTATAGGTTTGAATGGAAAACTGAACCTAAAGAAATGTCCAGAGACTTACAAGATTGACCCACAACTAACAATTTGAGCATCAGTGGAAAGGCTACCATAAATGGCCTTCCCTGATAATGAGATCAACGACTAACTTATCCACCATCATGGAGCCCTCATCTAGTAGCTGATGGAAACAGAAGCAAACACCCACAACTAAACACTGACCTGAACTAGAATCCAGATGCAGAGATGGAGGACAAGACTAGGCTGCAGAAATACATAGAGACAGCTTACTTGAACAAGGAGGAGCTAATGGGCCCCCAGACTGATAGCTGGGACTCAGACACCCTGAACATGGGTCTCAGCTAGAAGGCCTGAGCAGTCTAAGTGACCTCATACAGTGGAACCAGGATGTATTCCTGGTGCACAAAAGCACTTTTGTGGGCATATCCCCCATGGAGGGATACTCCCTTAACCTAGAGACAGGAGAGAAGTCCTAGTCCCTACTCCAAATGACTTGACAGATTTATATGACCCTTCCTAGAGGGCATCACCCTACATGTGGGGGGGGGGAATAGAAGGGGATGGTGGTCATGGTGCATGTGAGGGTGGGAGAGAGGAAAACAGGGAGGGAGAGTAAGGAGGGAGGGAGGGGGAACTGGGATCAATATGTGAAATAAAAATAAAAAATACATTAATATAAAAAATAAGAAAGTACAGGAATTAGTTTGTGGAGTCTTTCCCTATGTTAAGCAAAGCATCTTAGGCCAGGCTTGTGACAGAGAAATTTATACATGGAGGCCCAGGGAGGCCATTTTGTGAATCTATAAGGTAAAGTCTAGATTGCACAGAAGATCTAAAGATGCTGGACATGCCAGAGCCATGAGGTACTTGGCAAGGAGAGCTTCTAACCAGCTGCGGAACCAGCTCAAGAGAAAGAAGTGTGTTGCAGTTGGCAAATCTGGAAGGAAAGAGCCATCTAATAAACGTTTTAAGATCAGACATGCAGTAGCAGAATTTGTAGTTTGCTTTTTTCCAGGGTTTCCTCCCTTTTTGTAATGGTAATGTATATTCTGTGCCATTGTATGTTGGAAATATGTGATCTGCTTTTTGATTCTGTTTTTATACAGGGTTGCAGTTAACAGAGTGCCTTGAGTATTCTGAGTCTCAGAAGAGACTCTGAGAGAGCATTGAGACTATGAATGACTATGGGGATTTTTGAAGTTGAAACCAAAGCATTTTGTATTATTATATAGCTACAAGCCTGTAAGGACCAGTGAGTGGTACTTTGAAAGAGAATAGTTGCCATGTGCTCATTTGTTTGACTTCTTATTGAGCGGTTAGTGAAACTCTTTAGGAAGGATTAGGAGATAGGTATTTTTGGAGCAGGTGTGATCTTGTTGGAGGAACTGTGGCACTGAAGCTTTGAGATTTCAAAAGCCCATGCATTATGTCTTTCTAGAGACATGCTGCTTATTACAGACCAGTGATGTGAAGCTTTCAACTACTGCTCCATGGACATGCCTATCTGCTTCCTCCATGGTGACAATGGTCTAACCCTTTCAAATTGTAGCCAAGTTCCCAACTAAATGTTTCTTTTTTACAAGAGTTGTCTTGGTCATGGTGTCTTCTCAGAGCAATAGAACAACAATTAAAAACAGCAGCAAAATGCATTTTAAAGTTTTGTGTTCAATTCTCATGCCCCAAAAGGACTAGTTTTATTTCCCTTCTCCAGGGCACTCCAAACAAATGTCCCTATGCCCATCTCGGGTGCTTTATTCACTCAGTATTTGTGTTTTCAACCATTTTAGTCTTTCTCTTTATGACTGTTTTTGAGTACTAAAAAGGACCCAGTTTGTAATGAGTTATGTTTATTCCATACTGAAATGGTTTCCTTAAAATATGTGAATATTTTCAATATATAGAATTAACCCTAGGTTTCAAATGTATTTATCCATACAGTAAATCAGGTACCTATGAGAGTAACCACAGTCTCATTAACTTTATCTCTAAGCAGGTGGAGTATTGCTTTCTCTATGACAGAAAAGGAAAGTCAAGAGTAACTTACATGCTTTTTAGTCCTCTAATGTGGCATAAGGCATTCAACTGATCATAATTTATGGTCCTGTTTAGTCTCAGGCCTGAAAAAAGAAATCAATTAAAGTGTGGGTAATTTTCTGTTATCTTATTAAGCAAGTGTGTAAATAGGATTTAATTGCAAACATTCATCATACTAAAAATATTCAATGATCACAAAGTGGGATATTTTATTCACAGTCTCCAGTAAAGAAGCACAAGTCAATATGATGACTAAGGTAGTTATAGAATTCACTTTTAAAAATGTTTTGATCATATCTCCTTCTCTTTCTCCTCCTGCTACCCTTCATCTATCACTTCCCCATGAACTTCATATATATTTATGTTTTCTTTATAATCCATTGAATCTAATTAGTCTCCACCTTTAAGCATGGGTAAAAGACCATCCACTGGAGATGAGCAAACTACCAAGGGGCATACCCTTGAAAAATTGGACTTTCCTTCCCCAAGAAGCTATTAATTGCTTATAGCTGTCAAGCTAAGGGTAGCCTCTCATTCCATGTTGTTTGGCTTGAATTTTTATAAGTCTTATGCAGGCAGCCACAGCTGCTTTGAGTTCATGAGTGCAGTTGTTCAGTCATGTACATAGACACTGATTTCTAGCAGTGTTCCTTGTGTTCTGAGCCTGCCACTCTTTTTCACTTCTCTTATGCAATGAATACCAAGCCTTTGGTGAAGAGTGTGTGATATACCTGTCCCACTTAGGGCTAAGTATCCCATAGTCACTTATTTTCTATGTATTGACCAGTTATAGGGCCTCTGGTTAAACACTGTCCACATACAAAGAAAAAAGTTACTCTGGTGAACTGCTCTAATCTTTTGGTGTGAGTGTTCAGAAAGCATCTTGATCCTATGTCTATTTAACAAAACAGTAATAGTCAGTTTCCCTCTAGGGTATATGGCCAGTTCTACAGCCAGACTTACTGAGCCAGGCATTTGTTTCCTCCTTTGAAGTAGGCTGTAACTCCAATTGGAAAGCCATTGGTTATCTCAATGACCATCATGCCACTGCTGTACCAATGACCATATCTTGCCACATCAGTATCTATTATAGCTCACAAGGTACAGAGCTATGGAAGACTATTGAAGTTTCTCTTCATACTGCCTACACAGCAATTTCTGTCCCTAAGAAAACTACCCAGCAGGGAGAAACCTTCTAGTTCAGTACCTGCTGTGTTTTTCCATGACCTGTAATAAATGTATGTAATGAGTCTTACCATTAAGTTCTTGTGAGCAACTAATAGCAATGTCCATAGCCTGTATTTTTTTTTTTGATTGTGGGGGGGGGAATCTCTGAACATACATAACTAAAAACTCAGACACTAGGATGCTGGTTTCGTGATTTATTAATATGGGGGAAAGCACAATACCCTGTTGTAAGGTGATGCTAATTAAAATCTTCAAAACCTTAATAAATATATGGAAGCTTACAATTAGGAGATTTATACATGGCTTTTTCAAACAGAATTTAATTGTATTAATCTGGAACCTGGTATGGTGATTTGTAGTTGTAGTAAATGGTAAAATTGATATGAATCATAATAATTTAAATTTCTCTTGGGGAAAAAAGTCTTTCAGAATTCTTTTCCAAAATCTTTAACATGCAGCCTGGCCCCAGAACTACCTTAGAAACAATTCAAAGGAATCGTCCCTTTTTCTATCTTGCATGTTTTTAGCTAGTCCTATATAGCTATGGAGACCCTAGCCAAATCTATGCAGGGACTCATTATTGACTGCTCATTCTTCAGAGCACTTTCCAGTATTAGGATCAATTTCCAATTCCTTATAGAATTCAAATATGTGAAAATCAAAGAAAAAAATCTTAAGAAAAGTCCTGCTCATAACAAAGAAGAGAAATAACTGTGATTTTCTCTCAGTGCCATGATGGGGAGACACCTTTCAAAAGAGGTAGAAAGATGGAATACAAAGTATGATACATGTCTTTAAAGTGACAGGCATTCATATAACAAGCATTCCAGCAACTCTAGAGCAATCAATTTTATTTGAGATATTATTAGAAATGTGAAATAGTGAATACTAACTTCTACATATTATTTCATTATTTATTGAAGTGTTATTGAAAAAATAGTTGATTTAATGGATTTCAAACTTTTTAAGACTTATTGGATAACCATATTCTAATCATGAGGAATTGGAATTTGGGGTGTACAAATTTATCCATTCTAATTCAGAGTTCCAGAGTCATAAAATTAGATTTTATATGGGTCCTGAATGATTTCAAAATTCAAAATTAGAAAACAGACACTGTTTTCTAAGTATGAAACTAAAATAAGGGGAATGTAAGCAGAAAATTCATTGCTATTCTAACATCATATTTTTTAATAAATCTGGAACTACTCTTCACATAACTTAAGTATATTTCTCAGGTAAACCTTAGCCAATGCAAGTGTTGGTAAACTGAGACCCACCCACATTCCAGAACCAGGTGTTTCCCCTAGCCTGCCTTCAACGATTCAGGGCCAGCAACCAAATCCAAAGCCTTTCTGAGTCCTGTACCCTTTATAAAGACCATGCCTGTCTGCTCTTTCTTTTCCATCTTCATTCACAACATTCCTTGGCCTTTCCATAACTATTTAAACCCTAGCAAAAAGACTGTATGACTTAGTTTTAGTTTCACATAGAATTATGTATTTTAAATGAACCAAATTATAGATATATACTTATATTTCTGGTGTGAACTATATGAAATATTAATCATAATAGACTTTCAAGTACATGGATTAGAAGGAGACTTATATGCAATACATGTTAATTCCTATTCCTCATGTGGTTGACTAGTAAGTTCAATAGTAACTCTAGTGAGTTGTATGAAAAAGTGGCTGTAGTGTGTGGAGTATTGTAGTGAAATATTCACCCCTCCTGCACCTGTCACACTGGCCGCGCCCATTGGGGGTGGGGACAGGGGTGGACATGACATGGAAGAATGAGGTCTCTTGTTCTCTTACTTGCTGGACAGAAACAGAGAGCATCTGGAGGCATCTTAGGGACCGGAACCTACTGGTGCTCATCTGTCTCTGTTGTAAGTTATTTCTCCCTAAGTAAACATCTGTTCAGCTTATCAGTTTTCCCCAATCCTTATTTTTCCACATTTCAGTATCCTAAAGATTTAGGGACAGAACTTAAATATGACAAATTATGATCAAAAATCAGGCTAGAAGAAATCTAATATCTACTATTTTCAGTACAATAATATATCAAAAAATTACAGAATAAATATTTTAAGAAAAAGAACTGCTAGCAATGAATATGGGAATTAAAATTCTACTTTTTTATCTTTTACAAAAATTACTTGTATAAAAAAAGCTACCAGGAGACTGAAGTTTCATACTTAGCTTGAAACAACGCAGTAAAATAAAAGACAGCCTAGACTATTCAGCACTTACAGGGTTGTAGAACTCTTAATTCATCAAAATATGTCTATATCACTGAATCTCTGCTTTTAGAGGTGTTTGTCACAAGGGTCCTTATATGAAGAGTTTTAGCTATGTGATAGATGTGGTATTTGAAAGCAGATTGTTTAAAAATGAAAAGACCATGAAATCACAACTATGGAAAGACCAGATGTTTATCTTTCCAACTGACCAAATTTATTAAAGAAATAAAACTTAAAACAGTTTCAAAAGCTGCAAAGTTTATGTTTGTCTTCTAATCTTGTTTTTCCCTCATTAAATGCTTTAGCCAAGCTTTTGAGAAAAACAGCAAGGGCTTAACCTTAGAATGGGGTTAAAATCTAGGATTTTATCCAGAGTATAAGTGAAAAAAGACTTAAAACTTATACCTATAAATTAATCCTACACTAGAAATCCACTGTGCAATTAAAAATCCCACTGTCTTTTGTCACACTTGGAATATACCCATTTACTCTTATTAAAATGGAAAAATTCTTGTGTTTTACTTTTTAATGTTTGTTCCAAATAAATGTGTCATCCATTTTGGATCTTTGCCACTATAGGATATTTTGTGGAGACAGCTCATAGTTGGACATTCCTTTCTCAACCTGATAGTTTATTCTGGAACTTTTTAATTGCTGAGTTGGGGTTTGTTATTTTCCTTAGGTGTAGTTGTGTCTATTGATATTCTGGTTGGTTGGATAATTGATGTTTCTTTTTGGTTTCTCCTCTGCTATCAGCATTAATAATTTATAATCTTATGGATTTGCATAGTAGATTCCCTTCCTCTCTCTTATGTTGGTTGTTTCTCTTATGAAATGGATTCTTTCCATTCACATCTAATTTGGTTGTCATGAATTGACATGAATCAGTTCTTAACTTGAAAGTTCTTATTTCTCTATCAATGTTGAGATAGCTTTGCTATACATAATGGTATCACTTGACAGTTACTTTAAGGATTGAAATATATCATTTCATGGGTGATTAGTTTTTTATTGTTTGTTCGTTTTGTTTGTTTATTTTTGTTTGGTCAGTTTGTCATAAGCCTAGTTCACCAAGGAAGAGAGAACTTCAACTGAGAGAAATTACTCCATTGTCTCCACTTTAGTTCTTGCTTTTTGGCTCCTGCCATGACTTCCCACTCTTTCTGTATGTTCCTTTCATATGGTTAAAAAATCATTTCCTTGCTGTTTTGCCTCATTGATCTACTTTATATTTGAGTACTAATAAACTTTAGAGGTGGGGTTCCTAAAAGTCTAAGGAAGCACCTTAAGCTTCCCAGCAAGGCAGGGTGGGGCTATGTCTCTGTCCCATCCCTGCTGATGTAATCACTCTGGAAATATTCTCACAAAAAAACTCAAAGTCACACCACAAACAACTCCACCCATGTCATTTATGCTTTATTAACAATAGCAAGATGCTCATGAACATATGAGTGGATAAAGAAAGTAGGTTATATATTCACAATGGAATTTTATTCAACCATAAAAATGTGAAGTTATTATATTTCTAGGAAAATTTAAAACAACTAGAAAACCTTATGCTAAACAAACTAAACCAATAAAATAGAAACACAAACACTGAATATTTTCTCCCATATGCTTATAAGTCATCCCAAATTTTAATGTGAATAATATGAGTGTAAGTATATAATTCAGGAAGCTACAGTCATATGAGAGGGGAAAGAATAGTCCTAAAGGGAGGATAGGGAAGGAAAAGAAGAACTAAGGAAGCAGAAGAAAGGTTAGTCTGGGGAAAGGAGTCTACCTTGAGTGACCAGGGAAAATTGAAGTGAAGTAAAAAGGCCAGCGACCTTGTCCCACTTCCAACCACAGTAGGAGGAGGGCCTGTTTACAGCCCACCTTCTGGTGCCCTGCTCAGAGCCTCCTGAGTCCTGTGGGCTGCCTGCAGGGGAACCTGCAGATGAGCCCATTTGGAGTCTGCCAGCTTCCTAGTCCACCCTCTACCCACAGAAGGAGTCGGCCTTTGGATGCCCTGTTCCAAGCCTCCTGAGCCTCTAGTGTGCAGGGGAGCCTGCCTAGGTAGACAAGCCAATCCTGACTCTGTCAGCATCCTAGTACCACCTCAAAATGTGGAAAGAGTACCACCACTACCCACTGGAAGAGGAGAGCTATTGCAGTATTAAACCTGCTTGCACCCACCAGAAGAGAACCTTGGTCTTGTACCCACCAGGAAAGGGGGAGAACCTACCAGTACACACTGATAGAAGGGAAGGGTAGACAATAGTATAAGAACACAGTCAACAACAGAAAGATCAATATGATTCCACCAGAGTCTAGAGACTCCACACTAGCAAGACCTAAAAATCCCAACACAGATGAAGCAGAAGAGAACAGCTCTAGAAACAACTTCATGATGATAATAATAGAGACCCTGAAAGAGGTAATGGGAAAATCACTTAAAGAAATGGCAGAAAAATTTCAAGAAATGGAGGAAAATATAAACAAAAATTTCAAGAAACAATTCAAACAGTGCATGGCTGGAAAGCTGAAATGGAGACAATTAAACACACACACACACACACACACACACATTCACAGAAAATGATAGAAATAGAAGAGCCAGGCAAATGATTAGAAACTACACATGTAAGCACAACCAACAGAATACAAGAGATGGAAAAAAGAATCTCAGGCATTGAAGATACACTAGTAGAAATAGACTCATTGACCAAAGAAAATCTTAAATCCAACAAACCCCTGAAACAAAATAGCCAGGATATGGGACACCATAAAAAGGCCAAATTTAAGAATAATAGATATAGAAGAAAGTGAAGAAATCCAACTCAAAGGTAGAGAAAATATATTCTACAAAATCATAGAAGAAAATTTTTCCAACCGGAAGAAAGACATGCCAATGAAAGTATAAGAAGCTTACAGAACACCAAATAGAGTGGATCACATAAAATAGTCCCCTCATTACATAATCAAAACACAAAACATACAGAATAAAGAAAGAATATTAAGAGCAGCAAAGGAAAAGGCCAAATAACATAGAATCAAATCTATCAGAATTACACCTGACTTCTCCATCAAAACTCTGAAGGCCAGAAGGTCCTGGACAGATATTCTATGAATACTAAGAGACTTCAGATGCCATCCCAGACTACTATATTAACCAAATCTTTCAATCACTATAGGTAGAGAAACCATGATATTCCATGACTAAACCAGATTTAAACATACATATCCACTAATCTAGCCCAAGAAAGTCAACTACACCCACAAAAACATAAGCAATACATAATGACACTTTACTAACAGCCAAAAGAAAATTGAGGCGAAATACACACACAATACCACCAACAACAACAAATCCAAAAAAACAAGAATTAACAATAAATGGTCATTAATATCCCTCAATCTTAATGATCTTAATTGCCTATAAAAAGACACAGGCTAACAGAATGGATATGAAGACAGAATCCATCCTTCAGCTGAACACAAGAAACATACCTCAACTTAAAAGACAGATGTTACCTCAGAATTAAAGGTTGGGAAAAGATTTTCTAATCAAATTAACCCAAGAAAGAAGCAGCTATAGCAATCATAATATCTAGCAAATAAGACTTTAAACAAAAATCAATCAAAAGAGATGAAGGTCATTTCTTACTAGTCACAGCAGAAATCCATCAAGATAAAGTCACAATTCTGAACATCTATGACCCAAATACAAAGGCACCCAAATTCATAAAAGAAACATAATAAAGCTCAAATCTTAAGGAAACCTCTCACATTTATAGTAGGGAGATTTCCACACTCCACCCTCAACACTACACAAGTTCAACCAGACAGAAACTTAACAAAGAAACAAAGGAACTAACAGAACTTGTGACCCAAAATGGATTTAACAGACATTTAAAGAACATTCCATCCAAACACAGAAGAATATTCCTTCTTCTCAGCACCATGTGGAACAAGCCCCAAAATGGAACACATAATAAGCAATATACCAAACCTCAATAGGTACAAAACAAAATTGGAATAACCTCCTGTATCTTATCAGACCACCATGCTTTGAAGTTAGAATGCAACAACAACACAAATTGCAGAAAACCTACAAACCCATGGAAACTGAACAATAAACAATTGTACCATTCCTGGTTCAAGGAAGAAATAAAGAAATAAAAGACTTCCTAGAATGCAGTGAGAATGAAGACATAACATATCCAAACTTATGGGATACTTTGAAAGCAGTGCTAAGTGGATAGTTTACAGCACTAACTGCCCACATGAAGAATTAATATCACAACTAAAAGCTCTAAAACAAAAAGAAGCAAATTCACCCTAGGAAATCATCAATTTGAGGGCTAGAATCAATAAAGTATAAACTAGGTAAACAATACAATGAATCAATGTAACAAAGTGTTGGTTCTTCAAGAAAATCAATGAGATAGACAAACCTTTATTCAAACTAACCAAAACACAGAGAGAAAACATGTAAATTAACAAATCAGAAATAAAAAGTGGCATATAACAACAGACAATGAAGAAATTTGTAGATCCTTCAGGTCATACTTTGAAAAGTGTACTCCACAAAATTAAAAAAAATTAATGGAAATGGAAAGTTTTCTGGATAGATACTCAATTTAAATAGACCTATAATGCCTAATGAAATAGAAGCAGTAATCAAAACTCTCCAAACCAATAAAAGCCCAGAGCCAGATGGCTTCAGTGCAGAATCCTACCAGAAATTCAAAGAACACGTAAAACAAATACTGCTTAAATTGTTCCACACAATAGAAGCAAAGGGGTCATTGCCAAACATTTTACAAGGCCACAATTACATTGGTACCCAAGCCACACAAAGACACAAATAACAATGAGAAGTACAAACCAATATCCCTCATGAACATTGATAGAATAATAAAATACTGGCAAATAGAATCCAACAACACATCAGAGAAATCCTCCACCATGACTGAGTAGGTTTCAGCCCAGGAATGCAGAGATGATTCAATATATGAAAATCCATCAATGTAATCCACCATATAAACAAACTAAAAAAGCAAAACCAAATGAACATCTAACTAGATGCTGAAAAAGCCTTTGACAAAATCCAATACCCCTTCATGATAAAGGTCATGGAGAGATCAGGGGTAATAAGAACATACCTAAACATAATAAAAACAATATACAGCAAATGAATAGCCAACATCAAAGTAAATGGAGAGAAACTCAATGATTTTCCTCTAAAATCAGGAACAAGACATGGTTACACACTCCCTCCATATCTCTTCAATTTTATACTTGAAACACTAGCTACAGAAATAAGACAAAAAAAAGGACATCAAGGGATGCAACTTGGAAAGGAAGAAGCCAACCTTCCACTATTTTTAGATTATATAATAGTTTGCATAAGTGACCTGAAAAACTCTTCCACAAAACTCCTATAGCTTATAAACCCCCTCAATAAGTGGCAGATTACAAGACTAACAAAAAAAAAAAAAAAAAAAAAAAAAACCACTAGCCCTACAAAATACAGATAAAGGGGCTGAGGAAGAAATCAAACATCACAATTTACAACAGCCACAAACAACATAAAATATCTTGGAGTAATGCTAACCAAGCAAGTGAAAAACTTATATAATAAAAACTTTGACACTTTAAAGAAAGATATTAAATATACCAGAAAATGGAAAGATCTCCCATGCTCATGGATAGGTAAGATCAACATAGGACATATGGCAATCTTGCCAAAAGCAATCTACATAATCAGTGCAATGACCATCAAAATCCCAGCACAATTCTTCATGGAACTTGAAAGAAAAATACCCAACTTTATATGGAAAAACAAAATACCCAGGATAGCCACAACAACACTGTACAATAAAGAAACTTCCTAAAGCATCGCCATTCCTTACTTCAAGCTCTATTACAGAGCTATAGTCTTGAAAACAGCTTTGTATTGGCACAAAAATAGACAGGTTGACCAATGGAATCAAATTGAAAACCCTGGTATTAACCCACACACCTACAAACACCTGTTTTTTTGTTTTTTGTTTGTTGTTGTTGTTGTTTTGTTTTGTTTTGTTTTTTTGACAAAGAATCTAAAATTATACAATGGAAAAAATAAAGAATCTTTAAAAATATGGTACTGGCATAACTGGAATGATGGTGTGTAGAAGACTGAAGATACATCCATCATATATATTGTCATGCACAAAACTTTAAGTCCAAATGGATCAAAGGCCTCAACATAAATCCAGCCACACTGAACCTCTTAGAAGAGAAAGTGGGAGGTACCTTTGAACTAATTAATTGGTACAGGAGACTGTTTCCTGAACAAAACATCAGTAGCATAGACACTGAGATCAATAATTAATAAATGGGACCTCCTGAAATTGAAAAGCCTCCTGAAAAGTCAAATGGCACGGTCAACAAAACAAAAGCCAACACACAGAATGGAAAAGATATTCACCAACTCCACATCTGACAGAATGCTGATCTTCAAAATATATAAAGAACTCAATGAAAACACCAAATAATCCAATTAAAAAGTGGAACACAGTACTAAATAGAGAATTCTCAATAGAGGAATCCAAAACGTCTGAAAGACACTTAGAAAGGGCTCAACATCCTTAGCCATCAGGGAAATGCATATCAAAACAACTCTGAGATACCATTTTATTCCTGTCAGAATAGCTAAAATCAAAAACATCAAAACATTGTATGCTGGGGAGGATGTGGAGAAAAGGGAACAGTTCTCCATTGCTGGTTGAAGTGCAAACTGGTATAGCCACTGTGGAAATCAGTATGGCAATTCCTCAGGAAAATAGGAATTAGCCTACCAATGGACCTGACAATTGTGCCCTTTGGCATATACCCAAATTATCTACTCCATGTAACAAGGACATCTGTTCAACTATGTTCATAGCAGCACTATTTGTAATAGCCAAACTTGGAAGCAACCTAAATGTCCCTCAACTGAAGAACAGATACAGAAAATATGATACATTTATACTCAGCAGAAAAAAATAAAATGGAAATTTGAAATTCACAGGCAAATGTATGGAACTAAAAGAAACCATTCTGAGTGAGGTAACCCAGTCACAAAAACACAAACATAGTATATACTCACTCATAAATGGATTTTAGACATAGAGCAAATGATTACCAGCCTAAAAAAAAACCACACCACCAGAGAAGCTAGGAAATAAGGAGGACCCTAAGAGAGACATACATGGTTCCACTGAAAAAGGGAAAAGATATAAGATCTCCAGCAAATTGGAAGCATGGGGGAAATGGAAAGAGAGTTAGCAGGAAGAGGAGGGGTAAGGTGAGCATCATAGAGCAGGAAGATTGAGTAAGGGAAGAATAGAGGAAAGCAAGAAAAGAGATATCATAATAGAGGGAGCTATTATAGGGTTTAAGAGAAATCTGCAACTAGGGAAATGTCCAGAGAACTACCAGAATGACCATACCTAACAATCTAAGCTATTCTGGAGAGGCAACCTTAAATGCCCTTCCCCGATAATGAGACTGATGACTACCTTGTGTGCCATCCTAGTGCCTTCATCCAGTAACTGATGGAAGCAGAAACAGACACCCACAGCTGAACACTGAGATGAACTCACAGAATCCACTTGCAGAGAGGGAGAAGTGATGAACAAATGGGTCAAGAACAGGTTAGAGAAACCCACAGAAACAGCTGACCTGAACAAGCTGGAGCTCTTGGACTCCAGTCATGGGACTGGAGCTGGGAAACCAGCATAGGACTGATCCAGACCTCCTGGATGTTAGGAGGACTGGGCAGTCGATGGGGCCTCTAGTAGTGGATCAGTGTTTATCCCTAGTATACAAATCGACTTTGGTAGCCCATTCCACAAAGTAACGCTCTCTCAGCCTAGACACATGGAGGAGGACCTAAGCCCTGCTCTGAAAGATATGGCAGATTTTGAGGACTCCCCATGGAAGGCATCAGCCTCCCTGGGGAGTAAAAAGAGAATGGGATGGGGTTCAGTTGGGGGGACAGAGGAGGAAAAGAGGGTGTGGGAACTGGGATTTACTTGTAAAACAAGCTGTTTTCAAATCTAAATTTTAAAAAAAATCAAAAAAGATTTGAATTAAGCATGGTATGTTTGTCTTATTAAAACAACAAATTTAGTTAGAAACGGATTCTCATTTTATCAGTTAGTATTCAGTGATCATAAGATAGAAAACATAGCAGTTATTTTAATATTAAAGAATGACTACAACAAAACCAAAAACCAAAAATGGATACAGAGAATTAACTGACAGGTGTTCTGGAAGGAAAAGGCAAAGAAGAAACACCAAGTGGAACCCAGGAAATAGCTCCCACAGTTTCCCTGATGAAGCAGAGAGGAGTGGTTGAATTATGCTTCTCTGTGAGTACTACATATTTGACAGCAATAAAAAAAAAAAAACAATAATGAGGACATACAAGAAACAGGACAGCAAAACAGACTATTTTCCTTAGTCTTAGCTTTGTCTGCCTACAATACTCTCTCTGATATTACTATAGATAGATTTGAATAGCAAGCAGAGCATCAGGTTTAAAGAGACAACAGTTTAATAAATTATATACAAATCAGAATATTTTTATTGAATTCAAAAATAAAATATAACACAATTAAGTCAATAAGGTATATGTGTGCATGCTATCAAGAAAAGACACTCCTATTATATAGTATTGTTTTATGTAGAATTGTTAACTAAAACAATTTATATAAGAGTAATGTTTTATCACACATTCATTTAAGAAAATATCCTATGTTCATTGAAAGCATCAACCTTATTTTACTATTTTTTTTTACATGTAGATCCCAGTTCCCTCTCCTTCTCTCCTTTCCTCCCTCCTTCTTACCCTCTCTCCCCCCTCACATGCACCCTGAACACCCTCCCCTCCCATCCCCCCACCTTCCATTCCACATGTAGGGCTATGCCATCCAGGTGGGGTCATCTAAGTCTGTCAAGGCATTTGAAGTAGAGACTAGGCCTTCTCTTCTGTCTCTAGGTTAAGGGAGTGTCCCTCCAAGGTCCTTTTGTGCACCAGGAATACATCCTGGTTCCACTGTTGGAGGTCCCTTAGACTGCTCAGTCCTTCTGGCTGAGACCCAAATTCAGGGGGTCTGAGTCAGTCCCATGCTAGATTCACAGCTATCAGTCTGGGGGTCCCATTAGCTCCTCCTTGTTCAGGTCAGCTGTATCTATGTGTTTCTGCAACCTGGTTTTGTCCTCTCTGCATCTGGATTCTATTTCGTCTCAGTGTTTAGTTATGGGTGTTTGCTTCTGTTTCCAACAGGTACTAGATGAGGGCTCCATGATGGTGGGTAAGTTAGTTGTTGCTCAAATTGTTAGCTGGCTGCAGTCATGTAGGTCTCTAGACATGTCTTTAGGTTCAATTTTCTCTTCAAACCAATAATGGCTCCCTCTTTTATGTTCTCTCTCCTCTCTCTCTCTCTCTCTCTCTCTCTCTCTCTCTCTCTCTCTCTCTCTCTCAATGTCTGTCTGTCTGTCTCCTGTCTTCTATTCCTACCCTGACTCAATCTGCAGGCAAGTGGATGGAACTTGAAAAAAAACATCCTGAATGACGTAACCCAGTCACAAAAAGAGGAACATGGTATATACTCGCTCATATACAGACTTTAGACCTAGAGCAAAGGATCACCAGCCTATAATTCACACCACCAGAGGAACTAGGATACAAGATGTATTCTAAGAGATTCATATAAGGTCACTCACAAAAGGGGGAAAGGACAAGTCCCCCAGAGCACATGGGAAGTGGAGGGGCAGTAAATGGAGAGAGAACTAGGAGAAAGAGAAGGGGAAGAGAGGAAAGCATGTGCGACGAGGAAGAAAGCATCAACTTTATAATTGCCCACACTACCTCATATTATTTACAGATTCAGTGCAACCCTACATTGATCTCAATGTTATTTTTCACTGATAGAAATACAGTGTTAAAATTCATAAAGAACAACAATAAAAGACTGTACAGTCAAAGTAGCCTTTACTGAAAAGAGCAAGCCTCATTCAAAAGAAAACCATTATAAAAAGATTAAAAAAGATTATAATGAAAATGGCATGCTATTGCTATGATATAGACCTGGCAATGAATAGATTCAGATTAAAACAAAACAAACAATAACAAAAAAAAACCTACATAAATTTATCTTCAGGTAACTTTCAATGAGAGTCCTGATAGCACAAATGCAGAGAAGATAATCTCTTCAAGAACTGGTATTAGGGATCACCCCTCCCATTGCAACCCCAGAAGACAATCAAAAGGTAAGACTCCTAGCTACTCCAATACCTCCACCACACATTGGACTCTGCAATCTTCAAGTCTGACTTTGCCCCCCAAAACCCACAAAACCCATCATCTTCTCCCTACCCAACCATCCCCTATGGCATCAGTGGCCCCTGGAGATACAGGCACCACCTGCACTGATAGGAGGGAGAGCCCTAGAAGCTAATCATCAGAGTCTCCTGAAGATGCAGGCACTACTACATTGATTGAAGGAAGAAATGGGAAAGGACAGTGGTGGCACATGTCTTTAATCCCAGCATCCAGGAGGCAAAAGCAGGAGGATCTCTGAGTTCAAGGCCAGCCTGGTCTACAGAGACAGTGCCAGGATAGGTTCCAAAGCTACACAGAGAAACCTTGTCTCAAAATAATAATAATAATAATAATAATAATAATAATAATAAATTCAACAACATGAAGAGCAATATACCACCACCAGAACCTGGTGTTTCTACACCAGCAAGACCTGAACATCCCAATGCAGGTGAAACAGAAGAAAACAACCTTAAAAATAACATCCTGAGTGAGATAACCCAGTCACAAAAAGAAGAACATGGAATGTACTTACTCATAAAAGGATTTTTTACATAGAGCAAAGGATCATCAGCCTATAATTCACATTTTCAGAGAAGCAAGGATACAAGGAGGACCATAAGATATTCATACAAGGTCCCTCACAGGATAGGAAAGGGACAAGATCTCCTGAGCATACTAGGAGCAGGAGGGGGACAGTGAGTAGAGAGGGAGTTAGCAGAAAGAGAAGGGAAGAAGAGGGGTGAGGAGAACATGAGGTACCAGAAGGATTGAGTTGGGGGACCAATAGATGAGTACAAGAAAAAAGATACCATAATAGAAGAGACATTATAGGCTTGAAGAGAAAACTGTCTCTAGAGAAATGTCCAGAGACTTACGAGGATGACCCCACCTAACAATCTGAACAATAGTGGAGAGGCTACCTTAAATGCCCTTCCCTGATAATGAGATTGATAATTAACTTATATGCCATCCTAGAGCCTGCCTCTAGTAGCTGATGGAAACAGAAGCAGACACCCACAGCTAAACGTTGAGCCAAACTCCGGGAATCCAGTTGCAGAGAGGGCAAAATGATAAGCAAAGGGGTCAATACCAGGCTACAGAAACAGACAGCTGAGCTGCACAAGGGGAAGCTAATGGACCCCCAGACTGATAGCTAGGAAACCAGAATTGAACTGATGCAGACACCCTGAACATGGGTCTCAGTTAGAAGGCCTGGACAGTCTAAATAACCTATGACAGTGGAAGAAGGATGTATCCCTGGTACATGAAAGGACTTTGGGAGCACATTCCCCATAAAGAGACATTTCCTTAACCTAGAGGCAGGAGGGAGGGTCTAGTCCCTACTCCAAATGACTTGACAGATTTTGTTGAGCACTCCTGAATGGCATCACCCTCCCTGTGGAGTGGGGGAGGGTTTGGGATGAGAGGGTGGTAAGGGGGCATGGGAGGAAGGCAGGGAGAGAGAATGTAAAATTAGATATGTAATAGATATGTATATAGATATGTAAAATTAGAAAATAATAATAATAATAAAAAGACATAGGCTAACATAATGGGTATGAAAACAGGATCATCCTTCTGCTGCATAAAAGAAACATACCTCAACTTCAAAGACGCATTACCTCAAAGTGAAGGGTTGGGAAAAGATTTCCCAATCAAATGAATCTACAAAACAAGCTTGTATAGCTATCCTCATATCTAACAAAATAGACTTCAAACTAAAATTAATCAAAAGAGGTAGAGAAGGACATTTCATATTCATCACAGGAAAAAATCAATCAAGATAAAGTCTCAATTCTGAACATTAATGCCCCATATACACTTGTAAAAGAAACAGTACTAAGCTTAAATCACACATCAAACCCTGCACACTAATAATAAGAGACTTCAACAACCCCTCTCACCAATGGTCAGGTCTGCCAGACAGAAACCTAACAGAGAAATTAGGAAATTAACAGATGTCATGAAATCAGTGAAAAATAATGTACAATATCCCCAAAATTATGGACTCTAAGAAAGCACTGGTAAAAGGGAACTTCATAGTACTAAGTGCCTACATAAAAAATTTGGAGAATCTTATACTGGTGAGGCTAACTTAAATGCCCTTCCCTGATAATGAGATTGGTAAAGACCTTATGTGCCATTCTAGGGCTTTCATATAGTAGCTGTTGGAAGCAGAAACAGACACCCACAGCTAAACACTGAGCCAAACTCTTGGAATTCAGTTGCACACAGGGAGGAGTGATAAGCAAAGAGGTCAAGACCAGGCTGGAGAAACCCATAAAAACTGCTGACCTGAAAAAGAGGGAGCTAATGGACACCAGTCTGATAGCTGGAAAACCAGCATAGGACCAATCCAGATTCCCTGAATGTGGTGTTAGTTGAAAGGACTGGGAAGTCAATGGGACCTCTGGTAGTGGCTCAGTATTTTTCCCTAGTATACAAATGGACTTTAGGAGCCCATTCCACATAGAGGGATACTCCCTTAGTCTAGACACATGGGGGAGGGGATTGCCCTGCTCCAAATGATATGACAGACTTTGAAGACTCCCCATGGAAAGCCTCACCCTCCCTGGGGAGCAGAAAGGGGAAGGGATGGGAGTTGGTAGGAGAAAAAGAGAGGACAGGAGGTTGTGGGAATTGGGATACTAAGATTGATATGTAAAACAACCTTCTTTCAAATTTAAATGTGTGTGTGTGTGTGCATGTGTGCGTGTGTGTGTGTGTGTGTGTGTGTGTGTGTGTGTGTGTGTGTGTGTGATATTTGCAACTTAACAGCACACCTGAAAGCTCTAGAACAAAAAGAAGCAAACTCACCCCAGAGGAGGATGACAGGAAATAATCAAATTGAGGGCTATAATCAATAAAAAAGAAACAGAACAATAAAAAGAATCAGTGAAACAATGAGTTGGTTCTTGGAGAAAATCAATAAGACAGACAAACTCTTAGACAAACTAGCCAAAAGACACAGACAGAATATCCAAATTAACAAAATCAGAAAGAAAAATGGGAACATAACAAATACTACAGAAATCCAGAGAATCATTAGGTTATATTTCAAAAATCTGTACTCCACAAAATTGGAAAATCTAAAAGAAATGGACAATTTTCTGGCTAGGTACTGCATTCCAAAATTAAATCAATATCATGTTAATGATTTAAATAGACCTATAACTCCTAGTGAAATAGAAGAAACCATTAAAAGTATCCCAACCAAAATATGCCAAGGCCAGATGGTTTCAGCCCAGAATTCTACCAGAATTTCAAATAAGAGCTAATACCAATACTCCTGAAACTGTTCTACACAATTGAAACAGTCAAAACATTGCCAAACTCTTGTTATGAGACTACAGTTTGTATGATACGCAAACTACACAGAGATGCAACAAAGAAAAAGAATTATAGACCAATCTCCCTCTTGAACATTAATGCAAAAATATTCAAGAAAATATTGGCAAACTAAATAAAAACAAAACAAACAAACAAAAAACTCCTGCACTATGATCAAGTAGGTTTCATCCCAAAGATGCAGGGATGGTTCAACTAATGAAAATCTTTCAGTGTAATCCACAATATAAACAAAACGAAAGAAAACACATGATAATCTCACTAGATGCTGGAAAAGATTTGACAAAATCCAACATCTTTTCATGATAAAGGTTTTGGAGAGATCAGAGATTTAAGGAACATACATAAACATAATAAAGGCAAAATACAGTAAGCAGCCAGCCAACATAAAATTAAATGGAGAGAAACAATTTTGCTAAAATCAGAAACAAGACAAGGTTGTCCACTCTCTACATATCTCTTCAGTATTGTATTTAAAGTTCTAGCTAGATACATAAGAAAACAAAAGGAGATCAAGGGGATACAAATTGGGAAAGGAAGAATTCAAACTATCACTATTTGCAGAAAATATCATAGTATACTTAAGTGACCCCAAAAACTGTACCCAGGAACCTCCTACAGCTCTTAAACACATTCAGTAATGTGGCAGAATACAAGATTAACTCAAAAAAATAAATAGCCCTTCTATACACAAATGGTAAATGAGTTGAGAAAGAAATCAAAGAAACATCACCTTTTAAAATAGCCAAAAATAACATAAAATATCTTGGGATAACACTAACCAAATCAAATACCCATATGTCAAGAATTTAAAGTCTTGAAGAAAGAAATTGAAGAAGATATCAGAACATGTAAAGATCTCCCATGCTCTTGGATAGGTAGGATCAATATAGTAAAAATGGCAACTTTACCAATAGCAATCTACAGATTCAATGCATGCCCATCAAAATACCAACACAGTTCTTAACAGGCCTTGAAAGAATAATACTCAACTTCATATGGAAGAAAAAATACCCAGGATAGCTAAAAAACAATCCTGAACAATAAAGGGACTTCTGGAAACATCACTGTCCCTATACTCTACTATTATAGCTCTATAGAGCTATAATAATAAAAACAGTTTAGTACTGGTATAAAAACAGACAAGTACAGCAACTGGTAAGGGAACTAGAATGTCATCCTTATTCTAGCCCATCAGTGCTTTGTTAGATTTTTGAGCAGAGTAAAGAGACAGAAGGCAGGAAAATCAAGGAAGTGCATACTGGAAGGCTCTAAGAGTGGTAAGATTAAGATGTCTCCTACAAGACAGCACCTTCTATATATGACAGAGAAGTTTCACCCAAGAAATTTCAATATGGCTGCCTAAACAAGATTGCATAATGATAACACATTATTGGCATGCCAAACCAGAGGGAGGCATTTCTCAAAGCTCCACCCCCCAGATGAATAGCTACAGGAAATCAACTCAATCTCAATACAAATTCCTGGACCATTGGGTTCTTAAAATCTTTCTACTTTCTTTTCCACAATGTTCCCTTAGCCTAAAGTACAGAAGTATTTGTACATGAATCCCTTTGGATTGGCTCTACAACTCTGTATTTTGATTATAATTTTCTCTAGATATCTTTGTATGCTTCAAAGAGAAGTTTGGATGGTGAAAACTACACTTCTCTGGGCATAAACCTATGTTTATATTATTTATAATATGTTTATATTGTTGTTAATGATTATGATAGTTTAGTAAATTAATGGTTGTAGATTCTTCTCTAAAAGCATAATTTAATTCATTTTTGATAACCAATTTTCTATTTCATTTCATAAATTCATTTGCTGAATCCATGGGATGAGCTCTCCCATAGGGTAACCAATCCAAGAGGTGTGTACTAAACACAAGTACACAGAAACAAAACTAAATGGATTCACTACGTTTGTTTAGTTTTGTTTTTAGATTTCTTTTTGAAATGTGTATGTTTGTGAGTGTATAAAACAACAATAATTAAGGAGAGGTCATGAATTGGAGAAGAAATGAGGGCCCATGAGGGA
This sequence comes from Phodopus roborovskii, assembly GCF_943737965.1. Classification (NCBI taxonomy): domain Eukaryota; kingdom Metazoa; phylum Chordata; class Mammalia; order Rodentia; family Cricetidae; genus Phodopus; species Phodopus roborovskii. The sequence continues at coordinate 36,780,528 of NW_026126525.1, read as the reverse complement.
TTAAAAAAACAATGTAAATACAGTATTGTAATATGAAATTCTCAAAAATAATACAAAATTTACGTTAAAAATCCACTCAAAATTGTCTAATAAAGGTACGTATATATTGAGATAGTTAAGGCAATTGTAATTTTTAAAAAATTAAAGGATTTTTTAAAACAAGGCCTTCATGTATAGTCCAGCCAAATCATCTTGCCTCTTCCTGGAATGCTACAGAGCTGGGATTATAGGCCCGTGTCACAGTGACCTGCCTCCATTTTTGTTTTTCATTTGTTTTTTTTTTTTTTTTTTCTGTTTTCCAATAAAATATCAAATTTTTCTTCATGGTATTGACACAATAAGTAACTTTTACTCTGAAAATTATTTTTAAAGATCTTCTAGTGCCTGTTCCCTGAGTTGTCTCCTGGATTTATCCCTACTTACTGCTTCCACATGTGTAGAGAAACACACAAATAACCAACCATCTTTTCTTTTTCTATTTTCTTGGACTTTCTGTTGTCATTCTCATTTCTTTTATACTCAATTGCCCTTTTGATTTTATTTCTTAAGTATTACAATACACTTCTGCAATTTTCTTATCTACTGACAATCCTCTCTGCTCGCGCTCCCTGCTTCACCCATGTCTCTCAAGTTTGAACAGTTTAAGACATCAAATGGCAACACATTCACTTTTCTAAATACATGTTTTGAGGCTCCTTTCATATTTAACTACTAAAGAACTCTCAAATTACAGAAAGTACCCTTGAAGTCATAGGAATGGCAGCATGATATTTCCTGGCATTCAGTGAATGTGTACTATAAGGTAGAGAAGAGCAGAGAAAACCATTCACTTAAGAGTTCTACCTTACTTCTGGATTCCCTAAAGTGTCTTTAGTCTTGAACTCTTTTATTTTCTTTCTATATCCTAATAAGTAAGAACCAGTAACATGTACCTACAAATGTCTTGCAAACCACGAGTGCTTTGCAACCTGGGAAAGCACAGAGCCATTGCACTAATTCCTCCCAGAGGATCTAGAAGTTGAGGTGTATAGTCTATTTTTAAAACTTTCCTGAGGAAGATAAACCTAAGAAATAAATGTGAGAGAAATAGAGGAGTAGAGGAGCATCATGTTAATGAAAACAAAGCTTACTAGACCATACTCCTAACTTTACAAGGCAAGGGGTGGAAGTGGACTCCTGTGTTCCACAAACACTCTTTCCCTTCCTTCTGTTGTTTCTAGAGATCAAGTTACATTTGTGGGTTAATGCAAGTCCTTCTAACATCCACTATTTCACTCAGGTGGGAAGACCACTATGTGCTCTTCTAACTGCAAGGTCTTTGAAATAATTCTCAGTTATAATAAAATGTAAAAACAGTCCTTTGCTTCTGAAAAATAAAATCCCATTCCTGGGGTTATCAAGCTGTAAAGAATTCTGAGTCAAAAGCCAGAGGTTGTAGAAAACCGGAAACCAACTCAGGTGGCTAGCCTGTGTACACTGTCGGAGAAACATAATTTCACAGGCAATGAGAACCGGGGCAGTACTTGAACAGCTGTGATATGTGGAGTCCCTTGAATTGGGAGGTTAGTAGACAAAATTGGCAAAATGGAACTAATGTCTTTAGAGGCCATAATGATGTGGTTATGCATACAGTTCATTTACATGGAGTACATTCAGAGAAGCCTCCACCCCTTCCCAACTGTGACTTCTACTATCATATGTAAGCCTCTTTACTGTTGATTATAAGAAAGAGCTTGTATTCCTTACTCCTTTCCCTTGTAAGTGATTGCCAGAAATAGCTTTGAAATTATCAATGTGTTGTGTTATGGCTCTGAACATTACAAGTCTGAAGTAAGTCACTGAGTTAGCTTCTAGTTATCAGCATGATGATAATACTCCTGAGGCTTTATGGGAGAGAGAATTCATGGCTGTCTTTTCTAGATTCTTGACACTGTCCAGATGCCTCCCAGCCTCATGTCGTCCCTCATTCATCTTTAAAGCAATGGAAAGTCAAGTCTTTCACATGTCTCCTTTCTCTGGTAATCTTTATGCTTTCAGTATGTGCTGTGGTGGCTGAGGTTCTCCCAAGGTCAAACACAGTTGATTTAGCTGCCTTAAACCTGAATGAGGACATAATAACTCCCTTGTCATCATCTTAACATATTCATAAGTTATTGAATCCAGGATGTGGATATTATTGCTGGGCATTGCTCTGCCTACCACAGACTTCACAAGGTTTTGGTGAGAAACAGAAACAACACATCATGAAAAGTACTTACCTATATATTGTCTGTAGAAAATGTTCAGTATATATTATCCACATGTACATATTTAAAAAGAAAGCAAATATGTAACCCTAAGTCTAATTTTACTGACCAAACTCAAAGTGAACACAGATGGGTATAATGACTAGATATAGGTATTTAACCAAGCATCCCTATTTATGTACATCTCCCATGTGAAACAGGTTGAGTTACTGAAGACAAAGAATTTCTCAGATTTCATGAGATTATTTTTTCAGCTGTGACTAAGTGTGCCAAGGAAAACTGTTGACTTTCTGGAGTTAATACAAGGCCCAAACCATTAAGCAAGCAGGATGCATCTCCAAAGAGCAGTCACAGGCACAGAGCATCCACTAATGACCTCTACAGAGAAAACCAGGAGTGTTGCTGTCTCTACTCTCCATTATGCTCCATTCAACTCTGAAAAATCTACATTACTGATGATTTCTTATCCTTTAATCACTTCACAGAAGTCAAGTGTCCTTGGAAGAGACTGCAGAGGGCAACACACATCTCATCCCATTGATTGTAAATTAATTTTAACTCATAGCTATTGCACTTCCTGGCTGATAAAAAAAATCTTAGGGTAATTTACTTTTTCACAAATAAAACCTGATTGTAGATGGTTTAGGGGAAAAATTACTTGAATATATATTTTCACTTAAATACAAACAGAAAATTTTGAATACATATAAGACTACTTTTACTATATGAATAAATATACAAAATAACAAATATAGCAATTAATTATAAGGATTTGTATAATATATATTTAACATTTTAAATACATCTGTGTGTGTAAGTGTGTGTATAATATAGTTCTTCAAAAGGTATAAGCCTCTGTTTTTATATCTTTTCTCTGGAAATAATGATAGCGAAGTTTTAAATGTTAGATGTTAACTCTCACAGGAAGATAGAAGAAAATATATAAGTAATTCTTTATTGAGCTTTGAGTTTTGAATATAGCCTGTGTTACCCAAGATTTTTTTTCTTAATTTCAACAGACATTATTGCCTGTTACTATCAACTACACTGGTGCCCAACAGATCTAAGAGTTGCACACCAACAGTCATACATAGTACTCTAGTACAGCATCCTGGGCTTATGTTGACTACATAGTAAATATTGTTCAGTGTCTAAACTTATAAATATTTAATTCTGTTTATGGTTTCTATGACATGATAAACCAAAAGCTCAAATATGAAAATAAAATAGAAATATATTTCAATCATAAAAATGGAAATTACTATTTTTCCCTTATAAATTTAAAATGAGAATTCTCCAGTGAAAATGGACTCAGATCAGGAGAACCAATTCAGTGTAGAGAACACAAAGTTTTCCAGAAACAGATGCTTCTGGTTTCCTGTATCCTCAAAGGGATTCCATTGTCACTCTTCCTTAAAAGTATTCTGATATTTATATAAAATAAGCACATTGATGAAACTAAGATCTCATCAAGAGCCCCATTTTACAAAGAAAACAGTTTTCAAGACCCAAATAATTGAAATAGCCTCAACAGTTAAAGCCAGGCTTGTTTCTATGCTCATCATTACTAGGCTGTACCTTATGGATTTCTACTGACTTTCAAATCCCCATTTCTCACAGTGAAGCAAGTACCACTGGAAACAATAAGGAAGGCGTGGGACCTTCATAAAAGTATCACTTACCTGGTATGTTGCGAAGTGGAGGGGGTGGCACATTGTTAATGGCTACCATGTGAGCAAGAATAGCTGTTGGAAGAGAATTCATAGGCATTTTGGGAGCTTATAAAGGAGATGGGCAGAGACTACTTGACTGGCAGAGGGCCATCCTTATCTTTGGAGCATCATAAAGTAGAATCTTCAGGTCCTTTCTGATAGGTCAAGCTCACAGAATCTTCTTGTTCACAGATCTGATGTAAGAATGAGGTTATATCAGAAAGAATTCAGGTAGTTCAGTGGATAATGAAAGAGGTTATATGAGTTCCAGGGCTAAGGAAAATGAAAGATACTGAAATTCACAAGGCAGACACAATCTAATCAAACTACTCATAAGTTTTAAGTTAGATTTTTTTTGTCTTCCATAATTTAGAATCCTTTTCTTTCCCACATGGTCATAGCAAATCAAAAGCCACTTTGTAGCACCAGTAACAGAAAAAGTAGAATTGTTCTACACTCCATGTCTATAACAAAGGGTAAACCATCATTCTACTTATCCCAGACCAGTAATCACCCCTGCATACATGTGACCAAATTGTGTTCTTGTGTGGCATGAATTTCAGTTGTTTTTCTATTAATCACAATGACTAAAGCTAGTATAAATGCTGGTATGTTGGGAAGTGGAGAAGGCAGCACTGTTGATAGCTATCATGTTGCGCAAACTACTAGAAGAGAAGAAAGGCATCTTGAGAACTCGAAAGCAGCTTATCAGAGGTTACTTGAGTAACCAAATGTGTAAGTGTAATTACATTCTGTGCATCATGTTTCCTGAAATACTATTGGTGTCTATCTTAGGCAATATATATGTACACACACACACACACAATTTGAGTGGGCTTACCCTTCTATCTGTGGTTGTCAAGGATTGAACCCAATCATCAGGTTTATCAGTAGGAGCCTTTACTTGCTTGACATACATAGTAAGTCCTCATATTTTCACCTTTTCTCTGTATCATATATAACAAACTACATACATTAAAAGACATATAACGTCATAGAAATTTCACATTAAGCTAGACCTTTCTTGAAGCTATTTACTTTATTCTGTGTATGGTCACATGTGTGGTATATGTATGCATGCAGGTACATGTGTCCATACATGGATGTGTGAAGGCCAGGGTACAATACCAGGTCTCTTCTTTTACTGACTTCAATCTTATTTCTTATTTTTTTGTTTGTTTGTTTGTTTTTCAATACAATGTTTCTCTGTGTAGCCCTGCCTGTCCTGGAAATCTCTCTGTAGACCAGGCTTGCCTTGAACTTAGAGATTTACTGGCATCTGCTTCCTGAATACTGGGATTAAAGGAATTCACCACCACTGCCTGGCTCTTTTTCACTTTTTTAAAAACAAGATAACTCGCTGAACCTGAAGCTCACTGACTGTCCACAGTGAATGACCAGTAGGCCCTTGATACTGGCTGTCTCCATCTCCCATCTCTGGAATTAACAGGTGCTCACTGCACTCCCAGTGTCTGTGTGGCTGTTGGGGATTTGAGCTCAGGTCCCAAAGCTTACATGGGAATTCCTTTCTCCAGTTAGCCATTTCACTAGCCTGATTGAAAAATATAATGAAAAGAAATATGCTTGATGAAAATGCAACTAAACAAAACATCTTTAAGGAGGAAACAATGAAATAAAGTACTTTATTTCCTACAAAATCCATATATCTTCGTGACAATGTGTGCATGTTTTTTTTTTTTTTTTTTTTTTTAGAAAACACCATCAGTTCAAAAACACAGCTCCCTCTAAATGTTTCTGATTAGTATTTCTAGTGTTTCTGAATGCTTTTCAAATGTGTCCTAAGAGTAATAACATAATCATGTTGTTTATATATGATGGACAGATGCATTAAACACATGGTTGGGACTTCCTGGATAATTCTTATAAATCTACACATTTCTCAACCAGTTGTTTGTAAAAATTAACTTGGCCAAATCACTTAATCTGCCTCAATCTTAGTAACTTTCTCTATAAATAGAGATAAAGTGCCTCACACAAATTATACAAAGATTAAATAAAAGAATGGAGATAAGGGTCTGGCACAGTTTTTACTGCCTTAGGGACCAGGCCCAGTCAGCACAGGGCTCAAAAGGAAGCCAGGGAGTTGGTGAGTAGAAAGGGGCTTAGAGAAAAATACACTCTGTCAATGGTTTGTTTCCTTCTTTATTCTCTATCCTGTATTCTTCATTCCGCATTTGATATTATATTTTCTTATCTCTATCCAGAACTGTCCCTGCTGTCTCTCTAAATGTTTTCCTTCTTCTAACTCTCTGGATGTTCTCTTCCTAATTCTCCTACTCTTGGTGTTTTCCTTCTAACATATTTTACTTCTCTCTAAGTCTAACTATATTGTTTCCCTTACAGCTTTTATACCCCAGCAATATTTTTCAGATAATATAAAAATTGCAGTGTGATTACATTATATTTTTCAAGTGAATGAATACAAGTAAAAAGCAGTATGTTTTAGAAATCCCTTACATGATTAAACATTTTATATATTTCAGGTAAAAAAACATTGATATCCAGGCAACTTGTTATAAGTTAACCATGTAGGCAAGGAAGCTGTTCTTCTTAGTTATGTCCTTTACTGGCAGATTATATTTTGCAATTACAAAGGAAGGGCCAATTACTTTATTATTTATCTTGTATCTAAACTTTTATATATAAGAAAGAATCAGTCAGCTCTACTTTAAATCATTAGGGTACTCATTAATAGTTTTTTTATATCAAAAGATTGAGGGTAAAAAATGGGTATAAGGAATTAATCACCTTTGTTTATCAGCCAATCCTAGCAATAAATTATATCAACCAATGATAATCGTGCTGCTTTGTTCTTGTTCTCTGAACTTAATGAATTCTGCATTCAACTTATGTGCTTTTCCAAAACTTTAGATTATCTCCTTGGGTTTTTTAACTCAAAGATATTTGATTATAACATCTAGCATAAATTTAATTTATTTTCAAAGCTTTTTGTTTCAGCTCTTATGCACTCTGAAACTGTGAACATATCCCCCAACATTAAGTTTAAAATAATTTAAGCTAGCTGGATGACCAGGACTCAATTTATTTTTCTTAATCATTAACCTAAGCCACAGTTTATATGGCTCCTCAATAGAAACTTGTGTGTTCTAGCTGTGTGACAATTCTTTGTTTATATTTTTAATTAACAATAATCTATTTAAACTAACATTATTGTTATCAATTAGACAGTACAATTTAGAAAGAAATAATCCTCATGATAATCCACAGGTAAAAATGCCTAGTAGAATGGAATGTTTCCATGAGATAAACACACTGTATTATAGGCAGTAGGGATCTCCACATACCCGTTTACACCATGCCAGATACCCAAGAAAGATAGCAGCAGCAAACATACAAAGGCAGAGCAGAGGCAAAAGACATTCCTGGATTTGTGGTCTTGGGGCCTACCCATCAGAAAGTTTCCTTCTGGTGAGCTGACACCTTTAACTTCAATTGCTACCTGCTGCTCCTCTGACATGAGAAGCAGCACACAGTCCCTAAATGAGTGAGTCATTTTTAAGTTTATTCTAATAATACTCCACTGAGAAAAATTATGAAAGATTCCAAAAGGTAAAAACAAGGTAAAGGTGACACAAAGTGGGAATAGTTATAATAGAGACATCAAGTTTGTGGAAGTAGAAAGTATTTAAAAATTATTTATAGAGGGGAAGTGGTAGGGCAGTGAATGGAGATAGAAGTAGGAGAAAGAGCAGGGGAGGAGAGCAAAGCACGTGTGACTAGGAAGATTGAGTCAGGGTAGGAATAGAAGACAGAAGAGAGAGAGAGAGCATAAAAGAGGGAACCATTATTGGTTTGAAGAGAAAACTGAACCTAAAGAAAGGTCTAGAGACCTACAAGACTGCCTCCTACTAACAATTTGAGCAACTGTGGAAAGGCTACCATAAATGCCCTTCCAGGATAGTGAAATCAACAACTAACTTATCCATGGAGCCCTCATCAAATACCTGTTGGAAACAGAAGCAAACACCCATCCTAAACACTGAGTCAAACTAGAATCCAGATGCAGAGGGAGAGGACAAGACCAGGTTGCAGAAACACATAGAGACAGCTGACCTGAACAAGGAGAAGGTAACGGCCCCAAGACTGATAGCTGGGAATCCAGCATGGAACTGACTCAGGAACCCCTGAATATGGGTCTCAGCCAGAAGGACTGAGCAGTCTAAGGGACCTCAGACAGTGGAACCAGGATGTATCCCTGGTGCACAAAAGGACCTTGTGGACACATCCCCCATGGAGGGATACTCCCTTAACCTAGAGACAGGAGAGAAGTCCTAGTCCCTACTTCAAATGACTTGACAGATCTACATGACCCCACCTGGATGGCATTGACATACATGTGGAATTGGGGTGGGGGGATGGAAGGGGAGGGTGGTCAGGGTGCATGTAGGGGGGAGAGAGGGTAAGAGGGAGGGATGGAGGGATGGAGGGAGAGGGAACTGGGATTGACATGTAAAATAATAAATTAAATTAGAAATGATTTATAGAAATTTTACAAAGTAAAATATTACTATTCTTCCATCACTCTACTGATTCTTCAATAAAAAATTTCCCTGATCATCCCAGTAAATAATAGTACAGGAAGATTTTTCAGGGATGGATTCACGCATTGAGCTGTAATTCAGCAAACTTCCATATTCATCATATTGGAAGTTTAGGCCTAAGATGGAGAGGCTTACATACACACAAAGACACAGTGACTATCTGAAATGTGATGGAGTCATCGCTCAATCTTTAGAGCTGATACTCTGGAACTTAATGGAGTAAAGATGAAAGGAGGGGGAATGGAATGAAATGTTAGAATTGCTCATGAAGGTGATAGGGAAAGCTATAAGTAAGCCATGGTGCCAGAGAAGGAACAGGAGGAGTGCTGAGCATTCATGGAAATTGGAAAAAAAAGATTTTCAGAAATCAGCACTAATAAGTGTAGAATAATAACTGTACATTCATATAAATCTCAAAGTCAATTATTGCAGGAAATAATTAAACATTATAAGCTATAACTACTATAAATAGAGATTAAAATAAGCAGTGAGGTATATAACCAAAGTAAATGAAAACAGTATATAAAAGAAATACTTAGGTGTCCATGCTTATTGTGGCATTATTCACACTATGGTTTCAATGAGGATATCATGAACACATAACTACAAGTGGAAAATATGACCAATATAGAAAATGGCCTTTGTTCCTAGTGTGAAAAAGAATGAACCATGGCATTCATAGGAAAATGAATGAAACTGAAGAACCTCATGCTGCACAAAAATTACCAGAAACAGAAAAAGAAATCAAATTTCTTCTCCTATGTACAAATTTTAAAAATGAATGAATAAAAACTGGAATATAGAAAGAGGGACAATTAGGAATCTGGGGAAGATTTGCGACCCTACCCCTTATACTGTGTTGCATTGCCCAGCCTTAATACATGGGGAGGTGCTTAGTCTTACTGAAAATTTATTTGCCATGTTTTGTTGATGATCATGGGTGACCTGCCCATTCCTAAATAGAAACATTGGAGGAGTGAATTGGGGGTTGGGAACAGAGAGAGAACGGATGGGGGTGGTGGAGACTGGGTAGAGAGGAGGTAGGAGAAACTGATTTCAGGATGTAAAGTAAATGAATAAACAAATTTATTTTAAAAAAGATTCTGGGTGTAGGATAGGGTAAGAGAAGAGAAGGAGAAGGTTGAAGGAAGGGTGGATATGATCTATGCATGATAAATCCTTATGCAGAAATGCCACAGTGAAACCCTTTGAATTAACCAATTAGTAGATATTTGAAAGTGGTAGTGGTAATGGTGGTGGTGGTGGTGACACAGCCAATATGCATTAGGCACCCCTTTTTGGCAATGCACTCATTGAGAAACTCCACACAAATGAATCTACAGCACTGAAAGAAATGGGTACAATACATTAACTTTATTTTATTGATGAGAAACCAAGGTTCATAGCAGTAATTAATATGATACCATACAAAACGAAAATTATCTTAGCTTTTGTTACTGCTTGTGTTTCCATTTGTTTGTTTTTAACCTCTAGTGAAAAGACAGGAAAGGATTGGACCTGAAAAGATATGGTTAGGAGTGGTTTAGTAAGACAGTACATAGTGTCCTTTTTCTCCTCCCATTCCTTAAAATAATTAAACTATTCTGTTCATGACTCCCAACAATTATTTTCTCTGTCCATGTTTATAGTGTTTGAATGAAATATCACCCATAAGTATCAGGCACTTGAATACCTGATCCCCATTTGGTAACCTTTTAAGGAATATTAAAATGTGGCCTTGTTAAAGGAAGTTCATTACTGAAGGAAGGCTCTCAATTATTTCTAGTTATCTCCCTGCTTCCTCTTTGTGGATGAAGATGTGAGCTCCCAGATGCTTTTCTGACACAATGCCTGACTACCTACTGTTATGCTCCAGACCATGATTGTGATGGGCTCACCTTCTGTATCTGTAAGGCTCAAATAAGCCCTTCCTTGCATTGGTCATGATGGCTTTCTTCAGAAAGGATACACACAATTTTGAACTCATATACATGAGTGTCATTTTCTTATAAAAATTCTCTTGAAGATGAAACAAGATACAATATGACTTCATAAAATTGATTTTAATTGTCAAAAGATATACTGCTTGAAAACTATGTATTTTTTAAGATTTTTTTGTTTAGTTATGTATATATGTGTCTGTGTGTAGGTATGTGCTCTCGTAGACCAGAAGAGGGTGTTGGATCCCCTGAAACTGGAATCATAAGCAGTTGTGAGCCAACTAATGTCAGTGATGAGATCCAACCTCAGGTCCTCAGGAAGAGCAGTGTGTACTCCTAACCACTGAACCACCTGTATACTCTTCACCACTGAGCCACCTCTCCATCCCAACAGCTGCTTTCTTAAAACATACAATTATTTTTAAATGAGTCTTAAAGGCCTTGACCAACAACATCAGAAAAATGCTTTACACTAGCTCTTTTTATAAGAAACAAAACTATTCGGTGGGAAAAGCATAATGTTTCAATGATGCAAGATGGCTGTTCAAAATAACCTAAATGTTATAAAAACAGATGATTATAAAGGAAAAAGTACACCTCACATGACATCAGCTGTTCAGAAGAATAATTAATTGAGTAGTCTGCTCAGATTTACTAGCATGGCAGCACCCATGCTAGCTTTCTGGAGTACATTTACAACATTATATCACAAAACTTCTAAAAGGTCTTCTCTAACAGACTTTTAAATTCTTTTACTTTATAAGTACTCACAGGCAGATGGAGACTCCTTATTGAAGTTGGCTCTGTGCTAAACAAAATAAAGACCATAAAATGTTTGGATTATGTAGGATTAAACGAAAAAAGATTTCACATTAAAACATGCTTCACTAGATGCTAGTGTCCTAAACTCCTAATGTCTGTTAAAACCTCATTAAGTCACATACCCATTTGTACTTTACTTGCACCCTTTTCAATTTATTCAATCAGAATTGTCCTCAGTAACATTTCAAAGGAAGACTAATTTAAAGCATTTCAGTGGGAATGTCTGTTCTCAAGGAAACAATAATAGAGTGGCCAACATCTGTGGGCTATATTCCACTTGCCAAACTAAGTGATTTCTATGCATCATCTGCTGTCTAATTTGATCAATGAAAGAGACTTTGCAGCAAAAAGTAACTCGGGCCCTATTTGGTTAACTAATGTCTGGATTGCATTGAATAAGTTTACAAATTTTCCAATCACTAAAACACAGCTCTATTATTGAAACCCAGGCTCAGTCCACAGACTGTTTATTCAGCATTGATTCATGCAAAGGAAAACATGTTCAACAACCTTTTCCTCAGATGCGTTTTCAATGGTAACATCCCCAGTTAGAAGGAAACCCCTACAATAGCAAGCAACTGTTCCTAGTGTAGATATTACCTGGTTGTTCCACCATGCTGTGAATAGTGACTCTCGCTGACTCTTTTAGATTCATGATGTTTTCTTCCTTAACACCACTTTAAATTAAAAAGAAATTGCATTCCAGCAGCTCAAAATCATTTAAATTTAAAAGTGAAATAAAAAATATGAGCTATGTCTCCTGGCCCTAGAGAGTCCATTAAGTTTTATTTCTTGTCCTCATACATTTTCTTTTCTGTGACTATTAATGACATATAGATTAAGATACACAGGAAGAGGATAAAATATGGGTTATATATTTTATTCTGGGAGAAGTCACTTCTATGGGAAACTAATGACTGGCAAGTTCCCACTCAAAGTATCCACACCTGACCGAAATCAAGAGATAGCAATTTTGTCCCAGACCGCAGACAAATATCACACACTCACCTATGCACCTGTGACCATGCCCAGTTAGTGTGACAGGTACAATTGGGTGGGTCTCTCTCTACAGACTACGATGTTCCTGAAGACTCAATTGGTCAGATTCACAACTACCTACAGAGGTGCCTTGGAAGCATCATACTGCTATGAATGGTTAGTGGTGTTGCTTTTATCCTGGAGTACGGCAGTGACATCATGACAAAAAGGCATGGAACAAGAAAGCTATTCACTATGTTACATGGAGGAAACAGAGATATACAGAGAGGCAGGGTCCTGGAACAGCCTATACCTACAAAGGCATGACCCCATTCCTCCAAGAGGCTCCATTTCCAAAGAGTCCACCTAGTCATTATCAGTGGAATTATCTAGTGATAAAGTTGAGCATTCTTGATCCAAATACTAGCAAATAATTATTTATTTAACACAGGAACCTCTAGGAGATATCATTTTTTTATTCAAATTGTTAAAAGAACCCCTATCAAAAACCATGTTTCCTGGCTGTAGTCTCTTTTCACACATACTACATGAGTAAATATGATTTTTACTATATCTCTTCCAATACTTCCAAGTGACCTTTTCTTTATTATTATCCCTTAGTATTTTATTTAATAGTCATAGATGGATATAATGCATTTAGATCAATCCACTCCTATTCCATCCCCTTCAATTATTCCCTTGTCCCACCTCCCCTATGTCCTCCCAACTTCATGTGTTCTTTTACCTTTAGCAAAGTCTACTTTACTGTCTGTGTGTGCATGGATAGAAGGCCATCTACTAGAGCACAGGCAGCCTCTCAAGGGCTGCATCCCTGAAGAAAACTGAATCCCCCATCACAATGATTTCTCATATGAGCTCACGACCATCCATGCTGGGACTGTGGCTGGCTTGACCCTGTGAAAGTTCTTGTGTGTAGTTCCTTCCTATGAGCTCTTGTTTAGCAAATAATGTGCTACACACATCAATCTACTCCTTCCAAGACTGTGGCTGGCTTGACCCTGTGAAAGTTCTTGTGTGTAGTGCCTTCCTATGAGCTCTTGTTTAGCAAATAATGTGCTACACACATCAATCTACTCCTTCCAAGCCACAATGTTTCCATACCCTCTTATGAGATTGTGGGGAGAGTCTGTGATATACATGCCCTATTTATAGTTGAGCACTATATCAACTCTTATTGTCTACATGGAAGACCGACTGGTTGTAGGGTTTGTACCATATGCAAAAACATAAATAACATATAAGAAGGTACAAGTCATTTCTTCCTGGTTTTTCTGAACATAATCCCATTGTCATTTAGATTTGGTATTTTCAGGACTGCAACTTTTATGTACTTTACAATTTGAAGTTGCTTTGAGATATATGCTGAGTTCTGTATTTCCCGTGATTTAAGGAAGAACATTATTCTTCTTTCTTTATTTCTCTAGTCTTCCATTCTACACTTCCACAAATCACTATAATTTGTACCAAACAGTGTACTATCTGTACAAGGTATCCTGGAGCAATGTCTGAAATGGCCCATAATAATATACATTATTGTACTATTTTAGTAAAAGAATATTCTTTAGGTAAATAGCCATTGTTGTGCACTTCTCCTCCAGAATACTCCCCATCACATTTTATTTTTTTGTAATAAATCAGGCTAGTGGTCATAATTTTCTGTTAGCAGTTTTCTCTCTCTTCCTTCCTTCCTTCCCTTCTTTATTTTTCTCTTTCCTCTTCCTTGTTTCTTTTATTCCTTCCTTTCTTCTTTCCTTCTTTCCTGGTGCTATCTTCTGTTTAAAACTATTTTAAACTCACTATATTCATTGTATTTAAGCACAATGAGCACAATGTCTGGGCATGTTTATATGTAACACATAGCTGATAATTCCTTACATACTTTTATTAATCACTATTACATTACATGATTTCTGCATCAAAAACATAATGCTTTAATGGGTATTCAGAAAATGCCTTAGATGAAACAGACCAGTGGATTCACCACACAAAATATAAGAGAGGTACAGCTTTCTGGAAAATCTGACTGAAACACAGATTATGATCATATCTATTCTGATTTGTCATTTGTTTTCTATGGGATGTCAAATTGGTCTTCAAAATTGTATATTATCCTAGAAAAATTCACTTGTTGTTTTTCATAGATTTATTATTTTTTATTATTTTACATATCTATCCCACTACCCTCTCATGCCCATGCAACCTGACCTACCAACCCATCCCATTCCTCACCCACTCCACAGTGAGGGTGATGACTTCTAGGAGAGATCCATAAGGAATGTGCTCCCAAAGTTCTTTCATGCACCAGGGATACATTCTGGTTCCACTCTCAGAGATCCCTTAGACTTCCCAGGCCTTCTAACTGAGACCCCGTGTTTAGGGGGTCTGAGTTGGTATAATGCTGGTTTCCTACCTATCAGCCCGGGGTCCATGAGCTCCCCCTTGTTCAGTTAGCTGTCTCTGTGGGTTTCTGTACCCTGGTCTTGACCTGTTTTCATATAACTCCTCCCTCTCTGCAACTGGATTCCAGTGGTTTAGCTCAGTGTTTAGCTGTGGGTGTCTGTTTCTGTTGTCATGAGCTACTGATGAGGACTCTATGATGGCATTTAAGTTAGATATCAATCTCATCATCAGGGAAGGGCATTTAAGGTAGCCTCTCCACTGTTGCTCAGATTGTTAGTTGGGGTCATCCTTGTATGTCTTTGGACATTTCTATAGAGTCAGATTTCTCATCAAACCTATAATGGTTCCCTCTATTATGGTATCTCTATTATGCTCTTCTCCCTTCATCCCCTGACTCAATCTTCCTGGTCCCACATGTTCTCCTCTCATCCCCTTCTCTTTCTCATAAATCCCTCTCCACTCACTGCCCCCCCCCAACACTCCCAATATGCTCAGGAGATCTTATTACTTTCCCCTTCTGTGAGGGACTTGGTATGAACTCATAGGTTCCTCCTTGTATCCTAGTTTCTCTGGCAGTGTGAATTACAGTCTGGTGATCATTTGCTCTATGTCTAAAATGCAAATATGAGTGAGTACATACAGTATTCCTCTTTTTGTGACTAGATTACCTCACTCAAAATAGTTTCTTCAATTCCATCCATTTGCCTGCAAACTTCAAGATTTCATTGTGTTCCCCCCCCCCCCACTGAGTAGTATTCCATTGTGTAAATGTACCACAACTTCTTTCCCCATTCTTCAGTTGAGGGGCATCTAAGCTGCTTCCGGGTTCTTGCTATTAAAAATAATGCTGCTATGTAGATAGTTGAACAGAAGTCTTTGTTGCATGGATGTGTATCATTTGGATATATGGCTAAGAGTAGAATGGTAGTGTTGTGTGGTAGACTAGACTGATTCCAATTTTCCTGAGGAACTGCCATACTGATCTCCAAAATGGCTATATGAGTTTACACACCCACCACCAGTGGAGGAGTGTTCCCCTTTCTCCATATCCTCTCCAGGATAACCTGTCATTGGTATTTATAATTTTAGCCATTCTGGCAGAAGTAAGATGATATCTCAGAGTTGTTTTTATTTGCATTTCCCTGATAGCTAAAGATGTTGAGCACTTTCTTAAGTATCTTTCAGCCTTTTTATTTCCTCTGTTGAGAATTCTCTCCTCAGTTCTGTACCCCATTTTTAAATAGCATTATTTGGAGTTTTGGTGATGAGCTTCTTGAGTTCTTTGTCTATTTTGGAAATCATTCCTCTGTCAGATGTGGGTTTGGTGATTTTTTTCCCATTCTGCTGTTTTGTCTTGTTGACTGTGTCCTTTGCCTTACAGAAGCTTCTAAGTTTCAAGAGGTTCCATTTATTAATTATCGATCACATTGTGTGTGCTATGGGTGTTATGTTCAGGGTTCAGATACCAATTTGCTCAAGGGCATCTCCCAATTTCTCTTCTAAGAGGTTCAGTGTGGCTGGATTTATATTGAGGTCTTTGATACAATTGAACTTGAATTTTGTGCATGGTGATAGACATGGGTCTATCTGCAGTCTACTATACACCATCATCCAGTTGTGCCAGCACCATTTGTTGAAGATGCTTTCATCCTTCCATTGTATACTTTTAGCTGTTTTGTCAAAAATCAGATGTTCTTATGTGTGTGTGTTAATATCAGAATTTTTTTTTCGATTCCATTGGTTTACCTGTCTATTTTTGTGCCAGTACCATGCTATTTTCAGGACTAAAGGTATGTAGAAGAGTTGGAAGTCAGGGGATGGTGATGCCTCCTGAAGTTCCTTTATTGGTTGCTTTGGCTATCCTGGGTCTTTTGTTTTTCCATATAAAGTTGAGGATTATCATTTTAAGGTCAGTGAAGAATTTTGCTGGGATTTGCAGCCATTTTCACTATGTTTATCCTACCTATCCAAGAGCATGGGATATCTTTCCATTTTCTGGTATCTTCTTTAATTTCTTTCTTTAAAGACACAAAGTTCGTGCTATATAGGTGTTTCACTTGTTTGGTAAGCGTTACCCCAAGATACTTTATGTTGTTTGTGGCTATTGTAAAGGGTGATGTTTCTCTGATTTCTTTCTCAGCCTCTTTGTCATTTGTATATAGTAAGGCTACTGACTTTTTTGAGTTAATCTTGTATCCTGCTCACTTGCTGAAGCTGTTCATCAGCTGTAAGAGTTCCCTGGTAGAGTTTTATTTTGTTTTGTTTTGGTTTTTTTTTTTTTTTTGGTCACTTATATAAACTATTGTATCATCTGTAAATAGTGACAGTTTGATTCCTTCCTTTCCAATTTGTATCCCTTTTATATCCTTTTGTTGTCTTATTGCTCTAGCTAAAACTTCAAGCACAATATTGAAGAGATATGGAGAGAGTGGGCAGCTTTGTCTTGTTCCTGATTTTAGAGGAATCACCTTAAGCTTCTCTCCATTCAGTTTGATGTTGGCTGCTGGTTTACTGTATATTGCTTTTATTGTGTAAAGGTATGTTCCTAATCTCTCCAAGACCTTTATCATGAAAGGGTGTTGGATTTTTCCAAAGGCTTTTAAGCATCTAGTGAGATGATCATGTGGTTTTTCTTTTTCGGGTTTATATCATGTATCATATTGATAGATTTTCATAGGTTGAACCAACTCTGCATCCCTGGGATGAAGCTTACTTGGTCATGGTGGATGATTTCTCTAATGTGTTCTTGGATTTGATTTGAAAGCATTTTATTGACTATTTTTGCATCGATATTCATGAGGGATATTGGTCTGCAGTTCTCTTTCTTAGTTGTGTCTTTCTGTGGCTTGGGTACAAGCAGGTATAGCTATCCTAATATCTAACAAATTAGACTTCAAACCAAAATGAATCAAAAGAGATGAAGAATATCATTTCATATTCATCACAGGAGAAATCCATCAGTACAAAGTGTCAATTTTGAACATCTATGCCCCAAATACAAAGCCCCCCTGCATTGGAAAAAGAAACACTACTAATGCTCAAAGCTCAAATAAAACCTCAACACTCCACTCTCACCACTAGACAGGACCACCAGACAGATACTCATCAAAGAGACAAAAGAATAAACAGAAGCTATGTCTCAATTGGGTTTAACAGACATCTATAGAACATTTCATACAAACACAAAAGAAAAAACCTTCTTCTCATCTCCACATGGAACCGTCTGTAAAACGGACCACATATTAGACAACATAGCAAACCTCAGCAGATACAAAAAATTGGAAGTTCATGGCATTAAGTGTCCATATGAAGAAAACAGAGGGTAGTCATATTAGTGAATTAACAGCACAACTGGAAGCCCTAGGGAAAAAAAAAAAGAAGCAAACTCACCCCAGAAGAGTAGACACCAGGAAATAATCAACTTGAGAGCTAAAATCAATAAAGTAGAAACTAGGAAAACATTACAAAGATTCAATGTAACATAGAGTTGGTTCTTTGAGAAAATCAACAAGATAGACAAGCCTTTATCCAAACTAACCAAAATGCAGGAAGAGAACATGCAAGTCAACCAAATCAGAAATGAAAAGGGGGACATGAAAATGGACACTGAGGAAATCCAGAGACTTTTCAGGTCATACTTTGAAAATTTGTACACTACAAAATCAGAAAATTCAAGGGAAATGGACAAATTTCTGGATAGCTATCATTTACCAAAATTAAATCAAGAACATATATGCTATTTAAGTTGACCTATATCTCGTAATGAAACAGAAGCAGTCATCAAAATCTCCTAGCCAATAAAAGCCCAGGGCCAGCTGGCTTCAGTGCAGAATTCTACCAGAAGAGCTAATACCAATACTCCTCATATTGTTACACACACAATAGAAGCAGAAGGCTCATAACCAAACTCTTTTTATGAGGCTACAATTACCCTGGAACCCAAGCCACACTAGTTTTGATTTATGTTTTGCTTTGCTTTATTTTGGTTTTTGGTTTATGTTTTCAGAGCTTAAATTCCTGCTTCTCCTATCAGTGGTGTTAATCTCACTCAAGAGAAACAAAACCATAAGAAAACACATGTAACAGAGGTTTTATAATTATGACTTCAATTTACACAGTGAAAGCACAAATATACAGCACAAATATACCTCACTTATCCTATCACTCCACCCACTTATCTTTTCTTCAATTATTTAATTTCCATTTTCCCTAAATATAATTCTCATACATACTAAAGAAAGCTCCCAAATCACTATTGAAGACAGATTCTAGAGATTAGAGGTAACAATACTGTTCAAAAAATCTGTGTGCCAGCTTCAGTAATTTACTTCCAAGTGCTCTGTAAAATAATAATAGAAGCATTTTTAAAGATGAAACAAGTGGTTGTTATATGATGTGGCTGGTAGAGCATTTATATAACATGTAATAACCCCCTGGATTCAACACAGTACCACAAAAAATAAATACATAAATAAAAATAAAGGCAAAATGAATAATGATTATTACAAGAGTAATAACAAAAACATAATGCAAACACTGAACAAATAACAAAGCATGTGGAGTAAGAACTATGTAATATACTTGTTATATATAGAACTACCTTGCCCCAAAGAATTGATGATGATCTGTACCTCAGAAAATAATCTCATCTCAAAACAGGGTCACCTTAGAGACAAACAGGTTAAAATGAGGACATTAAGGCAAAATCCTGATCCAGCGTGGCTGATAGCATTATAAATATTGAGATTTTAGAATGACTATGTTTGGAAGAGAGACAATGTGAAAATTCACAAGGAGAAGATGACCATTTTACTGGCACATCTACACATCTCTAATGAGAACTGCTCTCAGACAGCCAAAATGAGGAGATGGGAGTTTATGTGACCTACAAACGTGGCTCAGTGGAAAGGTGATAAAGGATGTCCTTCTATATGCTTTGAATATATGTTGCTTTTATTGGTTGATGAATAAAGATGTTTTCGCCTATGGCAGGGAATAATATAGCTAGGCAGAAAATCCAAGCAGAGATATGGAGAGAAAGCAGGCAGAGTCAGGGAGCTGCCAAAATGGTAAGGTGCCAGAACATTACCAGTAAGCCACACATATACAATGATACACAGATTAGTAAAACTGGGTTAATTTAATTGTGAGAGCTAGTCAGTAATATGCTTGATCTATTGGCCAAACAATTATAATTAATATTAAGCCTCTGAGTGTTTATTCAGGAACTGGTGGGTGAGTGAAAAACTTCCATTTACAGAAAAGATTCTTTGCAGCTCTTTTGGATTAGAGCTTTATTCCCAACATCCAAATCTGATTTCTAATAGCCATCTCTATCCCCAGTTCCAGGAACTAATAATGGTATCCTCTTCTGGCCTCTGGGGACACCTGAATATGTGAACATACACACATATATGCATATAATATGTTGCATAGTGTATACTATTTCTTTTTTAAATTATACATTGGATAACTTACTTCCTTTTTACATGAAAAGTAAAATGTTTGTTATTCATATTTTATTCTTTAAAACAAATTTTAAATTTAAATATATTTTGATCATGATTTCCCCTCCCACAAGTTCTTCCAGCTCCTCCCTACTCCCTACCCACCCAACTTTTAAATTCTTTTTTAAAATCCCAACAAAACAACAAAATCCCCCAAATCCAATAAAATAAAATAAACCACCACCACCCAGGGGAAAAAAAAAACTGTAACCAAATAAAAGCACAAAACCCTATGGTATCCATTATATGTTGACCAACTACTCTGAACAGGAGGCCTGCCTTAGAGTGGTTGATTCCCCAGTGTCACTCCATTGGAGAAAATTGATTTTTTTCCTTTCCCAGCCATATAAATGGCAGTTCTATTGCTAACCTTTATCCTAGTGGCTAGGTTTTCACTGGGTTAGAAAGATGGCTCAGCCATTAAAGTCTAGGATCATAACCCAAACAAATTTTTCTTAAAAGAAGAAATTCTGCCCTTGAGTCTTCAGAAAGAACCTATTCCTGTTGAAACTTTTATTCAGATTTGTAGCCTCCAGAACTGCACAAAATTAATGGCTTTCTTTTAAATCACCTGTTATTTGGTACTTTATTACCACAGCCCAAGGAAACTCATATATTACTCACACTTTATTTCATAGTTAATAATATGGTCTTATTCAAGCTCATTTTAACATATTTTACATCTTAATGCAATTTGGTGCTCACATTGCTAAAGCCCTTACAGGAACTAAACATATTGCCTACCTTTGGATTTCTATTGTTTGATTGCTGTGCCCTGCACTTCTAACTTGCCCACTCTTCTGGGCTCAATCATTTTCAGTTGTTAACAAAAGTTACAGAATGTAGTGGGATATTCACTTTGTCTCCTTCTGTGGCACTGACCACACCCATTGGGGGGATGGAGCCAGGGGCGGAAGTGACCTGGGGAACTAGGTCTGAGGAGGAGCAGGAAAGCGTTCTCTTGCCAGCCACACAGAGACAGGAGAACAGAAACAGCAGGCTACCTGGACAGTCACCCAAGGTCTCACAGCAATACTGGTATACCCAGTTTTGGCTAAAGCCAAGAGTACTTGACAGACCACAACAACAGCAGGGAGACAGAAAGGCTGTCTTACCCTGACTTGGCAAGGTTCAACAGTCTTCTATATTTTTCTCCTGCAAGCAAATAGGACTGCATGTCCAAATCAGTGGTCAAAGTGGGGACAGTTCTTTGCCCAAGAGGCCATTAGCCAAGGTGAGGATGAACTACAGAAGGGGCAACAACAGTGTCCACGGTGTTGTCAGGAGCAAGTATCTCATGTCAACAGAGTACTAATATTAAAACATTTAAATGCCATGTTCTGCATGTCTATGAAGTGATTGAAGATTAAGCATCTATGTCTGACTAATCTCATAGGTAAAGGAAACATGAGTGAAGATAATCTGTACGATTCAGGAACTTAGCTAAAAAAACTGAATGAAACTTCCCTGAGTAAAGCAAGGACAAATACCTAATCAGTATAACTATGTATATATACATACATATAAATCCCTAAAATAGAGGTAGAGTAGAAATGTCTAGACAAGAGGTAGAACTATAAAGGGCAGCATGATAAATGTCCCAAATTGTACCAATATATGAAATGTCTTGAATACAAGAAAAGTATACATACATAGAATATGGCAAGGATAAATGTGCATAAATTGTATCAATATACGAAATGTCTTGAACATAAGTAAAAGTACATAGAATATGGTAAAAATAATGTGCATAAAACATCATAAGTGGAAAGATTTCACACAATACAACACAATACAATATACAATTCTTCCGGGAAGGGAATATAAACTTTATTTTACATAGCTTACCACAAATAAAAATATATAACAATATAATCTGTACAATACTATTATCTCACTCTTACTCAATAATTCACAAGAAGACAGGCTAGTCTACCTATATCCCATCTAAACCATATATTTCCCAACCATACCCTATTCCTGTCTAAAAGATAAACCAGAAGCTAAGCATCACCTTCGATACCCAACCCTAAGTAATTAAAAACAACCAAAAGAAGATGAATATTATCCCCAAATTCCAAGAGTAGGGAAAGGGGGCATCATTATCTTAAGGTTACTTCCTGCTGAAATGGGACAATGATTGCTCCATGGGATCCTGTGAAAAGAAAATTTTTAGCAACCAAATTTCTCAACAGAACTGGCTGTGACATATGTAGCTAGTCACTGTATGGCAGAAAATGCTTGACTGCAGTTCAGTTTGAAACTCTGGCCAGGGTTTAATAAGAAGGTGCACCATTACAGATAGCTAGTCATGAGTTGTCTCAAGCAAAACAGTCTTAAACTGGTTTTAGGGTGATATTTGTAGTCCAGATGCATCAGGTTAAGTCAAGTGGAAATGATGACATGGGGCCCCATCTTCTTTCCAGAGAGTTCAAAGATTGCTGTTGGGAATTGTTAGTATTCCTTGTGGAAAACTTAAGCATCAATAGTTTTTTTATTTATTTTATTACTTTTTTATTTATTTCATATAACCAAGTTTAAATGAAAACAAACATTTATAGATAATATTTGGGAATTTGGGCATCATTCTTTCCAAACTACTTCCTGCTGGTAAGGGGCACTGTCATGGGAGATTTGAGGAAGATTCAGAAATCCTGGCTGTAGTCTGTAAGGCGGCTTTGTCCAGCTGTTTTTTAATGTAGGATCACTTGGTACTCTGTTTCAGGTGGTCTGGCTTGATCAAACCACATTAGTGTGGAAGGAATCCACATCTTTTCATTTTCTGTGGAAACAAAAATAGAAATCCTTTTCCCCGGTAACTTAAATTTTGGAGTCAAAAGCATTTTTTTTAATTCAATTTATTATTTTATATGTCAATCCCAGTTCAATCTCCCTCCCTACCTCCCTTTTACCCTCTCTGCCATCTCACATGCACTCTAACCACCCTCCCCTCCCATCCCCCACCCCAATTCCATATATAGGAAATGCCATCCAGTCGGAGTCATGTAGATCTGACAGGTAATGTGAAGTAGGGACTAGGGCTTCTCTCCTGTCTCTAGATTAAGGCAGTTATCCCTCATGGGGGATGTGTTCACAAAGTCCTTTTGTGCACCAGGGATACATCCTGGCTCCACTGTCTGAGGTCCCTTAGACTGCTCAGTCCTTCTGGCTGAGACCCATGTTCAGGGGGGCCTGAGTCAGTCCCATGCTGGCTTCCCAGCCCGTTTTCTCCTTCTTGTTCAGGTAAGCTGTCTCTATGTGTTTCTGCTGCCTTGTCTTGTCCTCTCCATCTGCATCTGGTTTCCAGTGGCACAGACAATTAATAAATGGGACCTCTTAAACATCAATATTACAGTAAATTTTTTGAGTTTTTAAGGTATGCATTAGGGAAAGGCAACAATAAACATTAAAATGTATATGAGAAAATTAGGATTTCAGAGAGAAAATTGTGTATAAGCGAACAAGTCCCCAGATTTTGTTTTCTTCTGCCTTACACCAATTGGCTTCTTGATTTAATGCAGAAACTGTGAATTTAATCTTAATAACATGCTAGAATTTAGAGAAGGAAAGCCAAATCCAACGCCAAAGCCAGCATTGGTTTACATGAATTGGGACTACAGGAATACTAGATAGTAAAGAGATATAGGTTTCTGTATAGAAATAGTTTACTAGAATTAAATATTTTTACCGTAAATCAGATTCCTCTGCTTTAAGTGATTGTTTCTGGAGAACTGTCTTCTCTTCTGTAGGTAACTACATGTTCAGTTTCTTTTGGCTATTTGAAGATAGGTTTTCTCTGTTTTCCTGTAAGAACAAAAACATAACACTTCCCCTAGCTTTGTGAGGTGTCCGCACATCTCATGGGACCTAATTTGTTGGATGACTTGTCATTTCTCTTCATTAAGATGTTTCTCTTGTTCAACTAGGATGTTGATTAACTAGGATGTTTCTTCTCCTGTAGATACAAATGTGAAACCCCTACCCCAACATAACACATATCCTGGTTTCCATTCTGAGGTCAATACATCCTTGAAGTACACTGGCTGATTTAGTTCAGAAGTTTTTTCTATTGTCCAGTGTCTTTCTGCGGCTGTTTTTCCTTTTTCGTCAGCATTAAGAAAGTTTAATGTTAACAGAGCATTATGTAATCTGTGCTTGGGTGTCTTGGTTCCTCCTGCCTGTTTATGGAGCATTTCTTTTAAATTACAATTGGATGTCTCAACTATAGCTTGTCCTGTAGGATTGTATGGTATACCTGTTATGTGCTTTATGTTATAATACTCAAAAACCTGTTTCAATTTGCTGGAGACATATGCTGGAGCATTGTCAGTTTTTATTTGTGCAGGGATGCCCTTACCTCTAATAGGTGTGTGATAACAAAATCAGCCTTTTCAGAGCTCAGAGCAGTTGCCCATTGAAACCCTGAAAATGTATCTATAGTATCATGCATGTATTTTAATTTTCCAAATTCTGCAAAGTGAAAAACATCCATTTGCCATATTTCATTTCTATTTATACCTTTAGGGTTACTGCATTTTGATAAAGGAGTTTGGTTATAGAATGAGGAAGTAGGACATTTCCTTACTATTTCTTTGGCTTGTTCCCAAGTGATACAAAAATCCTTTTTTAAAACTTTGGTGTTCACATGGTGTTTCTTATGAAACTCTGAGGCTTCTACCACACTTCCTATTAACAACCGATCAATTTTATCATTGTCTTGGGCTAGAGACCTGGCAGACCCGTATGGGATCTGATGAGTGTTATATATATAGGATGAGTCCTCTTTCTGATAGTATCTTGTAGCTGTATAAACAGTGAAGTTAATTCCTTATCATCAGGAATACATTCTGCAGTCTCAATGTGTAAGACGACTCTCTCTGCATATTGATAGTCAGTAACAATATTGAGGGGTTCTGTAAAATTCATAAGTACCATGAGAATGGTATACAATTCTGCCTTTTGTACATAATTGTAAGGGTTTTGAACCACTTTACTTATTTTTCCTGATTTATATCCTGCCTTACCTGATTTGTTTGCATCAGTGTAGAATGTATGAACTCCAGAAATAGGTGTTTTTCTTACAATGTGTGGAAGGATCCAAATCGTTTTAATTCTTTCACTTTTGGGATAATTGTTGCTAATCATTCTCAAAAAATTACTGCATGATCTATGCCAATATTCATTATCTTTCCATAAGGAGGAAATTTCCTCATTAGTTAAAGGTACTATAATTTCTGCTGGGTCCCTTCCTGTTAGCTGACGAAGTCTTTATTTACATTTTATAATCAAGTCAGTGACCTTTTCTACATATGTTTTTAGTTTTTTATTCTGTATATGTGGTAGGAATATCCATTCTAATATGATATCTTCTCTCTGCATAAAAATCCCTGAAGGGTATTCTCTAGATGGTAATATAAACAGAATACAGTTTAAGTTTGAATCCACATGGTCCACATGTGCCTCTAGTATCCTCTCTTCTACCCATTCTAATTCCTTTTCAGCTTCTGCTGATAATATTTGTAGAATATTCAAGTCCTTGTCTCCTTTTAGGGCCATTTTCAAGTTTTTCAAATCATTCCCTTCTACTCCAATAATGGATTGCAGTTGAGAAATCTCTCCTAGTAATTTTTGAAGATCATTAAGAGTCTGTTAGCAATCTCTCATGATCTGTACTTTTTGTGGTCTAATTTTCTGTAGACCTATTTTATATCCTAAGTAGTTGATAGACTCTTCTTTTTGTATTTTTTCAGGTGCAATTTGTAATCCCTAGCAAGGTAAAACTTCCTTTACTTTCTCAAACATTTTTTCTAATATTTCTCCTTTAGAGTCAACTAACAATATGTCATCCATGTAATGATAGATCATGGATTGTGGAAACAGTTTACGAATTATTTCGAGCTGTTTTTGTACAAAACACTGGCACAAGGTGGGGCTATTTAGCATTCCCAGTGGCAAAACCTTCCATTGATAACTAATCACCAGTTGAGAATTATTATAATTAGATACCGTGAAGACAAATTTCTCTTTATCTTGTTCTTGTAAAGGTATAGTGAAGAAGCAATCCTTTAAATCAATAACTATAATAGGCCATTCTTTAGGTATCAAAGAAGGCAAGGGCATTCCAGGCTGTAGAGAGCCCATTGGCTGGATAACTTTATTGATGGCTCTCAGGTGTGTAAGCATTCTACATTTGCCAGATTTCTTTTTGATCACAAATACAGGAGAATTCCAAGGGCTGGTTGATTCCTCGATATGTCCAGCATTTAGCTGTTCCTGAACCAGGTTTTCTAAAGCCTCTAACTTCTCAGAGGTCATAGGCCATTGCCCTACACAGACAGGTTCATCTGTTAGGCATTTTAAGGGTAGGGCTTTAGGTTCTTCTGTTTGTTCAGTACTTGTATTCTGTTTTGTACAGCCTGTTTTTGTACAGCTATCTTGTATAGTACTTTATAATATTTTTTTTCACATTCATGAGGTGGTTTATGGTTCATATCTAATACTGGAGGAATTTTAATCTCTGCATTCCATTGCTGTAATATATCATGACCCCATAGGTTTATTGCTATATCAGCAACATATGGTCTCAACCTTCCTCTCTGTCCTTCCGGTCCTATACATTCAATCCATCTCATGCTCTGTTTTACCTAAGACAGGCTTCCAATTCCTCAGAATTGCAAATTTACCTCTTGCAGGGGCCATTTTGGAGGCCAGGATTTATTAGTTATGATAGTTATATCCGCCCCTGTGTCCAGTATTCTTTAAACAGTCTGTTATTCATTTTAACTATCAATCTAGGCCTATGACTATTTATAGAGGTTTGCCAAAATATATGTTTTTTTGTTTCCTTCTTTCATGTTTGATTCAACTTCCTTCACTAGTTTATCATCAAGAGCGGTATGAGTTTTTACAATAGGCACACAATTTTCTAATTGTCCTGTGGCAGTTTGTCCTCCACTGTAAGTGGGAATGTTTGGACCATCTTTGACATGGGGCCCTTTGAGAGGCCCCCCCAAGGAATTTCTTGATGGTAAAGGGTTTTCTTGCTTGTCTCTGGCTGATCTACATTCATTGGTCCAGTGTCAGCCTTTGCTACACCTTCTACATAACCCAGGGGGCTGAGTCCTTCTGTTCAATTCATACATGGGAGTGTTATTTCTAGAAATAATTTGCCTACAATTTCTTTTTAGATGTCCTATCTTACCACAGTTAAAACATCTGACATGTTTTTATCTTTTCAAACCTTTGGAGATGGCTTCTCCTACCCAAGCTTCTATGTCACCATAGTTAAGACCTCTGTTATCTTGATGTCTTCTCAGGTCTTTAGATATGGCTTCTCCTACCCAAGCTTCTGTGTCACTATAGTTAAGACCTCTGGTAACTTGATGTCTTCTCAGACTTTTAGATATGGCTTCTCCTACCCAAGCTTCAGTGTTATTGTCATTATACTCAATGTTGGCTATATATAGGACTCATTCGCCTAAGGGTGCTGATTTGATTTTTAAAGGCCAAAGCACCTGTTTGCACTGTGGATTTGCATTCTCATAAGCTAATGATTCTATGAGTATTCGCCTAGAATCTGTGTCAGCTACCTCTAATTGTATTGCCCTAGACAAGCTTTCTAGGAATATACTAAAGCGTTCTCTTGGTCCTTGCCCTATCTTAGTATAGGATTCTATCCTCTCCCCTAGTTCATGAACCTTGTCCCAAGCATTTAAAGCTGCTGTACTGCATAGAGACAAGGTGTGGTCATCATAGGCAGCTTGAGTTTCTGGGTCAGCATAAAGACCCTCACCAATAATTTTTTCTTGTGGAGCTTTATAACCTTTCTTTAAGCCCTGTATTTCAAGAACTTTTGCTTCCTCTCTCCATAAAGCCCTCCATTCTAATTGAATGGAGTTTTCAAGGACAGCTGATATTAATTGATCCCAATACTTAGGGGTTACCTTGTTATTCCTTGCCCATGACTCTAATAATTGCTTCACATATGGTGAGTGCATGCCATAAGAGACTACTGCTTCCTTTATACCTTTTAAATCTTTCATACGTATTGGTTCCCACTGATATGCAATGTCACCTTTTGGGTGTTTTTTCGTGGCTGGTTTTTCACTAATAGATACAGGGAAAACTCCCCTGACCCTAAATTGTGTAGAAAATTTTAAGTCTCTTTCATGCTCTGTTCTCTGTTGTTCTTCTTATGATGTATAAAATTGAAGATCTTCTAAGTCCTGAAATATATTCACCATTTTTTTTTTTTGAGTGTCTGAACTTCTTGAACCATATAACTTTCTAGAGACTTCATTGAATCAGTCAATCTTTTAATTTATCCAACTACAAATGATTCCATATTTTTAACATTCTCATCCTTAGATATTATCTGGATGGCATGTAAACTGCCTTCCAGAAACAAGCTAGCTATCCGCTAGCTTGCCATTATCCTCAGACATGGAACAGATTCTGTCTGCTAGTCTTTCCATGTAATGTTCCAGTTTTTTAACCTTATTAGTAGATTCATCCAACCAGGAATGAGCTGTTTCTGCTAGCATGTTAATGCATTGCATTGTTTCCATTTTGGTTATTGAGGCATTAGATATGGAACAAATTTTTTTTTCTAGTTGGTCATTTTTATGTTCCATGTCTTGCATTATACCTGTCAGCTCTCTATTGTCATCTTCAATATTCTGAACCTTTTCCTCTAAGCTTTTTACATTATTCATTCTAATTTTAAGCTCTCCATTGTCATTTTCAATATTCTGAACCTTTTTTTCTAAAGAGTCTATGCTTTGCGTTCTAATTTTGAACTCTCCATTGTTATTTTCAATATTCTGAATCTGGTTTTTCTAAACATTCTATGTTTTGAGTTCTAATTTTAAACCCTCCATTATCCTTTTCAATATTCTGAACCTTTTTTTCTTAACAATCTATGTTTTGTGTTCTAATTTTGAACTCTCCATTGTCATTTTCCATATTTTGAATTCTTATTACTAACTCTCTTATGGTTTGTACAAGTTCCTTATTATCTACTCTAATCTAAAACCATTTCTTTAAAAATATCATAGTAATGATTAAACCCATTGCTATTTCAAAAAAAATGTGTATATTGGTTAAGTCATGATTTTCTTCTGTTAACATTCTTTTTATACAAGAATTAAAAGAATTCCTAAAGTCCTGCATTGAAAGATTATCTGCCATAGTTATGGGACAATTTATCTCAGATATTATATCAACTTAAATTGCGAAGAATGTTGCAATTACCTTAGGTGTAGTTCTGCTCTCCTGCAACTTTGATGGTTTTAGTTGTGGTAGTTACCCCTGGAGGTGTCCCACCAAATAGTGTGTGGCAGCAGATGATCCTTCTGATCTTGGTCCCTGTAGAATAGCTCTTAACAAACTATGGCAAGTGAAATTTTGTTAGACAAATGAGTAAAAGGAGCCTTGTGGAATTGCTTGGACCACAGGGCTAACTGCAGGAAACACACAAGCAGGGTGGGCACCAAGTGGCTCTGCCTGAATGCAAAGTGGGAAAATGGGCAAAAATAAGAAGCAGTGAGTGCCTTCTCAGGGTTGCTACAGAGGCAAAAGAGTTGTAGGGCAGGGGCAAATGTCCCAATACTGTGGTTTGTCTACTTGGTTAGACAAGGGATCCTGCCCATTTGGGGATAGTGGGGAAGGGTAGCGGCTTCTGCTGCCTGTGTGAAAGCCAAGTCCCAAGTCTGAAGAAAGTCCAGATCCTGCTTCTGACATTTCTTCCCCTGGCTCCACCCCCAGTGGGTGTGGTCAGTGCCACAAAAGGAGACAAGTGAATATCCCACTACAACAGAACATATTTTTTTAACCGACAGTACACTTCTCCCTTAGACAAGTGAGACAAACTGCATAGTTAAAAAAAAAAAAAAAAAGATGTTACCTCCTACTCAGCGATGGTGTGGCTTCACAATGGGATAAACTAAGAGATTTGAAAAGAATCATTAATCATAGCACTGGGTTCAATTCCCAACACCCCCCCAAAAAAAATCAATGTATCCTATTGCAATGAAATGCATTACAAAAATACCTACAATGGTATTTTCTATAATTTTCAACTATTCAAAGAAAAGTGGTCACTTTTTTTTAAAATTTCTACATAAAGTTACATGTAATTAGGTCATTGTGTCTTAACATTTCTTGAACATGATTATGATGGGCATAAGTATTTTGAGAGAGTTACACCTTAAAGAGGATATAAGTGAACTCAGACTAGAGTCAGCTATTTTAGAATATATTAAAACTATATGAATCATTTAAATACCTTAAACATATTCTCAAAGCTATACTTGTTTCATATTATACTATTCTTATTGGACTGAAATCAAGTCTAAAACATATTTAGAGTTCCGAATTTAGAATGCCGTGCATATTTTTAAATTCTAAACGCAGGGACTCAAGGGGAAATACCATAAAAGTTCTTGAAAAGAAAAAAAAATACTCTAATAGCATCATGACAAAACATTGAAAAAGACTGTCAAGCTGAGCATTTGACTGATGATGACCCTAGACGAGATGTCAGTTCTTAGCTATATTTTCAAAAGCATCAAAGTCATTCTTCAGTCTTCTGGAAATTGTCAGATTTGTCTGGAGTTGCTGCTACTTTCCATCTATATTTCTCTTTTCACAAAAACTTAAAAAGCAAAAAGCTACCAATAAACTTTATCCTTTGAATTTGCTCATCAAAGAGAAGTCATTTCATACTTTTTTTTCTAAAATCATTTACATCTTTACAGACATACTTGAATTACCATCATTGCAATAAAAGGAAAATTCAGAATGAGTTGAAAATGTCAGAATACAGTGTTCTGGTTTGTGAATTAAATGTGCATAAAACTACCATGTGCTGAAGGTTTGGTCCCTGCATGGTGGGTTTGATCTTGAAACTTATAACCTAATCAATGGCATAAACTGTTGGTGGACTAAAAGTTTGGTAGCAGTATTGGGAAATGGTGAAAACTAGGAGATGGTGCCTGTTGAAGGATGTAAAACAAATGTTGAAAGAAGAAGAGCATATAGTTTCTTCACATTATTTCAGGCCCAACCAGAGAATTAGCCAGCCTTCGGTTGCAGTCTATAAAGTCATGTGCCTAGATTAAAAACTTCCCACTCTTCAATTTCTCAGACATTAATTCACACCAATAAAAATTTTTCCTTATCACAACAATAAAAATCCTACATAAGACAGAAGATTGTTTCCAAGAGTGGGGTTTTTGCTATGACTACTACTGACAAAATATTCAGAAGCCTACCCCCTACTTTCTGCAAAGATTTGGGGAAGCAAGCTAGAAAATACCTATAGTAGCTTAAGCTTTCTAGATGCTTTTGATGGGTGCTCAGGAGAGCAGAATCTTGACAAGAATTATAATATGAAATGGGAGTAAGGACTCTATTGCAAATTATACAGGAGTCCATTTATGTTACACTGTGGCAAAGAAAATATTTATATTCTGTCTCTGTCCTTAGACTTTCAGAAAGGCAGAGTTTAAACATACTAGACATACTGACAGGAAGGGACATAACTGTAACACCGCACTCAAAAAGTAGGGGTATGATGGTTGGAAGATAGGAAGTACACAGAGGTAGGAGGACTGTGGCATTGCAAATTTGTAGCTAACCTGGCATGGGCACTAGCTTTTTTTCAATAGGTTGAAATAATAATTGGAATTAAAATTTACAGAGAGAACACTTTTATTTAAGATCATGATTAAATATCTAACAAAGCAAATTAAGGAAGTTAGTTTGATTCAGGGCTTTAGGGATGCAGTGGTTTTTTTAAAACATCAGTGTCATTTCAAAAAGTGGAAGTCTTTTTTTTTTTTTTCCTGGAACAACTCAGAAATCAGTAAGACCCACCAATCACAGTTTCTAATTTAAAAGACTATACCTTGTATAAAGAGAAACTTCATGGCACCCTCTTTCACAGGACTATCTAGAAAGCTGTTTTACCAGTACTTGAAAAACATGATTCATATTTAGCCATTGAGGCACTCAGAGCCCACTGCAGTCATGATCTAAAACATCTCTGCTTATGGCGGCTGCAGAACTTGGTATCTTCCATATTATCACAATTTTGCAGGCATAAAGATTGCAAGCATTGCCTGGAAGCTTCCAGAAATATTTAAGAAGAAAGTTTAGAAGGTCAGGTAGTGTATACCAGGATCAAATTCCTCATGAACTTGATCTCAGGGGGAGCAGTGAGTGAAGAGGGAGTTAGGAGAAAGAGAAGGGACAGGAGGAGGGGAGAGGAGAACATGAAGAAGTAGAAAGATTGAGTTGGCAGAGGAATAGAGAAGAGCAAGAAAAGAGATAACATAATAAAAAGAGCCATTATAGATTTTAAGGGAAATCTGGCACTAGGGAAATGTCCAGAGACCTACAAGGATGACCACAACTAACAATCTAAACAATACTGGAGAGGCTACCTTAAATGCCATTCCCTGATAATGAGATAGATAACTACCTTATATGCCATCCTAGAGCCTTCATTCAGTAGCTGATGGAAGCAGAAGCAGACACCCACAGCTAAACACTGAGTTGAACACCTGAAATCCAGTTGCAGAGAGGGTAAAGTGATGAACAAAGGGTGCAGAAACCCACAGATACAGCTGAATTGAGCAAGGGGGAACTCATGAACCCCCAGACTGACAGCTAGAAAACCAGCATAGGACCGATCCAGACCCCCTGAACGTGAGTCTCAGTTAGAAGGACTTGGCAGTCTATGGGACCTCTGAGAGTAGAACCAGGATGTATACCTGGTGCATGAAAGGACTTTGAGAGCACATTCCCTATGGAGGGATACTCCCTTAGCCTAGAGACATGAGGGAGGGCCTAGGCCCTACTCCAAATGACTTGAGATATTTTAATGATCCCTCCTGTAAGACCTCACCCTCCCTGAGGAGTGGATGGGAGATAGGACAGAGAGTGTGGGGGACATGAAAGTATGGGAGGGATAGGGAACTAGGATTGATATGTAAAATAAGAAAAAATATAAAATAAAAACAACAAAAACAAAAGAAAAGAAAACATACACACACACACACACACAAAGGGGGGGGTACTCTTGCTGCCACCCAGAAACTGAAATCAGGTACATGAAAATGACTACAATAAAATGTCAGATGTTCAATTATTCTCCATGAGAGTATCTCATCTGAAAAGATGAGGACAGATTACACCACTACCACAAGAAGTTTTCACCTACATCAACGGATCTAGTCTTTTTCAGAGACTCCCTGTGGATCACCAAAATAATTTCAACCCCTTACAGTCAGGTCAAGTCCATGCTGACTAAATTTTTTGAAGGTAAATCACATCACTGATGCATCTTTAGTCCATAAAGAAACATTAAACACATCAGTACTTGATATTTCTATTTAATTCACTATGACCTTAGATGATCAAAATTGTCAATCAGCCTTTAGTGAATAACACAGCAGTCCTGCTTACTACTGATACAGCATCTCATGGTTTATAAGGCACCTACACATTATCCCACTGGATCTTTACTGCCATTTTTGCAGCAAACTTTAATTATAATAATCATTCAGCAGATACTATTTTTTTCAAAAAAAAGTAAAGAAATATTTCCCTGGTGAGTGAATAGAAGACTACATACACACATACACACACACACACATACACACACACACACACACACACACACACACACACACATGTGTGTGCATGTATCTGTATTTCAAAAAGAAAGGGATGTTGTACAAAGGAGACAGAAGTTAAGAATTTGACCTACATAAAAGTAAGGCTTGAAGACAGATTACATCTTACAAATTTCAAGTGTATATAACTTTTACATACTCAAATTCATCAATTGAAGCCAGTGTTGGCTATATGGGGATAAGATGACAATTAAAGTTAAATAATTTATCAGTATGCAGCCCAAATCTTCACATATACAGTAGGAAATATCGCCCTCTTCTTCCTCACCCACCTGCAAGGAAAACGATATTGAGAAACAAGAAACAACACATTCAGTAGAGCAAACCCTGCTGTACTTGATCTTACAGTTTCAGCCACTGTAACTACCATTGTTTAAGCCATTACTTGTTGAACTGTGGGTCATGACCTCAAGTGGCATTATATACCTGAGTTAATGTAAACATGTAATACAAAAGTGTTTTGGGCAGTATTCACCTGTGCTGTATTGCAGGATTTCACCACAACGTGGGTTCTGAACATACAATATGTATGTTTGGCAGTCTGCATTTTTTCATGCTCTGCAACACCAATGAGTGCCACCTAAATCATCCCTACTCAACTTTGAGACTAGTACACATTATGAATTACAGTGTGTTTACTATATATACCAAGTTTTCTGCTATCATAGAAAAATCACAAGTTAATTACAGAAAACACAGACACTAATATTTTCCCACAATCATTATTATCATGTAAGTTTCAATTTGGTACACCTTTAATGACATGAAGTTAGAACATAATGATTTTTAAAATTGCTCCTTAATTTAATTCCTTGGTATGTCATTTAAAAGCTCCTTAAATAAATTTTGGCTTAAAATTAGGACAAATTTCTAATAATTTCTTAACTGGCCCAAAACATTTGTCTGACATTTTGTAATACATATTTTTTGTGAAGTGGCATTTTCAACATTGACAATTATAATAAAAACAGCAATCAATTCCAGAAAATGTTGAAGGTGTTCTACATCCTGTAGTATGAAATGTTCAGCCAAGATATAAGTATGTAAAAATAAGTACAACCACACCATTAGGCTGAAAATCTGTTTTCATTTTTACTAAATGGTGAAATTATGTACATATGCCAAATATTTGGGTTTTTTCTTTATGATTTATTATCTGTAAATATGAGGTTTACATACCTGTTATATATACTTATATACTCCAGTCACTTAAAAATTCCTTGTGCAAAAGGGGATTATGAGCTATAAAATTTTATAGTGCCTTGGCTTAAAGCATCCAGTCTGTAATGTTTTTATCATACCAGCTATATCAGATCAAGGCAACATGCTTTCCAGAAAAGCAAGAGAGGGAAACAAAAAGCCATTTATTTGCTAGTCTAAAATACAGTTAACACATCTGTAATAGGTGGGAGGGATCTAGGAAGTGACATCTTGAGTTTGAGATGCCAGTTCCAGTAGGACAAAGACAGACAAAATTTCAGAGATGATCTTTGAACTAAACGGGTCAAAAGTGAAAATATAAATGTTATCTAGATTGGCAATTTTTAAACTATTTATGTTCTTTCTTTCCTACATTTTACTAACAAAACATAAAGACTATTATCTAAATTTAAAAACAAATTGAGACAGTTACCTATACATCAGAGCTAATTGAAATTATCCAGAGAATTGTTTAAATGACCTGTTTTAAAATTACTTCTTACTTTTAATATTTTTATTTTTATTAATTAATTTTATCTATTTATTTTACATTCTGAACACAGTTTCTTCTCCCTGCTCTTCTCCCAGAACTTTCCCCCTGTTACAGGCAGGTTTTCCCACTGGTCTGGTCCCAGGGCCAAACCTGCCCCAAATAACACACAGAGACACTGTATTAGTTGGCCGTTTACTAGCATTACTTACTGGCTAGCTCTGTCTTAAATATTAACCCATTTCTATTAATCTAAGTATTTCCACGTGTTCTTATCTTACTGGAGAGAAGGCCCGGCATTCTCTCTCAGTCCTACATATTGACTCCTCCTACTACCTCTTCTCGAATCCTCCTTGTCTTCTAGTCCCACCTATTTTTCTTTCCTATTGTCCAACAGTGTTTTTTTCATTAACTAGTACGAGAAACATATTTACAGAATGACATCTACCATTATCCCCCAACCTTCCCTCTGTCCCCTCATCCACTCTTCCTAGGGTTCTGTTTAGAAAGGGTAGACCTCCCATGCATATCAACGAAACATGGCATTTCAAGTTACTTTTCTGTACCTAAGAACATAAGATATTTGATGAAAATATGTTCCATAATTCTAGGAGGAAGAGCAATGAGAAACATCTCTAACAGAAATGAAGTCACTGTTCTCTCTCCTTTTCCTCCAACATTCCTTGACATTTCCTAGGGCTTTGTCCTTTGACTGTGATAGCTCACCTAAGTCTAGACTATCCCTGCTCAAGAGTTAGCTCTGTGGGAACTAATTTGGGCAATCATATAGAGTCAGAACTCCTCCATGGAAGGAAATGTGATAGTTAGATACACTCTCGGGTTGTTGATGTGGCTACTTTTGCAGAAAACCTAATCTCCAAAACTACTGTTCACAATAAGAACTACCTACATAGACTAACAAATCTTTTCCATAATTTAGACAGAACACCATAATGTAAGACTGTACAATTTAACCAAATAAAACTAATCAATCTAGCTAAAGATAACTTCTTCACACATTTTATAGTGGCCATTCATCAATGTATTTTCTTCTCTTTAACTCTTAACTCTTGATGTAACTCATTCCACTTTGTCCTTGTGGCTAATCATTTGTGGATCAAGGATTATATCCTAGACCAGACCTGATATAAGCTTTTAAAAAATCACAGATAACTGTCAACTGCTCCATCAACTTGTGCTAGATTATCAAAGTGAACTACAATGCTTCCAACCATTAAGAGGAAAGCAACTCCATAGCCCTAGAGAGCAAATACAAGCAATCTGAAAGACTCTGACACAGGCTGTTCCTCTCATCCCTATCTCATCTTCCTTTCCCAAAAATGAGATGACCTCCATGTAATTACTACAGCCAAATCTTCCGACTCTTTCTGAAAAAAAAATTAGTATTGTCATAAAACGTGCAATCATTTTACATGCCTGTACAAATGCCAGTGAATTTTGCAATTTAAGTAAGAAAAAGCTCTCATACAAAAGAAAGAAGAAATGTAAAGAAAATGGGCCTAGGTTGTATGTACTCATACAGAGTCACATTAGGGTCCTAAAAAATTTCTTTTGCGAGATGACTAGAATAAGAAAGAAGTCAAACATTTAAGGAAAAAGACTTATTATTTGGGAACATGCTGAACTGGATCATTAGCAGAATGAGGACAATATAGCAAAAGCTGCCAATCAATGCTTCCTAGTTCCTTTCTTCACACTTCAAAACCACAAATACTCAAAGCTGAGTACAGAAAAATTAACCACACTACGTTTTATCCCATAACTCCTGTGAATTGGGTTTGAGTGGGATAAATGGAAAAACCAGGTGAAATTGATAATTTATCTAGCATAAAAACTAAAAAGAACATGGTATATTTAGTTTGTAAATTCAGAATCCTTTCTAGCAGATAATTTCATTTTCATATTAAATCAAAGTATAACTTATGCCAAGGAACCTGAATTAATCAGGGATTGTCCCATAAAATCTTTATTTATATTTCACATTTCCATTCCTTTTTCTGTAATATACCCAAGGGATTCCTGAGTTTGAACTCACTATTCAACCATGTGGAATGGCAACAGGGAAGGAAAAACTCCTTAAAAGAAAGTTACTAGGCTGGAAAGGTGATGCCTCAGTAACATGCTTATAGTTCAAATCTCAGCACACACACACATATATATATATGTGTGTGTGTGTGTGTGTGTGTGTGTGTGTGTGTGTGTGTGTGTGAAAATAGATACAAATTACACTAATAATGCTTGAAAAGGCTACAGGGAAACATTTTATAAATTTACTTAAACTACATAATATACAACCACATATGCATATGTTAATTGGTTATAGCATATAAGGTACTTATGCACTCCAAAAGACATGGACTATCTAACAAAACCCAATGTCAAGCATACAAAACCATTCTTCAAGTTGTTAGTCAGAAGAGTTCAAGATACTTCCCACAATGGTAATAGCCACTGGTTACCTCCTAGAAATTGAAGGTAGGATTGCTGAAGACACCACATACTTAGGGTACAAGTTGGAACAATGAAACTGGAATTGACCTAGAAGCTTCTCATTGAGGACTACCTCATAGTATTAGAAGTTGGTATACAAGGTGCCAAGGAAGGAAAGCAATCAATAGTTCTATCCAACTATAAGTACTACAAACCTTAACAATTACTAGTAAGACAATGTAGTCTTAATAGTGCAATAGTAGTATATTTATCTTAGGTGTGACCAACAGTTATCTAACTGAAATGAAGGTTAACTCAATAGGAGAGAATTCATGTCTGGTACTATAAACAGAGCTAACTGTAGCTAGAGAGGGTAAAGACCCTAGAAGAGAACCTCCCAATGCCATTTCCTAAAGCAATATAATTTTTAACAGTATTCTAAATGTTTATTCTTTTATCTACTGATAGGTGCAAATCACACCCCCCCCCCATCAAATAAGAATCATTTGTATCACAGAGAGGCTACCATGCAGAGAATGAATAACCAGGGGTGTGTTCTTCCTTAATTGGTACATACAATACAACCTCAGCACCAATGTCTCAGAGAATATCACAGAAGAGGATATGAAAAGGTTGTATAAGTCAGAGAACTAGGACCCTTGCTGTGAGATAGTTTCATCTAGACATAACAGGGAAGCAGCACCAATGAAAACTCAACAATACAGTTGCATAAACAGGTCTTAAATAATGATACTAGCAGTTAGCATGCCAGCATGGGTGAAGAAAATTTCATGAGGCCGCACCCTTTGATAAAAATGTACACCAATCAATGACCATTAAGAGAGGGAGAATTAGTTTTCTCCAGGAACAAGAACCCTGAGAGACTATCATCAAGTCAGCCACAAACACATGTGTACATGAACAACACTAAGAACAACACTACCTTCTGTCCTCCCCCTGCCATCCACTCCTCTTTTGTTTCTGTTCATAAAATAGCAGGCCTCCCATGCATATCAGCAAAGTATAACATATCAAGTTGCATTATGTCTAAATACCACTTCCTCCCTTATATTAAGGCTGGGCAAGGCAAACCAGTATGAAGAATAGGTGAGCCAAACCATTAGGGACAACCCCTGCTCCCACTGTTATGAGTCCCACAAGTAGATCAACTGACACAACTGCATGTACATGTAGAGGGCCTAGGTAGGTTCCATGCAGTCTCATTGGTTCTCAGATCATTCTCAGTACAGATTCTGAGCTCCTAGGAGCTAAGGCTAGTTGTTACTGTGAGGTTATTGTTGTGTGTGTGCGCGTGTGTGTGTCCTTGATCCACCTGGTTCCTACAGTCCATTCTCCCACTCTTCAGCAGGATTTTTCAAGCTCAGCCTAATGTTTGGCTGTGGGTCTCTGCATCTGTTTCCATCAATTACTGGATGAAGGCTCTCTGATGACAATTGATGTAGTCACCAATCTATGGGTATAGCAGAATATCATTAGGCATTGACACATCTTATGTCTCTGGGCCAACTAGCCTCTGAGTCATAGTACCCCAGGTAGTGTGAGGCATGGACTCACTCTCTTGGCATTGGTATCGAGCTAGACCAGTCATTGGTTAGCAATTCCCACCCTTACCCCAACACATCCCATAGGGAGGACAAACTATAGAACTAAGTTTGTGTGGCTTGTTGGTGTCCCAATCCATCTACTAGAAGTTTTGCCTGGTAACAGAAGATAGCCAGTTCAGGCTATGTACCCACTGTTACTAGGAGTCTTAGTTGACGCCATCCTTGTATATTCCTAAGAGTTTCCCTTGAACCAGGTTTCTATGTGGCCCCAAAATCCGATCCCCCTTTCCAGTCATCTCTTTCAGTACTCTGCCTTTCCATCCACCCTCAACCTGATCCCCCGTGTTCCCATTCCACTTCTCCAACTTCATACATGAGTTCTCTCCTATTTTCCCTTCTCAGGGAGAACTGGGTGTCCCCCCTTGAACCTC
Source organism: Phodopus roborovskii (assembly GCF_943737965.1). Classification (NCBI taxonomy): domain Eukaryota; kingdom Metazoa; phylum Chordata; class Mammalia; order Rodentia; family Cricetidae; genus Phodopus; species Phodopus roborovskii. The sequence goes on along the minus strand of NW_026126525.1, from coordinate 36,740,482 downwards.
CTTGTTACCTACCTTCTCTGAGTCTGTGGATTATAGCATGGTTGTCCTTTACTTTACACCTAATATATAATTATAAGTCAATACATATCATGTTTGTCTTTCTGGGTCTGGGTTACCTCAGTCAGAATGTTTTTTTTTTTTTTCTAGTTCCATCCATTTGCTTCAAATTACATAATGCGATTGTTTTTAACAGATGAATAATAAACCATTATGTAAATGTACCACATATTCTTTATCATTTCTTAAGTTACAGGGTGTGTAGATTGTTTCCAGTTGCTGGCTATCATAATGAATAAACTTGCTATGAAACATAATTGAGCAAGTGTCTTTGAACACTGTGTAAAGATGTATTGCTGTGATTAGTTTAATAAAAAGTATGAACAGCCAATAGTTAGGCAAGAGGTATAGGCTAGATTTCCGGGGGCAGGAGGGGAGGAAAGGAATTGAGGCACTCAGGAGACACCATGCAGGTGTGGGAAGCAGGACATTCAGAGTGAAAGAAAGGTAAAAAGCCACATGGTACAATGCAAATTAATATAATAAGTTACGTTATAAGAGATAGTGGAACAAACCTTGAAACTTCCTTCAGCTGTTTGTTTTTGCTTGGCTTTCTTGACATTCTCTAGGGAATTTATTCATTTCCTCCAAATTTGTTTGTTTTTTCTTGAATTTCTTTACAGGATTTTTTTCACTTCATATTTAAGGACCTCTATCATCTTCATTAAGATATTTTTAAGGTTGTTTTCTTGTGCTTCAGCTGCATTGGAATGTTCAGGTTTTGGTGTCAGAGGATAGCTGGGTTCTGGTGATGCCATATTTTCCTTTCAGCTATTGATTGTATGCTTATACCGAATTTAAGATTATTACAGGTCTAGGTATTGATTCTTGCATTTCTTTCTTCGGTGGGTGTTTTGTTCCTTACTTCGTGTTTCTTCTATGTTTTTTTAGCCTAAATGACTGAGGGTTCTGGTGCCTGATGAAACTTCAGGTGCAGTAGGGTTTCTACACTGAGTATTTAGGGGTCTTGGGTCTCTAGATATGGGCTGGTCACTGGGAAAGCCAACATCTTCTTCCAAAGTTGTAAGCAGGAATATTGAGCACAAGGCAGAAGGAACAGTCTAAAGTTGTTGGGTTGGCTTCAAGGACTTTACCAAGCAGTGGGAGATGTCTTACCTGGAGTTTTTCCTGGCCTCTGTGCTTTACCTGGCCTATAGGTGAAGGGGAGGGCAAAAGGATGTGCCCTAAGGAATCAGAGTCTGGGGAGTGAGGCAGCTAAGCTGGGAGATAGTATTGCTTATCTAGGGCACATCTATTTCAGCTTTCAAACTTTGCATTGTTGGAATTGTTTTTTGCAATTTTTGGTTTGTCTTTTCCTCCATTTTTTTTTTATTTTTTTTTTTCTTCCATTCTTTAAGAGGTTTTTTCATTACCTGTTTGATGGTCTCTAATATCATCATATAGTTGTTTTTAGGATCGTTCTCTTATGCTTCATCTGTGTTGGGATGTTCAGGTCTTGCTAGTGTGGAGTCCCTAAAATCTGGTGGAATCATATTGATCTTTCTTGTTGACTGCATTCTTAAACTCTCATCTACCCATCTCTTCTTCCAGTGTGTACTGGTAGGGTTTCTCCCTCTTCTGGTGGGCATGGGACCAAGGTTCTCTTCTGGTGGTGCAAGCAGGTCCAATACTCTGATGGCCCTCCTACTCCAGTAGGTGGTGGTGGGACTCCTCATGAGGCTGGATCAAGATGTTGGCTGACAGACTCTGGATGGGCTGATCCAATAGGGCATGCTCCCCAGTATGCAGTCCTCACTCTTCAGTTCTCAGGAACTTCCAAGCTGGGAACTGGAAGGTAGGCAGGGAACAGGCCTATCTCCAGTGATTAGAGGTGAGACCAGGACACTGGCAGACTCCAGGCGGCCCGTATGCTAGGGAGGTCTCCCACCATGAAGTCTTCAATTCTGAGTCCTCGGGATGCTCCATTCAGGTCACCCACAATAAATAATACAATTCTAAGACACATTAAATCTGTTCTTTCTCTCAGACTCAAAAAAAAACTTTTATAATAGAAAACAGTATATTCCAAATGTGGGTAATAAAAGTCAATTTGTTAAAAAGTATTCAATAGATGCTTTAAAACAGCAAAATCAAATATCAATTATTCTAAATTTCTTTCTATTTATTCCCTTTGGGTATCTATATTTGATGACATTTAGCAAGTCTATACAGTTTATTTGTTATGTGTTGTTTCACCTTGATGGAAAGCTTTTCCAGCATTTATAACAAAGATTATTCAGATTAATGTATTAACATTTACTATATACACTAAATATCATTCTAAAACTCATTCCACAAAATAATTACTTTTGTCCTACAAATTGTTCCCGAGGTCAAAATTCCAAGGGACAGCCAATATATAATATTTGGCAGACTTGATTAGGGTTCTAGAGCTAAGAATTGTGCAATGACTTGTTCTAGGTAGAGAGGGGTGCTCAGAAGATGAACCTGGTTTCATACATGGAGGATTTTTACTGTATATCTTCTCCCTTGTAGGTCAAATGTCCATACCTCCAATCCAAGCTAATTCTTTTTCTTTTCTTAAATAATTCTTTTTCTCCTTTCTACAGTTCAAAACTCCAAAATTTCAAGTTGCTAGATTTTAAGGCAGTCTGTGTTTCTCCATACTCTGTGTACCATCTTTTGCTCACAACTTCTCCCCAGCCTTACCTGTGTCCCTGAATAGTAAGCACTACTAATATCTAAGTCCATCAGATTCTAGAAAGTATTAAAGTGTTTTTGAAGAAACATTTCAATACAGATATGCTGGCACATGCCTGTAATCTGAGCTCTTGGACAGCAGAGCCAGGTGCATTGCCACAAGTTCCTTCAATGCTAGTGTAATCTATAGAATAAACTACAAGCTAGGGTTACCTAGCAAGACCTTTTTAAAAGATGCATCTTTGTTCAGTGGATTGCAGATAACTCAGAAACTCCCAACCTGTCAAACCACAAACAATGGGTGGCTGTGGAGGTCTGTGTTCTTTTATTTTTGTCAACTTAACAAAAGCTACATCATCTGGGAAGAGCGGCACACAGCACTTGAGGGAAAAAAAAATGCTTTCATCAGATTGGCTTGCAAGTCTGTGGGGCATTTTCTTGATTAAAGATTGATCCATGAGAGTCTAGCTCTTTGTGGGCAATGCCATCATGAAACAGGTGGTCCTGGATTCTAAAAGAAAGCAGGCTGAACATGCCTTTTGGAACAAGACAATAAGTGACATTCCTCCACAGACTTTGCTTTACTTCCTGTCTCCAAGTTCCTTCACTATTTGAGTTCCTGCCTAAGAAATTATATGGCAGGCCACTTGGTAGTAGCTCATGCCTTTAATCTCATCATATAGGAGGCAAAGGCAGGAAGATAGATCTCCATTTGTTCAAGGTCAGCCTAGCCTATAAAGTGAGCTCCAGGACACACCAAGAGTGCACACACATGAACCTGCAAAAATTTGTAGAAAGCATCACATAGCAGAGACTACAGCTTCATAACTCAACTAACCCACAACTTATCAAAGGACTTGACTTTAGATCTTATTAACATATAAATTTGGAACCAAGGTTCTAAAACATGACCTTCTAGGAAATACATTCAACACATCAGGAAGTTTTCCAATGGAGTCTAATATAAACTACACATTTCTAATAAATTCTTACAATTGTTGTATTGTGATCATGCAGACTCTTTTTCTCCAAACTCAGTTGCTTCCAAATAGGTTCTGGCTGGCAACATAGAATGCTTGATCTGTGCCAACTAGAAATGAGAGCATTAACAAAGCTTGTGCTATAGAAAGATTACAAAACCATTGTTGCAGTCTTGCTGGAAAAATAGAAATCTTACCACATTTTCCACCTTACTCCATGACCACCATCACAGGAATGGTGACTATAAGACCAAATGGGCTGTTCCACATATTGTTCCCATGTAAAAATAGATATTCCTGGAAATTGGAAAGATTATTTACTTCCTATTTTTATCCCTCCACTTTGAAACAACTCTACATTAGCATTGATAATAGTTGATTAGAATTACTGTTAATCAAAAGTTGCTGAGTTCAAAAATAGTTTTTCATGAAAATTAAGAACAGCAAATGGGTAATGAAAGCTCATCATTGCATTAAGATTGTTTCTGTTTCCATGTACCTGAATGTGATACTCTTTAAAAGCCATTTATGTTTACAAGAAAGGAATGAGATAATAAATACAAGGTTAAAACTTGTGTATATGACAAATGAGTGCCTAAGAATGACTTGGCAAGGCTTAAAAACCTCCAAAATCTTCATACACAGTATCGCTATAAAGCTCTACAAGGTACAGTTTGTGTGTGTGTATATATGTGTGTATATATATATATGTGTGTGTGTGTGTGTGTGTATACATATGCAATATATGCTGTCAATTAATTTTTACTTGATATATAAGTAGAGTGATGGACAAAATCATTCATATAAAATTTATTTTATGTTTCCTTTTGTGACTGTGTTCCATTATTTTGTGTCAAAAGTAAATATACTTTGATTCAAAAGACCATCAAAATGTTGTCAAAATTAGATGGGTTTAATCTGAACAATTGCATGTTTCCATTTTTTTCCTGCATAATATAATACACAGCTTAGAAGTTTATTGCAGCACAGAAATGTGTTCTCTCAATGTCAGTAGATGATGTGGAGAACAGCATAGGGCCTCAATAATATGTTCAACAAGGGTATATTAAATCAGACCCAAGTTTTCAAGTATTTAGTGTTGGGTGAAAATAACTAAATCATTTATGAGGTAACTCTCCTCATACTGACTTGTAAAAAATGCAACCAAAGGCATCTTACCTAGCTTAAAGTTCTTTGCTGTGAGTTCACTTGCCTCATCAGAGCACTAGAGGTAAAACCCTCAGAAACATTCAATTTCCTTCTTATCTTCTGATTAAAAGGAGAAAAAGACAGTCCTAAAAGGACTTTATGCCTTCAATAATGTTCAAGAAATGTTTAATTTTTCTGAGTAGTCACATTAATAGCAGATAATCTGTGCTTCCAACAGACACATAAAAGTTAGCAACAAAAAAGGAAGCCAATGGATGGAGGTTGAAGTGAATCACACACGACAGCTAAAATGCTTTTACAGATTTTCTCATATCTTGGTTTTTTTTTGGGGGGGGGATGTTGTTTTGTTTTGTTTACAATTTATGTTAAGTCTTCTGCATTTGTGCATTTTCAAGTTCCTTGCACCTAAGGCACAGCTATGTGAACTAAAGTTTTCCAATCAAGTATACCACAAGAAGTTGAATTTGCAACTGGAAGATGTTATAGCCAGCAAATGAGGCAGTGAAGGTGTTTGGTTCGAAGAGCATCAAAAACGGGTTTCCTCTTGCCAAGTTCCAACTGACCACAGAAATGACCTCTTCCTGCCTAAGTGTCCAAGTGTGATTGGGCAGTGATTGGTGCCAGAATCTCACAGCTCCTCAATTCTCCCCCTATAAGTTCTATGTGCTGTGTAAAATACAGTAAAAGACTTCTTCACTAATTCAACTGGCCAAAATCTGAATGGGCCGAAAGTCCTTAAAATTCATAGATTACACCCTCACCTGTAGCACTGACCATGACTGTTTGGGCTGGTCACAAGAGTGGACATGAAGGAGAGTGGGATTTAGGTCTGGGATAGGGACAGGTGGCCATCTTGCTTCTGGTGGGGTCACAGAGGACTGCCTGGGTGGATGCTTAGAGAGGGAATTTGCCAGGGTCACCTGCTTCTTCGGTAAGTGACTTCTCCTGGAAAAAATAAATTATACTTAATCTATATTTGAGTCTAGTCCCATGAATCTTTATTCATACATCCACATTTTATGGATTTATACCTCTAAATTAAGTTTGGATTTTTCACCTAAGTAATTTATTTCTAGATATTGGAAAATTCCCTTTAATATTTAAATGGCTTTGGCTTTAAATGGGTAGTGCTTCCCACAGCATCCTATAGTTTCTGTGCATGAACTTAAACAAGAAATTGGGTAAAACCATTCTGTAGAATATAATCTTTACAAAGGTAGACATAACAACAGACACAAGGGAAATTCAGAGAATCTTCCTTCAGGTTATACTTTAAAAATCTCTACTCAACAAAATACAAAAATTTAATGGAAATGGACAATTTTCTGGATAGGTATCACTTAGCAAAATTAAATCAAGACCAAATAAGCAATTACATAGACCTCTAACTCCTAATGAAATTGAAGCAACCATCAATAGTCTCCCAACCAACAATAAAAATAAAAAGTCCAGAGCCATAAGGTTTCAATGCAGAATTCTACCAGAAATTAAAAGAACAGCTAATACCAATACTCCTCAAAGTGTTCCATATATTACGAACAGAAGGGGCATTCCCAAACTCTTTTTACAAGGCTACAATTACCATGACAACCAAGGCACTCAAAGACACAACTAAAAAGAGAAGTACAGACCAATATCCCTCATGAACATTGATGCAAAAATACTCAATAAAATACTGGCAATTTGAATCCAAGAACACATCAGAGAAATCATCCAACATAAACAGTAGGCTTTATCCCATGGATGCAGGGATGTTTCAAAATATGAAAACCCATCAATGTAATTCACCATACAAACAAACTGAAAAAGAAAAACTACATGATCACACCACTAGATGCCTTTGACAAAATCCAATACCCCCTCATGATAAAGGTCTTGGAGAGATCAGAGATAACAAGAATATATCTAAACATAATAAAAGCAAATAAAGCAAACCAACAGCAAATATCAAAGTATATGGAGGGAAAAATAATGAGATTCCTCCAAAATCAGGAATATTACAAGGCTGCCCATGCTCTCCATATTTCTTCAATATTATACTTGAGATACTAGCTAAAGCAATAAGAAAATAAAAGAAGATAAATGTGATACAAATTGCAAAGGAAGAAGTCAAACATTAATTATTTGCAGATGATATGATAATTTACATAAGTGACCAGAAAAACTCTTCCAGGGACTCCTACAGCTGAAAAACACCTTCAGCAAACTGGCAGGATACAAGATTAACTCAAAAAATTCAGTAGCCCTAATACATACAGATAATAAAGGGGCTAAGTAAGAAATCAGAGAAACATCACCCTTTACAATAGCCACAAACAATATAAAATTTATCTTGGAGTAATGCTTATCAAACAAGAAAAACACAGATATAATAAGAACTTTGAGTCTTCAAAGAAAGAAAGTAAAGAAGATGCCAGAATATGGAAAGGTTTCCCATGCTCCTGGATAGGTATGATCAACATAGTAAATATGGCAATCTTGCCAAAAGCAGTCTACAGTTTCAATGCAATCCCCATCAAAATCCTGGCACAATTCTTCACAGACCTTGAATGAACAATCCTCAACTTTATATGGAAAACCAAAAGACCCAGAATAGCCAAAACAACCCTGTACAATAAACAAATTTCTGGGGACATCACCATCCCAGACTTGAAATTCTATAATAGAGCTATAGTCCTGAAAACAGCTTGATATTGGCACAAAAATAGACAGGTAGACCAATGGATCAAATGTAATACCTTGATATTAACACACACAACTAAAAACACATGATTTTGACAAAAAAAAACCCTGAATTTATACAATGCAAAAAAAAAAAAAAAAAAAAAAAAGAAAGAAAAAGAAAAAAAAAAAAAGACAGCAACTTCAACAAGTGGTGATGGGATATCTGGATATTGCAGATAGATCCATACCTATTATCATGCACAAAACCTAATTTCAAACGGATCAACACAAACCTAGCCACAATGAACCTCTCAGAAGAGAAAGTAGGAGGTATCCATGAACTTATTGGTAGAGGAGACCACTTCCTGGACATAACACCACTACCACAGACACTGCGATCGACAATTAATAAATGAGACCTCCGAAAACTATGAAGCTTCTGTCAGGCAAAGGACACAGTCAACAAGACAAAACAATAGCCCACAGAATGGAAAAAATGTCATCAAACCCACATCTGACAGAAGGCTGATTTCCAAAATATACAAAGAACTTAAGAAGCTAGTAACCAAAACACCAAATAATCCAATTACAAAGTGGGACACAGGGGAGGGGGGAACTGGGATCGATATTTAAAATAAGAAAAGTAAATAAATAAAATTTAAAAACTAGTGGGATACAGAACTAGAGAATTCTCAATGGAGGAATCTAAAATGACTGAAAGACACTTATAAAAGTACTCAACATCTTTTGCCATTGGGGAAATGCAAATCAAAACAACTCTGAGATACCATCTTACTCCTGTCACATCACTAAAGTCAAAAACACTAAAAACAGTTTATGCTGGAGAGGATGTTTAGAAAGGGGCACACTCCTCCACTGCTGTTGGGAGTGAAAACTTTTGGAAACCAATATGGTACTTCCTCATGAAAATGGGGATCGGTCTACCTCAAAACCTACCAGTTCCACTCTTAGGCATATACCCAAAAGATTCACATTCATACAATAAGGATATCTGTTCAACTATGTTCATAGCAGCATTATTTGTAATAGCCAGAACCTGGAAGCAACCTAGAGTCCTTTAACTGAAGAATGGATGGAGAAAATGTGGTACATATACACAATGAAATACTACTCAGCAGAAAAACCAAATGGAATCCTGAAATTCACAGAGAAATTCATAGAACTAGAAGAAACCACCCTGAGTGAGGTAACCCAGCCTCAAAAGACAAACACAGTATGTACTCACTCATATATGGATTTTAGATATACAGCAATGGATTACCACCCTATAATTCACATCATCACAAAAGCAAGAAAACAAGGAGGACCCTACGTGAACCATATATGGTCCCCCACAGAAGGGAAAAGGGATAAAATCTCCCAAGCAAATTGAGAACATGGAGAGATGGGAGAAGGAGTTAGAAGGAAAAAAAAGTAAGAGGAGGGAGAGAGGAGGTCATGAGGGAACAGGAAAATTGAGAAAGGGAAAGAATAGAGAAGAAAAAGAAAAAAGATATCATAATAGAGGGAGCAACTATAGATTTAAGGAGAAAGCTGCCACTAGGGAAATGCCCAGAGATCTACAAGACTGAACCCAACTAACAATCTAAGCAATAGTGGAGAGACTACCTCAAATCCCCTTCCATGATAATGAGATTGATGACTACCTTATGTGCCATCCTAGAGCCTTAATCTAGTAGCTGATGGAAGCAGCAGCAGACACCCACAGCTTACAACTAGACTAACTTCTGGAATCTAGTTATGGAGAGGGGTCAAAGGGGTCAAGACCAGGCTGGAGAAACCATAGAATCTGCTGATCTGAAAGATGGGGAGCTCATGTACCCCAGTCTGATAGCTGCAAAACCAGAATATGACTACCCAGACCCCCTGAATGTGGGTATTAGTTAGGACAACTGGGTAGTCTATGGGGTTCTCTAATACTGGACCAGTATTTGTCCTTACTATATGAATGGGCTTTGGGAGCCCATCCCACATAGAGGGATACTTCTCAGCCTAGACACATGTGGGAGGGCCTTCACCCTGCCCCAAATGATGTGAGAGACTTTGAAGACTTTCCATGGAAGGCCTCCCCCTACCTGGGAAGAAGAAAGGGTATGGGCTGGGATTTGGTGGGGGTGATAAAGGAGAATGGAAGGGTAAGCAAACTGGAATTGACATATAAGATAACCTTATTCCAAATATAAAAAGAAAAAGGAAAAAAATAAATAAGTAAAAAGATTTTTAAAAAAGAGGGGGGCTATCCACGTGGGACCACTCTGAGTCCCCTTCTGCCTGATCTCTGACCCCCACCACTCTGATACACGCCTCCCACCCCACCCCCGCACAGAGCCTGCTCTACCCCAACCTGTGCCCTACCTAGCCCACTGCCCCACTGCTATTCTGAGCACAATAGACTCTCCTATCCCCCCAGGATCAGCCGAGTCCCTGTCTGCTGGATCTTTGAACCCCATGGCCAGGCCTCTGCTAAAGCCCTGCCTATCTATGAATGAACAGCCTGAGTCTCCACCTACCTGATATCTGACCCCCATCGCCAGGCCTGTGTTGGAGGGGAATTTCCTAGATCTGCACTAAGCACACTAGATCTGCCTATCCACACAGGACCTCCCTGAGTCTCTGCCTGCCTGATCTTTGATCTGATCACCAGGCCTCTTCTAGAGGACCACCATGAATCTCCGCCTGCTGATCATTGACCCCCATCTCCAGGCCCCTTCCTGACGAGAGACCTCCTAGAGAGCTTGGACCACCCAGAGCTACAGACATCAAACTTCTGACCTACCTAAGCCCACCGGAGGAGTAGTATATATAGTGATCCCATCTGTACCCACTGGAAGAAGCGATGGGAAGACCACAATACAAGAAAACACCTAACAATAGAAAGACAAGCATGATACCACCAAAATCTAAGGACTCTACATCAACTAGACCTGAACACCCCAAAGCAGATGAAACAGAAGAGAACCACTTAAAAAATATCTTCATAAAAATGATAGAGGCCTTCAAAGACAATGTGAGAAAATCCTTTAAAGAAATGGAAGATGTTACGAGTAGGTTTTTCCTCCTGCTGCTGGTCTTGTCCCGCCACTGCAACAGCCCCAATTAACACACCGAGACTCTGTATTTGATATAATTCTGTTGGCCAGTTTCTTGTTTCTTATCAGCTAGCTCTGTCTTAATTATTACCCCATTTCTTTTCATCTAAGTACTTCCACGTGGTCTTATCTTACCGGAGAGACAGCTGGCATCCTTCTCTCTCCAGACTCTCCATCTTGACACCTCCTTACTACTTCCTCTTTCTTCCTTGTCTCCTAGTCCCTCCTCTCTTGCTTTCCTATTGGCCAACAGTGCTTTATTCATTGACCAGTATAAGAAACATATTTATAGAATGAAATCTCCCATCAGGAAGAAAAAAACAAATGAAAAATTGGAAGAAACAGAGGAAAAGACCATGCCAAAAAATAAATAAATAAATAAATTCAAGAACTGAATAAATCTCTTAAAGAAAGTAAGGAAAGACAAGAAAAACAAACAAACAACTGAAGCAAAAACTCAAATAGTTCAAGACTTGAATACTGAAATACAGATAATAAAAAAATAAAAAAAATACACAAACTGAGGGAATACTGGAAATAGAAAAACTGGGCAAATGATCAGGAATTATAGATGCAAGCATAACCAACAGAATACAAGAGATGGAAGAGAGGTAAACTAGAGGAAATAGATTCATCGACCAAAGAAAATCTTAAATCCAACAAATCCTTAACACAAAACGTCCAGGAAATGTGGGACACTGAGAAAAGGTCAAACCTATGAATAATAGGCATAGAGGAAGGCGAAGAAGCCTAGCTCACAGGTGCAGAAAACATATTCAACAAAATCAATGAGGAAAACTTTCCCAATCTGAAGAAGGACATGCCCATGAAAGTACAAGAAGCATACTGAGCACCAAATAGACTGGACCAAAGAAAAAAGAGCCCTTGACACATAATAATCAAAACACCTAACACAGAGAATAAAGAAAGAATATTAAGATCAGCAAAGGAAAAAGGCCAGGTGACATATAAAGACAGACCTATCAATATTACACCTGACTTCTCAATGGAAACTCTCAAGACCAGAAGGTCTTGGATAGATGTTCTACAAGTACTAAGAGTCCACGGATGCCAGCCAAGACTACTATAACCAGCAAAACTCTCAATCACTATAGACAGAGAAAACAAGATATTCAATGACAAAGCCTGATTTTCACAATATGTATCTACAAATCCAGCCCTACAGAAAGTCTGGAAAGAAAACTCCAACCCAAGGAAGTTAACTATGCTCACAAAAACATAGGCAATAGATAATCCCATTTCCCCAAAACCTAACGGAAAAAGCAGGGCAAATATATTCACAATACCACCATCAACAACAACAAAAAAGAAAAATCTAAAACAAACAAGAATTAACATCAATGGTCCTTACCTCAACAGATACAAAAAAATTAGAATAGTCCAGTGTATCTTATACAAAAAGAGGAACATGGTATGTACTTGCTCATATATGGATTTTAGACATTTAACAAAGGATCACCAGCCTATAATTCACACATCCAGAGAAACTAGGATACAAAGAGGATTCTAAGAGATTCATATAATATCCTTCACAGAAGGGGGAAACAGACAAGATCTCCAGAGCACATGGGGAGTGAGGGGGGCAGTGAATGGAGGGGGAACTAGGAGAAAGAGAAGGAGAAGAGAGGAAAGCATGTGGGACTAGGAAGAATTAGTCAGGGGAGGAATAGATGAGAGAAGAGAGAGAGTAAGAGAGAGAGAGAGACCATAAAAAGGGAACCATTATAGGTTTAAAGAGGAAACTGATTCTAGAGAAATTTCCAGAGACCTACAAGACTGACCCCAACTAACAATTTGGGCAACAGTAGAAAGGCTACCATAAATGTCTTTCCCTGATAATGAGATTGCCTGCAAACTTATCCACCATCATAGAGCCCTCATTCAGTAGCTGATGGAAACAGAAACAGACACCCACAACAAAACACTGAGCCGAACTGGAATCAAGATGCAGAGAGGGGGGACAAGACCAGACTACAGAAACCCACAGAGATAGCTGACCTGAACAAGAAGGCGCTACTGGGCCCCCAGACTGATAACTAGAAAACCAGCATTGGACCAACTCAGACCCCCTGAATATGGGTTCCAGTTAGAAGGTCTGGGCAATCTAACTGACAGTGAAACCAGGATGTATCCTTGGTGTACAAAAGGACTTTGGGAACACATTCCCCATGGAGGGATACTCCCTTTAGCCTAGAGGCAGGAGGGAAGGCCTAGTCCCTACTCCAAATGATTTGACAGATTTAGATGACTCCTCCTAGAAGGCATCACCCTACATATGGAGTGGGTGGGGGGGCAGGGTGGCCATGGAGGCATGGGAGGGTGTGTGAGAGGGAAAGAGAGAGAGAGGGAGAGATGGAAGGAGGGAGGGAGGGAGTAAGAAAGAACTGACACCGATATGTAAAATAAACATAAAAAAGAAAGAAAGAAAAAGAATTAGGCATACCACACACACACACACACACACACACACACACACACACACACACACACACAACAAACTTGTGCTACTATTGCAACAGTATTTTTTCAGTCAGTCATTGTAGGCTTGAAGAGTCATAGGTAACCAGTATAGATTATAGTTCAATGTAAGAATTGGTTTGATTTCTCAGTTTCTATGATTCAAGTATATGGTGACTTTTGCAATATTGTCTAACCATCAAGTTCTGGAAGCTCCCAAGAGTATGGCAATGGCCTATAATTCATGGGGATGGTATTTGTGACAACTGAAAATGAGGAAATCCACTCCTGGTATTAGGGCTTTTATTTACTAGCATAGATATTTAATTAGGGTATTGAGAGAAAAAAAAAAAAAGAATATAATCTTTGCCTTAAAACCACTGGGCTGGAGAAATGGAGTAGTGGTAAATAGCATTTGTTGCTCTCACAGAGAACATGGGTTAAATTGCCAGAACCTACAGGGTGACTTGCAGCCATCTGTAACTCCAGTTCCAAAGGTCCAACATCCTCTTATGACATTTGCAGTATGCATATGGTGCACAGACAATCAGCCAAAACCTTTTACACATAAAATGCAAGTAAATAAATAACAAATCTAACAATACTCTCTTGATTTTCATAATGACAAAAGGTATGTGTATAAGAGGTTAAACTGGCTACTTTGAGGGATTTATTTTACACCTTATGTATAAAACGTATTATGATGAGTAATTTCACAATTACTTCTTCTATAGTTCACAGATAGTTCTTTGGCCAGTGCACACTATCCCCATATTTCAGATTGGAGAGTAAAGCTAAACATTGCTAAATATCAAAAATCACAAAGCTAGCCTCCAGAAGGCCTAATATTCAAGTCTGATTTATCTGATACCATGGCCCATGCCTTACATGCCCTATCAGCATTCATCCACACAGTTGTCAAACTATATTTAAATATTTCATCCTAGGATCATGATAAGCCAGTCAGCTTTTCGTTACATTGTTCAACAACAAGAACAAATGAACTCTCAATTAATGCCACTTGCTAAGAAATTTCCTTTCTTTATGGCCATGCTAAGCAATATAATCCCTTACCTAGACACCAGTTGCAAATATTAGAAGACAGATATCATAGCCAGTTTCAGAAACATCACTCCATGTTCATCACACTCAGGAGCACATGCAAACATACACACTCACACACACACACACACACACACACACACACACACACACACACACACACACTGAGCATTTGCATTGGTCCTACACACTTCTACTGGGCTATTCTTTCCCCTGTATCTTTGACAAATAAAGTTCACTAAACCTTTCTTAAAGCCATATTTTACCCATTTATTTGTCATCATGATCCCACTACCTTATGTCTTCTTAAGATTAACTAAAAAAGATATTGCCAAGGACACAAAGCAGCCAACTGGTCAAATGCAAGATGTTTGTGTGCTATCTTCTGGAAAATAGACATTAGTATTCTTTATCAGGTACATAGGAATTCATTATTGTATTTTCATGCATTTATTCACATTCAAATACATAGATGATGGGGTACAAGCTGATGGCCTACTACTATATTAGCAACTTTAAATCAGATGTCAACTATGAAGGACTATAATATATGACAGAGACTCAAATATCAGAACACTTATTACATAATAGAAAAATAAACAGTTGAGGTATTCTAATTGTTTGCAGATATTCCAAACAAAAACAGTCCCTTAATGTGACTATACGTAAGCTAGAAATGATTCCTGAATAAGTGACATGCACCCAGTTTTTACTATAATGGGCACCAGATCTTAGCACAACAGACTCCATGATGGAAGTGCCTTTCAGGCTGTAAAACTCAACAAGTGGATAGTATCACCTGCTAAAATGAAAACAAAGACCTAATGCATCAAAGTCGATAGCTCTGCAAAAGTCTGTTAATGTATTAACCTTGCTTTTTGGCTTCTGTAGTTCTGCTTCTGGCTAAGTGTTCTTGTTAACTGAAGTATGTCAACCCATAACATTTTTTGGTGTGTGTGCTTAAGTGCACATCATGAAAAATGTTCAGTAATACTTTGGGATTGTAAACACACCAGTGTAGTAGCCACTCAGCTAGAAAAAACTTCCTATTGGCATACACCCATGTCTGAGCAGACTTCTTGGGTGTCTGCCTCACAATAATACATGTTTTTCTTCCAGGGAGATCAAAGTAGCTAATTACCTTTGGTCAGCCATTTAAACCAACCATAGAAAAAGAAATGGGCAATATGCCATCATAGGAATCAAGGTGAATGTGGGGAAATTTACACAAAAATCAATAAAGAGACAAGAATGTATTCAGCCCCTGCTCTGTAGTAGAAGAGGAACTGTGCATAGATGTGACAGTTAATCTTGCTGGTCAACTGGATTTGATTGAAAGCTGACTGGGAGACTAGTAGTACTTCTCTAGGTATGACCATTTCCAGAAATGACTAGATCATGAAGTTCTGATGACCAATGGTTTAGTTCATTAATATATTTAAATTTTGAACAAAGTAGTAGAACATAATAAACTATTGAAGACAGAGCATAGCTGGTGGAAATAAAGTACAGAGAGTGTTAATATTCAGGCATCTGTACTGGCCTGTCCTTAGGGTTCTGACAGGATGCATCCAGAGCTCCAGCAACTTGTGTATATTCACTATGTTCCCTTTTAAAGGGGCCCTGCTTACCTTCCATCCTTCTCTCTCATTCTTTCTCTCCCTTTCCCTATTCATCTCCCTCTCCTTCTGTCTCCCTCTCTCTCTTCTTTCTCCTCCTCTTTCCTCTTTCCTCTTTCCTGCTGCTCCAGAAGCTGGTCACCTGCCTTCTCTTTCCCCCTTTTATGATCTCTTTCTCTAATAAAATTTAACTAATTAATTAATTAACAAACCCTTTACTTGAACCCTGCCACAGCACATCTTTCTCCTGCACACCAGTTTTCTTAAGTTCTATAATTTCTTAAATTACAGCACAGGGTATACCTTTGAAAGATGTATCTTGGCCCTGGTCTCATCCTCTTTTTCCTTCAGCTTCCTAGATTCCACATAAGTAGCTCTGCCACGCTATTTACATTTTACCATGATATTCTTCCTCATGATAGGAACAAAATAATGGCACCAACTACAAATGAACAGACCAGTAATACAAAACAAGACCTCCGCCAGGTGTTGGTGATGCATGCCTTTAATCCAAGGACTTGGGAGGCAGAGGCAGGAGGATCTCTGTAGTTTGAAGCCAGCCTGATCTACAGAGAAAGTTCCAGGACAGGCTCCACAGCCTATCTTGAAAAACAAAACCAAAAGAAGAAAAGACTGGGGAGATGGCTTCACAAAAGTATTTGCACACAAGAATGAGGACCTGAATTTGAACCTCCAGAACCCACATAAAAGACAAACTTGTAGCACAGAGAGAGACAGAAGGCAGACACTGGAGTATCCTTGATGTTCTTGGACTACATGTTAGAAGAACAATAAGAAACTCTGCCTCAAAAAGGGTGAAGAGTAATAACTAACATGAAGTTGTCCTTTGCCCTCCATACCATGCTTACATTTCCACACAAAGACACAAATAAAGACATGTGCGCTCAAGTACATGCACACGTACACATGCTTGCATGCCTACCCATGTGTGTGCGCACGCACACACACACAGACACACACACACAGACACACACACACACACACACAAAATTTAAAAAATCTTTCTCCTTTCCCTTTTTTCCTCTCCATTATTTCTCTCTAATTCTTGTCATATAAATAAATCTGGAGGATATTAGGTAATAAGGAAAAAAATACAAGGAACAGAAAAATCATATAATATTCATGGCAGTTTTCATTCACCTAAAACAACACAAGTATTATCTCCTCACAGCACCAACCTTGTGACCTCCAGTCTCTTCTCCCTTTGTTCTTCCAACATCCCATACATAATGAATGTATCTATATCCATCCACATAAAAATGTATTACATATAGTAACAGACATTTACCCATTTATCTAAAACTATCTATAAAGGTCTTAAATGAAGTCTTTTTCCTTTCATAAGAGCAGTGATGGCTATAAGAATCATCACAAAAATGGAGATGAATAGATTATAAGGAGTAGAAGCAATAGATGACTGCCAATAAAAGTATATTCTGTACCCCACAGGTAAGTTGTGCCTATGAACTCAAAAGTAGCTGTGACAACACCCACAGTACCAAGCTAGACAAAAATCCCAAGATGGTTGCGGCAGAGGAAGTCACAAAGTCCCACTGTTACTTTGGGAGCTGCTGGCAATTGGTGAGTGTTGAGAAAGGGAAAGTAGGTTTTCTTCAAGAATCTGGTATCTGAGAGGCCACCTATGGTCCAGGAGATTACCCTTCATTCAAATAACTGTTGGCAGGACTGAGTGAGTAATCAGAGAGTAAAATAAGCAAAGAACCTGATAAGCTTTTGGGGATAGTGGGGAAGAATAGGGGAGAAATTGGAACTGTGAAAATAAGGACTTGATAAAACTATATTTCATACATGTGTGAAGTTCATTTTCTAATATTTATTTACTTTACTCTATGTGTGTGATTTTTCCTACATTGTGTCTAACATGTAAGTGCCATGATTGAGGGGGATCAGAACAGGGTGTAGGTCTCTTAGAACTGGAATTAGAGATGGTTGGAAGATACCATGTGGATGCAGGGAAGTGAACCTATGTTCTTTAAACCAGCCAGTGCTGCTGAGTCATGTTTTCATCACTGTACAAAATCCTTAAATAATAAAAAGATAATAAACTTTATAATTTGTGTTGTGTTCAATTGGAGCAAGTGGTCCTCCAAACTGGTTAACTTCTTTGTCTAACCCTCCTCAAATCACTCTCTGTGGTGTGGTGCTGCACCCCAATGTAGCCCCCCAAATCACTGTCTGTGGTGTGGTGTGGTGCTGCACCACAGCATATCAATAATTCATTTTACTCAGATTTTTCTCCTTTAGGCATAATTTGAATTGGGAATTCTGTCTTCAGGTATCCCTCTGTCATAACACTGGCTCACATTTCCTTGAGGAGGGGGTCTCAAATTACTTCCCCTCCATTTTCTCTGGATCATATTCTAGGCTCTGGTGCCTACAAAAACATGCTTTATTCCAATGTCTGATGTCTTGGTCATTCTGCAAATGACTCCTTAGAGTAAAATAACTCCTTAGAGATGCTATAGTGAGTTTGCTTCAGCACTAGTTGCTACTGTGGGGGTTTCTCTTCTATTTCTATAAAATATAACTTTTAAATAGAAATACTGTGTGGCTCAAGGCATAGAGCTGTTTTTATCTTCTTAAGATTATGCAATGAACACTTCATCTCTGGTCCAAATCTTTGAAAGAGTTATGCTTCAAGAAAACATTTTCCTATAGTTAGTGGCTATTAATAACTACCTTACATATAGTGCTATAAGCATTTGCACATTATCCTGGAGTTATGTAAAGCTTAGTAAGACTCACATCACGTGGGAGACTGACTTGGTTGAACAGACTAGTTTTCTTGGTTTGATTCTGACTCATACATGTAACTGTTTGCATGAACATTCGTAAATTTTGCTTCATTTTGGAACTAAAAATAATTCAAATCTAAAAACTACTGGTGATGAAATTAAAAGTGAGTTTATATACTATTGAAAAAAACTAATGCATATAATTTTGGCATATACATTTTTGTTAGCAATACACTGCAAAAGGAGTTTCATTTTTTACTTAATAAATTCCATTAGCTCCTTATTATATACATTAAGATGAGCTCACTGTTAAAAGGCAATTATAATTAGACTATAAACTATCACTTCATACTTTGAGTTTAAACTGAGCAGAGTAATATTAGAACATTCTTAACCTTAAAATCATAAAAATATGTTTTAATCAAGATTTAAGCAATGACAGATAAGTAAGACAATGTCAAATATTCATCTGTATACACACACACACACACACACACACACACACACACACATATATATTGCACTCCATTAAGTTTCTGTTCCTTGAGTTCTTTTAAATCTAGATGAGCCAAGATTTATAGTGGCTTGATTTTTATTTTAGCTTGTGATGATACAGAAGTCAGACACATTCCACAGCAAACAAAAGTTGAGTGTGGATCCTCAATAGCATATTGCTAATATGCTATATGATACTCTTTCATAATACGGAGTGAGCTGCAACTCCAGCCATCACCTGATCACAAAGGGAAGGACCACGCTAAATAATTGCTGTTTGGTGTGTTACATTCATGTTTATATACATAATTTTTCATTTAAATTAGAAACAAGCTTGTTTTACATATCAATCTCAGTTTCTGTACCCTCCTGTCCTCCCCTGTTCCCCCCACCAACCCCAATCCCATCTCCTTTCTGATTCCCCGGGAGGGTGAGGCCTTCCATGGGGAGTCTTCAAAGTCTGTCATATTGTTTGGAGCAGGGCCCAGGCCCTCCCCCATATGTCTAGGCTGAGGGAGTATCCCTCTATGTGGAATGGGCTCCCAAAATCCATTTGTATACTAGGGATAAATACTGACTGTCCAGTAACACCACATTCAGGGAATCTGGGTTGGTCCTATGCAGGTTTCCCCACTATCCATGAGTTACCACTTGTTCAGGTCAGCAGTTTCTATGGGTTTCTCCAGCCTGGTCTTGAAGCTTTGATCATCATTTCTCCCTATCTGCAATTGGATTCCAAGAGTTTGGCTCAATATTTAGCCATGGGTGTCTGGTTCTGCTTCCATTAGCTACTAGATGAAGGCTCTAAGATGGCATATAAGGTTGTCATCAATCTCATTATAGGGGAAGGGCATTTAAGGTAGTCTTTCCACTATTGTTTAGATTCTTAGTTGGGGTCATTCTTGTAGATTTCAACACTAGACAGTTCCACCAGACAGAAACTTAACAAATAAACAAAGGAGCTAACAGAATTTATGACCCAATTGGGTTTAACAAACATTTAGAGAACATTCCATCCAACACAAAAGAATATACATTCTTCTCAGTGCCACATGGAACCTTCTCTAAAATCAATAACATACTTGGCAATATAGCAAACCTCAATAGGTACAATAAAATAGGAATAACCCCCTGTATCTTATCAAACCACCACCATGCTTTAAAATTAGAATTCAACAAAAACACAAATTGCAGAAAACCTACAAACTCATAGAAATTGAACAATGCATGATTCCGGGGTCAAGGAAGAAATTAAATGTTTCCAAGAATTCAATCAGAATGAAGGCACAACATACCCAAACTTATAGGACACTTTGAAAGCATTACTAAGAGGAAAGTTCATAGCAAAGTGCCCACATGAAGAAACTAGAGAATAGTCACTTTAGAGAATTAACAGCACAACTGAAAGCTCTAGAACAAAAAGAAGCAAACTCACCCTGAAGGAGTAGATGCCAAGAAATAATCAAATTGAGAGCTGAAATAAATAAAGTACATTCATTTTTAACTCAGTGGGTTTATCAGGATTTAGCTGCATCATAAATCCTGGAGTGTCTGCACCACTGGTAAGAGAATTCTTGGATTTGATTGGCTCACAGACCATAATCCATTTTGTGTGTGGAGAAATCTGTGCTGAGCTGGCAGTGGAAAAAAACAAAACAAAAAAGAAAAACAAAAAAAAACTTTTAATTAACTCCATTAAAATAAGGGCACAGGATTAAAGGAAGAGGAAATTTCTGCAGATGCAAACATGTGTGACCATACCAAACAGATGCTTAAATGTTACCCTGCTTCCTCGAACAGATGCAGTACATAATTCACTGTTCTATTTCAGTAAATAGCATGTTCATAATTAAATAAAGAAACACATTTGGCAACAAAAATCATCAATTTTATGAATAAAAACTTTGAAGATGAAGTCTTTCGTAAGAGGTTTCTATAGTAGTCTTCCTACCTGGTGTCTTTTCTTCTAATTGACTAAGTCAAATCAAACTTTTTTTTCAGTTTTTTAAATAGTTTAATCATTCTATTGTTAAAAATGTATTATTACATAATCAGTAATCGCTGGATATCCCAGTGTCCCTCATTCTCTGGGCACAGCTTCTGGTACCAATCTCCTGCTATGTCAATCGCACAGCAGCCAAACCCATAATGGGTGACACCATCATTACTTGTGTAATCAAATAAGTAAATAATTGGATAGTCCTGCATACTTAAATTTCATAAGATGGAACCAAACTCCAGTGATTGTCAAGGAAGTAATAATTAGATAATTAAATAATGCCACACTATTAACTCCCAGTGAGGAATGGCCAGACTCCAGTCATGAAGGACAACATCTTCATCGATTTAAATAATTAATGATAAATGATTGAATAATGACATGGTGGTGCATACTTAAATCCCACATGGAGAAGTCAGACTGATCTCTCCCTGGAATAATGATTTTTTAAAAAATTAAATTGATAATTAATTAGTTGTTGTTTTATATTAACTCTGACAAGATGGCACCAAAGTCGTAAACCTATGGCTGATATAATGATCTATTTAAATAGCTAAATAATCAAGTAATGAGATGATGTTACATCATCAACTCCCAAAATCTGACTCCAAAAGGTACTTATGGTCTATAACATCAACTTTATTTTAAATACGTTAATTAAATGATGAATTATTATTCAATTTTCTAATTTTACAGTTAAATAAGTAAGTGTAGTATTAGACGAGGTGATGGTCTGGCATGATTGACTCTCATAAGGAGGCTCAAAACTCCAGGGATCACTGAATAAATAATGACAGATTTTCATAATTAAATGAATAAAAATTAAACAAGTGGATGGTTGTTTTATATGTGACTCCTACATGATTGCTCAAAACTGAAGAGATCATTGAGTTTTTAATCATAGATTTGAACAAAAAAAAAATGAATAATCAGGTAATTTCTCATAATTCACGCCTACAGAGATAACAAAATGATATCACCATTGATTTAACTAAATAAATAATGAAATCACAAGAGACATTTAACACCAACAAGGTGGATCCAGACTCCACTCTTCCTGGAGTACAAAAAGACAGATTTGAATAATGAAATAATTAGATAGTTAGATCATCTGTCACACTTGAGTCCCACAAGATGGCACCAAACTTCAGGGTTCACAGATTATATAATGAAACAATTTAATAATATCTTTAAATATGTAAGTAGTTGAACTTTTTTGTATCATCAATCCTTATTTAAATTGACAATTGGTGTTAATACCCAAGATAATGTGAATATTTGTATAATTATGTAAACCAATAGTCCTCTATTCCATGAAGAGTCCTGTAAAGCTCCCTGTTGGGGAGTTAATATGCAATACCATCCCTTTTATGATTGTTTCAATTGATGATGATGACATCCTTCATAACTGGAGTCTGTCCATGCTTCCCTGCCAGTTATATTCTACATCACGTATTTATTGTGACAGTTAGCTATTACTAACTTATTTAATTATTTAAATTATTTAAACGACGGACAATGACATCATCAATTACGATTAGGATGCAAATATCTGTCAGGGACAAGGTTAGGAAGGTTGTAGACATGGACACAGCAGTTTCTGAATGATATATGCATCACCCAGAGTACTAGGGATGTTGGATGATTGAGTCCAGAAGATTCCATTGTGCCCTCTGAGAAGTACAAGGACTTCACCAAGGCAGGCATGGTGGTCTGGGTGTTTGACTCCCTGCTCTTCCTGCACATCTTCACATTGGTTGTGATCTATGATTAGAAGAAGTAGTGACACAAGGAGGTCGGCACCATCACCGAGAACTCGCAAATGGATGACTACCCAGAACACGGAAGAACTGCTCTCTCAGCTCTGCTGGTGATGCCCCTGCTGCTGGCCATCTTTTCAGCTGATATCAACATTTTAGCTACTACTGCTACACCAGGTATGAGCCCATCATCTCAGGTCCTGCTGCACCACAACAGGATTCATGTGCTGGTGATGATGTCAAGCCAACAGAGTTCATCAAGCAAGAAACTATGATTATGTGTTTATTAACTTATGGAATATTAAAAATCTGTGATGACAGCATACCTTATCAAGTCAAATCAAACTTAAGTGAGCTAAGAAGCTGCTTTTGAACCAATGAAGTTATTTGGGTTTTGTTTTTGTTTTTGTTTTTTTTTTTTTGTTTATGGATTTTTGTTTGATTGTTTTTATCAAGTCAAATCTGAATCAGAACACGTTAACGTAAATTATAGTAGTGAACATCCTATCTCCATCTGTTCCAACAATCTCTTAAAATGTACAAGTTTTAGCAGAAAAATGCTTTATACTCTCTTAAAATATTGTCATTGGTACCCTTCTTAACAATAAACTAGGTCTTGTCAAAAGTTAACACTAACTCGGAATAACAAAAAATTTTGGTGACATCCCACAATTGTATAAATATGTTTTCCCTATTCCTAGAAAGGTTCTCATGGTCTCTGAACAACATTTAGCACCCTAGAACATCTGGATTCAATGCAGGTTCTGCATTCAGAAGTCACCATAGGAGTTAAAAGTTGTTCATACACAAACATTAACATAAGAGGAAAAAGAATCTTCCTTGTTACCCAGCTTCTCTGGGGTCATGTTCTGTAGCCTGTTTATCCTTTGCTTAATGTCTAATATCCTTTTTTGAGTGAGTACATACCATGTTTGTCTTTCTGGGTCAGGGTTACCTTACTTGGGATTTTTTTTTTTCTTGTTCCATCCATTTATATGAAAATTTTAAGGTGACATTGTTTTTTACTGCTGAATAGTGCTCAAATGTGTAAATGAACCACATTTTCTTTATTTTTTTGGTTGATGGGTATATAGGTTGTTTCCAGGTTCTATCTATTATGAAAAATGTTGTTATTTTGGAGCTTACTCCCTATGGAGGGATATCTTGCTTAGCCTAGATACAGCAGGGAGGGCCTTGATCCTGCCTCAATGTTATGTGACAGATTTTGTTGACTCACCCTCTCTGTGCTCTAGACTAGCATAGAACTTGCTAGAAAGTACAATTTGGCTGCAATCTCCTAATTATGTAACTTCAACTTCCCGAATGCTATGATTATAGGCATAAAACACAATTTCTGACTCCCCAATTAATTTCTGATATCCTTTTCCTTCCCCTTTATTAAATTTTTCATAAAATATATTTTGATAATACCTATTCATTCCTCCACCTTCTCCCAAAGCATCCCCACTTCCTCATCTACCCAAATTCAAGTTCTTCTCACTTTTAAATGAAAAAGAACAAAAAAATAAAATTGAAGCAAAAACACCAAAACAAACAAAAATGAAACACATACACACACACACACACACACACACACACACACACACACACACACACACAATCTTTTCTGTATTGGCCATCTACTCCTGGTGTGGTTAATATACCTAGTGTCATTCCATTGGGGAAACCTGATATTCCCATCCCAGGAGGTATCAGTTGAAATTAGTTTCTTGTTTAGACATGGGACTTTGTGTTCACTTTCCTTCTTCATGCTGTGATTTCATCTGGTTTGAATCCGTGCAGATCCTGAATATTCTACCAAAGTCTGTGAGTTCAAATGTGTATCAGTCTTGTTGGGTCTAGAAGACACTGTTCTTTGATATCTTCTACCAGATCTGGCTTTTATAAACTTTCCACCTCTACTTCTGCATAGATCCCTGAGCCTTGAGTAAGGGGATTTGACCAAGACATCCCATTTAGATCAGTACATGACTCAACAACCACCATCTAATAGTCTTCTCGCAGCAGATGAAGTTAACACAGAGACTCACAACAGGACAATGATACATTGTGAAGCTGATTTATTGGCTCTCAGACTCTTTAAGGTCAGACTACTCCTGTGTCCTGGGCAAAGATCAATTGTACCAATGCTGTTTTTGCAGCACCAACCCATTGCAATGTATGGTAGCAATTGGTTTACCCTTTTCTTCCCACTACCATGTGAGATGAATAAAAAAGAGAAAAGTTACCTTCTCTAGCTTGTAATTTGCTCATAATGCCATCCCCTCCATTTGGTCCCTATGCACAAAGATGGAATATTCAACAGGGATATGCATGGACTCCAAAATAATTTGACAATCAAGGTATTTTATTATTTTTTTATTGTCCAGGTAAGTGTTGACATGCATTATATATGTGCAGCATATGTTATAATATGGCTACTGTGGAGACCAGAAGAGGGCACTGGATCTCTTGGACCTAGAGTTACACATAGCACCTGTTGTAAACCACCACACAGATGATAGGTAGCCAGTGTTCTTAATATTAGAGTCACCTCTCCATCTCCAATGTAAATATTTTAAAGTAACAATGAAACAAAAATGTGGAGGAATTATTCTCCAGAAACCAGCAAATTTTAGTAATTAAACTGACAGATACTCTTTTGTTGGCATCCAATATTCATTACAGAGGACAATGACTATAGTTATGTTCAAGCTTCTGATGACCCTCAGAATTTGAAAGAACAGTAACAAGAGCAAAACAAAAAAATCAGTGAAAACTGAGTCAAGAAAACTGATGATGTTAGAGTGAAAAATTAAAGATTTGTTCTGTATGAAGAAATGAAATGGTCTTTTTTTCACAGTGACACAAAGAGCCAGAATTAGTTTACAAACATGTTCACTCCTTGTTAAATACCAACAAAACATTTCATGTATTTGTGTCCAATTATTTCATGATAACTTTTGAAGCTAAGAAAAAAAATTACTAAAAGAGATTTTATCCCCATATTTCTATTAAAATAGATTTTAAATATACTGTAATATCAAGTCTTGTAGACATGCACCTTAGAAGTATGTTCACTATTCACTCTAATGTATTGTATTGTATTCTTGCCTACAAAATGTGCATCAGACTCCAAGAATAAGAGTTAACTCAGAACATAAATATTAATGATTCAGTAGAATCTATTTCACAAAAAATTACAACCATTACACAAAAGCCACCACAAGCTATCAAAGGACATATGCTTGGTTTTAGGTACATTATCAAAACAAAGTTTTAGTCAGAAACATGATTGATATGCCAAAGATGTAGGAAACCTGTGTGTCAATGAGCATTAGGAGACACTTGGAGATTTGCTGCACGACAAAGCATGTAAGTGCACATTCTGGGGGAAAGTGTTCTGGTGAAGCACTGTAAATCCTGTCTTCGAGTTTGATGTTGTCAGAATCACTGGAGCCCTTTGATCCCTACCTAAAAGAGGGTTCTTAAGTCCTGTGCTTCAAAAACCCATCAAACTTATATAATAAAACCTGGCCCCAATTGTAAAAGGCAAAGAAAGAAACCATTCTTTGAGAAGCTATTACTGGGCTTTTCCAAGTTATTTAGTGTTGTGTATTGTTATATAAAGTCTCTCTGGAGATATAAAAATCAAGTTCAGTTACTCACATATGATAAGCAGAATTTTAAAAATGTGTACATCAATGCTTTTTAAAACACTTGTGTATCTGTGCATGGACCTCTGGAGTGCACATGTGGAGATAAGAGGACAACTTGTTTGTGGAAGTCAGTTCTTTCCTTCTACTATGTGTGTCCTGGGGATTGAATCAGTTCATCAGTCTTGGTGACAAGAACATTTACTCCTGAGCCATCCCACCAACCTTGTATTAAAGCTACTGATTAAGCATGACTACGAACCTCATGTGTGTGTGTGTGTGTGTGTGTGTGTGTGTGTGTGTGTGTGTGTGTATCCACACAGGTGCTTGCCTACAGAGACCAGAACAAGACAGTCCATATTCTCCTCTGTCAATAACTTCCATATTCTCTTGGCCTCATACTGATACTGAAAGCTTGCTATTTCAGGTACGCTGACATTACAAGCATTCTGGGACCATGGAATTACATAAGTGTGGGTATTCAAACTCAGGTTCTCACGCTTTCACCGCCATTACTCACCACTGAGCCATCTCACCATCCCCAAGCTTCATTTTTAATTCGGCTAAAGAAATGTGCAAGAAAATTTTAAGTAATTAAGAAAAGTATGGTTCTCCAGATTAACAAGATTTTAATCAGCCAAGACTAAAATTATCTTATAGATAATAGAATTATATGGATGGATGGGTAGATGTTAGATAGTTTGTGTTATTTGCAGCAACTCTTTAGGAATTTAAGATGTGTTATAAAAACATAAAAATATGCTTTTGGTCACATTTATAAATCTTCATAGATCTTAAATGGTCCAAGGAAAGCTGAACAGAACATATTCTTTAAAACAACATTTGTTTCATACAATTCATATAATTAAAATCATTCTATATGGCCTCTAAGAACAATATAAACTGTATATTTAAAATATTTTAATGTTTTCTTGGACATAGGTCAGCAGTTAAGAGTGCATACTGATCTTACAGAAGACATGAAGTGAGTTCTCAGCACTCAGGTCATGCAACTCACAACCATCTTTATTTCCAGCTCCAGGATTTCAACCCCTCTGGCCTCACATACACACACCTATACACAGACACATATCTACAAGATTTAAAATAACAAAAATAGTTTTGAAAAGGGTCTTGAAAATATATTTCAGTGTATTTTTTTACAATGCCTGTTCCACAGGAGGAATTCCATGGCTGGTGCTATAAAGGCTAAGTACACCTGAAGCCATAGGAGGAAACCTAATATATTTTATTAAATGACTGTGCTGTCAAACCACATTTTATATATTTATGTTTACACCCTTAAATTTGTGCTACTTTCAATTTTGGTCAAAGAAGCTTCTTTTGGCATTTAATAGTAGACAATACAGAGACCCATTTCTATTAATCTGAGTTTTTCCACGTGGTCATATCTTACCACAGAGAGGGCCCGGTCCTCTGTTCTCTCAAGTCTCTACACGCTGAGTCCTGCTTACTCCTTCCTCCAATCCTCCTTGTCTCCTAGTCCCACCTATCTTGCTTTCCTATTGGCTAACAGTGCTTTATTCATTAACCAATAAAAGAAACACATTTACATGATGACATCTCTCATCATATATCATACATATGTGTGTGTGTGTGTTGTGTGTGTGTGAAGCTTTCCAATAATTAAAAGTATTTTTAAAATATTTAAGATATTTTCCTAATTCAAATTTCTCACAAGGAAGAAAATATGCTACTCACAATAATCTAAAATTTACATTTTAAATATCTATGGAATAAGATATTTTAATCACCAAAGAATAGATAATAAATGTCAAAAACTGCCTTTATTATTCACCAGGGAATAGATATTAAGTGTAATGCAAGTAGTTCTGTATATTGCATACATGAAGATTAATAGATTATATGATAATGATGGTAGATAGGTGAGGTTTAAATATTTGTGAATTCAGTTTTTTAAAAAATATTTTAACACGTATAAATCAGAATATTATCAATTTGTTTTATTAAGGAAACAATTTTTCACTTTCTTCTCCTGACTTCTGGATAGAATAACTGTGGAAAACATATGCCTCTAGCTCCTGATAGAGTTGGAAGGGTTTGTCACCTTGACCTCTAGTTTTCATTTGCTAGTAGTAATTCAAGCTTAATGAATTCTGAATTCTTTTATCTGTGAAAAGATAAAAGAAGAATAAAAGTATTAGGATGATGGTGAAATTTGGTGAAAATAGGAAGACAGAGCTGATCTGAAATCTAAGATCTGAAGGGTAGAGGGTAATTATTGTGATTTGTGGAATAGCTCCCTGTAACTACAGAACTCATGCCAGAAAAGATATTCGAAAAATGTAATGTACATAAGACCAAAAAGTCTTAGGGTTTCTGTTGCTATGATGAAATACCATGACAGAAGTAATTTGGGAGAGAAATGGTTTATTTCAGCTTACAGCTCCCAGGTCACATTTTATCACTGGGAGAAGTTAAGGCAGGAACTTATGGCAAGAAGCTCAAGGCAGGAACTGAAATAGAGGCCTTCCGTGGTCAATTTAGTTTTCATTTATTTCTGTATTTCTACATAATGGTATAGCAACACTAACTGAATCCTATTTTAGATGTTGAAAGTTTTTAGTTGAGCTAATTGTGGTATCTCTGTGAAGATTTGTTTATCTTTGGATCCCAAAATGTGTCAGGGCACCATAAGGACTGGGTATTGACATAATTAGATGAGACCATTTGATGGCTTGCCAGGCACAATGTTACTCTGTGAGTGAGGCACTGAATGCAGGCAGAGTGGGGGTCTCCTTTAGAACTGGTGTCTGGGTCATTCTGTCTAGATTGGGAGGTTGATACAGGAAGTGTTGAGTGAGTGAATTAAAAGTAGACAACCGATTAGAACTGAACAATGGCAACTGTTTCTTGGTTCACCAATTAGGTAGCTATTTGATTTTTGACATTATGACTTCTGCAAGAGTTACCCAGGAAAAGGAACCCCAACTGAGAAAATGCCTCATTAATATTGACTTGTAAGCAAGTCTGGAGGGGTATTTTCTTGATTACTGTTTGATGTGGAAGGGCTCAGCACAATAGGGGTTAGTTTTCCTTAGTAAGCTGGTACTAGAGGACCTTCCTGTGACCATAGATAATTTAACCAGCTTCAAACATGTGCTGACCCCAGTTTCACTGCAGCAACATAAACAACATTGTCTAACACAAAACAACATTGTCTAACACAAATGGAGGAAAGAAAAACAGAAATACTTTTGGTGTGAAATAACAGCAAGCAGTTTAGGAAGAATCACATAATCCAGAAAAGGACTATCAAACACTAAAGAAGTCTATGGATGAATTTTCAAGGATTTCTCAAGAAAATGATGGGCTATAAACTGAGCCTTGAGGCATAGTCAGTATCTCAGAGAAGTTAGAAGGTAGAGTTTATTACAAGTTAGGAAATGTAATAATGCAAGAATAAGGTTGTCTCCTCATGAAACTGGATCATATATCATGGAAATTGTCTCTAAGCCATGGCAGAAAAATGTACAGCAAATCTTTGCCTCAGACAATTTCAAATGACTCTCATAGTTAAAAATAGATGATTGATTGTCAGTTATAGGTAGATACCATATGAGCAACTCAATTTTTTTAAATACTGTGCTTATAACATGGGAGACAATTATGAACAAAAATAGCAAAGTTTCCATACTGCCACAAAGACAACAGATTTTAATCAAAGATGACAGATTCTGATGTGACTATGGAATATTAATAAACTGTCACCTTATTGGCAAACACAGAAAGCATACTAACTCAGGACAAAGTGACTCAAATTTTAGTTGCACTATGAAAAGTCCCATATGGAAATGGAAAAATGTCTATACTTAATATGAAAGAGAAGGAAAATACCAATCTCAAAGATTTAAGATTGAGTCGTGGAAATAATATGGGAGAGCAAGAAAAGAGATACCATAATAGAGAGAGTCATTATAGGTTTTAAGAGAAATCTGGTACTAGGGAAATGTCCAGAGATCTACTAGGATTACCCCAACTAAGAATCTAAATAGTAGATAGGCTACCTTAAATGTCCTTCCCTGATAATGAAATTAATGACTACCTTATATGCCATCCTAGAGCCTTCATCTAGTAGTTGATGGAACCAGAAACAGACACCCACACCTAAACACTGAGCCGAACTCTTGGAATCCAGTTGCAGATAAGGAGGAGTGATGATCAAAGGGTTCAAGACGAGGCTGGAGAAACCCATAGAAACTGCTGACCTGAACAAGGGGGAGCTCATGGACTCCAGTCTGATAGCTGGGAAACCAGCATAGGACCAATCCAGATTCCCTGAATGTGGTGTTAGTTGGTAGGACTGGATACTCTATGAGGCCTCTGGTAGTAGATCAGTATTTATCCTTAGTATATAAATGGACTTTGGGAGCCCATTCCACATAGAGGGATACTCCCTCAGCCTAGACACATGGGGGATGGCCTGGGTCCTACTCCAAATGATATGACAGACTTTGAAGACTCCCCATGGAAGGCCTCACCCTCCCTGGGGAGCAGAAAGGGGATGGGATTGGGGTTGATGATGGGAACAGGGGGAGGAGGGCAGAGTATGTGAACTGGGATTGATATCATTTCAAATTTAAATTAGAAAAATTATATAAAAAGATTTAAGTAAATAAAGGATACAAATTTAAGTCCAGTAAATTTCAATAATCATTTTTTTCAAATACACAAAATAAGACTGGCCTGCTTATAGAAAGAAATTTAAACAAGGACTTAATTACTACCTTCCAGAAGTATTTATTGTAAAGATTGCAGTGGATAATCTACAAAATTCCTTTCAAATGTCAGTGAGTTAATTCATGATTTATATAGGTGATGTGATTATGAAACTAACAATAAACATTAATGATCCTTCCACAGAGCTGTGTGCAAAAAATCCCTATAGGCTTGAACAGACAGCTGTCACTGGCTTTCCTTTGATCATTTTATTTCTATCACATTTCAATAATCTGTACTTAGGAGCTCCTTTGTTGATTTATTCTATGCCCTTATTTTTCAATTCAGAGAAAATTTAAAACATTTGGCTTTCTTAAGTGTCTTTCAAATGTTCAACATATTCTGCATCAAATTACTATTCATCATCATTTTTTCAAAACCTTAAATTAAGACTTGATTTTAATTGCTTCTCAATTATATCTTACACCACTCTTTTGAGTTAGTTAATTTAAAGGAAGTGAAGTTCCTAGGAAGGAATAGCTTTAGATTTAACTTCTGTTGCAGTTATGAAACAGCTCCCTCAAGCAAGATAGTTTCATGTAACTTGGGGTTTTATTATTATTACTTTCCTCTCAGTTGTCACCTTAAATTTCCAAGTTTACCAATTCCTTTTCAAAAATAATATATAGAAATTAATAAGGATTCATTAGCTGTCACAGGTATAACACAAATTAGAGCCATATGCTTATTCTAATTATAGTTGCAAAGATTTGAAATAGTATGATAAAATATTCATAAGTGTTCACAATTTCAAATTTGAAAGCTTTCCTATCTGATTGTGCCCTTCTTCACTTCCTGTAACAATTTAATTTCATCCATCAAACATACATAATAAGAAAAATGATTGAGGTGGGGTAGTGATGGGGATAAGAACCATATTTATCAAATATCCAGTATGTTGCAGGAACAGTTATAACAGGCTACATGAATTAGGTAACCTCATTCTACCCCAATTCTAGGGGAGATGTTCTATATTTTGTCATCATATAGACAAGAAAATGGAGGCATATCAGTGTTAAAATGTGTTATCATGCTTTCTATTTCTGTGATAATCACATTGACTAAAAGAAATAAGGGGGGGAGTGCTTAACTTATATTTCCTCATCATAGTCCATCACACAAAGAAGTCAAGACTGGGGGTCAGGTAGAAGCAATTCGGGAAGCAAGGAGTGACCTGGGGGGGGGGAACTTATTTCCTGGCTTATATTCAACTGTCCTTATACATCTCTGATCACCTATGCAGGAATGGTATGGATGGCCCACAATGATGCTTTTACAGGACGAAGCATATGTTCTTAATCATGTGGCATTCATATTTTTTCCTAAATTTCACTCCTGTCAAGAAGTAAACAGATGACTTCTTCACCCTGCTTCCCCAGCTGTGATCTAAGAACACTGTTTTAAAACACCTGTAAGTCCGTATGCAGGTGAACTAATAATCACAAATAACTACTCTTGACATCATCTTTGCAAAAGGTAAAGTGAAAACTTCCAGTGAGGAAAATTTACAATGAACACAGGGCTGCAGATTTTAAAATACCGCAGGCTTCCTCCCATCTTCAGGAGACAGAGAACTTCTGAAGAGAAGCAAACCTGAAAGACAGGCCTTTCTATTCAAAGTAGGAAGTAAGTGGAAACTAATAGGCACAGAGCACACAGACAGCTGTGAAAATGTCTCCAAATTGTCTTGTCATTAAAGACAAGCTAAGAGCAGACTGGGAATTCAGGACTCTCACAGCCAGACTAGATTTTTAGGAGGCTATCAGTTGGTGAGACAGGATGAGAGAAGAGGCTGAATCACAACAGCCCCAGATCTGCCAATCTTAGATATCTGCAAGGAAGCAACAAGTCCAAAATGTTTCATTAACAGACACGTACGTGGTACTGTGAGAGTGGCTATAGGCCTGTAACTCAAGTATGTGGTGACTTCATCAATAGCCTTTTTTTTATTTTTTTTTTTTTGTAGTTTTATTTTTTTTCTTAAAAAATGTATTCTTTTTCCCTCACTCCACTTCCCATCCTCCCAGGTTTTTGCCCTTTCCATTTCTTAGAGGGGGTAAGGCATCGCTTGGGGAGTCAAAATCTAGCATATCGAGTTAAGGCAGGACAAATCCCCTCCCCTCTGTATCAAGGCTGAGCAAGGCATCCCACCAAAAGGAGTGTACTCCTAAAAGTCAGTTCATGTCCCTGGGTTAGGTCCTGGTGCCCCTCCCCAAAGATCAAATCACATAACATTTAGAGGGTCTAGTTTAGTCCCATGCATGTTCCCCAGTTGTCAGTCCACAGTCTGTAAGCTCCCACTAGCCCAGGTCAGCTGTCTCTGTGGTTTCCCCCATCACGGTTTTGACCCCCTTTGTTCATATGATCCCTCCTCCCTCTCTTCAACTGAAATCTAGGAGCTCAGCCCAGTGCTTTGCTGTGGGTCACTGCATTTGTTTCCATCAGTTACTGAGTGTAGGTTCTATTATGACAACTAGAGCAGTCACTAATCTGATTAAAGGGGAAGGTCCATTCAGACACCTTGTTCCTTATTACTAGGAGTCTTAGCTGGGGCCATCCTTATGGATTCTGAGAATTTCTCTAGCATCAGGTTTCTCCCTAACTCCATGATGGCTCTCTCTATCAAGGTATCTCTTTCATTGGCCTCCCACTACCCAACACAGTCTTCTTGATCCCCCATGTTCCTATCTCTCATCCCCTCTCTTCAAAGCCCCATCCCAGTTTACCCAGGAGATCTTAACTATTTTCTATTCCTGGGGACCTCCGTGTGTGTCCCTCTAAGGATCCCCCTTTTTAACCTGACTTCTCTGGGGTTGTGGATTATAGTCTTGTTATCCTTTTATTTAGATTTAAAATCCACTTATGAGTGAGTACATACCAAGTTTGTCGTTCTGGGTCTGGGTTACCTCACTTAGGATGGCTGTTTCTAGTTCCATTTTCCTGTAGATTTCAGGATGCATTTGTTTTTTGCCACTGAGTAATATTCCATTGTGTAAATGTACCACATTTTCTTTATTCATTCTTTGGTGGGCGGACATCTAGATTGTTTCCAGGTTCTTTTACAAATAATGCTGCTATGAACATAGTTGAGCAAATGTCCACGTGGTAAGACTGTGCATCATTTTGGATTTTATGCCCAAGAGTCTATATATTGCTGGATCTTGAGGTAGTTTGATTCCTAAAATCATATTGATTTTCAAAGTGGCTGTACAAGTTTTGCAAGATGCTACTACTCACTCCCACCCCCAATGGAGGAGTGTTCCACTCGCTTCACAACGTGTTTTTGATTTTGGCCATTCTGACAGGTGTAAGATGGTATCTCAGACTCATTTTGATTTGCATTTCCCTGATGACTAAGGATGTTAAACAATTCCTTAAATGTCTTTTGGCTATTTGAGAGTCTTCTGTTGACAATTCTCTGTTTAGATCAGTACCCCATTTTTAAATTTGATTATTTGGTGTTCTGGTGACTAGCTTCTTGAGTACTTTGTATATTTTGGAGATCAGTCCTCTTCGTACCATTTTCAAAGTGTCCCATAAGTTTGGGTATGTTGTACATTCATTTTTGTTGAATTCTAGGAAGTCTAATTCCTTTATTTCTTCCTTGACCCAGGGGTGATTCAGTTGCACATTCTTTAATTTCCATGAGTTTGTGAACTCTCTGCAAGTAGTGCAGACTTTAAGTCATGGTGAGCTGATAAGATACAGGGGGGGGGGTATTCTAATTTTTTTGTATGTGTTGAACTTTGCTTTGTTACCAAGTATGTGGTCAATTTTAAAGAAGGATCCATGAAGAGCTGAGAAGAAGATGTATTTTATTGTGTTTGAGTGGAATGTTCTGTAGATGTCTGTTAAGTTCATTTGACTCATCATTGTATCTGTTAGTTCTCTTATTTCTCTGTTAAGTTTCTGACAGACCTGACCAGTAGTTAGAGTAGAGTATTGAAATCTCACACTATTAATGTATGTGGTTTGATGTGTAATTTTTCTTTTACACATGTGAGTGCCCTTGTGTTTGTGGCATAGATTGAGATTTCATCTTGGTGGGTTTTTCCTGTGATGAGTATGAAATGTCCTTCTATGTGTATTTTGGTTAATTTTAATTTGAAGTCTACTTAGGATAACTACACCAGCAAATGCCCATTAGATTGGAAAATCTTTTCCCAACCTTTTACTTTGAGGTAATGTCCATCTTTGAGGTTGAGGTGTATTTCTTGTATGCAGCAGAAGGATGGGTCCTGATTTCATATCCATCTGATGTCTATGTCTATTTATAGGTGAATTGAGACCATTGATATTAAGAGATATTAATGAACCTGTTATATATGGTTTTATTGGTGGTGGTGGTGGTGGTGATGTTAGTGTTTGTGTGTTTCCCTTTGGGGTTTGATAGTGGGATATTATCTATTGCCTGTGTTTACATGGATGTAGCTAGCTTCCTTGGGTTAGAGTTTTCCTTCTAGTACTTTCTGTAGGGCTGCATGTGTGGATAGAGATTGTTTAAACCTGGATTTTTCATGGAATATCCTGTTTCCTATGTCTATTTTAATTGAAAGCTTTGCAGGATATAGTAGTTTCTGCTGGTATACGTGGTCTTTTAGTGTCTGCCCCTCCAGGTGTAGTTGAGGTCTTTTCCTCCAGGTGCAATTCCTCCAGGCCTGTGGCTCTGGTGGTTGCTGGTACAGCTTTCCCTTCAGGTGTCAGAGGAGTCCAGGGGTCTGGTGGTCACTGGGGCAGTGGTAGGGGATGGTTGGTGGCAGAGTGTGTTGCTGTCTGGTCACTGGGGGATACAGTGGCTGTGGGAGTTGGGGCCTAAGACCTACATACCAGAGATCTCCAGCTTGGATCTCAAACACTCACTGTCCCTCCAGTTCCAAAGGATACACTGGTGCAGCAACAAGGTATGGTTGGTGGTCCTGCAACAAAGTCTTAAGGACAAGTTCAGGCCAGAAGGGAGATGTTAACCAATAGTAGGTAATAGCCTGAAGTGTTTGGAGTCTATGGAAACTCATCTAACAAGAATTCATAAAAGATAAGCTATTTCTGACAGTGGGCTTCCTATTGTAACTAGTAATGGTATTGTTAGTCTTATAGATAACTTCATTTTAACTCTGTGTGTGTGTGTGTGTGTGTGTATGTGTGCATTTGTTATGAAGCTTCTACAGTCATAGGTTTCTTATAATTTTTCGGCATTTAGTGTTATTTTTAGTGTTATTTATGCTTTCCATAGTCCCTTCTCTAGCCTGATTTCACATCTCCCACCCCAAGTTAATGCTATTCCTTTAACTCTTTATATCACCGAATGCTATCTTCTTCTTTTTTTTTTTTTGAGGCCCTCCCTGCCCATGGCTTCTTACTAATTCATTGACCTTTATGGGTAACCTAAATGAAACACATATCTGAAGATTCAAGGCAGATATCCACAAATGAGAGAAAACATGTAACCAAAAGACTACCTCGGTTCCTATCATATGATCCGATATAGTCCAGATGAAAGTCCTCTCTTAAAGCAAAATGAAGATTAATATGAAGGACTCATACAAGGCCTTTATTAACATGCTAAAATAAAAGGAATGAGTGGGCTGAGACATGTTATAGTGCTTAAAAGAACTTAATGTTTTGCAGAAGACTGAGGTTCAATTCTCAGCACCACATGGTGGCTCACAACCATCAATAAGTCTAGTTCCAGAGGATTCAATACCCTCTTCTGAACTGTACAGGTTTTAGATATTTTCTTTTTTAAAAGAAAGAAAGGGGGAGGGAGGGAGGAAGAAAAGAAGGAATGAAAAAAGGAAAAAATGAAGGAGTGAAAAAACAAGAAAACTGAGCAACTTCCAAGAAAAATAGAGACAAAGGAAAGTGAAAATTACGAGTGTATGACCAAGATTTGGTAAATGGAGTAGATAATCCCAAATGCCAAACACTGAAAATATAAAAGCATGAGGTCTTTGAAAAAATAGAATGCATACAAAGGGGAAGCATGACATGATAGATCTTAGAAGGGGAAGAAAAGCAATGCCATTTTACAAGTGAAAGTCCATATCTGACAGAATAAGGTAATTAATATAACCACTGTCACAATAAAGGGTCTGAAAGGTAGTGCTAAACAAAGGAATCTCAGTACAATTCTTTTTTTTAAGGAGGAATTAAAATGAATAAGAAGAAAATAATGTCTATGAAAGATAAATGAAATTCCAGTAGATGCAAAATTGTTATTAATGCAAAGCAAACCCACGTAGAAAAATAAATGTTTAGTTGAAGAAAATGAAGAAATCTCAAGTCTTAAATCTACAGAGTCATAAAACACTTCCAGGGGAAGAAAAGCACACACAAAGAAAGGTTTAGCACAAAGGCCCAAGTGAAGCTCCCCATTTTCACCATTAAGCTGAGAACAAGGAATGGAACATCCTTTAAAATTATAAGCCAAGTCCTTTAATTTAAAGTTTGAAAATACTCAAAATAAAATGGAACTTACAGAAGAAAAAACATAGAAATATGATTGTTTTACTACTAGAATAAGAAGTTAGTGAACACTGTTGGAAAACAGAATAAATGTTCTATATAAATATGTAAACATAAATACAATCACTAGGATAAAATAATAATTACAAATACATAATAAATTATACCATATAAGAAAGCAATAACACAAATTCAAGACAATGCTAAATTTCTCAATTAAAACAAAAATTAAGGCTTTTTCATGACTCCCATCACCAGGCCTTGGCTAGAGGTGAGTCTGGGACCAATCTGTGTGGAAACTCCCCTACACCCTTCCCCAGGAACTTCCTGGGTTGGCCCCAGACCCCCCTGCCCCTGTGTACTGTTCCCTTCCAGAGCTCTCTTGGAGCTCTGATACAAAGCCACCCACCCCCAACAAGAGCCTGCCCTCCCCCTACCCCCTGCCTTACCCTGCCCACTGTCCCACTGCTGTGGTCGAGCACTGGGACAAAGGATTGAGCCAACAATCCTGCCACCTTTGGGGAAATTCCTGGAGCTGCTCTGAGCACACTAGACCTGCCTATCCACTCAGGACCACATGTGTGGCTTCTGATCCACACCTCCAGTCCTCTACTAGAGCTCCAGGCCCCTCCCAAAGATCTGCTTATCCCCACTGGGCCACTCTGATTTCCTGCAGACACAATCCTTGGCACCAATCACAGGGCCTCTGCCAAAGAGGCCTCAGCTGGAGAGTGCTAGGCCCAGGCTAGATCTGCCCATAAGCCTACAGAATGTCTTGAGTCCCAGCCTTCTGGATCCTTGACTCCCAACACCAGTCTTCTGCTGAAGTCTGATGTTTGACCCCGAACACTGGGCCTCTGCCTGTGGAGAGACCTTCTAGATAGCTTGGAGCACCCAGTGCTACAGACATCAAACCTCTGAACCACCTGAGCCCACCTGGGGATTACCATAGAGAGAAGGAAAGACCCCACCAATACCTACTGGAAGAAGCTATGGGAAGACAGCAATACAAAAAAAAAAAAAAAAAAAAAAAAAAAAAAAACACCTAACAATAGAAAGACAAGCATAACACCACCAGAATCTAGGGAATCTACACCAACTAGACCTGAATACCTCAAAGCAGATGAAGCAGAAGAGAATGACTTAAAAGTTATCATCATAAAAATGATAGAAGACCTCAAAGAAGATTGAGAAAATCCCTTAAAGAAATGGAAGAAAAAAACAAACAAAAAAAGTGGAAGAAATAAACAAATTTCTTAAAGAAAGTACAAAAAGCCAAGAAAAAAAATAATTAAACAGGTGAAGGAAATGATTCAAGACTTGAAAACTGAAATAGAGACAATAAAGAAAACACAAACCAAAGGAATGATGGAAATAGAAAAGCTGGGCAAAAGATCGGGAACTACAGATGCAAGCATAACCAACAGAATACAAGAGATGGAAGAGAGAATCTCAGGCGCAGAAGATAAACTAGAGGAAATAGATTCATTAACCAAAGAAAATCATAATCCATCAAATCCTTAATACAAAACATCCAGGAAATGTGAGACACCATGAAAAGGCCAAACCTAAGAAGAATAAGCATAGAGGAAGGTGAGGAAGCCCAGCTGAAAGGTGCAGAAAACATATTCAACAAAATCATTGAGGAAAACTTTCCCAATCTGAAGAAGGACACACCCATGAAAGTACAAGAAGCATACTGAATACCAAATGGACTGGACAAAAGAAAAAAAGACCCTTTGACACATAATAATCAAAACACCTAACACAGAGAATAAAGAAACAATATTAAGAGCAGTGAAGGAAAAAAAGCCAGGTAACATATAAGGCCGACCTATCAAAATTACACCTGTCTTCTCAATGGAAACCTGCAAGGCCAGAAGGTCGTGGATAGATGTTCTACAACTACTAAGAGTCTACGGATACCAGTCCAGGCTAATATAACCAGCAAAACTCTCAATCACTATAGATGGAGAAAACATGATGTTTAATGACAAAGCCAGATTTTCACAAGACATATCTACAAATCCAGCCCTACAGAAAGTTTTGGAAGGAAAACTCCAACACAAGGAAGTTAACTATGCTCATAAAGACATAGGCAATACATAATCCCACTTCACCAGGACCCAAGAGTAAAGCAGGACAAATATACTTACAATACCACTGCCAACAAAAAATCTAAAACAAACAAGCATTAACAATCAATGTTCCTTACTCTCCCTCAACATTAATGGTCTTAACTCACCTATAAAAAGACACAAGCTACCAGAAAGGATACAGACAGAAGGATCCATCCTTCTGCTACATACAAGAAACACATCTAAGCTTCAAAGATAGACATTACCTCAGGGTAAAGAGCTGGGGAATGATCTTCCAATCAAATGGGCCCAAGAAGCAAGCAGGTGTGGCTATCCTAATATCTAACAAGTTAGACTTCAAACCAAAACTAATCAAAAGAGATGAAAATGGTCATTTCATATTCATCACAGGAGAAATCCATGAATACAGTCTCAATTCTGAACATCCATGCCTCAAATACAAAGGCACCCACATTCCTAAAGGAAACACTACTAAAACTCAAATGTCACATAAAACCACTCTCACCACTAGGCAGGACCACCAATCAGAAACTCAACAAAGAAAAAAAAAGAAATAACAGAATTTATGTCTCATCTGGGTTTAACATACATCTATAGAACATTCCATCCAAACACAAAAGAATATAACTTCTTCTCTGTTCCACATGGAACTTTCTCTAAAATCAACCACATACTAGGTGGCATTACAAACATCAACAGATACAAAAGAATTGGAATAGTCCCCTGTATCATATCAAATCACCATGCTTTAAAATTGGAATTCAACAACACAAATTGCATAACCCTACAAATTCATAGAAAATGAAAAATGCACAATTGCACCATACCTGGGTCAAAGAAGAAATAAAGAAAGAAATTAAGGACTTTCTAATATTCAACGAGAATAAGGACACAACATACCCGAAGTTATGGGACACCTTGAAAGCAGTGTTACGAGGGAAGTCCATTGCACTAAGTGGCCATATGAAGAAAACAGAGCATAGTCACATTAGAGAATTAACAGCACAACTGAAAGCTTCAGAACAAAAAGAAGCAAACTCACCCCGGAGGAGTAGATGCCAGGAAATAATCAATTTGAGGGCTGAAATAAAAAAAAAAATAGAAACCAGAAAAACAATACAAAAAAATCAATGCAACAAAGAGTTGGTTTTTCTAGAAAATCAACAAGATAGACAAACCTTTATCCAAACTAACCAAAAAGCAGAGAGAGAGAACATGCAAATTAACAAAATCAGAAATGAAAAAGGGGACATAACAATGGACACAGAGGAAATGCAGAAACTTTATAGGTCATACTTTGAAACCTGTATTCCACAAAATTTTGAAAATTCAAAGGAAATGGATTGATTTCTGGAAAACTATCACTTACCAAAATTAAATCAAGAACAGACAAACAACATAAATATACCTACAACCCCCAATGAAATAGAAGCAGTCATCTAAAGCCTTTCAACCAAAAAAAAAAAAAGCCCTAGATGGCTTCAGTGCAGAATTCTACCAGAAATTCAAGGAAGAGCTAATACCAATACTTCTCAAATTGTTCCACACACTAGAAACATAAGGTTCATTGCCAAACTCTTTTTATGAGGCCACAATCAAGTTGGTACCCAAGCCACAGATAGTCACAACTAAGAAAGAAAACTACTGATCAATATCCCTGATGAACACTGATGCAAAAATATTCAATAAAGTACTGGCAAACCGAATCCAGAATACCAAGAATCTACCATGACCAAGTAGACTTCATCCCTGGGTTGCAGGGATGGTTTAACATAAGAAAATCTATCAACATGACCACCATATAAACAAACTGAAAAAG
The DNA here is from genome assembly GCF_943737965.1 of Phodopus roborovskii. Taxonomy (NCBI): domain Eukaryota; kingdom Metazoa; phylum Chordata; class Mammalia; order Rodentia; family Cricetidae; genus Phodopus; species Phodopus roborovskii. The sequence continues at coordinate 36,698,853 of NW_026126525.1, read as the reverse complement.
AAAAACCATATAATGATCTCCCTAGATGCTGAAAAAGCCTTTGACAAAATTTAACACCCTTTCATGATAAAGGTCCTGGAGGGATCAGGGATAACGGGAACATACCTAAACATTATAAGAGCAATAAAAAAACCAAACAGCCAACATCAAACTGAATGGAGAGAAGCTTAAGCCGATTCCTCTAAAATCAGGAACAAGACAAGACTGTCCTCTCCATACCTCTTCAATATTGTACTTGAAGTTCTAGCTAAAGCTATAAGACAACAAAATGAGATCAAGGGAATCCAAATTGGAAAGGAAGAAGTCATATTGTCTCTATTTGCACATGATATGATAGTTTACATAAGCGACCCAAAAAACTCTACTGGGAACTCCTACAGCTGATAAACACCTTCAGCAAGCTAACAGGATACAAGATAAACTCCAAAAAAAAAAAAAATAATAATCAGTAGCCCTACTTTATTCAGCCGACAAAGGGACTAAGAAAGAAATCAGAGAAACATCACCCTTTACAATAGCTACAAACAACATAAAGTATCTTGGGGTAATGCTTACCAAACAAGTGAAAGACCTATATAATAAGAACTTTGTGACTTTAAAGAAAAAATTAAATAAGATACCAGAAAATGGAAATATCTCCCATTCTCTTAGATAGGTAGAATAAATATAGTAAAAATGGCAATCTTGCCAAAAGCAATCTACAGATTCAATGAAATCCCCATTAAAATCCCAGCACAATTATTCACTGACATAGAAAGGATAATTATCAACTTTATATGGAAAAACAAAAGACCCAGGATAACCAAAATACCCCTGTACAATAAAAGAACTTCAGGAGGCATCACCATTCCTGACTTTAAGCCCTACTACAGAACTATAGTACTGAAAACAGCCTGGTATTTGCACAAAAACAGACAGGAAGACCAAGGGAATCCATTCCAAATACTGGTATTAATGCACACACCTAAAAACACCAGATTTTTGACCAAACAGCTGAAAGTATACAATGGGGGGAGGAAAGCATCTTTAACAAATGGTGCTGGCACAACTGAATGATGGTGTATATAAGACTGCATGTCTGTCGCCATGCATAAAACTCAAGTCCAAATGGATCAAAGACCTCAACATCAATCCAGCCACATTGAACCTCTTAGAAGAAAAAGTAGGAGGTACCCTTGAAACAAATTGGTATAGGAGACTGCTTCCTGAACATAACTCCAGGGGCACAGACACTGAGAGAAACAATTAATAAATGGGATCTCTTCAAACTTAGAAGCTTCTGCAAGGCAAAGGACACAGTGGACAAGACCAAAAGGCAGCCCACAGACTGGGAAAAGATTTTCACCAATCCTATATCTGACAAAGGGCTGATCTCCAAAATATACAAAGAACTCAAGAAACTAGTCAACAAAACACCAAATAACCCTATTAAAAAATGGGGTACAGAACTGAAGAACGAATTCTCAATAGAGGAAATAAAAAAGGCTGAAAGACACTTAAGAAAGTGCTCCTCATCCTTAACTATCAGAGAAATGCAAATCAAAACAACTTTGAGATACCATCTTACTCCTGCCGGGATGGCTAAAATTAGAAACACCAATGACAGTCTGTGCTGGAGAGGATGTGGAGAAAGGGGAACACTCCTCCACTGCTGGTGGGAGTGCAAAATGCTACAGCCATTTTGGAGATCAGTAGGAATTAGTTTACCACAGGATATGGCAACCCCCTCTTAGGCATATACCCAAAAACATGTGCTCAACTATGTTCATAGCAGCATTATTTGTAATAGCAAGAACCTGGAAACAACCTAAATGCCCCTCAAATGAAGAATGGATAAAAAAGATGTGGCACATCCATACAATGAAATACTACTCTGCAGAGAAAAATAATGGAATCTTGACATTTGCAGGTAAGTGTATGGAACTGAATTAGGTAGCCGAGTCACAAAAAAAGAGGAACATGGTACATACTTGCTCATATATGGATTTTAGACCTAGAGCAAATGATCACCAGCGTACAATTCATACTGCCAGAGAAACTATGGTACAAGGTATATTCTAAGAAATTTATATAAGGTACCTCACAGTAGGGGTAAGGGACAAGTCCCCCAGTGCACATGGGAAGGGGGGGCATTGAATGGAGAGGGAACTAGGAGAAAGAGGAGAGGAGAGGAAAGCATGTAGGACTGGGAAGATTGAGTCAGGGTAGGAATAGAAGACAGAAAAGAGAAAGAGGAAGAGAGAGAGAGAGACAGAGAGAGAACATAAAATAGGGAGTCATTATTGGTTTGAAGAGAAAACTGAACCTTAAGAAATGTCTAGAGAACTACAAGACTGTCTCCAACTAACAATTTGAGCAACCATGGAAAGGCTACCATAAATACCCTTCCTGGATAGTGAGATCAACAACTAACTTATCCACCATAATGGAGCCCTCATCTAGTACCTGTTAGAAACAGAAGCAAACACCCTTAACTAAACACTGAGTCGAAATAGAATCCAGATGCAGAGAGAGAGGACAAGATCAGGTTGCATAAACACATAGAGACAGCTGACCTGAACAAGGAGGAGCTAACAGGCCCCCTGACTGACAGCTGGGAATCCAGCATGGGACTGACTCAGACCCCCTGAATATGGGACTCAGCTAGAAGGACTGAGCAATCTAAGGTACCTCCGACAGTGGAATCAGGATGTATTCCTGGTGCACAAAAGGGCAGACACATCCCCCATGGAGGGATACTCCCTTAATCTAGAGACAGGAGAGAAGTCCTAGTCCCAACTTCAAATGAATTGACAGATTTACATGACCCCACGTAGATGGTTTAGCCCTACGTGTGGAGTGGGGGGGGGTCAGGGTGCATGTTAGGGGGCAGAGAGGTTAAGAGGGAAGAAGAGTGGGAGGGAGGGTGGCTGAGGGAACTGGAATCGACATGTAAAATAAGATAATAAATAAATTTTTTAAAAATAAGGAATTCAATAACATGATAACATAAAGATTTTTCATTGAATGCTAAATCACCTTTTTGGTTTGTTTCACAAAACACTCATAAATTAATCAAGACAGTTACTAAAGATAGGCAAATATATACAAAGCAAAAAAAATATATGCTAAAGCAACTTTTATTTGAAACACCAATGTAAAAAATATATGCTGCAAAAAATATGCAGTCTAACTCATATAACAATAATTATGTTAAAAAGCATGACAATGACAAAATAAGGATCTTATGACACACAAGAAAGTTATCTGTTAACATTTTCAATATGTGGCCTCTGTAAATATTACATGTTGTAGGAAATGCTCATATTATTGGGTTAGGCTAACATAACTTAAATTAAGAAAAAACAAACATTTACAGAGATAAAATAAATAATGAAAAGAAGTTTGTATATTCCAAATTATTTGTTTCAAATAAGAATAATAGATCGTAAAATATAAGCTCTCTAATTCAATAGAATTATTTCTATTTCTTATCAGTAGCTCACACAGAACAATATTTTTCTGCTATGTCTCACTGCTAAGTGTAAATTATGGAAATACTAATAATTTTTAACTGAATCCATGTACACACAAACACAAATGAAGGAATATAAAAGGACATAGTTTTTAGGGGCCAACAAAATGACTCAACAGGTAAGCCTGACAACATGCCTCATGCCTGATTTCAATCTCCACAATCCACATGGTGGAGGGAGAGAACCAACTTTTGCAACTTCTCTTCTAACATACTGGCTTTTTCACATGCATTCCCACATATACATATATAGACACAAATACACAGACAAACAAATATACATACAGACACACATGCATAAATGTTTTAAATTAACTTTTAAAAAAATTATCGAACTAGAAGTAAATTTTTAACTAAGCTTTTTCAAAAAAATTCTCCAAATTTGTTTCTTTTTGTTACAGGAGTAAATATTCGCATCTGCATTGTAATTTAACACTGCCATTTATAACAATATATAACACTTGTATAAATGACCTACTTAGAGCTAGAATCATTTTTGTCTTGTAGGTGGATTATAAGTACATTGAATTTTAATATAGAATTTTTAATATAAGACTATATGTAATAATAGTTCATTACAGCATATGCAAATCTCATATGTAAATGTACTTCCAATCAGAAATAAACCAACCAACCAGAAATTTAACTCTATAAAACTTCTATAAATCAGAAATAAATAGTCACACTCCCTAACATTGTATAGCAGAAACAAAGTACAATGAGTTCATTCTTTGATGAATGAACACTTCATTCAGGACAAGTGAAAAGAGTAGGGCTTATCATTTGCATAAATCAGTAATGGAGCAGTGTCTCCCCAGACAAAAAAAGCAGGAGATTTTTACTAAGGAAATTTACAATGCTCATTAATGGTAAAGGTGGACAAACTCCTTAGTATGCATACTTTGGGGTTATATTTCTTCATATATTGCAGGTCAACAAAATAGCACATGAGAATATCTTGGGTAAAGTATTGATAATACAATGAGCTATGTTAAGTCTCAGTCATCTTCAAAGAATGAGTCAGGACAACCCAACAGACTTGTCTGGTTCCTTGGATGTTTCACTGGAGAATACAATCTGCAATAAAAAATAGTATTGAAGGAATAACAAAAATCATCTAAATGGGCAATAAACACACACCCATGCACACACACACACACACACACACACATACACACACACACACACACACACATGTGCACACGCGTTGGATATTCCTAAAGCTGCCTTGCAGTTAGCACCACTACAATGTTAATAAGTTGGCTAATGAGAACACTCAATAAAATCTTGAGTCAATGGCAAAAATTTGTAAACTCTCTGCTTCAAAATTGAGTATACAGATTGTAACAAGTAAAACTGGAAAACTATCTGATAAATCTCTATATAGACATGAAAGAGATGGGCAGAAGGTGTGTTAACTTTCTTACAAAGTAAAGTTATCCTAGTTCAAGCAAACTCTCTTACATAAATCCAAATAAATAAATAACTGAAAAAATAAATGTATCTTATAGAAGGATGTAATTCCATCAAAATTTGGTAGCAGATGAAATCTGCTCAGTATGAGCAGAGGTTTAAAGGTTAAAGAGCAGTATGAGTACAGAGGATAAATTCTTACTTGTTACTAAACAAGAGGTATTTAGAAACAAAACCTGCATATTGATTTAAAAACTACAACCTTCTTCAATAAAGCATGTTGCAGCAAACATCCCTGTCTTTTGAATAGTATTTTAACCTCTAATCAGACTAACCAAAGATTAAATCAAAACATATCACTATAGCTTTATGTGAAACAAGATTCACAATTTAGAAAATATACTTAAAGAGTTCATATATATATATATATATATATATATATATATAATACATTAAAAATATATGTCCCACTTAACTTAATCTTCAAAATTATATATTATCATTTTAATGAAAATGAGTAGTTAAGGCTTAAAAGGGTTTAAGTAAATCTTTCTTTAGTTATCAAATAAAAAGAAAGGAAAGCAGACACTCAGCAAGCTAGACTTTTGCAATTTGGGACTGATATCAGCATATCTGGGTCATTGCTCCTAGAATTCAACCCTGAATGTTTTTTTCTAGTCTCATTCTTGTCCTTATTGGTACCCTAAATACAACCTCTTGTAACCTCTAGAGCATTCATCCATGTGGTTCCATTGCACAGAAAGATCTTACTGAAACAGTTAAGTAATATTAGTATTAGTTAATGAATATTAGTTTGTATTCACATTTCCTCAAAAGGCATTAAAGATACACACCAAATCCCTACTAAATGACTTGTTACCAGTGTGGAATATTCTACCACCTAGCCGTGTTTTCAGCTACCATTGTCTTCACTACTACTGAGAATTACCAGAAATGTGAAAGTGTGGGATGTGATCAATAAATATTAGTTTGTCATGCATACCCATATACAAATTTATCTACAAGAACAATAATATGAGAAATGTATTCTTTTTTCCTTCCTCGTTATAACTTTTATTCATAAGGACTCTTATGAGTTTATGACTCTTCCTAAATCAATTTGTGAAATGACACTTTATCTGTGAAATAGTGTTTAGCTTCTACATCTCTATAATATGGAAGTGAGTAAATCTATAGTATTTGCAAAGAAAGATAACAATCAAAAACAAGAAAACATTGCTCCTATCAAAGGAACTTTTCTTTTCCCCCAAGGATCAGCAATTCTTTATTTGTCATCAGAATAATTTTGCAAATATGTGTCATATTTAAAGAATTCTCATCACTACAGAGAATATAACCTCACATGCCTGAAAGGGGTACTAGTCAGTTATTCCAAAGCTCTGATCCTAAGGTCCAGTATTCTCCATCACAAGCAAATTTGTATTCTTCATACTTTCAATTAAAGAACAAACTCTAGTTGAAACACCCCCTTGAGATAAATTTTTACCAGAATATATCTATGTGAAGATTTTGAAGAGTATTTCCAATGCACAATAATCATATTCATTCCTCCATGATAATGAATAATTCCTCAAACACACATCTTATGAAATTCAGAACTGTGAATTACATGCTGAAATCATATAATTAATAATATACAAAGCGATGGTTAGAATTTTTATTAATAGAAAAAGATAACTGTGGGAGACAAAAGGAATTACGAACAATGAAACTATTACAGTGGATTGTCTTCAGAAACAACAGCATCTCTCCCCCACCCATCCTAAACTTCAGAATTCCCCTCAGCATCTTCCAAGTGAAAAAGCAGTGGTCAATGGCACTTGCATACAATTTCAAAGGCAGAATTAACCACTAATCATATTGTTTCCCCTTTGCAGGGGATAAAAATTATAAACTTAATTGATTTTAGCTAGTGAGATTGAATATTTTGCATAAACCTCTGGATGGTTTCCTAGGAGTCACATTAGCTCTGTTCTGAAGGCAAATAAGAACATGATCAGAATATTTTAAGACTTTAGAGACTTCCTAAATACTAGAACCCCTGAAAATACATGGAAATAATGTTCTTTGTTCTTCCAGTCTTGCCAGTGACATCCTAAGTGTCTAGTTGCCTACATTGATTCTTGTTATGCTTAGGTGTTGAACCTACACTCTGGTTTTCATTGTGATTCTGACAAAACTTCACATGACACTTGCTGTGGTTTTCTAATTAGCATCTTTTGAACAAATTAGTAAGTGTGTGACTTTGGCTGCTGACTTGATTAAGCCCCTGAGTCTTACTGTGCTTATTTACTTGAATTACAACTTCTGTCTACTGCCCACACAAGGTACTACTCAACCCAAGACATTTACATTTACTATTCTCACAGCATTTCTTCATTAACCATATGAAGACAGGAAAGAAAAATGCCATGGCTCTCATTCTCCAGATGGAAAAAAAAAGTATCACAGGAAGGAATACTAATAAGTGTAAAAAAAAAAAATGAAAGTAAAACACAGTACCCCACCCCAGTAAAAGGCTGAGTAAACCTTGAAACCTTGCCCCTCTTCATTTGTCTGTATGATCTTATGAGTCAATAATGTAGTTGACAGTCCCCACCAGAAGGTTTTAGTGCAGTCACCAGTTTTTCTCAGTAGAAAGAGTAAGCCCATGGAATAAAATAAAATTATCATACAGAAAGTCTTTAGACTGGATCTCTGTGAGCTAAGACATTTCTTTTAGTTGATCATCTTGCTTGTGAAACAATCCAGATGTCTGGGAAAACCCAGAACTGGCTTTAAAACTGAATTATAAAATTCAAATTTTTATCTCATTTCTTTACCTACCTCTGACTTTTTATTGCTTACCATTTAACTGAGCCTTTAAGTCATCTTTAAAAAGCTTTAACCATTTCTAGAGTCCATTTTACCTGTATTGGTCAGACACCAGTATAATACAAGCAGGGAGCATGTGGCATGAGAATTTCATTCTGTCCCTCTTTCCAGGGTATTCTAAGCAATCCCAGATTCCCATGGACACCTGGAAATGCCCCCTATCCTTTATGAGGATATTTTAAAAGTCTAAATAGACATGTCACATTTCAGAATTCATATACTCATTATTAAAAGTATTATGCTCAATCAAAACTAATAAGATATTTTTGTGCGTCTGAAGCAAAACCATGATGAGCAAGATCACCTGCCTCAGGAGGGTGACTGATTCACTCTCTGTTAAGTGCACAGAGACCAGTAGAGTCATCTTCCAGAGCTTTCCAAGAGCTCCACCAGGGGGATCTGGATCAACACTATCTCCTTATAAAAAAATATAAACACATATTTTATCTTTGAATATACAGCCATCTAAATTTAGAAACTCATTCTCATGAATATTTAAGTAATCAGTAAGCTGTAGTAATCATTCCTATTTTATAATTAAACAAGATGGGTTTTATTTTTAATTTAGGGTAAGTTTTTTTTTAATCTCTCTCAGGCAATCAAAGCAATTCTTGATGAATGTGTGATTTATCTGGTAAGAAACATCTACCAAAAGAAGACAGTATGCTTTGGGGGGGTGTATTAAATCAGATAAATTTTGACTGGTATCATTAAGATGATCTATAATTTTTTTTAATTTCCAAACTACAGCTTTACATGCCAAAATACAGACCATTAGCATACATATCTCTATGAATTTAGTGCAATACAAAATAGGAATACGGAATTACTTCCCTGCTTGCCCCAACACCTACTTTTTAATTATTTTTTATTATTTTGCTAACAAACTAAACATTTTAATAAAAAATCATGCCATTTGTATTTATCCATTCTTATGTACAATAAAGACAAAAGATTGCATTGGCTTACCTTAGCCTTAAAACATAATTACACAGAGATTTAGTAATAGATTTTTTTTCCTGTGCTTAAAATAATAATAATTCTAAACCAGCTCTGAAGGAATAGTCTCTGGAATGAGATGTGAGCATTTCATACTTAGAAGCAGGTAAGTAATGAAGACCATACTAATCTTTTCTAGTCTTGGTGCTGTGCTTGTTAGCTTAACAACACGGGGTTATCTATCCCCGCATAACACTGGTATCAAAAATATCATTGGCTGTTAGGTTCCATCATTTACTGTGTTTTAAAACAACACGTATTGTTAAGCGTTGTTGATATAAACCACATCTAGTACATATTGGTGTCCTTGATACAAATACGGATATTTTCGTGGAGCAGTATTCCATAATGAGTAACTCTTCTTCATCAGCATAAAATTGCCTAAAACTTGGCTCAAAATAAAGCATCCCATCTGCTGCTTTGCACTGCTTCTCTGAATTTCTCACAGAAGCAATCTAACTCGGGGAATTTGTCATGTCCTCCAGGCAAAGAGCATGAATTGTTTTCTGTAACTATTCCCACATCACTCACAGTTGTTGGGTGGCATTGAACAGTAATCTGGAATTATTAAGGAATATGAATCTTAAAAATGTATATTAGGCCTAAAATTTTTTCAAGTACTTTTAAGAAGGGATTGTCCCCTCCAATTGCATTGATTATAACATATAGGGAATTCATTGCCCAGTCAGTTGTTTGCCTGATTTTGTCCCTTACTTAATCCAGTCTTTTAGTATCATAAGTTTATTTTGAATCAAAATTATATTTGTAAACAAAACAATAATCATCTTTGTTCTAACCATCTTCTAGGATTTTGAACTCAAACTAATCATCGGGCAAACAATGGTCATTTCCTGTCCTCAGAGAGTTTGAAGTCTAGAAATGATAGAAGAGACATAAAATATAAATGTAACACACACATCAGTGCTAGAGCCGGAGGCACACAGAAAGGTATAGAATCTTAGAAGACCTGAGCTCAAATCTGTGGAAATCAAATCATTTGTTGTTTAGGATGTTCTCATGAATTAAACTCCTGTATAAATATGAGTTGTCACAGTTCTATCCTCAGTCTAATGACAGAACAGAAAGTTCAGGTAGTTGGAAGGACTGGCATCTTACTTTGCAGGACAAATTATTGAGTACTTTTCCACTTTCTGTGCTTACAATTGTCTTAGGTTTATTTGCCTAAGAATCCTACCTCAACTTTATTTCTGAAGTTAAATGAGTATATATATTAAGGAAGCAATATTAACATTAAATCCAAATTTCAAACAATTGAATATGATTTACCCAATTTTAAAATAAATCAGCAGGTAAAAGACCTTGTCACCAATCTTGACAACTGCAGTCCAAACCAGCAAGAGGAGAACTCACCTATGCAAGTTATTCTCTGATGCACATGTGTGCATACACACACACACACACACACACACACACTAAATACAAAACAAAAACTTAAAACTCAAGTGGCAAAAACATAAGTATTAATTAATGCTAGTGGTTCCATATCTTGGAAGAGTAAACAATTTGCAAATCACACATCAAATATTGTATTTCTCAATAAAAAGGTAATGTGTTAGAGTCAGATTCTGGGTAGAAAACACATATAGCCTAAGTAGTTGCTGTCAAAACAAATTTAATAAAATGAGTTAAGAGTTCACAAAACCAGTGAAAACCAGTTACATTGTTGGAACAATAGATCAGAGAAAGTCCCTACTGATGTTCACAAAGTAAAGGCTCACAGACCTCTGCTACCAATGGGCCTGAAACTGCCTGTAGCCTCCAAATGGTTGGTGTAGAGAATGCTGGGAAGCTCCTGGCAGGATTTCATACAGCCCCATCTGTTGAAGCCCATGAACATGCCTGCAGGGGCAATAATGGCTTCTGTTGCTCTTCTGCTTTCCAAATCTTGCAAAAGAGCCTCTCATGGGTAGAATCTAATCCAGAACCCTGCTGGCACAGACTCAGGAAATGCTATTACCAGGAATCTAGGAGAAAACATAGGAAGGAAGAAATGGTGCTAAATTTCCATCAGGCCGTCTGGCACAGGTCTCTAAAATTCAACACTCGTTTATTAAGAATACTTTTCTTTCATATTTTAAGGATTTATAAAATTAGCCCTTGCTCTATTTCTCATCCTATGCCAGCCTAGGAAGCTTATGCATGTAATTCATTCCCTACTTTTTTCCCATTCTGGAATTGCTAGGGAAATGCATGGTCAAGTTACAAGAGCACTGCCAACAACTACAGACAGGTACTAAAAGCAATGCTTAGTCAACATCCTGAAAATGCTAAATCCTCTTCCCTAATTTTATTTAAAAACTCTTTTGAAAAATCTTTCAAAATTATTGGAGTTCATTCAAGGAAATACTTATGATTTTTATAAAACTCACCAAATTTTAAAAATCAATATAGTAGTTACAATGGGCAAATGTGGACAAATACAGTGATGAGTATGTATGAATCACTCATAAAAATTCCATTATGAAGTGAAAGTAAAAAGAGAAAAATAGTAATATGTTTGCTTGTTACATACCACATTAATTATAAAAACTAAAACTGCAATGTAATATTACACATACACTAGGGATGGCTCACAAAACCACATTTTCTACCTTCAGAGAGGTATAGCTTAGCAGTTGTGTGAATCTTGACTTTCCAGGCCTCATCTTTCTCACCTCTAGACACTGACAGGATGAAATGAGATGATACACATTGAGCTTTTCAAACAGTGCTGACTGTTAAAAACAAAAAAAAACCCAAAACCTTGGGTGAATATTTTCTGTGATTGTACAGTTCAACAAGTACTCTATGAACATCTTCTTTATGCAAAAACACCATCTTAGGCCCTAGTAGAAATACAATACTGAAGCCAGTGAGCAACAAGACAACTGGCAAGATGAGAGTCTGGTAAGAGTGCCTGTTAAACCTAACCATTGAGTTGGATCTCTGAGAATCACACATGGAGAAGAGAAAACGGGCTCCTGAAATTATCTTCTAACCTGCACACATATACTGTGGCACACACAAATACACACACACACACACACACACACACACACACACACACACACACACAAAATAAGTAAATAAATAATTCTAAATAATTCTTAATTTTATTTTTTTAAATCATAAATCAATGAGCTTGCCTACATGGGGCTCATATTCTAGTAGAAAACAAAGGACTAGTAATATCAGGAGCAAAATCACTGGAAGTCACAAGTCAAGCAAGAGAGGGTATAAAAGGTGACTGAAACTATACATCAAATCGATAGAAAGGTCTGTCATAAGTGGTGACCATAGCATAAGAGATTTGGTAACAGTAAGTTATACTCATGCCACTGTCGAGAAGAGGGATGACCAGAACTCTGAAGCAGGCATGATTACAAAAGCAGCACATGCTGGTGCTCCCAGGGAGTGTATATGTGCAATAGGCTGAGCTGGAGAGAAGCTACAGCACATGTGGTCAAAAACAAAATGTGGAAGCCAGTGTCCAGGATAAGATGAGAGGCAGTCATTGAGTGTGTGAACCTCAGAGTACGGTCTGCTTACATTTTTATCTCAATGCCTTGCTAGTACCCATCCTGCAACCAGGGAAGCCAGATCATAGAGAAACTTCTAAACCACTTCAGAAGTTTATTAAATTTGAAATAATAATTAGAGAAGTTGATATGAACTAATTGATATTTGAAGAATTAACGTGACAGAATACGGTTGACAATGAGGATGACACCCGAATCTCTGAAAATGTACATGTGTTTTTCACATTACAAAGGAGAAGTACTGATGCTATTCATAGGAAGATTATCCAAGACAACAAACCAGGTATGCCTGATGTAACCATTTAAACTAGAACAAAGAAGCAGAAAAATGTCAAAGTGATTATGAAGGCACTGCTAGACATTTCTATGAAAAAAGTGGCCATGGTCCAAAAAGCAGGGAAATACAAACAACTCTTCCCCAAGCAATTCCACAGGAAAGCTCAAGTGTGCCATCATATTCTTAAGCCCGGTTAGACACCCATTAGGCTTCTGGAAAATAATATTCTAAGATAATATGTAGTGTGATATTCACTTTATCTCCTTTTGTGGCACTGACCACACCCATTGGGGGGTGGAGCCAGGCACAGAGGTAACCTGGGGAACTAGTTGGGAAGAGGCACACAGGAGAGCTCTCTCTTGCAAGCCTCACAGGGACAGGAGGACATCCAGAGGAATTCTTGGAAGCAGGAAACTGTTGGTGTTCACCTGTCTCTGTTGAGAGTTATTTCTCCCTGAATAAACATCTGTTCGGCATAATTGTTTATCCTGATCCACATGAAACCACAATATCTTGTGTCAGAAGCAGGATCTGGATTTTCTCCAGAAGCCGCTCCCCTCCCCCACCATTCCCAAATGGGCAGGGTCTAAGCAGGTGGACACCCCACAGCGTTGGGACATTTGCCTCTGCCCTAAAACAACTTTTCCTCCACAGCAACCCTGAGAAGGCACTCGCTGCTTCTCATTTTTGCCCATTTCCCCACTTTACATTCACTCAGAGCTGCATGGCACCTGCCCTACTTGTGTATTTACTGTGGTTAGCCCTGTGGTCCCAGCAATTCCACAAAGCTCCTTTTACTCATTTGTCTAACAAAATTTCACTTGCCATAGTTTGTTAAGAGCTATTCTACAGGGACCAAGATCAGAAGGATCATCTGCTGCCACACACTATTTGGTGGGATACCTCCAGGGGCAACTACCACAACTAAAACCATCAAAGTTGCAGGACAGCAGAATTACACCTTAGTTAATTGCAACATTTTTCGCAATTTAAGTTGATATAATATCTGAGATAAATTGTCCCATAACTATAGCAGATATCTTTCAATGCAGGACTTTAGGAATTCTTTTAATTCTTGTATAAAAAGAATGTTAACAGAAGAAAATCATGACTTAACCAATGTACACATTTTTTTTTTTTTTGGAAATAGCAATGGGTTTAATCATTACTATGATATTTTTAAAGAAATGGTTTTAGATTAGAGCAGATAATAAGGAACTTGTACAAACCATAAGAGAGTTAGTAATAAGAATTCAAAATATGGAAAATGACAATGGAGAGTTCAAAATTAGAACACAAAACATAGATTGTTAAGAAAAAAAGGTTCAGAATATTGAAAAGGATAATGGAGAGTTTAAAATTAGAACTCAAAACATAGAATGTTTAGAAAAACAGATTCAGAATATTGAAAATGACAATGGAGAGTTCAAAATTAGAATGCAAAGCATAGACTCTTTAGAAAAAAAGGTTCAGAATATTGAAAATGACAATTATGTGAAGCAATTATTAGAGTCATGGGCAAGGAATAACAAGGTAACCCCTAAGTATTGGGATCAATTAATATCAGCTGTCCTTGAAAACTCCATTCAATTAGAGGAGAGAGGAAGCAAAAGTTCTTGAAATACAGGGTTAAAGAAAGGTTATAAAGCTCCACAAGAAAAAATTATTGGTGAGGGTCTTTATGCTGACCCAGAAACTCAAGCTGCCTATGATGACCACACCTTGTACAGCAGCTTTAAATGCTTGGGACAAGGTTCATGAACTAGGGGAGAGGATAGAATCCTATACTAAGATAAGGCAAGGACCAAGAGAACGCTTTAGTGTATTCCTAGAAAGGATGTCTAGGGCAATACAATTAGAGGTAGCTAACACAGATTCTAGGCAAATATTCATAGAATCATTACCTTATGAGTATGCAAATCCACAGTGCAAACAGGTGCTTTGTCCTTTAAAAATCAAATCAGCACCCTTAGGCAAATGGGTCCTATATACAGCCAACATTGAGTAGAATGGCAATAATACTAAAGCTTGGGTAGGAGAAGACATATCTAAAGACCTGAGAAGACATCAAGATAACAGAGGTCTTAACTATGGTGACATAGAAGCTTGGGTAGGAAAAGCCATCTCCAAAGGTTTGAAAAGATAAAAAAAAAAAAAAAAAAAAAAATGTCAGATGTTTTAACTGTGGTAAGATAGGACATCTAAAAAGAAAGTGTAGGCAAATTATTTCTAGAAATAACACTCCCAAGAATGAATTTAACAGAAGGCCTCAGCCTCCTGGGTTATGTAGAAGGTGTGGCAAAGGCGGACACTGGACCAATGACTGTAGACCAACTAGAGACAAGCAAGGAAACCCTTTAACAGTGGGAAACTCCTTGGGGGACCTCTCGAAGGCCCCCATGTCAAAGATGTTCCAAACGTTCCCACTTATAGTGGAGGAAGTTGAATCAAACATGAAAGAAGAAAACAATAAATGTATATTTTGGCAAACCTCTATAAATTGTCATAGGCCTAGATTGACAGTTAAAATGAATAATAGACTATTTAAAGTAATACTGGACACAGCGGCAGATGTAAATATCATAACTAATAAATCCTGGCCTCCAAAATGGCCCCTGCAAGAGGTAAATGTTCAATTCTTAGGAATTGGAAACCTGTCTCAGGTAAAATAGAGCACAAGATGCATTAAATGTATAAAACCGGAAGGACAGAGAGGAAGGTTGAGACCATATGTGGCTGATGTAGCAATAAACCTATGGGGTCATGATCTATTAGAGCAATGGAATGCACAGATTAATATTCCTCCAGTATTACATATGAACCATAAACAACCTCATGAATGTGGAAAAAATATTATAAAGAACTATACAAGACAGACAACAAATATCCAGGCTGTACAAACCAGACTACAAGTGCTGAACAAACAGAGGAACCTAAAGCACTACCCTTAAAATGGCTAACAGATGAATCTGTATGGGTAGGACAATGTCCTATGACGTCTAGGAATTTAGAGGCTTTAGAAAACCTGGTAAAGGAACAGCTAAATGTTGGACATATCGAGGAATCAACCAGCCCTTGGAATTCTCCTGTATTTGTTATCAAAATGAAATCTGGTAAATGGAGAATGCTTACACACCTGAAAGCCATCAATAAAGTTATCCAGCCAATGGACTCTCTACAGCTTGGAATGCCCTTGCCTTCTTTGATACCTAAAGAATGGCCTATTATAGTTATTGATTTAAAGGATTGCTTCTTCACTATACCTTTACAAAAACAAACTAAAGAGAAATTTGCCTTCACGGTACCTAATTACAATAATTCTCAACCGGTAAAGAGATATCAATGGAAGGTTTTGCCACAGGGAATACTAAATCACCGCACCTTGTGCCAGGGCTTTGTACAAAAACCTCTAGAAATAATTCGGAAACAGTTTCCACAATCCATAATCTATCATTACATGGATGATATATTGTTAGCTAACTCTAAAGGAGAAATATTAGAAAAATATGTTGAGAAAGTAAAGGAAGTTTTACCTCGCTGGGGATTACAAATTGCACCTGAAAAAAAAAAATACAAAAAAGAAAAAAAGAGTCTATCAACTACTTAGGATATAAAATAGGTCTACAGAAAATTAGACCACAAAAAGTATAGATCAGGAGAAATCACGACCAGACTCTTAAAGATCTTCAAAAATTACTAGGATATTTGAAAAACTTGAAAATGGCCCCAAAAGGAGACAAGGACTTGAATAGCCCACAAATACTATCAGCTGCAGCTGAAAAGGAATTAGAATGGGTAGAAAAGAGGATACTAGAAGCACATGTGGACCGTGTGGATCCAAACCTAAACTGTATTCTGGTTATATTACCATCTAGAGAATATCCTTCAGGGATTTTTATGCAGAGAGAAGATATCATATGAGAATGGATATTCCTACCACATAAACAGAATAAAAAACTGACTTGATTATATACGGTAAATTAAGACTTCGTCAGCTAACAGGAAGGGACCCAGCAGAAATTATAGTACCTTTAACTAATGAAGAAAGTTCTTCCTTTTAGAAAGATAATTAATATTGGCAGAGAGCATGCAGTAATTTTTGGGGAATGATTAGCAACAATTATCCCAAAAGTGAAAGAATCAAATATATGAAGAAAACGATTTGGATCCTTCCACATATTGTAACAAAAACACCTATTTCTGTAGTTCATACATTCTACACTGATGCAAACAAATCAGGTAAGGCAGGATATAAATCAGGAAAAATAAGGAAAATGGTTCAAAGCCCTTACAATTAAGTACAAACGGCAGACTTGTATACCATTCTCATGGTACTTATGGATTTTACAGAACCCCTCAACATAGTTACTGACTCTCAATACACAGAGAGAGTCCTCTTACACATTGAGACTGCAGAATGTACTCCTGATGATAAGGAATTAACTTCACTGTTTATACAGGTACAAGATACTATCAGAAAGAGGACTCATCCTATATATATAATACACATCAGATCCCATACAGGTCTGCTAGGTCTCTAGCACAAAGCAATGATGAAATTGATCGGTTGTTAATAGGAAGTGTGCTAGAAGCCTCAGAGTTTCATCAGATACACCATGTGAACAGCAAAGGTTTAAAAAAAGGATGTTTCTATCACTTAGCAGCAAGCCAAGGAAAAAGTAAGGAAATGTCCTACTTCCTCATTCTATAACCAAACTCCTTTACCACCAGGCAATAACCCTAAAGGTATAAATAGAAATGAAATATGGCAAATGGATGTGTTTCACTTTGCAGAATTTGGAAAATTAAAATACATGTATCATACTATAGATATATTTTCAGGGTTTCAATGGGCAACTGCTCTGAGCTCTGAAAAGGCTGATTCTGTTATCACACACCTATTAGAGGTAATGGCATCCCTGCACAAATAAAAACTGACAATGCTCCAGCATATGTCTCCAGCAAATTGAAACAGGTTTTTGAGTATTATAACATAAAGCACATAACAGGTATACCATACAATCCTACAGGACAAGCTATAGTTGAGATATCCAATTGTACTTTAAAAGAAATGCTCCATAAACAGGCAGGAGGAAGCAAGACACCCAAACACAGATTATATAATGCTTTATTAACATTAAACTTTCTTAATGCTGATGAAAAAGGAAAAACAGCTGCAGAAAGACACTGGACAATAGAAAAAACTTCTGAACTAAATCAGCCAGTGTACTTCAAGGATGTATTGACCTCAGAATGGAAACCAGGATATGTGTTACGTTGGGGTAGGGGTTTCACATTTGTATCTACAGGAGAAGAAAAACTATGGATACCATCTAAGTTAATCAACATCCTAGTTAAACAAGAGAAACATCTTAATGAAGAGAAATGACAAGTCATCCAACAAATTAGGTCCCATGAGATGTGCAGAGACCTCACAAAGCTAGGGGAAGTGTTATGTTCTTGTTCTTACAGGAAAACAGAGAAAACCTATCTTCAAACAGCCAAAAGAAACTGAACATGTAGTTACCTACAGAAGAGAAGACAGCTCTCCAGAAACAATCACTTAATGAAGAGGAATATGATTTATGGTAAAAATATTTAATTCTAGTAAACTATTTCTATACAGAAACCTATTTCTCTTTACTATCTAGTATTCCTGTAGTCCAAATTCATGTAAACCAATGCTGGCTTTGGAGTTGGATTTGGCTGTCCTTCTCTAAATTCAAGCAGGTTGTTAAGATTAAATTGACGGTTTCTGCCTTAAATCAAGAAGCCAATTGGTATAAGGCAGAAGAAAACAAAATCTAGGGACTTGTTCACTTATAAGCAATTTTCTCTCTGAAATTTTCTCGTATACATTTTAATGCTTATTGTAGACTTTCCCTAATGCATACCTTAAAATTTTAAAATTTTACTGTAATATTGATGTTTAAGTTTCCACAAGGAATACTAACAATTCCTAACAGCAATCTTTGAACTCTCCAGAAAGAAGATGTGGCCCATGTCATCATTTCCACTTGACTCAACCTGATGCATCTGGACTACAAACATCACCCTAAAACCAATTTAAGACTGTTTTGCTTGAGACAACTCATGACTAGCTACCTATAATGGTGCACCTTCTTATTACACCCTGGCCAGAATTTCAAACTGAACTGCAGTCAAGCATTTTCTGCCATACAGTGACTAGCTACATATGTCACAGCCAGTTCTGTTGAGAAATTTGGTTGCTAAAAATTTTCTTCCCACAGGATCCCATGGAGCAATCATCGTTCCATTTCAGCAGGAAGTAACCTTAAGATAACAACGCCCCCTTTCCCTACTCTTGGGATTTGTGGATAATATTCATCTTCTTTGGGTTGGTTTTAGTTACTTAGGGCCAGGTATGGAAAGTGATGCTTAGACTCGGGTTTATCTTTTAGACAGGAATAGGATATGTTTGGGAAAGATATGGTTTAGATAGGATATAGATAGATTAGCCTGTCTTCTTGTGAATTATTGAGTAAGAGTGAGATAATAGTATTGTATAGCTTTCATTGTTATATATTCTTATTTGTGGTAAGCTATGTAAAATTAAGTTTATTTTCCCTTCCTGGAAGAATTGTATATTATATTGTGTGAAATCTTTCCACTTATGATGTTTTATGCACATTATTCTTACCATATTCTATGTACGTATACTTTTACTTATGTTCAAGACATTTTGTATATTGATACAATTTATGCACATTTATTCTTGCCATATTCTATGTATGTATACTTTTCTTGTATTCAAGACATTTTGTATATTGATACAATTTGGGATATTTATCATGCTTCCCTTTATAGTTCTACCTCTTGTTTAGACATTTCTACTCTTCCTCTATTTTAGGGATTTATATGTATGTATATATACATAGTTATACTGTTTAGGTATTTGTCCCTGCTTTACTCAGGGAAGTTTCATTCAGTTTTTTAGCTAAGTTCCTGAGTCATACAGATTATCTTCACTCATGTTTCCTTTACCTATGAGATTAGTCAGACATAGATGCTTAATCTTCAATCACTTCATAGACATGGCATTTAAATGTTTTAATTTTAGTACTGCGTTGACATGAGGCACTATTGCTCCTGACATCACCGTGCACTTTCCCGAAAATATGTTGGACACTGTTGTTGCTCCTTCTGGAGTTCATCCTCACTTCGGCTAATGGACTCTTGGGCAAAGAACTGTCCCCACCTTGACCACTGATTTGGACATGCAGTCCTTTTTGCTTGCAGCAGACAAATATAGAAGACTGCTGAACCTTGCCAAGTTAGGGTAAGACAGCTTTTTATCTCCCTGCTGTTGTTGTGGTCTGTCAAGTACTCTTGGCCTTAGCCAAAACTGGGTGTACCAGTGTTGCTTTGAGACCTTGCATGACTGTCCTGGTAGCCTGCTGTTTCTGTCCTCTCTGCACCTTTTGGAAGTTGCCCAGGTACACTTCCTGTCTACCCTAGTATAGTTATTTTCCTTCTCAGGTCTTGATGAGGTTGGAGATTAAACTATCACAACTATTATTCTCTCTTTCTAGTTAGATATATGAGGTACTAGACTTAAGTTTTCCAGCTTAGGACAACTCTATTGTAAATTCTGTTATGCCTTCACCCTAGGACTAGAAATGTAGGTCGTTTTGTTCTCAATTTTCATTTTCTTAGAGCACACTTGTTATTCACTGTTTTGTATAGTTTTGTATAAAACCTAAATCTTTTCTTTAGACTAAAATGGGAATTGTAGTGGGATATTTACTTTGTCTCCTTCTGTGGTACTGACCACAACCATTGAGGGTGGGGCCAGGGGCAGAAGTGACCTGGGGAACTAGGTCGGTAGAGGCATGGGAGAACGCTCTCTTGTGAGCCGCTCGGGGACAGGAGGACATCCAGAGGAATTCTTGGAAGCAGGAACCTGTTGGTGTTCGCCTGTCTATATTCTGAGTTTTTTCTCCCTGAATAAACATCTGTTCACCTAATTGTTTATCCTGATCCTTATTAAACCACAATAATAATAAGCTCATGTCTTCTCAGGTATGCTAGAAGAGAAAAAACACATGGTCAGTGTGGCTGATTCATGGCATTCAGTCCAGTGTCCATGGCAAGAAGACCTGCTGAGGCTACAACAACTTAGTGTTTATTGTGCTGTTAGAGACAGTAACAAGTGTATTCAACAGATTTGCTACATGGAGACTAAACACGAGGATAAACTGTGGTGATATGATTGAGGATGGTCCCCATAGGCTCGTATATTTGAATGCTAAGTTACTGGGCAGTGGCAGTACTTGAGAGGAGGAAGTGCATGGCCTTGTTGGAGTGTGTCACAGGGGGTAGCTTTGAAGTTTCAAAAGCCCTAGCCAGGCCCAGTGGCTCACTTTCTGCTGCCTGCAAATCCAGATATGGAACTCTCAGCTATCATGCCTCCCACCATGGTGATAATGGACCAAGCATATGAAACTGTAAGCAAGACCCAATTAAATTATTTCTTTTATAATAGTTGTGGTGGCCAGGGTGTCTCTTCACAGCAATAGAACAATAATTAAGGAAAACTGAGGACAGACAAGTACATGGTGTTTCAACACCAAAAACAACACTCTATCACAAAAGAAAAACTAACATGTTAAAATATTTCAGGTCCTCACTAGACCTACTATGAACACTTTGATCTGGTCTCTGGCTGTTCTTCCCAACTTTATCTTCTAACCCTCTCTTTCTATAAGTCCATCAAATACATTTTATGCTGATTCCAGATCTTCAGAGATACTGAGTATAAATGTTCTGAAATTTCTCTGATGAATAAATTCAAAGGGCTAAAACATGACCCATGGTAACAGAGTATAAAATTAAATGAGAATTCAATAAGGAAATACTCTAAAATCATGTACACCATTAAGCTGGAAACCCTAAAAGAAATGGATAAATTTCTAGATTCATTCAAACCACCAAAGTTAAACCAAGAAGTCAACATAAACAGACTCTAAAGGATGAGACTGAAATAGTAATAGAACACCTCTCAGATTTAAAAAAAAAAATAAATAAGTTCCAGATGGATTCATAGTAGAATTTTACAGACTTCAAAGATTTACATTTCTCTTTAAACTATTCAATACTGAAACACAAGGAGCAATTGCAAATTCAACCTACTTTTATGAAAGCAAACCAGGTAAACACATAAGAGAAAAATACAGGCTAATATTCCTGATAAACATAGACTTACAAAATATTTTCAATAAAATACTTGGAAAGAGAATAGACATAAAGATTATACCCCATGAAAAACTAGGCTCTATCACAGAAATGCATAAATGGTTCATCATAATATATGCAATTCAATAAATGTTATAAACCACAAAAGTAGATTTAAGAACAAAAATTATATGATCATGCCCATAGATACAGGAAAAAATAGCCTTTGACAAAATCCACCAGGCCTTCATGATAAAACATTCTAGAGATTTGAAAAATAGAAGAAATAAGGCCCCCAAGACATTAAAAGATGTATAAGAAAACCCCACAACCAACATCATCCTAAATGGAAAAATCCTTGAAGAAATCACGCTGATGTTGAGTATGAGACAGAAATATAAACTAGTGCCATTCCTTTTTAATATGATGCTCAAAGTACTAGATGGGGTAGAAAGGCAAGAGGAGAAAATTAAAGGGATCCAATTAGGAAAAGAAGACGTCAGACTTGCTGATATGTGTAGCTCTATATCTATATGTGATTTTTCCCCTTTTGGCTCTTGTTTATTTGTTAGTTTTATCCTCTTCAGGTTTATTTTTTTTTTAATCTTATTTTATTTATCTTTTTCTTCAGATACCTATTTGTTTTCTAATGTAAGAAAGCATGTGGATTTGGGTGAATAGGAAGGATCTAGAAAGAGTTGTGGGGTGAAGCATAATCAATATATATTGTATAAAAATTTTTCAATTTATTAAATCTAAAATAGAAAAAAATAAAATGTAGAAGCTTATAATATGGCTCAACAGGTAAGTATCTGCCCCTAGCCTGAGGAGCTGAATTGTATGCCCAGGACACACATAGTGGGAGTATAGAACCAACTGTCAGAGGTTGTTCTCTTACTTTAACATGCACACTGACTTTGGAGACACACATAAAATACATAAAAATTTTTAAATGTAATTTTTAAAATTGCCTGAATCCAAAGGATATTTACAAGAGAAATAGATAGAATAATTTGTGTGTGAGAATGTGTGTATGTGTAGTATAGTGTATTGTGTATGTGGTATAGGTGTTTTGTGTGTGTGTGTGTGTGCATTGCTTGTGTGTTACTGTTTGTGATATGTGTTATAAGTGTTTATGAAAATACATTCTATGGTTTGTGCATGTGAAACACACTATGTATATTTAAGTTTATGATGTGTGGTATGCATGTTTGTGAGAATGCATCATGGCTATTTGGGTATGTTATGAGTGTGTGTGTGTGTGTGTGTGTGTGTGTTATATGTTGTAAGGGATTGGTTAATATAATCACAAAGACTGAGAACACCTACAATCTGACATATGTAAACTGAAGGTCGAGGAAATTGGGTGATATAAATCCACTCCAAATCAAGTAAGTTTATAATGTCAATTCCCACTTGTACTCCAGAAGCCCAAAAATCATGAATACTAACATTCAAAGTGATAAGAAAATGGATATTTCAGCTTAGGTAGAAAGCAGAACTGACTGTTCTTCCACCATGTCTGACCTTGTCTTATGTTAAGAACTTCAGCAGATCCCACAATTGTGAGGATAAATCCCTTTATCCCTCTGAGCCCTATGAGTCAAATACTATCAGCTTCAAAAACACCCATACAGAAACATCCAGAACTATTACTTTTTCATCTATCAAGGTATGCCTTGCCTTAGTCAAGTTGAATCATAGGATCAACAATAACTAGTTTCTCCACTTGACAGTATGTATCTCACAAATATACAATAATGCTTGATTAAAGATTTATGTTTTAATCTTCATTTTTAATGATTCCAGTTTTCTTTCTAAAATAAAACAAACAAAAAAAGACCAACTTTTATTTCTTTAATGTATATAAATTCTTAGACTAAAAAGACTAATGGATGTTTGCTTTCCAGGGACATCTTCACTAAATGACTAATCTAAATATAAAAATATATCTGATTTTCCCATGGAAGGCTTCACCCTCCCTGGGGAGTAGAAAGGGGATGGGATGGGGCTTGGGAAGGGGAAAGGGGAGAAAGGGGAGTGAGGGAACTGGGACTGACAAATTTAAATATATATATATATATATATATATATATATATACACATACATATGTACATATATTTAAATATATGTATATATATTTGTATATATGTACATATGTATGTATGTATATATATATATATAGAGAGAGAGAGAGAGAGAGAGAGACAGAGAGAGAGAGAGAGAGAAAGATGTGTACAAGGAAGCCCACCTTAGAAGACCAGCTCCTGTTCTCACCTACAACCCTGGGAATGGTAAGTGTGGGATAGTTTCCAGTGTCCTGTTCAGATTGTCCTGAGGATTGAGGACTGAAGACTAAGGACTGACTGTAGGGGAGCCTGCCCTAGGAGACCAGCTAACCCAGAGTCAGACAGCATGCAAGTAACACCTCCAAGCACGGAAGCCCATAAGTGTGGGCCTGTTTCCAGCCTGCCTTCCAGAACCCTTCTATGAGCTTCTTGAGGACTGAGGACTGCTTGCAGGGGATCCAGTCCTAGAAGACCAGCCCATCCTGAATCTTCCAGCATCCTGGCCCAGCCTCAAACCCCAGGAGGAGTCCTGAAACCACCCACTAGAGTAGGAGAGCCATCAGAGTATAAGCCTTGCTTGGACCAACCAGAAGAGAACCTTGGTCCCATACCCACCAGAAGAGGGAGAGACCCTACCAGTAAACATTGGAAGAAGAGATTAGTAGACCACAATATAAGAACATAATCAACAACAGAAAGATTAATGTGATGCCAGCAGAGTCTAGGGACCCCAGATGAGCAAGAAATGAACATCATAATACAGATGACACAGAAGAGAACGACCCTAAAAACAACTTTATAATGATGATAGAGACCCTCAAAGATGTAATAAGAAAATCCCTTAAAGAAGGGAAGAAAAAAATTCAAGAAATGGAGGAAAAGACAAAGCAAAAATTACAAAACACAATTCAAACACTGCAAGGTTTGAAAGCTGAAATTAAAAAAAAAAAAACACACAATCTGAGGGAATACTAAAAATAGAAAAGTTAGGCAAACAAACAGGAAATACAGATGCAAGAAAAACCAACCAAATACAGGAGAGGGAAGAAAAATCTCAGGCATTGAAGATACACTAGGAGAAATAGATTCATCAACCAAAGAAAATCTTAAGACCAACAAATTCCTGACACAAAATATCCAGGAAATATGGGACACCATGAAAAGGCCAAACTGAAGAATAACAGGTATAGAAGAAAGTAAAGAAACCCAGCACAAAGGTGTAGAAAATATATTCACCAAAACATAGAAGAAAACTTTCCCAACCTAAAGAAAGACATGCCAATGAAAATACAAGAAACTTACAGAACACCAAATAGGGTGGACCAAAAAAGAAAGTCCCCCTTGCCACATAATAATGAAAAAACCAAACATACAGAATAAAGAATATTAAGAGCAGCAAAGGGAAAAGGCCAAATAACATATAAGGCAACCCTATCAGAATTACACCTGACTTTTCCATGGAAACACTGAAGGCCAGAAGGTCCTGGAGGGATATTCTGCCAACACTAAGAAATCATGGATGCCAGCAAAGCTTTTAATCACTATAGATGGAGAAACCAAGACATTCGATGACAAAACCAGATTTAACAATACACATTAACTAATCTAACCCTATAAAAACTTCTGGAAGGAAACCTCCAACACAAGGAAACTAACTACACCCACAAAAGCATAGGCAATAAATAATCCCACTTTACCAACATCCAAAAGAAAAATGGGGGGGGGGGACCCACAGAAATACCAACAACAACAACAAATCCAAAATAAACAAGGAATAACAATCAGTGGTCATTAAAGTCCCTGAATACTAATGGTGTTAAATCGCCTTGAAAAAGACACAGGTTAAAAGAATGGATATGAAGACAGAATCCATCCTTCCGCTTCATACTAGAAACACACCTCAACTCCAAAGACAGAAATCACCTCAGAATTAAGACTTTCCAATCAAATGGACCCAAGAAACAAGCGGGTATAGCAATACTTATATCTAACAAATTAGAGCCAAATACAAAGGAAACCACATTTGTAAAAGAAACATTACTAAAACTCAAATCTCACATAAAACCTCACACACTTATAGTGGGAGATTTCAACATCCCACTCTCAATACTAGACAGGTCCACCAGACTGAAGCTTAACAAAGAAGCAAAGGAACTTACAAATGTTATGACACAATAGGATTTAACAGACATTTATGGAATATTCCATCCAAACACACACACACACACACACACACATATTCTTCTTAGCTCCACATGGAAACTTCTCTAACATCGACCACATATTCATCAATATAGGTACAAATTATCAATAGGTACAAAAATATTGGAATAACCTCCTGCATTTTATCAGACCACTATGCTTTAAAGTTAGAATTCAACAACAACACAAATTTGAAGAAAACCTACAAACTCATGGATATTGAACAATGCACAGTTGCACCATTACTGGGTCAAAGAATTAATAAAGAAAGAAATTAAAGACTTCCTAGAATTCAATGAGAATGAAGACACAACATACCCAAACCTATGGCAAACTTTGAAAGCAGTGCTAAGAAAAAAGTTCATAGCCCTAACTGCCCACAAGAAGAAACTGGAGAATAGTCACACTAGAGAATTAACAGCACAATTGAAAGCTCTAGAACAAAAACAAACAAACTCACTTTGGAGACATAGACACTAGGAAATAATCAATTTGAGGGCTAAAACTAGGAAAGCAATACAAAGAATCAATGTAACAAAGAGTTGGTTCTTCCAGAAAATCAACAAGATAGAAAATCATTTATTCAAACTAACCAAAAAAAAAACAGAGAGAGAACATGCAAATTAACAAAATCAGAAAAGAAAAGAGAGAGACATACCAGCAGACAGACACAGAGGAAACCCAGAGAATCTGCAGGTTATAATTTCAAACCTGTAATTTGCAAAATTGGAAAATTTAATAGAAATGAAAAAAATTCTGGATAAATATCACTTACCAAAATTATATCAAGACCAAGTAATCAATTTAAATAGACCTATAACCCCTAGTGAAATTGAAACAGTCATCAAAAGTCGCCCGACCATAAAAAGATCAGGGTCAGATGGTTTCCATGCAGAATTCTACAGAAATTCAAAGAACAGCTAATATCAATACTCTTCCAAGTGTTCCATACAATAGAAGCAGGAAGGTCATTGCCAAACTCTTATGAGGCTGCAATTGCCCTGGTATCCAAGCCACACAAAGAGACAACTAAGAAAGAAAACTACAAACCAATATCCCTCATGAACACTGATGCAAAAACAATAAAATACTGGCAAATCAAATCAAAGAACATAACAGAGAAATTATCCACTATGACCAAGTAGGCTTTATCCAAGGGACACTGGGATGATTCAACATACTAAAATCCATTAATATAATCCAGCATATAAACAAACTGAAAAAGAAAAACTACATGATCATCTCACTAGATGCTGGGAAAAGCCTTTGACAAAATCCAACACCCCTTCATGACAAAGGTCTTGGAGAGATCAGGGATAAAAGGAATATGCTTAAGCATAATAAAAGTGATGTACAGCAAATCAACAGCCAACATCAAACTAAATGGAGACAAATGCATGGTGATTCCTCTCAAATCAGGAACAAGACAAGGCTGTTCACTCTCTCTATATTCCTTCAATATTGTACTTGAAGTACTAGCTAAAGCAATAAGACAACAAAGGGAGATCAAGAGGATACAAATTAGAAAGGAAGAAGTGAAACTGTCACTATTTGTAGATGATATGATAGTTTACATAAGGGACCCAAAAAACTCTACCAGGGAATTCCTACAGCTGATAAACACCTTCAGCAAAGTGGCAGGATACAAAATTAACTCAAAAAAAAATCAGTAGCCCTAGTACATGAAGATGATAAAGGGACTGAGAAAGAAAGCAGAGAAACATCACCCTTTGCAATAGTCCTAAACAACATTAAATATCTTAAGGTAATGCTTACCAAACAAGTGAAAGACCTATATATCAACAACTTTGAGTCTCTAAAGAAAGAAATTAAAGAACATATCAAAAAATGGGAAGATCTCCCATGCTGTTGGATAGGTAGGATGCACATAATCCAAATGACAATCTTGCCAAAAGCAATCTACAGATTCAATGCAATCCCCATCAAAATCCCTACACAATTCTTCACAGACCTTGAAAGAACAATACTCAACTTTATATGGAAAAAACAAAAGACATGGGATAGCCAAAACAACCTTATACAATAAAGGAACTTCCAGGGGTATCACCATCCCTGACTTGAAACTCTATTATAGTGCTATAGTCTGAAAAACAACTTGGTATTGGCACAAAAAAAAAAAAAAAATAGACAGGTAGACCAATGAAATCGAATTAAAACTCTGATATTAACCCACATACCTATGACCTCCTGAGTTTTGACAAAGAAGCTAAATTTATACAATGAAAAAAAGAAAGTATCTTCAACAAATTGTGCTGGCATAACTGCATGCTGTTGTGTATAACACTGCAGATAGGTCCTTATCTATCACCATGCACAAAATTAAGTGCAAATGGAACAAAGACTTCTCTCACATAAATCCAGCCACACTGAAACTCTTAGAAGAGAAAGTGGTACAGGAGACCGCTTCCTGAACACAACACCAGTAGCACAGACACTGAGATGAACAATTAATAAATGGGACCTCCTGAAACTGAGAAGCTTCTGTAAGGCAACAAGACAAAATGGCAGTCCACAGAATGTGAAAAGATCTTCACCCACCCTACATCTGACAGAGGACTGATTTCCAAAATATACAAAGAACTCAAGAAGATAGTTACAAAAACATCAAAGAATCCAATTAAAATTGGGATACAGAACTAGAGAATTCTCAATAGAGAAATCCAAAATGGCTGAAAGACATTTTAAAAAGTGTTCAACATCCTTAACCATCAGAGAAATACAAATCAAAACAATTCTGAGATACCATATTACTCCTGTCAGAATGGCTAATATCAAATACACCAAAGAAAATTCATGCTGGAGAGGTAGTGGAGAAATGTGCACACTCCTCCACTGCTGGTGTGAGTGTAAATTCATACAGCCACTTTGGAAATCAGTATGGAGATTCTTCAAGAAAATGGGAATTAGAGTACGTCAAGATCCAGCAATTCCACTCTTAGGCATATACTCAAAACATGCACATTCATACAACAAGGACATCTGTTCATCTTGTTCATAGCAGCATTATTTGTAATAGCCAAAACCTGGAAGCAAACTAGATCCCCCTCAACTGAAGAATGGATGGAGAAAATGTGCTACATTTATACAATGGAATACTATTCAGCAGAAAAACACAAGATCTCCCAAGCAAATTGGGAGCATGGAGGGTGGTGAGAAGGAGTTAGTAGAAAGAGGAGAGAAGTGGGCATGAGAGAACAGGAAGATGGAAACTGGAAAAAAATAGAGGAGAACAAAAAAAGAGATACTATAATAGAGGGAGCCATTATAGATTTAAGGAGAAATCTGGCTCTAGAGAAATGCCCAGAGATCTACAAAGATGAATCCAACTGACA
The DNA here is from genome assembly GCF_943737965.1 of Phodopus roborovskii. Lineage (NCBI taxonomy): Eukaryota > Metazoa > Chordata > Mammalia > Rodentia > Cricetidae > Phodopus > Phodopus roborovskii. The sequence goes on along the minus strand of NW_026126525.1, from coordinate 36,669,396 downwards.
ATCTAACCAATAGTGGAGAGGCTATTGTAAATGACCTTCCCTGTAATGAAATTGATGACTACCTTATATGCCATCTTTGAGCCTTCATCTAGTAGCGGTCGAAGCAGAAGCAGACACCCATAGCTAAACACGAGCTAAATTCCTGGAATCCCATTACAGAAAGGGAGGAGTGATAAACAAAGGGGTCAAGACCAGGCTGGAGAAACCCACACAATCTGCTGACCTGAATAAGGGGAGCTCATGCACCCCAGTCTGATAGCTGGGAAACCAGCATAGGACAGACCCAGACTCCCTGAATGTGGGTGTTAGTTAGGAGGACTGGTCAGTCTATATAGCCTCTAGTAATGGATCAGTATTTATCCTTAGTATAGAGATGAACTTTAAGAGCCCATCCCACATAGCAGGATACTTTCTCAGCCTAGATACATGACAGACTTTGAAGGCTCCCCATGGAAGGCCCCATCCTCCCTGCGGAGAAGAAAGGGTATGGGCTGGGGTTTAGTGTGGGTAATAGGGAAGAAGGGTGAGAAAACTGGGATTGTCATGTAAAACAACTTTGTTTCCAATTTAAAAGAAAAAATATTATCATATAAAAATAAATAAATCAAAATAGACACATGCAATCAAGAATTACACATTTAATTTAGAAACATTACACCAAGGATATAGTATATGGGTTTTATTTTTTCAGCATGAAACATTTTGAAGGCATACAAAACTTCAAAATAATGCATTTTCCATCAGTGCTTGGCCTAGAAGTTATATGCTCAGAAATAACACAGAATGTCAATGCGCAAGGCATTTCAAACATATAAAAATTTTTATATGAGAAAAATATGGAAGTACTTATGATCTAAAGCTTTCATAGTAATGATCTCCGGTGTTCTGATCCTCATTGTTCCAAGGTTTTAATGCAGTACTTACAAACAGCCCCCAAAACATGTGAATCTGCCAATTAAAAAAAATAAAAGTTAACAGGAGCTAGGCATGGTAGCACATTTCTGAAATCCCCGCACTCACAAGGCTGAGGCAGGAGGGCCACCACAAGTTCAATACCATCATGAGCTATGTAATGAGTTCAAGGCAAGGCTAGTATATGTTGTAGAAGTTAGGTGTAGGTGGAGTAGGGTGGGGACAGGGAGGAAAGAAAGGAAGAAAAAGATGAAAAGGAAGAGGGAAGGAAGGGGAGAAGGGAAGGGAAGGGAAAAAGAAGGGTGGTTATTTATTTAAATGTGACTGCATGAAGAAGAGTCTAAATAAGGATTAACAGACTCTATCAAGAGAAAGAGAAATTTGAGAGAAATTTATAAAGGTAAGAGTCAAGAAAATTGGAGTGACAAGGACAGCAACCCAGAGAAAAGAATTCCTTAGTGAAGGGAAGGGAAACAGAAAATTTCAACAGGCAAACCAGATGGCTCTAGTGAAAGATCAGGAGTCCACATTCATGGCAAGTCCATAGCTCTCATGTCTCAAAACCAGTTGGGGTGTGGTGAGACTGTGACTTGAATCTGAACCGTGTAGTGAAGACAAAGGACAACCCTAAGAAAACTACTTGAATTCAATCTGCCACATCCCCAGGGCTGGTGACAGACTTGGAAAACAGTTTTTGAGTACTAGAGGACCAAAACAGAGCAAGCCAAAAGGTGTAGATGGCAGAGGGCTTAGCTCAAGCAGGAAACTGAGTGAGGAAGGTAGCCCTACTCTTAGTGGCTGAAAACAACCTTCATCATACAGACAGTAAGTCTGGAGCCTCAGGTCTGCAGCTGGATCAGCCTCTGGAGACCTGCCTTTTCTCCCAATCACAGCTATCCAGTCTGTCAACTCTGAAGCACCAGAATCTGCTTGACACCTGAAGCTGCATTCCTCTAGCAGGATGATTAAGACTTCAGATAGCTAAAAGTGTGAAGATGGGTCTCCTGAGTGTGTATGTATATCCCATTGCTGTGGTTACCTATTATACTCTCAACATACTTGGGAGACGTTGCCCAGCTACAATGTTAGACTCACAGGATAGTACATGCTGGAGAATCCTGGGATTGTGAGACAATGCCCAGTATATGGACACACAAGTTAAATGTGGCCAAAAGAAACCGCTGGGCATGCAAAAAGGTAAGCAAGTACAGTGAAGGCAAATGTGACAGACAGCAAACATTTGCCCAATACAAGCTTACACCAACACCAGCAAAAATATCTGAAGCTTCGGAGTCCAAACTTCAACTGACTCATTGCAGTTCTATGGAGAACATAGATATAGGCAAAACACTCATACATAAAAACATAAATAACCAGCAGGTCGGTGCACACCTTTAATGCCAGCACTTAAGAGGCAGAGGCAGAGGCAGTGGCAGGTGGATCTCTCTGAGTTTGAGGCCAGCATGGTCTACAAGAATTAGTTCTAGGACAGCTTCCAAAGCCACAGAGAAACCCTCTCGAAAAACAAACAAACAAACAAAAACATAAATAACCAAATAAATACCTTTTATAAGGTAAATAATTCAATCCAGGGCCTGAGAGAAAATTCAGAAAGAGGAGAAAAAAATCAGTAAAATTAATGAGGAAATTTACAACATAGATGAAAAGGAATGCATCATGGAAGACAAATATATCAAGAAAGTTGATATTAAAAAAAGTAATAGAATAGAATTAAACACAAGTCAATGAAATAAAATTTAAAGTGCAGGAGAAAGCATTACCAATGCCAATAGGTTCTATTAAGAAGGAAGACTAGCAGGGATGGAGGACATCAACCAGAGAAAAGATGACCAGGGTCACAACAACCAAGTAGTCTGGGATATAATCAAAAGACAAAGCCTGATAACCTGCAGAATAAAAGTAGGAGTGGAGATAAAATTGAAGGCATAAAAAATTTATTCAGAAAAATTGCATAAGAAAAATATTTTCAATATTGAACAAAGAAATGGTCATTGAAACACAACAGGAGGCATGTAAAACAATGAATAAACATGGCCAGAGAAGAACTTCTCAATGACATACTATAGTAAAGATGTAGTAAAGATACAAAGCAAAGAATTACTATTAAAACAATAAGGAGAAACAGCAGCTCTAATACAAGCACACACTATATTAATATTAGATCTCTCTAACAGCCCGAAATGCCAAGAAAGCAAGGAATTATGTATTCCAAGCTCTGGAAGTAAATAATTCAAACCATGTTTTCAATATCCAGCAATGCTGTCTTTTAAAATCAGTGTAGAAAACAAGACATTTCAAGACAAGCACAAATGAGGACAGTTCATACCAACCAAGTCAGCACCACAGTTATACTCAAATGAATACTGAGAAAAAAAGAGAAAGAAACTGCAGTTCAATCATGAAAACATAGAAGATATATTCATTAGATGAATAAATAAGCAAAAAAACAGAAGAAATATATTAGAGTAAATCAATAAACTAATAAGGGGGAGAAAAAGAAGAGTAAGAATAATTACTGAAACCAGAAAAAAAACACTAAAATTAAAGTATTAAACTTCTCAAATTACCAGCATAGAGATATAGGTTACCTTACTGTGGTGGCTGGCTTTGTGTGTTAGCTTGACACAAGCTAGCATCATCAGAGAGAAAGAAGACTCCGTTGAGGAAATGCCTCCATAAAATCCAGCTGTAAGTCATTTTCTCAATGGGGAAGGACCCAGGCATGGTGGGTAGTGCCATCCCTGGGCTGGTGATCCTGAGTTCTATAAGAAATCAGACTGAGCAAGCCTGTAAGTAGCATTCCTCCATGGCCTCTGAATCAATTCCCATCTCCAGGTGCCTTCCCTTCTTGAGTTCTTGTCCTGAATTTTTTTCGGTGATAAACAGCAATATGGAAACATAAGCTGAATAAACCCTTTTCTCCCCAATTTGCTTTTTAGTTGCAGTGTTTCATTGAAGCAATAGAAACCCTGACTAAGACATTTACTGAAAACAGTAGAACCAAGTATCTGTTGTGGTCAAAAAACACACCTCACTGGTTAATACCCACAAATTGAGAGTCAAACAATGTATGTCAGTTCAAGTAGATAAAAACCAAAGCAAACTGGTATGGATGTTCTTATGTCTGATAAAATCTCATTCAAACAAAATTAGAAGAAAAGACACTGCAGATTAATGAAAATAGCAATCAATCCATCAAGAAGATAACATTATAAAATATTTGTACCCAATTGTGGAGGGTCCAAGTTCCATAAAAAAAAAAGCTGTATTTGGCATAAAATACGTGATGTTTTGCTAAAATAATATAGTGGGTGGTTTCAATACTATATTCTCATCTTCAAAGAGGTCATCCAAACTAAAAATAAACAAATACACTTCAAAGTCAAAGTACACATCAAATGGGCCTAATAGATAATTGCAGAATATGCTATCCAAAAGAAACAAAATACACCTTCTCACTAGCCTAGGAAACACATAGGTCACATTATAGATCACAAAGTAAATCTTGAAAAACAAAAGGGAACTGAAATAACTTTGTATCTTATTCAATGTAGTAGGAAAAAGATAAGTTCATGTTCAGGGCAATCCATTCACAGTAGCAAGAAATTGGAGCCAGCTAGCTGTCTATCAATTGATGCATAGATAATGAAATTGTTATGCTTACATACAATGAAATTCTATTCAGTCAATAATGGTGAAACTGTGAAAAACACTGAGTGACGTGAAAGGCCTAAAAAGATAAACAGTGTATGGTTTCTCATATGCAGAGCCTATCATCAAAATTGTATTTGAGTGCCTGTGGAGGACAGGAGAAAGAAAGAAGAGACTCTCAGCAGGTGAAAGAGTAAAATGGGATATGAAAATAGTGCAGGATTGTTAGGCATGAAAAGATAAACAGAGTTGGGACAGGAAGAATGAAGAAATGGGAAGTGCATGAAGGGAGGGTTAATAACTAAGAATGTACAACAAGTGACAAATATCAAAACCTACTACCTTACAAATGAGTTTAAAAATGAGTTAAAAATCAAATTTAGAAAATTAAAATCAAGAAGAGATTGGCGTGGTGGTAGGACCCTTAGGGTGTAGACAATGCTGCTTCCAGAAGTTGGATGCTTTTAAATAAGGATATTACATCCATCAGAAGCAGAACACAACTTCTCAGCAACAGTAGAAACTTCTCTAAAATAGGCCACATTCTAGATCACAAAGTGAATCCTATAAAAACAAAAAAAGACTTGAAATAGTATACACTCCACATGGGTATAATATAACAAACCTGGTCAAAAATATTGGCTATAAAGTGCATAGGATCAGGGGAGGAATATATTATTATTTTTATCCAACTGCCTTCTAAACATTGGCTTTATACTCATAGAACAGTACAACTTAGCCTCAGACAAAGAAGCCCCCATTTTTGTGGAGGGCGTTGATTAATGCAAAGACTCCTATCTGATTAAACTGCTAAGCATACGAGACTAACAGTTGCTCAGCCTTAAATGACTTATCTGTATTTTCCATATCTCAAAGCCATGAGAAGAAAGGAAAATATCTTAAAGGAGCTAATGTGAGAAGAGAATAAAAAGAAAAGCAAAACACAATGCATGTGGTACAAAAGCAGAAAGGGGCTTTATGTGGGGGGAGGATGGAGAACTACAAGGGTACAGTAAGGAGAATGGTAGAGGGCACTGTAGGGATGAAAAAGATCAAAATGCAATGACATATGTATATGTGAGACAGACAAAGACAGAGGAAAGTTATTTGTAATAAAACAACTTTGTACTCTAACTGAAAAATAATGTTTTAAATTTTATGCTCTTGCAAAACATTTTTCATTTTAACAAAAAAGGAAGTGAGCAATACAGTAATTTTTCACCAGGCTGAATACATGCTTCTATTTTAATCCATTCAAGTTAATTTGACCAAATTTATGCCCCTTATCTTCACCCTCTGAGCCAGTCTATGGGATTAATAACAGACTATATCTGACGTACTCTGTAGTAATAAAAACATCCAATCTAAAATGTCACCTCGACAGTGGTGTATATGCAGGAGATGTGAGAGCTGTGATTTAATGGATTGGGGATGTTGTTACTGTAAGTGAAGGATAAATGAATAAATAAATAATCAATGGGTATGTGATCATGCATCTGTAATCCCAGGATGTAGGTGGAGCGGAATGACACAGGAGACTATAAGCTTTAAAACCAACTTGGACTATGTAATATAACCCTATCTAAAGTGAAAAGGTATGAAAGAAAGATGACAACCAATGACTCTAAACTAGAAATAAATTCAGAATAGAATTCAGTATGTATAAACACCTAAGAAAAACTTGAGTCTGTTATTTCCTTTTTTGGTGGACACATGGGAGTGACATTTGATTATTAAACCCTTGTCTGAGTCTGAAACTCTCTTCCTGCTACTGTAAAATGGATTCCAAGTAATAAAGGACTGCATCATAACCGGTGCGGGTTTTTTGTTTGTCTTTGTTTTCTCCCTACAGTTATAGTACATTTTTCTAACAAATAATGGTTTACTAGACTTGATGAAATAGAGCAGAATGGTGGCCAAATCTATTACCTCCACTCCTGCCAGCAATCATACACTCAGCATTCAAATTATGCTTTGAAAATAAGATGAAAGTGTAGAAAATCACCATGCAATAACCTATTGTATGCCTCTGTAAAGAGAAATGCTATCTGTCCTAAAAATAAATTACTTGTAAACTGCTGAATTGGGAGTTTGGTAATGAGATTAGGATGACGCCTCAGCAGATGAGGACAAATAATAGCACATTCAAATAAATCCTATCATCTCCTTATAAAGAATAAGTATAGTAACAAAGGAGGAATAACTGCAGAAGCCAGAAAGTGGTGTCTAAAAGTGGCTATCAGGATGCTACAGAAGGCATGTCCTGATACCAGAATAACTATTTAAATGGATTTTTGCAAATACAACCCAACTGAAGACAGATGTACTGGACCAGCAATATTCCAAATCATTATCTCTGGACTGATCCATGTCCACCAAGGATCAATCTCCCAGAATTTATTGGGCATTACTTTAGTTTTGCTCAGAGAAAAAGGAATTTAGCTATACCACAATAAACATGCATCATATTCCACCTGAAAGTTTAATATTTTGAGTTGCAATTAACAAGTGAGCATACTGGACAATACACTTGACTCTTGGGAACTTGGTTTGATAAGAATTCCCAAAGAATATTACTTGGGAAAACTTGGCAAATTAGCTTCCTGGCCTGCAGGGAACCTGACTCAGCAATGTAATGATCCTATCAAATAACGGATCTGACCTTGTCTAATCTGCCAGTCGGCTCTCCACATACGTACTTCCTTAACTGAAACAATTACCAAAACTCATGTAACAAAACTCTCAGCAAAGTAAGAATGGATTGTTCTATGCCACTTCTTATATCATTATTTCTTCCACAGTACAGGTTCTTAATCAAAAGCTACTTTGTTTTCCTGGATTTCATGTTGATTAATCTTAATATCACCAAGCAATTGGAAGATGGTATTATTTATGGTTCCTGTTTGAGCCTTTAGGAAGAAAAATGCAGCATAAACTTTACTGTGCTATCTCACCCAGACCATATCTTCAAGATGGGCCTATAAGGGACCTAGTACAATCTCATCTACTAATAATGGGGAAGGTTAGATGAGTAGCAAGGAGGAATAAATACATCAGGTAAAATAAGCTATCTAATATTAAATGACTTTAAAGTAAACTTTTCCTATACAAAAAATGAGTTGTAACAACTGTTTAAGTCAGTGTTTCTCAAACCAACATGCATCAGGATTAAGTAGAGGGTTTTAAAAACACAGATTGTAGTGATCCACTCCACAATTTAATTTTAGAGAACCAGGCATTTCTAGCCAAGTAGCCAGATGTTACTGACACTGACACTGGTCAGAGGTTCACCACACTTGAGGACCACTGTTTTTGTTAAAAGGAGCTTAAAAACTAATGTAAAAAGTAAAGGATTTAAAACAGTTCTTGTTAGTGGAAACTTGGAGTCACTTGTGTGTTGTTGTTTTCACTTTAATTACTAAAAAGTCAATGTAAAGAATCTGGGTAAAAGGAATAAGCCCAGGTCAACATCTGCATGTCCTTCTTGAATTCATTGATTAATTACTTAAAGGCTTGTTACCTCCTCTCATAGATTCATGAATCTCACTTATTGCAGCATTGTAGTTAGAAACATAGAAACCATTTCAACTCCAGTACAACACCCCTGGGTCTCATTGATAAAAAAAAAATAATTATAGTACCTTGTTCCTCCAGTGGGAGTAGGTCAGCCCTATCACATTGACAGGACAATTAAACATTTGCTATGAAAGTGTATTAGCATCTCTTCTGTATATCTCCCAAGAGGCCTCTCCAGCTTTGTACCAAGTTTCCATCCTTTTCAAAGAGTTTTTCATTGACCTCAGATTGCCTCAAAGTGTTATGTCACAAACAAAACTATACAACAGAAACTTTCTCCTTGCTACTTATGACCTGTCCTAGACACTTCTTGTCCATGTACCAAAATTCTGAACAAAATTGCGTGTCCCACCCAAGTCTCACTACCTCACAAGACTATCAGCAAATCTGACAAACAATGGTGCCCTATGAATCCTGAACCTTTCCACTTCCTTTGTGTGGCCCTTAACTCCTGAGACCCATTCTCAAACACTGCAATTGGATATTCTTAAAATATCTGTTTTGCAAAATTAGCATTAAAATTTTTTTCTCCCAGGAAATTAGAAATTGTAAATTTCAAATACTTTTAATCTAAAATGATTTTATTATGGAAATAACATTAAATAAAAATACCCACTTATTAGTTAAGATCTCCTGGGGGAGTAGAAGCAAGTAGATGATGGATGGGAACTTGAAGAATCCCATTGGCACAGTTAGGGGAGGTGTGGAGAGGGATACCAATGAAAGAGATATCTTGGTAGAGGGAGCAATTATGGGGTTAGGAAGAAACCTGGTGCTAGGGAAATTCCCAGGAATCCACAAGGATGACCCCTGCTAGGACTCCTACCAATAGTGGAGAGGGGGGCCTAAACTGGCCTTCCCCTATAATCAGAGTAGTGATTACCCTAATTGCTATCATAAAACCTACATCCAGTAACTGATAGAAGCAGACTCTAACCCATATAGCCAAGCACCGGATTGAGCTCCTGGAGTTCAGATGAAGATAGGAAGGAGGGATCATATGAGCAAGGGGGAGTCAAGATCATGGTTGGGAAAACCACAGAGAGCTGACCCAAGCTAGTTGGAGTTCATGGACTATGGGCTGACTGCTAGGGAGCCTACACAGGACCAAACTAGAAACTTGGAATGTGGATGTCAGTTGTGTAGCTTGATCTGTTGGGGTACACCTGGCAGAAAGGCCAGGACGTATTGCAGGTACATGAAATGGCTTTTTGGTCAGCCCTGATACAGGGGGGAGGGGCTTTTCCTGCCTCAATCTCAATTTGGTGTGCCAGACTTTCAATTCCACAAGGGAGGCCTTATCCCCTATTAGGAGTAGATGGGGTTGGGATGGGGGGGGGGTTGAGGAATTGAGGGGGCAGAAGAAGAGAGGGAGAGGGAACTGGGTTGATATATAAAATGAAAAAAAAATTAAATAAAAAATAATACATACTTATTGCCTTTATATACAGGAGGAAACTACATTTCAAAACTATAAGTTGCTTAAATGAATAACTGTTTAATGCTATAACTGTCTCACCAATCTTCATTCTCTAGCAGGAAATATTCTGTTCTCTTTGTTTGATCAGGTTGCCTCTTTCTAATGGCTCATAATGATGACTCTACTACGAGTAAAAATTATGCTAAGTATCCAAATTCTGAGTAGAGAAAGTGAACACACTAGAAATTGATAACACACAAGCTTACTTTCCCACTTTGCCCATGAACAGGAATGAACAAGTTTGTGAAGTAAAACGAACATAGCAAAAACTTTACAAAATTAAAATTTACTTTCATAAAAAAAGAGGATTTAGAAAACATACATTAAATATACCAATAAATATCAAGCAATTTAAGTCCTAAAAAAGTTATTTTAAAAATAATCTCTTTTGTTTGGGGAAATTATAATATAATTACATAATTTCCTTCCTCCATGCCATTACATACACCCTTGCTCTCAAATTCATGGCATCTCATTCTTTAATTGTTATTACACATATTTGAGATTCAAATTTTCATAAATACACAAATACAACCAATTCAGTGTGTTTATTGTTTCTTGTACATTTATAATTTCAGGGACATTCAATTGGTGTGTTCTTCCCTGGGAGGACTGTTTTCCAATTCTCACCCAGAAGCAGGGAATGATGCAGAGGCCATGGAGGGGTACTGCTTATTGGCTTACATCCCATGGCTTGCTCAGCCCACCTTGTAGAACCCAGGACCAGCAGTACAGAGATGGTACCACTCCCTATGGACTATCCCTTGCATTGGTCACTAAATAAGAATTGCCTTAGAGCTGGATCTAATAGAGATATTTCCTCAGCTGAGTCTCCTTCCTCTAATGACTCTAGCTTGTGTCAACTTGACACACAAAATCACCCAGTACACCATAAAACTTAGCATGTCTATTGGTGTCTTCCATCCTTCCCCAAGAAAATTACTCTTAGTAACAGATGGAGACAATTACAGAAAACTAGAATTTATTAAAATGCACAGTTGTTGACACACATACTTTAGCAGCAACCAAGAGCTATCAAATTGGACTTAAGACCTGAAAAACAAGATGTAAACCATACCCGGTTCTGAAAACATAGCCAATTTCCCAGGGCTAGAGAAGTCATGAATCTTGGAGAGGAAACTATAACTACCACTTTACTAAACAAGCATAATCCATAACTTTATCCTAAATACATGTCCTTATACTTATATATATTTAGTTCTCACCACTTTTCAAGGAAACTTCCTTTGGCAATACATGGAGACAATTACAGAAAACACAACTAATCAAAATGGAGCCCATTGCCAGTGGATACATCCACAAAATTTATATATCATGTCTTCATGTAGTAAAAATAAAATTAAAAAGGTGCTGGATTGGGTGACTAGGTCACTCAGTAAACTGCCTGATGAACAAGCATTAAGACATGAATTTGAACCATCTGAATGCATATAAAAAGACAGGCATGGTGGTACATACCTATAATAACATGCATAGATTGGGGAGGAGACAGGCATGGCTGGATAGCTCACTAGCCAGCCAGCCTGTCTGTTACATGCACTTTCCAGACAGCCTGGTCCCAGAGCCTCTTCAGTCCCAAAATAACACAAAGAAAAGCTATATTAGTTATAAGGCTGTTGGCCAATGGCTAGAACTTCTTATTGGATAGCTCTGTCTTAATATTAACTCATTTCTATTCATCTAAGTGTTTCCATATGGTCTTATCTTACTGGAGACTCCTCTTTACTACATCTCCCAGAATCCTACTTGTCTCCTAGTTCCATCTATCTTGCTTTCCTATTGGCCAATAGGGCTTTATTCATTAACTGATAAGAGAAACATATATACAGAATGACATTTCCCATCACCTGTTCAAATTAATGAGGCTCTCCAATAAGAGCCATTGTCTCAAAAATTAAATTGGAGAGTGCAGAAAACATCCTGATGTTGACTTCTGGCCTATGCATGCCAGCTTTTAGTCTTCATATATACTTACACATATGGACATATATCCCCTCACACATACCCAGATGAACCCACACTAACTACATACAACTACAATACATACCTATTTATTTTCTGAGAAAAAATAATGGTATACAACAAAGGTGGCCTAAACCTTAGAATTCTCCTAACTCATTTTTCTGAATGCTGGAATTCCATGTGTGTAGCAGCTAATTTGCTAGCCCTGCTTTATTCCCTTCTCGATTTTTCTGTTCTTTGCTTCCTCCTTCTCCTTATAATTTTCCTTCTGGTAGGCTATCACAAAAACATAATCTGACCTGGCTTAAGTTTCAACCTCCTGAGAGCTGGAATGGTTTTAGGTTATCTTATTTCATCTCTATACCCCTCTGTCATTCTATATTTAATAAAAATTTCATCTTTCCTACATCCTCATATCCCTACTGTTCTAATTTTCTATACACTTTTTCCTACTTTTTTCTCTAACAGTAGCAAATATATTAGTGCACAGGAATATCAGGTTTTTTATTACTTCATAAAAGGGTTGACATATAAGATATGATTATATTTTTATTTGAGTCTTCCTGTATTTTCACATTGTGCCTACTTTTTAATAAGAATTTGTTTCAAGAGAGCATTTTTCAAAATTTAATATGGATTGAGCTATGATCTCTAAGCCAGCGCTCCAGAAAATATGTGGAGAAGTCCTTCAGAATAATAAAAAAATAAACCACCTATGGCTGCAGGAAAAAATAAACCACACTACAATGATAATTAATCAAATGAGGAATAGGAAAACATCCAACATTGTAAAGTCTTTTCGTTTTTAAATATAACTTTTGATTTCAGCTTTCACTTTATTTATTGCCCTTTATCCCTCTGAAGTGTGTCTGCTTCTTTTTTGTCCTAGAGTTTCAGGTGTGCTGTTAAGTCACTAGTATAAGATCTCCAAATTCTTCATGAAGGCACTTAATGCTATGAACTTCCCTCTTAACAATTGTTGTGTCCCATAACTTTGGGTATGTTGTGCATTCATTTTCATTGCATTCTAGAACACCTTTATTTCTTCCTTGACCCAGTGGTAATTCAGTAGAGAGTTGTTTAGTTTCCATGAGTTTTTAGGCTTTCTGTAGCTTCTGTTGCTGTTGAATCCAGCTTTAAGCCATAGTGGTCTGATAAAATACAAGGGATTATTTAAATTTGGGGGAGTATAAGACTTGTTTTGTGGCCCAGTATATGGTCAATTTTGGAGACAGTTCGATGCAATGCTGAGAAGAAGATAAGTTATTTTTGTGTTTAGGTGAAATGTTCTGTAGATGTTTGTTAAGTTTATTTGAATAATAACATCTGTTAGCTCTGTTATTCATCTGTTTAGTTTCTGTTTGGATAACTTGTCCATTGACAAGAGTGTGGTGTTAAAGTCTCCCACTATTATTACATGAGGTATGATGTGTGATTTAAGCTTTAGTAATGTTTCTTTTTCAAGTATGGATGCCCTTATTTGGGGGGCATGGATGTTAGGAACTAAGATGTCATCTTGGTGGATTTTTCCTTTGGTGAATGTGAAATGCCCTTCTCCATCTCTTGATTAATTTTGGTTGGAACTCTGTTTTGTTAGATATTAGGATAGCTACACTACGTTGCTTCTTAGGTTCATGTGATTAGAAAATCTTTTTCTAATTCTTTACTCTGGGGTAATGTCTACTTTTGATGTTGAGGTTTTATTTTTTACTTGTATGCAGCAAAATGATGAATCCTGTTTCCATGTCCATTCTGGTAGCCATGTTTTCTTATTGGTGAAATGAGTTCATTGATATTGAGAGATATTAATGAGTAATGATTGTTACTTTCTGTTGTGCTGTCACTGCTGGTGGTGCATGTATGTCTTGTGTGTGTGTGTGTGTGTGTGTGTGTGTGTGTTTGTATGCATGTCTATGTGTAACTTTTATTGATTTTTTTTGTGGGTTTCACATTATGAATTCAATCCCATTTATCTCAATTCACCTCAAATCTGTCCTCTGATCTTGCCACCTACTCCCCCAAATCAAAACCAAATTTAAAAGAAAAACCAAAATCCAGACAAAACAAAGAGACAAAACAAGCACACTTTTCAATAAACTAAATACTGGTTGTTTTAGTACCTCAACAAAAGACCCAGGATAGCAAATTGAATTAAATTAAAAAAAAAAAAAAAGATCACAGTCAATTTAGTTGGGAGAAGCAGAAGCAGACTGGAGATGGCTATAAAAAGGGAGGAAAAGGTAAGAAATGATGAGATTATATTTAATAAACTTTTAACAAAGAAACAAATAGATAAAACCAGGATTTCTCTATTGGTTACCTCTAAGAAACATATCTCACCATCAAAGACACAAATAACCTTAAGGTCACAGGAAGGGAAAAGTTATTCTAAACACCTTGTTCTTCATAAAGATACAAAAAAAAACCATGTTTCAATTGGATGCATTTTTGATATATAAATTATATTTCAATAAAAAAAACCGTAGAATACAAAAAAATACACTATATAAAAAAAGTCTCTTTAATAAATGGTGATGAGAAAACAGGATGTCTGTAAGGAGCAAGGTTTTTCCTCCTGCCGCCTGGTCTTGTCCCACCACCACACCAGCCCCAATTAACACACTGAGACTCTGTATTTGATATAATGCTGTTGGCCTGGTACTAGTTTCTTATCAGCTAGCTCTGTTTTAAGTATTAACCCATTCATGCTGATCTATGTATTTTCACATGGTCTCCTTACCAGGGAGTGGGGCATGCATCTGGTCTCCCCGGTCTCTCCATGCTGACTCTTCCTTATTTCCTCTTTCCTCCATGTCTCCTAGTCCCGCCTATCTTGCTTTCCTATTGGCTAACAGTGCTTTATTCATTAACCAGTATGAGAAACACATATACAGAATGGCATCTCCCATCAGATGTCCACATGTAAAAGAATGAAACTCATATCCTAAGTATTAACTAGATACAAAATTCGGCTTCAGGGTCTGTGACATGGCTCATTAGGTAAAGGCTCTTAACTCTAAGCCACATGACCCAAGCTCCAATCCCAGAGCCAAAATGGTAGAAGAGAACTGGTTCCTACAAGTCCTCTGGCCTCCATATATGTACACAAGGTCAATCATGTGTGGGCACATCAAATAAATAGAACATAAATTTACATTCCAAATGAATCAATGATTTTAATGTAGGACTTGAAAATCTGAAACTGTTTAGAGAAAAGAGTTGAGACAATGCATCTTTAAGCATAGAAAGACTTACTGTATATGACTCTAGTCACTTAGGAAACAATGCCAACAACTGGCAAATGGACCTTATGAAATTAAGCTCTACATTGCAAAGGAAACAATTAGTTAAATAAAAAAAAAACATACAGAAGGAAAAAAAGTCTTTGCTAATTATACATTTGACAGAAGATTATTATCTAGACTATACAAAGAATGCAAAAAAACTAAACAAGAACTCAGACAGCCCAATCAGAAAATGAGCTAATGAATCAGACAGTCTGTTCTCAAAAAAGATTAAGTACAAATGGCCAATAAATATAAGAAAGCAATACTCAATTTCACAGTCCTTCTCAGAAATGCAAATTTCGACTTAATTGAATGTCTCTGCCTGTACCACAGGCAGAAGCTTTGCTTAAAGTTCCTATCTCTCTCCTGTCTTGTCTATGTCAAAATCTCCTACAGCAACTAAACAGCTGAAGTCCTTCATCAGAAGAATGAGCTTCAAAACCACTGGTACAAGTCTGAGGAAGCTTTTTAAGCAGTAAGAACAGTCATCTACTGTGCGATAATGAGAGACCCAAACACCAAGTGCTCTTGAGGCTTCAGGTTTGTCTCTTAGCCTCTGTGGATGAGGTGGATACAGCCACAAGTGAAAGACCACATTAGGTGCATGGAGAAAAATTAAAAAAAAAAAAAAAAACAAAGAGAGCTATGTCAAGGGAAGAGTGTCGAAGACCAGCTGCCCATTTAATTATCAAGTGTATCTGCTGGTATTAGAGAAGATTCTGAAGAACCTTGCCTGTGAGTTCATTTTGAACAGTACCCAAAAGTTAAAGGAACTGAAATCATGACTGACAAATATAGCAAAAAAGAAGAGAAACTCTGTTTGTTGTTTGATGACTATGACTCCATGGATAAGATTGTCATTCGGATGCTATGAATGAATACAGCTGTGGTGTAAGGAAATCCCTGCCAAAGCAAAAAATGGCTCATGCTTTATGTACCAAAGAGGTGAGATGATTTTGGAAAGTTTGGTGGTTTTGGTGGCAATGACCATTTTGCTTATAGAAGAAACTTTGTTGGTCATGGGTAGCCATGGGTAGTCATGATTGTAAGAAATGAAAGCAGTGGGGATGACTAGTATGGACTTGGTAATTATGTAAGCAATTTTGGAAATAATGTTATTGCCAATGATTTTGACAATTACAATTAATATTTCAAAGTTTGGGCCAACAAAGAGGAAAAATTTTAAAGACAGAAGAGTTGGTTCCTATAATGGTAGAAGTTATTATTTTTCATATATTTTTTGATTTAGAAACAATCACATTGTACATATCATTCTCTGTCCCTCCCAACCTCCCATGCCCCTCCAACCCACTCAACCCCCCACCCACTCCCCAAGGATAGTGAAGCCTTTCATGGGAGATCATCAACGTCTGTCTCATCATTTGTGGGAGGGCCTAGGCCCTCCTCCATGTATTGGGCCAAAATAGTATTCCTCTATGGAGACTGGGCCCCAAAATCCATTTGTGCATGAGGAATAAATACTGTCCCACTGTGAGAGGTTATATAGACTTCCAGGCCTCCTAATTGGCAAACACATTCAGAGGGCATATTTCCAGGCCAAGAATGATTCCCCAGCTTTATGACTGGGATCCATGTGTTCTCACTAAGTCACGCTTCTGTAGGTTTCTCCACCACAGACCAGCCTGGTCTACAGTGATAGTTCCAGGACAGGCTCCAAAACAATACAGAGAAACCTTGTCTCAAAAGAAGAAGAAGGAGGAGAAGGAGATGGAGAAGGAGAAGAAGAAGGAAAAGAAGGAGAAGAAGAAGATAATCATTGATCTCCTTATAGGGTAAAGGCAACACTTCTGCCTAGATTCTTAGTTGGGGTCATCCTGATGGATCTCTGAACTTTTCCCTAGTGACAGATTTCTCTTTAAACCTATACTGGCTCCCTCTATTAAGGTATCTCTTTTCTTGCTCTCCTCTATCCCATACCAATTCAGTCTTCCTGAATCCTCTTGTTCCCCCCCCACTTCTCCCCTTCTCTTTTTTCCAACTCACTCCCCTCTCCCCCCCCCAATGCCCCCAATTTGCTCAGGGGTTCTTATACATTTCCCATTCTTTGGAGGACCATGTATTTCTCTCTTAGGGTCCTCCTTGTTTCCTAGTTTCTCTGGAGGTATGGATTGTAGGCTCCTAATCCTTTGCTCTATGTCTAATATCCATATATGAGTGAGTACATATCATGCTTGTCTTTCTGTGACTGGGTTGCTTCTCTCAGGATGGTATCTTTTACTTCCATCCATTTTCCTTTGAACTTCAAGATTCAATTGTTTTTTTTTTCCAATGAATAATACTCCATTGAGTAAATGTACCAAATATTCTCCATCCATTCTTCAGTAGACAGGCATCTAGGTTGCTTCCAGGTCCTAGCTATTACAAACAACACTGCTATGAACACAGTTGAACATATGCCCTTGTTTTATGAGTGTATCTTTTGGGTATATGCACAAGAGTGCAACTGCTAGATCTTGAGGTAGACTGATTCACATTTTCCTGAGTAACCACTATACTGATTTGCAAAGTGGCTTACAAGTTTTCACTCCCACTAGCAATTGAGGGGTGTTCCCCTTTCTCCACATCCTCTCCAGCAAGACTGTCTTTGGTGTTTTTGATTTTAGCCATTCTGACAGGAGTGAAATGGTATCTCACAGTTGTTTTATTTGCATTTCCCTGGTGGCTAAAGATGTTGAACACTTTCTTAAGTGTCTTTCAGCCGGCTTAGATTATGCTATTGAGAATTCTCTATTTAATTCTGTGTCCCACTTTTTAATTGGATTGCTTGGTGTTTTGATGACTAGCTTCTTGAGTTTTGTATATTTTGGAAATCAGACCTCTGTCAGATGTGGGGTTGGTGAATATCTTTTCCCATTCTGTGGGCTGCTGTTTTGTCTTGTTGACTGTGTCCTTTGCCTTATAGAAGCTTCTCAGTTTCAGGAGGTCCCATTTATTAATTGTCGATTGGCAGTGCAGTGTCTGTGCTGCTGGAGTTATGTTCATGAAATGATCTCCTGTTCTAATTTGTTCAAGAGTTCCTGACACTTTCTCTTCTAAGAGATTCAGTGTGGTTGGGTTTATGTTGAGGTCTTGAATCCATTTGGAATTAAGTTTTGTGCATGGTGATAGATAAGCATCTATCTGCATACAAGCATCCAGTTATTCCAGAACCATGTGTTGAAGATGCTTTCTTTTGCTATTGTATACTTTTAGCTTCTTTGTCAAAAAGCAGATGATCATAGATGTGTGGGTTAATATCTGGATCTTTGATCCAATTCCATAGGGCTACCTGTCTATTTTTGTGCCAATACCAAGTTGTTTTCAGGACTATAACTCTATTATTTTGCTAAACCACAAAACTAAGATGAGTACAGCAGGAACAGTGGCATTGCAGAAGGTTCTAATTATTGCCAGGGAACAAATCTTAGTAAGAGAGAAAAGCCAGGAAATACAGGAAGCCACAAATTACAACAAATTTTGAACTTAGCCAACTACAGAGTGAGCATAACATAACAGCTACAAAGGTGACATAATTTAGATAATACTCTTGAGCTATGTTTGGATTAAATGTGGAATAGGTTATCTTCATTTCTGTTACATGAAATATGTAAAGCATTTCAACAAGGGATTTTCTTTTTTTATTTTTTATTTTGTTTTTGTTTTGTTTTGTGTTTTGATAATATTTTTATTTAAATTTGAAACAAGCTGTTTCACATATCAATCCCAGTTCCCACACCCTCCTCTCCTCCCCTGTTTCCCCCTCCCCCAACAACCCCCATTCCATCCCCTTTTTCCTCCCCAGGCAGGGTGAGGCCTTCCAAGGGGAGTCTTCAAAGTCTGTCATATCATTTAGAGCAGGGCCTAGGCTGTCCTCCATCTGTCTAGGCTGAGAGAGTATCCTTCTATGTGGAATGTGCACCCAATGTCCATTCGTCTAATAGGGATAAATACTGATCCACTGTCAAAGTCCCCAAAGACTTCCCAGTCCTCCCAACTAACAACACATTGAGGCAATCAGGGTCAGTCCTATGTTGGTTTCCAAGCTATCAAACTGGAGTCCATGAGTTGCCCCTTATTCAGGTCAACTGTTTCTGTGGGTTTCTCCAGCCTGGTCTTGACCACCTGATCCCACCATGCTCCCAATTTACTCAGGATATCTTGTCGGTTTCTCCTTCTCCAGGAGACCAAGGTCCTCCTTGATTCCTTGCTTCTGGTGGTATGGATCGTAGGCTGGTAATCCTTTGTTCTTTGTCTAAAATCTGTATATAATTGAGTACATACCCCCTGATCCCCTGATCCAACGAGAGCACCCTTGGAGCTCTGATACACCCCCACACATCCCCACCGTGAGCCTGCCCCCTCACACCCTGTGCCCTACCCTACCCACTGTCCTGCCGCTCTGGTTGAGCACTGGGACAGAGGGTGGAGCCAACAGTCCACCCTACTTCGGAGACTCCTCGGAGCAACTCTGAACAAAGAAGACCTGCCTATCTACACGAGACCACCCGTATTTTCCACCTGCTTGGTCTCTGACCCCACCTCCAGTCCTCTGCTGGAGTCCCGGGCCCCTCCCGGAGATCCGCCTATCTCTGTAGGTCCATTCTGAGTTCCTGCCTGCAAGATCCTTGACCCCCAAATCGGGGCCTCTGCTAAAGAAAGAGGCCTCAGCTGGAGAGTCCCAGTTTCCAGTGAGATCCAACTATCCTGCAAAACCTTCCCAAGTTTGAGCTCAGCCTTTGTCCTCTTCTGCCAGCTATTGGCCAGAGTTGAGTCTGGGCCCAATCAGGGCTGCCTCTCCCCTACAACCTCTACCCCCCCAACCCCCTGGGATGGCCCCTGATCCTGCTGCTCCTGTGTCCTGTCCCCATCGAGAGCACCCCTGGAGCTCTGATACACCCCCACACATCCCCACCGCAAGCCTGCCCCCCACACCCTGTGCCCTATCCTGCCCACTGTCCTGCCACTCTGGTTGAGC
Organism: Phodopus roborovskii; assembly: GCF_943737965.1. Taxonomy (NCBI): domain Eukaryota; kingdom Metazoa; phylum Chordata; class Mammalia; order Rodentia; family Cricetidae; genus Phodopus; species Phodopus roborovskii. The sequence goes on along the minus strand of NW_026126525.1, from coordinate 36,649,511 downwards.
ACTAGGACAGAAGGTGGAACCAACAGTCCACCCTACTTCGGAGACTCCTTGGAGCAACTCTGAACAAAGGAGACCTGCCTATCTACACGAGACCACCCGTATTTTCCACCTGCTTGGTCTCTGACCCCACCTCCAGTCCTCTGCTGGAGTCCCGGGCCCCTCCCGGAGATCCGCCTATCTCTGTAGGTCCATTCTGAGTTCCTGCCTGCAAGATCCTTGACCCCCAAATCGGGGCCTCTGCTAAAGAAAGAGGCCTCAGCTGGAGAGTCCCACTTTCCAGTGAGATCCAACTATCCTGCAAAGCCTTTCCAAGTTTGACCTCAGCCTTTGTCTTCTTCTGCCAGCCATTGGCTAGAGACATTGGCTAGTGGCATCTTCTACTGTATCCACAGCCCTGACCCCATCCCTGGGTCCCTGTCTGCTGAGAAACCTCCTATAGAGCTTGGATCACTCAGAGCTACAGATATTGACTCTCTGACCCACATAAGCCCACAGGGGAAGTACCATAGAGAGAAGGGGAGACCCCACCAACACCTACTTGGAGAAGCTATGGGTAGACAGCAACACAAGAAAACACCTAACAACAGAAAGACAAGCATGACACCACCAGAATCTAGGGAATCTACACCAACTAGAATGGAACACAACAACAAAGCAGAGGAAGCAGAAGGGAACGACTTAAAAATTACCATCATAAAAATTATAGAGGCCCTCAAAGAAAATGTGACAAAATCCCTTAAAGAAATGGAGGAAAAAACAAACAAAAAAGTGGAAAAAATGAACAAATTCCTTAAGGAAGGTACAGAAAGCCAAGAAAAAATAATCAAGCAGGTGAAGGAAACAGTTCAAGACTTGAAAACTGAAATAGAGAAAATAAAGGCAACACAAACTGAAGGAATGCTGGAAATAGAAAAACTGGGCAAAAAATCGGGAACTAAAGACACAAGCATAACCAACAGAATTCAAGAGATGGAAGAGAGAATCTCAGGCGCAGAAGATAAACTACAAGAAATAGATTCATCGACCAAAGAAAATCATAAATCCAACAAATCCTTAACACAAAACATCCAGGAAATGTATGACACCATGAAAAGGCCAAACCTAAGAATAATAGGCATAGAGGAAGGTGAGGAAGCCCAGCTCAAAGGTGCTGAAAACATATTCAACAAAATCATCGAGGAAAACTTTCCAAATCTGAAGAAGAACATGCCCAAGAAAGTACAAGAAGCATACCAAACCCCAAATAGGCTGGACCAAAGAAAAATGACCCCTCGACATAAAATAATCAAAACACCTAGCATGCAGAATAAAGAAAGAATATTAAGAGCAGCGAAGGAAAAAGGACAGGTAACATATAAAGGCAGACCTATCAAAATTACACCTGACTTCTCCATGGAAACCCTCAAGGACAGAAGGTCCTGGATAGATGTTCTAAAAATATTAAGAGAACACGGATGCCAGCCTAGGCTACTATATCCAGCAAAACTCTCAATCAATATAGGTGGAGAAAACAAGATATTTAATGACAAAACCAGATTTTCCCACTACGTATCTACAAATCCAGCCCTACAGAAAGTATTGGAAGGAAAACTCCAACCCAAGGAAGGCAACTACGCCCACAAAAATGTAGGCAACAGATAATCCAACTACACCAGAAACCAAGGGTAAAGCAGAACTAATATATTCACAATACCACTGCCAACAACAAACCTAAATCAAACAAGCATCAACAATCAATGGACCTTACTCACCCTCAACATTAATCCTCTTAACTCACCTATAAAAAGACACAGGCTAATAGAATGGATACGAAGACAGAATCCATCCTTCTGCTGCATACAAGAAACACATCTAAGCTTCAAAGATAGACATTACCTCAGGGTAAAGGATTGGGAAAAGATTTTCCTATCAAATGGAAATAAGAAGCAAGCAGGCGTAGCTATCCTAATATCTAACAAGCTAGACTTCAAACCAAAATTAATCAAAAGAGATGAAGATGGTCATTTCATATTCATTACAGGAGAACTCCATCAACACAAAGTCTCAGTTCCGAACATCTATGCCCCTAATACAAAGTCACCCACATTCGTAAAAGAAACACTACTAAAACTCAAAGCTCATATAAAACCTCACACACTTATAGTGGGAGACTTCAATACACCACACTCAACACTAAACAGGACCACAAATCAGAAACTCAACAAAGAAACAAAAGTAATAACAGAAGTTATGTCTCAACTGGGGTTAACAGACATCTATAGAACATTCCATCCAAAGACAAAAGAATATACCTTCTTCTCTGCTCCACATGGTACCTTCTCTAAAATCGACCACATACTAGGAGGCAAAACAAACCTCAACAGATACAAGAGAATAGGAATAGTCCCTTGTATCTTATCAGACCACCATGCTTTAAAATTAGAATTCAGCAACAACACAAATTGCAGAAAACCTGCAAACTCATGGAAGCTGAACAATGTGCAATTGCACCACTCCTGGGTGAAAAAAGAAATAAAGAAAGAAATTAAGGACTTTCTAATATTCAACGAGAATGAGGACACAACATACCCGAAGTTATGGGACACCTTGAAAGCAGTGCTACGAGGGAAGTTCATTGTACTAAGTGCCCATATGAAGAAAACAGAGCATAGTCACATAAGAGAATAAACAGCACAACTGAAAGCCTTAGAACAGAGGGAAGCGAACTTACCCCGTAGGAGCAGACGCCAGGAAATAATCAACTTGAGGGCTGAAATCAATAAAATAGAAACAAGGAAAATAATACAAAAAAATCAATACAACGAAGAGTTGCTTTTTTGAGAAAATTAACAAGATAGACAAACCTTTATCCAAATTAACGAAAAAGCAGAGACAGAACATGCAAATTAACAAAATCAGAAACGAAAAGGGGAACATAACAACAGACACAGAGGAAATCCAGACAATTTTCAGGTCATACTTTGAAAATCTGTATTCCACAAAAATTGAAAATTCAAAGGAAATGTACAAATTTCTGGATAACTATCGCTTAGCAAAATTAAATCAAGAACAGACAAAAACTTAAATAGACCTATAACCCGCAATGAAATAGAAGCAGTCATCGAAAGCCTTCCAACCAAAAAAAGTCCAGGGCCATCAACAACATACATCCAGAAGACACTAATAGATTGGTGGTAAAAGTGGGACATTTGCTCTTAAGGGAGTTGATAGTGAAGTGATTACAAGAATTTGGCATACTCTAGGTCTATAAGGTTGAAACCTGGAAACCTGGGATGAGATAGACTCTGAATCCTGGATAAAGAACTAGTAGTCATTCCCTAGTGATATTTCAAATTGATACACATTGAAATTCTCAGACCTGAAGGATGTTTACAATGAGTCTTGTAAATTTAAATGATGAGAAACAATTCACACATGCAAGGTCAAATATCAACATATGTATATATATATTTGCTTTTATCATTAAAAAATCACCAAACTGCTAAAACTAGCAACTATTTCAATAGCAGTTAGATGTATATTTTACTGGAATAAATAATATCCTAGTCCAGCTCAGAAGTTCCTGAGACATTAGAGCAGATTATTCATAAATTTAGAACATAAAAAACAAAAGGCACCATTAAAAGCAGCTTAAGAGGAAAGCTAATTGTAGATACACAATCTCTTTTGGGAATTAAACTTTTAATCTCCTTACGTAACACTAAATCATGACGTTCAATTAGCTGAAATGCTATTAGTTAGCTTACTGGATGAAAATGAATAAATACACAATTATAGTCTGTACTTGGTACAAAATACTGAAGCAAGCTAATCAATTTTATAAAATAAAGACACAACTTTACACACATACCTCATCCATAGTCACAGAACAAATCCATCACAGCATGATTACTGTTGATAATATACCAACATATGGATTTTTTTCTAAGCATTTATTTTATTAGTCACAGCCTAAATCAATATAGTATTAATTAGTCACAGATGCCACTTGCTATTAACGATTTACTGAAGGCACTTTTACTTTTTAATATCTGTTAAATTTGCTGATCATACATTTTAATTGTAAATTTAAAACTTGAAGTATTATAATCAAAGAAAAAGAAAGCATTTCTAGTTGCTGAAGTACTACATTTAAAATCATGTTAGGGTGCAAATTTCATTTTCACATGTAGTCACATTACACCTGTAGGTGACAGAACAAAAAAACAAAATCTAATATTTTAAATTTGGTATTATACAAAATCATCATGGCAAATACTTCTAAATAGAATTATACATATTTTATGATTTAAAAGTTCCTTTGAGTATCAGTTTCTATAACTCCACTTTATGGATTTGTGGGTCATTAAATATTCGATGCCATCACCCATACATAAACACTGAGTCGAACTAGAACCCAGATGCAGATTGAGAGGACAAGACCAGGCAGCCGAAACACATAGAGACAGCTTACCTGAACAAGGAGGAGCTAATGCCTCCCCCCCAGACTGATAGCTGGGAAGCCAGCATGGGACTGACTTCGGCCCCCCTGAATATGAGTCTCAGCCAAAAGGACTGAGCAGTCTAAGGGACCTCAGACAGTGAGCCAGGATGTATCCCTGGTGCACAAAAGGACCTTGCTAATACATGCCCCATGGAGGGATACTGCCTTAATCTAGAGGCAGGAGAGAAGCCCTAGTCCCTACTTCATATGACCTGTCATATCTACATGACTCCAACTGGATGGCATTCCCCTACATATGGAATTGGGGTGGGGGGATGGGATGGGAGGGTGGTTAGGGTGCATGTGAGATGGCAGAGAGGGTAAAAGGGAGGGAAGGAGGGAAGAAAGGAGGGAGAGAGGGAGAGGGAACTGGGATCAACATGTAAAATAATAAATTAAATAAAAAAATGCTTTGACTCCAAAATTTAAGTTCAAGGACAAGTTATTTGGAAAAAGGATTTCTATTTTGTTTCCACAGAAAATGAAAAGCTGTGGATTCCTTCCAGACTAATGTGATTTGAACAAGGCAGACCACCTGAAACAGAGTACCAGGTGATCCTACATTCAAAATAGCTGGACAAAGCATCCTTACATACTACAGCCAGGATTTCTGCATCTTCTTAGAATCCCCCATGACAGTGCCCCTTACCAGCAGGAAGTAGTTTGGAAAGAACAACGCCCAAATTCCCAAATATTGTCTATAAATGCTTGATTTCATTTAAATGGACTTAGTTATATAAAATAAATAAATAAATAAATTCTGGCAATAGACAAAAAAAAAAGAAATCTTAATGTACTAAGTTTTATTTAAGTACTTATAATTTAGCCTAAAATTAATAGTTTGATAATTCCATAAAACAAAAAGAACATTCCCAGTTCTGTGAGGGACTTTATATGAATCTCTTAGAATACTCCCTGTATCCTAGTTCCTCTGGTGATGTGAATTATAGGCTGGTGATCCTTTGCTCTAGGTCTAAAATCCATATATGAGTGAGTACATACTGTGTTCCTCTTTTTGTGACTGGGTTACCTCATTCAGGATGTTTTCTTCAAGTGCCATCCACTTGCCTGAGAATTTCAAGATACCATTATTTTTTTCTGCAGAGTAGTATTCCATTGTGTAGATGTGCCACATCTTCATTAACCATTCTTCAATTGAGGGGCATCTAGGTTGCTTCCAGGTTCTTGCTATTACAAATAGTGCTGCTATGAACATAGTTGAACAGATGTCTTTGTTGCATGGATGTGAACCCTTTGGGTATATGCCTAAGAGGGGGATTGCCGGGTCCTGTGGTAAACTAATTCCCATTTTCCCGAGGAACCGCCATACTTATCTCCAAAATGGCTGTATGAGTTTGCACTCCCACCAGCAGTGGAGGAGTGTTCCACTTTCTCCACATCCTCTCCAACATAAGTCATCACTGGTGTTTCTAATTTTAGCCATTCTGGCAGGGGTAAGATGGTATCTCAAAGTTGTTTTGATTTGCATTTCCCTGATAACTAAGGATGTGGAGCATTTTCTTAAGTGTCTTTCAGCCTTTTTGATTTCCTCCATTGAGAATTCTTTCTTCAGTTCTGTACCCCATTTTTTAATAGGGTTATTTGGTGTTTTGTTGACTAGTTTCTTGAGTTCTTTGTGTATTTTGGAGATCAGCCCTTTGTCAGATATAGGGTTGGTGAAAATCTTTTCCCAGTCTGTGGGCTTCCCTTTGGTCTTGTCGACTGTGTCCTTTGCCTTACAGAAGCTTCTAAGTTTGAAAAGGTCCCATTTATTAATTGTTTCTTTCAGTGTCTGTGCCCCTGGAGTTATGTTCAAGAAGTGGTCTCCTATACCAATTTGTTCAAGGGTACCTCCTACTTTCTCTTCTAAGAGGTTCAATGTGGCTGGATTGATGTTAAGGTCTTTGATCCATTTGGACTTGAGTTTTGTGCATGGCGACAGGCATGGGTCCATCTGCAGTCTTCTACACACCCTCATCCAATTGTGCCAGCACCATTTGTTGAAGATGCTGTCCTTGCCCCATTGTATAATTTTAGCTGTTTTGTCGAAAATCAGGTGTTCATAGGTGCATGGATTAATATCAGGATTTTCAATTCGATTCCATTGGTCTACCTGTCTATTTTTATGCCAATACCAGGCTGTTTTCAGACCTATAGCTCTGTATTAGAGCTTAAAGTCAGGAATGGTGATGCCTCCTGAAGTTCTTTTATTGTATAGGGTTGTTTTGGCTATCCTGGATCATTTGTTTTGCCATATAAAGTTGATTATAATCCTTTCAAGGTCGGTGAAGAATTGTGGTGGGATTTTAATGGGGATTGCATTGTATCTGTAGATTGCTTTTGGTAAGATTGCCATTTTTACTATGTTAATCCTACCTAACCAAGAGCATGGGAGATCTTTCCATTTTCTGGTATCTTCTTTAATTTCTTTATTTAGAGTCACAAAGTTCTTATTATATAGGTCTTTTACTTGTTTGGTAAGCATTACACCAAGATACTTTATGTTGCTTGTGGCTATTGTAAAGGGTGATGTTTCTCTGATTTCTTTCTCTGCCTCTTTGTCGTCTGAAAAAAGTAGGGCTACTGATTTTTTTGAGTTTATCTTGTATCCTGCTAGTTTGCTGAAGGTGTTTATCAGCTGTAGGAGTTCCCTGGTAGAGTTTATTGGGTCACTTATGTAAACTATCATATCATCTACAAATAGAGACAATTTGACTTCTCCCTTTCCAATTTGGATCCCCTTGATCTCCTTTTGTTGTCTTATAGCATTAGCTAGAACTTCTAGTACGATATTGAACAGGATGTATTCTAAGAGATTCATATAAAGTCCCTCACAGAACTGGGAAGGGACAAGTCCCCCAGAGCTCAGGTGAAGTGGGGGAAGACAGCGAAAGGAGAGAGAAGTAGGAGAAAATGAGGGGGAGGAAAGGAAAACCTGTGCGACCAGGAAGATTGAGCCTGGTTAGGAATAGAAGATAGGAAAGAGAGAGAGAGACAGAGACAGAGAGAGAGAACATAAAAGAGGGAGCCAATATTGGTTTGAAGATAAAATTGAACACAAAGAAAGGTCGAGAGAACTACAAGACTGCTCCCAACTAACAATCTCAGCTTCCGTGGAAAGGCTATCATAAATGCCCTTCCCGGAGAGTGAGATCAACAACTAGCTTCTCCATGGAGCCCTCCACTAATGCCTGTTGAAAATAGGAGCAAACACCCATACATGAACACTGAGTCGAACTGGAACCCAGAGGCAGATGGAGAGGACAAGACCATGAGGCAGAAGCACATAGAGACAGCTTACCTGAACAAGGAGCTAATAGGCCCCCAGACTGATGGCTGGGAAGCCAGCATGGGACTGACTCCGGCCCCCCGAATGTGGGTCTCAGCCAGAAGGACTGAGCAGTCTGGGGGACCTCAGACAGTGGAGCCAGGATGTATCCCTGGTGCACAAAAGGACTTTGCGAACATATCCCCCATGGAGGGATAACTGCCTTAATCTAGAGACAGGAGAGAAGCCCTAGTCCCTACTTCACAAGACCTGTCAGATCTACATGACCCCAACTGGATGGCATCCCCCTGCACATGGAGTTGGGGTGGGGGGATGGGAGGGGAGGGTGTTTAGAGTGCATGTGAGAGGGCAGAGAGGGTAAAAGGGAGGGAAGGAGGGAGAGAGGGTTGGGGGGGAGAGGGAGGGAGGGAGAGGGAACTGGGATCGACATGTAAAACAATAAATTAAATTAAAAGGATGCTTTGACTCCAAAATTTGAGTTGAGGGACAAGTTACTGGGGAAAAGGATTTCTATTTTTGTTTCCACAGAAAATGAAAAGCTGTGGATTCCTTCCAGACTAATGAGGTTTGATCACACCAGACTGCCTGAAACAGAGTACAAGCTAATCCTACATTCAAAACAGCTGGACAAAACAGCCCTACAGACTACAGCCAGGATATCTGAATCTTCTTCGAATCCCATCAAGACAGCGCCCCTTACCAACAGGAAGTAGCTTGGAAAGAACGACGCCCAAATTCCCAAATATTGTGTATAAATGTTTCTTTTCATTTAATTGGACTTTGTTATAAAAAATTAAATAAAGTAAAAAAACATAAAATAAGTGCCTTTGGTCTCCTTCAGGAAGTTATCTGATCTGTAGCTTATATACAATATAAACAGAGTTGTAGTATGTGATCCTTGCTTACTACTAATACTGCATTGCAGTTTAACAAATCTGTGCTGTGGGTTTACTGAGAACACTATGCTGGCCACAGAAACTGCTTCTTACAGAGATTGACTGGATGTTATTTCTGCCTGCAGCATCCTACCCCAACTGCACAGAGAATTTCCTGTCTTCAAAACGAATCATAAACAAGATGTCCTCAGCAAAGCTCCAGACTCTTATTTTATAATACACTAACACAAAAACAGACCAGGTTACTGTTTACATATGCTGGTACAACAGTCCTCACATGCCTCTGCTGTACAAGTTGTGATGATAGCCTCTCTCCCTCGCTCCCTCTTTCTTTTTATTTTGTTCAGTATTAACAACGTGACAAATATTTATTAAGTACTTGATTTGTACAAAATATTTTTTCTAAGTCACTGTATACACTACCATATATACTCTTCTCCAAATTTGATTGACATTTTCTCTGAATGCTTATAACTGAAAAAAATACCTGTAATTTAATCACCTTTTTCTGCCTTATGGAGTACATGTACTCAGTACAGTCAATTTTCATGGCTCAGCAAATATTCATGATTATTGTCTTTTCCTAGAAATATATACTGCTCCAATAAACAGACTTCTGTTTGTTTACTTGTAAGTCATTTTAGGGGGTTTAATGGACTGTTTACTGGTTATTTCCTTTATAATTGGTAGTTGTTCTTCTCTTTTGAAATTATAGTTAGGACATTTGAATTTAGTTCAGAGGAATCCCAGAAAAATGCTTAAATTTTCCTAATAGTCATAAATCAAAACAGGACTACAGTTGCTTTTGTAAAGTTTAAGATACTCTACTTATTGAAGCATTCAGCTTTATTGAGCACTTGTGTTCTTATTGCATTCCTTTGAGGGAACACAACTATTGTGATTAAATTTTCTTCTTGTTATCAGTCATTCCAGGTAAGGCAGTCTTTTGATTACTTGGGGGTGAGCTAAAAGAAGCTTACTTAAAATACTAATCTGTCTTACAAGTGATGTTGTAGACACCACAGATGGTAAGAAAAGGACACACAGTGATGTAATGTTGAAGTATAAATCAGGTGGTAATAAAGTGCCATATTTCCTGTGACCAGTAATTTAGTATCAGCAAAGCTTGACCACCATGATCTTTTAATTGCATTAAGTTTTCTTAAGCAGGAGTTTCATACTTCTTCAAGATACAAAGTGAAAGAGAGGGAAATGGGGTTTATACAGGTGTTATTGACATGCTTAAATAATCATGTATATGAAATTATCAGAACCAGTGCTAGAGGATCCACTACAGTTTTTTACTTAGTAGGAGTCATCTTCAAAAAAAGCTACCTTGCCTTGAAGGATTTATCAGTCCGTGATAGGATTTTAGATATTCTCACTGGGTGCTAATTTAGGGTGGGAAAAACTTTACCTCCTGTAGCTCTCAAGTCAGTTTTGTTTCCTGCTGAGTGGTAGGTTGAGGCTTTCTGCTTTTCTGAGGAAAAACAAGATGCTTTCTGGAAGCACTAAACCCTTAAGGCTAATATCCAAAAGAAAACATTCAATAGCTCAGAAATCAAAGAAATTTGAGCTCTGTGTAGAGAAAGAAGTTTCCCTATCAATTCTTGATCATGTTTCTGTAATTCTCAAAGGTTTGAGAGATGAATCTACACACACAAAGACTAGATCCTAAGGGCTTTTCAGCCAGTGATATGGAATTAACCAATGAATGAACAGACTAGGGAAGTTTAATAGTAAAGTCATGTTTCGCCACTACAAATGGGCACTTAGGCAAAGCAAATCATTTGCTTTAAATTTGATGGATACTTCATTTATTGATCATTCACATATATACCTTTATTTAAAATAAGGTACAGGTAGGAAAGTGAGCAATTAGAAAGGAAGAAAGCAAGTCAGTGGGCAATTTGATCATGTTTAAACAATTCAAATCCACTTGTTTAATCCTCTCATCTTAAATTATTCACAGGGGCATTTTGTTTCTCAAAGGTTTATAAACAAAGTGTAAATCACCCAAGTAGAAGCAATTTACTTCTTTTAAGCCAAAGCCCTGCCTAGCTAGGGAGTCACCTGAAGGAATTAACCAGAACAAAATCCTGATTAAACAGTTAATTGGCTTGTCTACTAATGGAAAGAAAAACAAAACGCATCTCTCTGCTTCAAGATTCAGAGTCACAAAATCAGAGGTGTTTCAGAACTGCCTGAGAGAAGATGCTTAAATCACTGACAGTAAAATTCAACAAAGTGAAGCCTATGGAAGGGAGGACTGAGGATGAAACCTGCCCTCACCTGAGTGGTCAGTCTCAGCCATCTACAGCCCAGGTATGTCCTTTATGTTCCTAAGGCAGTCTTGAGTCTCATCCTTTGTCTACTAATGGGTGCTAGTAAATGCTGCCATGCTGAAGATAGCTCTGCAGTTTTACATGGTAACATCGAGGTTGAGTACTGTTTTAGCCATGTTCTTATTAACTTATATGTCCTGTATAAGCATATTTTAAGAGAGGATAATACAGTTTAGGAGATGCATTTGGACTTGCCAGACCTTTAAATATAATTGTTTTCTCACAGGTTACACAGAAATAGTTAATAGCTGCTCCTCCTAAAGAACATTCGAGTTTTCTGCAGTAACTATATACTACACACTGTGTCAAGCCCTTTCCAAGTACCAGTATGTGTGAGACAGAATCCTGTTCTAACACTGCTAACGCACACCTAGAATGTGGCTGAGGCTGTACTAGACCCCATCCCATGGCCATTACTACAGAGACTTCATCATCAGCCAGACTGCGGGGTGACAGAGGAATGGGGGCTATGAATGAGCCCTTGCAGATAAGGTTCCCAGAAGCTACAGGGCACTTGAAAGAAAACAGGAAGAAGAGGAACATTTCAAGAGCCATCTCACCCCAAAGCAGCAATGCTGGAGGACAGCTTAGCTCATGAACAGGCAAAACTCTGGGTATAGCCAGTACCATGTGGCAGCTGTGATACTGGGAATTAATCATGAGACCTGCTGGCATCAAAAACTCTTAGCAGTCATGTCTGGAAATTCTTAATATCTGTCCTTTCTAAATACATGTGGGAAATAGATAAAACATGATTTTTTAAGTTCTATATTAAAATATGCTAAATGCAACAATCACAAAATGTTAAAATGCTATTTACACCTATAACAAACACATTTCAATTGTATATAAATAAATAAAAATAGTGTGAGTCCTATAGAGACATACCTAGAAAGAATTCAAATTGTAATATGCTTTGAAAAGTATCCTTAAAAGTTCAATCAATCAGAAAGTTCCTGGGTAATTCCAGCTTACCAACAGCTACTAACTACCAAAGTACAAAGTAAGCCCTATAAAAACATGTTCCTTCACTTCTGAATATGATGTTGCTCAAGTAAGTCAATATTTATGCAACATATAAAGACTATAATGAAAATTTTTTACAAATAATATCAATACATGATAAAAATAGTTGTTATTAATATTCATAGATTGTCTAAATCCTTGCCTCCATATCTATGTGCACATAATTAGCCATTCAAACAATTTTATATTTGATGGGAAATAACAGAAGTCTTGCCTAATTCAATGGTAACTGTGACTGAGAAACTTATAAAGTTATGTGATAGTGTTTAGTTCTCATAAATAGTATCTAAGCTTCCATATTACAGAACAGGAGACGCTCAAAGACATTGTTCCTAGCTGCTTCCTCAACTCTTCTCACATTCTTCTCCATATGGATACTTCTAATTTCATCTTTCACCCATACACAACCATATCTTGGATATTTGTTCTGGCTCTATCATCCACCTGACTTTGTAAAGACAAGATCCACTTCCCTCAAGATCTCCCAAGAAAATTGGGAGCATGGGGGGGAGGGAAGAGGAAGGTAGGAGGAAGAGGAAGGGAGATGTGGACATGACGAAGCAAGAAGATTGAGTCAGGGGAAGAATAGAAAACAGCAAGAAAAGAGATGCCATGATTCATGGAACCATTATAGGTATAAAGAGAAAACTGTCACTAGAAAAGTGTCCAAAGATCTACAAGGATGGCCCTCAATTGACAATCTAAGCAATAATGGAGAGGCTTCCTTAAATGTCCTTCCATGATAATAAGACTGATGACTGATGCCATCCTAAAGTCTTTATCTAGTAACTGATGGAAGAAGCAGACACCCACAGCTAAACACTGAGCCAAACTTATGGAATCCAGTTGCACAGAGGGAGAAGTGATGAGCAAAGAGGTCAATACCAGGCTGGAGAAACCCACAGAAACAGCTGACCTGAACAAGGGGGAGCTCATGGATCCAGTCTGATAGCTGGGAAACCAGCATAGGAATTACCCAGACCCCCTGAATGTGGGTGTTAGTTAGAAGGACTGGGCAGTCTATGGGACCTCTGGTAGTGGATTAATGTTTCTCCCTAGTATACAAATAAACTTTGGGAGACCATCCCACATAGGGGATACTCTCTCAGCCTAGACACATTGGGGAGGGCCTAGACCCTGCTCCAAATGATATAACACAGATTGAAGGCTCCCCATGGAGGGCATCACCATCCCTAAGGAGCAAAAAGGAAATAAAATGGGAGTGGGTGGAGAGAACAGGGGAGGGAGGGAGGGTGCCAGAACGGGAATTGACAAGTAAAACAAGCTTCTTTCAACTTTTTGTGTTTGTGTGTGTTATTTTTTTATTTTACATATCTATCCCAGTTCCCCCTCCCTGCCATGCACTCCAACACCCCCACACACATACCATTCTCCACATACACACACACTCCACAGGGAGGGTGATGCCTTCCAGAAGGGATCATGAAAATCTGTCAAGTCAGTTGGAATAAGGTCTAGGCCCTCCCTCCTGCCTCTAGGCTATAGGAGTATCCCTCCATGGGGAATGTGCTCTCCAAGTCCTTTCCTGCACCAGTGATACATGCTGGTTCCACTGTCACAGGTCCCTCAGTCTGCCCAGGCCTTCAAACTGAGACCCACATTCAGGTGCTCTGAGTCAGTTAATGCTGGGTTTCCAGATATCAGTCTAGGGGTCCATGAGCTCCCCCTTCATAGGTCAGCTGTCTCTGTGGGTTTCTGTAGCCTGGTCTTGACCCCTTTTGTTATCACTCCTCCCTCTTAGCAACTGGATTCCAAGAATTCGACTCAGTGTTTATCTGTGGGTGTCTGCTTCTGTTTCCATGAGCTACTAGATGAGGGTTCTATAATGGCATATAAATTAGTAATCAATCTCATTATCAGGGAAGGGCATTTAAGGTAACCTTTTCACTGTTACTCAGATTGTTAGCTGGGGTCATCCTTCTAGGCCTCTGTACATTTCTCTACAGTCAGTTTTCTCTTCAAATCTATAATGGCTCCCTCTATTATGGTATCTCTTATTTTGCTCTAGTCTATTCATCCCCTGACTCAATCTTCCTGGTCCCAGGTATTCTCCTCTCTTCCCCTTCTTTTTCTCCTAACTCCCTCCCCGTTCACTGGCCTGACAATCCCAATATGCTCAGGTGATCTTGTTCCTTTCTCCTTCTGTGAGAGATCTTACACAAATCTCTTAGGTTCCTACTTCTATCCTAGTTTCTCTGGGAATTATAAGCTGGTGATCCTTTGCTCTATGTCTAAAATCCATATATGAGTGAATACATACCATGTTCCACTTTTTGTGACTGGGTTACCTCACTCAGCAGGGTTTCTTCAATTTCCATCCATTTGCCTGTGAATTTCAAGGTTCCATTGTGTTTTTCTGCTGGATAGTATCCCATTGTGTAAATGTACCACATCTTCATTACCCATTCTCAGTTGAGGGGCATCAAGGTTGCTTCCATGTTCTTGCTATTACAAATAATGCTGCTATGAACACAGTTGTACAGATGTCTTTGTTGCATGGATGTGGATCATTTGGGTATATGCCTAAGAGTGGAATTGCTGGGTCCTGTGGTAAACTGATTACCATTTTCCTGAGGAAATGCCATACTGATCTCCAAAATGGCTGTACAAGCTTGCACTCCCACCAGAAGTGGAGGAGAGTTCCCATTCCTCCACAGTTTCTCCAGCATAAGCTGTCATTGGTGTTTCTAATTTTAGCCATTCTAACAGGAGTAAGATGATAGCTCAGAGTTGTTTTGATTTGCATTTCTCTGATGGCTAAGGATGTTGAGGACTTTCAGCCATATTGGATTCCTCTATTGAGAATTCTCTATTCAGTTCTGTACCCCACTTTTTAACAGGGTTATTTGGTGTTTTGACAACTAGTTTCTTGAGTTCTATGTATATTGTGGAGATCAGCCTGCTAAGGTAGTTTTTTTTTTTTTTTTTTTCCTTGTTGGTCTGGTCCCACTGTAGTGCCAGCCTCAAATAACACACAGAGAGCTTTATTAGATTTAATTCTGTTGGCCAGTTACTAGTTTTTTATTGGCTAGCTCTGTCTTAAATATTAACCCATTTCTATTAATCTTACAGGAGAGAGGGCCCAGACCTCTCTTCTCTCAAGTCTCTACATGTTGACTCCTCCTTATTACTTCCTCAAATCCTCCTTGTCTCTTAGTCACACCTATCTTGCTTTCGTATTGGCCAACAGTGCTTTGTTCATTAACCAATAAGAGAAACATATTTACAGAATGACATCTCCCATCATCAGCCCCCTGTCAGATGTGGGGTTGGTGAAGATTTTTCTCATCTGTGGGCTGTCATTTTGTCTTGTTGACTGTGTTATTTGCCTTACAGAAGCTTCTCAGGTTGAGGAAGTCCAATTTATTAATTATCAATCTCAGTGTCTGTGCTACAGGTTTATGTTCAGAAACCAGTCTCCTATATCAATTTGTTAAAGGATACCTCCCACTTTCTCTTCTAAGAGATTCAGTGTGGCTGGATTTATATTAAGGTCTTTGATTCATTTGGACTTAAGTTTTGTGCATGACAATAAACATGGGTCTATCTGCAGTCTTCTAGACAGCATCATCCAGTTGTGCCAGCACCATTGTTGAATATGCTTTCCTCCTTCCATTGTATACTTTTAGTTCTTTTGTCAAAAATGTGGTGTTTGTTGGTGTATGGGTTAATATCATGATTTTCAATTTTATTCCATTGGTCTACCTGTCTATTTTTGTGCCAATACCAGGCTGTTTTAAGGACTATAGCTCTATAGGAGAGCTTGAAGTTGGGGATGGTGTTGCCTCCTGAAGTTATTTTATTATACAGGGTTGTTTTGGCTATCCTGGGTCTTTTGTTTTTCCATATAAAGTTGAGTAGGATCCTTTCAAGGTCAGTGAAATATTGTGCTGGGATTTTGATGGGGAATGCATTGAATCTGTAGATTGCTTTTGGCAAGATTTCCATTTTTACTGTTTATTCTACCTGTCCAAGATCATGGGAGATCTTTCCATTTTCTGGTATCTTTTTTAATTTCTTTCTTTAAAGACACAGAGTTCTTGCTATATAGGTCTTTCACTTGTTTGGTAAGCATTATCCCAAAATACTTTATGTTGTTTGTGGCTGTTGAAAGTGTTATGTTTCTTTGATTTCTTTCTCAGCCCCTTTATCATCTCTAAATAGTAGTGATACTAATTTTTTTGAGTTAATCTTGTATCCTGCTACTTTGCTGAAGGTGTTTATCATCTGTAGTCCCCTGGTAGAATTCGTTGGGTCACTTACGTAAAGTATCATATCATCTGCAAATAGTGAAAGTTTGACTTCTTCCTTTCTAACTTGTATCCCCTTGATCTCCTTTTGTTGTCTTATTGGTCTAGATAAAACTTCAAATACAGTATTGAAGACATATGGAGAGAGTGGGCAGTCTTGTCTCTTCCTGATTTTAGAGGAATTGCCTGAAACTTATCTCCACTCAGTTTGATGTTGGCTGTTTGGTTTACTGTATATTGCTTTTATTATGTATAGGTATATTCCTGTTATCCCTGATCTCTCCAAGACCTTTATTATGAAAGGGTGTTGGATTTTGTCAAAGGCTTTTTCAGCATGTAGTGAGATGATAATATAGTTTTTCTTTTTCAGTTTGTTTATATGGTGGATCACACTGATAGATTTTCGTATGTTGAACCTGCAACCCAGGGATGAAGCCTGCTTGGTAATGGTGGATGATTTCTCTGATGTGTTCTTGGATTTGGTTTGCCAGTATTTTATTGAGTATTTTTGCATCAGTGTTCATGAGGGATATTGGCCTGTAGTTCTCTTTCTTAGTTGTGTCTTTGTTGGCTTGGGTCCCAAGGTAATTGTAGCCTCATATAAAGAATTTGGTAATGAACCTTCTGCTTCTATTGTGTGGAACACTTTGAGGAGTATTGGTATTAGCTCTTCTTTGAATTTCTGGTAGAATTCTGCACTGAAGCCCACTGGCCCTGGGCCTTTTTTGGTTGGGAGGCTTTTGATGACTGTTTCTATTTTATTAGGAGTTATAGGTCTATTTAAGTTGCTTATCTGTTCTTGATTTAATTTTGTTAAGTGATAGCTATCCATAAATTTGTCCATTTCCTTTGAATTTTCAATTTTGGTGGAGTACAGGTTTTCAAAGTATGACATGAAAATTCTCTGGATTTCCTCAGTGTCTGTTGTTATGTCCCCTTTTCATTTATGATTTTGTTGATTTGCATGTTCTCTCTCTGGTTTTTGGTTAGGTTGGATAAAGGTTTGTCTGTCTTGTTGATTTTCTGAAAGAACCAACTCTTTGCTGCATTGATTGTTTGTATTGTTTTCCTAGTTTCTACTTTATTGGTTTCAGCCCTCACATTGATTATTTCCTGGTGTCTACTGGTCCTAAGTGGATAGGTGGGTCCAGTGTGCTCAGAGCAGACCCGGAAGTTCCAGGGAGGTGGATTGGGTTGTTGGACCTGCACTCTGGCCCAATGCTCACCCTGCACACAGTGGGCTCAGAAAGACAAAGGGTGAGGGGCTAAATAAATTTTTAAAAAATCCACTTCCCCATTTTATTTGTCCTTTTCCCTTCCTTTCTACTGTAAAATGATTAGTTTTAAGTGCATTTCTATTTTCCATTGATATATATATATACACACACACATACACACACACATACACACACACACATACACACACACACACACACACACACACACACACACACACACATCGGTGATAGGAGGACTAGAAGTATTCAGTTGTATGTGGATAGTCATTTGTGTACATGCATGAAAGTCAGAAGTCAGCCTCATTCAGGTGCCATTCTTCAGGAACTTTCTCACACATACTGAGACTTACGGCCCACCATTTCAGCTACGTTGCTGTCCTGGAAGGTTCATGGATCTGTTAGAATGCAGCCCCCACTTTAGGATTACATGTATCTGCCACCTCATCTATCCTTTTATGTCAGGTCTTCATGCTTGGATACCAGTCACATTATCACATTACCAACCATCTCTCCAGCCTAGTCACAGTTTTGTTACCTGTTCCCCCTACTAGTGTTTGGGAGCCTATGTTTCTGCATTATAACCTGTGTTTTGTGTCAGTTCATCCCTCTAGGTGCACCATCAGATATCCACTGGCCATATCTACTCTGATATAACTCCATTTCAAATGAAAATATCGATTAAAGACATAAGCAAAACCATGAGGAGAACAAAGTTAGTAATGATGGGATGAATCTGCCACCTCCTCCCATTGTTTTAATTCTACCACTAAAGAGCCTGATGGACCAATACTAGTGTGATATGAGGACCAAAATTTGGAGGACCATGGGCCAGAAAAATATTGACAAATCATCTTGTTAATTGTGGTAGGAAAATGGTCAAATCTGATTCAAAGTTACTCAATGATAAGGCCAACAATATCTATTTATTTTAAAGATTTTAGGAAATCATAGATAGATGTTCAGTTTTAATAATCACATTGATATCTAAGTAATAATAGTGACATTTTATATTAAACTTTATTTTAGACTAACTACAATATCTATTTTGCTTCTCAAAGGGAGAAAACAAAAGTGAAACACCAATCACATGTGAAAAGCCACACACCAAAGAACAAGGTCAGAATGTTACCTGTAGGGGGGGAAGTAAAATATGTGTTTGTCTAAAATATGTTATTTGATTTAAAAAAATGTCCTTATCCAAGCAAATTATTGAAAGTTATAGACAGTTTGAAGAACTGAATTATTTGTGAAAATATTACATTTTCTATCAGCCTCTTATTCATTCATTTAGTACAATCACAGGATACTGTGTCTTGGGCAGAGGTATACACATGTATGAGTGTATGTGGGATGTGTGTGAGACAGACAGACAGACAGGCAGACAGAGATGTAGATATAGAATTGCAAATGTTTCTTTGACTGTACAGGTATGGAGGCCAGAGGTTGTCATCAGGTGTCTTCCTCAATTTCTTTCCATCTTATATTTTGAGACAGGGTCCCTGGCTGAAACTGGAACTCACCACTTTTAGCTATAATGGCTGGACAACAAACCCTAGAGATGCATTATGTCTGTCCCCCAATTTTGGAATTACAGACTTAAATACTTAGCTTTTATATAGGTGTTGAAGATCAGGGCTCAGTTTCTCAAGCTTTCCTTTACCCAGTCCTTTACCCATGTGCTAGATACCATTCCATGGCCTTGAGGTACAGTTATGATGATATATAACAATAGCCAAAATCTTTGTTCCTGAAGAAATGATGCTGCAGGGAAAATCAAACAGATCTTGAGAAGCGCATCATGAGGAATAAAATTCCAGGCAGTGAAGAGTTATTAAGACAATAAAGCACGTGTTTCAAGCTTCATTGCCCCTCTTCTCTGTACTTTCTCAACTGGAAAGTTCATCTGCCTTATGCTGCACACTCAGTTCTGCATGGATAACTCCAACAGCATATCAGGACAATTACTATTGTGAAACTCAATCCAGTATTTTCCAGCTAGCACTGTATATGTGTATATATGCATATTTTGCAAAAAAAATATGATTAAAATGATTTTTCTTTTTTCTTTCTTTTTCTTTTTTTTTTTTTTTTTTTGGTTTGTTTGTTTGTTTTTGAGGCAGTGTTTCTCTGTATTGCTTTGTTGCTTTGGCACTCACTCTGTAGACCAGGCTGACATCACACTCATAGAAATCTTCCTCCTGAGTGCTAGGAGTATAGGCATGTATCACTATCATTTTTTTTAATCTACCCCCAGCTCAAAATCTCACTCTTGCTTTATTTCTCTACCATAAGTTCCACAAGGTCTATACCTCATCTGCCTTAGTAATATTGCAGAAATTTATTACTTACCTTAAACTCTCAGCAAAGTGTCCTGAGCCAGGCCTTTATTATTTAAGTCGTGCCTATATGGACCTCAGGCACTAAGTGGTGTCTTCTATTTAGGACTCTGTTTCACTCAATTTTTCTCCTTTTCCCTCAAGCACAAATGCTATAAGCGTATTATTTTCCTGCAACTACCACTTTGATCCCACACCTCAGCTCAAGAACTGTGAGTGCCATGATAGTGCCTTCAGGACAAACAGAAATACCTTCACTTGGCTTTATAGAACCCAATGAGCTCTATTCTTAGCCTCTCTTGTCAGCACATCTCTCCTGTTTCCCCCTCTATGAAAGCTACATGCTGACAAAAAGAAATAACAAAAAAAGTGGAATATAGTATTGTTTAATATAACAACACAAAATTATTGACATAAAGGCAGAAAAAATTTTATATTTTGTTATACAGTCTTTATAGTGATTTGTATTAAGTCAAATGTTTGAAGTGAGGTACAGTCAATTTCTATTTGCCTGAATTTCTTATCTCTAAGAAAAAAATAAGAAATATGTGAAAACCATAGGCAAGTCTGCAAATAAAAGGTTTTCAAATCAAGTTAGGAACACAGCTGAGTGCTACAGGACTTGCCTAACATGTGAAAATCCTGGAATCAGTCCTTAGCCATGATGGAGAAATGTTCATTTAAACTAACAAAGAAAAAAAAAGATAAGTTGTTAGTGAATCAATTCCTATGAAAGAATACTGCTCAATTCAGAAGTATCCTTCTGAAAACTTGGCCCCATCCTCACTGGGTATGGACTCTTTACAAGATTCTGAAAAAAAAAACCTGTGTGAAAATAACTTACTGACATTAGCAGATAGATATGCTGCAGACATGAACAATTGAAAGGAAATAAGATTTTCCCAGTCAAAATAACAACATTATAATGATCCTGGATTTTTCTGCCACTTCAGTCTTATATTTTTATGATTTTACATTCTTCTCTCCATATACTTTTTTCAAAATGAAGAAATCTCTCTAGGCTTCTGAACAAACTTATTTATTTATTTTTCAGGAAATTCTCGGTTTTTACTGCTCCACTCATATTATTAAAAAAAAAATGCTTTGTGTTTTTAAGCAAATGAGGTGTTTCCATCACTGCCTTCCTTTCTGGGTTTCATGCCAGGTATGCATCACTTACCTGAAGACAAGCTAGGGAAGCATTCTGCAGAAGTTATACCTCTCAGATGCCATATACAGTCAGTTCTCTTAGCCTATCCGTTTTAAATGTTTACATGATGTATCGGAAAAAGAAGGCTTTATTTGGGTTAAAAACTCACATATAAAACTATCACCAAGAGTAAGAGTCATGTTCCAGAAGATATAGTTACAACAAAGGAGACTTGATCTCACTATTTTACAAGTGTGTGTGTGTGTGTGTGTTTGTGTGTGTGTGTGTGCGTACACGTGCCTGCATGCGTGCCTGCGTGCATGCGTGTGTACAGGCACATATATGCCACTGTATGTACATAGAAGTCAGAAGGCAATTTTCAGTAATCAATTCTCTAAATCCACCTTGGATTCTGGGATCGCTTTCAAGGTCTTCTGTTTATGTAGAATCTATTTTGCATGCTGGTCCATTCCACAAGTCCACTCTTGATTTTCTATTAATTTTCTGCATGCATGAAACAAAATATAATGATATCAATCTCACCCCCCACCCTTCATATTCCCCTAATACATCCCACTCCAAACTTCACATCCTTTTTTCCCAACATAATATTTTTATTAATCAATTGGGAGTTTCGGATAATGCACCTCAGCCATGTTAACTTCCCGGTCTCCCCCAGGCCCAACTTTCCCAACACTTGTAACCTACCCCCTCAAAAAGAAGAAAATTTAAAAAAAAAAAAATGAAGTCCAATCTCTGTCAGCCATAAACTCACTGGAGCAAGGTCAAACTCCCAGTAGCCAGCCCCTTAAAGAAAACTGAGTCCTCCCACACTCTCATTCCTGCCAGAACCCATCAACTGTGAAGAGCTACACTTCAGGATCCCTACCTCAATGTTTTAGAGCTTTTTCACTGGCTTCCTGTCTAGAATGTTGTGTGTGTGTGTGTGTGTGTGTGTGTGTGTGTGTGTGTGTGTGTGTGTGTGTGTGTGGTTGGAGATGTTAGAAGAGACAGAGTTTGTCACAGAAGCCTTCTATGTCTCTCATCCTCAACTGTGAGTCTGCAGTCATCGAAGCCACTGCACAAGTAGCTTCCTTGCTCTTTATAGTCAGCAATAGCACCACATGGCTGCTGGTGTCAGCTTACACCATGACCTCAGCAAGGTCTCTGGTAGCAGCACAGACAATGAACATCAATATGCCCTCTAGTGGGAGCACAGACAATGGACGCCTACATGGACCATGAACATCAACAGAGCCCTCAGCTGGAACATCACCTTTTTTATTAGCCACTAAGTCCAGTTAAGACTGCCCATATAGACACTTCATGCTTTTCCTTTAATCAAGTGAATATCATTATTCGATAATCAAAAATCCATTTTGTGGTATGTGTTCACATGAGTGTGTGCCTATGAGGATGTATGGGTATGCATATATAAATGTTGGAGATCTCTGAGTATGTATACACACACACACACACACACACACACACACACACACACAGACACACACACCTAGAGGAACAGGTATCTTCCTAAATTGTTTTCTACCCTATTTTTTGAGAGGAGGTCTCTCACCGAACCTGAAAACTTTAGGATTCTTCTTGGCTGTCTGGTCAGCGAGCATCAGGAATCTGATTGTCTCCACTAATCCTCCTCAGACACAGTGCTGGAGTTACAGATGCATGCCCATGTTTATGAAGCTTCTGCCTTATGTTTCTGTGCTTGTTCAGCAATGCACTTTAACCACCAAGCCTTCTCACTAGCCCCTTAGATCCTCACAGTTTTTAAAACATGTAAGCTTTATTTGCCAGAACAAAAAGATTTTCCATGATGAGTATAATCTTGTGGTCTATTGTGAGGCCTCTGGGAAGGGGAAAAAATACCTTGTTGCCTATCTGAAATAAAGAATCCAGAGCAACAAGTAGCATGGGACTTTACAGAAGAAAAATCACTCAAAAAGCCTAAAATTCTCCTTTATTTAACAAATTTTGTTTTAAAAAGCAGGTGAAAAAAAAATGTATGTGGTTTAATTTCTTGAACACCTATAAAGCTTCCAAAAAAGTTTTGCCTCAAAATAAAGAGAGGGGAGAAACAGAGAGACAGAGTCAGAGAGGAAGAGAAGGAGAGAGAGAGAGAGAGAGAGAGAGAGAGAGAGAGAGAGAGAGAGAGAGAGAGAGAGAGAGCCCTCAATTGGTAATACAAAACAGAAAATAATAGCAAATGGGAATACTGAGGAATGAAGAAACACTACAAATTTATAGGAGCCAAAAGAAGCCAGGAAAACAAAAGCTACACTACAGAGTTATCAAAATAATTCAAATGATGCCTTTTTATAATGAGTTGTTAGAGGATACAAATGGTTTGAAAATACAGCTGTACAAATACAAACACACACACACACACACACACACACACACACACACTCCTTAGTAACATAAACTAAGAATCACAACGTTAGGATAACAAAATTATCCTTAACCTCATTATCTGTATATAATGAAAACCTTTCATAGCTGGTAGTAAAAACTCTTTGGTGGAGTTTCATTTAACAGAGAAGCATTTAACTAAGGAAAACTGATGCAATTAACTATACAAACAGCTAGCTTCAAAATTTTCAGTTAGGACTAAGATATATTTAAGGAATTTTATCTTTAAAAAGCAAAAGTATTAGTATTTGAAGATAACATGTGATACATTATTGATATTTTATTTATTTATTTTTCTTATTTTACATATCAATCCCAGTTCCCTCTCCCTCCCTCTCTCCCACCCTTCCATCCCCGCCCCGATCACCCTCCCATCCCACTCCCTCCATCATTGAGACCTCATCTAGTAGCTGATAGAAACAGAAGCAATATTGATATTTTTATTTTCTTCATTCAAACACAAAAGTGCAATGTCACAAAATCTGCAGGTGTTGGTTTTTGATTCTAGAATTCTTATTTTCTGCAGAACATGGTTCCATTTATATCTATCATGGAAATGAAGAATGCATGACCTTGGAATCAAATAATTATAACTTATTAACATCCTCTCTTGAATTTAAATGACTACTTTTAGCTTTTAGCTCACTTAGATTAAATATTTCTTTAAAAATAGCAGAACCTGTAAAAATATGTGAATGACTTATGTAAGAATGATTTATTTATTTTTTCACTTTGAATTTTTTTCTGTTATATATGTTCATATTCATTTTTTTAATTTTTAATATTTTTCTTATTTTATATATCTATCTCAGTTCCCTCTACCTCCCATCCTCCAATGTCCCCAAAAATCCCCCCTATCCCATCTCTCATCTACTCCCCAGGGAGGGTGAGGCCTTCAATGAGGGATCATCAAAGTCACTCAAATCAGGCAAAAAGCCTAGGCCCTACCCCATGTCTCTAGGCTAAGGGAGTATCCCTCCATGGGGAATGTGCTCCTGAAGATTGTTCCTGCACTAAGGATACACTTGATTCCATTGTCAGAGGTACCATAAACTTCCAAGGCCTCTTAACTGAGACACATGTTCAGGGGTCTGGATAGGTCTTATGATGGTGTCCCAGCTGTCAGTCTGGGGTCCATGAGCTATCCCTTGTTCAGGTCAGCTGATTCTGTGGGTTCCTCCAGCCTGATTTTGACCCCTTTCCTCATCCCTTCCCCCTTTCTGCAGTTGGATTCCAGGAATTTGTCTCAGTGTTTAGCTGCTTCTATCAGCTACTGGATGAAAGGGCTCTAGCATGGCATATAAGGTAGTAGGTAGTCATCAATCTCATTATCGGGGAAGGGCATTAAAGGTAGCCTCTCCACTATTGCTTAGATTATTAGTTGGGATCATCTTGTAGGTCTCTGAACTATACCCTACTGTGAGATTTTTTTTCTTTAAACCAATAATGCCCCCCTCTATTATGGTATCTCCTTTCTTATTTTTTTTTCTATGCTTCCCCACACGTAATTTTACTGCTCCTTTGTGTTCTCCTCTCTACTCACTCCTCTTCTTCCCTTTTCTTTCTCCTAATTTCTTACCAACCCCCACCCTGCCTACTCCCAGTTTGCTCAGTTCTTGTCCATCTTCCCCTTCAGTGAGGGACCAAATATGTCTCTCTTAGAGTCCTCCTTTTTCCTAGCTTCTCTGGCAGTGTGAATTATAGGCCAGTGATACTTTGTTCTATCTCTCAAATCCATATATGAGAGAGTATATATCATTTTGTTTGTTTTTTGTTTTGTGACTGGGTTGCCTCACTCAGGATAGTTTCTTCTAGTTTCATCCATTTGCCTTCCACTTTCAAGACTTCATTGGTTTATTTTGGTTTTTGTTTTTATTTTCCACTGAATAATACTCCATTGTGTAAATGTACCACATTTTCTTTATCCATCCTTCAGCTGAGGGACATCTAGGTTGCTTCTAGGTACTGGCTATTATAAATAATACTGCTAGGAACATACTTGGACAGATGTCTTTTTGCATGAATGCACATCTTTTCGGTATATGCCTCACAGTGGAATTGCTGGATCTTGTGATAGACTAATTCCCATTTTCCTGAAAAACTGCCATCATGATTTCCAGAGTGGCTGTATGAGTTTGCACTCCCAATAAAAATGGAGGAGTATTCCCCTTTCTCCATATCCTCTCTGGCATAAACTGTCTTTGGTGATTTCATTTTAGCCATTCTGACAGTAGTAAGATGGTATCTCAGAGTAGTTTTGATTTTCATTTCCCTGATGTCTAAGGATATTGAGCAATTTCCAAAGTGTCTTTCGGCTATTTTAGATTCCTCTATTGAGAATCCTCTTTTTAGTTCTGTATCACACTTTTTAATTGGATTATTTGGCGTTTTGGTTACTAGCTTCTTGAGGTCTTTGTATATTATGTAAATCAGCCCTCTGTCAAATGTGGGATTGGTAAAGCTCTTTTCCCATTCTGTGAGCCTTACAGACTATAGCCGATTTCTACATCTTCTTAGGATCCCCATAACAGCGCCCCCTATCAGCAAGAAGTAGTTTGGAAAGAACGACGCCCAAATTCCCAAATATTGTTTATAAATGTTTGTTTTCATTTAAATGGACTTGGTTATAAATGGGTAATGATCACAACCAATTCTTTTTAAAGGTAAAAAGGGGATTATGGTATAGATATGAATACTTTGTTTTGGAATGGATTTTCATTTATTGATACAATTTAAGGTCAATTTTGTGATTAAGTATATTTCTCCTCTTGTTTAGATGTTGTGTTTATATAGCTCATTTAGAAATGTAATGTATAATTTAGTACAGATTTTACATAGTTACCTATAATAATCAAAACTTATAGCTTGGTGAGTTAGGTTTTCAAGATACACAGAGATGTATTTGAGATAAAAAGGCATTCTTCAAACCTTTCAAAGACCTACAAAATATGGCATTTAAAATGGTTTAGGGTTTTTGTGACAGTGAGACATAATTGCTCTTGACAATACCACCTGCACCAAAAAGGAAGATGGACATTAAAGAAACTCTTTATGGAGTTTGCTTCCAATATGACAAGACTAGCCATTTGGACAAGATACTGCTCTTGTCTGGACTGTTTGACTTTGTGATATATAAACTGGACATGCAGGACCCACAGGAAAGTGACTCCTGATTCATGATGGACATTGCTACAGAGTTCCTGCTTCATGGAAGAGTCTGCCAGACAATCTACAGGACACAGAGAAAAGTAACTGACAAACTGCCAATACAAGAAGACAGTTTAAAGTTTCCTGCTTTGCTAAAGACTCTGCCAGACACACTATGGCCTATGGGCTGAAGATGAAAGATTACAAATAAATTTCGGGTAACCAGACAGTGAGTTGTCTCTGTCATTTCTAGAGTTTATATACTATCCTTCTGTGGTCTTTGATGGAGTTAAAGACATAATTATGGTTATAGTTTTCCTTAGTTAAGCTTAAAAATAAATTACATATAAGACTTTAACTCACAAAGATAAAATAGATAATGAAATATTTTCTTCAAATCTTACTAAATGTTAATGGACTAAATAATGTTAACTGTGATTCTTATGTGGTAACTGTTATGTGATATATTTTGTTATGTTAAGGTTAAAACCCTTCTTTTTATTTAGACAGAAAAGAGGAGATGATGGGAGATGTCATTCTGTATATGTTTCTCATACTGGTTAATAAATAAAACACTGTTGGCCAATAGGAAAGGAGGATAGGAGGGACTAAGAGACAAGGAGGAAGAGGAAGTAGTAAGGATGAGTCAAGATGGAGAGTCTGGAGAGAGCAGTATGCGGCAGCCGGCTCCCGGTAAGAAGAACACGTGGACATACATAGATTAACACAAATGGGTTAATAACTAAGGCAGAGCTAGCTGATAAGAAACTAGTACCTGGCCAATAGCATAATATCAAATACAGAGTCTCTGTGCATTATTTGGGGCTGGCGTGGCGGCGGGACAAGACCAGGCAGCGGCAGGCGGAAAAACCGTACTCCTTACAGTGTCCTTTGCCTTACAGAAGCTTTTTGGTTTCAGGAGGTCCCATTTATAATTGTCGATCAAAGTGTCCATGCAACAGTGTTATGTTCAGGAATCAGTCTCCTGTACCAACTCATTCATGGGTACCTCCCACTTTCCCTTCTAAGATATTCAGTGTGGTTGGATTTATGTTGAGGTCTGTGATTCATTTGGACTTAAGTTTTGTACATTGTGATAGATATGGATCTATCTACATTCTTCTACACACCAGCATCCAGTTGTGCCAGCGCCATTTGTTGAAGATGTTTTCTTTTTTCCATTGTATAATTTTAGGTGGTTTTTCAAACATTGAGGGTTCATCGGTATGTGGGCTAATATTATGGTTTTCAATTCAGTTCCATTGGTCTACCTGTCTACTTTTGTGCGAATGCCAAGCTGTTCTCAGGACAATAGCTCTATAGTAGAGCTTGAAGTCAGGGATGGTGATGTCACCAGAAGATTCTTTATTGTACAGAGTTGTTTTGGCTATCCTAGATCTTTTGTTTTTGCATATAAAGTTGAGTATGGTTCTTTCAAGGTCTAAGAACTGTGCTTGGATTTTGATGGGTATTTCCCTGAATAGATACTTACTTTTAGCAAGATTTCCACTTTACCTATGTGGATCCTGCCTATTCATGATCCATTTTCTAGTTTATTCTTTAATTTCTTTGTTGAGAGACTCAACATTCTGCTATACAGGTCTTTCACTTGTTTGGTTAGTATAACCCCAAGATACTTTACGTTGTTTGTGGCTATTATAAATGTTGATGTTTTAAATTCCATTTTACTTTCAATTTGTGTTCTCTTCATTGTCTCTATCTCATTGTTGATTTCATTCTTCAAATCCTAAATTAGCTTAGTCATTTCATTCAGCCACATACTTTTACTTTCTTGGATATAATTCAGGCATCTATTGTCAGCCTCTTAGAGTTCAATGAAGTGTTTATGTGTCCTTTGAATTCCTTTGATAAAAATTATTGTTGTTCTTTCTAATTCTTTGTTCTCCTCTAATCCTTTGTGCTTAGCTGTGAATCTCTGTTTCTGCTTCCATCAGCTACTGGATAAAGGCTCTATAATGGCATTTAAGTCATCAATCTCACTATAGGGGAAGGGCATCTAAGGTAGCCTTTCCACTATTACTTAGATTCTTAGTTGGTGTCATCCTTGTGGAATCCTTATGGATTCCTGGGAATTTCCCAAGTGCCAGGTTTCTCGTTAAGCCCATAATGACTCCCTCTATCAAGCTTCCTTGCTCTTCCCTGTTCTTCCCCCAACTTGACCTTCCTAATCCCTCATGTTCTCTTCCATGGTGTAGAAAGGGAGAAGAGACCATCAAAGGGGTCAAGACCATGCTGGGGAAACCCACAAAAACAGCTGATTTGAGCAAGTGAGAGCACATGGACTCCAGATTGACAGCTTAGGAACCTCCATAAGACCGTACCACTTCCCCTGAATGTGGGTGTCAGTTGAGGGATGGGGACTTGGGCAAAGGAACCAGTATTTATCCCTAGTGCATGAACAGACTTTTGGAGCCCATTACTTATGGGCTCAGCCTAGATACAGGAAAGCCTTGATACAGGGCAGGCCCCAAATGATGTGACAGACTTTGATGATTCCCCCATGGGAGGACTCACCCTCTCTGAGGAATGGATGGGGAGGATGTGGAGGTGGTAGGGGGGAATGGGAGGACTTAAGGAAACTGGAATTTATGTGTAAAATAGTATTGTTTTAATTTGAATAAAAATAATTAAAAATATATAATTCTTTGTTCTTGAGTACAGCTAGGTAATTCTTGTTAGAGGACACCTCTATAGGTCTAGTGGATTTAATGGAAAACATGCTTTCTTATCCATTCATGTTGCTATCATTTTTATGATTTGGCATAGGCTATCTTTCTTTGGTTGTGCCTCTGACATAAGAATCTGCCCTGCCTTAAATTAGGCCAGTGTAGAGCTATGTTACTGGAGCTGGGGAAGATAAATCTGATGGGTGAGCTGTTTAACTTGACAGGCAAAGATGGCTCCCAAGCCAGAGGTGTGGAGTGAGGCTTGTGGTATAGAGCTGACATTGAGTAGAGAGGAAGATGGAAGAAGAAAGAAGCTTCTCACCATTCACAAGTAGCTCATGAATAAGCTGAGGGATCTGAAGTCGGGCCTGTAGGTGTAGAGATGGCCATGGGAGGAGGGAAGGCAGTAAGAGAAATGATAAGAGAGGTAGTTATGTCTGATGGTGTAGAGAAGGCCATGGGAGGAGAGGAGACAGGATAGAAGAAGTTAGGCTTGTGGATGTAGAGATGCCGATGGGAGGAAGAGAACCATAAGAGATGGAATAGGAGAAGGAATGGTGACTTACTCTGCAAAGGTGGCTCAAAAACAAAGAGAGTTCACAGCCAGGTTTTGGGGAAGGCTTGTGGGTATGCAGCTAGCAGTTGGTAAAGAAGGAAAATGTTACTTTTTTTACTCCTTTTAATTTTATTTTTATTGAAAATAAAGTTATTTTCTTGCAATATATTCTGACTATGGTTTCCCCTCTCTCATCTACTCCCAGATCCTCATCCCTATCCTTCTAACCCCATGCCAAAAGGTAAATAATAAAAGACAAATAAACAAGAATAAAACAAAATGAACACACAAACAAAAAAGGTTACAAAGAAAGAGCAATGTGTGCATGTGCACACACACACACACACACACACACACAACATAAATTCAAAATGTGAAACTACAATATACATGCAAAACATCACTAAGAAAAAAAATTCCCAAGGAAAGCCAATACTAAACTTTTAATGCTCAAATGTTTCTTTTCTTTTTAATAACCAAAACAAAATTCTGAGCTCTTGCCCCATTTTGTACTAAAGATAATATAGTGTCCACTAAATAATCACATGGCAAGTGCTCAGTGTTGTTCATACAGGGGAAAACTGATGTCTAGAGACAAATTTCTGAGTCTGGCAATGTTTCAGTTAGCCCCTGAAATTTCTCTTCCTCTTTGCCTATTATGCCTTCCCCTGACTATTGCTTTGTTTTGTTTTTGTTTTTGTTTTTCTGTGAAGTGCATTCCCATTTTTTGAAACAGTTGGTTTTTTTCTTCCATAATATATCCTGATTATGGTTTCCCCTCGCTATATGTTTCCCAGGATTTGCCACCTCCCCTAGTCCTGATCCACTCTCTTTTTGTCTCTCAGAAATAATCATGTTTCTAAGGGATAATAATAAAATAAAATAAAACTGGGAGGAGTAGAGGGAAGGAAAACCATAATCAGGATATATTATATGAGAAATGAATGTTTTCAATAAGAGGAAAAAAATGTTTAAAAGAGAAAGAAGTCAATCTTCAGTCTTGTCACTAATAGTTAACACACATGATTTAATTTTCCCTGTGAGTAATATAAAAATAAACCAATTGAACTAAAATTCACTAGTCTGAAAATCTTCTCTATGTAAGACCAACTAGTTTGTGTAGAACCCAGCAAGGATATTACCACTAATTTTAGTAGTGTGTCCACCTCTATAGCCATCAGCAAAACAATAATATGAGTATATTTTAATTATAAATTTTGTTGCAAACTATTCCAGTATTTCTCTGCTTCATCCAAGCAAAATTCAGTCTTATATAGTAAACAATTCCATTTACTGAACTGAAGTATGCTTTCAAAATAATATCAGATATGATAAACACATTGAGAAATAATAAACTTGTCTTGTGAAATTTCTGAAAATAGCAAAAAGCAAATATGAGTAATTCCTCTGTTTTGCAATGAGACAGAACATCCCAGTGTCAGGAAGTCATCATAAAATCTTACTAATAACTAGAACTAAGGAGACACTTAGGGAGTAGCAAGGCAGCACTAAAAGCTAACTCCATCTTTGGCCCTCACTCCTGGTGAATGTGGCTTCATTGCTAAGTGATCAGATTCCTCTGACTATTCATTCTGCACTTCCTTAATTTCCACATACTTATCTCCAAATCCAAATTATAGTACAGGTCCTCTCAGTTTTAGATAACACAAAGCCCTTCACACCATCACAGGTATCACCAACTGGCTGAGGATAGGCCACAGTCTTTAGGTCAAAGATGTAGCCATGTGCATCATCAGTGAGCAATTCCTGCATGGGATGCAGAAAGAGCTGCTCCATTGAAGAGAGAAAATGAAATAAGGAGAAGTTATTAGAAAAAACAACCTTATTAGAAATATCCACTAGAAGACCACAATCTAAGTTATATACTGACTGCTACTACTAATCTCATAAACTTAAAGAGAATCTAAACAACATAAAGATGGTGTTTATTTTTTCTTTTACATACTATTTTTTGTACTTTGCATGATTTAAATATACTTTTAGTTGAATTGCTTTTTGTGTTTTTTCTGCTAAGGAATGCAGCTGACTCATAAGAAATCACATTATGTTTTCCCGAGTCTGAGGCAGTATTAAGTAAATGGAAGCTCGTGTATGATCCACATATAAAACTGCTGAGGAGACCTGAAAAAGTTAATATAAACTTTTTTAAAGGCAATTATCCAGTCTGACTGTTGGAACACTGTGTTTATATTGATTTTTCTCAAATGGAGTCTTTATCTAATCCTCACAGAAATCCCCAAGACAAAAACATTTTTCATTTTATGGATGAAGAAACTGCTACCAAAAAAAACTTTCCAGCATCAGCCAGAGAATTAGAGAGAATTAGTAATGTAAGGAATAGAGCTCTTTATTCATTACCTGGGTGCTAGTAACTCACAATGTTCCTTAATATCTTCTCATAAAACGTGTTTTCTGGATGAATTAAGTTCAAGAAAGGGCCCTTCAAACCAAGTCTGGCATTGAGACAAGATCATATGATAGTCACATTCTCTATGCTTGATTTGCTCACTTTTATACCTGAGACAATATATTCCATTGTTTAAAATTCTCAAATATCCTTTCAAGTCTTTATGTCACTTTAAGATTAAGGACTCTAACCCACCTGACTTTCTATAGCATAGTGTCTAACATCCTCCTGATACCTCCAGCACAGGAGGCGTGTTGCCTCCCAAAGCAACACACTATAATCTCAGAATAATTGCTAGAATGCTTTGTAAATCCATGGAAAGATCCATATTTTGCCTTCATAAGAACTGAATCTTTATTTTTCTCTTTGGAAAAGAATTTCAGTGAATTTGCAATGACTCTTAGACCATTCACATATATGAAAGATTCACACACACACATCAAATATTAGGAGACACATGTATGTACTGCACTCATGTGTGTGTCTGTGTTGTGTGTGTGTGTGTGTGTGTGTGTGTGTGTGTGTGTGTGTTAACTGGTCCAGCCCCACAGCACCCCAGACCTGTGGCTACAGACACAAACTTCATGCCCAGTTTTCAGCTGAATGCTGGAGATCTAAACTCAGGTCCTCACCTATGGACATAAGGCACTTTACCCATTAAGTTATCTTAGATTTTAGCTAAGTTTCTTTAACATTCCTTAAATGGTCTGAGTTCCAGAATTCTTACCAATATTGAGTCCCTTGGATTTTCAAGATTACCTCCTCTAGATTTTATATTTTCCTTGTTCATTTATGAGTATCAGAGATAGCTCTTTTGAGAATAATATTTTAGGATAAGCTACTTTGTTGTCATGTTTGTCATCTTTCCTGTCATTTGAAAAATTACAGATTTATAATATAATTTTAAGCATAGTCAAAGTGAGAAATCATTCTAAGAATGTAATGCAGTTCAGCAACTATAAATTTATCACATGGTAAGTTAAACTCATTATTATGGGTGACATAAGATAGACACTTATTATGTACTTATTAAAACTATACTTATCATTATTGTAATTCCAAATGTCTATCCATTGAGTAAAGGTATCATTCACGTATGTGATAAAAATACCAAACCTTTAGGAAAATAAACAAGACAGTGGCTGCCAGTATCTGCCTCAGAGCTCCACGGAGTCTCAGAGGCTCCAAAAGGTCCTGTGGCTGTCGAAAAGGAGTCTGAAGAGCCTGCAGTAGCTTGGAAACAAATAAAAACAAATGTAGTCTTATAGGATGATGTTTTTAAAATGGATTCATGAAACTGGAAAGAAAGATGGCAGAACAGAATCACACTAGGGAGAATGAAGTGTCTATACCCTTCACTGCCACATTACAGTCAGCAGCTAGGATGACAGAAAGTTATCCTGTCATCAGATTCATGATGTGGATGCTGGGAACAAAACTTGGGTCTTCTGCAAGAGCAGCAAGCACTTTTTACTTCTAAGCCATCTCTCCAGAAAGATTTGTCTTTGACACAAAGTTCACAATATATTTGGTGTCCCACAATTAGAAATTCAACCAAAGGAAATCATGCCCTATGATAAACGTTCTAATAACAAAAGCATTTTAAATTTTCTGTTTGCATATGCATCTAAAAGAAAACAAGTTGAGTACATTTCTCACTTAAATATTATCCCAAAATAAGTTTTTGCTTGAATCCTTTCTCTTCTAGAATTTAGTTAGTGCCACTGATAAAATGCAGAAGGTTGATGGATTTCACATCATTTTCTACCTGAGTTGAAAAGACAGGCAGATGTTTCACATCTGCTCTGATTTCCATGATGCATCACTGCATCAGGCCAAGGAAAACTGGAAGTACATTACACAAGCCTTATGTGACACACTGCCAGTCTGGAGACAGGCATGTGGAGGGTAAACTCAATAGCAATTTTACACATTTAACAAAGGCAACCATGTCATAACACTTTGATTCTAAGTTTAAGTATCTGCTATGGGCACACATTCTGGGTGTGTCCCAGAACAACTGCACTGATGAGATCTGGCAATAGTGATGTCATGTCCAAATTACAGGAAGTCATACACTATCCATATGACCCGTTGTCTGTGTGTGAAGCTAACAACCAGCTCACTGTTTAGCTCTGTACAGTTGACAAACTTCCCCTAGATCTGAGAGCAAGATTTGCCATATTTTATATTTCTCTTTCATGAGGATTATTTAAACACTCTGACCATCTGTTCCCACAAGTAACTCTCTGTGTGAATAAAAAAGACACCCTCACTACTCACAGTTGATAGGCACCCTTTTTGTTCTAATCCTCTTGATTTGCTTTAAGTTGTTCTACTCTGAATTCAAGAACAGGTAATGCTGACTTCTCATCTTCATCAACAAACTATAAAATACTTGTTTCATAATTAATGGTGTATCCACAAATTGAGTTAGTCTTTAATTAATTCCTAAATCTCTTAGTATTGTCATAAAATCTGTCACTTTAGAAGGGTGAGGTAATGGCCCTGGAAGATATACAAAGGTATAAGGATCTACTTAGGGATAATCCAAAATGTGCTGTTGATAAAGATCTTAGTGAAAAAGAAAAATCATGTTATTATTACCAGCATAAAGCCATACTGCATATGTACTTGTGCTATAAATGTATGTGGTATAGCAGATACTAATGTAGATTTGGAAGAGTTTGTACCTAAAGAGATAGCTTAATGGTTAAGAATGCTTGCTGCTATTCCACAAGATGTAAGTTCAGTTCCCAGCACATGTCAGACTCATAACGACCTGTAACGCTAGTTCCATGGGATCCAACACCCTCTTCTGCCTCCATAGACACCCCAACACTTGTGGAATACACTCACAGCTCACAAAGACACACACACATACACGTAATAAAAATAAACCCTTAATTATAAAAGAAAACCTCTTCTCCTGGAGTCCAGTTGCAGAGTGGGAAGAGTGATGAACAAAGAGGTCAAGACCAGGCTGGAGAAACCCACAGAAACAGCTGACCTGAACAAGGGGGAACTCGTGCACCCAGTCTGATAGCTTGGAAACTAGCATAGAACTGATCCAGACCCCCTGAATGTGGGTGTTACTTAGGAGAACTAGGCGGGCAATGGGACCTCTGGTAGTAGATCAATATTTATCCTTAGTATATTAATGGACTTTTGGAGCCCATTCCACATAGAAGGATACTTTCATACTTTCTCAGCCTAGATACATGGAGGAGGGCCTAGGCCCTGCTCCAAATGATATGACAGACTTTGAAGATCCCCTGTGTAAAGCCTTACCCTCCCTGGGGATCAGAAAGGGAATGTGATGGGGGTTGAGGGGGGATGGGTGGAGGGGAGGGTGAGAGAACTAGGATTGATATGTAAAACAAGCTTGTTTCAAATCTAAATTTAAAAATTATCATTAAAAAAAGAAATAGTCAACTGTCACACTGTTTTACAGATTCTGCCTAGGCTAAATACTAACAACTTTTTGAAGTCATATTTAAAGTTATATTTTTGTGGTCTTTTTTAAACAGGTGTTCCTACAAAGATAAATGGACTTACAATGACCTATAAACACTATTATATCCAGACACCTATGAAAAGGCCATGATAACTTTAGGTTCTCTCTCTCTCTCTCTCTCTCTCTCTCTCTCTCTCTCTCTCTCTCTCTCTCTTTCTCTGTCACTCTGTGTGTGTGTGTGTGTGTGCACACACTCAGTCTTCAATGTGTCCAATCCATAAATGCACTACACATACACAAATGGAGACTTAAGAATTCTCCTTTGAAATATACAGTAACTCTGTCCATTATGAATATGAGAAAGGGTAGGCTACCACATTTTTAGGCAACTAGAATAATATGGTATGATGCTGGAGGTATGGGGAACAAATAATTCTTCTGTTGGATATAGAAAACTCTTAAAACAAAACATGCCTTGACACAAACACATAGGGAGCACAAATCCTTCTATCAAACACAGTTCAGCGCCACCAAAAGTGTCTGTTGTTCTTTTGCTCTGAAAGTTACTGGCTACTGATGAATTAATTAACATTCCATACATGTGTACCAGGACAGAGAACATGCTGCACTGCAATTTTGGGGAAGAATTCCAACACATTTCAGTGTTTCTTCTAGAAGATGGTCCTTGCACAGTTGTAATTACACTGGTGTTCTTTAGCACTCAAAATAATGTAAACACTTGGAGAGTCCATTTAAACATAATGAGAATATATTTAGTACCATATTTTTCTATCTCGTAGAAAAGTACTATAAATCTAGGATAAAAGTGGTCACCTGGGAAAGTCAGAAACTCAAGCTTTCTTAACCACAAACTTTTTAGAAATTGTAAGCAGTGACTCAGTTTTTATTCCTGAAACATATTTCTGAAGACTTATTGCACTGGAAGATTTTGAGGAATCATTGAAAATTTTATGTTAAAGGTCTTTATAATAAAAACTTTTACAATGTGATCACTCCTGATCTATCAATTTTATACATCTATATTTTTAATATTAGGTTGGTTTGTTTTACCTTTTATTGAAAATAGATTCTTTTCTCATATAACATATCCTGATATCAATTTTTCCCACATCTACTCCTCCCTGTTCTTCTCCACATCCACTCCCAACCTGATCTAATCCCTTTCTGTCTCTCCTCAGAAGAGAACAGTTTTGTAAAGGTTAACAAAAACATAACACAATAAAATATAATAAGATAAAACAAAAGCCATCACATCAAAGTCAGACAGGGTAAACCAACAGAAGGAAAAATCCCAGGAGAAGGTGCCAGAATTAGAGACACACTCAAAAGTCCCATACAAATGCTAACTGAACGCTGTAATATGTACAGAGAGGACCTGGGAAAGACCTGTGCTTACTGTTTCAGTTTCTGTGAGTTGATATGAGCTTTGTTCATGCTGATTTAGAGGGCCTTGCTTTCATGGTTTCATCCTTCTCCACTGGCTCTTATACTTTTTCTACCTCCTCTTCCAAAAGGTTCCCTTTGCTCTGAGGGGGAATATTATGGGAGCATCCCATTTAGAGCTCTGTATTCCAAGATCTCTCTCTTTCTCTCCATAATGTCTGGCTGTGGGTGTCTGTATTTGTTTCCATCTGCTGTAGGAGGAAGATTCTCTGATGATGGCTGAATAAGGCACTAATCTATGAGTATAGAAGAATAATATTTGACACTAATATTTTTTTTAACCAGTAGTATTTGGTTTTACACTAGCACTATGGGCTGTCTAATCTTTGTTTTTGTTGTTGTTGTTTTGTTTTCTTTTGTTTTTTTGCTTGTTTGGTTGGCTGGTTTGGTTTGGGTTTTTTTGTTGTTGTTTTGTTTTGTTTTGTTTTTGTTTTTTGTCACCAAGGAGTGTTAGGTATAGATTCCATCTCATAGAGTGAGCCTTAAGTCAATTCAGATGTTGGCTATTTACAAGCTTTGTGCTACCATTACCCTAGCATATTTTGCAAGAATAAAGCCACTGTAGACCAAAGAGTTTGTGTCTAAATTAGTATTTATATTTCTCTTTTGGTACCCTTCAGAGTACCTTCCTGTACCAAAGACACTAGGGTGTAGGGATAAAGGTTCAATACATGGACCAGCTCTATCTCTGCATGTTTAATGACTCAAGTGGATGTTGTCTCCAGCAATGGAGCCAAGCCATCAGTTTGTGGAGAGCAACCCATTGTCTTGCCAATATTATAGATTTGTTTGGGATCTCCATGGGAACTCTTTGGCCAACAACTCAATTGGATGGAACCCAGTTCAGGTACTAGATGTTTAGTTTCATGACAAAAAAAAAAGTCCAACTGGGATTCCATCCCCCCATTATTTGTACATTTGGATCACCTTCCAATATTAGTAGATTTCCACTGCACTAGGTTTCCCTCTACCTCTCAATTATAGCTGTCTCCCTACATTGCCTCCCTATTGTGACATAAACATTTTATACACTGTGAAGATGTGCCTTTGCCAAAGCACCTTCTGATTGGTTTAATAAAAAGCTGAATATACAATAGCTAGGCAGAAGATAATAGGTGGGACTTCTAGGGGGAGAGAGAGGGACTCTGGGATGAATCTAGGCACATACGAGCCACCAGAAAGACACAGAAGGAAGCAAACATACATTATGGAGGAAAGGTAATGAGCCACTTGGAAAAATATAGATTAGTAAAATAGTTTAATTTTTAAGTTATAGGAGCAAGTTGGAAAGAAGCCCAAGAAAAAGAACAAACTTCTATAATTAATAATAAGTCTCTAAATGATTAAATGGGAGCTGATAGACAAATAAAAGTCTGATTACACCTCCCTAAACTGTATCTTCCTGCCCCCTCACCACCTGATCTATTGCAAAACAATAATATTGATGATTGAGTCTTGTTTACAATTTCCCAAGTATAGTACATCTGCTTAAAATAAATTACTTTGGATAATGAACAAGCATTCAAATTTATCTTTTTATATTTTATAATTAATTTTAATATCTAACTATTTACTGTCTTTAACTTCTATAATTCAGTTACTTACCAATGAGGTGATTATTCTCTGAGCAAATAGCAATTCTTAATCTCAATTAGAGTCATACTTTATAGATCTGATGGAAAAAAATATTTCTGAATTGAAATTAGAGCTATTATATACTAGTTGGTGTTATTTCTATAGAAAGATAATCAAATCAAATTTAGAAATTTGATTTCATAAAAATTAGAATGTGAATTCTACATTAATGCCAAGGACATAAAATGACTGCTTTTTTCACTTTAATGAGTCTATCGTGAATTGATTTTAGTCATGAATCATGAATACTGTAATAAACCCAACATCACCTTTTGAGTGCCTAGAGCTCATTCTCTGCTTTGTTGCTATTACAAGGCATATACCATTTGAAACTTTTGTAATGTAGTAAACAAAATTTTACTATACTTTTCATTGGTCTGGCAGTATCTCCAGTTTAGCCCTCCTGTGTGAGGAGTCCTCCTGGAAAATTTTTATGGAAAGAGAATCAGCATCTCCAGTAAATTTTTGCCAGATAAAAGTGTGTCAAGGGTGTTTCATGTTTTTCTATTTAATATAATTTCTTTAACATAGACAACATCACTGAGGAAAATTCCTTCAGAGATTTCAGCACAGATCTTGACTCTGAGTGTTCATCAGAACCCACTGGAACAATGTCTGAGATTGAGCAAACCAGGACTAAGGAAGAAAGGCCATTCAGGTAAGAACTTCATGAAGCACATAGCAAGGAGATGTTGTTCGGGCAGCAGGAAAGGGGGGAGTGAGGGTTCTATTTCCCTCTTTAGTTAAGCAGGGAGTTAAGCAAACCACAACCACATCAGAACCTTACCTAGGAAACTAGATGAGAAATGAACAATTAACTCCATCCAGCAGTTCATTTCGCCTCACTGATCATCCATGACTACTAACCAATGTCCAGGCCCCCATTTGGCTGTATGCCAAACTCACACACCCACACAAACAGGCTGCCACATATGTGAGACATCTTACCATCATGGAAACAGCCCACATATTTACTAGACTTATAGGTTTTAAAAATAAT
This sequence comes from Phodopus roborovskii, assembly GCF_943737965.1. Classification (NCBI taxonomy): domain Eukaryota; kingdom Metazoa; phylum Chordata; class Mammalia; order Rodentia; family Cricetidae; genus Phodopus; species Phodopus roborovskii. Next base: position 36,609,676 of record NW_026126525.1, on the reverse strand, counting down.
TTTCCAAGTTCATGAAGAAATCACTATTTTGATTCTGTAAGCATTATAGTATTCCAGAAGGCTAATTATGATTTCTTTGGTAGAAAAAGAACAGCATGATAGCCAAAGACAATTAAAGAAACAGGCACTCTGTTTGCCACTGAAAGAATAGTTTTATAAATAGTGTGCATAAAATGACTTGAAATATCACCGAGATTTAAGTTTAAAGGTGAACCTACAAATTCATGCGTGTGCACACATAGAGAGGGAGAGAGAGAGACAGGGAGAGAGAGAGAGAGAGAGAGAGAGAGAGAGAGAGAGAGAGAGAGAGAGAGCTAAGAGTGCCTTCATTTTGCAGCTTGGCATGGTGTTATGTGCCTGATGATTCAAGTTGAATTGCTTAGCTACAGTTGCAGTAATTGCAATGGGTGTATGAAACAGTGAGAACATAAACTTTTCTTTTTTTAATTAATTTATTTATTTATTTTATATAACCAAGTCCATTTAAATGAAAACAAACATTTATAGACAATATTTGGGAATTAGGGCATCGTTTTTTCCAAACTACTTCCTGCTGGTAAGGGGCGCTGTCATGGGGGATTCTAAGAAGATGCAGAAATCCTGGCTGTAGTCTGTAAGGCTGCTTTGAAACATAAACTTTTCTAACAGGCAAGAAGAATTGTGATTTGAAGGACAGTGAAAATAATCTATTCTTCCAACCTACCTCATCCCAAACCATACTACTTTTCTTCTATGCTCATTGCCCCAGGACTTTGTTAAACCATTCACTGCTTATGGAAATCTTTATGAGTATCTAGGATTCAGCATACTTCTGACTGAACAATACATATTAGAGAATGCATTGTCAATGAGCACCAGCTTGGCTGCATATGAAGATAAACATGAGCTTTCTCACACAAAAACCAATATTTGACAAAAAAAGTAAAATCTAACATGATTTATGCAGAGAAAAGATTCTAAATTCTGAGTTAAAGGCTAGATTTTACAACAGAATATACAAGTACTTATATTAGTTAGATAGTTATTGATGTTTATAGGAGGCTTTTCATTGCTATTAGTGGGTCACTATTATCTTCACCCTGCAGAAAAGCAACCAGGGAACAGAAAAGTTAATTAGTTTCCTATAGTAACAGGGTCAGCTCAAATAAAATTACATTGCAGAAGACTGAATTCCTGAGTGGTACGTTTTCTTCCTTCCTACCAACACACTCTTCTTTAATCAGCAGCTTAACCTCTGAACTAACTTTATTTTAACTTATTTAAGCTTTTGCAGTAAGCTGTGATAACAGCTTCTCAAAAGAGCTGAAGTGGAATCCATACTGTTTCCTCTGCTTGCTCTGTTAGCCCCAACAAACTCCTTCCCATTCCTCTTGTATCTTCACTTCCTTAGGCTTTCTCTGACATTCCTAATTGGGTCATACTCCCCTCTGTAAGAGCTCTTCTATGGTGTATATCTCTGCAGGTATTCATGTGATTGTCTGAAGTCATCAAGCTCCTTCTTCTCTCCAGTGTATGCTTCATGAAACTAGGAATGACATACCAATACCAGTTCAATGGCTGCCACAAAGTAAACAATCAATGGATATTGATCACATTAATCAGTGAATGAACCTAAGCATACTGAACTTGTTTCTCCAGAACTCAATAATTTTCAAAACTTTATAGCTCAACAGTAGGAGAAGGCTAAAGTATAAACACCCAAGAATTCCTACTCAATTTCAGCTTCCTTAGGAAGAGTGAGCATGGCCAGCACTTTACATAGCTCTGGAGGAAGTGATGCTAGCCTCAAAGGGCTCAATTCTTCACTCTTTCCTGGACTATACGTCACCCTAACTATTCTGGGCTAACAAAATGTTCAATCTAGTTATTTTTTGTTCCTGACAGCTCTCTCTGCAGTGTATGTAGTAGCAATACAGATTAGGAATTATTGACAAGCTATGAGCTACACTCAAGCTAGCAAAATGCTCTTGCTTTCTTGGGGATGGAAAGTTTGTTTGTATCTTTTCTCAAAATTAAGATAGAATAAAACATGCACTAAAGGGCACACTGGAATCTCTGCTGACATATTTGATTAAAGCTAAAAGAAATGGTCTGATGCCATGTGAGAATTACAAAAGTTCTCTGTATTGACCTCATATCAACCAGTGCTACCTAGCTAGAACCATATAAAGAATAGTGTTCTACATATGACATCAAAAAGAACTCTTGAAGGGAAATATTATTGCACAATATTCCTATTGAGTCAAAATTCTTTTGTTACTTGCAGTTAACAAAAAACAGTATCTTCAACTTTGAGCAACATCAAGTCTAAAGTTCCCCTACTTGAAAATCATTAATGGTTTAGTTGATTATGGGCTCAGAGTAGTTATGTGAATAACTATTCATTGTTTCCATTTCTAAGTTAGGAAAAATATACTATTAATAAAATATTAACTTGAAATTATTTGAAATACATTTACTTTATTGTCTGAGAATCTCTGGGAAAAAGAGACTATTGGTCTGGGATAGTTAACCAATATTTGGGGATATTGTATGATGTAGATTTGCAATTTCCCTGTAATAACTGCAATGAGATATTACTGGTTGCATATTGATTTATGTCATGTTCAGAAGATGGGCAAAGGAGAATACCGAATAGATAAGGGCAAAGACACTGCCACATGGAACAGTCACAGTTTTCTATAACAGAAACCAATAACATGTATACATAGATGGAAAACATATTAAGAATTGGCTCATGATATAATAGAGGGGGGAAAGCCCTGGTCTTTATAGCCAGCAAAGAGATAACCAGAAAAGCCAACCAAGGATGAGTTAGAGAAGTTCTTATCCAAAAGCAGCAAGCACAAGACTCAAAGAAATCGGTTTTCAGTCTCCTATGTGAAAACAGGAAAAGGCAAATATTCAAGTTCAAAAATTTAGGCTCTGGAGACCTGCCAACTCAGTGACCCACCACCATTGGGAGAGGCAACTTGCTTTGCTTGCTCTTATAATGCATTTGTACTTTTCATCTAAAACACACCAGTAATGTTTTTTCATGTATCAAGGTACCATGGTCCTGTCAAGTTGACATATAAATTATCTCAATATTTCCATCCCATTATACACATAAAGGAACTGAAGGCATGCAGATGCTAGATTTTATGCTTCTAATATAAGAATCTCCTCACCTCTGCACATTCTTCTTGTCCTGCTAAACTCATGTATACTCAAAACTCTTAAACATAAATTTCTGTCCATTTGAGCACAGATACTAAATACCTTCATTCTGTTATAGAGTGAACTGCAAAGTTAACTATTCAAAAAAAATAAGCATTCAGTTAACAAAATAATCCCTGTGACTTGGCTTCAAATATTGTTTTTTAAGAAAAGAAATGTGAGCATAAATTTAAGTGCAGTGTGCCTACTTTGTTATTTATTTAAACACAAAAAAGAAGTGAAAATGTTACAAATGTAACAAATACATTTCTGTGATATTTTTAACTTGTCCTATATATGACTCTAAAGGAAGTCTAAAACTATTTTCCCATTCAGAATAATAACACTTATCTCAAATATATGTCAGTCAAGGAAGAGATGTTTTTTAAAGATATCTCAGAACTGCATGTCCACACTGATTATTGGAATCCATTTGTATTAAAGTAACTTTCAGATCTCTTTCCTTTTTTTAACTTTTCACATTTTCTGAATTGTCCATCTGAGGAAAAAAATTCTCTGTAAATCTTTCCTCAAAAATAAAAATCAATCAATTTGTTATCTTGTCAGAGAATCATTTAGCTCCTAAAAGACACAGGCTTCATTCTAGGAAGACCCACTGATGCCATTTGTTCATTCCCAAGAAGAAACATGTCTGTTTTCAGCATTCTATCTCAGCACATCCTTATTTTCTTTGGAAGGCGGGTGTTCGAGACAGGGTTTCTCTGTATTGCTTTGGAGCCTGCCTGGAACTACTTCTGTAGACCAGGCTGGCCTCGAATTCACAGAGATCAGCCTGCCTCTGCCTCCTGAGTGCTAGGACTAAAGGCGTGCTAAAGGCATACTCCACAAATGCCTGGATATCCTTTTTTTTTTTTTTTTTTTTTACATAAAAAAAGGTACAGTTTGATAGACACTAATGAATACCAAGCAAAAGATGTGTTTTGCCTGGAAATGTCAAATAGCTACATCTGAAAGGGGATACAGAGCTGAATGGTTGATAGGTTAAGTGGTTAAATGACAAACGAGCAAGTAAGTAAAGCATTCAGTGCCTGGGACAGGATGGGGTTGAGTCACAACTGACTTCTACAATAGAGGATGCAGTTTTCACTGCTACCCAGGATGGTGAGAATGAAGGTTATTTCTATGAATAGCCTGCTCTGTTCATAATAGCAATCAGTCTCTATTTGGGTGACTTTAAATAGGCAATCATTTCACAGCAGGAACAATGAGAGGAGAAGAGAATTCTGAATCTCATCAGCACTCATAAACAGGGATGTTTATTGTTCTGTAACTAGCAAAAGCAAGAATCGCTGCAGGAAAGATGCTTGAAAACCCATATGTGACTTTATAGCTGAAATAGGAAAGAAATGTCAGCTATCAAGTTTACAAATATAAAATGAAGTTCATACTGCAATGATTTGTAAGCTTGCGATTTTTAAATAAATAAATATAGGGAAACCAGCCATGCATTTGCCAGTTTTGAGTGAATTAGTGTGAAAATGATGTGTTAACACTTGTAGTCCTAAGTTAAGTCCCTCTATGGTAAACAGAGTCTTTGTAATTAATCATTGAAAAATGCTTAGAACTGGGTGTGGTAGCATATGCCTATAATCCCAGCACTGTGGAGGAAGAAGCAGAAGGTACAGGACTTAAAGAATAGACTTTGCTACACAGTAAATTTAAGGTCAGCCTGTGTTACATGAGACCCTGTCTCAGAAAATAAATGAATAAAATTAAAACTCTAAAAATACTTAACAGATTTTTAATCCATTTTCCATAATGACTATTGACTTCTCACACTAGCCATATGATAGATTAATATCTATTAAAAACTCTTCACAAGAAATGATTTAAAATATTAGCTAAAACATAAAATCATACTTTTGTGGCATAGCTAAAATGGTACAAAATTAATGAGATTTATGAAATTTTAAAGAATTAGGTTTGTTCTTGGAATTTTGTTGATATTCAAATGGCCTGGATGTGAATTAAAATGCAGTTAGTGAGACAGCACCAGGGCCTAAACTGGACAGAAGGGAAAACTGAAGACCCCTTCACAAACCAGGGCTCAAATTAGTAAACCATCAGCAAGTAAACTATCCTCAAAACCAAAGTGAAAATAAAACTTTCACTTGTTCTAACTCTAATTGAGGAGAGGGACTTTGATCGAACAAGGAATAGATAAGACAAAATAGGACTTGAAAAATGAGAAAAGAAAAAAAATAAGATGGACATGGAAGGTCATGAAAATGACAAGAGAAAAAAATTACTTCCCTGGGGATTGTGAGCTGTGAGTCAGTATTCAAAAAGGACCACAACAAAAATCCCTGACATCTATCTCTCATCAAAAAAATTTTAGATCAGTTAAAAACATAACATTTAGGAAGAGTAGACACCAGGAAATAATCAAAGTGACAGCCAAAATCAATAAAGTAGAAACAAAGAAAACAATACAAAGAATCAAAGAAACAAAGAGTTGGTTTTTCAAGAAAATCAACAAAATAGACAAAGCTTTCTCCAAAATAACCAAAACGCAGAGAGAGAACATGTACATTAAAATATCAGAAATGAAAAGGGGAAAATAACAATGGACACTGAGGAAATCCAGAAAGTCATCAGATCATACTTTGAAAACCTGTACTACACAAAATTGGAAAATGTAAAGGAAATGAACAATTTTCAGGATAGATATCACTTACAAAATTAAATCAAGAAAAGATAAGCAATTTAAATAGATCTAAATAACCCCTAATGAAATAGAAGCAGTCTTCATAGAAGAGTCTGCCAGACATTCTGCAACACACAGAGAAAAATGACTGACAAACTGCCAATACAGGTGGACAGTTTAAAGTTTCCTGCTTTGCTGAGGAGTCTGCCAGATACACTATGGCCTATAGGCTGAAGATGGAACATTGCAGAAGAACTTCAGGTGACTGATCAGGTAGCAAGATGTCTCTCTCATATCTAGAGTTCTGTGGTATTTGATGGAGTTGAAGACACATAGTTATGGTTATAGTTATAGTTTTCCTTAGTTAGGATTAAAGATAAGTTACATATAAGACTTTAGACTCAATAGAAGATAGAATATTTTCTTTAAATCTTGCTAAATGTTAATGGAATGAATATTATTAACTGTGGTTCTTATTTTCTAACTTTTTTGTTATATATTTTTGCTGTGTTAATGTTAAAACCCTTTTTATTTTAGACAGAAAAGAGGAGTTGATGGGAAATGTCATTCTGTAAATATGTTTCTCGTATTGGTTAATGAATAAAGCACTGTTGGCCAATAGGAGGGACTAGGAGACAAGGAAGATTAAGGGATAGGTAGTAAGAGAGTCAACATGTAAGACCAAGAGATCAGAGGTCCTGATCCTCTCTCTGGTAAAAATAAAACCACGTGGAAATACTTAGATTAATAAAAATGGGTTAATATTTAAGACAGAGCTAGTCAATAAGAAATACTAGTAACAAACTAACAGTAACAGGCTAATCGCTTTATATCGTAAAAAAAAAAAAAAAGAAAGAAAGAAAGAAAAAAGAAAAAGAAAAACAGAAATAGAAGCAGTTATCAAAAGTCATCCAACCAAAGAAAGCCATGGGTCAGATTGTTTCAGGCAGAATTCTAAAAACAATTCAAAGAAGAGCTTAGAAAGAGAACTACAGAACAATCTCCCACATGATCATTGAGCCAAATATACTCAATTGCAAATTCAAGAACATATCAGAAAAGTCATTTGCAATAATCAACTAGACAACCAGGGATGCAGGGATGGTTCAACATATGAAAATCCATGAACATAATTCAAATGTAAACATATAAACAAACTGAAAAAGAAAACCACATGATCATCTAACTATAAGCTGAAAACACCATTGATAAATTCCAACACCCCTTCATGACAAAGGTCTTGGAGAGATCATGGATAACAGGAACATAACTAAACATACGAAAAGCAATATACAGTGAACAAACAGCCAACATCAAACTAAATGGAGGGAAACTCAATGCAATTCTTCTAAAATCAGGAACAAGACAAGGCTGTCCATTCTCTCCATATCTCTTCAATATTGTACTTAAACTACTAGCTAGAATAAGAAAATAAAAGGAGATAAATGAGAGACAAATTGGAAAGGAAGAAGTCAAATTTTCAGTAATTGCAGATAATATGATAATTTACATGAGTAACTCAAAAAATTCAACCAAAAGAACTCCGATAGCAGATAAGTACCTTGAACACACTAGGCCCGCCTATCCATGCAGGATTACCCTGAGTCTCCACCTGCCTGATCTTTGACCCCCATCGCCAGACCTCTGCTAGAGGGAACTTCCTAGATACACTCTCAGAACACTAGACACACCTATCTGCACCGGACCATCTTGAGTCCCCGCCTGCCAGGTCTTTGATCTGATCCCTGGGCCTCTACTGGAGGAGCACCCTGAACCCTGCCTGCCTGAACTTTGACCCCCATTGCTGGGCCCCTGACTGAGAAGAGAACTCCTAGAGAGCTTGGACTACACAGAGCTACAGACATCAAAATTCTGACCCACTTAAGCCAAACAGGGAGTAACATAGAGAGAGAGACCCCACCTGCATCCACTGGAAGAAGCAATGGGAAGACCACAATACAAGAAAACACCAAACAATAGAAAGACAAGCATGACACCACCAGAATCTAGGGATTCTACACCAAATAGACCTGAAAACCCCAAAGCAGATGAAGCAGAAGAGAATGACTTTAAAATATCTTCATATGATAGAGGCCTTCAAGGACGATGTAAGAAAATCCCTTAAAGAAATGGAAGAAAAAACAAACAAAAAAATGGAAGAAATGAACAAATCTCTTAGAAAGTAAGGAAAGCCAAGAAAAAACAATCAAACACTTGAAGCAAACAACTCAAACAGTTCAAGACTTGAAACTGAAATAGAGATAATAAAGAAAACACAAACTGAGGGAATACTGGAAATAGAAAAACTGGGCAAGCGATTGGGAACTGCAGGTGCAAGCATAACTAACAGAATACAAGAGATGGAAGAGAGAATCTCAAGGACTGAATATAAAGTAGAGAAAATACACTCATCGACCAAAGAAAATCTCTTTTCTTTTTTCTTTTTTTTTTATTTAATTTATTATTTTACATGTAGATCCCAGTTCCCTCTCCCTCCTTCCTCCTTCCCTCCCTTACTTTTACCCTCTCTGGCCTCTTCACATGCACTCTAACTACCCTCCCCTGCCATCCCCCCACCACAGTTCCATATGTAGGGGAATGCCATCCAGTTGGGGTCATGTAGATCTCACAGGTCATGTGAAGTAGGGAATAGGGCTTCTCTCCTGACTCTAGGTTAAGGCACTTATCCCTCCATGGGGGATGTATTTGCAAGGTCCTTTGGTGCACCAGGGATACATCCTGGCTCCATTGTCAGAGGTCCCTTAGACTGCTCAGTCCTTCTGCCTGAGACCCATATTCAGGAGGGCCTGAGTCAGTCCCATGCTGGCTTCCCAGCTATCAGTCTGGGGGCCCATTAGCTCCTCCTTGTTCAGGTCAACTGTCTCTATGTGTTTCTGTAGCCTGGCCTGGTCCTCTCCATCTTCATCTGGGTTCTAGTTCGACTCAGTGTTTATGTATGGGTGTTTGCTCCTGTTTCCAACAGGTATTAGATGAGGGCTCCGTGGATAAGTTAGTTGTTGATCTCACTATCAGGGAAGGGCATTTATGGTAGCCTTTCCACGGATGCTCAAATTGTTAGTTGGGAGCAGTCTTGTAGTTCTCTAGACCTTTCCTTGGGTTCAATTTTATCTTCAAACCAATATTGGAGTCCCTCTATTATGTTCTCTCTCTCTCTCTCTCTCTCTCTCTCTCTCTCTCTCTCTCTCTCTCTCCTGTCTTCTATTCCTAACACGACTCAATCTTCCTAGTCGCATGTGTTTTCCTGTCCTCCTCCTTGCTTTCTCCTACTTCTCTCTCCATTCACTGCCCCCACTTCCCCTGTGCTCTGGGGGACTTGTCCCTTCCCACTTCTGTGAGGGACTTTATATGAATCTCTTAGAATACACCTTGTATCTTAGTTTCTCTGGTGGTGTGGATTATAGGCTGGTGATCCTTTGCTCTAGGTCTAAAATCCATATATGAGTGAGTACATACTATGTTTCTCTTTTTGTGACTGGGTTGCCTCATTCAGGATGGATGGTTTCTTCAAGTTCTAATCATTTGCCTGCGAATTTCATGATACCATTATTTTTTTCTGCAGAGTAGTATTACATTGTGTAGATGTGCCACATCTTCATTATCAATTCTTCAATTGAGGGACATCTAGGTTGCATCCAGGTTCTTGCTATTACAAATAGTGCTGCTATGAACATAGTTGAACAGATGTCTTTGTTGCATGGATGTGGATCATTTGGGTATATTCCTAAGAGGGGGATTGCTGGGTCCTGTGATAAACTAATTCCCATTTTCCTGAGGAACCGCCATACTGATCTCCAACATGGCTGTACAAGTTTACACTCCACCAGCAATGGAAGAATGTTCCCCTTTCTCCACAACCTCTCCAGCTTAAGTTGTCATTGGTGTTTCTAATTTTAGCCATTCTGGCAGGAGTAAGATGGTACCTCAAAGTTGTTTTGATTTGCATTTCCCTGATAGCTAAGGATGTTGAGTACTTTCTTAAGTGTTTTTCAGCCGTTTTGATTTTCTCTATTGAGAATTCTTTCTTCACTTCTGTACCCCATTTTTTAAATATGGTTATTTGGTGCTTTGTTGACTAGTTTCTTGAGTTTTTTGTATATTTTGGAGATCAGCCCTTTGTCAGATATAGGATTGGTGAAAATCTTTTGCCAGTCTGTGGGCTGCCATTTGGTCTTGTCCACTGTGTCCTTTGCCTTACAAAAGCTTCTAAGTTTGAAGAGATCCCATTTATTAATTGTTGCTTTCAGTGTCTGTGCCCCTGGAGTTATGTTCAGGAAGTGGTCTCCTATACCAATTTGTTCAAGCGTACCTCCTACTTTCTCTGACCAAAGAAAATCTTAAATCCAAGAAATCCTTAACACGAAACATCCAGGAAATGTGAGACACTGTGAAAAGGCCAAACTTAAGAATAATAGGCATATAAGAAGGTGAAGAAGCCCAGCTCAATAGTGCAAAAAACATATTCAACAAAATCATTGAGTAAAACTTTTCCAATCTGAAGAAGGACATGACCATAGAAGTATAAGAAGCATACCAAACACCAAATACACTGGACCAAAGAAAAAAGACCCCTTGACATATAATAATCAAAACACATAACATACAGAATAATGAAACAATATTAAAAGCAGAGAAGGAAAAAGGCCAGGTAACATATAAAGCATACCTATCAAAACTACACCTGACTTCTCTATGGAAACCCTCAATGCCAGAAGGTCCTGGATAGATGTTCTACAAGTACTAAGAGTCCACTGATGCCATCCCAGGCTACTATACCCAGCAAAACTCTCAATAACTATATAGAGAGAAAACAAGATATTTAATATCAAAGCCAGATTTTCACAATGCTTATCTACAAATTAACTATGCTGACAAAGACATAGGCAATAGATAATCCCACTTTACCAGAACCCAAGGATAAAGCAGGACAAATATATTCAAATACCACTGCCAACAACAAATTTAAAACATTAACAATCAATGGTCCTTACTCTCCTTCAACATTAATGGTCTTAACTCGCCTTAAAAAAAAGACACAGGCTAACAGAATGGATACAAAGGTAGAATCCATCCTTCTGTTGCATACAAGAAACTCTAAGCTTCAAAGGTAGACATTAACTCAGGGTAAAGGGCTGGGAAAACTAAGAAAGAAAACTACAGACCAATAATAACCCTCATGATGCAAAAATACTCAATATAATGCTGGCAAACAGAATACAAGAATACATTTAGAAATCATCCACCATGACCAAGTAGGTTTCATCCCTGGGTTGAAGAGATGGTTCAACAAAAATCTATCAATGTTATCCATCATATAAACAAAATGAAAAAGTAAAACCACATGATCATCTCACTAGATGCTGAAAAAGCCTTTGAAAAATTCAACACCATTTCATGATAAAGGTCTTGGAGAGATAAGGGATAACAGGAACATACATAAACATAATAAAAGTAGCATACAGTAAACCAATAGCCAACATCAAACTGAATGGAGACAAGCTTAAGACAATTCCTCTAAAATCAATGACAAAACTAAGCTGCCCTCTCTCTCTGTATCTCTTCAATATTGTACTTGAAGTTCTAGCTAAAGCAATTAGACAACAAACAAAAGGTGACCAAGGGGATCCAAATTGGAAAGGAAAAAGTCAATCTTTCACTATTTACAGATGATATGATAGTTTACATAAGCGACCCAAAAAACTCTACCAAGGAACTCCTACTGCTGATAAACACCTTGAGCAAACTAGCAGGATACAAGATAAACTCAAAAAATCAGTAACCCTACTATATACAGATGACAAAGGGGCTGAGAAAGAAATCAGAGAATCATCACACTTTACAATAGCCACAAACAACATAAAGTATCTTGGGGTAATGCTTACCAAATATGTAAAAGACCTATATAGCAAGAACTTTGTGTCTTTAGAGAAAGAAATTAAAGAAGATACCAGAAAATGTAAAGATCTCCCATGCTCTAGGATAGGTAGGGTAAATATAGTAAAAATGGCAATCTTGCCAAAAGCAATCTACAAATTCAAGGCAATCCCCATTAAAATTCCAGCACAATTCTTCACTGACCTTGACAGGATAATCAACATTATATGGAAAAACAAAAGACTATTGTAGTTTAATAAGGATCAGGATAAACAAATAGGCTGAATAGATGTTTATTCAGGGAGTAATAACTTAAAACCTAGACAGATGAACACCAGTAAGTTCCACCGGATGCTCTCCTCTCCATGTCCTGCCAGCAAGAGAGCTTTCCCAGGTTCCTCCTCAGATGTAGTTCCACAGGTCACCTCAGCCTTTGGCTCCACCCCCCAATGGGCATGGTCAGTGCCACAGAAGGAAACAAAGTGAATATCCCACTACAGTTCCCCTTTTAGTGTAAAGAAAAGATTTAGGATTAATACAAAACTATATACAAAACAGTAAATAACAAATGTGCTCTAAAAAAGGAAAATCAAAAACAAAACGACCTACAAAAGACCCAGGATAGCTCAAACAACCCTGTTCAATAAAGGATGATCAGGAAACATCATCATGCCTGACTTTAAGTTCTACTACACAGCTATAGTCCTGAAAACAGCCTGGTATTGGCATAAAAATAGACAGGTAGACCAATGGAATCGAATTGAAAATCCTGACATTAACCCACACAGGGACGAACACCTGATTTTTAACAAAACAGCTAAAAGTATACAATGGGAGGAGGAAAGCATCTTCAACAAATGATGCTGGCACAATTGGATGATGGTGTGTAGAAGGCTGCAGATAGATCCATGTCTATCACCATGCACAAAACTCAAGTTGAAATGGATCAAAAACCTCAACATAAATCCAGACATAAGGAACCTCTTAGAAGAGAAAATGGGAGGTACCTTTGAACAATTCAGTATAGGAGCTTGCTTCCTGAACATAACTCCAATAGCACAGACACTGAGATTGACAATCAGTAAATGGGACCTCCTAAAACTTAGAAGCTTCTGTAAGGCAAAGGACACAGTGGACAAGACCAAATGGCAGCCCACAGACTGGGAAAAGATTTTCACCAATCCTAAATCCGACAAAGGGCTGATCTCCAAAATATACAAAGAACTCAAGAAACTAGACAACAAAGCACTAAATACCCCTATTAAAAATGGGGTACAGAAGTGAAGAGAGAACTCTCAATAGAGAAAATCAAAAAGGTTGAAAGACACCTAAGAAAGTGCTCAACATCCTTAGCTATCAGGGAAATGTAAATCAAAGCAACTTTGAGAAACCATCTTACTCCTGCCAGAATGGCTAAAATTAGAAACACCAATGACAAATTATGCTGGAGAGGATGTGGAGAAAGGGGAACATTCTTCCACTGCTGGTGGGAATGCAAACTTGTACAGCCATTTTGGAGATCAGTATGGCGGTTCCTCAGGAAAATGGGAATCAGTCCACCACAGGACCCAGCAATCCCCCTCTTAGGCATATACCCAAATGATCCACATCCATGCAACAAAGACATCTGTTCAACTATGTTCATAGCAGCATTATTTGTTATAGCACGAAACTGGAAGAAACCCAGAAGCCCCTCAACTGAAGAATTGATAAAGAAGATGTGGCACATTTACACAATGGAATACTACTCTGAAAAAAAAAATGGAATCCTGAAATTCGCAGGCAAATGATTAGAACTTGAAGAAACCATCCTGGATGAGGTAACCCAGTCACAAAAAGAGGAATGTGGTCTGTACTCACTTAAATATGGTTTTTAGATATAGAGCAAAGGATCATCAGCCTATAATTCACACTGCTAGAGAAACTAGGACACCAGGAGGATTCTAAGATATTCATATAAAGTCCCTCACAGAAGGGGAAAGGAACAAGATTTTCTGAGAGTATTGGGAGTGGGGAGGGACAGTGAGTGGAGAGTGAGCTAGGAGTAAGAGAAGGGGAGGAGTGTAAAGTACTTGGGACTAGGAAGATTGAATTGGGGAGGAATAGAAAGAGAAGTGTGTGTGTGTGTGTGTGTGTGTGTGAGAGAGAGAGAGAGAGAGAGAGAGAGAGAGAGAGAGAGAGAGAGAAGAGAGAGAGAGAGAGACCATAAAAGAGGGAGCCATTATAAGTTTGAAGAGGAAACTGACTCTGGAGAAATGTCCAGAGACCTACTAGACTGACTCCAACTAACAATTTGAGCAACAGTGGAAAAGCTACCATAAATGCCCTTCCCTGATAATGAGATTGATGACTAACTTATCCACCATCATAGAGCCTCATCTAGTAGGTGACACCCACAACCAAACACTGAGCCAACCTGGAATCCAGATGCAGAGATGGGGGACAAGACCAGGCTACAGAAATACAGAGGCAGCTGGCCTGAACAAAGAGGAAGCTAATGGGTCCCCAGACTGAAAGCTGGGAATCCAGCATTGGAATGACTCAGACCCCCTGAACATGGGTCTCATTTAGAAGGCCTGGGCAGTCTAAGGGACCTTTGACAATGGAACCAGGATGTATCCCTGGTGCACAAAAGGACTTTGGGAATACATCCCCCATGGAGGGATGCACCTTTAACCTACAGGCACGAGGCAGGTCCTAGTCCCTAATCCAAATGACTTGACAGATTTAGATGACCCCTCCTGGAAGGCATCACCCTACATACAAAGTGGGGGGATGGATGGGAGTGGAGGATGATTGGGGGGCATGGGCGGGTGGGAGAGAGGGCAGGAGGGAAGGAGGGACAGATGGAGTGAGGGTGGGAGGGAGGGAATGAGGGAGAGAGGGAAAAGGGGAGGGAGGGAGGAAAGGAGGGAGAGAGAGGTTACTGGGATATATATGTAAAATAAAAATTTAAAAAACACCTTCAAAAAAGTGGCAGAATACAAGATTAACTCAAAAACAAACAAAAAAAAGTGATCTACTATATATAGACAATAAATGGACTGAGAAAGAAAATAAGAGAATATCACCATTTACAATAGCCACAAACAACATAAAATATCTTGGGGTAACTCTAACTAAACAAGTGAAAGACCTGTATAACAAGAACTTTGAGTCTTTAAAGAAAGAAATCAAAGAAGATACCAGAAAATGGAAAGATCTTCCATGTTCTTGGATAGGTAAGATCAACATAGTAAAAATGGCAATTTTACCAAAAGCAATGTTCACATTCAGTGCAATCCCCATCAAAATACTATCACAATTCTTCATAGACTTGAAAGAACAATATTCAACTTTATCAAAAAAAAAAAAAAGAAAGAAAAAGAAAGATAGCCAAAACAACCCTATACCATGAAGGAACTTCCAGAGGCATCACCATCCCTGTCTTCAAACTCCATTACACAGATACAGTTCTGAAAACAGCTTGGTATTGGCACAAAAATACACAGGTAGACCAATGGAATCGAATTGAAAACCCTGACATTACCCCACACACCTACAAACACCTGATTTTTGACAAAGAAGATATAATTATAAAGTGGAACAAAGAAAGCATCTTCAGAAAATGGTGCTGGCACAATTGGATCCTGTCATGTAGAAGATTGCAGATAGACCCATATCTGCCACCATGCACAAAACTTAAGTCCAAATGGATCAAAGACCTCAACATAAATCCAGCCATACTGAACCTCTTAGAAGTGAAAGTGAGAGGTACCCTTGAATGAACTGGTACAGGAGACTGCTTCCTGAATGTAACATCAGTAGTACACACACTTTGATTGACAATTAATGAGTGGGACTTCCTGAAATTGAAAAGCTTCTGCAAGGCAAAGGACACAGTCAACAAGACAAAACAATAGCCCACTGAATGGGAAAAGATCTTCACCAACCCCACATCTAACAGAGGGCTAATTTCCAAAATATACAAAGAACTTAAGAAACTAGTAATAAAAACACCAAATAATCCAATTTAAAAGTTGGGTACAGAAGTAAATAGAGAATTCTCAATGGAGGAATCCAAAATGGCTGAAAAACACTTAAGAACGTGTTTTCATCAGGAAAATGTAAATAAAAACAACTCTAAGATATCATTTTACTACTATGAATGGCTAAAATCAAAGACAGTATATGCTGGAGAAGATGTAGAGAAAGAGTCACACTCCTCTTCTGCTGGTGGGAGTGAAAACTCATATAGCCGCTTTGGAAATCAGTATGCAGTTCCTCAGGAAAATGGGAATCAGTCTACCTCAAGATCCAGTAATTCCAGTTTTAGTCATATACCCAAAAAAATGGACATTCATGAAAAAAGAACATCTAACTATGTTCATAGCAGCATTATTTGTAATAGCCAGAACCTAGATGGCCCTCAACTAAAGAATGGCAGAAAAAAAAAAGGTAGTACATTTATACAATGGAGTACTACTCAGCAGAAAAACACAATGGAATCCTAAAATTCGCAGGGAAATGGATGGAACTAGAAGAAACCATCCTGAATGAAGTAACAAAAAGACAAACATGGTATGTCCTCTCTCATATATGAATTTTAGACATAGAGCGAAGGATTACCAGCCTAACAGAAAAGCTAGGAAACAAGGAGGACCCTAAGAGAGACATGCATGGTCCCCCACAGGAGGGGAAAGGGACAAGATCTCTCAAGCAAATTGGTAGCATGGAGCAGGGGAGAGGGAGTTAGGAGAAAGAGAATTGAAGAAGAGGAGGGCAGAAGTGGGCATGAGGGAACAGGAAGATTGAGACAGGAAAAGAATAGAGGAGAACAAGAAAAGAGATACAATAATACAGGGAGCCATTACAGATTTTAGGAGAAATCTGGCACTAAGGAAATGCCCAGAGATCTACTAGGATGACCCCAACTAACAATCTAAGCAATAGTGGAGAGGCCACCTTTAATGCCCTTCCATGATAATGAGATTGACAACTACCTTACATGCCATCCTAAAGCCTTCATCTAGTAGGTGATGGAAGCAGAAGCAGACACCCAGAGCTAAAGTCTGAGCCAAACTTCCGGAATCCAGTTACAGAGAGGGAGAACTGATGGGCAAAGGGGTCAAGACCAGAATACAGAAACTCATGCACCCCAGTCTGATAGCTAGGAAACCAGCATAGGATAGTCCCAGACTCCCTGAATGTGTGTGTTAGTTAGGAAAACTAGTCAAGTCTAGGGGGCCTCTGGTAATGGATGAGTATTTATTCCCAATATTCTAATGGATCCCATATAGAGGGATACTTTCTAGACACATGGAAGAGGGCCTAGAGCCTGCCACAAATGATATGACAGACTTTGAAGAACCCTCATGGAAGGCTTCACCCTCCCTGGGGAACAGAAAGGCAATGGGCTTGGGTTTGGTGGAGGTGATAGGAGAGGACTGAAGGGTGAGGGAACTGAGATTGACATGTAAAACAACCTTGTCTCAAATGTAAATAAAAATTTTTAAAAACTTTGAAAAAAGAATAAATTCTTATCAGAACATTATTATGAACTCACCATAGTAAAATAAGAAGACAATTAGCCACTGATAAATCCAAATCTTTTTATTCCTAGTTATATTTTCTCATGGCCTTAAAAACTTAGGCAAACTTGAACACCTTCTAGAGGTCACATGCCATGATATGAACATAAACAAATAAAATTATTATAATCTTCAGAAAAAAACAAAAAGAAAGAAAGAAAGAAGAAAATGTGGTACATTTACACATTGGAGTACTACTCAGGGGGGCGGGGGAATGGAATCTTGAAATTTGCAGGAAAATGGATGGAACTAGAAGAAACCATCCTGAGTGAGATGACCCAGTTATAAAATAAAACATAGTATGTACTCACTCATATATGGATATTAGACATAGAGCAAAGGACCACCAGCCTACAGTCCACACCTCCAAAGAAGCTAGCAAACAAGGAAGACCCTGGAGAAGGAGAAAGGGACAAGATCTCCTGAGCAAGTTGGGAGCATGGGGGAAGGGGAGAGGGAGTTAAAAGAAAAAGAAGGAGAGAAAAGGAAGGGAGAGGAGGGCATGAGGGAGTAGGAAAATTGAGTCAGGGAAAGAATAGAGGAGAGCAAGAAAAGAGATACCATTTAAGAGGGAGCCATTATGGGTCTAAAGAGAAATCTGGCACTAGGGAAATGTCCAGAGACCTACAAGGATTACCCCAACTAACAATCTAAGCAATAGTGGAGAGACTACCTTAAGTGCCCTTCCCTGATGATGTGATTGATGACTATGTTATATGCAATCCTAGAGCACTCATCCAGTAGCTGGTGGAAGCAGAAGCAGAGACCCACAGCTAAACATTGAGTTGTAGAGTGGTAGAGACAGAGGAATGATAAGCAAAGGGAAACCCACAGAAATAGCTGACCTCAACAAGGCAGAGATCATGGACTCTAGACTGATACCTAGGAAACCTGCATAGGATGGAACTAGACACTCTGAATATGGGTCTCAGTTAAGAGGCCTGGGCAGTCTATGGAACCTGTGACAGTGGAACCAGAGTGTATCCCTAGTACACAAATGGACTCTGGGCATCCATTCCCCATGGAGGGACACTTTCTTAGCCTAGAGACTCAGGGAAGGGCCTAGGCCCTACTCCAAATAGCTTGACAGATTTTGATGATCCCTCATGGAAGGCCTCACCCTCCCTGGGGAGTGAATGATGGATGGGATGAGGGGGTTGTCTGTGGGGCGCATGGGAGGGAGAAGGAATTGGGATCGATGTGTAAACTATTTTTTTAAAATGTTAAAATTAATATAAAACATTCTTGAGGAAGGAGTGCTAGTCTGCCTAGTATTGCCATTTGCCTGAGTCAAGTATAGAGATGGGGAAGGACATTTCCCTGTGAAAGTAGCTGCCAGAAGTTGGGTACTGTGAAAGGAATGGGATTTCCACACAGTGAGGGGTTATTTACAGGGCAGGTGGCAGAACTGGTACACTGATTTATAGCATTTAGATTTTCAAGAAACAAAAAGATGTCAAAGTAATCTGGACAAGGGCATGCCAGTTGTAAATCATTGCCATCCTCTCTTGGTGAGCAAGAAAGGAACTTGAACATTTTGTCATTCAATAGCCAAGATGTTGGTAATGGAGCACTTGCTGGAGCTAGTGGATTGGTAGAGGAACCGGCCAGTTCATCTCAGATGTTGGCACTTGGCACTTGTTGTCAAAGCTACCCACCTTGAAAATGAAACATCTTATGTTTGGTTCTAGTAGATTCAAAGAGGAATGACAACTGGGAGTGTGTGTGTGTGTGTGTGTGTGTGTGTGTGTGTGTGTGTGTGTGTGTGTGTGTTCTTTTAAAACTTTGTAAGTGTAGTTTTAGGCTAAAATGTTGTTCTTATTATAAAGTACTTTTTCAAACAAGAAATATTTTCCTACCCATGAATTGTCTCAGCCATTCTTTTTTTTTATATGAAAGGTAATGTTTCTGTTTATTTTTTTCTGTGTTTCATTATTCCATAGTACCTGAACACTATGCTATACAGTGTGGCTAAAACATAAAACTGAAGCTTAATTGCATAATAATTCTAAACAAGTAAGTGTTTTCCCCAATGGTGCTGAGACAGAAACAGTCTACAAACTAGCTTATATGCCAACAATCAGCTTGGTGAATGGCTTCTACCTGACCTAGTGATTTGTTTCATTTTAAGTCTGCATACCCCCACTGTTCAGCAGTGCCCTGATGTATGTGGACAAGTCATAGAACAGGGCAACTTGCACTGGTTATTGTAAGATAGAAACAGCAGCAGAGCCAGGACTCTGCTACTTTGCAGTGTAGAAGCAGGCAGTAAGGCTGGTAAGTAAACACAATGGGAGGCTTTGGAAGAAATGGTCCATATGCTTCCACTATAAAATGTAATGCATGTCTGTGTGTTGTGTAGCAGTTTTCCCCATGCTGAAACCTCCCATCCTGGAGGGATTCTCCTTAAGACTCAGGATGTTCTAAAGACATGGATGCTCCTTGAGCCTCAAGAATAGAGAACTCCTAAGTCTCTATGAAACTGACTTATTGCACAAGGCCTCTCCATTCCAGAGTTAATAGAAATATTAAAGACTGATGAGCAGACTTGGGCAGCTGGGTTGCCTAGAAGAGAGACATTGACCTATTGGGATGCCTCTAAGTCATGCAGAGAGCTTTGGGGCTCTAGTTGCATGCTTCATTGCCCATGCTGTGGTGGGGTTTTGGTGATGGAGCTGTCATTCAGTTATTTCTGGACCTCTAAGGAACCCCTCACCCATACTCCTATAAGCAACCTCAGTAAACTTAGTGGCTCATCAAGTTGAACTTTGAAGGTATCATTTCTTTAGTTTGTCACTGATTCCTATCAAGAGTGAGTAGATATTTGCTCATGTCTCCCTGAGAACAGTGCCACACAGTACTCTGTTGTGGCTCTTTCATCAGCATTTACTTCTATTTCTCTGAATTAACTAAGTATGATATGTATAAGACTGATTCCTCCATTGACATGTTCACACACAGACACCACTCCAACAACCTTTCCCTTTCTCTCCTATAAAAAAATATATCATTTTCTCTTCTTTGGATTTTTATAGACAAATAAGCATGTTATAGCATTTTCCACACTTAATGGCAGCAAAATGACTCCCTGAGCACTATACAAGCAGTCACTTACTGCCCTGTTTCTCTCTGCTATCTCATAGCAAAGTTCCTCAACTAGTTACCTATATTTACTTTTTCTAGCTAATCTTATGCCATGATCTCTTAAACCTGCTTGAACCAGGATTTTACCTCTTCATGTAACCCTTTAAGAAAGCTTTATGGGTTTTTGCTAGACCAGAATCCCTAGGTCTTGCCTTATCCTACCTATCAGCAGAGATTGACAATTCATTGTCTTCCATCCCCAGATGTCATTCTATTGGGTTGATACCTTACTATCTTCTCTTCCTCACTAGTTAGTAACGGCTCATCCTCAACTCTCAATCTCTAAATCATTTTTATGTATGTTTTGTTATTATTTTACAAGTTCACACACACACACATGCACGAACACACATATGCACTCACCCCCATGCCCAGGAGATATTCAGAGTTGTTAACACTCCCATCACATTCTCCCATGCCTCATCTCTCCTGATGAAATCCTTGCTCTTTTCAAGCATTTTCCTAATCTGATGGATTGTTTTGACCCCTGAATCTTATTATTGATGTTGGCAGGAGCATGAAGATGTTATTTACTAAAACATGGAGAATCTACCAGTTGGTATGACACTAAAGAAAGTAACAATCCCTTCCTTAGCACTTATTAACTGTGCGTATTCCCTCAGTGAGGCTTGGGTTCTGATCAACCCCAAAGCCATGCATGATGAAATAAGTAGTGGTAAATCTAATCTTGTGCAGGTCTTATGCAAGTAAACACAGCTATAGTGTGTTTTGAGTGCTATTCTGTATTCTGTACAGAACTCTCTATTTCACACCATTCTTCTTCATCCTCTGGGCCTTGAGTTCTTTCCACTCCCTCTAATGCTCTCTAAACCTTGGTAGAGGCTTTTTACTTTCTTTGTTAGTCATATGTTCTCTCAGGATATGGTTTAATCCAGTCCACTGGCATTAAGCAACATTGACACATGAGAACTAGTACATTTCTGTGTCAGATTGGATCTCTGGCCAGAACACAGGTTGACTTACCAGTTGCCTATGTGCTGTCTTCACTTTGTTGTCAACCAGATATATCAAAATGAACATGTCTAAAACCAATCTTAATCTTCTCAGCTCTTCCAAACCTACTCTTTCTATGGAATTTCCCATTTCAGGATAAGGCATCTTTATTCAGTCCTTTGATCATACTCTGTAGTTAACCCATGCTATTTCTTTGGAATAGATCCATACTCTATCATATGCTACTTGACTTATCACTGCTATTACCCTGGCCTATCCTCTGCCATACACCTATTGCTAGAACCTAGTAACTGGTCTTGTAGCTTTCATTTTTCACCCTCAAATGAACTACATTTAACAGAGTAGATGGATAGGCCTGTGAGAGTGAAAATCTACAAGTCACCCTTTTCCACTCCAGAGTCTCCATGGCATTTCATCTCATGCTGAGTAAAATCTGAAGTATTTATGATGTCTCTCAGAGATCCATGTCATCTGCCTATCAGCTCTCAACACTCACTGTTTCTGTACCTTAAGCTTCCTTTTCTCCTGTCCTTTCTCTGTGACCCAGTCACATTAGTATAGTCTTCCTGAGATGCCATGCTTCTTTCAAAGTCTGCTAAAATACCATCTTGTTGAAAGAGCCTTTTCTGACCACTGTGTGAGAAATAGATAGCAATAGCTCACCCTCCTCCTCCTGTCTTGCTTTTGAACATAGCATTTGTGATGACCTATATACTATGCCTCTGTAAATGTGTACATCATCTTTCTCCCCCCACTATAAAGTAAAATATTTCAGGATGAGATATTTTATGTTTATTTCTATAGTCTTATTCTATGACTATGATAAATAAAGGCTAAATGAATATATGAATGAAAGAATTAAATCTCCAAATTGTATAATTTTGGAAGGTAGATAGCATGTTTCCTATAAATCTGTGAACATTCTTAAGTCTTTCCATTTAAAATATCATATTAATTTTCCTTAAATAACTCCATCCATATCCACGAATAAATCTAAACAAGCTGCATATCTGATTCCATAATGTTTTGATCATAAATATCATTAAATGTTTCCTAGTTGATTATACCAAAGTCACAATTTAATGTACTCTTAAGTCATTTAAGGTCAAGAGCCAAATTGAACTCTCATGTTTTAACTGGCTGTACAAGAACAAAAAGAAGATATGCATTTGATTTCCTCTCTACAACTGTTGGTTTCAGCTGCAGTTATTTTAATGACTCAGGTGAAAGCCAGATATGGAGACAGAGCTGTAATAGTAGGTGATCACAGTAGGTGTTCTGCAAAATCTAGGACATGATTTAAAACTTGAATGAAAGGAAAGCAATGGTTTAAGCGAGCATCATTACACACCACAAGGACACCAGGTGGTACGAAACCATAAGCCTTCTATTCAGGGCAAAGCTAATTGGAGAAAGACTGCTTCCCCCAAGATTAAGACACAAGTGTGTCCACATGAAAGACTTCTAACAGCTGCTGTGCTTCTACCTATTTGGGAGTGCAATGCAGTGTTTTCCTCACACTGACTAGCAAGGCCTTTCCTCACATGCTTTTATAATTAGAAGCAGAGAGTATTGCTGAAAATAATGAATGTTTTGTCTGAAGCCTATCAACATGTGTTTTGAAAGGAACTGAAAAGGAACATATGGCTCAAGTACACTTAAACAGGCCATGTTATCTGGTAGAGAAAAGGACTACGCATTGCATCCACCTTCTTAGGCAATACAACTTCTATTCAATCATCACTGTTTTCTGCTTAGATCAGTTAGCTGGTTTCAGCGATACCTGAAAATGTACTTCAAGTCCAGCTTTGAAAGATAATTTTCTAAATATTTACTGAAGAATATAAACCACAATATGAAGAAAAAAAACTATAGTTAACATACTTAGTTCACTACCAATAGGAGGTACCAATTTAAAAAAAAAAAAAAAGTACTGAGATAACAAGTCCTTATAATCTCCAACGTGGTGAAAATCAAACCACATAAATATCAGTTACTGAAGTGTCTCTCTTTGTCCACTCATCATCAAGAGTCTGCACTACCCACTATCTTTAGTCTGTGTCTCCCTAGGACCCAAACTATCTGAACAAACTTCTGTGTTGAAGCAGACCCAAATTCAGTACATCTGTCAATGTTCCAATGCATTGATCACCAAGGTCATATATTAAAGCATCTGTAGCACCACTCAGGAAAGATAGCACTACTCTCCAACCCTCACCTTCCTGTCTGCTCTAGCCTTGAGATCTCCTCTGCCCTTGGAACTCCACTTAGACAAAAATAAAAAAAATAAAAAATAAAAAACAAAACAAAACAAAAAAATCTGTATGCAGCTTTTCTCTCTTCTGCTTGCTGCAGAAGCTTACATGATTAGCTTGAACCCAGACAGATAATCCAGGATAATTCCCCCATTTGGAGCACTGTGACCCACAGGTTCCTGCTGCTATGTTTTCACAGACTGTAGGGGTGAAGATGTGATCCTTGGTCCTGGGGAGCATTCTGCCAGTGTCTTTAATTGTCCTCATACCCCAGAGTTATTTGATGTCAATAATTTTGTTTGTTGACCCATATTATAAAGTGGGCTGGTAAACATGGAGAAAGACGGAACACAAAACTTGAATAATGAAAGCTTTCCAAGACTGTGGGTTTAATTAGCCAAAGAGAAAGACTGCCTCGTCCCTAACAGAAATACATAGGAGACTTCTTCTCACTGTGAAATATTGGCAAAGGACTTGAGCAGATAATTAGAAATCCTAGACAATGCGATTCTTCCAAGGCAGTTTTGGGAAATCATAGGGAACAGCTTATTGTCTGTGGACAGTTTTAAATTCTTGGACATGAGCTAGTTTGCACTGATTTCAAGTCCAATATTTATCCCCAATCTATTTCTTAAATAACATTTCCAGTTCCACATTTCTGACTCTCCTAAATGAGAGAAACACACTAGCCCTTCCCCAGTGCTTGCATACGATATTTTAAAAGAGATGGGGATGGGGGAAGGCACAGACAGACCGACCTGCTTTGAATATCACCAGTTCTTTGAAATACTTAAGGCATGTTTTCTCATTTAAGCACGTTACAAGTGACAGATGCCAAAGTAGGCCTGCAAAAGTCAATTTGGATTAAAATTTCCTAAAGACTGCACAAGAAGGCCTACAGAATTAATCTGTGAGAAACCAGATTCATTGCCAGCTGGAAGCACATCATGTTATCACACCCCAGACATAGAGTTCCTTGTCTCACTGAGCTCACCCCTTACTGAAACAATCAACAAAGAAAGCTCCAGGTCTGGGATGCATCTCCCACGGCCACGCAGGCAGGAAGTTCTTCAGAGTCAGCTGTAGAAAAATGTCAAAGTCCACAAGCCTTTTCCGAATGTGGACCTACAAAAGGCAGAACTTCCTTCCCAGGACGCCCTGTCAAACCCTGACCCTTTTCTTCTTCACTGACATTTGTAATAGCTCCACTTCTGTTTCAGGTCATTACTCACCACCCCTCACTAACACCAGGCTGATGGTTTGCTTTCTTTCCCTTTGTCCCTATCAGAACCCATTTTTAAAATAATTTGCTGTAAATTTGACAGCTTCGAAGCAATAAAATTGGACTCAAATCAGCCATACTACTTATTTTTGATAGCTAGTTGACATAATCCTACATAAATTCTAGACAATAAAATTATCTTTACTGGCACACTTAATGTCTATTTGCTTCAATGGGTTGAAATTGAACAAATAGTGGAGGAAATCACTGGCTGTAAAGATGCCAATTTCATATTGGCTTCTGTCACTGTGTACATGTCTTTGACACATGGCCTGAGTGAGGCTTTCAATGACAATAAATAAGATATTAGGATAAGTAAGTTTTAAAGAGAGAAATGTGGACCACCGTGATTCTATTTTCCACTCTTTCATATTATCACATTTCAATAAATTCGTGAAAATCAGCTCTTCCCAAAAAAAGCAACCAAATTATTAATTTTATACTATTTATTGCTTCTCATGGCAAAATTTTGCTTATGTACACTATCACAGAACATTTGGGGAAAAAAAATATAAAATGGAAATAAAAATGCCTCCTAAATCAAACCACTCTTTCTTTGTTGAAAAATACAAATAAGTTCACACCACAAGACCTAAACAAGTCTTAACTGACTTGTAAGTTGTCTCTGGCAGTATTCAGTCATCTACCCTGTATTGCTCCCAAGGCACAATGGGCTGCTGAACTAGGCTAGAAATCAGTCACAACTGAGCTTGAGTTTGGCTCTGAACGGGTCTCACATCCATAAAATATGCTTACACTGCCCTCTAGTGTCTGTCTTCCAGATTCTATGCATTCACAAGCAGAACCAGAAAAAGATTAAAAGAAAACAATGGCTAAGGGGTAAAAGACGATAATTACAATAGAAATTAATAACCTTAAGTTGTACTTTCTTTTCCTCCTCCCAAGTACCAAATTTCTTGATTAGCAGAAGAGTGTAGTTACTTCACTCTAACCATGATTTTACCTGGAAGGGAAAGGTTTACTGGGACAAAAGCTATAAATAAACAATTGCACATTTGATTTAAATATTTGGAACTTTGAAAATGGTTAAATACTCTTATGTGAAATAAAAATCTAACAAATAAAAGAAGAAATTTTCTCAAGAAAAAACAAAAGTGACATCACGTCACAAATTATAAGAAAGATTATTCAAAATAACAAAAAGTTCAGTGAAGAAATATTGCACCATGATTTTGCCTTGTCACCTAATACAAAAGAGCGGAATACTTCTCAGAAGAAGCTAAAACTAAAATCATTTTATCTTAAAATTAAAGTGAATTTTCCTCAAACACATGAAGTGTCTAAACCCAAAAAAAATGACAAAAAGGCATCTGAATAATTAGCTTATCTCAAAACAAAACTGTTTAGCACCTACTTGACACATTAAAAACGTGCAAACAGATGAAAACAAATAACAGCTTCAAAACCAGCAGTTAATAAGTGAGAAAGCCTACCTTACAAGGAAGCATGCACACCTTGGCCTTCGAGTAACCCAAAACTGCTCATCAGTTGTGCCTCATGCTTTGTACAGATCATATTAACAGAAATATCCCAGAAGAATATACAGTGCAGGAAAAAAAAGAAGCTGTAAAACTAACTTTCTCATAAACTAATGATTTCTTTTCTTAAAAGTCAGATGATACCAAAATTCCTAGAAATGTCTATACTCACCACAGAACTGTGGTTGGTATGTAAAGCAAATGAAAAAAAAATAAAAAAAAGAAATGCCCATACCCAAAAATAGTGACTGTTTGGGGGGGTGGGGCAAAATATATCCTAATATTCTGAAATGTATAAAATGTTCATTATAAAAGGTGTTTCAATATCTCTGTTAATGTACTTGTATAATATGTATGCATTTTAAATGCAGATGATAGAACAATGACATAGCAGAGCCCCACCCTGCCCCTCCCCCACACACAGACACACTGGGGCCTCAACCTCATTGTGAAGCAGGTAGGAGAGAACCACTGATCCTCTCAGCCTCCAGAGGTGATAATAGATCTGCTTGTGCAGACAGAACCCCAGGACACTTGCCTCTGGCCTCAAAAACTCTCTTTTATTCACTTCCAAAGTACCTTAAAAATAGTTACTTCCTAAAATCCATAAAACAAAAAGAGAGAAGAACAGTTTTTTTGGAATGTCATTGACTTTAATTGAAAATAAAATTTTTCCATGCATTATATCCTGATAATAGTTTCCTCCTCCCAAATATTCACCACCTTTCCTCTTACTCAAATCCATACCCTTTGTTACAAGACAAACAGGTATCTAAAAGTAATGATAAAATAAATAAAATGAAAACAAGTAAATTGCAATAGGACAAAACAAACAACAAACATTTGGGAGGAAAAAAAAAGCCAAAGAACACAAGAAATGCTTGTAGCTCCAGAGACACACACATTCCACACAAAGAAATCCAATAAAAATACAGACCAGAAGCCATAACATAAAAGCAAAAGTCCTGAATGAGGAAGGAAAGGAGAAAGAGAGAGGGGAAAGGAGAGGGAGGGAGGGAGAAAATTCCCTGACAAAGTATTTTAAGTCACAGAACCTAAAATAAAATAAAAATAAAAATAAAAAACAGTGACTTAGTTTTGTGTTGGCAGTCTACTGCTGGGGTTTGTTTTGTTCTGTTTTGTTTTGTTTTGTTTTGTTTTATATACCCAGTAAGACTCCATTGAAGAAAATTAGTTTCTCCTTTTGAGCAATTATCAATTCAAGATAGCTTCTAGGTAGGGATGGAGGCTTGTGTTCACTTCTCTAAACAGTGGGACCCCATCTGTATTCCAAGGTCTCTCACTCTGCGGTGTACAGTTGTGGTATCTCTGTATTTATTTCCATCTATTGAAAGAGGGAGTCTCTCTGATGATGGCTGAGCAATACACTGATCTATAAATACAGCAGTATTTCTTTCAGGAATAATTTTATTGTTGCACTCCTTTAACAGAACAGTAGTATTTGGCTTTCCCCTATGTGCCCAACAGTTTTATGTCATCTTAACACAGGCTAAAGTCATTTGAGAGGAAGAAATCTCAATTAGGAATATACCTCCATAAGATTAGGCTGTAAGCAAACTGGAGGGCATTTTATTATTTAGTGATTGGTGGGGAAAGGCCCAACCCACTGTGGGTGGTGCCATCCCTGGTCTGAAGTTCCTTGGTTCTATAAAAAACAGGCTGAGCTAACCATGATGATCAAGCCAATAAGCAGCACACCTCTGTGACTTTTGCATCAGCTCCTGCTTCCAGGTTCCTACCCTGAATTGCTTCAATGATATGGAAGTATAAGCCAAATAAACCCTTTTCTTCCCAACTTGCTTTTTTTGGTCATGATATTCTTAGCATCAATAGAAACCCTAAAACATCCTAAATCCCAATTCTATCTAGTCTCAGGTTCTTGGACATTAGAGTAGTGTCAGGGATGGATTCCATCTCGTGGAGTGGGCCTTAAATCTAATCAGATTTTTGGTTGGATATTCCCACAAGCTATGTGCCACTATTGCACCAGTACAACTTAAAGGCAGGTAACTCTTATAAATCAGAGTTTGTTATTGGGAATGTGTTGACTTTTCTCCTTTGATAGTATAGTGAGTACCTTCCAGTGCCATGAACACTACTCAGTAGAGGTGAAGGGATCAGCTATACGTCTCTGTGTTCAGTGAGTTGTGTAGGTGGCCTTTAGCAATAGAATTTTACCATCAGTTGGTGGAGGGCAACCAATAGCCTTAGTCAATAGACTGGGTTCTTTGGGAGATCCCATGGAGCCCTGTTGGCCAACAACTTGATTATATGTAGGCCATTTCTGGAACTGGAGGCTTCACTGGGGATGAGAGATATCCAAGTGTGGCTCTGACTTTCCTGTTATTTTGCAATTCCATTTAGATTTCCTGTAGTTGGAAGTTTCTCATTCCACCCACCATTTGAGATTTGGCACTTCCTTGATGATTAAAGGCATTGAACATTTGTTTAAATGTTTCTCTTGAGAATTCTCTGTTTAGCTCTGTACCCAAGTTTTTATCAGGTTATTTGGTTTCTTGGTATATAATTTTGTTTTTTGTTAAATGTCTTTATATATTTTAGGTATTAACCTATTGGTTGTGCAGCTGGTAAAAATATCTTCCTGTTCTGGAAGCTGGTACTTTGTCCAAACTACAGTGTCCTTTGCCTTACAGAAGTTTTTCAGTTTTATGAGTTCCCATCAATTAATCAATGTTTTTTTAACCTCTGCACTAATAGTGTTCTGTTCACTATTTCTTTTCAAGGTTATTCCCCAATTTCTCTTCCATCATACTCAGTGTATCTGGTCTTCTGTTAAGGCCTTTGATCAATTTAGAGTTGAGTTTTGTGCAAGATCATGTGTATGTATTGATTTTCATTCTTCTAGATGCAGACCAGCATCATTTGTTGAAGATGCTGTCGTGTGTGTGTGTGTGTGTGTGTGTGTGTGTGTGTGTGTGTGTGTGTGTGTATTTCTACCTTTTTTTTTTTTAAATCAGGTACCCATAGGTGTGTGGATTTATGTCTGGGCTTCAGTTGATCCCATTGGTCAACATGTATAGTTTCATGCCAGTATCATGCTGTTTTTAATACTATAAATCTATAGAACAATTTGAGGTAAGAGATGCTGATACCTCCAGAAGTTCTTTCATTATTCAGGATTGTTTTAGCTCTCCTGGGTTTTCATATTTCCATATGAAAGTAAAAAGTGTCCCTTCAAGTTTTGTGAAAGATTATTAAAATGTTGATAGGGTGCTGATAGGGTTTGCATTAAATCTGAAGATTACTTTAGGTAGGATGGCATTTTTACTATGTTAATCCTACTGATCCATTAGCATGGGAGGCCTTTCCATCTTCTGATATCTTCTTCCATTTCTTTCTTCAATGTCTTGAAGTTTTTATTATATAGGTCTTTCACTTGTTTGGTTAGAATTACCCTAAAATTTTTTGACGCTATTGTGAAAGGTATTCTTTCACTGATTTCTTTCTCAGTTTATCATGTATGTATGTATGCATGCATGCATGCATGCATGCATGCATGTATGTATGTATGTATGTATGAAGGATACTGATTTTTGTGTATTAATTTTGTATTCTCTTGCTTGGCTGAAAGTGTTTATCAGATGTACAAGTAGAATTTTTAAGGTTATTTATCATACCATCTGCAAATAAAGATACTTTGACTTCTTCCCTTTCTATTTATATCTTCTTTATCCCCTTTAGTTGCCTTATTGCTATAGCTAAGACTTCAAGTACTATATTAAATAGCTATGGAGAAAGTGGAAAACCTTGCCTTGTTCCTGATTTCAGTAGAAATGCTTTGAGGTTCTCTTCATTTAGGCTGGTGTTGGATGTGGGAATTACTGAAAATCACATTTATTATATTGAGGTTTACTCCTTGTATCCTTAATCTTTCCAGACTTTTATCATGAAGAGGTGTTGGATTTTGTCAAAAGTTTTTTTCTGTATCTGTTGGGATGATCATGGTTTTTGTCTTTCAGTGTGTTTATATGGTAGATTATATTTATCATTTTATGTATGTTGAGCCATCTCTGTACCTCTAAGATGAAGCTTACTTAATCCTTGTGGATGATATTTTGATGTGTTCTTGGAATGGGTTTTAGGTATTTTTATTGAGACATTTTATACCTATAATAAGAGAAACTGATCTGTGATTCTTTTGCTTTGTTAAGTCTTTATGTGGGTTAGGTGTCAGGAGGATTGGAGCCTTGAAAAAGGAATTAGGCAATGTTTCTTCTGTTTCTATTTTGTGGAATAATTTGAGGAATACTGATGTTAATTCTTCTTTGAAAGTCTGGTAGAATTCTGCATTAAAACTATTTGACCCTCTTTGGTTTCTTGTTTTATTACTTTGGTTTTTGTTTAGTTTTGGGGTTTTTGTTTGTTTGATTGATTGTTGATTGATTGATTGATTGATTTGGTTTTTGTTTGTTTCTTTGTTTTTATTGGGAGACTTAATTATTGCTTCTATTTCATTGGGGGTTATAGGACTGTTTAAATTGCTTACGTGGTTTTAAGTTAACTTTGGTAGGTGGTATATATCCAGAAAACTATCCATTTCATTTAGATTTTCCAGTTTGGTGGAATGCAGGCTTTTAGAGCATGTTTTTATGATTCTCTGAATTTTCTTGGTGTCTGTTGGCTTTCCCCCATTTTCATCTTTTTTTTAATTTTAACTTTTTATTTATTCTTTTTGGATTTCACATCATACACCTCAGTCCCACCCACCTGTCCATCCTTTTGTGTCCACCCTCTTCCCTTAACAACCTCCCACTGAAAATTAGTTAATTAATTATTTTTAATGGAAATTATAGTGTGTCACAGTGAGTCTTTAGTCTATACATCTTTACTCATTGTAATGAGTCATTGGTCTTGTTTAAGGCCTTTGGTTTGTACTACAATATCAACATTGGGAATCCTCTTGGATATTCTGTTGTCCTGTGTCATGAAGATCCTGCAGCTTTGGAACTACAGGACTAGCCCCATCACATGGTACAGCAGTTCATAGCTGTTGTAGATGTTAGGATGGATCAACACCTAGCCTTGAGTTGGGACCTTGAATCGGTAGCTGAGTTGCCTGCTCTCCTGGCTCCTCACCACCAGGGCAAGTTCTTCAGCACTGCCCCTGCTAACTCATACAATGCCACAGGCATCAGGGGTCAGTGCCAGCTCTCCAGATCTTATGACTTCAGGGCAAGCTCTCCCTCCCACCACAACCAAATGGTAGATGAGGGATGGCACCAGCTCTCATACTTTCACTCCCTCAGAGCCAGCTCACCCATACCCTTGACACCAGGGCCAGCCCTACTGTGCTGCCCAGGCAAGATATGGGGCCACTCTTCCAAGTGTTATGGCCAATGAAGGGAAGGACCAACTCTGTGCAGCCCTTGGAAGTCAACATGATCCCAGGTAGTAGACCAAATTAAGAAATCCACATGGCCTTTGGTAGTAACATGGGCCATGGACATTGACACAAAACCCTGTTGTTGCCTGGCTATGAACTAGTAGCAGCATGAGGCGGGACTTTACTATGGTCTCAGGTGTTTTTGGAGGCTACTCAGAATGTTCCTCTCCACCCTAGTAGCTACAGATCTGCCTCTCTTTGCTTCTCTTTCTCTCTCATCTCTCAACCCATACTTACACATTGTTGAAGCTAGTGCTATAGGCAGGCCACATTTTGGGCTGGGTCTTTGGGTGTCTTCTTTATTCTGCATGGCAGCAGGTGGGTCTCTGGGTATCAAGTATCTGCCCAACCAAAGCTTCCAAAGGAAATAAATCTCTGGCCAAAGTTAGGCTGCACATTAAAAGTATAATTCAACAGAGAGTCATTCGGTCTTATGATTGAATTGCCACCACAACCAACTAGAGAGATTAGTCTGGACCAATGATAAGTAAACATGGCAAGAAATGTCAAATTTGTTGTGGGTCTCCATTCTGCCTGTACTACTCTTACTCCTAGGCTAGAATTTGGTTCTAGGAGTCATAGAAGCTCATATGGCACTGGACTTTCTCAAATGAAGAAGGCACAGAACACTACCACTTGTGTTTGTTACTGGTTCTATTAATGGACAGTGTAATTCGCCTTTTCCAAAGGAACAAGAACAGAAACTGCCCTCAAGTCTCTAGTTCTTCCTCTCATTATTGCGCTCAAACCACTCATCTTCCATTTTTCCACCACCTATTTGCTCACTTCTTTCTCTCCCATCACTACCCATCAGGCCCAGCTGGGTGCAGGTCCACATGTTATCCTTGTGCTTCCTGATGTGCCTAGGCTCAGCTAGAATCAGCCATAGTATTGTCTCAACTTTCAGGTGTCCATGATCTATTTTCTTGATGATCCTAGTCTTGGTACCTGCCTTGCACATTGCTCTCTCATCATTTTTCATAGCCTCCCCTCTTCGTGGTGGTCCTCTCTTGGTCCCTTCTCATCCACAGGAAGAGAGATGCTGCTGTGATCACTTTCAGAAGAAATTGAGTCCCTGGCCAAAGTTACAACTGCCATAGCCATGGCTGAGAGCACTGAGCATGGTGTTCAGACAACTAAGGCTGCCAGAGCAATCTTGATTCTCTCATCACTAATTTTATTAATTTGGATCTTCTTTCTCTGCCTTTTAGTTAAGTTGGATAAGAGTTTGTCAATCTTATTAATTTTCTCAAACAACCAATTCGTTGTTTCATTGATTATTTGTATTTTTTTTTCTATTTCATTATTTCACCCTTGAGTTTGATTAGTTCTTTCCATAAACTCCTTTTGGGTGTTAATTTTTGTTTTGTTGTAGAACTTTCAGGTGTGCCATTAAGTTACCAATGTAAGATCTCTCTAATATTATTATGTAGGCACTTAGTGCTATGTACTTCCTCTTAGAATCACCTTCATTGTGTCCCATAAGTTAGATTATGTAACATTTTCATTCATTTCTAAAAAGATTTTCCCATTAAATTCTGTCTTGACCCAGTTTTCATTCAGTTGGGAGTTGTCCAATTTCTATGAGTTTGTAAGCTTTCTGTTGTTTCTGCTGTTGATATCTAGCTTTAATCCATACAGATAAATAGAAATCACAATGTTATTTCAATTTTCTTCTATCTATTGAGACTTGCTTAGTGTCCAGGCATATGGTCATTGTTGGAGAAAGTTCCATGAGGTGCTGAGAAGGTGTTTGGGTGATCTGCTAAATAGATACTGCTTAAAATTGGTTTTATTGTGATGCCTTTCTCCACCTATTGGGGTAGAAATTTTTGCTAGGGATAGTATTCTGCGCTGGCACATGCAATCTTTCAGAGTTTGTAGAAGATTCATCCAGACCCTTCTGGATTTTAGAGTCTCTATTGAAAAATTATGTCTTATATGCCTTTATATGTTATTTGGTCTTTTCCCCTTGCAGCTTTTAACATTATCTTTGCTCTGCATATTTAGTGTTTTGATTATTATGTTCCAAGGGTACTTTCATTTTGTGGAGCAGTCTGTTTGGTGTCTGTATACATCTTGTACCTTGATAGGCACCTCCTTCTGGAGGTTAAAGAAATTTTCTTCTAGAAATATTCAAAAATCTTTTCCATGCTTTTGACCTCACTTTCTTCTCCCTCTTCTATTCTTATTATTCATAGAATGGCGATTTCCTAGATGTTTTTCATCTGAAATTTTTTTCGAAATAACATTTTTTTAAAACTGAGGTATCCATTTCTTCTGTCTTGTCTTCAATGCCTGAGATGTTTCCCTCCATGGGAGAGAGTCAAGTTCAGCCCCAGGAGAACTGGGGATGGAACTGGTGTGCTGGAATTGGATTGAGTAAACATTGCCTACCTGATCTTTCAGGTATAGAGTGCCTCCAAGTGATTTTATACTATGTAGGAGAAGTAAAGCACCATTTCTTCTCCTCCTCATTCTCCTCCTTCTTTTAATTGAGTAGTTTCTATTGCCTTTAATTTTTTTTAATAAATTTGAAACAAGCTTGTTTTACACATCAATCCCAGTTCCTGCACTCTCCTGTTCTCCCCACCAACCCCCATGCCATCCTCTTTCTGCTCCCTAGGGAGGGTGATACCTTCCATGAGGAGTCTTCAAAGTCTATTATATCATTTGGAGCAGGGCTGAGGCCCTCCCCAATGAGTCTAAGCTGAGAGAATATCCTTCTGTGTGGAATGGACTCCCAAAGTCCATTTGTATACTAGGGATAAATACAATCCACTACCAGAGGACCCATAGACTGCTCAGTCCTCCCAGCTAAACCATATTCAGGGAGTCTGGGACGGTCCTATACTACTTTCCCAGCTATCAGACTGGGGTCCATAAGCTCCCCATTGTTCAGGTCAGCAGTTTCTGTGGCTTTCTCCAGCCTGGTGTTGACCCCTTTGTTCATCACTTCTCCCTCTTTGCAACTGGATTCCAGAAGTTGGCTCAGTGTTAAGCTGCGGGTGTCTGCTTCTGCTTCCATCACCTACTAGATGAAGGCTCTAGGATGGCATGCATATAAGGAAGTCATCAATTTCTTAAGATTAAAAAAAAATTAAGATCCCTAACAAAAAAGTACAACAATCTTATAGGAGAAGGAATGATTATATGTTGGATTTTGTAGTAAAATTAACCCTGAGATAACAGAACAGTGACTGTGTGGTAATGTGATCCTGTTTCCTAATCTTTGAACTGCCTCACAGCCCAGAGGACACCTTTACAGAATGCACAGCTGTCTATCCAGACAGGATAGAAAGAGGATTCAGACACTAGAGAAATTGTGTTAAAAAATGTATGAGATATTCTCTAAAAATTATTGTATGTAACACAATTCACACAAAAAAAAAATATGGATCATTGTTTGTGTTAGAGCCTTGCATGTTTCAGGAAATATGTCAACACTGAGAAAAATTAAATCTCATGAATTTAGTAACACTATTGATGTTGACACATTTCACCAATTTACACTTAAAATGTTGGGGTCCCAATCTATGTTCTCTCTTTACTTTGCCGAAGATGTGTTTTCATAGTCATGAAGCAGTTGAATCTAAAATAAAATGGGGATTAGATAGCACATAAGCAATGAACAAATAGATCTCAAAGAAACTGAAGCAGAAAGAAGCAATGCCTGATATTACAATAGCAAAAGTCTTTTTTTTTTTTTTTTTTTTTTTTTTTTTTTTTTTAATGAAATCCTTATTCTGGGCTATGGAAGCAAGGATTTTAATGGGACTTCTATGTGGTATTTGTGCTATTACATATTTAAATGACATTTGACTAGATAATGTTAAAGCCAGCAGATACTGATCAAGATTGGAGATAATTCAAAATTTTTCCTTATCATCATTCTAACAGTTCATTCATTTGTGGACCACTGGTTTTGATTTATATGATAAATTGAGGGTTTTGGAGATAGGAGAAGAAAAAAAATAAGCTTCCTTTTTTATTGCTCCTGAAAGATCTTCTATTTATAGAAAACATTTGCTAGAAAGATAGCTTATTTCAATAAAAATATATACCAGGTGTTCTATGATAAGGCCAGGTAGAAATATATAGATTTATAGAAATGGGTTAATAACTAAGACAGAGCTAGTCAATAAGGAGCCATAGCTATCAGTCAACAGTTTATAATTAACATAAGTCTCTGTGTGCTTATTTGGGGGCTGAAGCACAGCAAGATCGGGTAAGAAAGAAAACCCCAGTCACAAGGCAGTGGCTCCACAGCAGTGAGAACAAGTTTTTTGGGGGTAATAAATTGGCAAAGAGCTGATATCAGAGGTGACAGCATGGAAGGGAAAGGGGAGAACCCAACTGTCTCTGAGACTTGCCCTTGTTCTCCCATCAGCAATGCCTTAGCGTTGAGTTAATCACTGGCAAGCAGCAAAACAAAACACAGAGCTTCAGGTTTACATCGTATTTAAGTGATGAAACCAATAA
This sequence comes from Phodopus roborovskii, assembly GCF_943737965.1. Taxonomy (NCBI): domain Eukaryota; kingdom Metazoa; phylum Chordata; class Mammalia; order Rodentia; family Cricetidae; genus Phodopus; species Phodopus roborovskii. The sequence goes on along the minus strand of NW_026126525.1, from coordinate 36,573,286 downwards.
AAAATATGTTGCTTTTCATAGGATAATTCTCAGTCCTTGTGGCAAAGTGCAGTGAAACAGGAAATTTATGACTTTTCATCACTAAAATAGGTTTGCATGTTTAAGTTTTGTGGAGATTTTGCTGTTTTGTTTGGCTTGAAAGAGGCAATCACAGGGAAGAAGTGAGTGGAGAGAGAGGAGAGTAATTAAAAGAGTGTTATAGTTTGAGTTGAACTGTTGTCCCTCCTAACCCTTCTCAGTTTGAACACTTGGTTGCCAGCTGGTAGGACTGTTTGGGAGGTTATTTAGACTTATCTTGAAAGTAGGAGGACACTAAGGCAGGCCTTGAAGGGTGTTCCCTACTCTTAACTCCAGTCTAGTTGGCTGCTTCTCGAGCCACCATGATATGAAGAAACCACAAATTAATGCTACCTTGGAGAGTGCCACAATACCATGCCTAACATACCAGGGTGCACTGTATTCCCTGAACTCATGAACCAAAATAAATCCTCCCTCCATGCATTGTTTCTGCCAGGGATTTAATCACATTAAGGAGAAGAAAGCTAATACAAAATAAGAGGTACAATGGAGGGCCCAGTTGTAAGTGGAAGAATAAAAGCATGCAATGGAATGTTTGGTTCTAATTAACTCCCCTCTTAGGAAGTCTGAGAAGAAAGACTAAGGATTAGCCACCTGCTGCTATCAAAAGCCAGTGAGCAATATTCAGGTAAAATACTCTGACAGTCCTATAAATTTAACAAAAAGACACTGACACATTGAAAACATAGAAGTTGAATATTCACTAGCCAATGTCATCAGATACTTCCCACCCAGGCTCTCAACTTTGCCTTCAAAGATAATACAAGCAGATCTTTTTGGGTGGTGTAGACAAGAGGACCCAGTTTTGGCGCTACTTTGCAGGGAACCTGCCATCAGGTGGTGCCGCTGGGACCACATCCTTGTGCTTTGTGTATCCTCTTGATTTTGCCCATACCCATCTAGCAGCTGATGTGGACAAAGCTGGAGCTGAAAGGGAATTCAAAGGTCTTGGTGCCTGCCTGTTTAAGATCTACAAATCTGATGGGATTAGGAGCCTGTACCAAGGTGTCAGTACAGAACATTATCATCTACCAAGCTGCCTACTTTGGTATCTATGACACTAAAGGGGATGCTTCCAGATCCCAAGAATACTCACATCTTCATCAGCTGGATGATTGCACAGTCTGTCACTGCTGTTGCTGGCCTGACTTCCTAACCCTTTGACACGGTTCGTTGTTCTATGATGATACAGTCTGGACACAAAGGAACTGATATCATGCATACAAGCACAATTGACCGCTGGAGGAAGATTGCTCGTGATGAAGGAAGCAAGGCTGTTTTCAAGGGTCCAACGTTCTCAGGGGCATGGGTGGTGCCTTTGTGCTTGTCTTGTATGATGAGATCAAGAAGTACACATAATTAAATCTTCCGTCTCTCCCCAAGAGCAGGCATGTTGTATAGTACACTATATCTTGAACATTCTGGACAGATTCTCTGGGCTTGTCTGTTTTATCAGTGGCAACTATTTACCAGTTGAAAAGTGGGAAGCAATAATATTCATCTGACAAGTTTTCTCTTAAAGCCATTTTCATAATGACAATAATGATGGGACTCAATTATATTCTTTATTTCAGTCACTCCTGATAATAAAAACTGAAGAAATAAAAATATCTAAAGGCAAAAATAATAATTATGAGTAGTCAAAAATCACCATCTTATCTCACAGAAGTCCTTGGTTTTACCCTGTTAATATTTTATTTATTTCCAAGCCTGCCATCTGTTCTTTATTGAAATCCCAACTTCTTATCATTTCCTTAATCTCCTACCATTTTCCTGACAAACACCACTCCTTACTCCAGTATCTAAGTCTGCAGCAAGAAATAATATCTTGTTAATATATATCTGAACACAAATTTCCTACTACCTCTCCAAAACCAAGGTGAGTCTAATTCTATTTATAAAATAAAAGGCTTTTCCTTTCTAAGGAAATTTCAAATGTCACCAAATACCTCAGAAAGTGCTTGAAGGAATAGAAAATAAATCAAACTCCACAGACAAATGTTTCCTCTCTATTTGTAAAACTATTTTATTGCCCACTCAAAGCCTCCACCAAGAACAAGCTTGAAATGTAGTTTCTATTTCACTCCTGAAAGATAATTACCGTAGGCTATAAAAGTCACAGCAATGCTCACATACAGGTAGATCCAGTGTCATTTCATCCTCCTGAAAATGATATTTATATTTGATTTTCAAAGAAGATTTAAACAGCAAATAACATTGTTCATTTGCAAATAAATTTGAATCTCATGCATAAAATGAACAAATGCATTTTCAAAGAGGGAGATGATCAGAAGTCTAGAAACTCTATATCATGAGCTTATGTTGATCCCTGGAACAACACTAGACTGGATTATCAAGCATGATTTTTGAAAATGTAAATAATAAAACAGTGTTTCTACAGGACAAATAGTTTATACTGATAGAAAAATCCCTATTAACTTTTTTTAATTAATTAATTCTTTTATTTTACATGTCAATCCCAGTTCCCTCTCCTTCCCTCCTTCCCTCCCTCTTACCCTCTCTCCCCACTCACATGTACCCTGACCACTCTCCCCTCCAACCCACCCCCACTCCATATGTTTTTTTAATGAGTTTTTTCAATTTTCTTGTGACACCTTTCAAGCAAGATGAAGCATGTTCAATATATGAATTAGAATTAATCTGATCAAACAATCTAACTATGGGGTCCATATTTCATAATGCAAGGCTCAATTTCTTAGTTAGTGATCATGATAAAGTAATAGATGACACAATTCTCAAATCCATATGTGAAATGAGATTAGACAGGGCAACAAGTATATACTTGATAGGGCAAATAACACAGGTGGGTAAAGTACATTGAGACAGACTGGCTGCAGAACTTGACCCTATTTCTACTTGCTCTGATTTTTTTTTTTTTTTTTTTTTTTTTTGCTCTGTTTGCTTTAAAAAAAAATGTTGAATCTCACTAGAACCTCATTTTTCTCATCTGAAGTGGAAATAATGATGGATGAGCATCCAACTCATGGGGTCATTTGAGATTCAAATGAAAAAAGGGATTATGAAGTATGATTCAAATAGTGTTCAACATTTACCATGAATAAAAGTCTAAATTAAAATTTAAAATATTTAATCACTTCACTATAAACCGAGAGTGAGCATATTATAAAAAGCTGGAAGATTCGTCTGGGTGGCTAAAGATTGGCCAACATTGGTACTCAATTGCTCTAAAACTAATTATGATGATAATAAAATCATAAGATTTTTTCTAGAGGTATTCTGACAGAAAGAAATGCTTCAAGTGAAAAGCACCCATGTTAACAATGAAAGGATCTCAACATTGGAGCATGTGAAAATATCTTTAATAAATAGAATGATATAAATTTAAACCTCATAATGGGAAAGAAATGCAAATTATCCACAGATAATTGTTGTTCATTATGTGGAAGAGGTTAGATCTGCACTGTGTAGTTTCAGAGAACAAACTGATAATCAATGTGTAAAGTTCATAGAGCATCTTTTTATTCAAGGTAAAATTATTTATGAGAATGAAATGTAAAATTGTTCAAAATATTCATCTACTGGTCTTATACTTAGCTCCCCTAACATATAAATACATTAATATTTCTGGGCTTCTATTGCCCCTTTTGTTCACATAATTCCCTCCATTATGTAAACCCATCTGCTCTTCACATTGGTCTGTAGCACAGTATGCTTTCTGAGGGTTTCCAGAAAAGTCTCTTCACCAGTCTTACAAATGGCAATCAATTTCATGATTGTGTCAACCTCAGAGGTATTTTATAATTTAAGAACAGGTAATGAGACTCATCTTCTTAGTTTATTCAGATCCCTTTTTCATAATAAAAACAAGCACTTGATTGTGTCTTGTACCACTTAACACACTTCAATGTAATGCTACCCATCTTTTTAATAAGCTTCTTGGGAGCAGTGTGGCTTTGTATCTCTACAGCTAGTCAAACACCAAATCAACAATAAATGTCTATTGTGTGAAGAATGGTAGTGGGAGGGAGAGTCATGTAACATTAAACTAACCATTTTAAGGAAAAAGGTTAGAAAGGAGAATTTAGTGTAGTCATTTTGTGCATACGCCACCTCTACTTCTCTCAGACTTTTTCCAACATTCAAGTAATGTCCTTTTTCCCATTAAACAGTTTCTTCCATTCATTGCTTCTCCCAACTTCCTATGTTCAGCAGTGTGTATTGTCTGCCCCCAAGAATTTGTCTATCCTAGATAGTTCATAGAAAATGCCATCATTCACTATGTGACACATTTGTATCTGACTGGCTTTTTTTTTTTTTTTTTTTTTTTTTTACTTAACACACTATTTCATTCAAAAAGATTCATCTGTGATCTAGCCTGATTTGTTCTTCATTTGTCTATGGGTGAATAAAATTCCAAGGTGACTATATACTACAATTTGTTTATACATTTTTCTGTTAATGGATGCACTGCCAGTTTTCCAACTTCTGGATTCCATGACTACTGCTGTTATGAGCACATGTGCATATATGCTTACTAGTCTCTGGGGTATACACCTAAGAGTTACAATTCTACTGTTATGTTTTCAAGATTTCATGATGATTAAATCATTTTCTAACACAACAGTGAACAAAAAGTCACAAGGGCTCCAATTTCTCCTTTTCCTTCCCACCACTAAATTTTCATCCCTTTTAATTATGGCCATCCCTGTTGTTTTGTAGTGTCACTGTTGGATAGTGGACTTTAAAAACTTAGGCTGTTTTAGGCACAGCTTTAAAAACTACAGAAGAGCCTTTAATGAAAAACTCATTAAGTCCCTGTTCCAGAGCCCCACACAGAAGATCTTGATTGAAAACAGAATTCATAATTTTCTAACCATTTTTCAAAATTATAAAACTTGAACTTCTCCCTGCCCACTAGCAAAGAAAAAAAAAATATGTTCTATTCATGAAATTAAGAGCACTGTACCTACTCCCAAGTACACTGCTGGGTTTTCAGTATCCAGCATCACCACGCACATAGTTAAAGCCACTATAATCACCAACATTTAACCTTAATAAGAAGTAGTTTAAGTACCTGGCATTTAAAGGTAGAGTGGCAGAAATCACAATAACTCCAGCTTCTTATCAGTTGCCAAATTCCCTGAATTCGTATTTCTATAGAAAAGCCTAATATAAATTCCTCCTTTTCTTCATTTTTGCTTTTGCTTTTTGAGACAGGTCTCAAGCATCCCAAGCTGGCCCCAAACTCTCTGTGTATTTAACTTTGAACTCTTGGTCCTCCTGCCTCCTCTACCTCTCAAGTACTGAGACTGAAGGCATGTCCAGCTTCAAATATAAGTTAATTCCTGTTGATAGTTAACTCTTCTTTTCATATAAAATTTAAAAGAACAGATCTATAGTATAGCTGTAGTAATTTAAATATACTGTCTCATTTATCCTCCTTTTTAGTTAGCTCGTGGCCAAGATGAAGATCCTGTCACTTTAACTAAGATGAAAGAAAATGAAAATGTATGTTACCATTGATTTCCCTGATTTGCATAAAAATCTGTGACGCACATCCATAACCTGCATTGTTGAAAGTATATCAAATAGTGATCTCTATCAGCCATGACTGCATGCTTTTTAAACCAGTTCTACAGCTACGGCTGTTATGCCTCCTCAGAAATTAGGGTATTAGAACTGACTATTCAGCATACAACAGTATGTGACAGACTATAACAATTATTTGCCCAAGACTTTTAAAGTAATTTTGACTCTAAAGCTTGACAACAGCATTGATTAGAAAAGCAATCTGCATCTCTGAAAAAAACTTTGAAAATTCTTATACAGCACCATATGGTGTTCTGGATTTCCTACATTTTCCTGTATTATCCACCTTTGAAAAATATTACTTATATCATACATATTGGCAAAATAAACTAAAGGTAGTAGCAATTGGTTTAAATGTTAACACACTCACACTCTAGGACCTTTAGCTAATTTAGAATCTGAATAACCATGTAGTGTTTCACAAACACCTATTTTTCATATACATATATGTATATATATATGAAAAATATAATTTTTCCTTATTTTACATATCGATCCCAGTTCCCTCTCCCTCCCTCCCATGCCCCCGACCACCCTTCCATCCCATTTCCCCCCACTCCACAGGGAGGATGATGCCTTCCAGGAGAGATCATCAAAAGCTGTCAAGTCATTTGAAGTAGGCTCTTTGCCCTCCCTCCTGCCTCTAGGTTAAGGGAGTATCCCTCCATGGGGAATGTGCTCCCAAAGTCTCTTTGTGCACCAGGAATACATCCTGGTTCCACTGTCCGAGGTCCCTTAGAGTGCCCAGGCCTTCTAATTGAGACCCATGTTCAGGGGCTCTGAGTGGGTCCAATGCTGGATTCCCAGTTATCAGTGTGGGGGGCCATGAGCTCCCCCTTGTTCAGGTCAGCTCTTTTTTGTGGGTTTCTGAAGCCTGGTCTTGACCCCTATTCTTATCGCTTCTCCCTCTCTGCAATTGGATTCCAGGAGTTCAGCTCAGTGTTTAGCTGTGGGTGTCTGCTTCTGTTTCCAACAGCTACTAGATGAGGGCTCTATGATGGCATATAAGTTAGTCATCAATCTCATTATCAGGGAAGAGCATTTAAGGTAGCCTTTCCACTGTTGCTCAGATGGTTAGTTTGTTAGTTGGGGTCACCCTTGTAGGTCTCTGGACATTTCTCTAGGGTCAGTTTTCTCTTCAAACCTATAATGGCTCCCTCTTTTATGCTCTGGCTCTCTCTCTCTCTCTCTCTCTCTCTCTCTCTCTCTCTCTCTCTCTCTGTCTGTCTCTCTCTCTCTCTCTCTTTTGCTCTTGTCTATTCGTCCCCCAGCCCAATCTTCCTGTTCTCCTCTGACATCAAGAAAAACAAAAATGTAAGTGCTTCAAATTATAGAAAACTGGGGTTCTTGAATAAAGCCTAAAGTTATTCTTCCTTTCTTTACTTATTTATTATAAATTTTATTATTTAAAAAAACCTTGCAAATAAATTAAGACATCACACATCAAAATCAACCAGATCCAATGTCTGTACTACCAAATGAACTTAATTACAGTTAGAATTGGCATTTGAAAAGGAAGTTATAAAGCTTTACATTTTTTTTTACACTTTCAGTACTGAATTTATCTTATGCACCTATCCACCAATGAAAACAAAAATCCATGGTTGAACGAGAAAAGCAATTAGTTTCATGTCCTCCTTCATAACTTGTGTCTATTTCCTGAAGGTCCCCCATCTCTAATCCCCTAATATTTAGTCTTCTTCTTTTTTTTTTTTTTTTGTCTTTATGTTGTACTGTGCTCATATGCACATTTGCTACATATATACATATATTATTGGCAAGATTCTACTTATAAGACAAAACATGGTTTATTTCTTTCTGAGATTGTGGCCTGCCTTAATAATATACATTCTAATTCTATCTTACAAGTTTGTTAACTTCATTGTTTTTAAACCACTAAGATTAGTCTTATCAAACAATGTTCCTTACACTTTTTTGTACATTGAAATCATTGGAGGAGTTTTTTAAATGCAGATTCTGATGCAATATGTACCAGTATGGCAAGGATTGGGTGACTATAGGTAGTACAGTCATAGATTTCCATATTTCCATCTAAGTATACTAGAAATAACTAAGAGAATCTGGCATTGGGTTAATGCTGGTGTTGTTTAGCTGGCACTTAATCCAGGAAAGGAAAGTGATCTGGGAAAGATTATGGACTCTTTACTCAGTGTTCCCCAGTGGGAACATCTTGAAAAACTGTAGCTCTAGACAGCACAGTCTGAATGAATATCGACATTAATAATTTAACAAGCTGATGCCAATTTCCTTGGTTTTATTTGTTCTAATTTATAAATGTGGGTATTTGATATGTGTTTGCTTGTTTTTGAAGTACTAAGGATCAAGCCCAGGACCTTGGACAAGCTAGGCAAGCACTGTACCGCTGAGCTACAACCCCACCACTAATTTATGAAATATTATCACAAGTGCAAGTTCACATATCCACAACAACCAACAGGCAAACAGTCTCCTCAGTGTGCCCCTTTATAACCAAGTTTCCCTCCCCACCCATCCCTGACCTGGCAATAGTCAATCTGTTCTCAACCAGTATAATTTTGTCACTTGAAAAATAGTTTATAACTAGAAGCATTTGTCTATGCCTTTTGAATTAGGGTCATTAATTATAATTCTAATCTTGTGAGATTGTATACTGTGGAATGATATTCAGTTGTAAAGAAAAACATGAAATCTTCAAATTTGCAGATAAATGGAGGGAACTAGTATGAGTGAAGTAACCAGACCCAGAAAGACAAATGTTGAATGTTATTTCTCATCTGAGGCTCTTAACTCCACATCTTCAAATGTGAATATATAACTGGGAGTAACCACAGAAACCAAGAAAGTAAAAAAAGAGGTCATTGTAACAGGTGGGCGGTATGAACAATGGAGAGGAGAATACAAGTCATCCAAATGGGAAAAAAGAGAAATTTTTTTGAGGGGAAGGGGACTTTAATTAAAGATTCAGAAGTAAATAAATACAGAAGAAGGGATAAAGAGAGTAAAATAACAGTAAGGATGTCTGAAAAGCCATATGGGATCATACTTACAGCTTCCTATTGAATATATCTATAGTACATATAAGATATATATGTATGTATGTATTGCGGTAAATAAGGATCAGGATAAACAAATAGGCCGAATAGATGTTTATTCAGGGAGAAATAACTTACAACCTAGACAGATGAACACCAGGAAATTCAACCCGATCCTCTCCTGTCCGAGTCACGCCAGCAAGAGAGAGCCTTTCCTGCCCCCTCCCACCTCCTTCCACAGGTCACTTCCGCCCATGGCTCCACCCCCCCAATGGGCGTGGTCAGTGCCACAGAAGGAGACAAAGTGAATATCCCACTACATGTATGTATGTTTGTATGTATGTATGTATTTGAAATTCTCCCCTCAAGAGCCACATACTCTCTAACAAAAACCTCAACACCAGGCATGAGAATCCTTTTGAGTTGTTGGTTAAGGTTAGCCAATAGTCTCACAAACATTAGAGGCTAATGTTGCCACTGGTTACTTCCCTAGAGGTGAAAAGTGAGTCTCTATTGCTGAAAGATACCATGTACTTCATACAGAGAAGCCAGAGGACCAGATCTGGACCCACCCTGAAAGCCTCCTCTTTGATGACTAGCTTTCATGACACCAGAAAGCTCCATAGACGATTCCAAGGGAGGGAAGAAACCAATAGTCCTTTCCAGCTAGACTGTGCTTTTTTTTTTTTTTTTAAGTGTTTTAATTGCTACTACATGTATACTATTTATTTGTCTGTGTGCATGTTATACGTGGGAGTATATATGTTGCCAGTATAAGTGTGAAGGACAGAGAATAATTTGAGGGTTATTCTTTCCTTCCACAGTGTGGGTCCAGGGATGGAACTCAGGTCAGCCTTGGCACCAAACACCTTAGCCACTGAGTCATCTTGCTAGCCCTAGATTTTTCATTTGTACTTTTGTGCATGCTTGTTTATGTTTGATGATTTTTTTTATTAGTTTGTTTGTTGTGTTTTTTGCTAAAAGCTTTCTCTGGCATGGATGTACAAATTTGTTTAAGCATCCCTGAAGTGAAGAGTACCTGCATTATTATTAGTTTCGGGTTATTAGAGATAGGATATGAACATGAGGGTTTTTTTTCTTGGAAATTAGTTACATAGCCACATGGCAATTGCATGTTTACTACTATACAAAAACACCAAGCTGTTTTTCAGATTGGCTATACCGTTTTATATTTTGAGTATCAGTGTATGAGCTGGAAAGGCTATTATCTTTCCTTATTTAAATTATTTTTGCAAAAACTCAACTGGTCACTTTTAATAGTGACAGGAGTCTCTTGCCAACCTATCCTTAGAAGCAGATAACAGACCAAATTCACAGACTGGCTTAGCATTTGGTTTGGTTACTCTTTTGATTATAGCCAGCCAGAGAGATGCCTTTTGTCCATGAGTATGCAATTCATAGTGATATTTCAGTGTGTTTTGAATTTGCATTTCCTAATGGCTACAGACAGTAGGAGCCCTTTCCTGCATTTCTTTGTTATGTGTGTATTCACCTCTGTGAAATGCAAAATATCATTTGTCCATCCGATGATGAGATTGCTTTACTTTCTTACCATTGAACTTGAGAGCTCTTCATATGTTCTAGATACTAGATCATTGTCAGATCTATTGTCTGTAAATATTTCACTGTGTAGCTTAACTTTTCATCTGCTTAACACAACTTTTTATAGTCAGTTTCCGATTTTGATCAGGTTACAATTTATCTGTTTTCTTTTCATGGACTGAGCTGTTGGTTCAAATTTAAGAACTGTTTGCTAGCCCTGAGCCCAGGGTTTTGTAAAGCTTTTATAGTTTTATGTGTTCACTTTGAAGTCCATGATCTGTTTTGAGTTAATTTTTATGTAAGATGTGAGGTTGAGGTTGAAATTCTTTTGCCTATGAATATCCAGTTACTTCACCACCATATGTCAAAAGTGCTATCTTTATTTCTTTAAACTGCTTTTGCACCTTTATGGAAAAAAAAAAATCAGCTGGTGGCTTTTTAATGGTGACATGGGCATCCTGCAAGGCTGTCCTTAGCAGCAGATAACTGACAGCAATCAAGAGTATGGCAGTGACCCAGTCAGCACAGATGTCTCCATGAAAACATGAATGCTAAAATAAGAAGGGAAGTTATTACCAGCTGCTTGCATCTTTAGCAAAGTTGCAATACAGAGAGACAGACTTCCAGTACAGCTGCATTTGAGCTTCAGCACTGAGCAGACACTCCTCTGCCTCCACCTTGCTCATGGCTAGCCTCTTTTCAGTAGGCATTAGACACTCGATCCTTTCATCAATTGAAAGTCAAGTTATTTAAATTCCACTACCATGCCCAGCTACCTTCATCAATATTTGCAGTTTGGGTCTTACATTTCACTTTAACTCACTTTCTTCTCCCAACTGTATTTAAAACAAGGAAAAGATGCAACTAAAAGTGGCTCTCTCCTTTTTTTCTAATTAATTTTTATTTAAATTAAAAACAATCTTATTTTGTATACCAATCTCAGTTCCCTCTTTCTCGATTCTCCCATTCCTTCCATCCTTCCCCCATCCGCTCCTCAAGGAAGGTGAGGCCTCCCGTGGGGGATCATCAAATTCTGTCACATTACTTGGGGCAGGACCTAGGTACTCCCCTGTGTATCTAGGCTGAAGGAGTATCCCTCCGTAGAAAATGGGTTCCCAAAACCCTTTCTTGCACTAGGAATAAATACTGGTTCTACTGCCTCAGCCCCCATAGACTGCCCAGCCCCCCCCAATTGACACCCATGTTCAAGGTGCCTGGTTCGGTTTTATGCTGGTTCCCCAGCTGTCAGACTGAGGTCTCTGTGCTCCCACTTGCTCAGGTCAGTTGTTTCTGTGGGTTTCCCCAGTATGGTCTTGACCCCTTTGCTCAACTGGATTCCAGGAGTCTGGGTCAGTGCTTAGCTGTGAATCTCTGCTTCTGCTTCCATCAGCTACTGGATGAAGGCTTTAGGATGGCATATAGGGTAGTTCAATCTCATTATAGGGGAAGGGCATTTAAGGTAACCACTCCACTATTGCTTAGATTCTTGTTGGGGTCATCCATGTGGATCCCTGGGCATTTCCATAGTGCCAGATTTCTTTTTAAGCCCATAATGGCTCCATCTATTAGGTATCTCTTTCCTTAGTCTCCTTCCCTGTTCTTCCCCCAACTCGACCTTTCTGATGCCTCATTTCTCCCCCTCCCCTTTTCCTCTTCTCTTTCCCCTCCCCCTCCATCCCCTGTGCTCCCAATTTACTCAGGAAATCTTGTCCCTTTCCCTTACTGTGGTGGAGGTACCCATGTATGTCTATCTTAGGGTCCTCCTTATTTCCTAGCTCCTCTGGGGTTGTGTATTGAAGGCCTTTGATCTATGTCTGATATCCACTTATGAGTGAGTACATACCATGTTTACCCAAATGATGCACATTCCTACCACAAGAACATCTATTCAACTATGCTCATAGCAGCATTATTTGTAATAGACAGAACCTGGAAGCAACCTAGATGCCCCTCAATTGAAGAATGGATAAAGAAAATATGGTAGACTTACACAATGGAATATTACTCAGTGGGGGAAAAAATGACATCTTGAAATTTTCAGGCAAATGGACAGAGCCTCCTGAGTGAGGCTCTTTCCTTTAAATATAGGCACTGCCCTCACCTCTTCTTCAGTATCATACAGGATGTTCATTCTATATTCTTTATCAAGTGTCATTAACTCTCTACCTGGAATATAAATGATGCTTTTACTCATCCTTTTAGAGAAAAGAAACTGCAGGTACTTTCCAGTCAGTGAACTCTATCACTGAAAACTCTTTGCTCCCCACTCACTTTTAAAGAACCTGTCATAAATTCTAAACCCTCTGGTGCCTTTTAATCAGGAGCTGACAGACAGTCTGATTCTCCAGGACCCCAAAAGGTGAACCACCAGCTCTGTTCCTCAGCCCAGTATCCCAGTATGCAGAGTCATAGCCTTATCTGTATGGCTCATTATCAGCAGCCACACTTCTCTCTCCCTGGTCTGATTTCCTTCTGTGCTATTTCTGGTTTCTCTGAGACTCACATGCTATTTTACTTCATTGACTCACAAAGTCTTGATTTCCTTCTTGCTACAAATTGCCTTCATTTGCATTTAGATTATTCAATTGCTCTGAATGGGCCCCCTCCCTACCAGAAGCTTTTCTTGCATCTCTACTGGAAACCCTATGAATGAAGCCAATGTCAGCACCACCAACTCCTGCTTCCATCCCCAGACCTCAGCCACACATACTGCTGCCAAGGCAATAACGAAAATGCTTCAAGGAGATCCACATTTGCTTCAGGAGTTGGAATTGTTTTAAATCCCTCACGAGACCTACTTCATGATGTTCTCTACCTCATTCTAATTCATCCTTAATGGACAGACATGAACAGAGCACAAGACATCCTTCTACCATGTTTTAGCAGTGATGAGGCTTGCTGTGCCTTAACAGCAGGGAATGGAACCTCACTTACTTCTGTGTATTTTTTTCTTCTGTGTTGTAAGTGCTTCTGGACAGAAATTGGTTCTCAAGGAAGTTTTGGATTAGTTAATAGGTGAGTAGACCCACAGCCTGAGAAGACTTCATGATATTCAGTTTCTACCAGCACTTTTCTGTGCTAACAAAACTCCCAACATCTTCACCAGCATCCTCCTCCTTTTATACCTCATTATCTTTTAAATTACTTTCCTAGTGCATTAGTTTTCTGTTGCTGCAGTTAAAAAAAAAAAAAAAAAACCTGAACTAAAAGGGAGAGCAGATAGAGCACATTTATTCAACTGATGGTTTCAGAGGTTCAGGCTTATTATTGATTGATCGTAGCTTTAGGGCTTGGGGCCAGCATGCAGAGAAGTTGTTCAAATTCATGGCAGTCAGGAAGAAAAACGAGCAGGAAGGGGCTCAAAGTCCCTTCTAAGGCATGCCTCTGAAGATCTAACTTGCTTCTATCAAACATCTCTGTAGTTTCACTGCTTCCCAATAGTGCCCTGGGATGGAGACCATGAAATCTTTTGAAGGACATTTAAGATCCACACCATAACACTCAGTGTCAATAAGAAGCCACCCTTTTCTCCTGTTGGGGTCTTTGGGGGTTTTCTTTATCATTTTAGTCTTCTGAGATTTATGGCACAGATTGGACGACTTAAGCAACAAAAATCTATTTTCTTGTAGTGCAGGTGGCAAAAAAAAAAAAAAAAAAAAAAAAAAAGCTAAGAATAAACTATCATCAAGGTTGGTTGCTGGTGAGGGTTGTTCTCTGGTTTGGAGAGGTCACCCTCTTTCTGTGGCTCAAGATGTCCATCTTTCTCTGTGTGTGCAGAAAGAAAATACATTCTGCTCTCTCTCCTCTTCTTAGAAAATTGCCAATCCTGACATGGTTGGAACACCTCATATAGGACTTCACTTAATCTCCTTAAAGGACACGTCTCTGTATAAAGTCACATTATGGAAAGGGGCTTCCACACATGAATTCTGTGGGCACAAATTTCAGACCATACCATATTCAAGTAAGGCAAGTTTTAAAGTCCATTTAGGACAGAGACCAGCCTGCCCCGGCCCGGCCGCACTGGGGTTACATCCTCGGTGGGAGCCGCGCCTCAGGCTCCGCCGCCAGCCCGGGCTCCGGCTGGGGCCCGCGGGGATGGCCTTCCAGCCCTCACAGGGCGAGGGCTCCGCGGGCCGCTGGAACCGCGGCTCGGGAAAGGAAGAAGAAGGTGGCAGAGATACACCAGGCCCTGAACAGTGATCCCACCGATGTGGCTGCTCTTCGACGAATGGCAATCAGTGAGGGAGGGCTCCTGACTGATGAGATCAGGTGCCAAGAGTGGCACAAGCTCCTCAATGTCAACACCAGTGAGCCACCGCCTGTGTCAAGGAAGGATCTTCAACAGTTGAGCAAGGATTACCAGCAAATGCTGCTGGATGTCAGGCGGTCTCTTCAGCGCTTCCCTCCTGGCATGCCAGATGAGTAGAGAGAAGGGCTTCAAGAAGAACTAATCGACATTATCCTCCTCATCTTGGATCTTGGAAACCCTCAGCTTCACTACTACCAGGGCTACCATGACAATGTGGTCACTTTTCTGCTGGTGGTGGGCGAAAGGCTGGCAACATCCTTGGTAGAAAAATTGTCTACCCATCACCTCAGGGATTTCATGGATCCCACAATGGACAATACCAAGCACATCCTAAATTATCTGATGCCCATTATTGACCAAGTGAACCCAGAGCTCCATGACTTCATGCAGAGTGCTGAGGTGGGGACCATCTTTGCCCTCAGCTGGCTTATCACCTGGTTTGGGCATGTCCTGTCCGACTTCAGGCACGTTGTGTGGTTATACGACTTCTTCCTGGCCTGCCACCCACTCATGCCCATTTACTTTGCAGCTGTGATTGTGCTGTACCAGGAGCAGGAAGTCCTGGACTGTGACTGTGACATGGCCTCTGTCTACCACCTATTGTCTCAGATCCCTCAGGACCTGCCCTATGAGACACTCATCAGCAGAGCCGGAGACCTCTTTGTTCAGTTTCCCCCTTCTGAACTTGCAAGGGAGGCAGCTGCACAAGAGGCTGAAAGAAGGCAGCTTCTACTTTCAAAGACTTTGAGCTGGCATCAGCCCAGCAGAGGCCAGACATGATGTTGCGGCAGCAGTTTCGGGGACTTCTGCGGCCTGAGACTCGAACAAAAGATGTCCTGACCAAACCAAGGACCAACCCCTTTGTGAAACTAGCAGTGATGGGGCTAACAGTGGCACTTGGAGCAGCGGCACTCGCAGTGGTGAAGAGTGCCCTGGAGTGGGCCCCTAAGTTCCAGCTGCAGCTGTTCCCCTAAAAGCCCAAGGAGCCACTTCCTAATCCAGTGCACCAAGCTCTCCCCATTTCCAGAAGGCACTAGAGGGTGGAATTGCTGTAATTAAAGGGATCCTGTCAGGGGTGCTCTGTTCTGCCACCTTTGGCAGCTTGTCTTTTTGGCTTTGTGGCTAGTGGCAACACTGCCTGACACTGGGCTTAGTGGACCCGAGTGCTCTCTGCTTCTCCACTGTTGGAAGTGGTTCTGGAGCACCCGGCTACTCAATTCACTGCCTAGAAGAAAGTTGGGCCCAAAGATGCCCTCCTTACAGCAGCGCATGTCGTCTGTATCCTGAACAAAGCAGGCAGGAGCTGCCAACAAAGTCCAGCCTTGGGATAAAAGCTAGGGGAGGGGACTCTAGCCTGGAAGCCAGCTGGTCAGAGACAGGCATGAGCTGGGTTCTAGTTAAATTTTATGATCCCAGCCTAGAGATCACTTGCAGAGGAATGTTAACCCCCTGGACGGTGTTGCCTTTGTTTCCCTTTTCTTTCTCTACAAGCCACGTGACATTACCTATAAAGACATTTGTAATACTATTTTTATGATTGTATACTACACCAAACATAGCGAGTATTCTCACTTAAGAAAAATTATTACTTATGTATGTGTACAGGTGCCCACAGAGGCCAGAAGTGGACTTGAGATTTCCTGGAGCCTTGTGTGGGTGCTGGTATCTGAGTGCTAGTCCTCTACTAAAGCTCAAGCAGGAAGTGCTCTCAACTGTTGAGCCATCTCCAGCCTCTCTCTCATAGTTCCTTCATGGGAGATGATGATGAGCTCGTACTGGCCTAACATTTGTTTCCTTTTTTGGGGGGGAATAGAACTCAGGGCCATATACATGTGAGGCAAGTGTTCTACCACTGAGTAGTACCAAACTTTTTAGTAGTTTTTATTTTTGAGACAGGGTCTACCTAAATTACCCAGGCTGGCCTTGAACTTTTGATCCTCCTGCCTCAGCTCCTGATTATCTGGGATGACAGGACTGCACCTGAGATATATTCCCTGCTCAGTTTAGCCAAAGTTGCTTTGTGAACAGCCCCATACCCCACAGCGTCACTTCCTGTCTCCCTTCCTTATTTTCCACTAATCACCCCCTTGGCCTGTCTGTGTATTGATCTCCTCAGCTGCTAGTCTCAGGCTGGGAATGTCCATGGACATTGCCAGCATGTAAGACAGGTTTTTGGCAGGAATCCCACACCACCAGCCCCACTTACCCCTGGGCTCCTCCAGGTGGGTACATGGGATCCATGGGATCACTCGGTCTTCCTAGGATGGCTTTGTTAAAAGCAAAGCCAGGTTTGTTTTGTAGAAACTCTGGCTTGAAAACAGAAGTGCCTTTTGCTGCTTTAAAGAGTGTGTGGTGGGAAGCATCTACCTGGTTCCATTTCCTGATCTCTCCTGGGCACTCTTCTCCAGTCCTTCCATGACCAGACCCAAAGTGTCCCTGTGCTCACTGCACGCAGTGGGACGCTCTGCGTGCTGGGCAGCCACAAGCCAGAGCACATAGAAGATGTCCAGGCTGAGTTACACAAAGCACTTTAACCAAATCAAGCTGGGGTGGTTAAGTCATTCTCCATACAGGAACCCTACTCCTTACACAAAGGCATGTTCTGTGTGATTTAAAAAAAAAAAAAAAAAAAAAAAAAAAACACAATACTTAAGGGTGTGGAGAAAATGACAAAATTTGGTGGACTTACAAGTTTTACTTACCAATTATCTTAAATATCACCAATAAAAACTTCCTTGCTAAAAATTAAAATCCTCCTGCCCCTGCTTTGTGTGCAGCCTAAGACATCACTGACCTCCATTTTCAAATTTGGTGACATTTCTTTCTTTTAGACCTAGCTTTCTACTTGTGCTTCTAAGTTGCTTGTTTTTATGCTACTCATTGAATGTCATCAAATTCCAGGGTGATAAATTCCTAACTTTTCTTGCTCCATGTAACTCTTGCTAGTAATCTCACCTACAGAATAATTTCCAACATGTCCTCTAGACCAGTGGTTCTCAACATTTCCTGCTCAGTCCCTCTTCTGATACTCAGACTCAAATTCCCAGCTGCCTTGCATATGGAATGGTATTTAAAGAGATCTTTGTTCTTAATTCATAATTCCAGTTTAATATACACTGAACATTACTATACACTGAACATAGTTCTCTTTTAACTCCATTTCAGATGCCCATGTGGAGTCACAATCATACCTGTGGCTAATTCAGTCAGAGAGAGAGAGAGAGACAGAGAGAGAATAAAGTCTCCAAATTTGAATCTTACTAACTAGTACTTTATTCCTTCCTGTAAGTGCAGAAGTTTTGGCAGTCACATGCTTCTACAAGAAGCTCTAAAAACACTTTCCTTCTGTGTTCATTTATTTATCAAAATATTTAAAAACATTTTCCATTTACCAAATCTTACGCTACATATTTACGAGGATGGATTTTTAATGTACAATAAGACATATGGGCTGGAGCTTTCAACACTGGTATTCCTCCTTTACCCTCATGCATCTTTACTTCCTGAAACATGTGTCTCTTCATCTCCATTTGCCTTTTCTGTTTAGTCACAAAATAACCTGAAGAGAAACATGTCTATAGTTTCTATCTGTGCAAGGGCAGAGAAGAAGAGCAACAAGTCCTCTGGAAAAGAAGCAAGAGAAAAAGAAAAGAAAATGGGCTGCTACATTAATGTTTCAGGCAACACACCCAAAAATATGTAATAGTGGAAATATATTTCACATGTGTGAAATAATAGCACACTTTCTAATTCTATTTCCATAGTTTGCCCATAAGGTACATTCACACAGTATAAACTGGTGTGATTATGTGGCAATTCCACAGTCAGTTGGGGCTTATAGATACTTCAGGAAAAGGAGAAATATTCTCCTCAGATCTCTGGGTTTGAATTAGACATTTTGACAGTTTAAGTACCTGACTTTATAATTAATGACCCAACAACACTCAACTTTGCTTTTTATAGAATTCTAAAGCATTGGAGCAAATCAAATAAGGTCAAACAAAAAGTAAGAGGCAGCAGGTTCATTGAATAAGCAATCATTAAAAATCTATCTTGTCCTCAGTCTCAAAGACTATAAAGAAAATATGCTGCCTTGACCTTGAGATTGCAGTTTAGGGTGATTCTATCTACATAAGTTGCTTCAAATATCTTTTGAACTGATAGTCATCAAGTTCTTGCCTTCAGAACTATATTTTTAATGCCCACTTGGTAACACAAACATGACCCTATTACTCAAGATTCTGTTGGCACTTTGAACTGAATAGGCATACCAAAGTAAGACCTCATTTTTTCTTGCATGCACAACAGACAAATATCTATATTATGGCTTAAATCTTAAAGCATTTGTGATGGTTTAATGAAACCATCACAGGTTCATAGATGATAGTACTAATAGAAAATGTGGCCTTGTAGAAGTAGGTATGGCCTTCTTGGAGGGGGGGGTGGGGGTGAGCTTTGAGGTTTCAAATAATCAAACAAGGCCCAAACTCTTTATCAACCCAAATCTAGAACTCCTGGGTTCTTCTCCAGAACCATGTCTACCTGCATGCCACCATGTTTCACACCACAACAATATTGGACTAAAGTCTGAATGTATAAGCCAGCTCCAATTACATATTTCCTTTATAAAAATTATCATGGTCAGGGTGTCTTTTCACATTGATAGAAACTCTAAGACACACATACACTACATAGGTTCTGTGTGAAAGCATGGTTTCCAAGTGGTGGCACTGTTTGGGGAAATTGTGGAACATCAGGATATGGAACCTAGCTGGGAAGATTAGGCCATTAGGAGTGGGCCTTGAAGATTATACTCACCTCTTACTCTAGTGTGATCTTTCTCTTGGTTCAGTCCACTCAAAAGAGTAGTCATAAGCTTTGACATCTGAAAGAAGCATGAATGATAATTATAAGGAATGAAAATATGAGCATAGTAGCACTTGGCTTTAATCCTAGAACTCAGGAAGCAAAGGCTGGAAGAGCTCTGTGAGTTGAAGTGAGTTTAGATTACATAGTAAATTCCAGAGAGAACCTGTCTACCCAAAAATACAAAGAAAGAAGCAGGAAGGAAGGAGGGAAGGAAGGAACGAAGGAAGGAAGGAAGGAAGGAAGGAACGAAGGAAGGAACGAAGGAATGAAGGAAGGAAATAGTCTGGGGATCTATAATCCTTTGTAGATACACACATTGAGAGAGAAGGTAGGGATAGAAGTTCCTGAGTATGGCTTACCAGAGCATTTCCTTAAGTAGATTGAACAAGTTTCCCATTTGCAATTTGAAACCCCTAAGCAGAGGTGAGACGATGAGCAGATAGTTACAAAATATACTTGCTTAATTACAATTTATACTCCATAGTCCTATGCTTGTGTTTTTTTTTCAGAATGGAAGTTACTTAAAAGATGTTAGTTGAGTTTAGCCATTCTGATAAGAGCAAGATGGTATCTCAGAGTTGTTTTGATTTGCATTTCCCTGATGGCTAAGAATGTTGAACACTTTGTTTTAAGTGTCTTTCGGTCATTTTACATTCCTCTATTGAGAATTCTCTACTTAGTTCTGTACCCCAATTTTAATTGGATTATTTGTTTTGGTCACTAGCTTCTTGAGTTCTTTGTATATATTAGAAATCAGCCCTCTGTCAGATGTGGGATTGGTGAATATCTTTTCCCATTCTGTGGGCTGCTGTTTTGTTATGTTGACTATGTCCTTAGCCTTACAGAAGCAACTCAGTTTCAGGAGATCCCATTTATTAATTGTCAGTCTATGATACTAATGTTATGTTCAGGAAACAGTCTCCTTTACCAATTCATTCAAGGGTACCAGCTCACTTTCTCCTCTAAGAGATTCAGTGTGGCTGGATTTATATTGAGGTCTTTGATTCATTAGGACTTAAGTTTTGTGCATGGCGTGGATAAGGATCTATCTGCAGTCTTCTACAAACTAGTATCCAGTTATGCAGCACCATTTGTTGAACATGCTTTCTTTTTTCCGTTGTATAATTGTAGCTGCTTTGTCAAAAATCAGGTCTTTATAGGTGTGTAGGTTAATATCAGGGTTTTCTATTTGATTCCATTGGTTTACATGACACTTTATGCTTGAGAGGATATGAAGAAAGGAGTGCACTCCTCCATGCTGGTGGGAGTGCAAACTTGTACAGCCATTTTGGAGATCAGTATGGCAGTTCCTCAGGAAAATGGGTATCAGTCTCCCACAGGATCCAGTAATTCTACTCTGAGGCATACACCCAAAAGATGCACAACCATGCAACAAACACATCTGTTCAACTATGTTCATAGCAGCATTATTTGTAATAGCTAGAAACTGGAAACAACCAAGATGCCCCTCAACTGAAAAATGGATAAAGAAAGTGTGGTACATTTACACAATGGAGTACTACTCAGCGGGGGGGGGGGGGAAGAGGCAATGGAATCTTGAAATTTACAGGCAAACGATTGGAACTAGAAGAAACCATCCTGAGTGTAACCCAGTCACAAAAAGACAAATGTAGTATGTACTCACTCATTTATGGATTTTAGACATAGAGCAAAGGATCGCCAGCCTATAATTCACACCACCAGAGAAGCTAGGAAACAAGAAGAACCCTAACAGAGACATATATTGTCCCCCACAGAAGGAATAAGGGACAAGATCTCCTGAGCAAATTGGGAGGGGGGATTCTGGGGGCAGTGAGTGGAGAGGGAGTTAAGAGAAAAAGAAATGGAGAAGAGGAGGGGAGAGGAGAAATGAGGAAGCAGAAAGATTGAGTTTGGAGAGGAATAGAGGAGAGCAAGAAAAGAGATATCATAAAAGAGGGAGCCATTATAGGTTTAAAGATAAATCTGGCACTAGAGAAATGTCCAAATCTACAAGGATGAATCCAACTAACAATCTAAGCAATAGTAAAGAGGCTACCTTAAATTCCCTTCCCTGATAATGAGATTGATGACTACCTAACATGCCATGCTAGATCTTTCATGTAGTGACTGATGGAAGCAAAAGCAGACACCGACAGCTAAACACTGACCCGAACTCCTGGAACCCACTTGCAGAGAGGGAGAAGTGATGAGCAAAGGGGTCAAAACAGGCTGGAGAAACCTGCAGAAACAGCTGACCTGAACAAGGGGGAGCTCATGGACCCCAGACTGATAGCTGGGAAACCAGCATAGAACCAACCCAGACCCCCTGAAAGTGGGTCTCAGTTAAGAGGCCTGGGCAGTCTGTGGGACCTCTGACAGTAGAACCAGGATGAATCCCAGGACTTCAGGAACCCACTCACCATGGAGGGATACTCCCTTAGCCTAGAGCCACAGAGGAGGGCCTTGGCCCTACTGCAAATGACTAAACAGATTTTGATGATCCCTCATGGAAGGCCTCACCCTCCCTGGGGAGAGGATGGGATGGTGGGGTCAGTGGGGTGCATGGGAAGATGGGAGAAAAAGGGAACTGGGATTTATATGTAAAATTTTAAAATATTAAATAATAAATAAAAATATGTCAGCTGACAATAATTTCATATAATTTTTTCATTACTAAAATTCTAGTTTAGAAATATTTGCTGTTTTGAAGACTGTTATAAATGAGAATCTTCAGGGAGTCAGAACCATGGTCTAAGTGCCAGGGAATCTCAGACACTAGTGGGTGGATAGCTTTATTATGGGTCCATTTTGGTTTGAGTTTTCTTTAAGGGTTTCCATCTGTGACCACAGTGTTGTCTCCAGTCAATGCTCTGCTTGTTCATAGCATCATTTCTGGAAAAGTATAAAATCATTTATTTATTTAATCCATGAAAAATGTTTACAGAACACACACACACACAAATTCAGTTGAATTGTTTTTCTGTTGTTGTACACCAATTCACCACCCACTCAGAGGCTGACACCATTGCCTGTTCATTAGCTCCAGGTTTCCTGGATCGAAGACCCAGGGCTTGGCTAACCTCTCTCCTAAGTCTTCCAAGGCTGAAATCAAGGTGTCAACCAATCCAGGCAAGGGCTCAGTGAGGAGCTTTTGCAAAAGAATCTACTTTCAAACTCGTCCATGTTACTGTCTAAACTTGGATCCTCAGTAGAGCTGACCATATTGGAGTGAGCCAGCTCTGGTGGCTTAAGAGGAGGATAGATGTCCATGCCTACTTTCACCATGTGGTGCAAGCAAGTAAAAAATACCCTCCCCATCACACCTGACTCCTGTGGCAGCCAAGGGAGCTGACTCCCCCCTCTACCAGCTGCAGAACTTAGAAAAGTTGGCCCTGCACCTCAGCTGGGCATCATAGTAGAGCTGACCCTATTGATCAGTGTGGGTGTGCAGGTGAACCAGAACTGAGAATGGGAGCTTGGGAGATCTGGCCCTGCCCCTCATCTGTCACATGGTGGCACAGGAAGGGGGAGAGGTGCCACACCCTCGATGCCTGTGGTGGGTATGAGAGGTGGCCTGGAGATCATAAAAACAGGAAAGCTGTCCCTGACCCTCACCAGCTGCAGAACTCTGGAGAAGGGACCAAGCACCTGGCCAGGGCAACACAGTAGAACTGGGCCTGCTGGTATAGGTGTGGGAGAGCCTACCCTGAGGACATGAAAGCAGAACTGGTTCCTTCCCTGCAAAGGATGAACAGCCAGGGCAATGCCAGAGAGCTCACCCTGGTCATGAGGACGGAGAGAGCTGGAGGGCTGACCAACCCTGAAACTACCCATGTCTAGAACTATGGTTATGACTTGGCACACCCCAACATCCACCCAATCTATGAACTGCTGGAGCAAGTGAAGGTGCCAGTCTGGATGATCTAAAGCTGCAGGATCTCCATGACACAAAAAAACAATAGGGTATCCAAGAGGAGTTCCAATAAGGGCCCAGTACCACAGACAGGAATTCTGAATCTTCTTTGAATCCCCCATGACAGCGCCCCTTACCAGCAGGAAGTAGTTTGGAAAGAACAACGCCCAAATTCCCAAATATTGTCTATAAATGTTTGTTTTCATTTAAATGGACTTTGTTATATAAAATAAATTAAAAACATTTAAAAAAAATAAGGGCCCAGTATCAACAACAATAGAGCAGAAACCAGAGGCCTGGAGCCAGACCAATGACTCTTTGCAATGAACTCTTACCAATAAAGATATGTGGATGAGAGTAAGGTGTGTGACATACTGTGTCACACTACAGCTTCCATGATGAGATTTTTCTTTCTTTATTTCTTCTGTTTTTCTCTCTCTCTCAAATTGCATTTTATTTTGTTTTGGGGGAGAAGGTACAAGAGCAGAGGGTGAATACAAAGGGACAGGGAGATGAATGGGATTAGACACATGATGTGAAAGACACAAAAAATTTAAAAAATAGTATTCTAACATGTATATGGAAATGCAAAAGAACTAGAATAATAAAAACACTAAAAAATTAATTACAAAAAACCCTCAGATCCTTATAGTTATAGAAGTAAAGTCCTGTTTTCATATTATCAGCTATTCAAAAGTCACAGTCTTGGAGAGCTCCTGAAATTCTTCTCAGTGACCCTCCTTTTTAAAAATCCCTATGGGGTAGGGAATTTCTACCCAGTAACCCTTCCCTTCGAACTTTGAATCTCTGACTTTCTCTTCTGTTGTCAGCAAAAGAAACTCTGCTTTCAGAGGGTTCACATGATTTGATCAGCATGCTGTATCACCTTCTCATCTAGAAGTAAATCATGCTTTTATCATATGCTAACTCTAGGAGCAAAACCCACATGTCCATCATCCCATGAAGTCATGGTCTCATCTTAGGTCCTGCCTTTCATACCAGCTTTGCTTCTTCTAGAGACAGAATTTAATTGTGGAAGCACGGTCCTAAGGTTGTGTGTTGTCAAGATCGGCCATTTGCTGTTTGTGGAACTATAAATTCTTAATAGCATATGTGCTGCTGCATCAAGTACATACCACCTAATTTTTCAATGGCAATCTGTGTTCAACCAGAACTGTTTCCATTTTATTTTAGTGTTTTCATTGTATTGTCCAATTGCAAAAAGGAGAAATTAGTAATCTTGAATAATCAAGGAAAAGAAAATATGTATCTCCTTGGGGACTAATTTCCTTTTTATTCCTTGTTTAGCTTTAAGAACAAACTGCTTGAAGGCTCAATTATAAATGGAAATGCTGATGCCCAGCTACACAACCTGGTGGAAAGGATGCAACAAAAGACTGCCCTCTACAAGAGAGAACTGACAGAGGGAGAGTATTCACCCTCGTCAGGAGCCAGCCCTCATACAGGTCAGTCTTATTCCCTCAAAATACTAACCAGGAGAAGGTATAAGGGAGTGTGTATTTGAACAACTATTAAGTTTCAGTCCCAGAAAAGCAGATCTTGAGACAGTAATTTTAGAAACATTAATTTATTTTGAGAGTAATTCAAAGAGCTGAGAGTAGCAAGAAGCGACCCAGAAGGAAATTAAGTTGAAGATGTATTAGTGTGCTTGATACAGCAGAAAAATATGAGTAACTACAAGTAAAGAAGAGGAGTTAGGGAGTAGTTCAGTAGCTAAAGTAATTGCTTTGCAAGAATGAGGACCTGATTTCAGTCAGCAGAATCCACATTAATACACACATACACACACACATGCAGGCACATACGCACACAGTGTGGAGCATAGTCTTCATTTGAGTTCAAAGGAAGTGGAGACAAGTAGGTCCTTGGGGCTCACTGACCAGCATGCCTTGCTCACTTGGTGACTTTTAGGCCATAGAAGATTCTGTCTCAAAAAGAAATGCAGAACATGTCCCAACTTTATCATCTGGCTCCACATTCACACACATAATGCACACCCATACATACATTTGCAGCCACATACAAATGAACACTCATACACATATACAAAAATGGATGGGATAGACAAAATACTCAGTACTAGAGTACAAGCCCAGCTTGTGCAAAGACACAAGCTTAGTCTCCAACACCAAAAAACAAATAAATACAACCAGAAAAGCACAAGGAATAAAAAAAGAAAAATAGATAAAGTGGGTATCATAAAAATTCTAGCAAAGTGTCTAAGTTGACAGGCTGCTTGCCTAGAATACACAAAGCCCTGGGTTTGATTACTAGCACTGTATAGCCAGGTGTATAATTGCAGCACTGGGGCGGGGATGTAGGGGCAAGAAACTCAGTAGCTTGAAGCTACCCTCAGTCTTATAGCCAGTTTGAAGGCAGCCTGAGATATATAAAAGGTGTCTCAGTAGATAAAAGCCACTTGCTGCATAGCCTGACAACCTGAATTCAGATCCTCAGATCCTATGTGAAAAGCTGGAGGTAGTAGCATGTATCTGTAACCCTAGCACTCCTACAGCAACATAGAAGACATAGACAGAAGAATCATCCAGAAGTTCACAGGACAGTTAGCCTCAAGGGCTAAGTAACAAAAACAAGAGAGGGCCTGCTGCAAAACAAAATAGAAGGCAAAACCTGATTCCCAAAACTTATCCTCTGACTTCTATACACACATCATTGCAGGTGCACACCCATGCTCACATAGATCATATACAACAAAAACATAAGGAAAGAAAGAGGAGCACGTCAGGAGGAGGGACAAGACACAAAGCCTGGTTGTTCCTGGAGCATATTCTTGACTGCCTTGAACCTGTAACAACTTGCTCAAGAAAACTTTGAGATGGAAAAAAGCATAGTAAGCCCATATAAGGTGATCTCTAGGCCCAGACTATATGCAGAAGCCACCAACTATACCTGCTACAAGTGCTATTGTTAATATTAAACAGTACCCGTATTGTACAAAATGCAGATTACACAATATAAAAATAATAATGGAGAAAGGGGAGATTAAAAAACAGTCACCTGATGGAAGGACAATTATCAATGTTCTCAGTGATTACAGAAACATGGGTATAAAAAATAATAAGAACAATGGAGCCAAAAACAATTTACATTATGATTGATATTCTTCAGTATTTAATGGGAATAAGAAGAAAAATGAATGCCTAAGAACAGATAAAAGTCTAATTATAATGAAATGGAATAAAATTGAGGAAATCTGTGTTTTAAAAGCATACTATGCATTATACAGTAGTTAATATTTGAGGAGATAAGATTGAAATGAATCAAAGTTTTATAAATACATATTGAAAACAATATTTTGAAACTTGTTTACTCATAACTCAAAGGACATATATATATATGTACATATATAATGTGTTGTAACTTCAAAGTAAACCCTGTGAGCTGGGAAACATTTGATCTGAGATGCCTTGTGAATTTTAAACTGCTATTTCCCAAATTTCAGGGTTTTGATTCATTTTACTCAGCATTTTTCATATATATCACAGTTTTATTTCATTTTGTACATATTTAGGAGTACAACATGATATTTTATAATACATATAGAAAATAAAAGTGTAGTGAGGTAGTCCTTCTGTAGCACTGACCACGCCCATTGGGGGGTGGAGCTATGGGCGGAGGTGACCTGAGGAAGGAGGTCGGAGGGGGCCAGGAAGGCGCTCTCTTTCTGGCGTGACTCGGACAGGAGAGGATCGGGTTGAATTTCCTGGTGTTCATCTGTCTAGGTTGTAAGTTATTTCTCCCTGAATAAACATCTATTCGGCTTATTTGTTTATCCTGATCCTTATTTACCGCAATACATACATACATATATATCTTATATGTACTATAGATATATTCAATAGGAAGCTGTAAGTATGATCCCATATGGCTTTGGAGTTGGATTTGGCTTTCCTTCTCTAAATTCAATCATGTTGTTAAGATTAAATTCATGGTTTCTGCCTTAAATCAAGAAGCCAATTGGTGTAAGGCAAAAGAAACAAAATCTGGGGACTCATATCTTATGCAATTTTCTCTCTGAAATCCTAATTTTCTCACATACTTTTTAATGCTTATTGTTGTCTTTCCCTAATGCATACCTTAAAACTTGAAAATTTTACTTTAATATTGATGTGTAACTTTTCCACAAGGAATAATAATGATTCCTAACAGCAGTCTTTGAACTTTCTGGAAAGAAGATGGGGCCCCACATCATCATTTCCACTTGACTCAACCTGATGCATCGGAACTACAAACATCACCCTAAAACCGGTTTGAGACTGTTTTGCTCGAGACAACTCATGACTAGCTAGCTGTAATGGTGCACCTTTTTATTACACCCTGGCCAGTTTCAAATAGAACTACAGTCAAGAATTTTCTGCCACACAGTGACTAACTACATATGTCACAGCCAGTTCTGTTGAGAAATTTGGTTGCTAAAAATTTTCTTCCTACAGGATCCATTGGAGCAATCATCGTCCCATTTCAGCAGGAAGTAATCTTAATATGACTACGCCCCCTTTCCCTACCCTTGGAAATTTGGGATAATAGTCATCGTCTTTGGGTTGGTTTTAGTTATTTGGGATTGGGTGATGCTTACACTCGGGTTTATCTTTTAGACAGGAATAGGGAATGGTGGGTAAAGGTATGGTTTAGATGGGATATAAGTAGATTAGCCTATTTCCTTGAGAATTTGAGTATGAATGAGATAGTATTTTACAGCTTACATTGTTATGTATTCCTATGTGGTAAGCTATGTAAAATTAAGTTTATATTTTGTTATATTGTGTTAAATGTTTCCACTTATAATATTTATGCACATTATTTTTTACCATATTCTATGTATGCATACTTTTCTTGTGTTCAAGACATTTTGTATATTGATACAATTTGGGATATTTATCTTGCTGCCCTTTATAGTTCTACCTCTTGTCTTGACACTTATACTCTACCTCTATTTTAGGGATTTACATGTAGGTACATGTAAATAGTTATATTGTTTAAGTATTTGTTCCTGCTTTACTCAGGAAAGTTTTAATCAGTCTTTTTAGCTAAGTTCCCGAGTATTACAGATTATCTTCACTCACATTTCCTGTACCTATGAGATTAGTCAGATATAGATGCTTAATCTTCAATCCTTCATAGACATGCAGAACATGGCATTTAAATGTTTTAATATTAGTACTCCATTGACATGAGACACTGTTGCTCCTGACAGCACCGTGCATTTTCCCGAAAATATGTTGGACACTGTTGTTGCTCCTGCTGGAGTTCAATCTCGCCTCAGCTAATGGCCTGTTGGGCATAGAATTGCCCCCACCTTGACCACTGATTTGGACATGCAGTCCTATGTGCTTGCAGGAGACAAATATAGAAGACTGCTTGACCTTGCCAAGTCAGGGTAAGACAGCCATTCTATTTCCCTGCTGTTGTTGTGGTCTGTCAAGTTCTCTTGGCCTTAGCCAAATCTGGGTGTACCAACGTCGCTGTGAGACCTAGGGTGACTGTTCAGGTGGCTTGCTGTTTCTGTCCTTGCTGCACCGTTTTTGGAAGTTGTCCATCCGCATTTCCTGTCTACTCTAGTATTGTTATTTTCCTTCTCAGGTCTTGATGAGGTTGAAGATTAAACTATCACAACTATTATTCTCTCTTCCTAGTTAGATATATTAGGTACTAGACTTACGTTTTCCAGCTTAGGACAACTCTATTGTAAACTCCATTATGCCCTCACCCTAGGACTAGATATGTAGGTCATTTTGTTCTCGATTTTCCTTTTCTTAGAGCACACTTGTTATTCACTGTTTTGTATATAGTTTTGTATTAAGCCTAAATCTTTTCTTTAGACTAAAAGGGGAATTGTAGTGAGGTAGTCCTTCTGTAGCACTGACCACGCCCATTGGGGGGTGGAGCTATGGGCGGAGGTGACCTGAGGAAGGAGGTCGGAGGGGGCCAGGAAGGCGCTCTCTTTCTGGCGTGACTCGGACAGGAGAGGATCGGGTTGAATTTCCTGGTGTTCATCTGTCTAGGTTGTAAGTTATTTCTCCCTGAATAAACATCTATTCGGCTTATTTGTTTATCCTGATCCTTATTTACCGCAATATAAAAGTCATTAGTTTAAACATGAGAGTTTTGCTTTGCTTGCCTGCACAGAGAGGGTAAGATTTTCAAATATTCTCATTTCATCAAAATGTTTTGATCATCAAGCTAAGTTATGTTAACCTGTTAAAATATTTCCTTTCTTTCCTATAAAGTAAAGTCTACAGATGTATCACTGTCACAAGAGAAGAATTCTAATCTGAAAGAACACCACCATGGCATGTTGCCTTGCAGACTCCAGAGGGTACCTGCCAAAGGGTGCCTTAGAAGAATGAGAGTTCCTAGAAGCATAGATTCATACACAGGTACTAGTGATGCAAATCCCACTGGGAGGGCTGGAAGTCACCAGAACCACTTTGACCCTCAGGTACAGAGAGAGCTTCGATTTTTCCACACCACTATCTTAAAAGCATAATTTCATTGATGTGATCTGAAAAAGGTTTGTTTTCCTTTCTCTATTGAAGATAAGAGATAAACATTCCTGCCTGTTTTAAAACTCAGGCTAGGGCTTTTCTTGGCCCAAATAACATTTAAAAAGAAAGCCTCAAGGAACTTGGAAATATAATATGCATACATACATATGTATGTATGTATATATATATACATACATACATATATTCTGTCTTCTTCCATTGCTTCAACAAAATAATTACTCTAATCAGATTCCCTCCTATATCCTCCCAGAGACAAATGAAAGTAACATGTGAAGAGACACTGGTTAGCTAAATAGACTGGCTCTCCCTTCGCCCATTCAGAGCCAACCCTCTTCTTTCAGAGTGAACCCTTTTCTCCCACTTGCCATAGGCAGGCCTTAATTACTGAATACCAAAGATCCTTTGCTTCAGGAAGACGTTAGCAATGATATATCTAAATTTTCCAGGATTCTACTTTCCTGAATCCAAACAGTGAAGTTACCTCCTGCAACAGACTCAGCCTGGTCAAAAGACAAAAAGGACACTGCCCATTTTTGCTTCCTTTGTACAGCATGGTGCCTTCAACTCAAAACAGAACTGGGTCAAATTTTTAATAGAAGTTCTTACTACAAGTTTCTTGTCTACAAAGATATCTCAGTATATAATGTGCATTTCAGTCTATAATGTGCCTACCATGCAAGCATGAGAATCTGAATTTGTGTCACTAGCATCCATGTAAAAGCTGTTCTTGGTAGTGCATGTGTAATCCTAGAAAATGAGTGGAAGGAAGCAGATGGATCCTCAAAGCTTGCTAGGTAGCCAGCTTGGCAAGTAGGTGAACTGAGAGACTACACCTCAAAAAACTATGGTAAAAATGGCAGAGGAAGACATTCAGTGTCAGCCTCTGTTCTCTACATGCCAGTGCGCACTGTGCATTCACACAAACATGTGCACACACAAGGACACCACACATACATGTAAAGCTAGTGCCTCGGTTTGGTCAAATTCAGAAAGAAACTTCTTAGAGTGCTTGTGTGTACTGTTGGGGTGACTTCGGTTCTGTTTTGATAGATCGGATCTATCTCCTGTGGCTCCTGCTCGTCACCATTGCCTATCACTGGAACTGTTGGTTACTTCCAGTGCGCCTCACATTTCCATACCAAACGCCAGACAACAGGCACTACTGGATTATTACTGACATTATATGTGACATCATCTACCTTGGTGATATATTATTGATACAGCCAAGACTCCAATTTGTAAGAGGAGGAGAAATTATTGTAAGTGGAGTTTGGGGGAAGAAATTGACAGATGAGCAATGTACAATTGGACTGCAAAAAAAAAAAAACTAAATTTGCAAGACTGTTTTATTTAATGCTTGTATTTCTGTGTGTGAAGTTTTGTGGATGTCTGAATATTCTAATTCATCTTTCTTTTCGCCTCTCTGACTCATAAGTTGTTGCTCTCAGGTCTGTGCTACTGGTTTTATATTTAGGAAGTGGTCTCCTGTGCCAATGCATTCAAGGGTACTTTTTTCCTTCTTTTCTATCATGTTCATTGTAGCTGGATTTATGTTGAGGTCTTTGATCCATATGAACTTGAGTTTTAAGCATCAAAGTTCCTATATTTTACAGGATTGTTTTGGCTATCCTGGTTTTGTTTGTTTGCTTGTTTGTTTTTACATATAAAGTTGAGAATTGTGGTTTCAAGGTCTATGAAGAATTGTGTTGGGATATTGATGGGGATTGCAAGAATTTCTCTTTACTGAATTCTTCTTTCATATCTTGTATTGATTTGTATGTTCAGCTATTTCTTTGTATTCTCTTTGAATTAATTAGAAGTTTATTTTACCTTTGATTTAATTGTAGTTTTTATGATTATCCTTTTAATTTTATATAGAATTTTATCTAATTCCCTTTCACTGGTATCTTCTTCTATGGATTTGTTATTTTCACAGGGCTCATATACATATACATATACATATATATATATATATATATATATTGATTTGTGAGTCTGGGGTTATTGATTATTTTATTGGTTGGGTATTTACTGTTTTCTTACAGTCAAAGTGTTTCAATGTCCAAGTGAGACTAGGTCATGATAGATGTGAAGTATTTTTCATCTCCAGTGAACCAAGAATGTAATACAATATCTAAATTAGACCTGGTACAGTGCCCTATAAAACTGTGGGTATAAAACATTCACTGCAGCTACCACAAGTGCTAAATGGTTCCATTATTGTATCTGTATCCTTACAGGTGGTTTAAAATAATCATCTCTTTATCTTTAATAACTATTGGGGAATAGAGTGAGAAGGTAGAGTAGTATTGCTAAGATAAGTTTAGACTTGGGAGGGAAATATGGTAAGAATAGAGATTAGTATTAGATTAATTGAGAAAAAACAAAAGGTAGATAGATGGAAGTGGGGAGTTGGAGTACTGTTAGAATCTATAGAGTTTAAGTATTAATAAAGCTATGAAATACTCAGGTTAATAAGTACTAAGAGGAGAGCATGTGAATAGAATAAGCAGAGATAAAATAAGTATGAGAAAGAAAACATATATGATACTTATAGGGCTGATGGTGAACCATACACAGTAGGATGAATGCAGTCACACCCTTATGCTTTCAACAACTGTAACTTCACTGTACTGACCATATGGGTGGCTATTAAGCATAAGTATATTCAAATTTTGCAATTAAATAATATGAAGTTTCAAAATTCCCTACCATATTTTATCCATATTTCTAGTGCTCAACAGCACTTGGCTATTGCTGTGTTGCAGAGATTTTCACCAATTGTAAATTATGCTGGTGGAAAGCCACATAAGGCACTGAGAGACTTCAGAATTCCTTCAGGAGCCTAGCCACAGAGGAAAGACATGTGTCTTGCCATTTGCAAATCATAAGTCCGTGGTTGTCTTATATTGTAATGAATATCTTCTGATCTATTTCTTTTCTTTCTTGGCTTTCCAAATTCATAACATCTCATTCCTCATGATCAAAGCAGTAGCCTCCTTCAAAAACCAGAATTCTTATCTTTGAGAAAGTTTATTCTTCTAGATTTAGTCCCAGTTTGGAATTTCATAATTAATTCTAATGATGAAAAGCAAAACTGAAAAAAAAAATGTATTTTCGTGAGCATACACCCAAGTGTTAAACCTCTGCTTTTCACACACTTGCAAGATAACTAGTAGAAAGGGTGTCCCCTGGATGTCCACTGTGATTCCCTTATCATAAGTCTCTACAAGGACTACCCTCCAAGATCAGAGTAGGAAGGGCCAACTGGCATAATATATAGCAACTCAGAGTCATATATGTTATTAATAGTAGGGTTCTTTAGTCCTGAATATTTTTTGAGTATTCAGGAAATCTTAAGTTTTCAAAAATATGAAAAAATAATTTTACTAATTTTTAATTTCTGGTATATGCAGTATATTTAATTTTTTTTCTAAAGGCAGTAATAGCCAAACCAATAGCAAATATCTACTCATAATATTCCAAATGCAGACTTTAGAGCATCAGTTCACTTATACCCCAATCCAAGAGTTCACTGGCACCTTGATGAATGATGAAGGAAGGAAGGGAAGGAGAGAGGGAGGGAGAGAGGGAGGGAGGGAGGGAGGGAAGAAGAGAGGGAGGGAGGAAAAACCCCACTAATTACAGTCTGCATTATAGATGCACAAAATCGATGTTTGACAAATGGAAAATGACAAAATCACAAAAGGGAGACTTTTATTTTCAATTTCCTAAGAGATCTTTGCACACAATAGAGAGTTGAAACCCTAAAAAATAATCAACAAAAACACACTCAATGAGTTCTATTCAAAATGCATTACCACAAGTTACAAATATAGAACAGGAACTAATTGCTTTGTTTGCTCAAAAGAAGTTTAATGGTTCCTTTAATTTAGAGTAGGTAATTTTGGCCTTTGAAAGTTGATTACATTTGGTATGAAGTCTGTATATACTGAGTTCCCAACCTGAAGATCTCACTGTTTTTATCTATACATGCTCTCTTTAAGATATTCCATAGAAGTGAACACTTTATTTACTACATATACTAGGTAGACACACCTACCTACCTTCTGTACATATGCTATATTAACTTAATACATGCTGCACCAGGGCTGGAAGATGGCAGCCTTAATTCTGTAAGCATTTTTAGGGAAAACAGATGGAAGTGCAAACAGCCACAGTGAAAGAAACCTGGAAGATCTACACATGTTCTACAACATTTATTCATAAATTCTTCTGAAGATGGCTCTATATAGACGGATGTCCAAACACCACCATCAACAACAACAAAAAGCTTCCTATAAAAATTTCCTAACATGTAGGAGGACAGGGTCTCTGGTAGTGGATCAGTATTTATCCCTGGTATACAAACGGACTTTGGGAGCCCATTGGACATAGAGGGATATTCTCTCAGTCTAGATACATGGGGGAGGGCCTAGGCCCTGCTCCAAATGATATGACAGACTTTGAAGACTCCCATGTAAGTCCTCACCCTCCCTGGGGAGCAGAAAGGGAATGGGATGGGGGTTGGGAGGGGGACAGTAGAAGAGGGGAAGGTGAGGAAACTGGGATTGACAAGTAAAACAAGTTTGTTGCAAATTTAAATAAAAAATTATTATCAAAAAAAATCCTAACATGTAGCTGAAATCAAGTTAATAGTGGATATTATTTTATTTATACATCATATATGATTTTACTCATTGTGTGTGCCCATGACATGGGTACCTTGGTTTATGTGTAAAGGTAAGAGGAGAGTTGGATGTATCCTTCTACCATGTGAATTCTGGGATCAAACTCAGGTTATTAGGCTTACTGGGCAGGTCCTTCACTGCTAAGCAAGCTCATGTGCCTAACACTGGCTGTTGGCTATGACACACAGCTACAGCTTTTGATGGATAAACCCAATAGTCAAAAAGAATCTGTGTAAATGTTTAGTGCCCACTAACGACTATATCAATTAGGTCTTTGTTATAGGACACTACTCTAAACACTCACACCTCACAATTACTGCTTATAAAAATGACCTGAAAGGAATTACTCATTTCTTTGATATTTTTTTATTTAATTTAGATAAATAAAGCATAAGTTAACCATAATACACTAGAGAAAAGCAGACTAGGCTCAAATTTCACAACTGAAATATTCACTACTAAGATTTGAAGAAACTAAATTAACTCCTTTATTGAACTCTCTCTTCTACTTGTATAGTGAAAAGAGTACTATTTAATAAATCTACAATAAAAACTAAATAAGATGATTATGTACAGATACCCTAAGATATGACTGATAGAAGTAAATTGTCAGATGAATTCAATGAATAAACACCACACATTTAGCAAGTCTTCCTTTTCTCTTTAGCTCTCTTTCTTACCTGATAATAAGTTCCTGAAAGGTGGGAACAGTGTTCTATCCATTTTCCTATCTTAACCTTGGAATTCAAAGATTTTCAAGACAGGTTTGGGGGGAGAGGTGTGTGATAAAGCTGGCTCAAGAATTTCCTTTCTTTGAGTAATCCTCTAACTGCAGCCTCGCATTATACACTTTTTAAGTGTTTCTCTCTGTTCTGTTTTAAACTGCAGAATTGTTAATCAGAGAAAGTAAATAATGGGTAAACACTAACATCCAGTAGAGCATTCTCTAAGACTCTCTGTTAGGACAGGATTTAGGTGTAATTAGCATACCCTTCCTAAAGTAAGCTTCTGAGGAAGAAATGCTGTCTGCATAATAAGCAGGCTTAAAAGAGAGAAGGAACTAAATAGGGTGACATTTTAAAAGTAAGTGCCTAATTGTCACTAGTAAAGAGACTGATCCTCTTAAGGCTAATGGTGCCAAATTTATTAAGTGCTCAAAAGATTTTAACAGGGATTTTAAAATTGTTAAATGCCACTTTCCTTTAATCAGGCATTTTTAGTTGTGTTTACATTTATTCAATCACAGAATCATAGACTCTGAAAAGAAAGGTATAAATGTGGGGGGGAAACCTTCTGGTTGGTGGGGAAATGCAATATTTTAACATAGCAGCTTGGCACTTGGGTTGTGTCTGTCTGTATCAGAGAAGCTATGATGGAGCTGTCTGATTTTACTCAGTCTTTCTCAGCACAAATTTATATTACTATCAATGAAACCTGTCTATGCCTACCTACCTTTGGCTCAATAATCCTTTTTTATCATAGTACAAATCATTAAATGAGCATATCTTACATATATTTTAATATATTTTTGTAAAATTTACCATGTGTATGTGGGTTAAAAGTATAACTATAATAGGGAGTGAGAGACTAGGAACAGAGGTGGCTGGCATGTGTGTGTGTTTGTGCGTGTGAGTGTGTGTGTGTGTCCATGTGTTCATATGCATGTGTATATGTGTGTATCTCAATGTGCACACATATATGTGCACATGTATGTATCTTAACAAGTATATGGAGGTTATATATAAGGTGAGGTTAATGTATGGTGGCCTCCTTCAGTTGCTTTCCACCTTTATTTTCTGGAACAGTCTTCCACTAGCCAGGAAGATCATAGATTTGACCACAATGGCTAGCCACTGAACTTCAGCGATTTGCCTGTCTCTACTCACAGTCACCCATAGCACTGATTCTAAAGATATGTTAATATGACTATCAAGCTTAGGTTTTCATGCTTATGTGTCAGGCATTTTACCAAATGGACCATCTGCCTAGCCCCAACTAACTGATCTTAAACACTACTTAAAGAAGATTAAAATTTTCCATATTAAATAACATGAATGATAATAGTTAGATGCTGCGGCTTCTGTGTGCCCAAGTTCTAATACTGTAATCAATTAAGAGTTTATAAGAAACTTCTTCCTACATGTAACTGAAACATCTATATGTTAGAATTTCTAGGATGCTAGAACTGATTCCCTTAGGCCTCAATGTTAGTATTAAAAGCCTTTCTACTCTCGTGGCAAATAGCATACATTTATCGAGCACCTACTGAGGTTAGACCTGTCAGGAACTGAGAAAACCCGGGAGTAGTAGTCCTGGTTTTTATAAGAAATCAGGCTGAACAAGCTACATGGAGCAAGCCAGTGGCCAGCACCCCTCCATGGCCCCTGCATCAGCTCCTGCCTCCAGGTTCCTGCCCTGTTTGAGTTCTTGTCCTCATTTCATTCAGTGATGGATTAAAATGTGGAAGTTGAACCTCTCCTCCCTCCTGAAAAACAAAAAAATGTATGCCTAACTTTTTTACACAACTCAAGCATAAAGGAGAAACAAACAAGAAATACAGTGAACTTCTATGTTGTATTAACATGGGTCATTGGTACTATCTGTACCCTTCCATCTTAGCAACAACAGGAAGCTTGATCCTGGAATAGCCCCAACAAAGGCATTCAAGTGAGAAACTGACATGTTTCAGGAACTGAGAGATAAAGAAGGATAAGAAAACTTCAAAATTACTGCTGAGACAGGGAGAGCAGAGCAAGATGGACTACAAAAGAGAATTTGAGGGTTTTTATTTTTCCTGAAAATCATGTAGAGTCATAGAATTAGACATAAATAGGAATTAGGTTCTCTGATTTAGATCTTTGTCTGACATTGTGTAATGAATAGAATAGGGTGTGGGGAGTACCACTTAAGTCAGGAAGACCACTGCCAAGAGAGAGATTGAACAGGCGAGGCAGAGGGAGTAGTCTAGGCTGACTGGCCAACATGGATGGGTATGCTCAGAGGATATGCAATACCAGGAGTTCACACTTAGGCTTGAGGAGATTGGAGATAATACTGACTTCAGCTTTACTGGCTACAGCTCCTCGATGTGATATAAGAAGAGGAGATACAGATTTGATGTGGTATCTTTGAAACTTCACACATGGATGAGATTTTTCAAGAAGTAAACAGAATGAGAAGAAAACATAACAAAATTGTGAGACATGCATTTCTGACCTTAAGCAACATGCAGGTAAACTGAGGGGCACTTCTGCTTCCCCAAAAGAGAAAGTCTTAAAAATCAAAAATTATTTCAGAAAATGCCAAACGCTACAAAACTTTTATCCCTCTCTTTATTCCTCTATCTAGTCATGCCCAAAATATTTACTGAGTTCTAAGAATGTTCCAGTCACTGATTACCCAACTGTCAAAAAGTCAATCCTGACCTCAAGAAGATTACAGTTTAACCAGGGAGTCTGGTTTTAAATAAAATATACAAGGCAATGTGGAGATTGCTCAATGAGTAAAGGTATTTGCTGCACAGCCTGGTGATCTGAGTTTGACTCTCAAATCCAGGTAAAGATGGACGGGGAGAACTAACCCAACAAACATGTCCTATGATCTACACACACACACACACACACACACACACACACACACACACACACACACACACACCCCAAATATGTACACAACGATAAATAAAAGTTTACAAAGACCCAACAATCTATCATTTCAAAACATCCTGAGTTCCACAACACAAATGGTAAGTGTGAGCAGGTTCCTGTGTAGCCTTTGTACTGTTAGATTTATTGGTACAAAGAAGGAGGAAGACAAATATGACCAAACTCCTGCAGTTTAGGGGTGGGCATGAGCAAAGAGTGTAGAACAAAAGCAATACGGTTGACTCTCCTGGTATTCCTATGTTAAACTGGAGGACAATAAGAAAAAAGAAACAAACCAGATTCTGTGCTTGTGTTTGTGTGTGTGCACTTTTAATTTGCCTTGGTTTGGTTTTGTCTGGTTTTGTTTGTTTGTTTGGATTTTCATGTTTTGTCTTTTTATTTCTTGTTTTGTTTTTTTTTTTTTTTCTTTTGGGGTAAAGACCAGGAAGTTATGAATACAAGGAGGTGGGGAGAATCTGGGAAGAAAGAAAAGAATATGATCAAAGTATACTATAGAAAAATGTTTAGGTAATATGTGAAATTAATAAAAAGAAAACAATCACCATGCATTGCAGTATGTTTCAAAATTGCAAAAGGTTGGATAATGATAGTATAATTGTAGGCTAAGATTGAAGAATATAATAAAGGGAAGTAACTGTAAATATTAAAAAGACTAATAAATGAAATTTGCTAAACCTGATCAAAATATAAATGTATTACAGGTAGATTCAAATGAGCTGAAGAGACACTACAGAAGTTCTACAAAATTTCAGGTAGGTGACTCACAAATAGGGCCAGAACCATTTAAGCAGAACTACTTTCACTTTACGTCTCATTTCTACAAATGTTACCTTCATTTGTAACAAACTTCATACAGATGTGAATGTTTTATTAGACAGCAGTGAATACTCCTGACATTTGTTCCTCCATACTTCACACTACATGCATTCCGCTGTATCTGAAAGGGAACTTAAATATGTAAAAGCCAAAGTAAACAGCTGTCCATATTTAGCTCCTAAGTTAAATTATAGTTGGGGAAAGTGGAGTGTACCTTTTCTAGTCTACAGAATTTTAGTTATCAGTTCATGTGGTGTGGTGGTGTAAATTCTGCAAAATTATTTCTATTCCTATCCATTCTTCATATGAGAAGAATAAATAAACTGAAGAAGCAGTTATTTAGATGACACAGCATCTCCTTTTCTCAGATAAAAAGATGATCTTATGTCTTATAGTTATTTACTAATCTGTCTTCTAATTGAAAAGCAGGCAGGCATGGGGTTATCGAAGGTTACCTAAGCCATTTTATGACTTCAGCCTCCCCCACCAAGGACTGTAATTTAGTTCTTCAAAGTCTGTTAGCAAATACACTGCCCGTGCAAGCATTCAATGTTGTTAAGCTAGCTCTCTCTCTCTCTCTCTGTCACATACACATGCATTCACACATGCACACACACACACACAAACACACAAGCTCTGAAAGTATTTTTTGAAAAGAAAGTAGACAAAATTATATTGATAATTAAGGAATGCCATTGATTGCCAAGGTATAAGAAGGCCTGAATAATGTAAATACACAAAAAGTTTTAAAAAGAATATTTTAGCTATAATATTACAGTGTTTTCCAAGACTTTCTCTTATTTGAGTTGCTGATTTACTGTAAACAGAGCTGATTTCTACCTGTCTTTTAGCCTTTGTAGACTTTGATAGAAACTTTTATGTCAAGTAATTGGTAGCAAAACAACGCAATGAAGACAATGATAGAAATCACCGAAGAACCTAAGTGAACCAGAATGACAACATCCACTCTGACCCACAGAGAGATGGGTGGAACCTAAAGCAGTATCACTGCAATGAATTTACAAGAGTTTCAAGCAAAATCAAAACTAGATTTGATTTGAATTCCAGAACATCATGTTTCAAAGACTATGAAAATGCATTTTAACATTAGTATCTATGTTATTATTGAACTATATGAAACAAGAAAAATCAGAGCAAAGGTAATGTCTAAGGATAGTTCAGATACATGAAGATGAAAATGAAATGTACTGGCATAGACTACAAACTAATGTCCTTGTTCTCATGATATTAATGTCTTTAACTAGAATTGTGAATATTTAACTGAAAGCAATTTTGTATTAAATAGTAAATAATTCATATGGATTGACAACTTTTACATACTATTCTAGCTTAAGTGTGAAATGTCTCCTGTAAACTCACACTTGGTTCACACTAGATGGTGACTCAGTTTGGGAAGATTGCAGGGCCTATAAAAGGTAAAGCCTTGCTAGAGGAATTAGCACACTGGAGGCCAATTTGCTAGTTAGAGCTCTCTGGGCTCACTCTCTTGTTTCCTGAGTTAGGATGCAATGTGACCATCCACCTTTTCCTCCTGACCCATGCCTTCCCTGCCTAGGCCATGTCCTCTTCACTGAGATGAACTGTAAACCTCTAGATCCATAAGCTAAAATGAATTCTTTCATTCTGGATTTGCTTTGCAGGATATTTTAATCACAGCAACAGAAAAGTAGCTTGTACATATATTGGCCTGCATGAGTACAAATCCAAGCACAGGGAAGTAAGTATGCAAACTACCTAAATGTGAATATGTTTTTTCAACAGATGGATGTCATATCCCTAATGCCATTTGAAGTACTCTACATCTTCTTTGGATTTAATCCAATACTTAGAACAAATCGAATATTAAAGGTAAAGAAACTACATTTAGCTGTCTTCTCCTAATGGAAATCTTGCAGCGAGTTTAGATATGCTAAAATTAACAATGCTCTTTTTTCTGAATGACCTTCTATTTCTCAGACTTCATCAGTATTTTGAATTTTTTAAATAAAGAGTAGAAAAATGCCAATGTTACTATTGATGGAAATGACTCCTAATTGTTTCTAATCTATCTTATAACAGGTATTTTTTTAACATCCCAGCCACAGTTTCTCCTCCCTTCTTTCCTCCTAATCCCTTTCCCCTACTCCCCCTCTATTTCCACCCCTAATCAACTCCTCCTCAATTTCTTTGCAATAGGTTTTTTTTTTTATAACCCAAAGTAGGAGTGCTTTTTTACTTTTATAGATGACTAGAATTACAAATAAATGTTTTATAATTTTAATTTTTCTCAGCATCATTTATCAGAGAGTTCCTGAATGTTTAAAATATCAAGCTATGAAATGAAAGAGGTAGAAGGGGTCACCTCTAATTTTTTTTGATAATGTTGTTTATTTAAATTTGCAACAAGCTTGTTTTATCTGTCAATCCCAGTTCCCTCACCCTCCCCTCTTTCTCTGTCTCCCTCCCAAACCCCATCCCATCCCCTATCTAAACCCCAGGAGGGTGAGTCTTTCCATGAGGTTCAAAGTCTGTCATATCACTTGGAGCAGGATCTAGGACTTCCCCATTTTTCTAGACTGAGAGGGCATCTCTCTATGTGGAATGGACTCCCAAAGTCCATTCATATATTAAGGATAAATACTGTTCCAAAAACCA
The DNA here is from genome assembly GCF_943737965.1 of Phodopus roborovskii. Classification (NCBI taxonomy): domain Eukaryota; kingdom Metazoa; phylum Chordata; class Mammalia; order Rodentia; family Cricetidae; genus Phodopus; species Phodopus roborovskii. Next base: position 36,531,591 of record NW_026126525.1, on the reverse strand, counting down.
GAGGCCCCATAGACTGCAAAATCCTCCTAACTAAACCCACAGTCAGAGGGACTGGGACTGTCCTTTGCTGGTTTCCCAGCTATCAGACTGGGGTGCGTGAGCTCCCTCTTGTTCAGGTCAGCTGTTTCTGTGGATTTCTCCAGCCTGGTCTTGACCCTTTTGCTCATCATTCCTCCCTCACTGCAACTGGATTCCAGAGGTTCGGCTCAGTTTAGCTGTGGGTGTCTGCTTCTGCTTCCAACAGTTATTGGAAAAGGCTCTAGGATGGCATATAAGGTAGTCATCAACCTCATTATTAGGGAAGGGCATTTAAGGGAGCCTCACCACTGTTGCTTAGATTGTTAGTTGTGGTCATACTTGTAGATCTCTGAACATTTCCCTACTGACAGATTTCTCTTTATACCTATAATGGCTCCCTCTATTATACTATCTCTTTTCTTGTTCTCCTCTATTCTTTCCCTGACTCAATTTTCCTGCTTCCTCATGCCCTCCTCTCCCCTACTCTTTGCCCCTTCTTTCTCAGAACTTCCTCTCCCCTGCCCTGCTCACAATCTGCTCTGGAGAGCATGACTCTTTCCCCTTTTGTTGAGGACTATGTATGTCTGTCTTAGGGTCCTCCTTGTTTCCTAGCATTACTGGCCATGTGGATTGTAGGCTGGTATTACTTTGCTCTGTGTCTAAAATCCATATATGAGTGAGTACATACCGTGTTTGCCTTTTGTGACTAGGTTACTTCACTCAGGATGGTTTCTTCTAGTTCCAACCATTTGGCTGTGAATTTCAAGATTCCATTGCTTGTTTCTCCTGAATAGTACTCCATTATGTAAATGTACCACATTTTCTGCATCCATTCTTCAGTTCAGGGCCATCTAGGTTGTTTCCGGGCTCTAGCTGTTACAAATAATGCTGCTATGAACATAGTTAAACAGATGTCTGCTGTTCATTTGCTGTATATTGCCTTTATTATGTTTAGGTATGTTCCTGTTATCCGTGATCTCTCCAAGACCTTTATCATGAAAGGGTGTTGGATTTTGTAAAAGTCTTTTTCAGCATCTAGTGAGATTATCATGTGGTTTTTCCTTTTCAGTTTGTTTGTATGGTGAATTATATTACTAGATTTTCATATGTTGAACCATCCCTGCATCCCTGGGATAAAACCTACTTGGTCATGGTGGATGATTTCTCTGATATGTTCTTGGATTCAAAATGCAACTATTTTATTGAGTATATTTGCATCAATGTTCATGAGGGATATTGGTCTGTAGTTCTTTTTCTTAGTGTGTGTTTGTGTGGCTTGGATACTAGGGTAATTGTAGCCCTATAATAAAATAAAATAAAATATATAGAAAAGAATTTGGCAATGACCATTATGTTTCTGTTGTATGGTAAACCTTGAGGAGTATTGGTAGTAGCTATACTTCGAATTTGTGGTAGAATTCTGCACTGAAGCCATCTGGTCCTGGGCTTTTTTTTTTTTTTTTTTTTTTTTGGGAGACTTTTCATGACTGCTTCATTTTAAATAGGAGTTATAGGTCTATTTAAATTGCTTATTTGGTCTTGATTTAATTTTGGTAAGTGATAGCTATCCAGAAAATTGTCCATTTCTGTTAAATTTTTAATTTTTTTTTTTGAGTACATGTTTTCAAAATATGACCTGAAGGTTCTCTGGGTTTCCTCAGTGTCTGTTATTATGTCCCTCTTTTCATTTCTGATTATGTTAATTTGCATGTTCTCTCTTTGCCTTTTGTTTGAATAAAGGTTTAGCTATCTTGTTGATTTTCTCGAAGAACCAACTCTTTGTTACATTAATTCTTTGTATTGTTTTCCTAGTTTCTACTTTATTGATTTCAGCCCTCAATTTGATTGTTTCCTGATTTCTACTCCTCCGATGTGAGTTTGCTTCTTTTTGTTTTAGGGCTTTCAATTGTGCTGTTAATTCTCTTATGTGACTGTTCTCCAGTTTCTTCATGTGGGCACTAGTGCTATGAACTTTCCTCTTAGTACTGCTTTTAAAGTATCCCATAAGTTTGGGTATGTTGCATCTTCATTCTCATTGAATTTTAGGAACTCTTTAATTTCTTTATTTTTTCCTTTACCCAGGAATGGTGCAATTGTCCATTGTTCAATTTCCATGAGTTTGTTTCTACAGTTTGTGTTATTATTGAATTCTAACGTTAAAGCATGGTAGTCTGATAAGATACAGGGGGTTATTGTAATTTTTTTGTACCTATTGAGGTTTGCTATATTGTCAAGTATTTGGTCGATTTTAGAGCTGAGAAGAATGTATATTCTTTTGGGTTTGAATAGAATGTTCTATAAATGTCTGTTAAAGCCAATTGGGTCATGACTTCTGTTAGTTACTTTGTTTCTTTGTTAAGTTTCTGTCTGGTGTACCTGTCTAGTGTTGAGAGTGGGGTGTTGAACTCACCCCCTATATGAGTGTGAGGTTTTAGGTGAGATTTTAGTTTTAGTAATCTTTCTTTTACAAATGTGGGTGCCTTTGTATTTGGGGAATAGATGTTCAGAACTGAGACTTCATCATGATAGATTTCTCCTGTGATGAATAATAAATGACCGTCTTCTTCTCTCTTGATTCATTTTAGTTTAAAATCTAATTTCCCCAACCCTTAACTCTGAGGTAACTTCTGTCTTTAAAGTTGAGGTATGTTTCTTGTATGCAACAGAAGAATGAATTCTGTCTTCGGATGCATTCTGTTAGCCTGTGTCTTTTTATTGGCTAGTTAAGACTATTAATATTGAGAGATATTAATGAACACTGATTATTAATTCTTGTTTGTTTTGGATTTGGTGGTGGTGGTATTACGTGTGGATTTCCCCCCATATTTCTTTTGACTATTGGCAAAGTAAGATTGTCTATTACCTATGTTTTTGTGGGTGTACTTGACTTCCTTGGGTTAGAGTTTTCCTTCTAGAATGTTCTGTAGGGCATGATTAGTTGTTTAAATCTGGTTTTGTCATGGAACATCTTGGTTTCTTCATCTATAGTGATTGAAAGTTTTGCTGGGTGTATTAGTCTGGTCTGGCATCCATCGTCTCTTAGTGTTGGCAGAATATCCAGGACCTTCTGGCCTTCAGAGTTTCAATGGAGAAGTCAGGTGAAATTCTGATAGGTTTCCTTTATATGTTACGTTTTCCTTTGCTTCTCTTTATATTCTTCCTTTATTCTGTATGTTTGGTGTTTTGATTATTATGTGGCAAGGGGACTTTTTTGTGGTCCACTGTATTTGGTGTTCTGTAGGCTTATTGTATTCTCATTGGCATGTCTTTCTTTAGGTTTAAAATGTTTTCTTCTATGATTTTGTTGAATATATTTCTGCACCTTTGAGTTGGGCTTCTTTGCCTTCTATAGCTATTATTCTCAGGGTTGGCTTTTTCACGATGTCGCATATTTCCTGTATATTTTGTGTTAAGGAGTTGTTGAACTTAAGATTTTCTTTGCCAATGAATGTATTTCTCCTAATATATCATCACCACCTGAGATTCTCTCTTCCATCTCTTGTATTCTGTTGGTTATTCTTGCGTCTGTAGTTCCTGATCATTTACCCCACTTTTCTATTTCCTACATTCCCTCAAAATGTGATTCTCTCTCTCTCTCTCTCTCTCTCTCTCTCTCTCTCTCTCTCTCTCTCTCTCTTTCTGTGTGTGTGTGTGTGTGTGTGCGTATGTGTGTGTGTGCATGTGTGTGTGTGTGTGTGTGTGTGTGTGTGTGTGTGTGTGTGTGTATTTCAGCTTTCAAACCTTGCACAGTTTAAATTGCTTCTTGCAATTTTGGGGTTGTCTTTTCTTCCATTTCTTTAAAGGATTTTCTTACTTCCTCTTTTAGTGTCTCTATCATCTTCATGAAGTTGTTTTTAGAGTCATTCTCTTCTGCTTCATCTGTGTTGGGATGTTAGGTCTTGTTGGTGTAGAGTCCCTAGACTCTGGGGGCATCATATTCATCTTTCTGTTGTTGACTCTGTTCTTATACTGATGTCTTTTTCCAGTGTGTAATGGTGGGGTCTCTCCCTCTCATGGGGGGGTACAGGACCAAGGTTCTCTGCTATTGGATACAAGCAAGTCCAATACTCCAATGGTTCTCCTCTTCCAGTGGGTAGAGGTGGGACTAGGGTGCTGGTAGACTCTGAATGGGCTGGTCCACTGGAACGGGTTACCCCATGCACAATTCTAGTCCTCAGGAGGCTCCAAGCAGGGCACATGAAGGTGGGCTCCCTCCGTGGGTTTAGGCTAGGCCAGGAAGCTGGCAGACTCTGTATAGGCTGGTTGCTGGGACAGGTTACACCGTTCAGTCCCCAGGCCTCAGGAGGCCCTAACCAGGGCCCTGGAAGGCAGGCCAGAAACAAACCCACACTTACCGGCTCCCATGGGTGGAGGTAGGACTAGGATACAGGCAGACTCTAGACAAGCCAGTCCACTTGGATGGACTCCTCAATGCATGCATAGGCCCCAGGCCTCAGGAGGCTCCACTCTAAAATTTTATTCACCTAAGTTTCTATAATAATAGGAACAATGAAAACAGTTTTACATCCTTGCTAAAACTAAAATGCTCATCAAGATTTTGTGGCTCCTTATAATCTGAGCCCTTGGGAAGATGAGGATTTCCATTAGTTTAAAACAGTCTAGGCTACATAATAATTCTCCGACTAGCCTGAGCTACAGCATTAGATTCTGTCTCAAAAAAAACAAAAAGTCACAAAGCAGAGTTTACAGAACACAACTAATTTATGCAAACAAGAAAGAAAAAATGTTAAGTTTTAGATATTTACATAAATTCCTAAATACTACAAATATTTTTCAGAAACTAATTAAAGCAGCTGCCTAAGATGAAAAGGAAAATCAGGATGAATAGAAGCAACAGAGTTTTAAAGGAATATATTTAACACTGATTTTGTAATACTTGTATGCATTGACTATTAAAAGTGTTCTAAGACATACATGTTTCATAAACTCAGCTTCATTGGGTAACGTACAAATTAGAGGAAAATCTCAGTGTTTTTTTTAATGTATGTAAATACATAAATCTTTAAGAATAGCAATAGTTAAGAGTATTAATTGATCTTGCAGAGGATGCAGGTTTCATTCCCTGCACCCATATTCAAGCTCACAATGTTCTGTTACTCCAGTTCCTAGAGAACTGGCTCCCTCTTCTGCCAACTGTGGGCACCATATGTGGTGCAGACATACATGCAAGGAAAACGCCTGTATATACATGATTTTAAAAAACAAAAATAAATAAATCTCATTTTTAAAAAAGAATATTGAATACTTGTACCTCAAAAGACAGCCTCCTTAAACAAGAAAGATTTTATTAATTTAAAAAATTATTTTTAATTTCATACTTTTTTTTTTTTTTTTTTTTGCATCCTGGGAAACAAGTTGGTTATCTTTCCAGTATAACACTAGCAACAGTGATGGATCCTACAACAATAGCAGTTGCTACCACTAACAGCAAAGTAGACACTTTACTTCCATTATCTATTTTATTCCTCCTCACAAGTTCATGTTACCAGTGGTGGGGATGTGACTCAGCATAGTGGGAAAGCCTGCTTGTCCACACTGATGACATAGGCAGTACTCATCTTGCTCCAGATTATCTGCTATAATATTGGTAAATAGAGGTTAGGCATAAAAAACTTCCTTTCTATGCTTATGATTTTTCCTAAGAATACAGTCCTACTCTGTATCCCAACATCCCCCCCCCCCCAGAAACTGTAGAGGCCACTAATGTGACTTTGGAATATGACTGCAAATTGAGGCAGAACACAATGTTCCAAGCATCATACCACCATCCTGTCAAACTTAGAATCTCACAAGAAAGTTCAGGAGGCATGTGTTAAAAAAAATACTTGATTTTCAAAAAGACTCTTTCAAAAAGATTCTTATGAATTTGGGAGTTTATATAGCTTTTGAATGAAAGTTTATAAAATGATCATCTCCGAATCCATGTTAGGGAGCCTTCTACAGTCAGCTTTTTAATATAGGATATTACATAAATCAATACTGATCTTTTTCCAGCTGCAGTGTCCTACCGTTCAGTTATTTATAAAGGTGTTATTTGAATGGACAATTCTCTAAGGTAAATATTATCATGTACCTGTCTCCAGGTCATAAAAAAAACATGCTATGAACACAAATTTTCTCTACTATGAACACATTATTTCTCAAATATTGTCCTTAAAAGAAAGCTCCAGTAAAAGCCCAATAAACAAGTAATCAAAATTTGAAATAATAATAATCTCAGGTTTTTTGAGGGATATTTTCAGGAATTTTAGGGAAAAACATATCATTTTTGCATATTTCTAGCTAAAATATATATATATCCTAAGATACAGCAGCCACATGTAAATTGGGGATTTTTGGAATAAGTATTCTCTGAGGACTCCTGTCTATAAGATCTTCCCCTTCAAAGCAAATTCAGCATATCAATGAAGGTAAAGAGCTAAGGTAGGAAGTAGATTTTTCCAGAGTCATGTAATGACAAATACATATCAGCAATAGGGCTGGCATTTAGCTCTGGTATTCTTGGTGAGCCCATGGTTTTATCCCACACCCTATTTCCTATAGAAATGTAGGAGTGAGAATAGGATAGAATAAGAGTATCCAAACAATGTGAAAGCTGAGACAAAAGTTGAAATATAAAAGAACATACAGCATTTGTCATTCTGGGCCTGTGTCACTTCATTTGATGTGATTTTTTTCTAGTTCCATCTATTTACCTAAAAAAATGTCATGGTTTCATTTTTCCTAATAGTTGAGTAAATATTCATTTATGTGCATGTGCCACATTTAAGAAAGAATCTTCAGAGAAACAGCAACTCTATTTGGATTAGTTCACATGAAGTCATTGAACCTTCAGATAACAGAACTCAAGCCTTTGCTAATACTTAATGAACTTCATATTTTGAAAATATATATATATATATTATATATATACATATATAAAATTTGACACCTCTTACTAGAAATAAAGCTACTGTTAACAACAATATACCTTTGTCTTTGATTTTAATCATTGCAAAATAGAGTTTTATTATATTCATTAGAAAGAAACCCATTATTGGTTTTCAAAAAGCATCAAAATAAGACTATAACCAAAGGCTAGAAATAAAATAAAGCACTGAGCTTTATAGGTTTCGCAGTGCTGTCAAGAGAAAATACCAGTAAACATAACATGTTTTTAAAGACATGCATAAATTATTTCCAATGAACAAAATATGTTACACATTTTTTATCTAAATAAACATGTAGTTAAATTACTTGTGCATTTCTTCTTATTATTTCTTTTCAGTACACCTCATTCTTTGAGTTTAATAATCGCCTGGAGTCTATAATGGACAAAGCATATATCTACAGGTGAGTATCATTGTTAAATATGGAGGAAACAGAAAGTGATGGAAGAACATTTTAGACAACATTTAGGAGAAAATGACTACACTGCTCAAAAACATGGGACATTTTCCCATTTTGCTATATAATGTTAAGTGCATGATCCAAAGTGAATTAGACTGTTTCAAGTCAGATTAAAGCAAGGAAGCCATAGTATGAAAGAGGACCTATTGTGTTTCCATTTAAACAATAAGAGATGAGTTCACTCTTCCCAGTCAGCTGATGACAATTCATGTCTGGTCTAAATTTCACTCATTTGTCATTCTGAACTTCATGAGCTCAGAGACCTTCAGTCACAGTTCATCACAGCATGAAGTCCTGTGAGCCTTTCAGATATCCAGGTAAATCAGTGTAGCATATTTTATGAGATTCAAAATGAAAAAAATGACCCTCGAGGCATGTCTTTCACAGAGTTGACTCACACCATCTGTGCAAAGAAATGAAGACTTTTTTTTACACTCTGTCAAGCCCATTCAAGAGTCTGCAGTCAAAGAACATGGGATGTCACCTATGCTTTCTCTGCACAAATAAGAGTTGACACTTGGCAAATCTAAAGCAAGATGGTTCATTGGAGACACAGAGCAAACTAAAACGTTGAAATCAGCTGCTTTCCAGAAACAATGTCAACCCTTATTTTCCATTTATTCTCTCTGACAGAGTCATTCGAACAATTGGTTACTTGCTGTTTCTTCTGCACATTAATGCCTGCATTTATTATTGGGCCTCAGACTATGAAGGAATTGGCACAACTAAGTGGGTCTATAATGGTGAAGGAAACAAGTGAGTTCTAATTTTGAAAGAGACGCTTATTTGTTCTTCTTAATTTTCAGTTTGGGCACATGAATTTTGATAAGCGAGAATTTTCCTCAGTTTATATAGGCATGTATTAGTTGTACATAGTAATAAATTTGTTTATGGTATCTTTTCATAAGAGTAGCAATGTACATTAGCCATATCCACACCTCTAAATAGCCTTTCTTATCATCTTCCCACTCCCATTGATCCTATCCCCTTCCCAACTTTCAGGGTGTGTGTGTGTGTGTGTATGTGTGTGTGTGTGTGTGTGTGTGTGTGTGTGTGTGTGTGTGTTTATGAGTTTAATTTGGATATTTACTGAAGCATGGGTGAAAGATTATGGACACATAGGCAGCTTACCAGTAGCTATGCCACTGAAAACAATTGTCAGTCACTGTTCACCATAAGCAGTAGAACCTCTCTTGTGTGTTAGTATGCTTTCAAGTGAAAAAGCACAAAATAGATTAGAAAGTAGAGAGATTATCTAATACAGAGCAGGTGTGTGTCTGTGTATATGTGTCCTAGTTCGGTGGGCAAAATGTGATTCTTACTGTGAACTATAATCTAAAAGGTTTGAAAACCTCTGCTTAAGGTAACCTAGCAATAACGTAACTTAATAACTACAATGATGGTTGTTAGTAACGATTAATGTTAATTATTTAGGGGGCAGGTCCAATAGCTAATTAGTTGATCATTGAAGGGTTTTATGAATTTATGAAGGAGCTGTATCCACTTACTAGACTGAATAAAGAATAACAAGACTCATAAATAAAACTTGATAACTAAGCAGCAAGTGTCCCATGAATGAAACAGGTCACTTCAATTTTTTAATTGTTCAATCATTACAATTTGGGTTGTTCAATAACATTTCCTTTCAGGAAATACAAGGATAAAGTAAACTACATTAACTTTCTGCTCCAGTTAAATAACATTGGATATATTGCAAGACAATGTATTCACTAGAAAAAAAGTAAGTCTCAGAATTCCTTTTAAGGGCAACCCATAGCAACCTTGGGATGGAAAGCAAAGGTAATGAAAATATCTCACAAAATTATATACTACCCAAAGCAAGTCAGTTATGTGTACAGGATTATAAGTTTTTTTTTTACTTTTAATCCAAACTTATTTCCTAAATATTTTTTAATATTACAATATAATTGCACCATTATTCCTTTTTCTTTATTCCCTCCACGCCATCCTATATATTCCTCTTTGCTCTCTTTCAGATAATGGCCTTTTTTTTTCATTAATTGTTAGAAGTGATTTGTTTTTAAATCTTATAGTCAAAAGGCCCACTGACTGTGAAACACACACACTCACACACACACACACACACACACACACACACACACACTTTGTGATGCTACTTATATGAATTTCCAGAATAAATATATGATCCTATTTACAATAACACCAAATGGGATTTAAAAAAATAAAACTAAGAGGTCCAAGGCACATATACTGGAAACAACAGTGTGAAAATGAAAGCAGGTGAAACAAAAACAAATAAATGCAATGACAACTAGATTCATGGATTGGATGATGATTATCATTCAAATGTGACCTACTCAGGCAAACCCTATCAAAATCTAAGTGGTATCTTATACCCGTCACAAAAGTCAAGTAACTGGATTAAATACACAAATATGAGATTACAAACTATGAAACTATTTCAAAGAAAGCAGAGAAGGCTAACTCTATGATCTTCTTTGGGCAATGACATGTTCAATATGACTCCTCAAACACACGTAAAGCAAAAATAGACACACAGATTTTCATCACACTAAAAACAAAACCTTTAACAAAATACAAATACAACCTACCAAACTGGATAAAATATATACAAACCATATCCATAATAATGGGCTAAAGTCCCAAATATGAGAAATTCCTTCAATTTAATAGCGAAAGCCTTCAATAAATAATAATTTAAATGACATTTCTTGAATGAACGCTTATGGAGATGGCTGGTGAGAACATATATGGATCTCTATATCATTAACCATCAGGAAATACATATCAAAACTACAATGCAATATCATATTGCCCCAACTAGAATGGCAATAATTAGAAAAAGAAAACAGGTATTGTAGTAAACAATGGAAAGGAAGCAGAAAAATGAGAATGTCCATACACTGTCAAGGGATTGTAAATTAGTACAGAAAACAGAATGAAGACATCTCAAAAAATGGGGGGGGGGAGTCTTTTTTATTATTGACATTCGAATCAGTATAAGTTTGATTTGCACTTGCCTGATGATCAATGACATTGAGGTTTTTTTCTTATACATTTGGTTATTTGAACATCTTTCTAGAAATATTTGTTTAGATTTGCCCAATTTTTAATCAGATTGTTTCTTGAGTGCCTTCTATGTTCACAGAGGCATAATTCTTATTTTCACATTTTCTTTAAGTTCAGTGTTAAGTTCTCTTATTGTTTTTACTTGTATCTGTGTGTTGTCATGCATTAAAAATTTATAGAGAGTCTATGTATAAAATCCACCAGATGGAATCTCCTTGAAAAGATTTATCTGCCTGGAGTGTAGATATTAGAGATGAACACCCTTGACTAATTAAGCTAATCCTAGAAAATCAATATGATGCCATCTAATTAAATTACAAATCTTACCTTTGGTTTGGCATGTCTGGGTGTGCAAGACATGTCTGAGAAAAGAATCCAAAAATAAACCACAAAGCATCAGGGCAGAGAATTTCCAATTAATGTAGCATACTATTTAATATTTTAAAAGTTCAAAGCTAACCCTTGAGACTTGGAAAGTCAATGCCAACATTTCATATTTAACTGTCAGTCTTAACATCTATAAATAAGGTAAAAGTAGATAATACTGTGTTTGTTCCTATTAACACTAAAATGATGTATAATAGAATTGACCACATAGGAAAAATATCTAGTCCTTTTCCTCTCTTGGGAAGTATTAAATTTAGTTAAGTTTCCTCAGTTTAAAGAAACCCACAGATTGAGGGAAAAGTGTATGGGAAAAAAATATTTTCAATTAGAAAAAAAAAAAAAAAAAGAGGTCCATGTACCTTAAGACAGGCAGAATATGAGAAAGCTCAATTTAGCCATACGAGAAAGATAAGTAGAAAGTTATCCTGCCATCCCCAACCAGACCTGCACAAGCCTAGACATATAAGAGAAGAAGCTTCCTTGAGCATTCCAAGAAGAGATCAAATGGAAAATAACATAGAAATCCAGACAACAGTAAGACTCATAGGACAAGGAAGCTGACCTCAATGTGTGTTCCCAGATGTCTCCAATCATCCCAGTCACTCCATCCCAAAGCCCACTCATTGTGGAACATAGGCAGCATGTCTGTGTTAACTCTCGTACAAATCTCTACCCAAAAATTAGAAGCCTGATAAAATGGACCACCAAATTTGTAAACAGTAAATATCCTCCTCAGGTTTAAAAGTTTAAGCCAGGCGTTGGTGGCGCACACCTTTAATCCCAGCACTTGGGAGGCAGAGGCAGATGGATCTCTGTGAGTTCAAGTCCAGCGTGCTCTAGAGAGCTAGTTCCAGGACAGGCTCCAAAGCTACAGAGAAACCCTATCTCAAAAACAAAAAAAAAAAAAAAAAAAAAAAAAAAGTTTAGTCATGTCCTAGTGTTTATTAAGGAGTTTACAATAGCATGAACAATGTTTGCCCATTCCTTATGAACTTTGTGTGTGAACAAAATGGTATTACAATGATATGTAAAGAAAAACCTACGCATCTTTTTTATAGGTATCTGAGATGTTATTATTGGGCAGTTCGATCTTTAATTACTATTGGGGGCCTTCCAGAGCCACAGACTTCATTTGAAATTCTTTTTCAACTCTTGAATTTTATTTCTGGAGTTTTTGTGTTCTCCAGCTTAATTGGTCAGGTAAGCACACAATGAATCCCTGATACAAAATATGTCCATTTTTAAGAGGCTAATAAATATCTATAAATTTTATGGAGGAAATATTGAAATCTATGGTTCTTTTTCCCATTCTTCCTTCTTTTACTACCTTTCACAGATTTAATAGTGTGGAATAGAATGTGCTTAAACCAACATTACAACATTGACTTGTTTTTTCATTTTGAGACACTCTTGACATGTAGTCTAGGCTAGCCTCAAACTCATGGTCCTCTTTCCTCTCACTGAAGAAAGAATTCACATTCTAAGCACTGGAATTATATATCCATGCCAGCAAACCCAGATATTTTTCATTTTTAGCCATTAAATCTTCCAGGAAACCTGCTGGCCAAGTTTGCTAGGATATAAACCCTTTGAATTTACAGTAAAACCATTATAATTCATAATATGTAGCAAAGTCTAGAATCTGAGCCAGGTATTTCATGGAGCATATATTGTTGCACAGCATATGGCAAAGCACACAATGCAAAGTGGGCCTGTGACATGCGAGAACCAAGGAGGTAGTAAAATTATTCAGTACAACATGGGCAAGTCCTACCAGAGACACCTCAGACTCATTAATTTTTGCTCATTATATGTTATGAGTAGTTTTTCCCTTCTGGCCCCAAATAACACAGAGACACTGTATTAGATATAAAGCTGTAGGGCAGTTACTAGTTTCTTATCGGCTAGCTCTGTCTCATTTATTAACCCATTTCTATTAATTTAAGTACTTCCACATGGTCTTATCTTACCGGAGAGAGAGGCTGGCGTTTTTCTCTCTCCGTCCCCCATCTTGGATCTTCCTCTCTACTACTTTCTCTCTCCTCCTTGTCTCCTAGTCCTGTCTATCTTGCTTTCCTATTGGCCAACAGTGCTTTATTCATTAACCAATACAAGAAACATATTTACAAAATGACATCTCCCATCAATTATGCATTCAGAAACCTTTGATTGTTTCCAGTTTTTTGCAGCCCCCACATTCAGTTATGCAACTACATACAATGCATGATTTAAGACACTGAGTACTATATCACAAAAATCAATAAACCCACTACAAAAACTATTGATTCTTAACTTGCTTACAGTAGTATGAATAAAATTCATTCTATAACAATAAGAACTACTATCCATGATATTTGATACTGCTCAAAAATTGTCAGAAATCAAATAATGCATTTATTAATGTTAAGTGTCTGCTAAACATGGCAAGTGTCAGAGGACTTTATAAGCCCTCTATTTTTCAGAAAAGAGAAGCCTCTCAGGTTACATGGAGCAGATATAAGAGAGGCATTTTCAAGAGCCAAGTAGTATTCAGTTAACCACAACAGGCAGTTAAGTTAATCAGAGTTAGTTATGGAAATATGTCATTGGTAAAACATGGAATGTGTTTGAGATCCAGAAGGCAATGATGGGGCAAATGATCTTTAGAAACAAGTGCAAGAATAAAATATTTTAAAGATTTTGAATGCTAAATTTGAGTTTTACCTTGACAACAATGGGAAGCAGTCTAGGGAGGGTATTGAACATGGAGATTCAAAGTTCATTATAATATGAACCAGTGTTTTTAAATGTGTTTTATTACTACTTGGGTGTGGCAAGTCTAAGAGATCAAGGACAATTGCTACTGAAAGGATTAATTTGCTATGCTCACAGGTCTGAAAAGGAGGAAGCATGATACAACATGAGGATGTTGAGCAAAACATGTAATTACTGGGAGGAGGGTGCAGAGTTGCATCTGATTAACCATTAAGGTCAGCTAATTTGAATAACTTCATCAGGCTTTGAGATGTCAGTCTATTGGTCTGGTACCTAGGACTGTCATGTACAACAGATCGTGTCTTAAATGTGGGGAGAGACTATGCAAGGGCTATATAACGGGTTAGTTAATTTGAATTATAAAAAGCACTCTCAGAAGAATTGAGTCACTATCTCTCAGAAATTGGCTATAGACGTAAAAAGCAGTCAAGGCTGTAGGTCAGCAAGCCTCCAAATACAAATACATAAAAGTATAGAAAATAGATAGGTAGTTAATCTCAATGCACAGGGGCATGTCAACTTCAGCTTAGACATGTTAACAAACTATACAGGGAAGTTAGAACAACAACTTCACTTTAAAAAAACATTTAGGTATTGGAAAATATTGAAATATTTGAAATACTGAAATTTTGGAACCTCAAGAAGATAATATTATAAGGGTAAATTATCATAGCAATGGATGGAGACAATTATTAATAGTTGAAATATAAAGCTAGCTGGATAAATTTTCAATTTTAATTAAATGGAATGAAATACCAAAAAAACACATTATGTCATAATATATCATAAAATCAGTGTGTGGTGCATTCATTGTTTTCTCATTTTTATGGATGAGGAGACTTTAAAGAGATTAAGAGTTTGGTCAGGGTGTAATATCTGTCATACACCTTTAATCTCACCACAAGAGAGGCTGAGTCAGGAAGATGCCAGTGAGCTCAAGGCCAGCCTGATCTACATAGTGAGTTCCAGGACAGCCAGAGGCTCTGTCTCAAAAAACAGAAACAGATTAAGAGGGATTGCAATTCATACTGTCTTAAAATAGAGTGGTATGTGAAAAAATGGATGGTCAAAGTAAAATCTAACACACATTGAGCCCTTGGTGTGTGCAAATCAATTTTCAAAAGACTAGAAAATTATGTATCTGTCCTGAAATGTCAGGACTTGGGAAGCAGAAGCAAGAGAAGGTAAAAGTTCAAAGCCACCCAGTCTACGTAGCAAATTCCAATTCAGCCAGGACTGCATTGCTGGATTCTGCCTCAAAAATCAATAAAGAGGAAAAAGGGGAAATGATGTCTGCCCAGCAGAGTGAGAGTCCCTCACCACTGAATGTTTCCCTTGGACTGCCACAGCTGTACCACTTGAGAAAGTCTGAACTCAGACTCTACTTTAGACCAACTGAACCACAACAGGCATCCCAATAGCTCTTGTGGTGATTCTTACACATGTGATAATCTAATAAGTGTAGCACACCTGCCTTTCAATTGGATTTGAAACACAAGAAACACCTGCACAAGAAACACCAGAAACTGTGGTGGTGCTAAAGTACATGAGAGAGTAAAGCTGGAGATAAAGACTTCCACCTTAAGCTCTCGGAGGGAATAAAAAATGCTAGGAAGCAAACAGAAACAAAAGTAAGACAACTTGCAATAAAATCTCCATGTTTCAAAACCCATGCATATGATCATACCAGTGACTGTGCCTCAAAATTAACTATCATTCTTCATGCTGAATTCTACTGTCTAGTAAAACTTACAAATCCTCTCATTGTCTAACTCGCCAACCATGACATCCTTTTGTAGACTGGAACTCGATGTGGAATGCATATTGTCCTCATTCCCCTCATCAGTGAAACCCAACACTGCTGAAGTACAGTACATAATACGTTCAGATAAATACACTCAACATCATTTAAACCCACCTAAATGTGTCCTTGATTCCAGAGAATACCCTGGTTAAATCTCTCAACCCAACCTCTAATAAATATATGTCTGACAGTCTTGGAGAACTGGATAATGTGGCACATGAACAAAGAAAGAGAAGATCAAGGAACTGAGACTGTAGAATAGTTGGAGAGCCATTGAAGAATAAAAGTCTCTGAAATGTGGCTGTAAAGGAATTTTCTGGATAGCTCTTAGCAAATACTTTTGCGGAAAAAAAATAGATTCAATTATTTCTAAAACTGTAAACTGAGGAAGCATCACTGTGAAAGATATTTGAGATATACTTTAAAAATCATAATAATAAAAAGTAGGGTTTTTTCCCATAAGCAGAAAAGGCTACACAGCTACTAGAATGAATGAGCAAAGTATTAGTGTGAAAGTGAAGTCTGGCTTTCCGCCCATAATAAACCCACAGTCAAAGCAAATTTATAACCACTTGCTCCTCTCTATGTGAGAGGAAGAGCCAAGCAATATATCTTTTTTGTGCTGAGACCTTAAAGATCAGCTTTTAACCTAGAGTGGGTTTTTATGGCTGAGTTATAAACATTCGAGAACTAAACCTGACAGTTCCTTGAGGATTGTCACAGTGCAGACAACGCTTCAGTAATTTCAGCACATTTCAACTTCTACTGAATACTGTGCCTTGAACGTGATAAGATTTGATTTTATCTGTATAAACAACATGAAAGGAAGAACAGAGGCTAAAATTGCATGATGAGTTGAGCCTATAGAGCCAGCCACCCTGGCTGATCAGTGAAGGGTACTTTCATAGAGAGACTTGTCAAAATCCAACTAGCCATTCTTCTGCAGGATAATTGCTCCACTCTCATTACACTTCCCTTGCATCTGTGCAGGGATTATAATGGCCTTAAAATGTCAACTCTCATTTTCATGATAATATATAGCTCTGTGACGATTGTGTGCATTCACCTGCGTTATGAAACCAAATCCTCACAAAAATCTCACATGGTTGATATAATGGGCCTTATTATTGTCAGTGAGATAATCTAATTTCCAACATTTTACTAGGAGCCAATGTCAGGTTGTTAAAGTCAGACAATCATGGAAATAGGAGGGGGTGTTGTGTAAGAACAAGCAATTCAGATGAAATTTGTCTCCGGGGTGTGAATGACCATGTTTATGCTTTTAGATGCGTGATGTTATTGGAGCAGCAACAGCCAATCAGCACAACTTCCATGTCTGCATGGACCATATCAATAACTACATGAAAAAATACTCCATCCCTCAGAGTGTGCAATATCGAGTTCGGACGTGGCTGGAATATACATGGACCTCTCAGAGAATACTAGGTGAGCACAACAAATGATGGTTACATTACTTTAAACCATATTACACAATAAAAATTATGTGAGGTAAAAGAGGAGATCTTTGGATTTGAATAACAATTTGAAAAACAAATGATCTCTCAGATATTAATTTAATATGAATAATTTTTCTTAAATGTGGATACATATTTGAAGGCAAATCTTGGAATAAAAAGGTTAAATTTTACTCAGTGCCTAACAGATGCTAGGAATACACAATTTCTCACATTATTCACACACACACACACACACACACACACACACACACACGGGGGGGGGGGAAATTAGGTGTCATTGACCCCTTTTCAGAAGCAAGAATATAGCAGAGGCCCTAAGTGCAAACTTTGGCCAAGAACTCTTAACTGGAACTGAGCCCTGAATCTGCCCTCCAAACTCGTGATCTGTCTGTGACAGCTTCTCTCCCTGGGAGCACAGTATGCAAAAAAAAAGCACAAGCTTCCAGGTCATTTTCATTGCACAGCATGGTTCTCAGTTAGTTCTAAGAGACCATTATTTATCAGTGTTGTCTGCTCTGCAACTACAAAATTGGAGCTCAAAAAATAATTTTTACTAAAGCATATAAAGCAAGTTATGGGCCAGTTGACAATAAATTAAACTGTTAGTTTCTTTTATAAAATAATAAGAATTAATATTACTGAGATGTCAACTTCCTTTAGTGGAAATATAAGGTTCTCAAATCACAATTTTTCCTCAGAGAAGAAAGGGTCTACTGGTTCTGGCCACAGGACTTTCTTCTACCAATCTGGCACTGAGAAGAAACTACAATTTCCCAGAAAGATCAGAGCACCATGTCCCTTCTTTTTAGTCCAAAGATACCCATGAGAGCAATTCTAACAGGAAAAAAAGAAATACCACAAAGTGTGGCTCCTCGTAGCAGCTACAGACACTGACTCAACTCTGGCCTAGAGAATAACAAGAGACAAACAGCCCTCAGAAATAAGAAGCTGTACTTTAAAGACTAACTTATTTTAGATTGTGTGTATGTGTGAGGACCTGCATGTATTTATGTGCACTGCATGCATGCCTGATGCCTACAAAGGCCAGAACATGGCTTCAAATCCCCCAAAACTGGAGTTACAGATAGTTATGAGTTACCATTTAGATACGGAACTGAGTCCAGGTCTCTGCAAGAACAGCAAGTGCCCTTTATCACTGAGTCTTCTCTCTACCTCCCAAGCTATGTTTTTATATGAAAGATGGCATGGAATCCTTTGGAGACAGAGGTACGTGAGTCTCTGTGAGTTGAAGGCTAGCTACTCCACACTGGAAGTTCCAGGCCAGTCAAGACTATATAGTGAGACTGTCTCAAAAAAAGCAAATAATTTTTTTAAACAAAACATCCAAGATAATGCATCCTCATGAACCCTGAGCATATTTGATCTTAAGAATGGGCAATTTTTTAATTAATTTACTGTCAATCTGCAGGTCCATCATTTAAATACATATAGGAAAAATCCATAATGTATTCAGATTCATTATTGGGTTTATAAGCAACCAAGCAACAATAATTTAAATTTCTTCATTAGATTATGTTCCCAGCTGAGATTCCTACTAATTTGTTCAATCCAGCAAGTCTCTGAGTTTAAATTATTTTGGGTTTTTTTTGTTTTGTTTTGTTTTTTTCTATTCTGTCTGCAAAGTAGAAATGAACATCTGGCCATAGGATTGTTATAAAAGTTAAATAAGATCATGGACAAGACAGACCTCCATATGCCTTCAAACACCATCTACCACTCATTGCCATTTGTCATCCTTAGGCTGACAGGGCTGGCAGAAACAAGAGCTAGATCCTTTTCCTACCTCAGCCTGTTCACTAACCTTTGTCCCATAGCCATTAAATGTAACATCTTAAAGTTTCAAAAATAATGTTCTGGAATATTCAGTATGCCATTTGTAGTTAAAATACTTCATTCTGTCGGGCTGGAGAGATAGCTCAATGATTAAGAGCACTAGCTACTTTTCCAGAGGTCCTGAGTTCAATTCCTAGCAACCACATGGTAACTCACAACTATCTATAGTGGAATCTGATTCCCTTTTCTGGCATAAAGTTGTACTTGCAGATAGACCAGTCATATACATAAAACAAATAAACAAATATTTATACTTCATTGCTCTCATGAGCAAAATAGCATGATTGTGATATATGAAGGGCTGGGTTTGGTGGAATTACCTGTAATTCCAGCACTTGGGAGGACCCAGCAGGAAGTTTTCTATGAGTTCAAGGCCAACCTGGGCTTCACTACAAGACCTTGTCTCTCAAAACAAGGACACATCTGAAGCTCCAGTGCAATGAAGATGAAGGAGGATGGTCACTAGAACCCATTGGCCAACTAATCTAGACAGTAAGTTCCAAGGTCAGTAAGAGCCCCTATCTCAAAAACCAGAGTGAAGAGTAATCAAGGAAGACATCAATATCCACATTTAGCCTCTACACAAGCATACATGGCACATGTGCACACATAAATTAAAGACACAGTTGTGCATGAACACATACATACAGTCTTGATGGTAGGCATGTAGCTATTCATAATAAAGATACTGAATTTAAGATATGCTTATTTATAAAACATTTGCATTTTTGTTATTTTCACTTTCATTATTTTTCTACTTACTCTTTGATGAATTGTTTTACTAATTATTCTACTTTTGGTCCATGTGTTTATTTTTACAAAGATGAGTCCAACTTGTTTGAGAGCCTACCAACAGCAATGCGATTATCTCTTGCCATTGACACAAACTTCAGCATCATCAACCAAGTGGAGTTGTTCAAGGCAAGTACTTTTATAATAGAAAAATACAATATTAATTTATTGTAAAAATCTAAGTTCTCACTATATATGGAATTTGTGGGGGTTTTCTTTTTAGTTTTTATTACATTTTATTAATGTATTTGTTTGGTGTGCACATGTGGGAGATTTGGAGGGACACACATGTGCCAAGGTGTATATGTGGCGATCAGAGGGAAATTTACAAGAGTCAGTGGCTTCAGAAGGCAAACTGAGGTGAACATAGTTGGCAGCAGGTGCTTTTACCTCCTGAGTCATCTCACTGTTCTGCCTTATGTTCTAACAAAGTCAAAATAACCTGTATAGTTTACAAAAATCAAAAAGATTATGGGTCCCTGCTCAACAGACAACTTGCTCTTTAGAAGCCTCTCTGTTCTAATTAGTGTCAAAGAAGAGTTCTTCAGCCAAGTTCTTCAGAATATTCGTGCATAAATTTAAATTTAATTAAATTCCACTGCTCTGTCTTTGTTAACACGTGCATCACCTTCCATTTATGATTGTGCCTTAGTAATGTATTATGAATCAAGTTCCCAAGATCAGCTCTGCATTGGCCTATTCATGTAACTATTACTAATGCTTTAGAATTAGCTTCTTTTTTCTTTAAGGAAAAGTCTTACAGTATAACACTAGTCAGCGTAGAATCTGCAACAATAAAAATAAACCAATTTTAGGATGGTTTGAATGATGGTGTCACCATCAAAATTCATACTGAAATTCAATTTCTATATTAAGAGGTATGGCCTAGAGCTAGTGACTGAGTCATAAAATTCTATCTTTTTGCTATATGTCTTTTTCTAGGGAGGCATGAATGTTTATTCACTCCAGACAGGGCAATGATGACTGACAAAATGATTCTGCCCAAATATAGCCTAGGAAACCAATGAGTTTGTAGGATTTGCTTGCACAAGCATAGGTAAGGAGTTACCTGCAGAAGCACAGGTCACTCAATAGCAGCTGCATGACAAGAAAGTCTGCCCCAGCATCAGTGATGACTCCCAAAAGCTGAATCTCTGAAGTTCCCTGCCCAATGTCTAAGCAGCTCTTCTTCCCAACCAACTGCTTCCTGCTTATATAACCTTGCAGACAGGCTTTCTGAGCGTCATTGGTCTTACAAGTTCTGCGAGCCTCATAAGTTTCATTACCTTCTTTTTTGAGTACCCTCCTCACTCAAGGAGGAACTGTTGG
The DNA here is from genome assembly GCF_943737965.1 of Phodopus roborovskii. NCBI lineage: Eukaryota > Metazoa > Chordata > Mammalia > Rodentia > Cricetidae > Phodopus > Phodopus roborovskii. Next base: position 36,510,693 of record NW_026126525.1, on the reverse strand, counting down.
AATTTGCACAAACAGACTAAGATCTATTTGTTTGGAGTGATAAACTCCTGCATGGAAATGCCACATAAACAATTTCATTTCCTAACCTTGTGTTCCTGTGAGACATTCAAGTTAGAACAATAATTTAGACCTGTCCATATATTGATGTCTTTTAAGCATGATATCAATGCGAACACTGAATTCTAGCAAGGACAGAAAATAAAATGTAATCCATGCAGAAGCATATATCTTGAAATACAAAATTACTACCTCTTGTCAGAAGATGAAAGAATAGAAGCGGTGTGGTGAGAGTCCTAGGCAGAGTTACTCCAAAGCCCAGCCCAACCACTGACTGACTCTGTATGTTACTAGAAGCAGGCCTATATCAAGGACTCTTGACTGTGGTCATCTCTAGTTTTACATAAGGATTATGGAAAAATTATAAAGAGTGTGATGATATCCAAGTTGCCAGATGACACATAACAGAAAAGAATTGTGATGACTTTAAATTATATTTTTTTTCAATTAAACATTTTAAGCAATGAACAAAGCCAAAATTGACAGCAACAAGTGGAAAAGTAAAATTTAGAACTTACAAATCAAATTAAATATTTCAAATGTTAAAAAGCACACTAGTTCTTTAAGAATTCTTTTTATATCTAAAATGTTTACTGACTTCAAACTCTTGTCAAATCACAGGATTATAGATGAGATTATCCTAAATTTTTACCTATATAGATTTTGTGGTTTACTTAAACTACATGAAGTCTAACATATCAGGTCATAAATAATAAGTTTTAAGAGTGACACTGAATTTGAAACTTCAGCTATAAAGAGCATGAATTGAGGAGTAGGGCAACTGATATGACAGAAACCTCATCAACAGTTGCTTCTACAGGGGAGTCAGGGATGAACATATCAAACAGGAATGTGTCTATAGTACAAAGCACAGTTTCTGACAGAGAACAGTTGTGAGACTTCTCTCCCATATTAATTAAGCAGTTAACAGTTGTTGTAGGGAGGAAGGCAACTTAGAGGAGATACAGTTGACTCGGTGTAGCAACTCACCTAGTGCTCCCTAAGTAGCATAATTAAATTCTGGACAAAAGTGGGGTTGTTGTCATTATTGTTCATACTGCTGCTGCTGCTGCTGGTGGTGGTGGTGATAGTGGTGGTGGTGGTTGAACTAGCATCCCACTGTATAACCCTTCTGGCTTAGAACTCAACATATAGACTAAGCTAGCCTTAAACTGGTGGAGATCCATGGGGCTGTTTCATTTGATCTTTAATTCTAGAACAAATAGAAACAGACTGCAGTGTTATATAGCAGTTTCCTCCAAAATAAACCATGTCATCTTAGAGGGAAGATCATTAAGACCCAAGATGTTCTAAATGGAGATGAAACATTGCATCCTTCAGGGTAACTGTTTAAATCCAGAATGTCATAAACAGAAGTTTCTTAATACTCGGAAAGTAAAAATTAAAAAGCTTCAAGAATTTCTTTAAATTGATCAGCTGTGCTAGAGCCCCTCCCTTAAGCTTATATAAGCAATAAGGACTCGTAAGCTGTGCAACTTTGAAGAAACTCAGACAAGTTGAGCTTCCTAGACAGGGATGCTCCAAACTGCTTAGAATAATATTCTCAAACCTCTCCAGATACCCAGATGCCAGCAGGCTGTGAAGTGTGCTCCAGGTTTCCAACTTTCATGAGCTGTCATGCGTGCAGGGGTGGGCTTTAATGATGTAGCTGTCTTTTAGTCATTTCTGTTCCTGTGAGTAACTCACTCACATTTTTGTAAGTAACCCTAATAAAACTCATTGATTCACCAAGTTGAAGTTTGGTGGTGGTATCTGAACTGCAGTCTGCCATTTGATTCCCTATCTGGGGTGAATAGATGTTTATTCATATCTCTGCAGAAACATATAGAAAAGTTTTTTAATTACAATAGTTATTAATTCCAAAGAATGCTAAGTTACTATAAGGTAACTTTGCAGAGAGGTCCCTCATAATCTTTCAGTTCCAAAAATACTATCACCCTACCCATTGGTTTACCAAATCCTTGCATGTTCCCCAAGCACTCAGATCTATTTGGAATGAGATTGTCAAAGATAAGAATGAAGCCATTATTTACCCTGGATCTTAATGTAGATATATGTGTCTCCACAAAAATACAAATATCTGCCACTTACTCGGCACCTACCTTGTGGCACCATGTAGCAACTTCATTATTTCTTTCAGGAACTCTCTAGTTGTGGAATGAATCAGACTTTCCAGTTTCAAAAGTTGAAGATGTAACCTCTTGACCTCAGCAAATGATCACACTTAGAGATAAGACCATTAAAGGGCTGATTAAGCTAAAGGGAGTCAGTAATCCTGTGTGACTTCTTAACAAGAAACAGAAATGTGGAATATAAAGAAAGACACCAGGAGAGACATGAGAAGGATGAACATTTCAGACAGTGGAAAGACAGCCATCTACAAAACAGGGAGAGAGGGAACCAAAGATACCAAACCTGCAGACATGACCATGAACGTCTAGCATCCAGAACTCTCAGGACAGGGTTTTTTCTTCTTCAAACCACATAATCTGTCATATTTTGTTATGGTAACTATAGCAAACTAATAGACCCTTTTTTGTTGAAAATAGGTTCTTTTCTATTACAATATATTTGGAATATAGTTCCCCTCCCTCTGCTCTTCCTAGTTCCTCTCCATACCCACCTACTCCCTTTCTGTCTCTCATTAGAAAAGGACAAGCCTCTGAGATAACAACCAAACATGACAATATAAAATGCTATAAGGTGAAGCAAAAATGTTCATATAAAAGTTGGCCACACCAACCCAAAAGGGGGAAAAAGTCTTAAGAGCAGGAAATAGAGTCAGAGACCCACTCATTCTCAAAGTCATGAGTCCCATAAAAAATAACAAGCTAATAGCATTAGTATGCACACAGAGGAAATTATGTACCCTGTGTAGGCCCTTTGCTTGCTGCTTCAATTTCTGTGAGCTCATATATGCTTTGTTTTGTTGATTCAGAGGGAAATCCTAGTGTCTTCCATCCCCTCAGACTCTTACAATCTTTCTGCCTCCTCTGACTCAGGATAGCCTGAGCTTAGAAGGGAGGAGTTTGATGAGGACCTCCATTTATACTTTCTCCACATAATATCTGGCTGAGGATCTCAACATCTGTTCTCCTCTGCTGCTGGAGGAAGCCTCCCTGGTGATAACCAGATAAGGAACTATCTATGAGTATAGTGGAATAGCATTAAGAATAATTTTTTTTTAATCAGTTAGGTTTGGATTTACCCTTGGTCTCTAGGTTATGTAGTCTCTGGTTCCTGGTTACCCAAGCAGTCAGTTTGCAGAGAGTAACCCTATGTTTTTGCATCAGCCAGGATTGTTTATGGGACTTCCTAAAACTGAAACGTTCCTATCAAGCTAAGGACATGGTCAACAAGATAAAACAGCTTCCTACAGAGTGGGGAAAGAGCTTCACCAAGCCTGCATCTGACAGAGAGCTGATCTCCAAAATATACAAAGAACTCAAGAAACTAGACATCAACCTACCAAATAATCCAATTTTAAAAATAGAGTACATACCTAAACAGAATTCTCAACAGAACCTCTGCCCCAAATGATATGACAGACTTTGATGACTCCCCATGGAAGGCTTCACCCTTGCTGGGGAACAGAATGGGAATTTGAGGGGGAACAAGGGAGGAATGGAGGATGTGGGAACAGGTATTAATATGTAAAACAAGCTTGTTTCTAATTTAAATAAAAAATTATAAAATTATACATACTAGGAGTCCTTATTAGGATCACCTTCATAGACTACAGGAAGTTTCCACAGCATAGATTTCAACCCCATTCTCCTAGTGCTCCTCCAATTCCAGCCATCTTTCCTTGCACTCTCTCACTCTATCCCTTGTCCTCCAGCCTGATCCTTCCCACTCCCATCCCAACCCAATCCTTCCCACCTCTAGTCCATCTATAAAATCTATTCTCTTTCCCCTTCCAAGGGAGATTCATGAGTCCCCACTAGACCCTTCCTCTTTACCTAACCTCTCTGCATCTATAGATTGTAGCTTGGTTATCATTTACTTAATGGCTAATAACCACTTGTAAGAGAATACCCACCAACTTTGTCTTTCTGTGTCTGGATGACTTTTTTTTTTTTTCTATTCCCATCCATTTGCCTGCAAATTTCATGATGTCATTTTTAACAGCTGAGTAATACTTCATTATATATATATATATATATATATATATATATATATGTACAATTGAAGTTTTTATCATATACGTCTTTCACTTTCTTGATTTGAGTTACACCAAGATATTTTATATTACTTGAGGCTATTGTGAAACGTGCTTTCCCTGATTTCTTTCTTAGTATGCTTGTCATTTGTATATGGGGGTGCTACTGATATTTTTTAGTTACTCTTATACCTTGCCACTTTGCTAAAACTATTTATCAGGTGTAGGTAAATTTTTTGGTATCACTTAGGTATACTCTCATATCATCAGCAAATGATACTTTGACTTCTTCCTTTCCTATTTGTATACCATTTATCTCCTTCAGTTGTCTTATTGCTCATGCTAAAACTTCAAATATATATTGACTAGATATGAACAGAGCTGGCAATCTTGCCTTGTGCCTGAGTTTTTTTGAGAGTCTTTCCATTTAATTTGATGTTGGCTATAGACTTTTTGTAAATAGCATTTATTATGTTTTGGCGTGTCCCTTTTATCCCTAATCTATCCAGGACTTTTATCATGAAGGAGTATTGGATTTCATCGAAGGCCTTCTTGCATCTATTTGTTCATATCGTGAATTACATTGACAGATTTTCATACATGAAACCATCCCTGCATCTCTGGGGTGGAGCCTACTTGATCATAGCGATGGACTCGTCTATGTGTTTTTGGACATAGTTTACAAGTATCTTATTGATTTTTTGCATCTATAGTCATAAGGGAAATTAGTCTGCAATTCTCTTTCTTTGTTGAATCTTTATGTGATTTGATTATCAGGACAACTGTAATCTCATAAATTAGGCAATGTTCTTTATATTTCTATTTTGTGGAATAATTTGAGGAATATTGGCATTAATTCTGGTAGAATTCTGCCACAACAGAAGTCTGTGTCATTTTATTGGGGAATTGAGACCATTGATATTGAGAGATATTCCAGTAATTTTTTAATTGGTGCTGGTAAGGTGTGTGTGTGTGTGTGTGTGTGTGTGTGTGTGTGTGTGTGTGTGTGTGTGTTTGCTTCCCTTCTTTTGTTTACTGTTTTGCTGGTATGAGCTTACTTATTTTAATGTGTGTGGTTAATCTCCTAAGGTTGGAGTTTTCCTTCTAGTACTTTCTGTAGGGCTTCATTTGAGATAGATATTATTTTAAACTTGACTTTATCATAGAATATATATCTTATTTTCTCCATCTATTGTCACTGGAAGTTTTGTTGAGTACACTAATCTGGGCTGGCATCTGTGGTCTCTAACTGTTTTCAGCACAACTGTCTAGCCCCTTCAGGCTTTTAGAGTCTCCGTTGAGAAGTCAGCTGTAATTCTCAATTGATAGCTTTGCCTTTACGTTTACTTCATCTTTTTTCATTGTAGCTTTTAATATTCTTTCTTTGTTCTTCTGTGTGTTTATTGTTTTGACTATTAAGTGGCAATGAGACTTTCTTTTCTGGTCCAATATACTTGGTGTTCTGCAAATTTTTGTACTTTTATAGGTATCTCCTTCTTTAGGTTAGGAAAATTTTCTTCAGTGACTTTGTTGAAAACATTTCTGGTTCTGAACCTTTGAGCTGGGATTCTTCTTCTCTTTCCATTATTCTTAGGTCTGGCCTTTTCATAGTATCCCAGACCTTCTAGATAATTTGTGTCAGAGCTCTTCTAGGTTTAACATTTTCTTTTATTGGTGAATCAGTTCCTTTTATTGTAAATTCAGTACCTGAGATTCTTTCTTCCATCCATTGTATTCTGTTGGTGAAGTTTGCCTCTGTAGATCCTTTTCAAATGTCCATAATTCCCTCAGTTTGTGTTTTCCTTGTTGCTTCTATTTCCATTTTCAGTCTTGAACAGTTTTATTTGTTTCCTTCAACTACTTGTTTGTATTTTCTTGGCTTTCTCTAAGGTATTTATTCATTTCCTCTGATTGTGTTTTCCTGGATTTCTCTAGGGGATTTAGTCATTTCATCTCTAAGGACTCCTGTCTTCTTCATATGGTTGCCTTTAAGGCCTTTTTCTTGTGCTTCTGCTATGTTGTTTTGGGCCTGTGTCAGTACAGTACATGATGGTGGGAGCACGTGGGATAGAAGAAGATAACCTCATGGTAGCTAGAAAGCAGAGAGAGGAAGACTCAGGGCGTGGGTCCCAATACTCCCTTCAAGGAAACATCCTAAATAATCTGATTTCATTTCATTAGGCCCTAAATCCTCAGGAGTCCAGCAACTTCCACTTCTCTGAAGTACTATCACCTGGGAACCAACTTTTAACATGTGATCCTTTAAATGCATTCCGATCCTACAGCAGCAGTAAGGATGTAGGAGAAGTGTCATGAGAGTGATCCCTCCTCAGTGCTTCACACTTAGCATGCCAAAGACAAACACATGTGTGCTTCTCTATTGGTCAGGCCATCTCAGCACTTGGTAGGTAAAGGCAGAGAGATCAGGAGCTAAGGTCAGCCTCAACCACAGAGTGATATTGAGGGAAGTCTGTGATATACAAGATTCTGTCTTAAAATAAATAAATAAACAATAAATACTCAAAATGTTATGTACTTTTTCCCCTCTTAAAGCCTGTAGAAAAAAAAACAGGAGTTTCTAAAACTTTACTTCATCAATCCAGGTTAGTCAGTAAGGTTTTCTACTTTGACATGGAGCTATTGGTTTTGAAATAGCTTAATGATGAATTGTCACATTTTTTCCCCCATTAAAATGGCTGCTTGAAGATTCATTGTTATTTCAGGCCCAACCATGATTATTAAACTTATCAAGAATGATTCATTTCCATTATACTGGGTAATATTCCCTCTTTTGTGATGAGTTATTATTCTCACTTTGATTTTTAAATGTGTATATTTTTATCAAATTAAGTAGGGAATTCATACTTTGCTTTGGCCAATAAATTACCAAAAAAAATGGAAGGAAATTTAACAAAAGTTCTGCCATGCCACCTATTGGCTAGGATTAGAACTGCATATCTAAAAAAAAAATAGCCTTGCCAATCTACAGAAGTAAACTGGGAGACCTTGAAACATGAGTATATACTACCTACAAATAAAAACAACAACAACAAAACATGAAATTTCTGACCATTTGCTACTCTGGGACTCTGGGAAAAGTGCAGACCCCATCCTGTACAGAATACTGTACAAAGTGTGACATGTGACTCACTTATGACTGATGGTTTCTGAAAAATCCGTGGTTTGCTCAGTAAGAAATATCAGGAGTCATTTGCATGTGAGTGACAGTCACATCAGGAATAGATTGGGAATGGGAAAGTGACGCCTACACTCACACTCAGATTCCAGCTGTGGGGGCCTATTCAAGCATAGGCCATGCATCACTTCACCAGGGCCTGAAACTGGAGTGCTATAGGAAAACCGTGGATCGTTGCCACCAGCTTTGGTTTTACTGCGTGACTGTCAGTCATGAGGTGCTGTTACTAGGCTTCTCTCAAAGTCTGAGCAGTAAGCTCTTAACTTAAATGAATCCTGGTCCTTCGCATCCTGAGTTGCTAAGGCAGAAACCTGGCAGGGAGGCACCACCCGTAACAGCACGTATACTGTCTGCTCTTTAGCGCCCCGTAGGACACTTAGGAAAGTATAATTATTACTGCTGCTGAAGGGAAAAAAAAAACCTGAAGCAATCAGTTCACACCAGAAAAGCCGACTTCTTGGCGTGACCCTGCACTGATCCTAGAAAGATGAGTTAGATTTACCTTCAGGTTTCCATCTAACTGAGTACTTCTTACTTTTGGAACATGTAAAGTTCCTGGAAAAAACTATATTCCTAGTAATATCGAATCATTGACAGTTCTTAAAGGAAACTGCTGGAGAAAGATACTACTAGTGTTTACAAACATTGAGTGTGTATGGCTAGATCTCATAGGATCTAGACTCTGTGTGAATAAGCTGTGAACTTACTCAACCTTCTCTTTTTTAATGATAATGAAGTTTAAGATAGAACAAAACATTTCTCTTTACAGTAAGCAAAACCAAGTTGGTAAAATTCCTAAAGACCATTCATTGCTTGAACTTGGGAGTCACTCAAATTCACAGTGAATTAGAAATCAATTTAAAGATCCATTTCAAAGAAAACATACACAAAAAGTGTGTAGGGAACCTAGAAACAGAAAAGAAGGAGCCCCAGAAAACAACTTTACAACTGTGCTCCTGAATTTCCTAGAACCAATACACAACAGTTAGGTTATATTTTAAATAAAAAGTGGGATTTTCCACACCTCAATTCACATCTCCAGAATCTTTACATGAATATTGAACTCAATTTTTAGGCAGCACTAAATTTCTCATTGTCAAAAATGAAACCATTTCTCCCATGAACGATGACATATATGACCCACACCCTACACCAGCTCTTCAGTGGTGACCAGATCAATGGGGGAAAGGGTCAGGTAGTCTTGGAGTCTGCCCAGTAGACATTGTTTGTGCTGTTTAAGTAATACAGCCATGCTGGAAATCTTGTGGAATCACAGAAGTGGGAAATCAAATCTAAAGACTCTGTTGAGGTAAATGATGATCCCATCTTGACCACTGCTTTCTGGAGATGCTACAAGAAAATCCAGGAGACATTTATTGCCTGGCATGACAAAAAAAATCCAAGGAGATGATCAAAGGGCCTGAAAGATGAGGCAGGGAAAGACAGGATGCCTACACCCATCCCATAGGTAAACAGAGTAGAAAATGTCAGCTGTACAGAGCCTACCATCAGCCTTTTTTTGCACTGCCCCAACTATAAGGCTTAAAAATAAAGTTACCATGTATGCTTCTTAGCTTTTTGCCAAACTGCACAGGCTAGAGCTATCTAACTAGAGTCAATGGAGAAACTGCCTCTATCAGATTGGCATGTAGGAAAATCTATGGGGAAATTTCTCATCTAATGATTGATGTGGAAAGGTGCCAGTGGGGGGTGGGGGACAGTGGCACCCCTGGTATAGTGGTTTGAATAAGAATGGTCCCCCAGAGGCTCATACATTTGAATGCTTAGTCATCAGGGAGTGGCCCTTTTTGAAAAGGATTAGGAAGTATGGCCTTATTGAAGGAAGTGTGTCACTGGGAGCAAGTCAGGAAGCAGTGTTCCTCCATGGTCTCAGCTTCGCTTCCTGCCTCTGGTCCCTGCCCTACTTCTAGAGCTCCTGACTTGGCTTCCCTTGGTGATGGACTGTGATTAGTACATGTAAGTCAAATACACTCTTTCCTCCCTACCTTGCCTTTGTTCATGGTCTTTTTCATAGCAATAGAAAGCAAAATAGGACATTATGTCTTTCCACAGTAGTAGATCAGGGTTCCATTTCCAAACCTGGGTTCAGTATAGACTAAGAAGTAGCTAGCCCTTGTGATATTTATTGTCAGGTTCACTGAATGTTTGCTGTTCAATAATACACTGAAATAAGCCCACCCATAAATCCACTGCAAAACAGATGGAAATTGTAAGGCATTAAGGAAACTGTGCCCTGAGCTACACAGAAGAAAAATCCTACTAAAGAAGAAGAAAAAATAGTTGGTGATTTTAAAGGCCACAGGAAGCATCTGCCTGGTCCCTCTGTCCTCTTATTCCATAGAAACTATTCTGGAGTTCAGTTATGTCTCTTAACAGCTTTTGGAAACACTTTGGTCTCTAAACGGAAATTATCAGTAAGTAAAAACAAAAGTGCACTATCTGTCAAAAGCCTGTTTTGACTCCTGGAGCAGTAAATGTAAATATCTTTAATACATTATATATATATACTTATTATTTCAAGAGAAACTTTGAATATGTGGGTACTATTTTTTTCAATCCCACTTTACAAGTCCCTATGCTATTGAGTTTGGGCAGTTTGTCACTGGTAATGAAAGACAGCTGGTTAATGAATGCATATGCAACCAACCTCCTGCAAGCTACAAGTACATGTCTAATACTACCCCATGGTCACAGACAAGAATTTGTACTGCTGCCAAAATTGCCAAATAACCTAAATAAAATAGAACTTCAGCACAAAAAAGGAACAAAATGGGAAATTCACCAACAGTGGCTCCTCTTGAATTTCTACAATCTGAAAACAACCTGATGACTTCTATCAAAGAAAGTCACACAGAAAAGGGAAAAGAAATTAACGCATGATGCAATTCTTTTTAAACATATAATAATGGAGTGGGTAAATTGCTTGCCACAAAAACTACTGGCCTAAAGTTCCAGTCCCAGAACACACATGGCAGAACATGTTAGTTATCGATCTCATTATCAGAGAAGAGCATTTAAGGTAGCCTCTCCACTGTTACTCAGATTGTTAATTGGGATCATCCTTGTAGGTCTCTGGACATTTCTCTAGATTCAGTTTTCTCTTCAATTATGGTATCTCTCTCTCTCTCTCTCTCTCTCTCTCTCTCTCTCTCTATTCGTCCTCCAATCTTCCTAGTCCCGCAGGTTCTCCTCTCCCCCCCCCCTTTCTTCTAACTCCCTCTCCACTCACTGCCCTCCCATTCCCAATATTCTCAAGAGATCTTTTCCTTTCCCCTTCTGTGAGGGACCTTGTATGAATCTCTTGGAATCCTCCTTGTATCCTAGTTTCTCTGGCAGTGTGAATTATATAGGCCGGTGATCCTTTGCTCTATGTCTAAAATCTATATGTGAGTGAGTACATACCATGTTCTTCTTTTTTTTGTGACTGGGTTACCTCACTCATGATGGTTTCTTCAAGTTCCATCCATTTGCCTGCGAATGTCAACATTACATTGTTTTTTTTGTTTTTTGTTTTTTTTTTTTTTTTCGTGCCGAGTAGTATTCCATTGTGTAAATGTGCCACATCTTCTTTATCCATTCTTCAGTTGAGAGGCATCTAGGTTAATTCCAGCTTCTTGCTATTACAAATAATGCTGCTGTGAATATAGTTGAACAGATGCCTTTGTTGCATGGATGTGGATCATTTGGGTATATGCCTAGGAGTGGGATTGTCAGGTCCTGTGGTAGAATGATTCCCATTTTCCTGAGGAACCACCATACTGATCTCCAAAATGTCTGTACAAGTTTGGACTCCCACCAGCAATGGAGGAGTGTTCCCCTTTCTCCACATCCTCTCCAGCATAAGCTGTCCTTGGTGTTTCTAATTTTAGCCATTTTGACAAGAGTAAGATGATATCTAAAAGTTGTTTTGATTTGCATTTCCCTGATGGCTAAGGATGTTGAGCACCTTCTTAAGTGTCTTTCAGCCATTTTGTATCCCTCTATTGATAATTCTCTATTCAGTTCTGTACCCCATTTTTTAATAGAGTTATTTGGTGTTTTGTTGACTAGCTTCTTGAGTTCCTTGTACATTTTGGAAATCAGCCCTCTGTCAGATGTTGCTTTGGTGAAGATCTTTTCCCAATCTGTGGGCTGCTGTTTGGTCTTGTCAACTGTGTCCTTTGCCTTAGAGAAGCTTCTCAGTTTGAGGAGGTCCCATTTATTAATTGTTGATCATAGTGTCTGTGCTACTGGTATTATGTTCAGGAAGCAGTCTCCTGTACCAATTTGTTCAATGGTACCTCCCACTTTCTCTTCTATGAGGTTCCGTGTGGCTGGATTTATGTTGAGGTCTTTGATCCATTTGAACTTAAATTTTGTGCATGGCGATAGACATGAGTTTATCTGCAGTCTTCTACACATCATCCAGTTGTGTCAGCACCATTTGTTGAAGATACTTTCCTCCTTCCATTGTATAATTTTAGCTGTTTTGTCAAAAATCAGGTTAGTGGGTGTGTGGGTTAATATTAGGATTTTTTATTCGATTCCATTGGTCTACCTATCTATTTTTGTGCCAATACCAAGCTGTTTTCAGGACTATAGCTCTATAGTAGAGCTTGAAGTCGGGGATGGTGATGCCTCCTGAAGTTCCTTTATTGTACAAGGTTGTTTTGGCTATCCTGGGTCTTTTGTTTTTCCATATAAAGTTGAGAATTATCCTTTCAAGGTCTGACTCTTATTCTGCCCAAACATGTTAATAGAGATTCATATTTCAAATAGTCCAAATGGTCCTTCTGGGAAACCCTAAGGAAGGCTTTGGGAACTGTTGATGTAAATGCTTGTGTCTTCTTGCTGCAAAAAGGACTAATCAGCTGCTTCTCTATTTTAGGGCTTATCTCCTAGTTAGTTTAACAAGCCCCCATTGATTTGTTCTCCTTGATTGCCAGTGAGCTCACCTGATGGCAAGAACAGGAATGGTAAAATGTATGCCTCTACAGAGAGGGATCTTCTCTTTTACTAACATTTTAATAAATAACAATTATTAAAGTCCCATCTGTTCTCACAGCCAATCTCCCTTCTTCTTCCCCAGAAGGTGCCACTAAGATACATACTTTTAAAATATCTTTACAAAAAATATTTTTTATAATTTTGTTAGACATAAATCATAAGAGATTAGTTTATAAATTTATTTTTCATAAACTAATAGTATAATTAATATACTTCCTATTTTCCTTTGTGTAAACTATACTATTTGAGTAACTATATAAAAGCATATATGTAGTTTATTTCAACCCCTTTTTTGATATTCAAGCCTAAGAATTCTTACCATTTATGCCACAAACATAAGGGCTCCTAAGTGTTTAAAAAAAAGAAACACTACTATGGATTAAATCACATATTGACCCCCACATACTGATAGTGGAAGACTTCAATATCCCACTCTCACCAAATGACAAGTCATCCAGACAAAAGCTAAACAGAGAAATGCAAGAGTTCACAGATACCACAAACCAAATGTACCTAAGAGATATTACAGAAGCTTTCACTCAAACACAAAAGAATATACCTACTTCTTAGCATCTCACAGAACTTTCTCCAAAACTAACCAAGTCTCAGCCACAAAGCAGGTCTCAACAGATATAAGAAATGTGAAATAACTTCCTGATCCCTATCAGACTACCTCATATTAAAGCTGGGTATCAACAGCAAAAGAGAAAGCAGAAAGACTACAAACTCATGAAAACTGAACAACTCTCTACTGAATTAAAAATGGGTCCAGACATAAATAAAGAACATTTTTCTAGAACAGAATGAAAATTAATACACAACATACCCAATGCAAGCAATGCTAAGAGAAATATTCTTAGCACTAATTGCCTTCATAAAGAATTTGACATCTCATACTACTAGCAACTTAACAGCACACCTGAAATCTCTAGAACAAAAAAAAAAAAAAAAGAAAGAAAGAAAGGAAAAAGAATACTCAAGAGAAAAAGATGACAAGAAATAACCAAACTGAAGGCTGAATACAAACAATCAATGAAACAAAGAGTTTGTTCTTTGAAAAAACTCAACAAGATGAACAAACCTTTATTCAAACTAACTAGAAGACACAGAAAGAATATCCAAATTAACAAATCAGAAATGAAAATGCGTACATAACAGTCACTAAAGAAATCCAGAGAATCATAAGGACATGTTTCAAAAAACCTGTACTCCATCAAGATAAAACACCTAAAAGAAATAGTTTTCTTTACAGGTATGACTTACCAAAGTTAAATCAATATTATATAAACATCTTTAAAAGATCTAGAGCTCCTATTGAAATAACAGCAGTCATTAAAAGTCTGTGGACCAAAAAAGGCCCAGGGCCATATGGTTTTAGTGCAAAATTCTACCACATTCTCAAGTTATTCCACAAAATAGAAACAGAAGGAACATTGCCAAATTCATTTTATGAGACCACAGTTACTCTAATATCCAAACCACATAATGACTCAACTAAGAAAAGAACTACAGATCACTTTACTTCATGAACACAGTTGCAAAAATAATAAAATGCTTTCAGAGGGGATCCAGGAACACAGCAAGATCATTGACAGGATCAAGTAGGCTTCATCCCAGAGATGCATAGATGGTTAATATATAGAAATCAGTAAAAGTCATCCACCCTATGAACAAACTAAAAGAATAGAAGACCCACATGATCAGGTGTTTGCCAAAATCAAACACCTTTCATCATAAAAGTCCTGGAGGCATTGAGGATAAAAAGGATATACCTATTTTTTTTTTTTTTGTTCTCCTCTATTCCTCCCCTCATATTCTCCTCTCCCCTCCTCTTCTCCTCTCCTCTTCTCCCCTTCTCTTTCTCCCAAACATTAGTGGATAGGCTACCCTAAATGTCCTTCCCTGATAATGAGATTAATAAGTACCGTATATGCCATCCTAGAGCCTTCATTCAGTAGCTGATGGAAACAGAAGCAGACATCCAGAGCTAAAGTACTAGAATCCAGTTGCAGAGAGGAAGAAGTGATGAGTGAAGGCGTCAAGACCAGGCTACAAAAACCTACAGAAACAGCTGATCTGAACAAGGGGTTGCTCATGGACTCCAGACTGATAGCTGGGAAACCAGCATAGGACCTACCCAGACCCCCCTGAATGTGGGCCTCAGTTAGAAGGCAGTCTATGGGACCTCTGACAGTGGAACGAGGATGTATCCCTGGTGCATGAAAGGACCTTGGGAGCACATACCCCATGGAGGAATACTCCCTTAGCCTAGAGGCATGGGGGAGGGCCTAGGCCCTACCCCAAATGATTTGACTGAGTTTGATGATCCCTCATTGAATGCTTCACCCGCTCTGCAGAGTGGATGGGGAATAGAATGGGAGGGGGCCTAGGGGAAAATAGGAGGATGGGAGGGAGAGGAAACTGGGATCGATTTATAAGAAAAAAATAAATAAATAAAATGAATAGAAAAAAAGGGGGGCTATACCTAAACATAATGCAGCATGCCTATAGCCAACATTAAATGGAGAGAATCCCAAAGCAATTCACTAAAGTCAGGAACAAGACAAGGCTGTCAACTCTCTCCATATCTAGTTAATATATACTTGAAATTTTAGCATGAGCAGTAAGGCAACTGATGGAGATCAAGGATATAAAAATTGGAAAAGAAGAATTCAAAGTATCATTATTTGAAGATGAGATAATAGTATACAGAAATAATCCTAAAATTTCCACCATATGCTAAATGTATAATAAATACATTTAGCAAATTTTAGATACAAGATTAACAACAACAACAACAACAAAATCAGTAACCTTCCCCCATATGCAAATGGCAAACAGACTGAAAAAGAAATCATTGAAACAATGCCTTTCACAATTACCTCAATTAAAAATATGTTGGCGTAACTCTAACCAAGAAAGTGAAAGGCTTGTATGATTAAAAACTTCAAGTCTTTAAAGAAATAAATTGAAAAAGGTATCCCAAGATGGAAAGATCTCCCATTCTCCTATATTGATAGGAGTAAGAGTGAAAATGGCCATTCTACCAAAAGACAATCTACAAATTCAATATAATCCCCATAAAAATCCCAACACAATTATTCTTCACATACCTTGAAAGGACAAGTCCCCACTTCATATGAAAAAAAAAAAAAAAATAGGACAGGTAAAACAATCCTGAACAAAAAAAAAAAGATCTGCTAGAGATAGTAACATACTTGATTTCAAGTTGTACTATGAAGCTATATAGTAATTTAAAACACCTGTGTATTAGCATAAAAACAGGCAGGTTGATTAATAGAACTGAATTAAAGACCCGGAAATAAATCTACACACCTATGGACATATGTATTTTTGTTTATTTGTTCGTTGCTTTTTATGAAGTAGCCATAAATACACACTTGGAAAAAAAGAAAACATCTTTAACCTTTAACAAATGGTACTGGTCAAACTGGATTGATTCTGCATGTAGAAGAGTACAAATAGATCCATATTTATCACTCTGCATAAAACTCATGTTCAAGTGGATCAGAGACATCAACTTAAAACCAACCACACTGAACCTGGTAGAAGAAAAATGGGGAATAGCCTCTAACTCAATGGCACAGGAGATAACTTTCTGAATAGAACACAGCATGGGCACTAAGATCACCAATTAATAAATAGGACCTCATGAAACTGAAAAAACTTCTATAAAGCAAAGAACCTTGTCAATAAGACAAAGCAGCACCCTACAGAATGGGGGAAGATTTTTTTTAACCAACTCCACATCTGATAGAGGACTAATATCTAAAATACATAAAGAACTCAAGAAACTAGATATCTAATTAAAAATGTGGTACAGATTTAAACAGAGATTTCTCAATAGAGGAATCTCAAACATCTGAGAAACACTTAAGGAAATTATATACCTCCACCAGAGAAATGCAAATCAAAACTATACAAAGATTCCATCTTACACCTGTCAGAATGGCAAAGATCAGTAGCAGAAGTTATTACTCATACTAATGAGGAGTTGGAGCAAGGGGAACATCCCTTCATTGCTGGTAGAAGTGCAAAATGTACAGCCACTATGAAAATCCATATGATGGTTTCTTAGAAAATTGGGAATCAGCCTATCTCATGACACAGATATACAATTCTTGGGCATATATGCAAAGTACTCTCAGTCCTATCACCAGGACATTTGTTCAGCTATATTCACTGCAGCTTTATTCATAATAGTCAGAAACTGGAAATGACCTAGATGTCTCTCAACTGAAGAATGAATAAAGAAAATGTACATTTATGCAATGGAATATTATTCAGCTGTTTAAAAAATAACATCATGAAATTCACAGGCAAATGAATAGTATTAGATAAAAGATCATTGTGAGGTAACCCAGACACAGAAAGACGAGTGGTATGTGTTCACTTATAAGTAGATATTAGCCACTAAGTAAATGATAACTAACAAAAAATCTATAGATGAACAGAGGATAGGGAAAGAGGAAGGGGTCTTGGCAGGGGCTGGTTGCTTATAAATATCCCTGGTAAGGGGAAATAGAATAGATTTTATGGGTAGACTGGGGAGGATGGTGGACGTTGGAATGGGAGGGATCATGCTGGAGGGAGATAACATGGAGAGATAGAGTTCAGGGAAAGATGATTGGAATTGGGGACATTGGGGGATGTCGTGGAAAACTAGTGCAGTAGAAACTTCCTGGAATCTATGAAGGTGATCCTAATGAGAATTCCTAGTAATGGGGGATACAGAGTGTTACAAGGCTTTCAGTGAAGGGACTGGGTTGTATTCAGTTGAGTTATTGGCCAGAGATGTCTTGTGGAAATTCATAAACAACCCAGGCTGATGCTAAGACAAAGGGTTGTTGTCTGCAAACTGACAATGGGCTGCATTGCCAAGGACAACATCCACACAACTCATTGAACATGGAGAAGGAGAGGTAGTACATAAATAGAGACTCCACTCCAGTCTCTTTGGTATGGGAAGGTACTCAAGAGGCTACTAAATTAAGAGAAACATGGACACTAACCCAGCTATAAAATGTTTGACAATCTGTCCTGCCCCCAAAATATGCTAGGACAATGTTGGCAGAGAACTTGTGGGAGTGACTGAACAATAACTGATTTTACATACACCTACTCCATCTAACAGAGAATCAGACACTAGATATCCCAGAGACTTAGGGTAAAACCAAACAAAACTAATCAAAACAAAAAAAAATAACAAAAAAATCAATAAAATGACTTCCAGTGATATTCTGCTATACTCATAGATCAGCGCCTTATTCAGTCATCATAAAAGAGGCTTCAGAGAACAAATGTAGAGACCCCTAGCCAGACATGTAGATCAAGAGTGTAAAGTAGAGAAGGTCTGAATCAAATACCTCCCCTCAGAGCTTAGGGAATCTCAGGGGAACTAGAAAGATTATAAGAGTCAGGGGAAGGGAGGGTTCTGCTCAGTGCTTAGCTGTGAATCTCTGCTTCTGCTTCCATCAGCTACTGTATGAAGGCTCTATGATGGCATTTAAGGTAGTCATCAATCTCATTATAAGGGAAGGACATTTAAGGTAGCCTCTCCACTATTGATTAGATTCTTAGTTGGAGTCATTCTTATGGATACCTGGGAATTTCCCTAGTTCCAGGTTTCTCCTTAAGCCCATAATGACTCCCTCTATCAAGGTATCTCTCTCTTATTTTGCTCTCCTTCTCTGTTCTTCCCCCAACTCAACCTTCCTGATCCCTCATGTTCTCGTCCCTCCTCCCCTTCTTCCCTCCTCTTTCTCCTCTCTCCCCCCTATGTTCCCAATTTACTCAGGAGATCTTGTCCCTTTCCACTTCTGGGGGGGGGGGGGGGTGAGGGCAGTCCACATATGTCTCTCTTAGGATCCTCCTTGTTTCCTAGCTTCTCTGGAACCAACCCTCAGCCTTAATCCACTGTTTCTCCTCTTCTGTTCTGAAAGGGACATGTTTCACATAGTTATCAAGTTGCAGTAAAGACTATAAGCACCTCTCATTATATTTAGACTAGGCAAGGCAATCAAGTATGAGGAATAGGTTCCCATGAGCCAGTCAGAGCATTGGAGATAGCCCCTGTTCCTACTGTTAGAAGTCTCACAAGTAGACCAAGCTATACATACAATAGACATATATGTAGAGGTCTTCAGTTGGCCTCATGCAGGCTCTCTGGTTCCAACCAATGTTTGAAGTGCTATATGTACTGCTTTCATATGTATCTTCCTATCATTATGGTAGAGAAAAAAGATATTTACATAAATTTAAAGTTAAATAATATCAAAAATTTTAGTAATGTTGTTTTACAAAAGAAAGCTGTTTAGCAAATACTGTGAGTTATGAAAATCTGAACATGCATATGCATAATCTTTAATAGCTGTTGTTAATTCAGCACCATGTAAAGTTTCATTTATGAGTATTTTTATAGACATTTTACAATTTAGGAGAACAAGAGCATGATTGATTTCTAATAGGTATGAGAGACAGAACTCACCCTAAATATTTCTTCATCAAGTTACAATCTCTTGATATTAGTATCTTATTTTCTATAGAGTTTAGAAAAAGGCAAGTCCATATCCATTGCAAGTTAGCATTTAGTGAGGAAGACAGATGTCTATTAACTATTTACTTTTAATACTTTTAAAATAATTTAGGATGTTTACTTTTGTTCATGTCTGTAAAAGTATTGTTCTCCTTATATAGGGTTGTGACACACAGATGATTTATGACCTATTGCTAAGATTGAAATCCACTATTTATTTACCTGGTGACTTTGTCTGCAAAAAGGTGAGTGCATACTATTTTCAAGTGCACAGTTAATAATGCATTGGAAAAATGTGAACATAGGTCAATAATTTATTTGAAATAAAGTCTGTCCAGAGTGACTTCTATATTATATTCTGCAAAACAACAATAAAGGCTCAGAGTTCAAAATGAAACAAAATAATATAAATTCCATTGCATATGTCATAGAATAGACATGTAGGTAGACTGTAAAGGTATTTGAAAAGGTGTAAATAACCAATCAAATACACAATCAAATTTAAATATTTTTAATGAAAAACAAAATATAGAAGTGATAGGTACTTTTGCTTTTTCTGCTTCCATCAACAATGTGTTATTTCAATTTTGCCCATACAGTTAGTAGATAATCAATGCCAAATTTTTAAATTATGAATTTTATGACTATAAAAGTATTACATGTTTATTATGTCTTAAATAGAAAACATATAAACCACAAACATGAAATTCTATCATGAAGAAATAATATGTGCCCATATATTGTGCCTGTCTTTCTATACAGATTGATGTGTCTCACTATGTTGGCCTGGTTGGCCTGGAATACACTATATAGGCCAGGCTATCCTGCAACTCATAAAGAATCTGCCTATCTGCCTCTCGAGCATTGGGATTAAAGGTGTGTGTCAGCACACCAGTCTCTGATCGTTATCTTAATAATTAAGAACGTGTCTATAATCAGAGCACTCAGGAAAGGCTGAGGCAAGAAGAACACAAGGTCAAGGTCAGCAGGAGCTACACAGGGAGTTCATTTACAAAGCACATTTTTTTTTCAAAACAGAGAGAGAATGAGATGCAGAATTGTATATCTAGAGAAACTAACACAATGTTGATGTGAACAAATTAAATTTAAAACTGCGACATAAAATTATGTGTGTATGTAACATTAAAGTAAAAGTAAAATGTCTAGGAGGACAAAGGATACTCACAGCTGTGATACAAAAGAAATGGAAGGTAGATGGGTATGGTAGGATATGTTCAACATGTCCTATATACTTGTATAAAAATTTTTAAGAAACAAATAAAATTTAAAAGTAAAGGAAGGTGAACAATACAAAAAAATTGGAGATGACCTGAGGCCTTGGAGAGTTCACAAGTGGGTGTAGATAAAAAGCACTTACTCCATTCCAAAATGGTGCAGATTGAATACCAGGTTATAGGACAAAAGCAGGGGCAGATGCTGGGATACTTCCTGAAGAAGCCTATGATAACTCTTGGGAGGTAAACTAAAGTGGTCCCAGTATTACCTGAGTATGGAAAAGAACTAGTTTGAGTCAAGATAGATAGGAAAGAACTTATGTCTACAGGATGAATGTAGAGAACTACAATAAGACATTTGTTAAAACAATTTCAATTTATTTCAAAAGCTAGGGTTTTTGTTTGTTTATTTGTCTTTTGGGGGGGTTGTTGGGTTTTTCTTTTTTTTGTTTTGTTTTGTTTTTGAGACTAGGTTTCTCTGTATGGCTATGGCTGTAGACTAGGTTGGCCTCAAACTCACAGATCCTCCTATCTTTTCCCTCCCAAGTGGTGGGATTAAGTTATACACCAGCATTGCCCAGCTGCAATAAGCAGTTTTTAATATTCTGGAACAAACCAAACAAAGTCCTTCAGGGGTTTACAATCTAGTACTAAGGTGTTCAATTCACAGTATGTCTGCATCATGTGAACAAAGGAATCTGGGCTCCACACCTAGACATTTAGCTGCTCCTGATGAACTCCACATATTAGCCTAAAAAAAAAAAAAAAGAAAGAAAGAAAAAGAAAAAATTCCATCTGATTCTAAAATACAGCCATGAGAAAGACTGACTTGATTGAAGAGAAAGGAAACAAAAAATTAAATTAAATGAATGCATAACTGTAAAGTGTGTTCATATATAAAGAGGAACAGAAGTTGGTAGAGGAAGGTGGAAAATTAAGGCACTTAGTTATATTACAAGTTGGGAGAGAGAAGTTGTCAGTTTGTCAGCTGTAACCTTTGTAAAAAATCTAAAGATAAATCATCCTTTAGTAAAAGAAAAGGAAAAGGAAATCGATGGACTAATTTTTTTTATGAGAAATTGCAACAATGATCTGAGAGGCAAGACAGAACCTGTCATATTCCAGAAATGGAAGCAAATGAGGGACTAAAATAGTGAGGAAAGACACAATCAAATGAGGTGTGAACTATTTCAAACACATCACATGGAGACATCAGCAAATAGGTGGAATCAATCAGAAGAAAGAATATGAAATTGGAAGTGAATGCCTGGCAACTGGAATATAATGAAAGCTGGCTTTGAGTGTTCAAAGCATGGTATGAAAAAGAAGGCTGAGGCTGTAACTTCGAAGACACCAACATCATAAAGATCAATGAGGGTGAATGAGAAACTGCAACTGAGAAGAAGGAGCTGTCAAAGATAAAAGAGGAAGGAGGGAGAGGTTCTAGCATACTGGAAACCAAGCACATACACACATAAACTCATCCAGGTAGAATACAGACTGGTTGTAAATGAAATAAAATCATGCTCATTAAAATGGGAGAGAAGGAAAACTGAAGACAGAAACGGCACAATTTAAGAGTTCCTTTGGGGGCAGTGTCACACTGGAATGGCATAGACTAAAACAGATTCAAGTTATTCCAGTGGCTGAAGGGGCTGCTTATTGAGATAGCACCCAGAAACTTTAGCACTTACACCTTGAAACAATGCAGATTTGCTTAAGAAAGTGTGAGATATGGGATGCAGCTTTCGCATTTCTAATTTTATCATCATATCAAATTCATCTGATAATAAAAACAAATGAGTAGATACAGATGAGGAAAGGAAAGACAAAGGTAGAGGGAAGAGTAGGCAGAAGGCAAAGAAGACAAGTCACTCTTTTTTGGTTTTGCTTTAGTTTTTAGGTTTGTTTTTATTTTTAAATGAACATTTGTATAATGCTAGATATTGAGGAGAGAAGAATAGCTGTTACTTGACCAAAGTTTAGGTAGCTGAATTCAATTTGATATTTCCTTAAATGCTTGCAGAGAAGGGGAAATAAAAAGAAGTCATATTCAATAAGAGGTTACCTAAATAACTGAAGCAATGGCCAGGTTCAGATCTGATATTCTAAACTTCAAGACAACTTAGGAGTTTTCTTGGGATGCTCTGCTGCCATACATAACATAACCACAGAGCTTTTCTTTTCTTTCTTTTCTTTTCTTTTCTTTTCTTTTTGTGTGTGAAATTTCATCTATTTTAATTTTTTTCTTATTTTACATATGGATCCCAGTTCCCTCTCAGTCCCTCTCCCTCCCCCTCTCTCCCTCCCTCCCATCCCCCCCAACACCCTCCTACCCCACCCCACCCCCCCAACTCCACAGGGAAGGATGCCTTCTAGGAGGGATTAACAAAATCTGTCAAATCATTTGGACTAGGCACTCCCTTCTGCCTCTAGGTTAAAGGAGTATCCCTCCATGGGGAGTATGCTCACAAAGTCCTTTTGTGCACCAGAGATACATCCTGGTTCCACTGTCAAAGGTCCCTTATACTGTCCAGCCCTTCTAACTGAGACCCATGTTCAGGGTATATGAGTCAGTCCAATGCTGGTTTCCCAGCTATCAGTCTGGGGGTCCATTAGCTCTGCCTTGTTCATGTCAGCTGTCTCTGAATCACAGAGCTTTCCATGTTGCCCAAAAAATAAATGACCCAGAGACAGATATTGGGGTTCAACCTGAAGATTAGGGAAGCAAAGCAGCTGGCCACTAGCTGTCACCTCAAGCTCAAGCTGAAAGGGCTAATGCATGCATGAGCTCTTCACTAAGCCTCAAACTGCTGCCTCTCAATGTGACTGGAGAATCCTGAGACTTCAATTTCTTCCTACACTACTTGACATTGAGCCTTCCTATCTGGAAGACTGGAAAATCAATGCCTCCTATCTTCAGTTTGGCTGGAGAATGAATGCCTGATCCTGAGTCCTTGCTCCTGTCTTATATATCTCTTATGAGTCCTGGGATTAAAGTTGTGAGATATAATTCTATGTTAGACTGATTCACTCTTGTGTAGATCTGGGTGTCCTTGGACTCACAGATATCTACCTACCTCTTAATCCTGAGTCCTAGGATTAAAGGTGTGTACCACCACCTCCTAGCTTCTGGATGCTGGGATTAAAGGTGTGTGCCTGGCTTCTACAGCTTGTGGCTGACTTTGCTTTCTGAATTCTTCAGCAAACTTAAATAATTCATAAATAATATATCACTACATTTTCAAGGCTTAGACATCTGAGACTTAATTGCCAAAGATCTCATCCAATATTTCTGCAGTGGGGTTTTGAGAGTTTCAGCCTCCAAAGAAGCTCTTCATGGTGCTAATGGTCAGTCCAGGGGTCACACTGTATCATTGCTCTTCTCTGATAAGATATCATGTATGCCATGATGCTCTCCACTGGCCTTGGAAATAGCCTCCCATAACAAGAATCCCAATTTTGGGGGCATACACACCCATTAACAGTTACCTTGCTCTATCTGAAGTGCATGCCTTTCAACTTTCTCCAAATTAGCACATGAAGCAGTCATGTCAGATTCGATCTTGCTTTATATATGCTGTCAGCCTCTGTTCTCT
Source organism: Phodopus roborovskii (assembly GCF_943737965.1). Taxonomy (NCBI): domain Eukaryota; kingdom Metazoa; phylum Chordata; class Mammalia; order Rodentia; family Cricetidae; genus Phodopus; species Phodopus roborovskii. Next base: position 36,486,860 of record NW_026126525.1, on the reverse strand, counting down.
TGAAGTGATGTCTACTTCATCTGAATCTAATTAAACTTGCAAAAAAAAAGTTTAAATTAACCCAGAATATGCAAGAGATAGTAGAGTTTGGACTCATTGATTATACCTGATCTCCTTGGGAAATTATCAAAATGATCATTAAAAATAATTAGAAATACTGAACTATATTTAAGTACCCATTATGTTCTTGTACTTCCAGTCAGTTGTAATAACTATCTTTGAAACATCATTCCATTCCAGCTCCTTGAAATTACTTCATGCAAGAAGAAGAACTATAATAATAGAAATATGACCCTGGCCTACTGATCCCTTCAAATGACTTTATTTTTTAAATTGTTCATATTTTTTCACTGGTTATTAAGATCTCAGTTTTGATACTGTACTCATCATTAGATATAGTATATCTGTATGTGTGTCAGGTGACATATGTGTTGTCAGTTTTAATGCTGTCACTTGCCAGCTTTGTATTTTTGCTTGAGACACTTAGCTTACTTAGCCTCTATTTCCAATTTCAAAATAAAAGAGGAAATAAGAGACATCTGTCATTGGGATTTTTGCAAGAATTAAATGAAGTACAAAATATTTTCCAGATTAAAAGTGCTGTGCTCTGAAGAAATAAATATGTGATTTAAAAAAAAAAAAGAGGAGCTATGCAAATATTCACTATCTTGATGATTTTTTAAGATTTATTTTTATTTATGTATATGCATACATTTCTGCATGAGTATATACTACATGCATGCAGGTGTTCAGGAGATCAAAAAGAGCATCAGATCCTCTGGAGCTAGAATTAAGGCAGTTGTGAGCCACCTAATGTGAGTGCTAAGAATTAACTGTTGAGCTAAGCAGTGGTGGTGTAGACCTTTTAAACCCAGCACTTGGAAGACAGAGACAGGCAAATCTCTGTGAATTCAAGACCAGCCTGGTCTATAGAGGGCATTCCAGGACAGGCTCCAAAGCTACAGAGAAACTCAGTCTTGAAAAATTAAAAAAAAAAAAAAAAAGAAAAGAATTAATTGCTGAGCTATCTCTATAGTCTCCAATTTTGGTAAATTTTCAAAGTACTCACAAAGGCAAATTATTAACATTGAAAGTATATCAATAGCTATAATAAACCCATATATACTTTAACTTCTGCTTCAACTTATATTTCATATAAATATATGTTAAGAATAAAAATTTTGGGTTTTCAGATATGAATTAAGAGGTGAAATTTCATAATTGTATACTCCAACCTGACAATTATAAAGCACTTGATTTTCAGAAAAATAACCCTAGGTATCACAGGACTTTAGAACTCCCAGAAACAGTTAAATTATGTTTTCTTCATTCATAAATAAGTGCCTTTTATACATCATGCCTTGCACTCAGCACTGGAACAAAGTAGACTCTGCCTCAGTTATGACAGAGCATAAACTATAATCAATGCAACTTAATTTGTCAGTATCCCCAACTGTATGTCTTTGCTATATACTATATATGAAGCTATAAATATGTTTGTTAAATAATGTTAAGTGATTCTAACCTACAAAAACTAAACATGCCATACAAGAATTGTATTAACAATTCTTAAATGGGAATGGAAATATAACTACTAGTTTAGACAGCAGGGACATATCAAAAAATCATTTTATTTACATTAAATGTTTAAAATAGCTACATATGGTTTTGGCAACTTTCCTATTCTATTGATATTAATTTGTATCTGTCTAGGAGGTACAAAATAGCATCATTTTTCAGGAACTATACAGACATTCTAAGAGGTCAATTGTTAGTTATTGCTCTGAATTTGAAATTCATCAAATACAAACAAGAACTTAGTGAAAATAATTGTACTGTCACAGTCTGGAGTAAGAGCTTCAAGGTTGCCTCTTTCCCAAATCATACCTCATTGACACAGGCAGAAGATAGATTTGACTTTGAATGGTTGGAACTTGGGCTCTTCTGTTACACTAAGCATCTTCTTTAGGGCAGAGCAGTGAAGACCAAAGGGAGAAAACTCAGCTGTCCATATCATGAGCTACATCATCTGCCCATGCCTCCTCCTGAAATAACACACTGACCAGTCTTTAAAAAATACTTTCACAATGATATTCCTTACTTCTTTTATTTGTATTTGCTCTTCTACAGGATCTTAGATTTCTTCATTTGAGTTATAATTGTTAAAAAATAAAATGACTACAATTTCCTTTTCTCATGAGGCATTTAGGGAGAAATTGGTAAGGAAATGTATGTCATCAAGCATGGAGAAGTCCAAGTTCTTGGAGGCCCTGATGGTGCTCAAGTTCTGATTACTCTGAAAGCTGGGGCAGTGCTTGGAGAAATCAGGTATTTACCTTGTAAATGTCTAAGCCCATCATTTGTCATAAAAGGACAATCGTAAGTTATAAAATATGTAAATTTCTACTGAAGTTTATCAAATGTCTGATATTCTGCTGAAAGTGTTGGAAAATCGAGTGTGTTCACATTTCTTTCACTTTTTAATTCTTTCTCTCAAAAGACAGCAGTTACATTCTTCAGTTCTGGAACCTAGATCAGTGCCTAGATTGCAAATGATGCTCACCCAGTGTTGAATTAACATGCATCTTAGTAAATGAATAGAAAGTAGCAGAGTTCTCTAACTGCTAGAAGACTTTGTTGGGCCAGCAAAGGGGTTTTGAGTAGATTAGTGATATGATTCTGAATGTGGCATTCAGTTGTCTCAGCCTAAAGCCCATTTTATCGACCTGTTGTCTTAGTTCCTTACTTGACCTTACTCTTCTTCATATCCTTTGTTTTACTAATCAGTTACAATAGTATATATCATAGAGGTTGGTAAATTAGGTTAATTTGTTTAAAATAATTTGTGTGTCTCATCTAATTTTTACTCAATAGCTATAAGCTATTCTCATCATTATTTCCTATTGGCCAGGAGAATATTCTGCATAGAATAGAATAGAACACAATAGAATGAATAGAGAAGTTCCCAAAGCAAGAATATAAACAACAAATTTAGTCATGATGTGAGCTAACACTTTCATGTATTATCGAATTTAAATGTATTCATTATTCAACAAAAACTTATTCACTAAGTATCTAGTACATGCTAGATTGTGCAATAGCACTCATAACTCAGGGAAATCACTCTAAGGAAAATAGTCAAATTGTTGTCCTTCGTTAAGGTAGGAAGAAATTGAGAAAAGTTACACAAATAACTAATATCACAAATTCACACTGTAATGTGTTATGAATGTACAAGATTGTATGAAACTGATAACAGAAGCTACTGTAGATCAAGTAGTTGAGGATGAACACTATATATAAAATATTTGCCCCGAGCTTCAAGGCAGTAAATAAATATGGAGCTGTTTAGATATAGGCAAACGCCTAAACATAGAACAAACTCATCTGGTCTATAGCCAGTTATATCAAGGAAAGACATCTTGGCAGGATGACACCAGAGGTTGAACCAGGACTAGGTTCAACCAAGGGTTGAAGGCCTTTTAAACCATAGTAAGAAATTTATGTTTTATTCTCCTATGCAAATACTAACCAGGCCTGACCACACTTAGTTTCCAGTGTTAGATGAAATCAGACATATTCAGAGTGGTATGGATATAAGTGTGCTAGTCTCAATATGAATGGATGTCAATAAAGGGTTTTAAGCAAAAGAATTTGGTATGATTTTAAAAGACAACTCCAACAGATTTGTAGAACAGAGACGAGAGACAGGTGAGAATATAACAGAGGAAATCAATTGCACACTAGCTGCAGTGATTCCAGTAAAAGATGGCAAAGTCCTGAACTATAAAGCTCATGCTTAAATGCTATTAATTATTTTACATTAAGAAAATTGTCACTTCAAGTTACCAAGTATCTTGACCAGAATAAGAGCAGCCATGAGTGACAAAAGTAACATTCTAAATTAAGTCCCTATGGGTAAGGGTCCAATGTTCTTACCATATCCCAAAGGCTTTGATTCAGCCAGCTTCCCAGCAGCTAAGAAGTTACAGACAAATTCAGGTGACTTCATATAAACACATGGGTTTCTGTTGGTAACATTGCTTTGTTTTAAAATAGTTTCCTCTTTCTTAGCAACTAGAGAGCCTGCACTGGAGACTTGGGAGAAAAACTTCTTAGACTGCCTAAGACATGTATTCTTAGTCTGTTTTCCATCATGTTCCTTACAGGAAGTCCTTTCAAAAGTAATTTAACATTTCTGTGATTTAATAATCACTGTTATCTGCAAGGCCATAAAATATACAATAAATCTAATCTGAAACATTACAAAAATTAATTAGCTGACCTTCCCAAGGGCTGTATTCTCTGAAAAGTAAAGCTTGTAAGTCCAAGTGCATTAATTGCTGATATTATCAACACAGGAGGAAATGGGCCAAGAATAGAACACAGGTGTTGCTGGTTAACACTAAAGTAAGCCTGCAGTCCTGACTGCAGCATCCTAAGTCCCTCTTAGCCACTTGGATCTCAAAAGCCTAGTTGAAACAGTAAGACAGACCTTCTGTAAGCCTGCAAGTGTCTCCTTGATTCGAGCAAAGGCAGGGGGTGGGGGTGGAGGGTGGGGTCTTTGCCTTAATTCACTTCTTAGCTGTAGCAAAAAAACAAAACAAAACAAAACAAAAAAAAAAAAAAAAACCTGATATGCCTGACTTTCCCAGATGCTCATGGACTTCACAGGCCCACATCTGTCCCGCAGCCCTAGGCTCCAGTCATGTATTCCAGATGGAGGCACGTTTTCCAAACAGCTAGACACTAAAAAGATCTTGTAATGGTGTTTACTACTCAGCAATGCTGTGTGTGACCTTTGTTTAAATGAGCTAAATCTAACACTGTCACATAACTTTTTTTTTTTTCAAACTTCTTTTTTCTTAGGAAAACCTAAGAAAGAAAAAGGTGTAGAGATTTCAAGGGCATTACATATTAATGCAAAACTGCACAGCTAAAATAAAGATTTACAGCCTGTCATGGAGAAAACCCAGACCATATTCCCAATTAACATCCACGAAGTACTAACACATTATGCTTAAAAAGGGAGTCACAGGCCTGCCTGTTCTGACTCCATTCTTATCCTCACAAGCATGTGCAATTTCAAATCTTATTTACCATATAGATTTAACCACATCTCGTCTGCCATTTTTCTTGAAGTGATTGAATTTATGCCCTTGTATTGCTCTTATGATTCCAGTAGGCTTCCTGCAATGACCCAGAAGTAAGAAACTGCTTCCTCAAAGGCCTCAGTGAATGAAAGCTTCCATACAAGAGGCCTAAATGTTTGGGTTGGGAGTAAAGATGAGCACATGGGCATCTGTTATGTTAGAATACCATTTCCTGGATGATTCCCACTCATACTTCAAGAACTGATTCAAGAGGTCCCTCTTTAAAGACATCTTTTCAAAACCCAGAAGAGATTGTAACTCCTTGCTGTTTGCTTCCATGGCATTTCATTTATTATGTTTCAACAATTACTATTAATTTGTAGTTAATTTGTTTAGACAGGTCTTTCAAGAGATTGGACTATTAAAATGTAAGAACTAGAAATTATTCATCTCTACATTACCAGCATTTACATGTAGTCTATACAGTACATAATAGTTTTATTTTTATCCTGGCTAAATAAAAAATAATGACAGCTCCAACCAGGTGATTAAATGTTCAAGTGCCACACAGGGGCAGTACATCTTTCAGATCTGGCAAGCATTTGAAACTAGTTTGTGTGTTAACTAATCCTTCACTGTAACAATGCCAGAGGTAATTAACTTGTAAATGCTTAGGGTCATGGGTTGAGAGTTCTTCTCCATGGTCAACTAGCCCTGTTCCTATTATCCCATGTTGACATGGCCAAGTTACCAAGAAAGGCCACACTGATGCTCAGGTTCTGGATCACCAACTTTGGCCATGGTGGCAACTGAGGTAGGTGCCTGTCATGGCTAGGACCACAGCAATCTGGGTGGTCTGCACTGTCATCAGTGGCCATGGTGTTGACTGGGCCAAGTTGCTGCCAGAGACTGTGTCTGGATCTGTGGCCCTACTGCAGCCAGGGTCTGCATTTGTGGTGCCTATTACCACTGGGGGGTCATGTGGATGCCAGAGTCAGTAGGTAGGGAATACCTGAAGTTGTGTTAGGGCATGAGGGTCACCCTGCAACCTAGCTGATGTCTATCTGAGTGGCCTGTTCTGGTACGTAGGGATATGGTGATATCAGAGATGGGCTTCTGATAAGGGCTATGTCTGGATCCATGGTCCTACAACAGCCAGGGTTTGTGTTGATGTTTGTGGCCAGTGGTGGCCCTAAAGGCCACACAGAAGCCCATGGTCTAGGCTGCAACCTGTGGCCATGCCACCACCAGGAACACACTGTTCCGGGTGGTCTGTACTATCACCTGGGACCATGATGTTGTCCATGCCGGTGTTGCTACTGAGGGCCATGTCTGAATCTGTGGTTCTACCATAGCCAGGGTCTATGCTGATGTCCTTGCCTCCTGATACCATAGAAGGTCATTCCAATGCTAGGGATCTGAATAGCAAACTGAGACCATGTTGGTGTCTGAGGGTCTTGCTGCCACCAGGGCCATACTGGTCTGAGTGGTCTATACTGCTACCAGGGCCATGGTGATCTCCAGGTTGAGCTGCAACCTTGGGTTGGCCTAACCTAACATCTACTCTATCTATGACTGGTCCTGAGAAACAATAGCTGCAGGATCCCCAATGACTCAGGGCAACAGCAGGATATTCAAGGGGAGTTTCAATGTTGGTCCAGTGATGATGGTGTGATGTGGTGATATATTGTTTATGACTTATTAAAACCACTGAGGATCAAAATATCAAAACAGCCACATTGGTTAGCCATAGAAGCCAAGCAGTGGTGGCACACACCTTTAATTCCAGCACTTTGTCCAGGAGACAAAGGCAGATGGAACTCTCAGAGTTCAAGGCCACTCAAGGCTACACAGATTAGATTAGTCTAAAAGAGTAACAGAGTTTATGTCTTCAATCATTGAACTCATGAGAGGTGTTTAAGACAGACAGGAACAGGGTCTCAGAGCTGGCATTCATTCTCCAACCACATTAAGGATAGGAAGGCATTGATTCTCCAGCCATGCTGAGGAGAGGCAGCAGTCTGAGGCTTGGTGAGAACTCTAGGAGACAAGATCAGACCTTTCAGTAGAGGTAAGAGCTAGTGGCTTGGCTGCTTTACTTATCTGACCCTCAGCTTGAACATCAGTATCAGTCTCTGAGTTTTTATTTTTCATGTTACAATGTGTGAAAGGCCTTGAAGCAGACCAATGGCTCATTTTCAGGTGCTGGTGGAGCTGATAGGACAAAAGGGTATACTGAGTGACACACCCCAGACCCAGTATCACTAGGATGAATGAAGAAGTGTTGGAAAGATTGATGAGCGAAATGGTTTTTTGTTTGTTTGCTTGGTTGATTGGTTGGTTGGCTTTGTTTATAATTGATTTGGTGGTGGTTTCTTTTTGTCATATACTAAAGGGGTGAGAGGAAGATATGGAAGGATTGGGGGGATAAACAGTATTGGGATACATGATGTGAAATTTCCAAAGAATCAATGAAGAATTATGTTATTTTTTAAAAAAAAAAATGCCTCAATAAGACCAGGCTATAGGCAGGACTGTGCAAAATTTTCTTAGTAATTGAGGTAGGAGAGCCCAGGCCATTGTTAGTGAGGCCACTCCTGGTAGGTGGTTATTGGTTCTATACTAAAGCTAAGCTAAGTAAACAAGGTATGAGAAACAAGCTAGTAAGTAGCACTCCTCCACTGTCTCTGCATAAGATCCCACCTCCAGGTTCCAGGCATGCTTGAGTTCCTGTCCTGACTTTCTGCAGTGATGGACTATGATGTGGAAGTCTAAGTCAAATAAACCCTTTATCCCTGTCTTAGTTCAAGTTTCTAATGCTGTGAAACAAAACAAAACAACAAAAACAAAACAATGAAAAAACCCCACTATGACCATGACAACTCTAATAAAGGAAAATATTTCATTGGGGGGGGGGCTGGCCTACAAAATTCTAGAGCATCTAGCCTGTCTACTTGTGTATTTCAGGTTACATGTTTTATAGAGGCATCCTGCTGTTATCTTCTAGTTCCTTAACTGGGCACACTCTGTCTAGCTACAGGGAACCTTTTGCACAAGAGGTTACTTCCACTTGCATACTTTTCCCACCCACCTCCCCCACCACCCACCTTTTCTCCATCTCAGCTTGTTTTGGGGGCTTCTTGGATTTCCCACTGGAGGGACCACCCAAGTCTCCTTGTTACATTATCTTGTCAAACTATATTCATTATTTAGACCATTTATCTTTTTAGCTGGATGTTCATTGGTACATTTATTTCATCATCACCACCCTCAAATTAGAAGTACCAGGACAGCCACTATGGCTGTTCCAACCATGTTCTCTCCCCTGGAAGTACTAAAAGGAGAGCTAGAATGCAGCCCACACCCCCCTCCTTGACCATGAGCCCCAGCTATTTGCTCTGTCCCACCTCTGTGCTTTTACTTTGTAAAAAGCAGAGGGCATTCTTCTACCTAAGATTTGGACCCACAATACCGTATATTCCCAGAAACACTACATTTCTCTAGTTTGCACAGACGCTGAACAGGCTCCCATGGTCTAATAGATATCACATGTAATTTATCCTACATTTGGCCCATAAGTGTGCATAATAAATAACTTGTTCATGATGTCATAGTCAGCCATTGCCCCTTGTCATTACTAAAAATAGCACTGCTAGATTGATTTATCTTTGTAAAATTACTTCATTTTTCTCTCAAGTTATTTCTTTCAGGTGTATTCCCCAAAGTGGATTAACTGGGCCAAAAAGTAGAAGCATTTCTATAATTCTTCAAGTATGTGAGCAGATAATTTTCACAAAACAGTGAACCCATGTACAATATAATTAACAATGCATAGCTCTTTTCCCATAGCATTGCTGACCTTGCTTTATTTTTTCCTTTGTTTTGAATTTTAATAGGTTGTTCTAATTTGCATTCCTCTAAATAGTACCCAGAAGAGACTAGGTAGCCAATAAATATTTGCTGAGTGAATTCCTTTGCTAGGAGCCAATTCATGATCATTAACTTCCACACTTCACTCACTTTCTGTTCGTTGTATCATCACATATTACAAGTTATTTAAAAGAATTAGGTGCTTTAGATTATTTGGTTTCTGTTCAAGATATTTAAGTACTGGCTTTTATGGTCAAAGTGTCCATTTTGGGGAATTATTTTCTATTTATGTTACCTCTATATTACTGTGAAAAGGTCAAATATTTTGAAAACTAATTTTGCTTTCTTCTTCACTCTGTTTATATTTTTTCCTGAACATTTTTTTAAGGAGAGGCACACCAGAGAAACATTTACATTTGTATTTTAATGCTTAATTGAAACATCTGTTATTCTTTTTTCTAGTTTTGTCTTCTTTTTATGAAAGGCAGATAATAAGTATGTGTGTTAGCAAGGATAAGAATACTTAATACTAGGAAACAAAACCCTGCATTTCCAATCTCAAACATGAACAAAACCCCAATTTAAAAAATGTACTTACACTTTTACCACACTCCCCATAGTGTGGTCTATAGCTGTACAGAACATTTTTTGCCATATCATATTTCCATGAACAATTACGCAATCACTACCATTTCCTACACACATGTTCAAATATTCTCAAGATCTCTCTGCAAATAACTCAATGTAATACTAAAGTAGGCTCTTTACTGCCATTTGGAATATATACTAAAATCATAATTCTTTTTATGTGTATGTGTGACTATGTCTATATACATGTATGCCACAAGTTTACAGGTGCCATGGAGACCAGAAGGTACCAGATTCTCTGGAGCTGGAGTTACAGGTAGTGATGTGTCACCTGACATGGGTGCTGAAAACCAAACTCTGAAAGAGCAGGAAGTGCTCTACACCACTCAGTGGTCTCTTCATCTCCAAGTCAGATCTTGACATACATTATCAAAACAGCCTGAGCTTTTCCTAATGTCTACTGACATAATGTGTGATTAAGAATAATAACCATGATATAATTTAATATCACTAGAATTTTCATACAAGGAGAGACCCTTGACTTGAAATTAGTTCTTATCTTGGTTTTTAACTCTGTGTGTGTGTATGTGGTATGTGATGACATATACATGATTGTGTAAGTGCATGTACTTGTGTGTGCTCATACAGAGCCCAGAACAGGACATTGGGCATCTTCCTTGTTCATTTTCCACATGACTGCCTTGAGACAGGGTCTTTCACTGAACCAGAAGTTTGTGTTTTCAGCTAAGCTGGTTAGCCAGTGAGCTTTCAGGATCTGCTTAGCTCTGTACTTTAGTGCTGGGGTTACAGTCACTCCCAGCCAAGTTTTGGTTTGTTTGTTTTTCAATGTGGGTGCTGGGAATCTAAAGTCAGGTCCTCATGTCTTCCTGGCCCAAAGCACTTAATGGATCCTAGACCATGGCAAGAGCCTACCAATGTTATCATTAAGCACAAAAATATTGGGTCTTAGTTTTGAAAATAAAAGCACTTTTAAAATTAAAAGCTTTATTTAAAAAAAAAAAAAAAGAAAGAACTTTTTTTAGTCACCATGATTCCAAAGGAACAGGCTAATGTATTCTCAATTGGTAACTGTTTTATTACCAAAGTACCCTTGTAAAATATTCCTCTGATACTTAAAGGGACATTAATATAAAGGACACAAAGTGATACTACATGTTATTCTATTTCTCTGTACTCCTCCTTAGATATTTACCCAGATTCATTCTTTGTTTGCTTGGCTACAGCCAATTCAACTCTGAAATCAAGAGCTGGCAGAGAAAACTGAACCAGATAGTTGACAGCTGTGAAATCTAAACTAGCCAACTTTGTTAAAAATTCAAGTGCACAGGAATTCTTCTATATATATATATATATATATATATATATATATATATATATATATTTTTTTTTTTAATCTAGGCTACCATGTGCTTGTCATTTTAGCAAGTACTTGATGAATATCAAAGTATCTGCAAAGAGCAAGATAGCCAGGCAGAGTTGACCCCAGAACATCCTCTGTTGTTTGCTCACCAGCAAAAGTTTTGTGAGAATTTATTCTTAGTCAAGTTGGAAAGTTGTCAGGGAACAAAGTGTTTCCTTACAAGATTGACAAAGTCCCAGGAACAGTCCACAAAGGTGATCTGAGCTCCTGTCCCCAAATATAGCCCAGCTGGAAATTTGCTTAATGAGAACAAATATTTGAAGTTTTAGTTTCTTTCTCAACTTTGGAGATGATGCTTTCCTCACATACAACATTCAGAATTAGTTTTATTTCTATTGTAAGAAATAATTCTACACGAAAAAATACATGTCAGACTAGAAATGTCTTTATTTTAGAAACATTTCTATTTCCTGTAGTTATCAAAGCATTAATGGTTCTGAGTTGTCTTGGTGAGCTGACTAGATTTACACCCCATGCCAAGATTTGTGGTAAGTCGTTGTCTGAAACTGCTCACTTTCCTCTGCTAAATTCAGCCACAGTGATGCACAATTTTCTTACAGGTTATAAGGAATTAGTTAGATTAATATATAAAAACAACTTACAAAACTCTCTGGCTAAAAGTAAACACTGGGTAATGTTAATTTGGGATGCTACTATCATCAATAATATTACTATTTGCTTCATGTGAACTTTTCTCCTAGCCACAAATAATTAGAGGACCTATGCTAATCATTTTGTAATGTCAGAACCAGCTCATTATGGTGTATGGCATATATATATATATATATATATATATATATATATATATATATGTGTGTGTGTGTGTATATATATATATATATATATATATATATAATTTATGTCTGTTTTTCTTGTTTGTAACTTACACAGTGAGCTCTGTATCTTTTCCTGGAGGGCTGCATGCCAAACAACAATTACTTATATATATGATCTCACACATCTTGACCTACTTATCAAAGCTCAATATGGAATATGTAGTTCCAAAGTACATCCCTTGCCTAGCATACTCAAGGGTGGGCTTTCTGGAATGCACTGTACTGAATGACTCTGCTCCATCTAGCATGATAGCCTTACTAAAATGTGTCTGAAAACAATATATAGCTAGCACTGATATTCTTTTCTATACTCTCTCTGGTATCTATTTACTCAGAGAATATGGCTCCTTCCAACACTTCATAAAGTGCCCTCTATAAAGTCCTTCAGGAGACATTTCTAACTATCTTCAGAACATTTACTTTTATAGTTTAAATTACTGAATGCCAAATTTAACCATCCAAAAGCAAAATTTAACCTTTAAATAAATTTCACTCATGTTCCCATTGTTTTTCTTCTGTTTCTACATTCATCACTTATGCTTTTATACTCTGTTATCTCCTGTGAGTTCTACTAAATATAGTTACTCTGTTAGAGAGAGCTGTGTAGTACAATGCACAAATTCAGGGGTCTCCAACTGCACTGTACTAAGAAAGAGAACTATAGACCAATATCCCTCATGAATATTGATGCAAATATACTCAATAAAATACTGGCAAATCAAGAACATATCACAGAAATCATCCAGGGATGGTTCAACGTGCAAAAATCCATCAATTTAATCCACCATACAAACAAACTGAAAAAGAAAACCCACATGATCATCTCACTGGATGCTGAAAGGCCTTTGACAAAATCCAATGCCCCTTCATGATTAAGGTATTGGAGAGATCAGGGATAATAGGAACATACCTAAACATAATAAATTCAATATGCAGCAAACCAACAGCCAAAATCAAAATAAATGGAGTGAAATTGAACACATTTCCTCTAAAATCAAGAACAAGACAAGGCTGTTCACTCTCTCCATATCTCTTTAATATTGTACTTGAAGTTCTACCTAGAGAAATTAAAAAAAAAAAAAGGTGATCAAGAAGATATAAATTGGAAAGGAAGAAGTCAAACTTTCACTATTTGCAGATGATATGATAGCTTATATAAGTGACTGGAAAAATTCCACAAGAGAACTCCTACAGCTGATAAACACCTTCAGCAAAGTGGCAGGACACAAGCTTAATTCAAAAATAAAATAAAATAAAATTAGTAGCCCTACTATATACAGACAATAAAGGGGCTGAGAAAGAAATCAGAGAAACCTCACCCTTTACAATAGCCACAACAACATAAAATATCTTGGGGTAATACTAACCAAACAAGTGGAAAACCTATATAATAAGAACTTTGAGTCTTTCAAGAAAGAAATTAAAGAAGATACCAGAAAATAGAAAGATCTTCCATGCTCTTGGATAGGTAGTAAAAATGGCAAGGATCTCAACATAAATCCAGTCACACTGAACCTCTTGGAAGAGAAAGTGGGAGGTACCCTTGAACTAATTGGTACAGGAGACTGCTTCCTGAACATAACACCAGTAGCACAGACACTAAGTTCAACAATTAATAAAATGGACCTCCTGAAATTGAAAAGCCTTACAGAAGTAAGGCAAAGGACACAGTCAACAAGACAAAAGGGCAGCCACAGAATGGGAAAAGATATCGACCAATCCCACTTCTGACAGAGGGCTGATTTCCAAAATATATAAAGAATTCAAGAAGCTAGTTAGCAAACACCAAATAGTCCAATTAAAAAGTGGTATACAGAACTAAATAGAAAAGTCTCAATAAAGGAATCTAAAACTTCTGGAAGACACTTAAGAAAGTATTCAACATCCTTAGCCATCAGGGAAATGCAAATCAAAACAACTCTGAAATACCATCTTACTCCTGTCAGAATGGCTAAAATAAAAAACATCAATGACAGTTTATGCTTGGGAAGATGTGGGGAAAAGGGTACACTCCTCCACTGCTGGTGGGAGTACAAACTGGTACAGCCTTTTGGAAATCAGTATAGCAGTTCCTCAGGAAAATGGGAATCAGTCTACCTCAAGATTCAGCAATTCCACTCTTAGGCATGTACCCAAAAGATGCACATTCATACAACAAAGACATCTGTTCAACTATGTTCATAGCTGCATTGTTTTTAATAGCCAGAACCTGGAAACAACCTAATTGCCCCTCAACTGAAGAATGGATAGAGAAAATGTGGCAGGCACATTTACAAAATAGAGTACTACTCAGCCAAAAAAAAAAAAAAAAAAAAAAAAAGGGATCTTGAAATGTGAAGGCAAATGGATGGAACTAAAAGAAACCATTCGGAGGTCACAAAAAGACAAACATGGTGTGTACTCACTCATATATGGTTTTTAGACATAAAACAAAGGATTACCAGCCTACAATCCACACTGCCAGAAAAGCTAGGAAACAAGGAGGACCTAAAGAGAGACATACATGGTCCTCTGGAGAAGGGGGAAATCTCCTAAGCAAATTGCGATAATGGGGGGAGGCGAAAGGGAGTTATGAGTTAGGAGGAAGAGGAGGGGAGAGGTGGGCAAGAGGGAGCAGGAAGATTGAGTCAGGCAAAGAGCAAGAAAAGAGATATCATAATAGAGGGAGCCATTATAGGTTTTAAGAGAAAGCTGGCACTGTAGTCCAGAGATCTACAAGGATGAACCCAACTAACAATCTAAGCAATAGTGGAGAGGCCACCTTAAATACCCTGCTGCTATAAGGAGATGGATGACTACCTTATATGCCATCCTAGAGCCTTCATGTAGTAACTGATGGAAGCAGAAGCAGACAGCCACAGCTAAACACTGAGCCAAACTCCTGGAATCCTGTTGCAGAGAGGGAGGAGTGATGGATGAGCAATGGGGTCAAGACCAGGCTGGAGAAATCCATACTAACTGCTGACCTGAACCAGGGGGGAGCTCATGGACTCCATTCTGACAGTTGGGAAAACCCAGACCCCCTGAATGTGAGTGTTAGTCAGGAGGACTGGGCAGTCTATGGGACCTCTAGTAATGGATCAGTATTTATCCCTAGTATAAAAAATAGACTTTGGGAGCCCATTCCACAGAGAGGGATACTCTGTCAGCTTAGACACATGGGGGAGGACCTAGCCCTGCTCCAAATATATGACAGATTTTGCAGACTCCTCATGGAACTCTGCTCCCTGAGGATCAGAAAGGAGATGGGATTGGGGTTGGTGAAGGGAACAGGGGAGGATGGGATGGTGCAGGAACTGGGATTGACATGTAAAACAAGCTTGTTTCAAATTTAAATTTAAAAATTTTAAAGTATTGTTATGCAACTGAAATAGGTATTTTGAAATAAAACATTCCAATGCAACTGAAAGAGAATACTAATTTGATTCTTAGAAACTAAGTAATGATGGCAGAAAAATATTTAGGTCTTTGTTTTCTAATATTAACTCCTTATGTTTTAATAGATGCATAAATGGTTAACATGCTAATTCATAAGACGCAATTATATTGACTCTAGCAGATGTTTCTGGAAAGCACTTGTCAATGTTGTATGGAATGACCAGTGAAGTCATATGTTTGATACATTGTGTGTTTGTTTTTGAATTAATTGTTGTTTGATCAGAAATCTTTTCCTTTAGCCAAATTTTCACAACCTCTCAATTCAGTCATGCTATTACATACAAGATCATAGCACATATTTTAAGATGCTAGGATATGTACTATATGTATATGTAAATACTCATCTTAATCTGTTTTCTGTTATTGTTACAAAATACTAACCTAAATACCTTTTGAGGAAAAGAAATCATTTGACTCTCAGTTCTCTGAAGTTCTTCCCAAGCAGTGAGGTCTAAGTTGTGGCTTCGGCTGAGACTGTTTTCTTGAATCATTAGATGGCCACTGTGTCATATGACAGAGAAAGCATGTTGGCTATCTTTATTTTTTTTTAGGTTGGTATTATAACATTTATTAAAATAATGCTATGAGTTAATAGAATCAGCAAACAACCAAAAATTAATATGCAAGCTATGTAAAATTCCAACTGAAACCCAGACGGGTCTAATGTATTCATTCATCAGCTAATTAAAAGCCCAAGAAAGACAAGACAAACAATTGGCTGTTTTCAGTTATCAAAACTGTGGATTTTGCATTTTGTATCCTTTTCTCAATCAAGAAGAAAATTCTTTTGAATGCTATATAACATGCACATAAAACAAGATAGAAAAATACATTATAAACTTGTAAAAGTGGCTGTAATTACATTATCTTACATGTTTCTCTTAGGCAATAGGTTGGTTATGATACATATATAGCATGAAACTACTAAGATAATAAAGAAAAATAGTATGTGTCAGCTGTATGGTAACATACCAGGACACTCCCATCTACCCACGCTAAAAAAATACTGTCAGGAAATACTGTCATAATACTGTCAGGAAAAAAGTCTTAAAAACTACATACTTTAATAAGAAAAAAATTCAATAGAGTGATAATACTGACAACCAAGGCATTCATAAGTTTTCAAAAGTTTATTTATAACCAGCATCACTCATAAAAATCACAGTCTATTGTTTTACACATTTACTTTCTTCCCCATGAAAGACCTTTGATAAACATCTAAAATATCCAGGTATAACACAGCTGAGATGAGACTGGATCAAATACTCCAAATACTGGTACTGGTTTTTTTGATTTTTTTTTTTTCCTGTTTTTTTCTTACTATCACCTCAAGTGTTCTCAGTGTCATATATTTATTCATGCTGGCTATCTTTAGAAAGCAATTTTCTTTTCTTTTTTTGGGGTGGGGGTGGGGTGGGGTGGAGAGAGACAAGCTCTCACTAGGTAGCCCTGGCTAACCTTGAACTCACTATGTAGACAGACTGTCCTGGAACTCACTGCTCTGTCTGCCTCCCTAGTGCTGGGATTAAAGGTGTGTGCAGCACCACGCCAAGCTGGAGCTCCATCTATTAATGAAGGCCCTGCCTTCGACACTTCATTAGCACCTAAATAGGCTATACTACTTCCAAGTAGTATTAATGTATCAATTTAGGAATGATTTTCTACTACATGAATGTCAAGAAAAGGTTTCAAACAACAGGGGTGTCTGTGTGTCTGTTGGTAGCTGACTTTCACACAGTTTCTCTAAACACACTGTCTCTTTGATAAGCTCACAAGAACTACTTCAGTTTCTGCACCCATCTCTGAAGGCCACTTTATGTCTTTTTGCATATCACAAACTAGGGGTGAGAATTCATTAAGAGATTTTGCCTTTTTCATGACTGAATATCACAAGAGCACAAAAAGCCAGTCCTTTAAGGATAACCAGTTTCCTGTAGCAGATAAAAAGAGGGTTCTGTTTTCAGCAAAATCGACTAGTAATATGTTCATAAATGCGTATCTAAAATGATGATTTGGTTCCTAATCCTGCAGCCTTCTCACATAATGATATCATGATCTGATGATGTGCCTCTTCTATTCCCTCTCACTGTCTTGAATACATTGTGGGACTTAAAACTTCCATGAATGAACAGAAATATCAAAAAAAAAAAAAAAAAAAAAAAAAGTCCTTAAGCTATCTAAGGTCACAACAAGTAATGGGTCCAGGATTAGAACAGATTCTAGCATTTCCTCTACTATTGCTCAATTCAAGCATCTTTTTAACCTGGGGACATTTAACTGTAGCATCAGTTATTTGTCCTCTGGCATGGAGCTTTCGGGAAACTCTACAAGGTGCTGTGGCTATTGAGGGAGGGGCCTTCTTTCTAAGCAATTTAATGAGTAAAACTTTTCACCAGTGACATTCTGGGGAAGCATTTTGTGGATGAGAAGAGAAAAAGATGCTATTTTAAACATTGCTGAGAGAGTTTGGGCAAAATCCATCTGGCAGACAGACTATTTCTTCTGTTCAGAAACTCATCAAGCACTCCAAACTTGCAACCTGTAGGCAAGTTTAATTAAAGCTTGAGAAATCTCAAAATACCCTGACATTTAAATATGTGATTTCCATTCCTTCTCATATATTTGGCATGCTCACAGAGGTTCTCTGGGGTTCAGATTAAGCTCCCCAATGACATTCTGCCCTGCCTAACTATTGGATTACTCTGTATTAAAAACCACAGGAGTGTGGCTGAAACTACCTTATCCAACCCATGTCCTCCCACTTAATAGAGGAGCAGGAAGGCAGATAGAAACTTGTATGGATGAGTTAGTAAAAACACTATTGTCATGAATACTGTGATGGATGACAGCTAGCTACAGCTATGTAAATAGATTATATACACTCATGTATGCATAGAATGCTGTATAGATATGTAGATGGATGAAGTAACATTTGTTTCTTTTGTCTTCTCTGGAAAAAGCAGTCATTGACTAAAGTAAACAAGCATTAACACAGTCACATTAAAGGATTCTAAACATGTATGCTATGTCTTGGAGGGGTAATTTCACTCTTCAGTGATTTGGAGAGCCTTAGCCTTCCCTCCCCAACCCCCATCTTTAATGTTAGGTTCAGAGAAATGCCCAAGTTTGCTTTAGGTCCCTTCCCCAGCCTTTTCTTTCTGCTTTGGTGATTGTTTCTTGTTTTGTTATGTTTTGCTTTGACAGTGTACTGTTATGCATTCCAGGCTGACCTGATCTTTTCCATCAGCCTCCCAAATGCTTAGATTATAAACTGTACTACAACTTCAGTCGAGCATTTTTCACAATTCATTTCTCTCTCCTTTCTTAGCATTATAATTATTCTTAGCAAGGAATAGTGGCACATACCTCTTCATCTACTCTTAGTACAATCCCAGCTCAGAGAATGATGCCACTCACAATTAGCAAGTCTTCTGACCTCTATTAATATGAGCAAGATTATCCCCTCACTAGACAATGTCTCATAGGCTCTCTTTTCCAGGTGATTCTAGATCGTCTCAAGTTGACAATTAAGAGGAACCATGGATTAAAGGCGGTAAACACACAGTGTTTGCTGAAGATTCTGTATTTCCCATTGGGAAGAATTTACTGTTGAAGGAAAGTCAACATCTTAAGAATTTATCATGTGATACCAAGTTTAAAATACCAAGTTGAAAATTAAATTTGCAATTTTGAGATTTAAAACAAAAGTCACCGGAGTGTTATCGAACTGGTGACTGGAGACCTGTTTTTCTTTATCTCACAGCCTCCTGGCAAAAGAGGGAGGAAACCGTCGAACTGCTGATGTGGTGGCACATGGGTTTGCCAATCTTTTAATACTGGAGAGAAAGACTCTCCAAGAAATTCTGCGCCATTACCCATCGTGTAAAACGCTCCTCATGAAGAAAGCCAGGTACGACCTGTAAAGCCCCAGCAGGACCACATGTGATGGTGCACACTTAGAATCCCAGCACTTAGAAGGCTAAGACAAGAGTCCCAAGCCAGATAGAACTAGAGTGAGATACTATATGGAGGGGTGAAGAAAGATGGTTTTAATCTATAAAATTTAAGATAGGGCTAATTGTGTTACATAGAGTAAGTTACAATTTTCTTCATGAGATACACCCCAAAACTGAAAGTCAAAGTGGTGGGAGAAATGACCACTCTTTAGGGAGAATTTGCAGCTTCTGTCACAGAGCTACTCAAAACATTCTCTTGTCTCCAGAGTTCTTTTAAGCCTGAAAGGAAAGAGCCCACAGATGATCCCTCCACAAACAAGACCTGCCTTTCTTTGCCCGCCAAAGGAAGAGACACCCAAAATGTTTAAAGCTCACTTAGCAAACACAGGAAAAGCAGACCTTGGAAGTCTCCTCAAAGGCAAGAGAGAACAAGCCACTCAGGTAACAAGGCTGATTGATGGGAACACACGAAGGGTGGCTAGCCGCAAAAGTGGGGAATGCAGCGTGGTGTACATTCAGGCATCGGGCCATTCAGACTAATCTAACTCTAGCAATTGTGCTTTATATTGACATTTATTATTTAAACTTTATCTTCTTTAATCATTACATGAAATCGCTGGGTCACCTTAATATACATATTTATAAATATACCCAAATTTAATTGTTTATGAGTTCTGTTTGAGTCAATCTCTTTACTTACTATAATTTATTGGTAACCCCAAATCAATACATGTTTTTGTGTCATTCATGACAAGTAAAATATTAAAAGGAAAAAAATAAAAAGAGGTCATTTGATGGGTGCATTATCAGTTAATCTCAAGTTTTCTCCTTTTTTTTTCCTTAAAGCTTTATTTAATATATATATATATATATATATATATATGTATGTATGTATGTATGTATGTATGTATGTATGTATGCCTGCATGCCAAAAGAGGTCAGCAGATCTTGTAATAGATGGCTGTGAGACACCATGTTGCTGGGAATTTAACTCAGGGCCTCTAGGAAGAACAGTCAGCCAGTGCTCTTAAGCTCTGAGCCATGTCTCTAGCCCTTTACTCCTGTTTCTTATTCTGACTCTTGTGTAAATAAGTGGCCAAAATAACCTATTTGTTGCCACGGCTGTTTTATTTTGAGGTTTTTAGTTTTTAATTTAACTTTTTATGACTTTGTTGTACTAAGAACAGTACTTGAATACTTCCCAGACTTAAGTACAAAATTTTACAGTATCACTGAGGGAGGAAATACAGTATTATAATTTTTATTATAGTTAGTAGTTAGAATCAAATTATCTATGAGCTCAGTATGGGAATGCATAATTAATGGGTTAGTTTGCTACACTAAATAATGTATTTATAAAGGAAAACATACAACCAAAAAAGTTAGATATTGATCAATTGACAAAAAACCATGTCCTCTAAGACTCATCAGAAACTGGCCCTGTATTTCCCCTGGGAGCAATGGTTATATGTGCTACTTCAGTGATCCGGGTAACTTGATAAAACAAACAACAGTTCTAAAAACATGACCACAATAACAGGAACCATGGTATTGTAGTTACCTTCAAGTTGCTTTGACAAAGTATCTAATAAGAAGCAACTTAAGCAAGGGTAATGTTGGCTAACAGTTCAAGGGGTTGCAGTCCAGAACAGTGGGAAGGCAGGAGCAGGAGACCAAATGGTTACATTATATCCACAATCAGGAAGCAAAGAGTAAGCAGGAGGTGGAGGCAAGCTACAAAATCTCAAGGCCCACATTCACAGACTCACTTGTTTCCAATGAATCTCAACTCTTCCTCCTAAAATTTTCTAAGCCAATCCCAAAAGTTGTCACCACTTGAGGACCCAGTAATTTAAACACATGAACCTATGGGGGGCATTTCACAACACATGGTAACAAATACATACACATGGAAAGATAAATATATAAGTCATGTCAACAACATGCCAGTGAACATTTTCACAAATATTTAATCAACATGTAACAAAATATTAAAAAATAGGAACAACCCTACATATTTCATCAAGCCATCTGGGTCATAAACAGAGGCAGTCAACAATTTGGATTAGGTCACAATGAGCTATGGTACAAACTATTAACCAACATTCAGATTTACTCTGAGCTACCTGGTAATTCCTAGGAATGTAAAGACAGTGAAACCATACCTTTTTCTCTTTTTGTTTTTCTTTGGTGATCATAATAAATCTGTGTGAACAGATATCGAGAAATAGAACAGGTATTCACGCTTTCTGAAGTTAGTTATGTTCTCTTCAACACTTAGAAATGGGTAGCCATGAACCTTTCAGAAAATGAGGAAAACAAATATTACAAAACGATCACATTTTAAGATCCTAAAACTTGGATATTTGTCTCCTACACATTAACACTGTGGTGAATAATAAGAGTATAATGTAAAACAAATGCTTTACTTGTAGCAACCTAAAAATAACAATTTGTACAAGAAACACATGTGCTAAAGATGTAAGATTTCTACAGATACTAATAATAATTAAAAAAACAATAGGTTGGGGCTAGAGAGATGGGTCAGTGGTAAATGTACCTGCAGCCAAATTGGCCAGCCTGAGTTCAATCCCACATAGTAGAAGAATCAACAGCCTCAAGCTGTCCTCTAACTTCCACATGGACGCTGTGGCATATGACCCACATACACACAAACACAATGTAAATTAATAAAAATATCTCACGTATTAAGTAAGAAAAAAGATACGCAATTTTCCCTGAGGTTCTGGCATTATTTGGAAAGAAACCAGACTTTTTTTTGCAAATTGAATATATTTTTATTAAAAAATAAACATATATCATCTCCATAAAATAAACATAGTACACAAATATTTAAACACAGGAAATAGTAAGAAATGGCAGTGAGCAGCAAGACAGACATGATCCCTATATTCACTCCATTCAGATGTTTGATGGTGACTCAAATATTTCAATTATGGTTTCAACACTAGTTCTTTATTATGGCTTCTTCTATAAAAAAAGGTGGAAGTTCCAAAGGAAGAGAAAAGAAAGGAAAATAATATGAAGATAAAGGAACAGAGCCATCAGGAAAATCATTGGACAGGTCCAACTTCAGAGTAAGTTCTATGACAGCACAGTAAATGCCCCAGTTGAGTAAAAAGGCAGTTTTAGCCAGGGGATCTGCCTATCAATCACTCATCATCAGTATGGCTCCTGCTCATGAGACTGGGGGAAAACTTCTGATAACTGAAGTCAAAGACAAGGCTAAGCAAATAAGTATTATCTTTAGACGTAGGTGGTAGCCAGGATCGTTGCTTAAATTAATGAGGGAAACTAATCTCACTGGGGCCCTTGGAAACTTCCAGGCAAATCTGCTATTTCATTTCCATGACAATGGTTTTATTCATCCACCACTCCTAGTGTCCATTCCCATCAGCTTTGAGCGATTGCTGTTTCTTTTAAATGTCTATTATAGATATTTTCCACTTCTTTTCTGATGATGTTTCCTTGTTCCACTTTGATAAACTTGATTTTAATGCTACAGTGACTTAATGTCCTTTTGACCTACACTTTTGTGCTATGTAATTTCTGGCACAACACTGTTAACATTGGCTAAATGTACAAGGTAGACACATCTTACCTCTTATGTATAGTACAAGAATGTGAATGTTTTTAATAAAATATACCATAAATCAAGTGGTTTCTATTTCAGTAAGGGTGAGTCACTAAATTCAGCAGCTGACACTAAACTGAGCTAATGTCATGGAATGTTCTGAATGAGAACTCTGATTTTCACCCAAGGCCAATATCTGGCAGCAAGATTACCAAACCTATAGAGACAAAAGACCAAATCAAAAGCTAAACTTCTTCACTTTAGCAACCACAGCTACTTAAAGCCTCACCCAGTGACATACAATATCTTGCACAAACCTTTGGAACCCAACTAACCTGCACAGTCTCTCTCCCTCACAGAGGTGCAAACCTTTTCTGAGAACTTGCTGTGGAAGGAACAGCAATTGCTAAGGAAGGAACAAAAATTGCTGAAAAACACTTGATTATTAATGCTGCTAAATTAATCCAACATATTTATTTTAAAAATGTGTTGACTTCAAATTTTAAGTCTTATGGACAGGTTACTGGGGAAAAGAATTTTTATTTTTGTTTCCATAGAAAATTAAAAGCTGTGGATTCCTTCCAGACTAACATTGTTTGATCAAGCAAGACACCCTAAAACAGGTGATCCATTATTCAAACCAGCTGGGACAAGGCAGCCTTGCAGACTACATCCAGGATTTCTGCATCTTCTTAGGATCCCCAAGAAGGCGCCCCCTACCAGCAGGAAGCAGTTTGGAAAGAATGACACCCAAATTTCCAAATATTGTTTATAAATGTTTGTTTTCATTTAAATGGGGTTGGTTATAAATGGTTAATGACCACAACCAATCTCTTTAAAGGTAAAAATGGAATTATGGTATAGAAATGAACACCTTATTTTGGAATGGATTTTCATTTATTGATACAAATTTAAGGTCAATTTTGTGATATGTATATTTCTCCTCTTGTTTAGGTCTTGTGTTTATATAGCTCATTTAGAAATGTAATGTAGAATTTAGTACAGATTTTTGATAGTTACCTATAATAGTCAAAACTTTAGTTAAGTTTTACCTATTATAGTCAAACTTATAGTTAAGTTACTTAGGATTTCTAGATATACAGAGATGTATTTGAGTTGGATAAGCATTCTTCAAACCTTTCAAAGGCCTACAGAATATGGCTTTTAAAATAGTTTAGGGTTTTCCTTGACAGTGAGACATAACTTCTCCTGGCAACACCACCTGTGTCAAAAAGGAAGATGGACATCGAAGAAACTCGTTATGGAGTTTACTTCCAATATGGCAAGACTAGCCATTTGGCTGGACTTTTTAACTATATGCTTTATAAAGTAAACATGCAGGAACTATAGGAAAGTGACTGCTAAAACAAGGTGGACATTGCTACAGACTTCCTGCTTCATGGAAGAGTCTGCAAGACAGTCTGCAGGAAACAGAGAAAAGTGACTGACAAATTGCCAATACAAGTGGACAGTTTAAAGTTTCCTGCTTTGCTGAGGAGTCTGCCCAACACACTATGGCCTATAGGCTGAAGATGGAACATTACAGAAGAACCTCAGGTGACTGACAAGGCAGTGAGTTATCTCTGTCATTTCTAGAGTTTATATATTATCCTTCTGTGGTCTTTGTTGGAATTGAAGACAGATAGTTATGGTTATAGTTTTCCTTAGTTAGGATTAAAGATAAGTTACATATAGGACTTTAGACTCACATAGATAGGATAGATGATAGAATACTTTCTTTAATTAATTGATCTTGATAATGTTAATTGACTAAATATTGTTAACTATATTTCTTGTTTAATTGTTTTATTATATGTGATTGTACTATATTATCCCTAGTGCACAAATGGGCTTTGGGAGCCCATTGCCTATGGAAGGATACTCTCTCAGTCTACATACACCAGGGGGGGGGCGGCGCTAGGCCCTACCCCAAATGATGTGATAGACTTTGATGATCCCCCATGGGAGGCCTCACTCTCCCTGAGGAGTAGATGCGGGTGGGATGGGGGAATGGGTGGGAGGAGTAGGAGGACAGGAGGGAGAGGGAACTGGGATAGCTATGTAAAGTAAGATTGTTTTTAATTTAAATAGAAATTAATTAAAAAAGAAATTCTTACTTGGACTTTGTATTCTTTTTGCTCACTTGTGTCACTAGTCTTGAACATGCTATTTCACATGGCAAAAGCCACTGGCAGCATCACATTGTGGCAAAATCAGGTAGTAGCACCATACTGGAAAAAGTGGACCCCTTCCCAAATAAATGTCACTTAACTTACTTAAAGGGTGGCACTCTAGCTTCTCTGGCCCAACAGATGCAGAGCAGGGTCAAACACGCTACTGTAATATTTTCCAGACTCTTCCTGTAGCATTCCCTTCACTCAAAAGCTACTGGATTGGAATTTCTTGTTGTCTTAAGCTTTAGTACTAAGTAATAAGATTAGGAGGGCATACAGTACATGTCATCAGATTGACAGATCCTCACAGTTTTAGAAATCTACATGTACAGCTGTTTACAAAATCTTCAGGTTAATAAAGTACACTTCAGGAAGTTGTCCTCAGACTTCAGTTAGCACTAAGACAATTACCAAAGTGGTAAAAGTAATAAATACACACAAAATTTCATTTTTTTTTTTTTGGTTGTTGTTGTTTTCTCGAGACAGGGTTTCTATGTTTTGCTTTGGAGCCTGTCCTGGCACTTGCTCTGTAGACCAGGCTGGCCTCGAACTCACAGAGATCTGCCTGCCTTTGCCTCCCAAGTCTTGAATTAAAGGTATGTGCCACCAATGCCCAGCTGGCAAAATTTCATTCTAATTAATGCCATTAGTATATAGTGTTGACTTCTACATAATATGGCTGATTCTAAGTCCCAGAAGATGGCCACTGTAATAACATTTTGCAAAGAAAATTTTAACAAATTAAATTTGCTCAAAATTGTACAACATGAATATATTCAATATGCTCTGTGAAAATCAAAAACTTTTTTAAAAGGTATCATTTGAATGAGTTGACATTTAAGTTTCACAAAAGGCTGGTTGACTTTTTTCATAATTTAAAATACTATGAACAGTTTTTAAATAACAGTTAATATTATGAGCAAAAGGTCTGCAAAGAAGCTGTACCTAAAAAATCTAAATGACATTATTTAGCCTATAAAAGCTAAATAATCATTAGAAAGTCAATGATTATGGAGTGGTTGGACTGTTGCACATCTAGGTCCCAATTACAAATTTTCTTGAGCTATCTTTAGCATCCCTGATACCCATTCAGTACCCACCAACATGACATAATTAGGTAAGTCCCTTTAGAATGTATGAACAAGTTCTTTTGTTTCCACAGACCAAATGCTAAAAATGTCAATTGACAGAATCTGGGACCTTCAACAATGATTTCCCACATAAATTGTAACCAATGTGCCTTATCTACCTACTCTCCAATATATGTGAAAGGTGTCTTGACTGACAACTTTCTTTGTTCTGTCACTATAAAAATTTCATAAACTGCTGTCACCTTTGAAAATGGTATTTGGGTAACCTATATCTGTGACCTGGAACCCAATATTTGCCTCCAGAATAAGCCATCTCTTACTCTTTTGACATGAGACTTATGTTTTTGCATCAACAACATGTAGGAGTTAAGGTATGTAGAAGTGATTTTGAGACAAGAAAGAATCTGATATGAAGAAAATAAATAAAAGGAAGCATGGTGAGTTTGTACAGATTTTCACTCTTTGTATTTTCATAGAATGCAAATACCCCATTGCAACTTACACTCTTCTGTTGCTGATTATGCATCCTCTTAAATTTTCCTGTTTCAGATAATACCATCTTTTTATTTCTAATCAGAAACAATACATTTCAAGAATCAATCAATAGCGTCAATCAGTGGCTTTGCAGTTTTCTTTATAGTGGTACTGATGAAGGACAGAAAGACCAGGAACCTATGGAAAGTAGGAGAAAGAACCCTCATCTAGGAGTCTGATTGAAACCTCTGACCAGGGGCTAGAGAAATGGCTCATGGTTAAGAGTATTTGATGTTCCTACATTCAAAACAGCTGGACAAAACAGCCCTACAGACCACAGCCAGGATATCTGAATCTTCTTCGAATCCCCCAAGACAGCACCCCTTACCAGCAGGAAGTAGTTTGGAAAGAACGACGCCCAAATTCCCAAATATTGTGTATAAATGTTTGTTTTCATTTAATTGGACTTTGTTTTATAAAATTAAATAAAATAAAATAAAAATAAAAAAATAAATAAACCTGTCAAAATTTTCTGGACAATGCCAGCATTTGGATTTTTTTAAAAATAAGTAAATTTCTTATTGACAGCAAAAAAAAAAAAAGAGTATTCGATGTTCTTCCAAAGGACCTGGGTTCAATTCCCAGTACCCACATGGTGTCTACAACCATCTATAACAAAATCAAATCTCTTCAGACCAGTTGAGAAGCATAAATTGTAGTAGAATTAATATTTGCTGAGAAGGTTGCCAGAATGAGACTTTTAGGCTTTTTAAAGAAGTTCAAGTATACAAAGTTGAAAAATCTACCAAACTGCATTGTTACGAAACTTCACTGGTGAGACATAATAACCCTTTCATGTTGAGATGGTTTAGGATGAAACAGCAATGGCCTAGGAATAGGCCTGGAAGTAGATTATGTTGAATGAGGCCTCATTCCTCCCTCAGTTACAACGCTGTTAACCCAGTTTACAGTAAAGAGATCCCATTTTAAGTCTGATGACCTGGATTTAAACCCAATCAAAGAGAACTGACTTTTGAAATCTGTCCCCTGGTCTCTGTGTGTTCACTGTGGCATGCACATGTGTGTCCTTTCCCCACCACCACACAATAAAAATACACTCAATGACTTAAATAAAAATATATTCTACATTCTGGCATCCCTGTGATTTAGAATTTACCTTATCAATTGTAATACTTTAAGGTGTTCCTCAGGAACCAACCTGTGATCTCGTTTAGGTTTCTTGGAAATACCTTGAAGATAACAGTTCAAAACCCAGCAAATTCTGTAGGACTGTTAAAAAAAAACACACACATACACACACAAGGAAATACAATTCTCCTAGAGAAGCCCATGCCCACACACTGGGCTGTGTCCTTTTATCTAAGCAACTCTCTTTCTCTTGACTGTTGTTTATTTCCATATTAAATCATTTTTTTATTAAACAAAATCCTGCTTCTTACTGTCTAGTTCTCAAGCCATCAATCTTGAGTTTGCTGTAGTCAAAGTCCTTAACAGTGGAAGGTAACTGCTCAGGCCGCTGAGTACTGTGGGGCTGTGGCTCTGTCCCCTTTGCTCCTGGCTGTTCCACATTTAAAAAATCTTTCTAATTTTGCTTTCTCTTTCAGTTCCAGCATGCATTTTCTGTTCAATCTAAACAAAGATTCACTGTCCACCTGAAATCAGTTCTATTCCCTAGTCTAGCTTCTGGGTCCTCTTGCCATAGTGTTGGTCTAAATCACCAGCTTTGAACATTTTACTTCCTTACTTGAATACTGTATTGTTAGATTTGTGGAAGAAAGAAAGCCAGTAGATCTTTGAATCCAGAATGAATTACACCATTAGTTCTCTTGCTTTTCAAGACTTTGGGCTCAGAGTGAACTCCTACAAGCAGCTTTCCTGGGTTTTTGGACTGTAAAGGGGAATGTTTCAGGTTTAGTCTTCATAATTATGGGAGCCAAGGTTTTTATAATAAATACTTACATACATTATATAAAAAAGTCATTACATATTTTAATGTAAAGGGACATTTACATATGCTCCATATAATCTTTAAGTCCATCTGTGATTGTTAATATGCAAAACCGAGACCCAGGGCTCCAAAAAATAGCTCAAAGGTAAAAGTACTTGCTGTTCTTACAGAGGACCCAAGTTCTGTTCCTAGCACTCATATGGTGACTTAAAACTGTAACTCCAGTTTCAGGGGATCAGATGGCCTCTTCTAGTCTTCTCAGACACTGCACACACATATTCAGGCAAACACATATACATATAAATCACATCTTTTCTTTTCTTTTTTTTTTTTTTTTTAAAAGACAGAGACCCAAGAAAGCTTGTGGCAAAAGACCTGAGGACCAGGAAAGCAGATGGTGTAATATCTAGACACCCAAGGGGATGATGATACTAGCTCAAGTCATCAGGCAAAGAGTGAATTCTCCCTCCCTCTACCTTTTTTGGTTCTACTTAGGGACTCAACAGATTAGATGACACTTTCCCATACTAGTGAGGGTAATTTGTGTCATTTTTGTCTACCAATTCAAATGCAGACATCATCCACAAACACACTTGCAAAGACAACTAGGAATCCTTGCCTCCTATCCTGGCACCTTATGGACTGTGAAGTTGACGTGGAAGTACAGGGACTCAGAAAAGACAAAAAGGAGACAGGGTAGCAGAGATACCATTCTACATTACCACTCAGTACAGAAGCACAAGGACTTCTCGCACCAATAGAACCTCCACTCACTTCTCTGTGTCACTGTAATTGTGATCCTTCAACTATCTTATGTTATTAAAAAGTATAATTTGTGGGGCCTGAGAGATGGGTCAGCAATTAAGAGCACTTTATGCTCTTTTGGGGGATGGAAATTTGGTTCTCAGCACCCACATGGCAGCTGACAATTGTTTGTAACTTTTATTCTATAGGATCCAATACCCTCTTCTGACCACTGTGATCACCACAGATACAACTGGTACACATATCGTAAGGATTCAGGCATTATGCTGGCTTGCCCCTGGTACCTAACAGAATGCACTCAGACAGTACCCTGGTAAGCACAGGGTTCCATGACTACTAGTCTGCACTCAGTTTTTTGTTTTGTTGTTGTTTGACTTTAATGCTTAAAATTAAAGAAAAACCACAGTGGTATTTTTTATTCTGGTTTGCTTTTCTGAGAAAAGATAACTGACTAATAAAAAAGCAATTGAGTTGGATAGTGGTGGCACACACCTTTAATCCCAGCACTCTGGAGGCAATGCAGTCAAGATGAGTCTGATCTACGAATTGAGTTCTAGGACAGGCTACAAAGCTACACAGAGAAACCCTGCCTCAAGATAGAAAAAAACAAAGAACACAAACAAAGCAATTGAGTAAACTGGAACTTTGAAATAAACATGAAATTCCTTGTCCAGTGTCCCAAGCTGCCTCAGATGGCTTCTATGTCTGCTATCACTAACAGGCCTCAGAGATACTGCTGAGATTTGTTTTTAAGACAGACTCTCATGTGTCTGAGGCTCTCCTCAAAGTCACTATATAGCCAGTGAATATGCTGACTTTCTGATCTTCCTGCCTCTACCTCCCTAATTCTGGGGTTATAGACATGTGCCACTAAGCCAAGTTTTGTGTGATGTTAGGGTTTAAACTCAGGACTTCATGCATGTTAAGTAAGCACTGTACTGAACAACATATCCAGCTTCATTATCTCTGAGACTTTCACTAATACAATCTAGTTTATGGTACCGACAGCCCTCCAAACCCTCAGAGTTTGCATCAACTGAGGATTTATCTTCCAATGTTCTATTTGAAATCTCACTGCCATGGACAAAGACTTTCCACTGTTTTTGATGCAGAATAACCATAGAACATTATCCCCAACTTCTGAAAGATCATGTTGCCTACTGCTAGGAATCAACATTCATAATGTAATATGTATGGTATATTGCTTATAAACATGTATACCTTACCAGTAAGCCATACTAAAGATGTCTCTCCCTATCACAAAGCCATTCATTGCTAAAAATCCTTAGTGAGTATCATGAACCTTTCTTCCTTCCATAACAAGATGTTGATAGATCCAATCTTGTGCAGTTCCTGTGTGAGTAATCACAAAACTATTCTTCAAGAGTGACAAGTCCATGTCATGTCTGGAAAACAGCATTGCACAACACCCCATCCCTTGTTCCAACTCTTATATGCTTTCTATCTTGTTTTCTGTGATATTCTGAGCCTTGGAAAGGGTGGTATAGACATGCCATTTAGGCATGAGTATTCAATAGTCATTGATTCTCTGAATTCTGACCAAAGCTGAGCACATGAATCAGAGACAGTGGGCATACCTTGCCTGGCCAGTTGTTAGTATAACATACATAATCTACAACTGTGTAGACAGAGGTTCTGTTCTGCCTGGTCCCACAGATGTTTACTCTCAAACACCAGAGGCTTATATTAATTATAGACTGTTTGGCCAATGGCTCAAGCTTCTAATTGACTAGCTCTCTCTTAATTAACCCATTTCTATTCATCTGTGTATCTCCATGTGGTTTTGGTTTACCTGAGAATGCCAGTATCTTGTCTTCCTGGTAGCTGCATGGTGTCTCTCTCAAGGCTCCTCTCTGCCTTCCTCTTCCCAAAATTCTCCTGGTCTGGTACCCCACCTATACTTCCTGCCTGGCTACAGACCAATCAGCATTTATTTATCAACCAATAAGAGAAAGATATAGTCACAGCATACAGGTCATCCCCCATTACAACTGAGTACTATTGGTGATGGGAAGTCTATCCCAGCAGCCTTCTTAGCACTTTCAGACACCATGAGAGTTCGCTGTCAGAGAAGAAGCTTCTATTTCAGTTCCAACATGATTTCTCTGTGTCCTAACACCAGAACATTTAGTGTTCTGAGTTAAAGTCTTATATTTTAGTTCTGTTGGGAAAGCAGCCACAGTGGCAAATTGCCTGTATATTGGGGGAAGGGAGGGTATTAAAGCGTCTATATGACCAAAACTCATAGGTGGTAGCCCATCCTGGCACTGGGACTTTGATCTAATAAGGCCGGAAAAGCAGGTAAGAACCCTGGATGGCACCACAGGTCCAACTCATACCTCTTAGATGCTCAACGCTGTAACTCACACAAGAATCCAATAGCCTGCCTTGGGATTCAGCCACCAAAATTAGTGCAAGGAATTTATATTTTAAGAACCCACAGACCTCAGCTGTATAATGAGATGGACTGACATCCATCTAGCACACTAGAAAAACTTCACTGTAGAAACTGAATCTAGAATTACCAGATTTAGCATTTCTAAGACCACACTGTAAGTCCATACTCTTATCTTACCCAAGAGTCAAAAATCCAGACATTCAAAGTTTCCCAAAGATTTACTTTTTTTTTTCTTTTTTCCTCTACCACTAACCCAAATGCCTATCTTTTATAAACCCATATAGTCTATGCTCATTAATCATTTGTCTAATCAATAAGTACTCTACTGAATCCCTGGATAACTGAGGATGCATAGATATTTGATAGCCCTTCCCTACCATACCCAGATCTGACCTCAGTATGATGCAGAATGGGCTAGTTAACTGAAATTTGTAATAATAAGATTTGCAAGGAAAAAAAAAGAAAGCAATTATGCATTTAGTAATGCAAAAAAATGCTTCTTTATTGAACTTTTTATTATTTTACATGTCTATCCCAGTTCCCTCTCCCTCCTTCACATGCACCCTTACCACCCTCCCCTCCCATCCCCCCACCCCAATTCCACATGTAGGGCAATGCCATCCAGGTGGGGTCATGTAGATCTGTCAAGTCATTTGAAGTAGGGACTAGGGCTTCTCTCCTGTCTCTAGGTTAAGGCAGTATCCCTCCATGGGGGATGTGTCACCATGCACAAAACTCAAGTCTAAATGGATCAAAGACCTCAACATCAATCCAGCCACACTGAACCTCTTAGCAGAGAAAGTAGGAGGTACCCTTGAACAAATTGGTATAGGAGAACGCTTCCTGAACATAACTCCAGGGGCACAGACACTGAGAGCAACAATTAATAAATGGGACCTCTTCAAACTTAGAAGCTTCTGTAAGGCAAAGGACACAGTTGACAAGACCAAACGGCAGCCCACAGACTGGGAAAAGATTTTCACCAATCCTATATCTGACAAAGGGCTGATCTCCAAAATATACAAAGAACTCAAGAAACTAGTCAACAAAACATCAAACAAACTTATTAAAAAATGGGGTACAGAACTGAAGAAAGAATTCTCAATAGAGGAAACCAAAAAGGCTGAAAGACACTTAAGTGCTCAACATCCTTAGCTACCAGGGAAATGCAAATCAAAACAACTTTGAGATACCATCTTACTCCTGCCAGAATGGCTAAAATTAGAAACACCAATGACAACTCATGCTGGAGAGGATGTGGAGAAAGGGGAACACTCCTCCATTGCTGGTGGGAGTGCAAACTCATACAGCCATTTTGGAGATCAGTATGGCAGTTCCTCAGGAAAATGGGAATTAGTTTACCACAGGACCCAGCAATCCCCCTCTTAGGCATATACCCAAAGGATCCACATCCATGAAACAAAGACATCTGTTCAACTATGTTTATAGCAGCACTATTTGTAATAGCAAGAACCTGGAAGCAACCTAGATGCCCCTCAATTGAAGAATGGATAAAGAAGATGTGGCACATCTACACAATGGAATACTACTCTGCAGAAAAAAATAATGGTATCTTGAAATTCGCAGGCAAGTGGATGGCACTTGAAGAAACCATTCTGAATGAGGTAACCCAGTCACAAAAAGAGGAACATGGTATGTGCTCACTCATATATGGATTTTAGACTTAAAGCCAAGAGTCACCAGCCTATAATTCACAACCTCAGAGGAACTAGGATACAAGGTGTATTCTAAGAGATTCATATAAAGTCCCTCAGAGAAGGGGGAAGGGACAAGTCCCCCAGAGCACAGGGAAAGTGGGGGGCCAGTGAATGGAGAGAGAAGAAGGAGAAAGAGAGGGGGAGGAGAGGAAAACACGTGTGACTTTATTGAACATTTAAAGCTTTTAGGCTTTTTATTTTATGTGTGCCTGAGTGTATGTATGTGAGCTGTGTACAAGATGTCTGTGGAGGCCAGAAGAGGGTATCAACTCACCCTGGAACTGGAATTACAAGTTGATATAATGTGGGTGAAGGCAGTGGAACCCATGTCCTCTGCAAAAACAGCAAGTGTTCTTAATTGCAGAGCCATCTCTCTAGCCCTATCCTTTTTAAAATTATTTTACTTTGGATACAAATGCCTATTTCAATGAGCAATTTCCTTTGATTTACAGAAGTTATTCCTATGTTATTTGCTCAAATGTAACAAATAGTTATCTCCTGAATTATGTTAATTCACAACCCTTAACAACCTAGCATAACCTATAAACTGTTATCTAGCCTTTAACAATACCCAACTCAAGGCTGGGGATGTAGCTCAGTAGTAGAGTGTTTGCTTAGCATGAGTAAGGCCCTGTAATCAATCCCCAGAACATTGCAAAAATCCTTGCTTTACCTTACGTTGTCAGATCTTTAATTACTTTGGATGTTTCATCCATCCTATTTGGGATCAACTTTAAAATATCTCTCCCTCCAATTGATTGACTGGGATGGACTGAGGTAGAAGCATATCTGATGAGAGGGCTTCTTTTTCTAACACAAGAATTTTCTCATTCGTTTATCAAAAAGTGAGCTTGGACTTGGCAGAAGTACAGGACACCAAAGACACAAAAAATGTAGAAATGAGAGTAGTCTGAAGCCTAAACTCAAGAGTTGGTACATCAATTACTCTACTATGTTCTAGGGTGGCAAACCACCAGTGTAGATCAAAAGACCAGCCCATATTCAACAAGTTGAAAAATAGTAACTACTTCCTTATAGGAGGACTCATGAGACACATTGCAAAGCAACTAGATCTCCCTCAGGATTGTGACCATTTCTTTTTTCATCTATCACTTAGGCACAGTTGTTATAAAATATAGAATCCCTTCTTGATGAGTAGATTGGGATACACATATGCCTGTTTGAGAAAAGTCTCCTTTTATAGGCTTATTTATGCGATTCGATTTTTATTTTTGTCCTGTATTTTTGTTTGCTAAATTCTGCAACCTTGT
The DNA here is from genome assembly GCF_943737965.1 of Phodopus roborovskii. NCBI lineage: Eukaryota > Metazoa > Chordata > Mammalia > Rodentia > Cricetidae > Phodopus > Phodopus roborovskii. The sequence continues at coordinate 36,452,162 of NW_026126525.1, read as the reverse complement.
ACACAGTTTATGTTGAAAAATAAGAAAACTCTTCCTTGTTCCAACAGACAGAGAACTTTGTACTAGAAATTACTTTATAGCATACTTCACAAAAGTTAGGTTAAATGGACCCAAAGCTGTAAGATCTAAAGAGAGGAGTAACATGACCCCAGTTTTGTACAGACAACTTCTGACTTAACACTGATATTAAATAATTCTAAACTAATATGCATCAGATGGATTCATTTTGGTTATATGCTAGATTTAAAAAAATGTTGCACTGAACTCCAATAAGGAAAATCTGCACTTTCTGTAATTTATGTTCTACATGTTCTACATCTTCACTAATTCTGTTGCCTTCCTAGGAGAATTCTTTGTATATCTTCAGCAGCTATTAATCACTACTCCACTTTGTAATTTATTATATCTAATCAAATCAAAGATATGTGAAATTCATGTTTTAAGCATCTTATCCATATAATATTATAGTAAAAGTTGATGTTTTTCCCTATGAAATTTTATGAGTGGCTATTTTTTTTCATACTATAACTTTTGTGACTGGAACAATGGTACAAAGGTCAAGCAAATGAGCATCATTAAGCAATACAACCTGACATTTCTAGGCAACAATTTCCTTGGATGAGGAAATGGAGAAATGACTGAGAGATCACAGCCTCCCCCCTCTCCCTTCCTGCCTCCAGTCATCTCCATTTATTGTGAATGACTGTGCTACAAATTTCTAGAATTTCATTGGAAATTGTAGGGATGCAGGGTTGAGTGCATGGTGCCTCCTAAGGGTTAGTAAACAGACTGGTGATGTGGTTTCTCACATCCAGCTGTAAATGCACTAACCTAGGCTATTAATCACTTCTGCTCCATTTGTAAAGTACATGGGACATCTCCCATAAGATGGGTTCTATTGAATGAGAAACAGTGCTCAAGATAAACACATAGAGAGAATGAGTCTGGGATAAACATAAAGATAAACATAAAAGTCTGGGAGAGTCAGGTGTGGTCTGACCTACAGATAGCACAGATCACCAGGCTACCAACTACATCCTTTTCCAGCCTTCTGGGCAGAAAACGGGTTATACATCTCTTCCTTTCAAAAGACCCTGTGTGTTTATCATTCCTGGTTTCACTAGTGTTTATCCGTGAGAACAAGGACTTCATGCCCTCTACAGGCAAATAGATCGGGCATTTTTAGGGTAAGCAGATAATCTCATGACCCTCCTGCCTCAGCATCCAGAGGACTGGGATTAAATAAAATAGGAAAATCTAAACAAAGTGGGAGGGTGTTGTTAGTGGTAGTGGTGGAAGAACTGGAAGGCCAACTCCAATAATGCCATCAGCAGAGGTCTTTGTTGGTGATGCTTGAGCAGAGACTTGTAGAAAGATAATAAAAGGAGCAAGGCACTTAAATGACTGTAAAAGTTTTCAAGAAGGGGCAACAGCAAGCTGGGCAGTGTCAAGCAGGAACAAGGAAACTCCTAAAGTTGAGACAGAAGGGCCACGACAATGACTATCAGAAAAAAATAAAATAAAATGAGAAAAGCAAGGAGCAAGAGTAGCCATACCAAGAGAAATAATGAAGATGAAAGGTGTGATGGAATTCGTACACCAAAGACCCTAATGGATAAAGATTTGTTAGAGTCATGGCAATAGAAAGAATGTGAGGGAAGGAAGGATGGTATTGGAAAATGGAATACTACACCTAAACATAAGGTACTTTTTGATGTGGGTGTGTGGAAATGGGATGGGGGTGGAGAGATAGCTTCTTGGTTATGGGTATGTACCGCTCTTGCAGAGGATCTGAGTTCAGTTCCAGCTCCCACATCCAGCAGTTCATAACAATCCAACTCCAGCTCAAGGGTCCTGACATCCCCTTCTAGCCTCCGCAGATACTTACATTCACGTGAAGATACCCACAGGCAGACACACATATACACATAATTTTAAAATAAAATAAATCTTAAAAAATAAAAAGGTGTTTGTTACACTACTAAATAGTTTAGGCTGAACTAGTGAATAAGAGTATACTACATGGAGAGGTATACTGTAACTTACAATGAACATTCAAAGCTGAAAACCTTAAAGAGGAGAGAAAACTATCTCAGAACGGAAGGGATGGACAGAGAAGTCACAACCCCTAGTGGTAGAAAAGTCAGGAAGAGGAGGTAAGCTACTACTTGACAGGGTTGTGGTAGACCTAACATATGTTTTAGGAAAGACAAGTTAAGACTGAAAATATGGAGACCTCAGAAAAACACCAATATAAGGATTTTACTAGCAAATGACATAGGTCCTGAGGGAGGAGGGGTTTGGGGAACTAGAAGGAAGTGGGATATTGGAGTCAGCTTTGCTTTCATACATCCCTCCCAGTTTCATATTAGATCATGAGCATTGGAGATAATCAATTTCTTACTTAAAAAAAATTCTTTTGTTCTCTTGCTGCCTTATGCCTGTGGATTGGGATGAAAACTCCCAGCTACTAATCCAGTGCCATGCCTGACTGCTTACTGCCACCATGGCCTCTAACTCTCTGCAACCATGAACTCTAATATTTTCTTATATAAACTACTTTGGTCATGGAGTCTCTTCACAGATACAGAAAAGTAACTAAGATGGGTGTATGGGTGAAGAAAACAGAATATTTCCTATCCATTTTCTCAAAGCCCCTTGGACTCCCTAAGTCCTAGAATTCTGAGTCCTGCTTCGAAAATCGGAGCTGTTTCTAAACCTGGTGCCTTATGAGTCTGCTAATAAATCAAAGCTCCCACTCTCCTAGCCCAAGCTGTACAAAGAAAAAAAAAAAAAAAAAAAAAAAAAAAAAAAAGGATTGAAATGTCTTATCCATCATTTCTTTGGGGGAAAAATAGCTAAGCCAATGTCCAAGGTAATTTGCAACTCCTGTGATTTTTTTTCTAGGGAATATGGCAAAACATAGTGATGATTCGTGACAGGTGACAAGAGTGATGATCTTGTCATAAGCAAGACTGGCAACTCTAGAGATCTGTGTAATTACCAAGTGTGTGCCAGCCTCTGAACCACTGAGGAAACTGATGAGATGGGCCCAACTGATGATATGATACAGAAACAGATATGTAGCCAGACAAAGAATCGAAAACTGTGTGTGTGTGATGGAAAAGCTGAATCACACCAGGTAACACTGCCAACTCCCTGAGTTGTGCCTCACTGTGGCCAGAATTGAGTTTTTTAACAGGGTTCTCTGGAGCCCTTGAGCCCATGTTAATGGTGAACATGTAAAGCCCTTTAAGTCTTTCGAAATTACAGTATACCTCTCCTGAAACCTATTCGACATTATCCTTCCCCTAAGACTGAGCCCTCCTGTGTACCCAGTGGGGGCTCCAGGATGGATCCCACCAATTGTTTCCCTTCTTTCCACTCTTTCCTTAATTACCTTTTCTCATACCTTATAATCAACAAATGCATTTTTTTTCCTTTTTAAAGCATTTAGCTTCTGTGGTAGTTTAAATGTAATTCCCTCCCCCCCAGAAGCTAATAGCGAATGGCACTATTAGGAGCTGTCTACTTGTTGGAGTAGGTATGACCTCGTTGGAGAAAGTGTGTCACTGTGGGGATGGGCTTTGAAGTCTCCTACAATCAAGCTATGCCCAGTGTGGACACAGGCTCCTTCTACAGTCTGGGGATCAAGACATAGAACTCTCAGTTCTTTCTCCAGCATCATGTCTGCCTGCAATCCACCATGTCCCACCATGATAACAATGGATTGTCTCAGGGTTTATATTGCTGTGAAGAGACAGCAGGACCACGACAACATTTAACTGAGGAGACCCACTTACAGTTCAGGGCTTCAGTCCATTATCATCATGGTAAAACACACAGCATTCAGGCAGACATGGTGCTGGAGAAGTAACAGAGTCTTATACATCTTTCAGACTATAGGAAGTGGTCTGAGTGTCACACAGAGCATGAGCATAGGAGACCTCAAAGCCCACCCCCACAATGACACAATTTCTCCAATAAGGCCACACATACTTGAATAAAACCACACCTCCTAATACTGCTGCTTGCTTTGGGGACCATTGTCTTTCAAACCTCTGAAACTATAAGCCATCCCAATTAAATGTTTTCCCTGAATGGAGGCCAAGAGAGGCCATTGTATAAAGTTGTGAAGGAGAATCCTGGATTGCCTTAGAGACCCCAGGATGTTGTAGATGCCCTGGGATACCGCTGAGTAAAACTGCTAATAGGAAGTGAAACCAGCCCAAGAGAAAGATGTATGTTGCAGTCAACAAAGTTGAAAGTAGATCAGAAGAGGATTTTGACATCAGACATTAAGATACAGTGTGAAGTTTGCCCACCTGGTCTCCAGTCTTGCTTTTATTTCCTCACTCTGCTCCCTTCTCTAAGTCTTGGAATGGTAATGTATATCCTGTTACAGTATATGTTAGAAGTATATGATGATTTTTGATTTTGATTTTGTAGAGGATTACAGTTAAGAGGTTTCATCAATCTCAGAAGAGATATTTAACTTTGGACTTTTAAACATTTTTCAGACTGTGATAGACTATGGGGACTTTTGAAGATGGACTAAATGCATTTTGCATTATCATATTGTTATAACCTATGGGGCCAGGGAGTAGAACGTGGTAGTTTTGAATGAAGTTGGCCTCCAGAAGCTCATAGCACTGTTAGGAGCTGCGGTCTTGATGGAACAGGTATGGCTTTGTTGGTGGAGGTGTGTCACTGTAGGAGTAGGCTTTGAGATCTCCTATGCTCAAGCTATATCCAATGTGAACAGACTCCTTTTGCTGCTTGAGGATAAAGATGTAGAACTCTCAGCTTGGCTTATTGTAGGGGTAGAGGGGTCTGAACTCAGGTCCATTTCCCTTAGCTCCATTTTCTATTATGTTGGTAAGATGTAGAGAAATAAAAATGAAAACAAAACACAGCCAGGTTACACCAAGAAGTAACTTTATCCAAAGGGAATTTATACAGAAGATATATTTGACATGAATTCATGTATTGCTAAGTTATGCACAGACTGTGCCATCCACAGCAATACAACTGCTCATGATTTTCACCCAGCTGCTAACTTACCTTACATTACTACCTTCATGAAAAACAACAGACTAGAGAGTATTTTTGAAGATGGCTTTCTAGGAAATGTATGAATGGGGCAAAGCATGTCAAAATGCACTCAAAGCAGCAATGAGGCTTTGGAAAAGCTGATCAAGCACTGTCTAAAGGGGAGATTTGTAAATTCCTCAAAAAGACTTAAAAGTTTAAAAGGCCTTAAAAAAAAAATCAATCATAAACAGAAGATGAGTAAAGTAGGCCAGTGGGATTACTTTCTGAATAAATGCATGTGAGAAAACATGTCTATCATAGCATGACCATGTACATATGTGGTTACAGAGAAATGAAAGTCAATTTGGTGATTCTCATTTTAGATTGCCATTTTAAGAAAGAATGAATGACATTTGTTCTAATAGTGGCACAACAAGGAAAATAAATATTTGAATACAAAATGATATAAAATAGCCTGGAATGAAGTTGAATGCTGAAACTAAGAGTTCTATAAAATGACAATTTAGAAGTTGTAAATGCTCTTATTTCAAACTGCAAGTAACGTATGGATTAATCTTCCAGAGTCACAGCTCATAAATAACATATCTATAAAAACCTGATTAAGTTGTGTCATTTAAAGAAAGACTATTTTAAAGGAAATAACTCTGGTAAACCAGAATATAAAACTGTTGTTAAAAGACCAAATGGCAGGAGACGGCTGCCAGAGGCCTGATGAAAACACGAAGGGCCTGAAGTTCCCAGTACCCTCGGTGACTGAGCAAGGCCAGTGAGCCCTGCTTCAGAGCCAGAGAAGCCCCTTTGCTGCCCCTTAACCTACAAGGAGTATCTGTAAGCCATTTCTGTGCTGGCTCCCTCTGCATGCCAAAGAAAAGTTCTGAAAACCACTGTGACATCTTCCCAAGCACAGAGAACTGAGACATGGGAAAAAAAATAATGGTTTCAAAGAGGAAAATGAAAAAAAATCTGTATTGGCGTCCTCTATTGATAACTAACTGTTACCAATGAGTCATGCTATGGAACCCAGATTCTTGAGCTGTGAACCATGGCCCCATAAGCAGTCATGTAACTGACTGAAAAACATGACACCAATAAAAGGTTTCTATGTCTAATGCACAATGGCAGTAATGAATTCAAAACTAACTGTGTAATGAATCTTAAGTGTTTCTGGTGGGGCTTACCCATATTATATCACTCAACTTCACTACAGCCTTGGTTCTGAGGACACACAGAGTGCAATCCACACTACATAGCCACCATGCCATGCAACACCAATAAACACTGCCTAAATATCTCAGCTCAACTCAGGCTACTTTATGTAGTATGAATTACTTACTACACTGACTAGCTTTTTTCTGAGAAGCCTACAGAGAACACACAAGCAGCAACAGAGGGACTCAGTAACACTGACAGGAATGCTGACTGGTGCTGGGCATCCACTTTAGAATATGTGACAAATACAAAATTCTAAACGTTAAATTATTAGTGATGATTGGCCACTGCACAGACAGGCAAAGTATTTGACATCTAGAGTTTCAGGCAGATGTTACAGAACCTATTCCAAAAATATGGTGGTCAAGAAGCAGCATGTTTCCTATTCTTCAAAGCAAGCATATTAAATCCACACTATCTAAATGTAGCAGTTAGAAAAGGGTATTGCTTCTGTGTACTGTTTTTCTTTTTAAATGTACTTTCAGATTTTATGCTTAACACAATACATTCTGGACTTAGGAAAAAGTACATTCTTGAAATGAAAATGGAATTTTGATTAATAAATAATTCATGTTTAAAGAAAACAAAAATATCATTTTTAAAGCCAAAAATACTTAAAAAAAAAAAAAGCTATACAAATCAATTCACAGGACCATAGCAAGAAAAGAATAAAAATGACCTCTCCTAATTATGATAGAAGAAATGGATTCTCATTTATTTTTCTTTGTTGTTTTGAAATGCACTCTAACTGTATAGCTGGCTGGCCTGGAACTCTCTATGTAGGCAGGTTGGCTTCTGATAGTCCTCTTGCCTGTCTCCCAAGCACTGGGATGATGTGCTACCATGCCTAGCCAACAATTATGAATTTTCATCTTATATGTTTGTCCCTTACAACTTTAATGGACAAAGCCATCCCAGTCACTTAGTCAGCTTATAATGACCTAGTTATGTAGGGATGACCTATCATTTGTACTTCCACAGAAGCTCAGGTGTCTTGTTTACTCAGTGAAAGAAAAGCCAAATCTGACCATGCTGTGTGAAAATAGCTTACAGTGAAGAGATTTCAAAAGGCAAAGCTGTCTTGTCTACAAAAATCATTCTACTAGTTGATTGTACAGTTTTAAAACTGAGCAAGCCCCTTTTTTTTCTTGAAGATCCATGTGAAAACAGTTTTGTATAATGCATCATTGAAACATAAAAAGGGACAAATATAGAGTTACAGGTACAAATTCAGTACTACTTGCCTTAAGGAGCCCTCTCAGTCATAAATACAGAACTTGACTTACAAAATATTTACTATAAACAGTTTAGTAACCTGCAAACCACATTATCCTATAATTACTCATTCACTCTGACAACATTTAAAAATGGAATTTTCATTATAGAAAGTAGACAACAAACCAACACTTTCCCACTTTTCCCACATTAATTCAATTCCAAATAGCACTCTTAAAATTTCTATAAATCACTAACAATCACTCAATTTATTGATCAGAGATGGACTTGCTATTGTCCTCTCTTCAAAAAGTATAAAATGTATGCTTTAAACAGATAAAACACATATAAAAATTTGGGTTTATATGAGGAACACTAGAAGTGAAAAGCATATAAGTAGATATATCATTCTGCATAAGAGATGGCATTGCTTCACACAGCTTATGAATCCTGGAGTTTTCCTGGCTCCTTCTATTTCGCAGCTGGGTTTTTGGGAGGAAGGAGTTTGTATGTGTTGAAGTAGCCCACCACCTGCTGGGGAATCTCTGCCAAGACACACTGAGCAAGTGCTTCTTTTGGAGCCTTGAGGAAAAACAAAAGCACAGTTATTACCAACTAAAGATTTGCTCGCTTGCTTATTTGTTTGTCTCTTGTAGCTCAAGTTGGCCTTGAACTCAATATGCAGTCAAGTAAGACCCCGAACTCTCCATCCTCCTGACTCTACCTACCAAGTGCTAGAAGTGCAGGAATACACAACCACATTTGGCTGATATACTGGCTGCTTGATAAAAGGCTAGAGATAACTCAGCAGTCATTAAGATGTAGTAATTCCCAACCTCTGGGCTTGTACCTTAGGAACAGTATATAATATGGGGAAAGTAACAGGTATTATTTATAATTATCATCATTATCATTGCTTATGTGTCAAGTTCTTTGATACTGGCCGCAGTCCATATAATATGGGAAAAGTAACCAGTATTTTTATAATTACCATCACTATCATTGCTTATGTGTCAAGTTCTTTGATGCTGACCGTTTCAATATTAGATAATTCTGCTGATATTATGGCTCTTATTTTTTGAGGTCTCACTATGTAGCCATGTCTGGCTTGAAAATCACAATGTAGATCAAGCTGGCCTTCAACTTACAGAGATCTGCCAGCCTCTGCCTCCCAGGTGACCTTGATATCTTTTTTGTCTCTGTTTGCTGAGTGCTGAGACTACGGGTGTGTGCTAACATGTATGGCCTATTTTTTTTTTTTAATGTATCTGTAACTTTTCCTCTTTCTAAAAGTCATGTTAAAAGACTTCTACTTGTGCCTAAAGACGTTAGTCATACAAAGGATGTATTAGTTATTCTTATGACCTCTAAATGCAATTCCCATTTTAATTACCTACAAGCTCTAGAATACTAAAAATAATTTAAAAAGGAGTTTTGGGTATCAGTCACTATTTTGAAAAGCACATGTCTAATGCTATATGAAATACAGTCTTTGATTATAGGAGTGACATAAGTTTAAACAAAATTGATTCCCAAGTAACACCCATGTTAAGCCTTCATATCAGCTTTTGTAAAGGCACTAGATATTGTTTTTAGAGTTTGTTCATAAGTATCCTATGCTATGGATGTACCATAGTTTTCTTCCTCATTTACCCGCTGAAGAATATCAGGGTTGTTTCCAGCTTTTATCTGGTTATGCATAAAGCTACTAAATGCATAAATCATTCACATATGGGTTTTTATTTTTGTTTTTATATATGTGGATATAACATTATACTTCATATAGCATTATACTTTAAGTCCTCCCATGTTCCTCTCAAAATGGTCAGCCTGGTCTACACTGAGAATTCCTGATCAACATGGAGACTGTCTCAAGAATTTAAAAAGCAAACTAAACTAAAGAGAAATGCACACAACAACTTGGGTTACTCTAAAAAGTATCAAGCTAGAAGAAAAAAGCCAGTCTTATAGCTCATATACAGTATGACTCCATTTATGTAAAATATTTTTCTGTTTAGTTGTTTATTTTCTGAAATAGCATCTCTCCAAGTAGCCCAGTCCAGCCTCAAATTCATACTTGCTGCCTCCCATGTGTTGTTACTACAGGCATGTACCACCATACCCAAATATTTACGTAAATTCCTGAAATGATGAAATGATAGAAATGAATAGTTTAGTGGTTTACATGGGCTAAGGAAACGCAGGTGTAGATGGGAAGTAAATACATCATTGAAGACACAACATAAGGGCTCCCTGTGGTGTTGAATCATTAATTAGATCAATATACATATCCTGGCTGTGACCCTGTAAAATATTCCACAAGGTATTAACATTGGATCAAGCTATACACAATATCGTCTAAAAGATTTTTATCTGATTTTGTTTGGTTTTTTTTGTTTGTTTGTTTGTTTGTTTTGTTTTGTTTTGACATGTTTCACCCTGTGGGACTCTAGGTAGCTTAGAACTCACTACACAGTCTAGGCTGGTCTTAGAGTGAGGAAATTAAAGATGTAGTAACATACCCTGCTTCTAAAAGCTTTTGATCATGCAAGCATATTCTCCTAGAGGTTTGGCTAGTGTTTTGTTTTCCTGTTTTTACAAAGTGTGGCTTATCTTGATTGTCCATTCAATATCATACAGAATCACCTGGAACATAAACTTCTTGGCTTACCTCTGTTTCCAAATAAGTTTAACTAGAGTGGATGAGTAGACTTACCCTGAGTATGGGTGGCACTATTCCAGGAGTTGGAGTCCTGGACTAAGTAAAAAGTTGAAACTGAGCTGAGCATCTGAGCTGGCTGGTTTTTACGTTAACTTCACATAAGCAGAGTGATCTGAGAGAGGGGTGCTCAATGAAGGAAATGCTTCTGTAAGATCAACTATAGAAAGCCTATAGAACTCATTCATTTTTTTCTTTCTCCCTCTGCCCACCCCTTTGTTTTGTTTTGTTTTTGTTTTTCAAGACAGGGTTTCTCTGTGTAACCCTGGCTGTCCTGGAACTCACTCTGTAGACCAGGCTGGTCTTGAACTCACAGAGATCTGCCTGCCTCTGCCTCCCTAGTGCAAGGATTAAAGGCATGTGTTACCAAAAACCACCATGGAACATTTCCTTAATTAGTTATTGATATTGGAGGGTCCAGCCCACTGTAGGTGGTGCTGCCCCTAAATTGGTAGTCCTGGCTCTATAAGAAAGCAAGCTGAGCAAGCCATAAGAAGCAAGCCAATAACCAATATTCCTGTGGCTTCTGCTTCAGGTCCTGCCTCCAGGTCCTCCCTGTATGATGAACTGTGATATGAAAGTGTAAGCAAAATAACATTTCTTACACTTGTTACTATAGGTCATAGTTCTTATCACAGCAATAAAACTCCTAACTAACACAAGCACCCAAATTCACCCTCTCTGCTTGACTGTGGATGTACTGTGACTAGTTGCCTCAGACTCTTTCTGTCATGCCTTTCCTACCATAACGGACTAAAGGCCAAAGGAAAGTTTCCTTCCCCAGGTTGCCTTTGCCAGTAATTTCACAACCATGAGGAAAGTAATTAATATAAAAGTAACAAAAAGTCTTAACATATTCATAACAATATCATTTTAAGTTTATCATACTATTATAGCAAAAGCACAAATGATACAAGTATCCCAATCAAGTCAAACCTCTAACACGCAAAAGCATACTGAAGGTCTGGGTTTAGTCAAAAGGAATGGTACTCACATTCTGGAACTGTCTGAAAGGCACGAACTGAACAATATCTCTTATGGCCACCTCTCCTGATGGGGAGCGGAGACTTCCCCCATCACCATCCAGAAACTCCATGGCACTGAAGTCAGCTCCCCCAACTCCCACAATGATGATAGACATGGGCAGCTTGGAAGCGTTGACGATAGCATGTCTGGTTTCATCAAGGTCTGTGATGACACCATCAGTGATGATCAAGAGCACAAAGTATTGCTGCCAAAAAAGAAAACAAGTCTACTGAGCAGGTGAAGGTCAAACAGCAAAAGAGTGATCGAGGTTACTGAGCCACCTGTTTCACTCATTTTCATTGTCAGCCTGTATCTAGGAAACCATCTGCTTAAAATACTCTGTAATTCTCTGGTGACAAGGAGATTCATTAGAAGTGCAACACACCACCAGATAGGTTGAAAAATACACAGAAGACATCTAAATGTCTTTCAAGTAAGCAGAGAAATAAACATTCATTAAACTGAAGCACTAAACATGTCAACGACTGAAGCAAGGGAGCAAATGAGAACTCCATTACCAGCAGATCCAAAACTTTCAAAAAAGGATTATCTACCTGGCTAAAATACATGCTTAAAAAAAAAAAGTCTTTTCCAAAGTAGGGAAATGTCACATAAAGTTGTGATTTCATTTTTTGGGCCAGTTAAATCTAGGACAGAAATAATATTTACGACAATAACTAATAAGTATGGGAGTGTTTTCTCTGACCCAGGCTCTGTGAACTTTACATGAATTATCTTGTTTGACTTTTTCAACACCTACACAATGGGGCTTCCCATGATCCCTGTCCCTACTTTTAAGTACATTACAGCTTGAGAGATTTGGTACCCTATGAATGTTAATGGTTAGATAATTCAAACTTCTGTAATATAGTAAGTGCGGCAAAATCAGCAACTGATAAAAGTATTCAAAGGCCTTCATGTGAAGTATGTTTCTACAAGTAATAGCCCTCCCTGCCTTTGGTAGACTCTAAGCAAATTACTTCCAAAGCCAGAGAAAAAACTCATAAAAGCAAGCATTATTTTGTTTTAGTGATCATTAACAGCAACAGACATCTCTCCCAAACTAATGCTAATTATACCATCACTTTTTTTTCTTGACTTGGTATCCTGACAAACTCAATAAACAGCATGACAAGCAGGAAGAAGTACCAACCACACCCTTCCTGCTCCTGAACCTAGAGCACTTACAGATGCTGTCTGCTGCTGTGTGGCTGCAGCTGCAAACCTGGCCACGTGATTTATAATTGGAGAAAAATTAGTTGGTCCATAGAGTTTTATTTGAGGAAGACAGGTCCGATAAGCCTCTATAATGCCTTGGATTCCTAGATCAAAGAAAGTAGTATTAAAAATCCTCAAATATAATTTGTTAATCCACAGTATGGGAAGCACACTTATATACATATAAGGTCTGGTAAATGATGGACATTATCCCAGCTCTTGGGAAGTGGAAGTATCAAAATCAGGGTGACTATATATATTGAGTCCCTTATCACAATTACAAAACAAATGAAACAACAAAAAGTCAAAAAGTGCTTCGACTAGGGAAGAGTTCCACATTCAAGAGTTCTTCGTGGTTATATTTCATTATAAATAGCTATAAACTTTATCTCCAAGCAGAAAGCATTTTCATTTCAAATGGGACTTATGCTTAACGTTGATGTGTTTTTGTTGAAAAATGTGTAACATCTTACAACTGTTAAGCAGAAATAAAAAAATCACCAAGATGAACTCCTTTGCACACATGATCAAAGTTCTATAGAAATATACTTATAAGGCTGATTAACTCTAGTTAATTAGGTGACACTTGGTATAATAGGCAGCATTAGTTTTATTAGCATAGGTTTGCATTTTGCTATAGAAACTAAACAGTTGAGTCTGCCAGTCTTATGAAAAACAAGTTGAACAAGGCTATACATGACTAAATGTATGTAAGTGGGCAGGACCCCAGTGTCTACTCAGATGTTTTAAGAAACATTGTCTACTTGCTCTAGCTCTTGTACTCTTTTCCTGGGTCACAGGAACAGCAGGTGAAGAGCTGGTCCTTCAGGCTGAGTCCCAGACTAAGTAACTTGGGAGATGTGGGTGAGGTAATACATTTATTTTCCCAGCACTCAGGAAACTGAGGTGGGAAGATGACAAGTTTATAGCCTGAACTACATAGCAAGACTCTATCTTATAAAAACAAACTAAAAAACAAACAAACAAAAAAAAAAACATGGAAAACAGTTGTGATCTAGCTACAAGTCAAATGAGTAAGGAACAGATGTGCCATTGTAAGTCACCAAGGCACAGATATTTCTGTTAAAACAGCATGGCCTGGTAAGCTGGATAGTATGCCAGTGAAAATGCAGTCTACAAACGAGTATCCTAGGTATGCACGTGTTAATTCTGTCCTCAATGCTGCTACAAATCTTAAAAGAATTCCCTGCACTGCTTTGAAACCACAGAAACTTGTCTGCAGTTTATCTTAAAGAAAGTTTTATTTTCTTACTTTAGGGCATTTTACATTTTTATTCGCTTGTGTGTAGGGTAAATGTGTGTGGTGTATGTGTATGGTACACACAACTGAATGTGCAGGTATGTATGCTTGTGCATGCCACACAGAACAAGGTGTCAGGTTTCCTCCTCCACTGCTCTCCGTCTTTTGCCTTAAAACAGGGTATTATATGAACCATTTTGGTTAGGCTGGATAGCCAGTAAACTCTCAAGATCTACCTATCTGTCTGCCCCTGAACATGGGTCTCAGTTAGAAGGCCTGGGCAGTCTAAGGGACCTCTGACAATGGAACCAGGATGTATCGCTGGTGCACAAAAGAACTTTGGGAGCACATTCCCCATGGAGGAATACTCCCTTAGCCTAGAGGCGGGGGGGGGGGGGGGGGGGGGCCTAGACCCTACTCCAAATGACTTGACAGATTTTGATGATCCCTCCTGGAAGACATCACCCTCCCTGTGGAGTGTGTGTGTGTGTGTGTGTGTATGTGTGTGTGTGTGTGTGTGTTGGGGGGGAGGGTAAGAGGGTGGTGGGGGGACATGGGAGGGGAGGGAGGGAACTGGGATTGATAATGTAAAATAAGAACAACAACAACAAAAAAGATCTATCTGTCTGTGCCCTCCAATGGGGTTATAGTAATGTGTTTTTTGAATGGGTGGCTGGGATTTGAACCCAGATAGGTCCTCATAACTGTACAGAAAGTGTTCTTATTCACTGACTTATCTCCTCATACCTGTAGACCTTTTCAACCCAAACAGGTCTCTTACTTTAGATCAAGGACAAGAATGAAACCAATTCTCTTCAAATTTAGGACTTCCAAAAAACTCTTTTTGGTCATACTGAACTTAGAAACAAGTACACTTGAGCAACTTATGAGAACAACTCATGCATAGATGTGATTTTACATGTATAAACTGATAGTGTAAATAGGAGTTAGTCTAGCAATAACAACAATATTAACCATAGCTAGTAACATCAGGAACTGCAATGGAATACACTGTAGAAAAATAGCATATAATTTCAGCAACAGTAGTTGTGGTGGTTTGAAAAATAATGGCCCCATAGACTCACAGATTTAAATGCTTGGTCACAAGCGAGTGGCTCTATCTGAAAGATTAGGAGTGTGGCCTTGTGGGAGGAAGTCCATTACTGGGGTGGGCTTTGAGGGTTCAGAAGCCCATGCCCAACCCAAAGTCTCTCTTTCCTCTCTGCCTGTGGATCCAGATGTAGAGCTCTCAGCTACCATGCATGCCACCATGTTCCCCATAATGGACTACATTCTGAAACTCTGCAAGCCCCAATTAAATGCTTTCTTTTGTAAGAGATGCCATGGTCACAGTGTCTCTTCACAGTAATAGAACATGCATAAAGACAGAAGTATTTTCCCCATTTGTATTATTATGCTTGCTTTGTACCCTGAAGTTTTTAACAATTTACTCTCTTTACAAGTATAAAGTCTTCAACTACTCACCTAAAACTGCACTATACTGAAATCCTCCCTTGCATTAAAGCAGTAAGTGAAATGTTATTCCTAGGCAACTAGGTTCAAGGATGTCTTTAAAAAAAAGAAAAAAAAAAAAAACCAAAACCAAAAACAGAATTTAACTTTGGTGTCTTAAAATAAGGCCCTACTTTTTCTATATAGCATATCTTTGATCTACAACCAAATTGGTTGTTTTTCCAGACTATAAACCTAAATTGAAAAGGCTATTTGCTTGATGAGCAGACCAAGAATGGGTTCACACTACTTGTAGAGCAATAAACTTATAAAATGAGTCATCTATATTCCAAAAATAATTCTAATTTCAGGTAAGCACCAAGAACATTTCTTACTTTATTTTTGATAATAAATGGTTTTATAAACTTTACCATTAAAAACTTAAGATAAAATCAGAAACCAAGATGAAAATATTAACAAAAACACATCTTTAAAATAAACTCAATTACAAATATCTGGACATAAAATAGGTCACGATCATGCACTAAAAGTGCCTCAAAGGAGTACTAAATTAACTAGCACAGAAAAGGCATTTTAAAATGGAGAAAATGTTTAAGAAAACAGCCCTCAAAAGTGGTCCTATGCCCTTCCAATTTGTGATTATTTACAAAGAGAAGGAAAGAATACCTTTGTCTCTAGAAACCATGCACTTTGTAGATGCTAAAAGGGACCCTCTGAGGAGTATCAATTTAGAGCCTAGAATTTTAAGTACTATCCCCTACCCAACAACTACCTTTCCTGCCCAAAAACATTCAGTCTTACATAATTTAGTAGGAGTCTTGGCATTCCAGGTTGGAATCTGACTTTTCAAAAAACTATTTTTAAAGAAGAAGCACTTGTGCATTTGAAGTATAAAGTAAAAAGTGAAATCAAAGACAAGCACCAGCTTCCTGCTGTCTATAGAGATGTGTTAGAAGTTCAGCTTTGTTCCTGTCACCATCCTATCTACTGAGTGAATACTGTGCAAGCAACAAGCACTGTGACAACTGACACTTTTCACTTGCTTCTATGAAAGTTCTCTCCAGTCTTCAATACTGAACTCATTTATGGAGTTGATTTCAGTTCACATGTGACAATACCTTTACTTTTATGATGACTTTTATGACCTACTCTTTATCATCATGATACTGATTTGCCTCATAATTATCTTTACCATTGTAGTCACCCACCTGGGGCAATTTTTCTACTATACACAACAGAAAGTTAAAATTTGTCACAACCTGAAAGTTAGAAACATAATGAGTAGCTCTGACCTGAAAGAGACAGGAATGAGTGATGCTGTCTTCATGTCTGGCTTTTTGGCTTCACTTACCATTGCAGTAGGGATTAGATGGGTTAAAGTTCATTGGAAATTCATGAGACACCTGTCAAAAGAAAAAAGAAAAAAAAAAAAAAAAAAAAAAAAAGGCTGGTGAGGCCTCTGTTCTTTTAGTCAAGAATAAAACTTTGAAAGGGGATTTCCTGGCAGTTCAACCTTTTCCAGGCCAGAGTGGGTGGAAGACACAGATGGCTCCACCCCTAGACTTCTTGGTCTGGAGGAGCAAACCCACCAGGAGCCTGCCTAATGCCTGTGGCACCAGGCATGCAAGAGGCAAGAGGCAACATCTCTACACCATGTCTCACAGCTGGGGGAGGTAGGACTCAACCATGCGCCACCTATACCTAACCAACAGCTGCGGCACCAGGCGGTCGGGCACCATTATGGTATAGGGTGGGGAAATGGGGGGAGGCGATTCATGGGCTGGGGAGAGAGAGAGAGGCAGATCTGAACGGATGACAGTAGTGAGGAACAGGCTAATGTGAATGGCCTGCTAACCACCAGAGTCCAAGGTGGCATCTGGGCCTGGGCTATACCCAAGTGCCAGGTCTTTGTCTGAGGCCCTGAAGCAGTCAAGGGGTCCTGAGTTCATGAACATCAACACAGACCTCAGCTAAGCCAGGGCCATGGACCCAGATTTGGACCCAGATGACTCCAATTGTCTTGGCCCTGGCAGTGACACAGCCCTCAGACACCAATGTGGTCACAAGTTTTGACCCAGACCCTGGGCATCCACACAGCCTCCCCCCAACTCCTTGGGCAAGGGACATCAACTCAGAACCCAGATGTGGACCCAGACATGGTTCTTTGGCAGCAGCCTTGGCCAGTATATCACTATGGCCCCAGGAATTATCTAAGGCCACCCAGATTTGCATGGCCCCTAGACACCAACATGGCTCCAGGTGGTAGTGCAGACTGAAGGACTCCATACAGCCCTCAGAGACAACAGGAGCCACAGACATGAACCCCCATTGAAGGCCATGCTGATGCCAGTGACCTGAGCTGCCACCTGGAGCCATGCTGGTGTCCAAGGGTCACACCATCATGGGGGCCAGGCTGATCAAGTGATCTGGGCTGCTGCCTAGGACTATGTCTAGGTCAGTGTCCAATCACAGTCAGGGTCTGTGGCTCATGTTGCCACCAAAGACCATATGGATGCTCAGGATCTGAGCTACAATCTGTGGCCATGAGGGTGTCTGAGGGCCATGGTGTCATGCAGGTCAGGATTGTCAATGAGGGTTCTGTCTGGGTCTGAGTTGATATCTGTGGCACCTGTTACCACCACGGGCCATGCAGATGACTAGGGTCTGGTAAGCCACCTGAGAATATGGAGGCATCCAGGCCCTGGCCACTGCCTATGGCCACATCTTGGCCTGTGTCCTTGCAGCAGCTGGGATCTGGGATGATTCTAGGGTGATGTCTGGGCTTTCTGTTACCACTGAGGGCTCTGCAGAAGCCCAGGGTCTATTTAGCTATTTGAGACCATGTTGGTGCTCAGCTGCTATTCAGTCACTGGGACCATACTGATCCCTATGGCCTATGCTGCCACTAGGGTAATGGTGACTTCTGGGCTTGAGCTGCTGCCAAGGGCCATGTCTGAGTCTATGGTCATAGAGCAGCTGGGGTGTCAGTAATATCCTTGGCCTGTGTTAGCTGGGGGCAGGAGGAGAGGGTGGTCATTAGAACCATGTTGTACTGAGCCAGCCCTACCCTACTGGCCCTGCCCCTTGCAAGATACTACAGCAGGAGATCTGGCCCCACCCCTCAGGGGACAGCTGCCCTCCCCACCATCATTGTCCCACCCCCACCCCCAGGCATGCACCTCACATGGGCAAAACATTAGTGCTGACCCTTTTGTCAGGGACACAGGTGAGCCAGTTTGAGGGCAGACTGCCTCAACCTTGTCTACCACAAACTGGCATGGGTGAAGGAAAGACGCCCTTCCCACTTGCTACCTGTGGTGATGAGAGAGCTGGCTCTCACTAGAGTGAGAGAACTACTAGCCTTGCTCCTCACCAGCTGGAACACATAGGAGAGCAGGCTCTGCACTGCACCTGGACAGCACACCAGAGCAGATCCTGTTGTCAGTGCACAGGTGAGTCAGCCCTGAAGGCATGAGAGCAGGGGCGCTGACACCCACCCCCCACCCCCCCACCTATAGCAATCAGGAGACAGGGCTCCTGCACCTTGCCCGGGCAAAACAGTAGAGCTGGCCCTGGTAGTGTTAAGTGTGGGTTACTTGGACCCGGATCTGAGAACCAAAGAACAGCAGAATTAGCCCCATTCTTTGCAGTAGGCTGCACTGGGTTGTTTGTTTTGGTTTTTCTTTTAAATTTGGTTTTGTTCTGGGGTGGGGGGGGGGGAGGTTTCCAGGACAGATTCGAAGGGACAGGAGATAAGTGGGACTGGAATGCATGATGTGAAATCCACAAAGAATCAATAAAAGTAAAAGAAAAAAAAAAAAATTACCTGCCACTGAGGAGGCACCTGAGCTCCAAAGCCGAAAGCTGGAAACATCTTGTCACTAAAATAGAAAAAAGAAAAATCAAACAATTTTTGCTATAAAAATGAAATAATATGCACTTTTATATTTTAAAAAAATCCAAAGCCATAAAAAAATTATAAACAAAAAATTACCTAGCACTCCCAATACTAATACCAATGCTAACAGTGGAAAATACTCATTTTAAACGTTTTCTGTGCGTTAAAGGAAGAATGTCTCTATAGTAGTGTGTGTGGTGTGCATGAGTGATATTTACCTGAGTGTGTGCACCCATGTATAGCCACATGGAAGCCATAGGAGGATGTACACAGTGCTCCTCTATCACTCTCCACCTTAATGCCTTGAGAGAAACATAAATGCTAAGGGCCTGGGTTTATTTTGCAGCAGCTACTTGTTGGCTAGCAACCATCTGCAAGTACAGTTCAGGGGATCCAACACTTCTTCTGACATCCACAGGCTCCTACACACGTGGTATACACATACATTCATTCACGCACAAATACACATGTTAAATAAATAAATGTGTCTCATAACCTACTAGTTGCCATTTAAACCTTGTGCATTATTTCCCAGAACAAATATGAACGAGCCAAAAACAAAAAAGGAAACAAAACAAACAAACAAAAAAAAACCCACTTTTTTTTTAAAGTAAGGCTTTGGCAGAAAAAACAAGACTCAATGAGGTTATTTATAGCATTTACTTATATGTCAGTTGATATGAGTATTCATACATTTGACCATAGAATCACTGTACAAAATGTCATCTATTATAAAACTCAATTTTATGCAAGAAAACATGTGTCTAAAACATACATTATGTCTGGAGCCTGCGAACACACAGAGTATAAACCTGAATATATAACGTGAATATATGTATGTATGTATACATACATACATACATATATCAAGTACTGACTTGTCCAGGATACGGGAATTCCCCCAGAGGCATAATGATGCCTTACCTTACCTTACCTTAAAACACCACCTAACTGGGATAGTCTGTGTGTTCACTCGTATTTATTTACTATATTTATTTATTTATTTGTTTGCCTATTCGTTCATTCATTCATTTGTTTATTTATGTGTGTAGAGAGATGTGCTTGCTACAGCATATATGTGGATAACAGTGAACAACTCAGATTGTCGGGGCACCTTCACCTGCACAACTACCTCACTCATCCTGTATTTTTAGTTCTTAACATCTGGGATTTATTTTCTATTAAAGATAGAACCCATGTCATGTCAAAAATAGTTTTCCTAGACTGTAGCCTGTCTACTGTTGTTTAGAAACTTTCATTGACTTTCTCTTTAAGTTCTTTTATTAATGAGTCTATGAACGCCCAAAGGAGACACCAGTTTCCTCTTTACCATTTCCATCTTCCAACACTGATTACAAGCACACACAGCCATGTTGTTTTCATATGGGTGCTGGGGATCTAACTCAGCTTCTCCTGCTTGCACAGAAAGCATTCTTACCACTGAGCCATCTCCTCACCCCCTTTTCATATGTTTTAGTACTAAGGAATGTGAACATATACATGTTACTCCAAGATTTATGCCTGTGTTGTCGTACCAGCCATGCACACTGCAGATTATGAGCCAATCATATATTCTTTTCTTCTAAAACTTTCCACGCTTACTTTTGGTATTAAACTTCTCATTCCTCTGAAAAGTGCATTGAAGTAGGATATGAAGCAGGAATAGCAGCTTCCCACCAACAGCACTCCCTCCTTTAATAACAGACACTTAAGGCGGTGACTAGTCTTATCCTAGGAGCCAGCTGAGATCGGTGGCTAGGTTCTAGCCCAGGGAGTAGAAGGATTTTTTTTTTTTTTTTTCAGCAGCATCAAATCCTGGCCCTAGAATACACATGCAGTCCTGGACCACTTACTCTGTTTCCTACTGTCTAAACAAGAGCTCTAGTCACCACGAATGGAAGCTATAAATTGAGTTTGGTAAAAACAGTCCTGAACTTACTGCTATTTTGTTAGGCTGTTTTGTTGAGTATCTACTTCAGGTTTACAATATGTGTGGGTTATCATACTTTGCAGGTATGAACTGTGGATTCAAATTAATTATGCAGCTCTCTAGCTATCCTGCAACTTACTCCACCTGCCTCTGACTCTGCCTCCACAGTGCTGGGAATGAAAGTGTGCACCTAAGTCTGGCTTTAAATTCCACTCTTATGCAATGTGTTGCTGTTATAATCCTTTCCTCTTAGATGCTATTCTCACTAAATTCACATATAGGTCTATTAGTTACCTATATGCTTGGTTCACTTGGTCCACGATAGCTCTACATATCATATAATAAAATTTAAAAGCTGCTAGAGCAGGACTAAGAGATACTCAGAGATTAAAAGCACTTAGTGCTCTTGCAGAGGGCCTAGGCTTGGTCCCCAGTACCTATATGGGGTAGCTCACAAACTTCATATCACCCTTTTCTGACTTCCACATGCACCAGACACACACACACACACACACACACACACACACACACACACACACAAACACACACGGTGCTAAAGGAAATTCTTCTTACCTTTCTCCCTCCCTCCCTTTGTTCCTTAAAAAAAAAAAAAAAAAAAAAAAAAAAATGTTTGATGATTGTGGCTCCTTCCTTCTATCTAGAGAATTTTAACACTCATTTTGGCTCTCTTTCTCTTCCGGTCCCAGGCACTTCGGGAGCAGGCAAGTCCAAGAACCACACCATACACAACCAGTCCCAGAAATGGCACAGAAAGGGCATCAATAAACCCTGATTGCAAAGATACGAATCTCTTAAGGGAGTTGACCCCAAGTTCCTGAGGAACATGAACTTTACCAAGAGACACAACAAGAGAGAACTGAAGAAGATGCAGGCAAACAACGCGAAGGCAATGAGTGCACGCGTAGAGGCCATCAAGGCCCTTGCGAGACCATGGTGGTAAAAACCCAAGATGCCAAAAGGTCCCAGCTGCAAACTCAGCCGTCTTGCTTTCTTCACTCCCCAAGCTTAGGAAGAGGATTAGAAGCCTTAGGCTCTGCCAACCAAAACCCAAGTTTCAAACCAAGGCAGAAGCCTCGGCTCCAGCTAAGGCTCAGGCTGCAGCTCCAGCTCAGGCTTCAAAAGGCACCCAGGCCCCTGTGAAGGCCCCATAGAAATGGTTTCTGCCACTGTGAAGACAGATGGACTGGTGTGACACATCTATACACTCTGCAAATGACCTGAGCCCTATGCTGTTTTTACAAATAAACTTGAGGCAAGACCTGAACTCTGGATACGTTCTAATTTTTAAAAATGTATTCATTTAGGTTTGAATTTATTAATTACACATTTTTAAGAATTCATTTGTGAAACTACCCTTGGCTTAGTACCTTTTTTAGGAGTGGCTTTTTGATGACCTGTTAACTGTCACCAATGGCTCATCATCTATTCAGACTAATAAAATGGTCTCTGGCACATGTTAGCTGTTATAGGAAATCTATTATTAGTAGTCATACAGTTTTATGACTGAGAATTGAACCCAGGATTTTGCACAGGCTAGATACTAATTCTATAACTCAAAATGCACCCAAGTCTCCAAATCTAACTATTGAAAATTCATTCAGAATACTTTGCAGCAATTAGATTAAGAT
The DNA here is from genome assembly GCF_943737965.1 of Phodopus roborovskii. Taxonomy (NCBI): domain Eukaryota; kingdom Metazoa; phylum Chordata; class Mammalia; order Rodentia; family Cricetidae; genus Phodopus; species Phodopus roborovskii. The sequence goes on along the minus strand of NW_026126525.1, from coordinate 36,429,509 downwards.
GCTCTTTAGTCTTATCAAAAGCTCCAATTAAAAAAAAATATTTTCAGGGGGCTGGAAGAGATGGCTTAGAGGTTAAGAGCACTGGTTGTTCAAGTCCTGAGTTCAATTCCCAGCAACCACATGGTGGCTTAGAACCATCTATAATGAGATCTGGTGCCCTCTTCTGGTGTGCAGACAGAACACTGTATACATAATAAATAAAACTTTGAAAGGAAAAAAAAAATATTTTAGCAGAATGTGGTGAGGCACTTCTTTAATTCTAGTGCTTTCAAGGCAGAAGTAGACAGACTTCTGATTTCGATATCAGGCTGGTCTACATACTGAGTTCTAAGCCAGGAAAGGATATAATGAGACTCTTTCTCAGAATTAATAAATAAATATAATTTCATTATTGGAAGGAACATGTATATATTATAAGAAACAATTTTTATTACTGTTTATAAGATTATACCATCTAGATTTCAATCACATATACAGCTTACCCCTGATTAAAACTCCAAGGAAATCAGATCAAAGAAATAAGTCTTTCTGACTTCTGCCAACCATTAAATGCGGAAGCTATAACAACGGTTTATAACTAGTCACAGCAAGAATAAAGATAAAAGGGAAACAAAAAGAAATAAAAAGATCAAACATTTGAAAAGAATGCCATTCTATCATCCAAGTTGGCCCATCTCTATTAGAACACTAGTTGATGAAACAGACAGTAAGTACCCTTTCTAAGGAATTATGAAACATGTACTTGAGTGTTTCCAAAGTTATACTCACGCATCATAATCTTGAACTACCAATCCCACAGACCAGATGGCAGTCAGATACTCATTGACACCATTAGGGCTGATGTAGTGCAGGGAATCTGAAGAACTGGGGTCACCATTGGAGCCGGTGAAGTCCACTCCCACCTGCCAAGATAACAATTCTTACTAAAGTAAAGGCAGGGCTATCTGAGCTCGAGGTCCAAGAGAACCTCAGACAAGACCCCAAAGCATCCCAGAATCTCTATATTGCCATCTCCTAACAAATGACCTCAGCATTTCCACAAACAACTCAACAGGCATCAGCATGAAAACCACATGTTCTTTTACTAGACTGAAGATTCATGAACCACAGGATGTAATGACCCATATTTAGGAGCTGTTTTTCTATGTTTGTTTTCTATACCTTCAATTACTTCAGGATATGCATATCTGCTTTCTCTAAAGAGGGAGGGATTATTCATCAACTCATCAACTAAGTCAAAATTTCCATGATGAACCTAGATGATTCATGAGGAAAATCTGTTTAACAGATTGTGTAAATTTCATAGCAAAGGCAGTTTGGCAGTAAATGAATGCTGCAAAATGGAGAGGGAGAAAGGCAACATTTAACAGACTATGCTAGAAAACTCAGTATTACTTACAGTAAAATTCAGCTGGCACCCTCCCATGATGTAGTCAAGAAATGTGCATTCTACAGTAATCTAAAAACAAAAACACATTTATGTTAAAGCTGAACTCCACCAGTGATGGGGCACACCTTTAATCCCAGCATTTGTGGGGCAAAAGCAGGCACATCTCTGAGTTTGAGGTCAGTCTGAGAGCAAGTTCCGGGACAGCCAGAGCTACATTGAGAACTGTGTCTTGAAAACCAAAGGAGGGGAGGGGGAGGTTGAAGATAACTGGAACTCTCAACATACACAAGAGAAACAAAAGGCTATGGGGTGATATATTGTTTATGATCTAATGAAGCTTGTCAGAAGATTAGAATGCAAAGCTAGCCACAGCCATAGATGTCAGGCAGTGGTGGTACACACCTTTAATCCCAGCAGTCATACTAGTGAGCCATAGAGACTGGGAGGGAGGTAAGAACTACTGTCTGGCTGCTTTGCTTTCTCTGATCTTCAGCTTGAACCCCAGTATCTGTCTCTGAGTTGTTATTATTCATGCTACAAGGCTCCCTGGTATATGTGACATAAATACATGGAATCAACCTTACATTTGAGTCCCCGAAATGTCAGGACTTACAAAGAATTTACTACTTAAGCAATATTAAGGTTAAAATATCAGAAGTGCTCATAATGTCTGGTCCCTCCTGAGAATTCACTGTTAGTGATTGAAGGAGCTAGAGACACTTACACACACACACACACACACACACACACACAGAGTGGGAGAGCATGAAAGTAAAAGGAGACTAGTTGGGAAGAAGGATTTGAGGACAAGAGAGGCTAATGGGGGAAGATAAATATGAGCAAAATGCATTATATACATATATAAGAATGTCATAATAAAACCCACATGGTTAACTACTATATGCAAATAAAAAAAATAACAAAAATAAATTCACCATGTGACTAAAACAAAAAGATTAGAATATCAATGGCAAAAGAGGAAATGTAGTTACTGTCAGTTTTATGTAACAAGTCTAATATACTGACAGTTTTAAACAACATTTAGTAATTAAGCCTTAAAAGAATTAAAAACAAAATATGCTCAGTGGGGAAAACTTGGCTTTTCCCCACCATTTATAACAGCTCATGAAAAACTTATACCCAGGATAGATGTACTGGGTCAGACCATTTCCAATCTCACATTTCCTAAGAGTAAATTTTATCATTACTTATACTTTGCTAAAACGTTGCCAATGGGCTCAGTACTGAAGAGCTCCTGCTGTTCTTGCAGAGGACATGGGTTGGTTCCCAGTACCCACATGGAGGCTCACAACTATCTATAATTCCAGATTCAGGACACCTCACACCCTCTTCTGGCCTCCACAGATCACTGCACATATGTGCATATACCTCACACATAGTATACATTCCTAATGTAGGAAAAACACTCAATATACATTAAATTGTATGTATACATGAAGTTGTCAAACCTTAGAAGCAGAGTTACTTGAAAGATTTCTTTACTATTTCAAATCCTATTTTTCCGCCCAAGATGATCACATGCTCATGTGATTTCCACCTGCTTATAGTACTTGTTTGATGTAAAACCACACTGGTACAAGAACTCAGAATGTGAACTCAATACAAGTGGCCAAGGACAACTGACCTCACAGTGCTTTACACTGATAACACCTGAATTCTTGTAGCTTTTTTTCTTTTGTCTCTTTTTCTCATTTATACATTCATATTCAACCTGTGGGAGGATAAAATGAAATAGTAGTTTTTTTTCACCAGCAATAGCCCAATTACTAAAATGAATTTCAATGAACTTTTTCCCTTAAAATCAAATCTTACAAGAAAAAGAAAAAAGAAACTAAATGTTAATCTTGTGAGCAAAGCAAAACAAAAGCATGCTAAGGAAAAAAAATAATAAACAGAATAAAACAGAAACACATGAAGCCCAACTCTGTGGCCAAAAGAAATTAAACTCCTAATATAAATAGAAACTTGATAAGAATGGCAGTCTCCGGTGCATGGATCTTGAGCCTAAGGTATTTCCTTACCAAAAGATACAATCCTCACAGCCTGGGCTGGGCTTCTGTTCTCTGTGGAAGTGTAACAACAGGCCCCCAGACCTTAGCACAACTGACTCCACAATGGAAGTACCATTCAGTCCATAAAACTTAGCAAGTAGACAGTCCCACCAGCCAAAATGAAAGCAAAGACGTAATTTATCAAAGTCCATAGTTCTGGGAAAGTCTCTAAATGCACTAACCTTGCTTTTTGGCTTCTGCAGTTCTGCTGCTGGCTAACTGCTCTTGTTTACTGAATGAAGCATGCCAACCCTGAATATGGTTTTTGTGTGTAAAAACACCCTGAGAAAGGCTCAGTGACACAGTGGGATCTTGAACGCCCTGTGTCCACTAACAAAGACTTTCTATGGGTTTAAATCCATGTCTGAGCAGGTTTCTCTGGTGGATACCCCACAACAGAAACCTTGAAATCAACAACTATTCCATAGTTTACTTAAACTGGTGCATCAATGACTCTTGGGCTTACCCCTAATTTTCAGTATTTAAGATGTTTCAGGGAGGGGTGAAGTCCTTCCATGAAGGAACAGGAAGGGTACACATGTAGATCACAGGACATCTGTCCTGCTTAGTTAGCCATAGGGGACTCACACCTACCACTGAGCCGATCATGCTCTCTGTCTTCCCTGTGTTGGCAGAGCACTGTTTCATCCAGTACTGGATTATGATGTTTTCCCTTCCAAGACACAAGAAGAATGGCTACTCCCACTCCTAGACATGACACTGTAATGATCTTTGCTTTCTTCCCTGTAGTTTGGAGACCTCACCTAGCATTGGCCACCCAGTAAGACATATAACTCATGTATGAATTTTGGATGACATAAAAGTTAAAGATTTTAGGGCTTAATGCAATATACCAAAAAAAACCATGATAAACTAATTGCCAAGCCAAAGAAAAGCATGAATAATAAACAGGTAAACTACAGTGCTTATATAATTGCAAATGTGTGACTTACAGGTGAGTTTCTGGAGGCTTCTTTGAGTTTTGTCATGGTGGTTTGAAATGTTCCAATAAGATCATGTGATCCATCATTGTCATAATCATAACATTCTACCTGGATTTAAATATAATAAAAGTATACAAAAATTAGTATTCTTTATTAAAAAGTATTGGCCATGATAAACGTACTGTTTTAATTAAAGTAAGGGAAAAACCCTTAATTTCAGCATAATTGCAGGAACAGGAGCTATCTAGGAGAAGCAATACTGAAGCATATTCAAACCACAGCTATCCAGAGAACAGGACCTAGACCACAAAAGATGAAAGCCACAAATATGGACACCATTTCACACAAGAAGCAGTTCCCAGTCACTCTACTGTGCTCTCTGTAGCTGCTGATATAAGGCTAAATGCAATTATGTCTAGTCTTTCATTTAATTATCACTGTATAAGACCTAAAAATCAGTGCCCTAACAGCTAAAAATGACACACCTAAGTCCTAGATAATTTAGAGTTACAGGAAACATGTCTGATCAGCTGCAACCTAAGAAGTCTGGGCTTGTAATTGTAAGTTAGGTATGGTAGTGAGAGTTGGTCTGAACATTGAAAAGCTTACAACACAAAGGAAAACTCTAGGGCGAGAATAGTCAGCTCACTGAGGTATCCATGCTAGGTCACACTTATTCTGATCCCATGTAAGAAGGAAGAAATGTAGAGTTCTAGAGTTCTATCCTTAGATCTGGATCTTATTAAATGTCCATTATTTCTTCCCATTCTCTCCTTCCCTCCCTGCCTATTTAAAAAAAAAAAAAAGTTTGCTCTTAGTAGGGGTTGTGTTTGTTTGTTTGCTTGGTGTGTGTGTGTGTCTGTCTGTCTGTCTGTCTATCTGTCTGTCTGTCTGTCTGTTAACTGGCAGATGGCAGATGGAAGAAAATGTAAATTTTCACTAGAATGCTAGAACTTCCCAATGGGAAAATAAGGTACAGTGTTCAAGGCAAGCTGCCTTTAGGGCAAGATGAAAATTGATAACAGGGATGTGAACTTCTAACACATAATTTCAACACATCAATTCATATATATGGATATTTAATGTATACACAGTCATTTTCTCTAGGTAGATCCAAGAGTTACAGAGAATGGAGATGCTCTTATTATAAATCCCATTTTTCTGAAACGGAACTTGAAGGAATTAAGTGCAAAACCATCAGATGCATCTTGTGTGGTGAGCGATAGGAACAAAATAAAATCTCACACCAAACACACTTCTGGAGACTGAAATTTGAAGCAGAAGCATCTAGCAAGTAGAATCTGCTTCTGCCTTGGTGAGAGCTCCACTAGGCTTCCAGCCTCCATGAGGTTGTAGTGACCTACCAAGGTACGATACTTAGGGTCTTACATGCTCATCTGGCAGAATGACAGTTTCTTCTCAGTTCTACACACTGCTTTTCATAAACTGGGTTAGGGTTAGTTAGGGTTCCTATTGCTGTAATTCAACACCAGCACCAAAATCAATGTGGGGAGGGAAAGGGTTTATTTGTTTATCATCAAAATAAGTCAGGACAGAAACTCAAGCAGGGTAGGAACCTGGAGGTGGGAGCTGATACAAAAGTCATGGAGGAGTGCTTCAACTGGTTTGCTCCTCATGACTTGCCCAGCCTATTTTCTTACAGAACCCAGGACCAACTTCCCAGGGGTGGCACCATCCACAATGAGCTGAGCCCTCCCACATCATTCATCAACCAAGAAAATGCACCACAGTCTTGTCCACAGGTCAACCTGGTGGGGGCATTTTGTCAAATGACTCTTTCAAAATGACTCTAGTTTATGTCAAGTTGACATAAAACTAGCCAGTACACTGAAGTCTTTCATTCATTACTTGCATTTTCAGAAACACTTAAATCAATCAATTGACCGATCAATCAATTAAAAGGAGCACATTCTATAGAATTGCAAAGTGCCTTGTTTAAGGAAATGCCTTATTGACAGTTCGACTCCTGCCCCATATATAAAATACCCAATTTTAAACCAACTGCCTTTATCTGACTGACATTGGCAAGGGAAAAAAAAAAAAAAACTGATATTTTTTTTTTCTTGATTACTCCTCTAACAGCAACCTAACATCTTCAATGCCATAGTATACACAGACCAAGACTGAGGTAGGATGAGTCATACCACTTTTCTTTCTTTTCTAGAATTTAAACACCAGTACTATTCACTGTTAAAGCAACAGTATCTGAAGAACTTGTGAAATTCAAATGTATGCATATATACACAAGAACACATGTATATATGTAAAAAACTGCACACATCACGAAATGCATCCTCACTTTTAGGCAAGGTGGAAGCATGCATGATTATTTCTCTTATTCTCTTCATCTTTTAAAAATAATGCATGCTAGAGTGACAACACAGTGATGGAATCACAGAAAATTCTGACTTTATTCTCTGCTCTGTAATTCTTTACTATACCTTTAAGTAATTTCCAAATAGTAAATTGCAGATGTGGGATTATCTGATATTGCAAAGAAATACAGAACTAGAGAACTAAAGTGAGTGATGATGTAGCAAACCAAGTATCACTAAAAACAGATCAAGAGACTTAAGAATGGAAGACAATTGTCAGACAAAGCTCAGAAAATCAGTTTACTTACTATAACAAATTGGCCCTGCAGGCATGCCACTGTGAGCAAAAAATGTTTTAGAAACAAGTATTTGTTGTTAATTTATCTGAAACAATAGTCGAAACATAGACTTCTGCCCTCTCTAGATTTGTCTTAAATTAGAATTTGTAACTACTTTAAAAACATGAAATTCATAGTATGTTTACATATTTATACCATACCTATATTTTCATTGCCCTTTGACACATCATACAAATCACACTTAACAATAACTTTAAATTCTCTATAAACTAGCGACAACTCCTTCCGAAGCGAAGTTCGGAAATTTTAGTGGCTTTTAATTATAGCAGCATCTCTGCTGCTGTTTTATCTGTTAAAATGTTTTTACTTTCAATAGCCTCATGTACAGTAGAAATTACTATCTACTTTATCAGCAAGGAGGTTATGTGACTTGCTCAACATCCTTTACCTGGTTAAAGAGCGAAATTGAAATGTAAGCTATGATCTGATCCCAAACCATGTTGTTATATTATGTCATGCAGTTTCCTATCATCTTTCTTGTTTTTACTGTATTAATTACAATAAGGAACACCAACAAGACCTTACATTTTCTAGAAAGATTTGTGTTAAGACAGACTTTACAGCTGAGGAGACAGCTCAGTCAGAAGGACCTGAGTTTGATCCTCAGACAGAACTCACCTGTAGAAAGGAGAGCATGTGTGTTACACACAGAGTGCTTTAAGTTTGTGTGTGTTCACTGGCTAATTGGTTGGGGTTTTGTTTTGTTTGGTAAATACCTACCAATAAAAACATTTAAAGTAACTGTAGAGACATGATCTGCTTTTCCTTGTCCCTACAATGGCTCCACTGTTTTTCTGTACAACGAAAGGAAGGCTCTGAGATCTCAGAATAACTAGCACCTGCTTTTATTTTCAAGGGATACACTATAGGCCAAGAATGTAGTCAACGCTTCCTATTTGCTGAGCAAAATAATTTCATAAAAAAGAACACATCTAAATTGGATGTTTTATTTTTTAAACAGGTTAAAATGAAAATTATGCTGCACCCTTAAACATTTAGTCAACATATTAAACAACAACAATATAATCAAATATTTATGCCTATAATTTCATTTTAAAAAAATGCTATCTTACATATTAGTTTTAGAGGATAGGTAAAAATATATTCATCTATAGGAGTTATACACAGTGTCTGAGTTGTTATAGTGTGCCTTTGACTTTACAATGGTGTAAAGGTGACACCATTCAGTAGACACTACATCAGTCTTGAATTTTAATCTTTCACTGCACTAGCAACATGTGATGATTCTCTTGTAATGCTGGCAACAAGCCAAACCTGTCAGTTAACCACAGGATCACCATGATAAATACCAACCCTTAATAATGTACTGGGTTGTTGTAATTTGGTAAGTTAGGTATGTTAAATGCATTTTAAATATCATTTCTTCCCTCCTTTTCTTTCTCCCCGTCTTTCCCCTCAAGCAAACACAAGGTCTTGAGATCACTAAGTAATCACTAACCAAGCTATACCTTTAGCCTAACTTATAAGGATTTTTATTATGATGGGTTTACCAGGACATAACCCCATAGTAAACTACATAGTACCTGAGTAATAATTTCAAAATTACCTTAATGGTTTTGTCCATATCTCCATAGCACAGAGAGTTAAGAGAGATTTTAAAAGGCTTCCACACAGGATTCAGGTTGTTTTTGATAACCTGCAAAAAATAAAGGATCTCTTAGAATATGCAGTTCCTCAGTATCTTTCTCTGGGTTCTTGCTACATTCTTACATTCACCCCCTCATTCTATCACTCAATTATTTCCAAGAAAAATTAGTAGGATAGTATTTTATAATCATTATATGATAAGTATAATAAAGTATCCAATTGTAGTACATTCTGAATAAAGAAGAAAGGTGTTTGGGAAATATATCTACTTAATAACAATGTATACTTAGAAATGGTAGCATGTGAATTCTTTGAAATCAGATTACTTCACCATAGTCCTAGAGGATTAAAAAATAGAACACCATAAGAATGAACCTTGTGGATCCTGGGGAAATGTATCAGCAGTTAAAAACACTGGCTGCTCTTCTATAGGATCCAAATTTGATTCCCAGCACCCACATGGTGGCTCAGAACCACCTGTAACTCCTGTTCCCAGGCATCCAATGTCCCCTTCTGGCCTCTATGGGCACAGTACATACATGGTACACAAGCATACATACAAATAAAACACCCATATACAATTTTAAAATATTAAAAAAAGATAAATCTTGCTGTGCTGAACATGAATTGGGAAATTAAATCTAAATATTATATTACATAGATATAAAAAATGACATCCTAGTATAGATTAACACATCTAGTACTCAGATCTTGATGTCTTGATGTATGATAAGACCTGGCCCCTTTTAACTCTGAAACAGGAGAAAATATAATCATATTCTATCAATAGTGAAAAAAACTTGGGATCCATTTGAAGAAGCACTCTTTCATCAAATCTAGTTTAAACAGTGCAATATTAATTAATGTACGATGACAATTTGTTGAGTTTAAAATGAAAAAGAAGAATGCTTGTTAATGTATACATAAGGATTGCAGTGGTTTAAACAAAATGTCCTCCATAGTCAAAGGGCATTTGAATACTTATTTTCCTTTTGGCACTACTGTTTAGGTAGGTTAAGGAGATGTGGCATTACTAGAGGAAGTATGCTTCTCTAGTAGGTAGGTTCTGACGTTTCAAATACACAACATTCCCAATTAACTCTCTGTACTTCCTGCTTGAGGTTCAAATTTAAGCTCTCAGCTTCCAGTTCCAGTGGTCAAGTCTCCACTCTTATCCTTCTGAAACTATAAAACCCAAATAAGTCCTTCTTTCAATAAGTTGCCTTCATCATGGTGTTTTATCACAGTACTAGAAGAGTAATTAATAACAGTGGTGATCTGAGGAAAACAAAAATCACTATTGTATAGCCCCAATAGAATGGATCAAAGCAAGGATCATCAATGGTGACTGAAACCACTGGGCAAAGTGCTAGAGAAAAGCAATTCAGGCATCCTCAAAGTATCACACTGCAAGTAACTTACAAATTATAAACAGAAAACATAGGACTTTATGACTCTCAGATCTTATGGTCACTAGCTTTAACAAACTGCCTGACATCATCAGCCCTGTGACGTCTGAACACCATGAAGACGGAATGTATGGATTGTTCTTGACATAATGTTTGATGTGGATCTAGTTGTACAAAACCACAAGAATCCATTCTAGTCTCATTAATTCAAGCTGTTTCATAACTTGCAAGTATGGGCAGGTAAAAAAAGCTTAGAAATAGGAGCCTACTAGGAAAATGTACAATGTGATACTTCCCTTAGACCTAGACAAACACAATCTATATAAAATGTGCTTGACTCAGAGGAAATCTGAGCATGAATGGTACTGAGAATGGCAGCAGAAAATAGATAGTAATTTCCTTAGGTACAGTGAGGCAGCACACCCTGATTTTTTGAGAGCGAGAGAGTCTCACTATGTAGGCGTGGCTGGCCTGGAACTTAATTTGTAGTTCATAGAGGTCTGTCTGCCTCCAGAGTACTGAGATTAAAGGTGTGTATCCTCACTTCTGGCTGCCTTTATTCCTGAAAGAGCCAGATACAACATTTAAAGGGAATCTAGATGCTTGTAGTTAACATCAGGATGGTTTCCCAAAAGAAAAATGAATTGTCTCTATAAGTGTGTGTGTATTTTTGTGTTTGAGAGAGAGACAGAGAAAAAACAAGCAAAATGCAATTTAAAGTTTTTAAAAAATGAAAATAAGCATGACAGTGTGTCTTTTTTAAGAGAAAAGAGTAAGCAAATGAGCATACTGTATATCTCTGGCAGCATAAAAATCTGAATTAAAATGATAGATTCAAGCACTTACCTCTGTTCGGTGAACCATCAGCCAGTGGCCATCTGAGGTCTGCTTGTGAAACTCCAAGTATGGATCTGACTTTCCAAACAGATCCTACATTTAAACAAATAATTTTCACTCTCTTATGAAACCCCATGTGAATATATCTGCTACATATTATTCATATATACACACATACATACATGTTTATATAACCACACAAGTCCAACTCTATAGTACAGTTATACCAGTTGCAAATATCAATCCCATCACCTCTAACGTAACTCAGAAATGTGCAGAAGTGGGAGGGAGCAATGGCTCAGCTGTTAAAGGCTAGACTCACAATAAAAAAAATATAAGAAATACACTATTATTAGGGAGGATGAATAATCTGTGTATCAAAAATATGGTACTTTAAAATATGTTGATAAAATGTGCTTTGGTTTAATGTCAGCATTTTAAGTTTCCATTCAGATAATATTAAACACATAAATGATATCCCAAACAGTATCCATATGAACTCTAAGAGAGACAGGGTAGTTAGTCATTGGAAAGGTGACTGCAGGACTGTAGTAACTTTTCCAAGGTCACATACTTTGGTAGATTTGGGCTTTAACTGTGTATCTCTGCCTTCCATATCTGACTCCCTTTCATTAATTCTAAACATTAGATATAAAGCTGTTGGCCTGTTACTAGTGTTTCTTATTGGCTAGCTCTGTCTTAAATATTAACCCATTTCTATTAATCTAAGTGTTTCTACATGGTCTTATCTTACCAGAGAGAGGGTCTGGACCTCTTCTATGTGTGTTATTTGGGACTGACATGGCTATGGAACCAGCATGGCAGGAAAACTACTAGTAACAATATGGTGATCATTCTTTTGCTTATCTTCATTTTGAAACATACATATTACTAAGTTCAAATTACTCAGTGTTTTTAAAAATAGATGGGACGCTTCTTAATACATGTAGATTTGTCACTCTACTGAAGATTTATTTAGTCTTGAACTAGCCTCAGTATTTAATTATGACCTAAGCTAGGGCTGGAGAGATTGCTCAATGGTTAAAAGCACCTGAAGCTCTTTTAGATGTCCCTGAATTAGTTCCCAGGACCCACATCAGGTAGTTCAAACCACAAGTAGTAATTCTAGTTCCAGGGGATCCAGCTCCCTATTCTGTATCTGTGGATACAAGGCATAAACAAGGTACACACACATATATGTAGGCACTCAAGACACACACATAAACAAAATATTTTTCTTCAAAGACCTATGATAGGACTATTTCTCTTTTGAGCAAATTTAATGTCAAACAAATAATATATTGGGTACAGTAAAAAATAAAGAAGACTACAGGGCAGTTTTTATTTTAACCTTATCTCTAAGAACCTTAAATAAATGCAAGATACTTTTTTTTCTTTGCCTCACATGTGCTTTGTGTTCCTGTTTCTGTTCATCCTGTGTCCAATGCTCTATAACACAAGAATGAGTGAAGTATGGTCATTTTAACTTCACAGCCTTATGGAAATCACAGGGAACAATAGATAATTCTACTATTCTCTAGAAGTTTTAATTATAATTTACTTATCACCAAAACTACAAATTGGAACACATAAGTTTTTTTCCCTTTTTTTTTAAATTTAAATTTGAAACAAGCTTCTGTCAATCCAGTTCCTGTCCTCCCCTGTACCCCAATCAACTCTCATCCCATCCCCTTTCTGCTCCCCAGGGAGGGTGATGCCTGCAGGACACTTTTTTGTACTCTTATTTTCTACAACTGTTAAGAGTCTTATCAAGTAAGTCAACTTAAAACACCACACACACTTTCTTCATAAACACAGAACTGTTCCTAGAATGTATTTCCATGCTCCTTACAGAGGGGAGTGAACTGACCTCATCTGTTGTTATTCATATACCTTTATGGAAAAACAGGTTTTTGCCATGTGTGGCTTGTCCTTGTGATTGAAAAACTTAGGTGATTTTTCTTAACCCTCGGAGTATAAATTGTCTGATGCTCTGGATAACGCTGATTATTGCATTTAGTCTGCCTAATTTTAGTTCCCACTCTCCCAGGTTCACTCCACCAACTAGAACAGTAAACTGTATGTACCTGCTAAACTAGATTTACTTAAGGGCTGAGAGTGGATAATTAAATAACAAACCCAAGCACAATTATAAAAATATATAAAGAATATTTACAAACATGTAAGTATATGTATGTACACATATGTATAAGTTGGTGAGCATCTATGTGTATATGTGCACATACACATATGTAAAAATCTTAGGTTTTTATGAAATTCAACTCACAAAATATAAACATTTAAAAAATATTACAGGGGGCTGGAGAGATGGCTCAGCACTTAAGAGCACTGACTGCTTGTTCCCAGCATCCACATGGCAGCTCATAACTGTCCATATCTCCTGTTCCAGGAGATCTGACACCCTCACACAGACATACACCCAGGTAAAGTACCAGTGTAAATAAAATACAAATAAATAAATAATTTAAAAATATTACAGGAAAGAAGCAAGAACAGAACAAAAAGAAAGAGAAGATAAAGTCTCTTGGGTGTACTTTGTTTTGTAGATTTAGGTTTGAAACTATGGGACACACACACACACACACATTCTTATTTTATATATTGATCCCAGTTTCCTCTCCCTCCCTCCCATACCCCCCCCAACCCTTCTCTCATCCCAACCCTTCCCCCCCACTACACAGGAAAGGTGATGCCTTCCAGGAGGGATCATCAAAATCATTTGGAGTAGGGTCTAGGCCCTCCCTCCTGCCTCTAGGCTAAAGGAGTATTCCTCCATGGGGAAAATGATCCCAAAGTCCTTTCATGCACCAGGGATACATCCTGGTTCCACTGTCAGAGTTCCCTAAGACTACCCAGGCCTTCTAACTGAGACCTAAATCTTGGGGGTCTGAGTCAGTACAATGCTGGCTTCCCAGCTATCAGTCTGGGGGTCCATGAGCTCCCCCTTGTTCAGGTCAGCTGTCTTTATGGGTTTCTGTAGCCTGGTCTTGACCCCTTTTCTGATCACTCCTCACTCTCTGCAACTGGATTCCAGGAGTTCTGCTCAGTGTTTAGCTGTGGGTATCTACTTCTGTTTCCATCAGCTACTAGAAGAGGGCTCTATGATGGCATATAAGTTAGTCATCACTCTCATTATGAAAGAAGGGCATTTAAGGTAGCTTCTCCACTGTTGTTCAGATAGGGACTTGTTTCTTTAGAGATAGGTGCTCATTATGTGGCCTAGGGATCTCAAACTTGTAATATTCTTACCTGTTTCCTGAGTGTCAACTCTACAAGTATCATGGCCACACTTGGGAAGAGTGTAATAATCCTCTCTCTTTTTGTGTATGTGGTGATGAAGATTAAATTAAATAGACTAGGCAAGCACTCTACTACTGAATCACACACCCAATTTTTACATGATTTTAAACCAAAGCTTTTTAAAAAGCAATTCCTAATACCAAGTGCAAAATCAAATTTTTTGTCACTGTGATAGAGATTAGTTATTTCATTAAAATGCAATAATTTAACTTCACCTGAGTAGAATATATATGCCTTAGCTCACACTGTAGTACAAGTACTACTCATACCATTGATATTTTATTCTGAAATAAGTAGTAAGAAAAAATATGATTGTGCTAGTATCTTTAAGAATTGTGATTTTTCAGCATAAGAGAAAAGAGGTACACAAGCAAAAGACTCTCTGAGTCTGTATTTGAATTGAAAATAGTTGTATAAATTATGATTTAGTTTTTTTGGTTTTTGAGATTGGGTCTAACTATGCAATCAAATGATCTTAAACTCAGGAGCCTCCTGCTTCAGCTATCTGAGTAATGACATAACAGGCATGCACCACTATACCTGGCCATTTAGTCTTATTCAAAAAATTGCCAGGCATGGTGGCACACACTTTTAATTCCAGCACTTGGAAGGCAAAGACTGGAAGATCTCTGTGAGTTGGAGGCCAGCCTCATTTACACAGTGAATTTCTGAACTACATAAAGAGAAGACCCTGTGTCAAAATAAATAAACAGATAAATGAATAAATAAATACATAAATAGTAAATACCTTTTCCTATCAGGCATGATGGCTCATACATGTAATCTCAGTACTTGGGAAGTAGAGGCAGGAGAACTGTCATGAGTTTGAAGTTAAAAAAGAAAAAAATAAGAAGAAAAATGTGGGGGGGGGAGCTGGAGCAATGATGACTCAGCAGTTAAGACACTTGCTGGACAATGATGACTCAGCAGTTAAGAAACTTGTGCAGCTGTGGACCAGACTTACGATTCCATTATATACCTAACAGGTCAGGCATCTCAGACATCTGTAATTCTAGATCTGAGGGATCCAGTGCCCTCCTCTTGCTTCTCTGCACACAACCATATGTGCATGGGGGCATATATTCATATTCACACATAAAATTAATCTTAGAACAGACATTTTCTCTGGGTCTATACACTAAAAGGGCTAGAAACAAACCCTGAGTGACAGCACCAGCAAACAGTAAGCACCTCTACCCTAGTGTGGCCCAAAATACACAACCACTAAAATGAGATCAGGTTCCTTTAAATGTGCCAGTCTGGGGCAGAAGTTACATAAAATTAACTATCATGTCATCTGACAGAAATAGAACAAGGGGACTATATACAGATTCCTGTTTGTACCAAAATGTCTCAAACCTGAGGCTGGGGTTGGGATACTTTGAATATCAACCAGAATTCACATGTTGTAGTAAGCAGTTATTATCTATGAGTTTATAGTTATTTAAAGAATAAAATAAAAACAACAGAAAATACTTAGTAGCCACATCTGGAGGATGCTAGGGAACCAATTTATTCAGGGAGAGAAAAGCAAAGATGTATACAAAGGGTATGAAATGTTTTGTCATTCCTATATAGAACATACTTCAGTGATCAAATAATTAAAAGATAAATATTGGGACTGGATAGAAGGTTCAGCACTTAAAAGTACTTCTTACTCTTGCAGAGGATGCAGGGTCAATTTCTAGCACACACATAGTGACTCACAACCATCTATAACTCCAGTTCCTGGGGAGCTGAACATCTCTTCTAACCACCACAGGCTTCATGCACACACATGCACAATGGCAAAAGACACAAATGCATAAAATAAAATAAAATAAATGTAATAACATACCCCTCAAATAAGAGAGAATTAGTTTGAGGAAATGTCTCTCCATAGAAACATTTTACTAAGAAATGGAAGCCTAGCAGACTAAGAATTTTAGTTTCATATACCTGTAAGATAATATATGCAGGTAGCTATCATCAATAGCCATTAAAATCACCACAATATATTAGCCCCTGGTAGAGTTATACACGACAACTGATGACATTGTCTTTCCATCAATTCAAAATACTATCAGATCAGCCTACTGAAACCAGGAAACAGAGAATACAGCATGAGAAATGATATCACAGGGATTTATTAAGCCATATGCTAAATGTACAAACTTCTATCAGACAATAGAGTCTTTTCCTACCTGTATGGACAGACAGATGAATGGATGTGGGATGGGAAAGGAAGGAAGGAGTGAGAGAGAGATGACAAGAAAAGAAAGACACAACAAAGAATTTATAGATCAAAACATATCTTAAGAGGCATTTTAAATAATTACACTTTAAAACACCTCTAGAAACATCAAAATATTCGTGCTCAAAATGATATGGTGTCTGGGAAATGGATAAAGACAAACAAAATTCACCATGGATCAAAACTGTCAGAGATGGCTGACAGAATATGATATTTGTTGGGTTTTTTTTTTGTTTTGTTTTGTTTTTTTGGTTTCTCAAGACAGGGTTTCTCTGTGTATCCCTCACTGTCCTGGAACTAGCTCTGTAAACCAGGCTGGCCTAGAACTCACAAAGATCTGCCTGCCTTTGCCTCCCAAGTGCTGCTAAAGGTGTGCACCTTCACTGCCTTGCTGCTGAATGGTTTTATTTTGTTTTGAGACATGGTAGCACTGTCACTACGTAGCAATGGCTGGTTTGGAACTCACTCTGTAAACTAGGATGGTCGGAACTCATAGAGATCTTCCTGCCTCTGTCTCCCAAGTGCTGGGATTAAAAAAGTATACATGACCATACATGGCAATACGCTAGTTTTTAAAAATGCTATCCTATTGATGTTATATTAACTTTTAAAGCCCCTGTAAACTAGTCTTAAGATACTTTCAAATTAAGTTTAAGATAAACAAAAATGGTGAAGAATACTATATACTGTGTGTATTCAGTTTTGAAATGTAAAAGGAGTAGCAGGTTTATAATTAATAAGCCACAGGCTTTTTGCTTTCCCCCTAAAGGTTATTAAAATACTTTCTGAAACTTTACTATAACATTAATGTTTGTATTCTTTTAATCTTTAGTTGCATCTTCATGAAAATGCTGGAGGGGAAAAAAAGTGCTATTTAAGCATCCCTCAGGAGAAAGAGAGGAAAGAAGGAGGAGAAAGGAGAATGCAGTGCTCAGATAACTTCATTGGCAATATCTCAAAAAGGAATCAGTGTTTAAAAAAAAAAAACAAAAACAAATTGATAATATCCTTGTAAAATACACAAAACCTACCCACCTTATTATCCAGTTTTCTGGCTTCCATTTCAAACAAGACCACTCTGTTATCCTTGATTTCTTCTGCTGAAATCTGCAAGTAGATATGGTAAGTGAAGGGAAATGAAGTACTCATGAACTCAGTACTTTGTTTTCATTTTATTTATGGTACAGGGGATTCAATCCAGATTGCGGCACAAGTTAGGTAAGCATCTTATCACTGATAGAAGTCTCTTTGTGAATGTGGTTACTTAAGTCAGCTGTTTTAGGGGTATGTGTAGCAGGGGTAAGATTTGCATATTTTATCACACAATGTGTCTGTAAACATATTGTCACTGAGTATATGGTCAAGAATGTTCAAGAGTAAAAGTAATAGCCAGAAAAAATATGTGCTTTTCTAAATATTCCTATTTCATAGAAAAATCAGAAGACAGAAGGATTTCCTTTATACAAAAACAGCTAAAATTCTGCACACATTGAGAAGGAAGAATAAATACATCCTATTTAGAGAACTTTAAGCTGGAATATGAGGCCAGTGCTTTTTCATCCAGTATAACTGGAGTCACTCTACCCTAAGTCCAATGCCAGGCTATCTCACCTGCCTTTGTTTTTAGCCTACTCTATAGGAAAGGCTCAAAAACGGGGGGGAGGGGTGAGGGGGAGAAGGGTTAAGACTCGGAACTGCTCCTTTAGGTGGAAATTCTTAGTAAGAGGCAAAAGACTTACATGATCTGACATGAAGCCAGTGTCTTAACTATTGATAATGTTCTCTGTAGCACTAAAGTCAATCATCTAAGTATTGTGCTTCTGGAAATCTAAGCTAGAGACAAACAGCTGCTGAGAAAAACATACTTGACAATTGTAATTGCCAGGCTTTCGTGTCACAGAAAACCAGTTAGAATAGTACCATTGCTTATGGGAACACTAAAGATATAAGGTATTCAAATGCTTGTTATCTGATAACTGAAAAACTAAAATATGGTAGAATGAATGAATGAATATATATACACGCACTTGTTCAGAGCCAGTAACGAGCAACGGAAAACTTGGGTGTAATGACATGAAGCAGAAGCAATGACAGGAAGCTGCAGGAAAGAGTCTCTAGAGCTTTTGCTTGGTTTTGTTATTTTTTTTTTTTTTTTTTTTTTTTTTTTTACTTTTTAGACCATACCCAGCCAAGAGTTTCTAGGTTCAGTGGCCATGTTATAATATCCATTTAGATTGAAATCCATCATAGGGAGTTTGTGTCATGGCAAGAGGACCATGCTTCCTTTGTGGAGAACCAATCCGATTCATCCAGTTTACTATGCCTTTCCTCTCTAACTTATGAACTGACACATTCAAGGAAGAAGTGCTCCTGACCTTGATGACAACTTAAACAACTGAAGAAACGAATCCCTATAATTCATTTTTTTCTTCTGTTAGCAAGAAAGCTTCCATTTCTAATGACTATTAGCATAGGGTGAATGGAATGCAATGTTCAAGATCAACTGATCAGGCACAGCTATAGATTATTTGCTTGTTATCTCCTGTCTTATTAGACTTAATAGACTCTCCCTTGAAGTAAAAGATTATATTATTTTTACCGTAATACTCCCCTTCCCTGCAGGTCTGCCATTTCTGAGCACCAGTGGTCGAGTTAACTTCTTACTGGAAACAATCTGTCAAAAGCAGAAAGCAATACTTCATCTTGTGAATTGCTGAACCACATACTTTTTTTAAAAAAAGAAGTTGAATATAAAGTTCACTTAAAGTCATTAGAAAGTGTGACATTAAAACTATATCCCTTAAAGACATTTGGAATGCATCTTTAAATTTAAAACCCATTTGCAAAAATCTTGAAGAACTTCTGTCTGGCAGCTATTATCTCCCTACCCATTAGGTTGCTCACTCATTCCTTAAGAGTTTAGCTCATTCCTCAGAATGGAAAAAAAAAAAAAAAAAAAAAAAAAAGAGTCCAGATTTTCATCTCCTATACTGGCCTAAAAACCCTCTGAAGGTAAAGGTAGGCCTCAGAATACCCAATACCTGCGATTCAATTTTCCAACTGGCACAGAACTTTGATATGTAACTTCTAGAAAAGACCACATTTCTTGCTGGTGCAGTGGTAGTGCTCACCTTTAATCTCAGTACTGGAGAGGCAGAGGCAGGTGTCTCTCTCTCTGTGAGTTCAAGGCCAGCCTGGTCTACACAGAGAAACCCTGTCTCAAAAGATCATGTTGCTTAAAATGATAAAGTATTTATGTCTAGGTTCTTTGAAAAATGTCTTTCAAATTCATTAGAACTTTGGCGACATTGTGATTTTTATTCTTTGATTAATAAATATGCCTCTACTTGTGTTATAAAATACTACTCATGAACAACACAACTAATCAGTTCCATACTGCCCTTGAGACATGAGAACTAGAAGTGATTCAAACCTGGAAAATAAATCCAGAAAAGCAACTCTGAGAAATAACTGTAACTCAATGAAAATAAAAATTATTCTCACTTCCCTGTGTTTTTCTCAATTTATACAAATGATCATGATCTTTCTATATAAATCAGAGTTAAGAGCAAAAGGACAAACCGCTACTCTGAACATGCTCATAAAATGACACAAGTGACAGAGCTAGCTCAGGAAATTACCCTGAGAAGTCTAAGGGGTCATTGAAGATTTGAGGGGGAAGAGAGCTAAATGGCACACTTACGGTGGTGGGAAGAAGAGAGATGGGGAACAGGCAGTAGCAAAACTACGGTTACAAAACAGCAACAAAGTAATTTTATGGTTGGGGGTCACCACAACTTCAGGAATTCTATTAAAGGGTCACAGCATTAGGAAGGCTGAGAACCACTACCCTAGAGTCTCACTGGAGTCATCCTGGAAGGAACACAAACCTAATACAACTAAAGTACAAGATGACTATTACAGAAATACCAACTTTTAAAAATTATACTAACAACCTGTGATGGATTAAATAAGAATGGCCCCCATAGGCTCATATACTTGAAAGCTTGGTCATCAGGGAGTAGCACTACATGGCAGGGATTAGGAGGTGTGGCCTTGTTGGAGTAAGTATGGTCTTGTTGGAAGAAGTGTGCCACTTGGGGTAAGCTTTGGGATTTCAAATGATCAAGCCAGGCCCAGTGTCTCATTCTTCCAGCTGCCTGTGGATCCTGATGTAGAACTCTCAGCTACTCTCCAGCATCATGTCTTCCTGCATGCTGCCATCCTTCCTAACATGATGGCAATAGACTAAACCTCTAAATTATAAGCCAGCCCCAAATAAATGTTTTCCTTTATAAGAGTTGCTGTGTGGTCATGGTATTTTTTTCACAGCAATAGAACACTGATTAAGACACAATGTTTAGCAGGGCGGTGGTGGTGCATGACTTTAGTCCCAGCACTCAGAAGGCACAGGCAGGTGGCTCTGTGAGTTCGAGGCCAGCCTGGTCTACTTATCAAGTTCTAGGACAGCCTCCAAAGCTACAGAGAAAACCCTGTTTTGAAGGAAAAAAAAAAAAAAAAAAAAAAAAAAAAAAAAAGACACAACATTTATCAAAAACACTCAACTCTTTGGTTTAAACCCCACACAAAATAGCTAGATGTGATGGCACACACATGTAATCATATAACACTCTGGAGGCAGAGGTTAGAGGGTTACCATATTTTTAAGTCCAAACTAGGCTACATAGCAACTATGAGGACAACCTCCCCCACCCAAAAAAAAAAAAAAAAACAAAAACAAAAAACAAGCAAGCAAACAAACAAACATCCAGACAAATGAAAAGGTAATGAGAACTAAATACTCACTTGTCCAAGAGTAACTTCAAATTCTCCTAAGAAGTCATCATCACTCAGCTCTATAGTTTTGTTGTCAATGTCGTAAATTCCAAATTTCAATTTCTGAACAACTTCAAAGTAGTAATCAATAATAAATGTCTTAGAAAATTTTGGGCTCAAAGAATTCTTAATCCTTTCTGTCCGTTCAACCTATACTCACACACACACACACCAAAAAAAAAAAAAAAAAAAAAAAAGACTTTTTTCAGATCCAAGAACTTAGATTTTTTTTTTTAACATCTTTATGTTATACATGAGCATGAAGACTAAAGGAAATTTCTCTTGTTAAAATTTGTATATATTTGGAGGAATACTGATAGTATGACATATATGAGGTCAGGGGACAATTTGCAGAGGTCAGCTGAAAAATTGAAGAGTCAGTTCTTCCCTATCATGTGAGTTCTGGGCTCAAACATAAATTGTTTTGTTTAGCCATCTAGCCATTGAGCCATATCACTGGTCTATTTGTCATTTATATTTTGGGAATTTCTCTATAAACATGAGGAATTGTGCTATCAAGGGCAAATATATAGGGGAAAAATGCACTAACAGATGAGATGGTGCTGTGCTGTTGTTTGTTGACATATATGGGTGTTTTCCCTACATATACATCTGTGGACCACATGGGTACAGTGCCTGCAAAAAACCAGAAGGGGGTTCCAGATCCAGGGGAGGGAATAGGAGTTGCAGGTAGCTAAGCTATCATGTAGTTGCTGAGAATAGATCCCAAGTCATCTGGAAGATCAGCCAGGGCTCTTAACCTTCTAAGCCATATCTCCAATCCTACAATATTATTTTTAATATTTTAAGACAAACTCTTAATACTGTAAAATAGAAATGTAGACTGCTTTCCAGTGAAATTAAATAATATTACCTCATACCACTGTTGACCACTTGTGTTCATAAACAGCACACATAAAGGGTCCGACTTTGATGTTACATCTTTATCCAAAAGGTTGTCACAGGAAACATTTAGTTCCACCTTCGTGACACACTGGGCAGCCATGTCTTGAGCTGTCGGAGAACCAACGAGAAACAGTATCTTTAAGAGGCACAGTCACACCTTCCTGCCACCGAATCCCCCAGAAGAACCTGAAGGCAGAACAAAGGACCCAGCATCAGGACCCATTCCTGTCTTGCCCCTTTACCCCACAGTAGAGAGGTGAGTACAAGGGATGCCTCCAGCTGGCCACTTCCCCCTGTTAGAGTCCCCTGACCTGAGGCCACCAGACCCTCCTGCCACCAAATACCCGAGAGTGGCCTGGAGGCAGAACGAAGTATCCAGCATCGAATGCCATTTCTGTCATGCCCCTGCACCCTCCTTGAGAGAGGAGAGGATAGAGCCTAGAGCCATACCCACTAGGAGAGGGAGAGACCCCACCTTTACCCACTGGAAGAAGAGGTGGGAAGACGACACAAAAACAATTATATGACAATATATGACTTATATGACAAGACCAGAGTCTAGGGATTCTATGCCAGCAAGATCCAAACATCCCAACACAGATGAAGCAGACAAGAATGACCTTAAAAACAACTTTATGAAAATGACAGAGGCCCTCAAAGAAAATATGAGAAAATTGCTTAAAGAAACAGAAGAAAAAACAAACCAAAAAATGCAAGAAATGAACAAATCTCCTAAAGAAAGCCAAGGGGGGGGCATATGAAGGAAATAATTCAAACTGTCCATGACCTGAAAACTGAAATAGAGACAATAAAGAAAACACAAACTGAGGGAATGCTGGAAATGGAAAAGCTGGGTAAAGGATCAGGAACTACAGACACAAGCATAACCAACAGAATACAAAAGATGGAAGAGAGAATCTCGGGAGCTGAAGATAAACTAGAGGAAATATACTCATCAACCAAAGAAAATAGAAAATCCAACAAATCCTTAACACAAACTATCCCAGAAACATGGGACACCATGAAAAGGCCAAACCTAAGAATAATAGGTATAGAAGAAGGTGAAGAAGTCCAGCTTAAAGGTGCAGGAAACATATTCAACAAAATCATAGAAGGAAACTTTCCAAACCTGAAGAAGGACATGTCTATGAAAGTATAAGAAGCTTACCAAACACCAAACAAACTGGACCCCCCCAAAAAAAAAACAAAAAAAAGAAGTCCCCTCACCACATAATAATCAAAACACCAAAACATACAGAATAGAGAAAGAATATTAAGAGCAGTGAAGGAAAAAGGCCAAGTAAATATAAAGGCAGACCTATCAGAATTACACCTGACTTCTGCATGGAAACTATGAAAGCCAGAAGGTCCTGGATAGATGTTCTACAAACACTAAGAGACGACGGATGCCAGCCCAGACTACTATAATCCAGCAAAACTCTCAATCACTATAGATGGAGAAAACAAGATATTCCACAATAAAACATATCTACATATCCAGCCCTACAGAAAGCTCTGGAAGTAAAACTCCAACCCAAGGAAGTTAACTACACTCAGAAAATCATAGGCAATAGATAACCCCACTTTACTAGAAGTGAAAGGAAAAAGCAGGGTAAATCTACTCACAATACCACCAACAACAAAAAAATCAAAAACAAAAATTAACAATCAAGTGTCCTTAATTTCCCTCAATAGCAATGGTCTTAACTCACTTATAAAAAGACACAGGCCAACAGAATGGACATGAAGACAGAATCCATACTTCTGTTGCATACAAGAAACACACTTCAACTTTAAAGGCAGATGCTACCTCAGAGTAAAGGGTTTGGAAAAGATCTTCCAGTCAAATGGACCCAAGAAACAAGCTGGTGTAGCTATCCTAATATCTATCAACAAGATAGACAAACCTTTATCCAAACTAACCAAAAAAGCAGGGAGTGAACATGAAAATTAACAAAATCAAAAAAGGGGATATAACAATGGACACTGAGGAAATCCAGAGAATCTTCAGGTCATACTTTGAAAACTTGTACTCCACAAAATTCAAAAATTTAAAGGAAATGAACAAATTTCTGGATAGATATCACTTACCAAAATTAAATCAAGAACAGATAAGCAATTTAAAATAGACCTATAACCCCTAATGAAATAGAAGCAGTCATCAAAAGTCTACTAACCAAAAAAAGCCCAGGGCCAGATGGTTTCAGCCCAGAGTTGTATCAGAAATTTAAAGAACAGCTAATACCAATACACCTCAAGATGTTCCACACACAAAAAGCAAAAGGTTCATTACCAAACTCTCTTTATGAGGCCACAATTACCTTGGTACCCAAACCACACAAATACACAACCAAGAAAGAGAACTATAGACTAATATCCCTCATGGACACTGATGCAAAAATACTCAATAATTAACAGTGGCAAATCAAATCCAAGAATACATCAGAGAAATCATCCACCATGACCAAGTAGGCTTCATCTGGGAATGCAGGGATGGTTCAATATACGAAAATCTATCAACGTGCTCTCTTTTGCTCTTTCTCTGTTCTCTTTTCTCTCTTTTCAGCTCTTCTCTCTGTCTCTACTCTTTCTCCTCTTCTCTTCTGTTCCTGGTGCCTCTATGTCTCTTCCATTCCTCCTCACTCCCCTTCTAAATAAACAAACGCCTCATTTAAGCAAAAAAAGAAAGAAAAAGAAAAAAAATCCATCAATGTAATCCACCATATAAACAAACTGAAAAAGAAAAACCATGTGATCATCTCACTAGATGCTAAAAAAGCCAACAACAGGAATATATGTAAACATACTAAAAGCAATATACAGTATAAGCAACAGCCAACATCAAACTAATGAAGAGAAACTCAAAGCAATTCCTCTAAAATCAGGAACAAGACAAGGCTGTCTCCATATCCCTTCAATATTGTATTTGAAGTTCTAGCTAAAGCAATAAGACAACTAAAGGAGATCAAGGGGATACAAATTGGAAAGGAAGAAGTCAAACTGTCACTATTTGCATATGATATGACAGCTTAGATAAGTGACTGGAATAACTCCACAAGGGAACTTCTACAGCTGATAAACACCTTCAGTAAAGTGACAGGACAAAAGATTAACTCAAAAAAAAAAAAAAAAAAAAAAAAAAAAAGTCAGTAGCCCTACTATATACAGACAATAAAGGGGCTGAGAAAGAAATCAGAGAAACATCACCCTTTACAATAGCCACAACAACATAAAATATCTTGGGGTAATGCTAACCAAACAAGTGAAAGACCTATATTAAGAACTTTGAGTCTTTCAAGAAAGAAATTAAAGAAGATACCAAAGAATGAAAAGATCTCCCATGCTCTTGGATAGGTAGGGTCAACATAGTAAAAATGGCAATTTTGCAAAAAGTAATCTACAGATTCAATGAAATCCCCATCAAAATCCCAACACAATTCTTCACAAGCCTTGAAAGGACAATACTCAACTTTATATGGAAAAACAAAGGACCCACGATAGCCAAAACAACCCTGAACAATAAAGGAACTTCTGGAGGCATCACAATCCCTGACTTCAAGCTCTAGTATAGAGCTATAGTTCTGAAAACAGCTTGGTATTGGCACAAAAATAGACAGGTAGACCAATGGAATTGAATTGAAATCCCTAATATTAACCCACACACCTATGAACACTTGATTTTTGACAAAACAGCTAAAAGTATACAATGGAAAGAGGAAAGCATCTTCAACAAATGGTGCTGGCATAACTGGATGCTGGTGTGTAAAAGACTGCAGATAGACCCATGTCTATCACCATGCACAAAACTTAAGTGAAAATGGATCAAAGACCTCAACATAAATCCAGCCACACTGAACTTCTTAGCAGAGAAAGTAGGGGTTCCCTTGAAGAATTGATAGAAGAGACTGTTTCTTGAACATAATACTAGTAGCAAAGACACTGAGGTTGACAATTTGTAAATGGGACCTCCAGAAACTGAGAAGCTTCTGTAAAGAACACAGTCAATAAGAAAAACCGTCAGCTCACAGAGTGGGAAAAGATCTTCAACAACCCCACATCTAACAGAGGGCTGATCTCCAAAATATACAAGGAACTCAAGAAGCTAGTCACCAAAACAGCAAATAATGCAATTAAAATGTGGGTACAGCCGGGCGTTGGTAGTACATGCCTTTAATCCCAGCACTCGGGAGGCAGAGGCATGTGGATCTCTGCGAGTTTGAGTCAGCCTGATCTACAGAACTAGTTCCAGGACAGGCTCCAAAGCAATAGAGAGAAACCTTGTCTCAGGGGAAAAAAAAAAAAAAAAAATGTGGGGTACAGTACTGAATAGAGAATTCTCAATAGAGGAATCCAAAAATGGGTGAAAGACACTTAAGAAAGTTCTGAACATCTTAGTCAGAGAAATGCCAATCAAGGAAACTTTGGGATACCATCTTACTCCCGTCAGCATGGCTAAAATTGGAAATACCAATGACAGTTTATGCTGGAGAGGATATGGAGAGAGGAGTACACTCCTCCACTGCTGTCCATCTTTCTGTCCCCTGAGTCCTGTGATTAAAGGTTGTGCCACCACTACTTAGCTCTATGGCTAGCTAGTATGACTGCTGGGATTAAAGGTGTGTATCACCACTGCCTGACCTCTATGGCTTGTGTCTAGCTTTACATTCTGAAGCCTCTTGCAAGCTTTATTAAATCATAAATAATATATGACCAAAAAAATTCTCTACAACAAACCAAACAAGTTTGCTTCTAAAGATGGGGAGAACTCAACCAAGAATATAAGTATTTATGCACAAAATGATTCTCACATCAGAGGCACAGCATATCAGTAGAAAAATATTTTTTCTCTCCTGAGTAGTCTCAAACAAAAGCTACACAAACAATATGCTGGCATGGCAAATTATTTAAGAACTTGCTGACAGTTACCATTACTACACTGTGGCCAGAAAGCAAATTCCCTCTACAACAACACTCTAATCACCCAAACGAGTCAGACGGCCAGCCGCCTCTCTATGCAATATACCCACTGACCTCCAGAAATCCAGTACAGTGAATAGCAAGTGGAAGAAATTAAGTAAACATTTGGGTCTAGAATTTTGCAGCTATGAACATTCATAAAAATACTCTTGACTGGTGCCCTTTTTATTAACTGTCAAGTACATGATATGTGAAGAAAACAGTGTAATTCATGAACACATTGTAATGGGAGAAGATAAACTAATGTTCTGCGTGCTTTGAGGATAGAAAACAGGTCATTTTTCTGCAATAACTGACCAATCAATCAGAAGAATATGTAAGCAACTCAAGAAGATTCTATAGGTTTCTCCCTAAGCAGGGTCATAGAGAGGATACCAAAAGAAACACTTAGGATGAGGTGCTTAGCTAACAGTCCCCAACAGACTATACAAATCAAATGAAAACTAAGACATGCAGTGTAACCTGCGGTGAATATGAAATACATGGCCACTACCATGCTCTGCTGAAATCTTCCTGTTTGTCAGTGTTTCACAAGAAACAATCTAAAGGAGGAAATATTTTCATTATGTAATTTTTTCCATTTGCCAGTCAGTCATTTTTAGGTAAAGAGGTTGCTTTTAGAGTTATTTTCCAGAAGGTAGGTGGGCAGGAGTGTGTGATAATATATTACTTATGATTTAATAAAGACTGCCTGAAGTATCAGAATGCAAAGCCAGACATCACAGTTAGCTATAGAAGCTGGGCAGGGGTGGAACACAACTTTAATCCCAGTACTCAGGAGACAGGAAGATGGATCTCTATTAGTTCAAGGCCACACTGAGCTACACGAAATTGATCCAGACTAAAAGAGAAATAGCTCATGTAAAGGAGATCTCAACACTTGGGATCCCATACCTTTAATCCCAGGATTTGAGAAGTATAAAAGAAGCAAAGGGTCTCGTGTGGGAATTAGTACAGCCACACTGAGGACAGGGCAGTCCTTTCAGCCTGAGATAGAGGCAAGAGCTAGTGGCGTGGCTGCTTTGCTTTTCTGATCTTCAGCGTGAAGTTTGAACCCCAATATTTGTCTCTGTGTTTTATTGTTCAAGTTACAGGAGTGACAGGGAATAAGTGTCCTATTAGGCCAAAATAAACAAGAAAATGGTTTGGGTCTGGTTCCTTAGGTTTATCCCTTTGGTCTTGAGACAAAACACATCACAGTGGCAGCACACACGTTACAGGGTGCCAGTGACTTCAGGATAGACAAGCAGCAGAGAGAATAATGCCTATGCATTCTACTTCTTCATCCCCTTGCACGACATCTGGGCCCCAAGTCCCTTGGGCACTGCCACCTTACTTCAAGATGGATCTTACCACCTAGCTAATCCTTTCTGGAAATGCCCCCAAGCATACCCAGAGTGTGCTAAACCAGTAACCTAGACATTCTCACTACATTGAGAGTTTAAAAGCAGCTTGGACTACATCACATCCTGTCTCAAAAACCCCAAACCAATTAACTATCAAACAAAAAAGAGAGTTCTTTTAAAAATGTTAGATGAGTTGGGGCTGGAGAGATGGCTCAATGTAAGGAGTAAGGTTTTCCTCCTGCCGCTGGTCTTGTCCTGCCGCCGCGCCAGCCACAATTAACACACAGAGACTCTGTATTAGATATAATGCTGTTGGCCAGGTATTAGTTTCTTATTGGCTAGCTCTGTCTTAATTATTAACCATTTCCATGTATTTCCACATGGTCTTACGTGGTCTTCTTACCGGGGAAAGGGGCAAAATGCTTTAATTCAAAAATTTAAGTCTAAGGACAAGTTACTGGGGAAAAGAATTTCTATTTTTGTTTCCACAGAAAATGAAAAGCTGTGGATTCCTTGCAGACTAATGTGGTTTGATCAAGCCAGACCCCCTGAAACAGAGTTCCTGGTGATCCAACATTCAGAGCAGCTTGAACAAGGCAGCCTTGCAGACTATAGCCAGGATTTCTGCATCTTCTTAGGATCCCCAGAACAGCGCCCCCTGTCATCAGGAAGTAGTTTGGAAAAAACAACGCCCAAATTCCCAAATATTGTTTATAAATGTTTGTTTTCATTTAAATGGGCTTGATTATAAATGGTTAATGACAACAAACAATCTCCTTTTAAAGGTAAAAAGGGGATCATGGTATAGATATGAATACTTTGTGTTGGAATGGATTTTATTGATACAAATTTAAGGTCAATTTTGTGATATGTATATTTCTCCTCTTGTTTAGATATTGTGTTTGCATAGATCATTTAGAAATGTAATGTATAATTTAGTACAGATTATAGATAGTTACCTATGATAGTCAAAACTTTAGTTAGGTGAGGAATATTTTCTAAATGTGCAGAGATGTATTTGAGATAGATAGGAATTCTTCAAACCTTTCAAAGACCTACAGAATATGGCATTTAAAATGGTTTAGGGTTTTTCTTGACAATGAGGAACAATTGCTCCTGGCAACACCACCTGCGTCAAGCGTCAGAAAGGAAGATGGACATTGAAGAAACTCATTATGGAGTTTACTTCCAATATGGCAAGACTAGCTATTTGGACAAGATACTGCTTTTGTCTGGACTGTTTGACTTTATGCTGTATAAACTGGACATGCAGGACCCATAGAAAAGTAACTGCTGAGTCAAGATGGACATTGCTACAGAGTTCCTGCTTCATGGAAGCGTCTGCCAGACAGTCTGCAGGACACACAAAAAAGTGACTTACAAACTGCCAATACAAGAAGACAGTTTAAAGTTTCCTGCTTTGCTGAAGAGTCTGCCAGACACACTATGGCCTATGGGCTGAAGATGGAAGATTACAGAAGAACTTCAGGTGACTGACAAGGCAATATGCCTCTGTCATTTCTAGAGTTTATATATTATCCTTCTGTGGTCTTTGAAGGAGTTGAAGACAGTTATGGTTATAGTTTTCCTTAGTTAGGATTAAAGATAAGTTACATATAGGACTTTAGACTCACAAAGATAAAATAGATGATGAAAAATTTTCTTAAATCTTGCAAATGTTAATGGATTAAATATTGCTAACAGTGATTCTTACTTGATAACTGTTGTGTTATATATTTTGCTATGTTAAGGTTAAAACCCTTCTTTTTATTTAGACAGAAAAGAGGCGATGATGGGAAATGTCATTCTGTATATGTTTCTCATACTGGTTAATGAATCAAGCACTGTTGGCCAATAGGAAAGGAAGATAGGAGGGACTAGGAGACAAGAAAGAAAGAGGAAGTAGTGAGGAGGAGTCAAGATGGAAACTGGGGAGACAAAGACACTAGCCCCTTTCCCTGGTAAGAAGACCACGTAACACCACGTGGAAATACATAGAAATGGGTTAACAATTAAGACAGAGCTAGCTGATAAGAAACTAATACCTGGCCAACAGCATTATATCTAATACAGAGTCTCTGTGTGTTAATTGGGGCTGGTGCGGCGGCGGGACAAGACCAGCGGTGGGAGGAAAAACCTTACTCCTTACAGCTCAATGGTTAAGAGCACTGGCTGCTCTTCCAGAGGTCCTGTGTTCAATTCCCAGCAACCACATGGTGGCTCGCAACCATCTGTGATGAAATCTGGTGCCCTCTTCTGGCCTGAAAGCACACATGCAGACAGAATACTATATGCACAATAAATAAATAAATCTTTAAAAAAAAATGTTAAATGAGGGCTGGAGATGTAGTACAGTTGTTAGGATACTTGTTTACCATGCATGGAGCCCTGGGTGTTTAGTTCACTTAGTAAGTAGAAGCAGGAAGATCAAAAGTTCAAGGATGCCTTTGGTCATATAAATTAGATGACAGCCTGGGCTAGGTAATAAACACACACACAATACTTACCCTGTAGTTACTCTTATTCACACCAGACCAAAGCTACAACCTAGATGTTCTACTCCCAATGACAAAATGCTCCCAGGGCAATAAAGTGCCTCTAATTAATATTTACTTGATGTGATAATAATATTATGTAATTAATTGAGTCTATAATTGTTAGCATATCAAATAAAATGTTTATGATGACACAATGAATAGTGAAATAGGATCTCAAAATTAAAAGGTTAATATTTAGGTTGTAATTGTTAACATCTTCCTTAAACAACTGTAAGTAGAGTCACAGCAGTCTGTCAGGGAGTGGAAGGAGTAGGGTGGCTTATATTATAGAAAAGTTCCTCTTTGAGACAGTTCATTAGTCCGCAGGTTGCTTATTGCTATTATTTTATTTTATGATATCTGAGTGTTTTGTCTACATGTCTAAGTGCATATGTATACATATACACAACCCCATTAAGCTAAGAAATTAATAAATGTATGTATAAATCCCTCAAGAGGCAGAGGTAGACATATTTCTGGGAGTCCAAGGCCAGCCTGTTCTACATAGTGAGTTACAGGACAGGCACTCTCTACAGTGAGACACCCATCTAAAAACAGACAACCCAAAACCAAACAAAAATAAATAAATAAATAGAAGTATGATTCCATTCAAAGACCAGTAATCCAACCATCCCCTAAAACTTCACCTCTGACCACCAGTGCTCTGAGGACCAAGCCTCTAACATGGGATCTTGAGGGACATTTAAAATCCAAACCACAGTACATACTGCACTTAAGGCCAGATTCCGACCATTGGTGTAGCTTAGTGGTAGAGTGCATTTTCTCTACACCTTAAGCCCTCAGGATCCAAATAAATAAATAAATAAATAAATAAATAAATAAATAAATAAATACATAAGCAAGAAAGCAACCAGCCTCTGAGAATAAAAGTCTTAATTCAAGAGAACTTAAAGCTGGATGTGATGACACAAGCCTGTACCAGTACTTGGGATATAGAGGTTGAGACATGAGTTCAAGTCCAGCCTCCATTACTGGACTTGAAGGAAAGAAAAAGAAAATGAATTTCATTTCCTAAGAAGACAGTGACACCGAGTTATTTCTGTTTGGCTGCTGTTTCCATCCTTGTTATAGATATGAGAAATGAAAATGAGGAATGTCAAGTGTAAAAAAATCACCCATGACAGAGGACACTGTTTTCACCTTATTACGATGAAAACAAGAAGGGTCACTGGAGAAGTGAAAGCACACCAGGATTCTGGATTGGATGTGATGGTGGACATGTGGGCAGGGGCTTAACTTCTCCAGACCTTGCTTCTCCCAGTGTGAAATCTGTGACTCAGTATCTTCAGGTATGCCCAACATCTGTCTCTTCAAGTCTGTGTCCTTTAAATCTAATGTAATTACACTGTATAACTTGTGTAGGAAGTGCTACTCAAGGACTCAAAAAAAAAAAAATGTACATATGAATACTTTCTCACTGTGAGCCAGCTGTGCAGAAGTGTGGCCATGTACTATG
Organism: Phodopus roborovskii; assembly: GCF_943737965.1. Taxonomy (NCBI): domain Eukaryota; kingdom Metazoa; phylum Chordata; class Mammalia; order Rodentia; family Cricetidae; genus Phodopus; species Phodopus roborovskii. Next base: position 36,396,921 of record NW_026126525.1, on the reverse strand, counting down.
TCACACGCTCTAATGAAACTGAAGTCCTTTACGAGTCTCCTTTTCTCAGAGCTCTCTATGAAGTTTCCACTGCTTGTTACCTACCTCTGGTGTTGAGCCACCAGAACTTCCCACCTGCCTTGTGACCTCTATCTTGATTCTATACATGTGTTTTTTAAATCTGGCTCCCTTCTTAGCTGGGTATTGGGACCATTCTGCTGGATAAGATCAGCATTTCAGTTGTTACACAGTTGGTAGTGAACAATGATAGAAAAGTCCTCTTTGGCCTGATGGTCTTACAAGCCAGAATCCCAGCATTCAGGAAGCAGAAGCAGGAGGAGGTGAGTTCAAGGCCAGCCTGGGACCTTATCCCTTTTCACATACATATGAAATGATGCATTATGTCTAGTGCCTGTAAAAATTAGCAAAGCAACAATGTAGGTGCAGTTTAACGTGTCCTCTTTAAAAACTTTAGTGTTTTGTTTGCTTTGCTGGTTTTTTTTTCTTTCTTTCTTCCTTCCTTCCTTCCTTTCTTTCTTTCTTTCTTCCAGTTCTTACACTTCTTTGCATTGTCACCTTAATGTCTAGAGGAATTGACTTTTCTTTTTAATTTTTTAAACTATTTTTCTTATTTTACGTATTGATTTCAGTTCCCTCTTCCTCCCTCCCATGCCCTCTGACCCTCCTCCCACCCCCACTCCACAGGGAGGATGATGCCTTCCAGGAGGGATCATCAAAATCTGTCAAGTCATTTAGACTAGGGTCTAGACCCTCCCTCCTGTCTCTAGGTTAAGGGAGTATCCCTCCATGGGGAAAGTGATCCCAAAGTCCTTTCATGCACCAGGGATACATCCTGGTTCCACTGTCAGAGGTCCCTTAGACTGCCCAGGCCTTCTGAGATCCATGTTCAGGGGGTCTGGGTCAGACTAATGCTGGATTCCCAGCTATCAGTCTGGGGGTCCATGAATGCCCCCTTGTTCGGGTCAGCTGTCTCTGTGGGTTTCTGTAGCCTGGTTTTGACCCCTTTTCTTATTACTTCACCCTCTCTGCAACTGGATTCTAGGAGTTCTGCTCAGTGATTAGATGTGGGTGTCTGCTTCTGTTTCCATCAGCTACTATAACAGGGTTCTATGATGGCATATAAGTTATTTATCAATCTCATTATCAGGGAAGGTAGCCTCTCCACTGTTGCTCAAATTGTTAGTTGAGATCATCCTTGTAGGTCTCTGCACATTTCTCTAGAGTCAGTTTTCTCTTCAAACCTATAATGGCTCCCTCTATTATGGTATCTTTTTTTTTTTCTTCTCTCCTCTATTCCTCCCCTGACTCAATCTTCCTAGTCCCACATGTTCTCCTCTCTGTCTAGAGGAATTGTAATAGCTTCATTACAAAGGTAATGAAGTACTTGGGTGTGATTGCATGGACCCATAATCCCAGCACTTGATGTATGGAGGCTGGATTTGAAGGTCATCCTTGTCTATACTGCTGTTCCACCAGGCTACATGAGACTCTTTTCAAAAAAAAAAAAAAAAAAAAAAAAAAAAAGACAAAGGAAAAGAAAAAAGAAAGGAAGGAAAGAAAAGAAAAAGCCAGGCAGTGGTGGTACTCGCCTTCAATTCCAGCATTAGGGAGGCAGAGAACAGCCAGGGCTATACAGAGAAACCCTGTTTGGAAAAGCCAAAAAAAAAGGAAGAAAGAAAGAAGGGAGGGAGGGAAGGAGGGAGAAAAGAAGAAAGGAAGGAAGGAAAAAACAGGGCAAAGCAAAACAAAACACTAAACTTTAAACTGTACTCATTGTTGCTTTGCTGTTTTTTACAGGAACTAGACATAAGATATTTCATAAGATGATGTTTCAAAATGTTTACTAAAATGACTGTAATATTCCTTCCTCATGGAGAAACTATTACTATGCCATCTACCTAATAACTACTTAAGTATGAGTATAATATTGACTAATTTTCACCTCTTTTTAAAGATTATGATTCCATTTAGTTAAGCAGTTATATATAAAAGAAAAAAAAAAGCCTGTCCAAAATAAATAAATAAGAAAAATTTCCAGTATCCAATTCCTAGCCTTCTTCAAATACATTTAACCTAGCACATAACATAGCTACAGCTACAGTTTAAACATAGTTATCAGAGTCTTATCAAAATGAATATATAATAAGTTCAGTTGGTTATCATGAGATACTTAATATTAAATAAATCTATGATTAAGTGATTACTTAAACTATTTCTTGTCAACTCTTAACTAATCTTTTTTTTTATCTGCCTTCTACCTCATTCATTTCTGTTTTAACCTAGGCATCAGAACCTACAAGACAAATTTAAGAACATAAAGGAAAACACAAGAAGGAAGTTAGACTGCAAGATAAAGGAAACAGAAAGGACTTGACAGTAAAGGTTTGGACTCAAGAGCCCAAGAACTAATGGAAGTAGTATTGATTCTTACTAAAAGATCCATCACAGAGCTCATGCTCTGATACAGACTAGAGCCTTACTATGAATATTTAAAGGTCAAAATATCATGAAATCACTTTTCACAGGCAACATTTTCTTTTTTGACGTGGCTGTCGAGTGTACTTAAATCGTCGATGAAAGAAATTTCTAGAAAAGAGGTAGTTTAACAACAACAGAAGCAACAGAAGATGTCAAGAAACACCATGCACAAAAGCACACAAAGAACTTACATGGCATAGGAAAAATATGAACCTGAGCAGATAGTGCAGAAGGAATTCCATGGTAAAGAATGTGAATATTTTTTTTAATTTTACATCCTAGTGTAGAGTGATTGAGCCCAAGGCCTCCAGCCCCATAAAATATCTTAAAATAGGTAACTGTTAGAGCTTTCTTACATGTAGCTATTTTATAGATCATGGTCTATAAATGTTCACAGCTCTAAGTAAAATCAGAAAATATGTTCAATTACTAACATGCCTTTAGAGGTGATGAATTCTTTTGTTCCCCCAATTCTAGAATCTAAACTTTTTGGGGCTAGGTCAGAAAAAGAATACTTCATTTTCTTTCTGTATCGGGCAACTATTAATCTGTCAAAGCCAGAAATTCAGTTTTGCCTCAGTAAGAGAGCTCCTGCATGGTCCTGTTGCCAAAAAGAACTGCCTTTGTAAAGAATTCTCACAAAGGCAAAAAAAAAAAAAAAAAAAAAAAAAGCCTTGAAAAGCAGAGTAATCCTGAGAATACATTTTCTCAGTTCTCTTTTCCCAAGCTTTGCTGTTTCCACCTACCTATGTTCTAGGCCTGAACAGGTTTTATTTGGATGTAACTGGCTAACAAGATGTGTGGAAGTATATATAGTTTATCATTATTTGTGTACCAGACACTTTGCTGAATTCTTTACAAATATTTTACATAATCCTCACAAAAGCTCTACGACATAGTGGTGTTGTTATCTATTTTACAAATGTAGAAACATGCCTTAAAGGGGTACATATCCTACTCAAACGTTAGACAGGTTAACACAGAAAATACTTGAAACCTGACAGATAACCATGAAATCATGTTCGTTTACATTTGCAAATCTTATACTATACTTATACTATAAAACCATACAGTATATCTTATATAAAAGCATACAGACCTGGATCAAAACTTAACGCTAATCACTTGACACATACAGTTACGAAATTAAGTCAGTCCCAGTTTCCTGAAGAATGAAGACGATAATAGTACCATTTAAACTGTGAGCTAACATATATATATATATATATATATATATATATACACACACACACACATATATATATATATATATATATGTATGTTATATATATATAGTTATATATATATATAACATACATATATATATATAACTGTTAGCACAGTGGCTGTGGATCACTGCGATCCATTACTATTTTTAACCCCGCCCTACTCTCTATTTGATTATCCTCACTTGGCCACCAACGAGTAACAGAGGGGAAGCAAAAGTTGCATTAGGTCAAGTGCATTTGGTCCAGCACTAATGGTCACTTTGCTCCTTCATGTTTCTGACTGAAAAACAAATTCCACTGCCCTTCCTCCACGGCCGGTGTGCAGTAAGCCCGAAGCACCGGGCAGACTTTAGATGCCAGTACAGGTGCAGGAACTACTAGGACTTCACGCTGTCTTGACTTTGCACTGAATTCGGTATCACCTTTCCCCAAACCATGCAGCCTCTCCCTCCACCAATCCCCACACGACCGGTTCGTCTGGTTCACCAAACTCTGCCTGCTGAGCTGACATTTCGGAGCAAGTAACCCTTCGCCCCACCCTGCCCTTCCCGGGGCCCCGCGGTCCGTCCAGGTGCACGAGCTGCAGGCCCAGGAGGCGCTTGCAGCCCAAGGCTGACTCCTAACCCCGAGCCCGGTGCCTCGACTGGCCGCGGACCCGGCACGCGCCGCCCGGGAACCCCAGGGTGGGCACCGGAAGACCGCGGAGCACTTCCAGCGCCCGGCCTGGCGGGCCGAGCGGCGCGAAGCCTGCGGGCCCTAATTCTCTGTGCCAAGACCAAGCCCGCTCCCCGGGAAGCTTCAGGCTTGGGCTGGGCCACACAGCTCCTGAGCTGGGAAATGTCACGCACTCACGTGCGAAGTCGCCGAGGAAGCCGAATGAGGGTGGAGACCCAGCAGAGAGCACCACAAGGTGGCCAGCACAGGGGGATCTTTACTGGAACCTGAGGGCTGGCCCGCAGAGGGGCGGGGTTCGAGGGCGGAGTCCTGGAGCCGCTCAGGGCGAAGGCGGGGCTCATGGGTGGGACCAAGATTTGATTGTGGTAGTAGTGAACTTGTTCCCCAGCCCATTTCACTCCAGTTTTCTTGGCTGGTACTGCCTGCTGATGTTTAAGGACCTCTCACAAAACCCAGAGTTGACATGAGGCATTAAAATACCAGAACCGGGAAGCTTGCAGAGTTCCCAGTTTGTGACTAACAAACATCTGGAACTCTAGAGGATCTATGGTTAGACAGGTCATAGGCCGTAAGTGGGAACCAGAGACTGATGAATGTACAGAGTATTAACCCAACTCCTAATAACTTACCGTTAAAACCATAGATGAATGCACCTATCATCTCTTAACAGTGATTAACACAGAGTCCCACAAATAGTAGAAGCACAGAGAATAGGAGACTAAGGAAAGTTCAGCCCTACATGGGACATCTGTATCAAGACCCACTGTGATGATTGAAGAAGATAGAAAGAAAAGAATGTCATTGAGTAACTACAAGGAAACTGTTTTCTGGGCCATTTCACATGTGAACTCCCAGCAATTGTGACAGCATGCAAAAAGAAAAAGAAAAAAAAAAAAAAAAAAAAAAAAAAAAAAAAAAAAAAAAAAAATAGGCAAAATCTCGGGATGGAGAGAGGCAGGCTGAATGAAGTGCTGGGAGAAGGAGTTAGTTTCTTTTAAGGGAGTAGTCCCTGGTAAATCAACCATGCTCCCCTTTAGTCTACTCTCAATACAGAAGGACCCAATATAAAATGTAAATTAGATCTGGCCTAGTCACACAAAGAAAACATTCAAAATTCTTAGTGTCGATGAGAAAGGACAGTGCTAGCCACCCACCTTGTCACAGATCTTTATCTCCTACTTCCTCCTTGCTTGCTGGTCATGAAAATTTCCATTTGCCTTTCCAAAGCAGGACTTTGCATGCTTATTTCACTCTCCACAAAATGCTTTGCCCCTAAAGATCTTTATGACTCACTTCTATGGGTATTAATTCAAAAATTCGGAGTGAGTTTTCTCTGGCCATTATCCAATTTAGGATTGTAATGTTTGGCTGAGGTAGCTGTGCAGTTATAAATACTAAATGCCTACCTAACTGGAACGAGGCTCTGTATTCAATGCTTAACACTGAAAGGGTAAAAAAAAGAAATGAATGAAATTGTAATGGCTCACAGAAATATATTTATAGCTCTTCGTCACTCATCTTCCTAGTTTTCAGCATCTAGCTTTTACTACTGTTTTTACTTCTCTTTTACTAGAAGAGTAGGAGGCATATTACATGAATAGAAAAATACACATTTTTTTTTTTTAAAGGAGGACATGACACTCCTAGCTCCTAGTTATGGGTGGAGGACAGAGTTTATTGTAGCTATCATAAAGCTGTGAAGAGCACAGCCAGAGGCATCTGGAAGTGTCCAGACTGAACAGGGCCATGTGGGGCAGGGAGTGTGGAGGAGCAAGAGAGCAAAAGAGAAAACCAGTATCCAAGAAGCCAGGAGCAAACCAGAAGACTAAAAAAGAAGTGTAGCTGAAATGGCTGGGTTATATAGGGAAGAGAAGCTGGGGGCAGGGGCTCATCCTGGTCCCTGGGCTGTAGTTGTTTAGGGTACAAAGAGGGGTATGCCAGCCAGGATGGCCCTGAAACAGAGTCTGCTTTGATATGTTAAATAGATACCTCACTTAGTCATTTGTCTGAGGTTTGAGATCTAACATTATATTTACAAGATACATATTTATTGAATGAATAGAAAAATTGGGTCATACCTTATTGTAAGTGAAAAAATGACAGTCATTGAAATTACAGTACAATGAAAGCATATGTAACCAATCCTTCCAAAACATACTCCAGACAAACAAATAATCACAAAAGTAAAAGGGAAATTATTAATTAATAAATGAAAATATGTTTAGGAGGAATCAAAAGACATTTCTGTGAGGAAGTAACATACTGAGAATGGAAAGAAAAACTGAAATTAACCAGGTAAGAAAGTTTGGTCATAAGGGAAAAGGAAGAAGATATCTGGTTGTAGAACATGAAGGAATACTGGCAAAGAAAATATCATGTAGTGAAGGCTTTGGCTCATTGTAGGACCAAAAGGAGAGCAGGACTGAAACTTACTGAGATACTTGCAGTATTGGGGGAGGAGGAGAGAGGTCAGGGAATGAAGTCAAAAAGACATGGAAAAGATAGTAACTGTGTGCCGGGATAAGGGAGATACGTTTCTGATCTGCCTTTTATTTCCTTTTACAGGGTCAAGGATCAAACTCAAGGTCTCACACATAGCACTCTACCACCAAGTTACAGTATTAGCTCTTTAAGTCTGTTTCTTAAGAAGATCCATTTCATGCTAGGAATTATAACGCATGTGTGTAAGGTTCTGGGTTCAAAACCATGTTAAAAAAAAGTAATCCTATCTTGTCAATAATAGGACAAAATCACATCAAAAGCCTCAGTATGGAAAGGATATATCATACAATATACCCCCCCCAAAAAAAACTAATGACCAGCATTGACTCAAGGAAAATATCTATTGTCTCATACAGGCAAGGCAAGCACTCTACCATAAGCTGTATCCCTCCCTAGTCTTTAAACTGATGATGCCTAACCATGGAAAACCAAGGAAGGCTGCCAGAAAATTTTAAGACGCTGAACTCAGTCTAAATTTCAGGTAAGCAAGTTTTTCAGCATAAGTATGGCCAATGAAATATATTATTGGTGAGGCTGTCCATGCAGCTGGGTTATAGAGCCCTAGTCTTACAAGCACAAGGCCATGGGTTTATTCACAACAACACACACAAACACAAAAAGAAAAGCCAGAATTCATGGTAGCTGAGACATCAGAAATGGAATTTCAGTATGAACATGACCTCCAATGGTGTATAAACATATTATTTAGCAATATTTAATTAAGCTGGCAGTAGAGATATGTTAAAGTAGTTTCTTCTATGGAAATGGCAAGGATTCAATAGAAGTTGAGAAGGATATACATATTTTCAATATAATGTATTTTTATCATTTATTTAACATATGAAAGTTGACAAAATTCTATGTTTATTAGATAGGGTATGATGTTGTGGATTATAGTCCATCTCCCAGACAACAAGAGACCAATATAATAAAGTTTGGAATAAGAACTCGAATGTGGGACTGAAGAGATTGCTCAGCAGTTACTCCTTGTAACTCCAACTCCAAAGATTCTCAGATTCTCATTTTCTCTCTTTCTGTCTCCCCAAAATAAACATAATGTGTCTTGTAGCTTTGCCACACCTTATTGAAATCTTGCAGGCCTACTTCTCCTTTATCACTGACATGAGCATGTTATAATAATAATAATAATAATAAAAAACCAATGTCTTATGTCTTTGCAGTTGGGAAACTTGGCTTGAACACCAGTTTTATCCATTTTTTCATGGGCATGAGTTACTCTGGGGAAACTCAAAATCTGCTGACAAACACTTCTCATTTATAAAATGCAGATACTATCTGCACATAATGATGATTAAATGAGGTAATTTAATGACATAAAGATCAAATGACACGAAAGGTCTCAGTATCACTTAGTAAATTTAGCAAACAGGCATCTCAGGCAGCCCAGGCTGTACTTAAATTCAAGGTAATAGTGCTGGGATTGCAACAATCAACTCTTTATTTATTGAGAGAGGGTCTTCCAGATTTCAAGCTAGCACCCAACTCATTATATAGCTGAGGATGGCCTTGAACTCCTGCTTGTGCGTCCACCTCCCTAGTGCAAGCACGTGCTACCACTCCAATCTTATGCATTGCTGGGAACTGAACCCACAACTTCATGCAAGCTAGGCAAGCACTCTGAAAATCTGGCTATGGTAGGATCCCTCCTCTTCCTAATATCTCTTGACTCAGACCTGGTGGGGCTTTGTTTTCTTCCGTATTAAGTCAGCTCCACAACTTTAGTTCCCAACACCTCCAGCCTCTGGATTTTTTCCACTCTCCTCTATATGTGGGACAACTTAATTCATTCAAGCATTTATTTTCAAAAAGGACCCTTAAGTGCCAGGATTCACTTTACTTTTGAGAACTTCAGAGAAATATAGAAAAACTGCTTTTAATCGCCTTTTCTTTCATGCATACATTATTGGGTCTACTTCAGAACTTTCGCCTCAGCTCTGTTAATTTACTCTTTGGAGAAGGGCAGGAAAGCTCCTGAGAGTTAGACAGCTGACAACCGCCAGAGGAGGGCTCTCTGGCCCGCTTGAGCTTGCTGCGCGCGCATGCGTGAACCCCTCCCCAGTTATTTCCGGTCTCTGGAACCCTAGGCCCGGAAGCTGCGGGCGTGGCGGAAGCGCCGGCGGGGGGCGGGGGGACGCTGGAGAACAGTGTTCCCGACAGGCCTTTCGCCCCGCGCGGTTCGCTGAGGCTGGCGCGCTGTCAGTCATGGCGCTGTCCTCGCGGCTGTGGCGCTTTCTCCCTCTGCGGCGCGGAGCCCACCGCAGCGTCTGTCAGCTGGCGAGGCCCGGGGACAGCCATGGGCACGGTGGCGTCCGGGCATTCCTGGGCTCCGAGGTAACTCGCTGTCCTGTTCTCTGCAGGGCGTTGCGGGTGACCCCATCTCCGGGTTTGGAGATCCCTCATCGCATCCCCGCTAGACGTTCGTGGAGCTTGTGTCCTGCCAGCCTGCTGAGACAGCTGGCCTTGGGACAGAGGTGTGCGTCCTCCCTGCCCTTCCCGTCCGAAAACACAACAGGAAGGTGAAAGAACCGTTGGGAAAGTTGCTTCCTGCCAAGCCACCAAGGGTTAGGGCACTCGGGTTATTTATTACCTCAGACAGCCCAGCCTGTTGGCTCAAGGCTGTCTGTAGTTCCAGCTACTAGAGTCCGAGGCAGGATGGTCGCAAATTCAAGGTCGGCTTGGGATAGCGACTCAGTTCAAGGCCAGTCTGGGCAATTTAATGAGCCTCTGTCTGGAAACAAATAGTTAGAAAGAAAGAAAAGAAAAGAAGGAAGGCAAGTTTAGTGTTACAGCCCTTGCCTAGCACCCGGGGGCAAAAATGCTCGTGATATAACTTTGCATTTTTCAATAAATAAGATATTCTATTTTTTTTAAAAAATAATTGTCCTTGAGTTTGATTTCTACATATGTTAAAGCTGTCTGGAATTTAAAAAAGTTGTCCCAGTTCTGATATTTTTATTAGACTGGTCATGACCCTCTTTATTCTTGAAAAGGGATGACATCAGTCCTTATAATCCGTCTTTAAAATATATTTAACTATTTTATTATTTTAAGCTCTAAAATACGCCTTTAAATACATGCTTAATACTAATTCTTATTATCTGTGGTGTGTGTATGTCAGGAATCTAGTTACGGCTTAATTGGCTGTCTAGAATAAGATCTCTCATGAGGTTAAGTCGGGCTTTCAACTGTTGAGGTCTCATTTAAAATCTCAGGGTTTTGTTTTGTGGTTGTATTTGTTTGCTTATTTTGACAGAGCCCCTCTAATGGCTAAGGTTGGCATTGAATTTAATGTGAGGCCCAGGTGGTTTTCTTGCCTTAGCCTTCTGAGTGCTGGTATTTCAGGTGTGAAAATTACCAACAACTTTCCTTCCTTTTTTTTTTTTTTAATTTATGTGTAGGGGTGTTTTTCCTGCATGTATATCTGTGTATCAAATGCATGTCTAGTGTAGGTGGAGGCCAGAAGAGGGCATCGGGTTCCCCAGGAACTGGATTTAATAATGGTTGTTAGTTACCCCATGGGTGCTGGGATTTGAACCTGGGTCCTCAGGAAGAGCCCAGTGTTCCTAATGAGCTATTTCTCCGGCCTCTTTTTGTTTGTTTTATATCAAAAACTCAGTGGCAATAGGCAGATATTTTCTTCACAAGGCTGCTATTGCCAGCAGACATTGCAGCTGACTTCCCAGGGTAGAGGATAGGCATCGGTTCAAAGAGGAAGCTAAGAGTGTCAACTTTGTGGTCTTCTAACCACTTAATCTTGGAAAGTAAGGAGGGCAGCAAATCCACAGTATATGTAAAGGAAAAATATCACACAAGGGATAAATTGCCTTCTTGTGTTTGTGTGGTGGGGTTCGAGACAGGGTTTCTCTATGTAGCCTTAGCTGTCCTGGAACTGCTCTGTAGGCCAGGCTAACCTGGAACTCAGGGATCTACCTGCCTCTACCTTCCAAGTGCTGGGATTAAAGGTGTGCACCACCATGGCCTTCAATAAATTGCCTTTGACAACCAGATTTAGAAAACTTTATAGATGCTCAGACCCACTGTGAATAGAACTGAGTCTCCAAAATTGTTCCCTGACCTCTACATGTCATCTGGACTCACGTCATTCAATAATAAGTACAAGCTTTTAAAACCTTATGAACTGTTCTATTTCTGACTTTAGTTTAAGAGTATAGGAAACCAAATAAGCCATTTAAAACAAGAGTCATTTCAGAAGATTCTCATTGAAAAAATAAAGTGTTTGGTCAAAATAGATATGCAAGAGCAGCTACAGATATCTTGGTGTAGGATAGGTGAGAAATGTGGCTTGAATTTTAGTGGAAATTAAGTAAGTAGATTAATTCAAAGTATTTTATAGAATTACAGTTTCATGGTAGAGGTTAAGAGAAGCCCTATCTCCCCCTCAAAAAAAAAAAAAAAAAAAAAAAAAAAAAGTCAAGGAGAATTCTTTAGTTTCTAGCTGAAACAGCCTAATGAATGGTGGTACTACTTACTGTGATATGATTTGAGGGGTAAAGGGGAAGTGAGTTCTATTTTGGGTTGTATTAGGAGGGCCACGTTGGCATATGGGATAGGTAAGTAGCTCAATAGGTCTGCCAATTACCTTTTGACTTACTTTTGTCAGTGTGTGATGATTGTTTTATTTTGTTTTTGAGCTCAGTTCTGGCTGGCCTGGAACTGATAGAGATCCATCTGTCTCTGCCTCCAGTATACTGGGATTAAATACAAGCTCCGCCACAATGGGTTCATATATAATTGTATTTTTCAGCCATGGTAAAATATTCAAAGTATCTAATATTATATCAAGAAGGAGGCCTTATATCCATCATAGGGGAATTCTAATATTTAAGAGGAAGATACTCTAGCAATAATGACAAAGAAAAGGGATAGAAAAAACATACTCTTTTCCATCTAATGATTTTTTTTTTTTTAATTTCTGGCTTTAAAGTTGGTCAAATTAATGTTGATGAAAAAATTCTGAGAGTATGCTTTTTTAATATAAGAAATGGTTTAAAAAATTGTAATTGCATTTTACTTTCTGTATATGTGTTCAGATGCATGCTGGAGTGTACATGTGGAGGTCAGTGGAAAATCTATGGGAATCTGTTTTCTCCTTTGATCCTGTGGGTTCCAGGATTGAATTCAAGTCATAAGACCGTGGTAGCGGGTGCCTTTATTTATTGAGTCATCTCTGTGGTTCCCTCAAGATATTTTTGTTGCTGTTGTTTAAGAACTCATTATAAAAAGCATTACATCCTACTTTAGAGGTACAAGGTGAAATGGCATATTCTAGCTGTTGTATATATTCTTAAAGTTATCAGTGTCTTGGAGGTATCTTGGGCCTTTGATTTTAACCGCAGAAACATTATTTACTTTCCCAGACATAAATAAAGGGTTGCTTGATATTAAACTGAGAAGAACTCAGCAGATGAACTGTTTGTCAGTTTATGAATTTACAGTGAAGAATATAGTCACTCAATGGTGATATATCTATACCTTTTAAGAAAGTTGTGTATTGGTTCACAAAACATTGGACATTCTAAATGTGAAATTTTTCTCAAATTATAGTAGTATATACAACATTTCTACTGTGTCATTACTTGTGGATTAGTAGGCTGCTAATAATTAATGTTAAAAATCTTGGTCTTTCCATTTGCTTTTTTAGGCACTAACATCACCCTTTATAAATCTGGCATAACCCTCTCCCTAGTCCAACATTTTTTCTCCTTTTCCTCCTCTTTTTTTTTTTTTTTTTTTTTGACAAGATCTTGTGTATCCTAGGTATGTAGCCAAGGGTGACTTGAACTCCTGATTTTCCTGTGCTCACCTCCCCACCTCCCTGGTTATTTCTGTGATTATAAGAGCAGCATCAAGCCCAGTTTATATGGTGCCGAAGAGTCAACCCAGGGCTTCTTATATGCTAGACAAGACTTTACAAACTACTCTATACCACTAGCCTGTCTTTAAAAATTAAGAATGCACCTAGAACATTAAATGCTATTTTGCTGTTGATTTGTTTTCAGTTTACTGGTGCTAAAATCTTGAGTATTCATTTAAAAAAATATTTATTTTATGTCTTCACACACACCAGAAGAGGCAATCAGATGCCATTACAAAGGGTTCTGAAATACCATGTGGTTGCTGTGACTTGAACTCAAAACCTGTGGAAGAGCAGCCAGTGCTCTTAACTGCTGAGCCATCTCTCCAGCCCCAAGTATTCATTTTTGACAGAACATTCAGTAAATTAGAGTGTGGTGTATTTCCCCTTTTCTAGGCTAAGACCATATCAGTAGTTTAGATGTAGATTAAATATGGATTGTGAGAGAATCTAGATGAGTTGGTGAGTTTTGTTTGTTTGTAAAAACAGAACAATAGATAGATAGAGCTCAGTGGCAGTTGTTAAGAATACTTGATGCTCTATCAGAGGACCCTGTTTCTGTTCCTAGCACCTACACAGTGGCTTGCAACCTTTGGAAATTCCAGTTCTAGAGGATCTGACCTCTACATGGCCATAGAATATATACATGTACATAGAATATATACATACTTGCAGGCAAAGCACACATGCACATAGAATAAAATGAATGAATCCAAAATCAAAACAAAACAAACTAAAAAAGGAACAATTAGGAGAATACAGTTCTCATTTACCTTAATAAGGAACACTGAGAAGAGAAGATTTGGTGGGAAGAGTTCTGTCTTGAAATTCCTAATACAGTTCATGTAGAGACAGATGTTGACTGAGTTTAGAAGTTTAGAAGACACATCCAGGCTAGAGATAGAATGGGTGAAATCTGGCATTTAAAACTGTGATAGGAAATAAGGTCACAAATGCAAAACAGATTGAGGATTAAGCTCTGGACACATATAACAGTTAAGGAGATATTGGACATGAATTAATAAAAAAGAAGGAACAGTTATGAGACAGGAAGAAATCCAAGGCAATAATATTTCAAAAACAAATAACTGTTAAGAGTAGCAAAACACAATGCTTGAAAAGTACATTACAAAGAAGATAGTTTTGAGCTGATGAGTATGTTTATTATCTTGATTGTGGTAATGAAAATGGGTTTTCCCAGGTTATACAAGCCTTAAAATTGTATCTTCAAGTATGTAGCTTATTCTATGTAAATATTCCAATAAAGCTGGTTTTAAAATTTAGTATCAGCTCATGAATTGTGTATTTTCATTCTTATAATGTATTTTTCTAAGAGGAAATAATTGGCTGTCGGATGCTGTTGATATATCAAAGTACAATGAGAATTCAGAATTGACCACAGGAAATATAAAGTGATTATTCTAAATTTGAAAATTGAACTCCCAAAATGCTTCAAAATTCAGGGCATTTGAGTGCCATAGAATTGGAAATCCCCTGCTACCTTCTTGTAACATGTCAAAGTTAAAACACAGGCACATTAATAATATTACACTAATTATTTATAAACTGTGTACAAAGATTATAAAAGCCATAAATTAATTTCATGGATATACTAGGGTCCTATGCATATGATCTCTTTTCATGTTTCTACAATATTCCAATATCTGAGAAACAAAACAATACTTAGGTGTCATTAATTAGAATGCCATACATAGAGTGGTTTGGTGGTTAAACTATTGGTTAAAAATGAATTTGTAATTTGTTCATGCCTCTCCTTTTGGACTATGAAGGCAGGGCGACCAAAAGTTCAAGGTTATTCTCAGCTACGTAATGAGTTCAAGGTCAGCCTGGGCTACCAGAAACACTGTCTCAAAAAAATATTATTTTTGTGGGTTCAAGAGAAAATGGTAACTAGAAAGTGGAAACAGGTAAACAGGATGGAGGACTTTTTGAAAGAGTTGGGAATGGAGATTGAAATAAGATTTTAAATCAAGGGGAAGTGTGTGTGTTTAACTTTTTTTTTAGTACTGAGATAAACATAGATCTCCCAAGGACTTTATCACTGAGCCACATATCTGGCCTAAGGTTGTTTTCAGAAGGAAAAAAAAAAATTTGGCTGGAACCTTATAATCCCATCTCTGGAAGCAGAGATAGTAGGACCAGGAAGATACTCAAGTCCAGCTTGGGCTATAAAGTGGGACCCTATCTCCAAAAGATTGAAAAAAAAAAAAATTACAGGCTGCATTATAATAAAGGTAATAGTTTGTTTTTAATTTCATCAAACAATTTGAAAGAAAGGAGAAAATGATACTATTTCAAATAAAGTGATGGAAGAAAGAGTTGTAGGAGTGACATGTGTTTGTCCTTGTAATTGGTTGAAATAATCTAGTTATGATCATGAATTAATTTCATTCTGCTTGTATATTTTGTTGTTTGAGTCTGGGCCTCAGGTCCATCCTAGTTGGCTTTGAACTGAAACTCAGCAACTCTGTTGTTGAGACTGGCCTTGAATATCTTTCTGGTCTGCCTGCTGAGTATTGAGATTATAGGCTTGTGCTACTATGTCCATCTTAAATATATTCATCATCTATTTAAAAACTGTAGGGTCTTTAGACAATATCCTCACTGACAGCTGGGGTTTTTTTTTTTTTTTTTTTTGGTTTTGTTTTTGTTAGTTTTTTTTCAAGACAGAGTTTTCCTACATAGCTTTGGAGCCTGTCCTGGAACTCGCTTTGTAGACCAGGCTGGGCTCGAACTCACAGAAATCTGCCTGTCTTGGCCTGGAGAGTGCTGGGATTAAAAGTGTGCACCACTAATGCCCAGCTGAGAGCTGTATTTTTTTATGTTTAGTAATATTATAGTTTTTAGCTTGTCTGCAGTTAGTATTTGTTAGGTGTAGGTTTAGAAGATCATTAATTAATTGATAAATTTATTATTAATATTATTCTATACAATTTATAGTACCTATGTCTCTGTAAAGGATTTTCATAATAATGTGACAGTCACTTTTACCATATTAACTAATTAGTTAATTCATTAATTAAATTTGAGGTTCTGGAGCTTGAAATAAGTGCCTTGTGCCTGACGCTTTACCCCCGACTTTCATTCTTAGTCTACAAATGACTTTTAGACAAACTACTACTTCCATTACTAAGATAGACTGTATGCAAAGTTTGAAAAGTTTACTCAGAAATTGGTAAACTTTTTTTTTTTGCTTCTAGCAGTCTATAATTACTTGCTTTGGAGGTGAGAGAAAATGGATATGTTTTGTTTGGGTCTGCAAATTCTTCATGATTTCAGAGTCTCGTAATTTTAATATATTATTTTCTCTAGGTAATAGGAAACACAAGACCTTTCAAGAGAGGCCTTTTGTTCTCAGCCTTGTCTTATTTGGGTTTTGAAACCTATCAAGTCTTTTCCCAGGCTGCTGTGGTTCATGCCACAGCCAAAGGTAAGAGTAAGCTAAAATTCTTGATTTATTTTGTGGATGGATGAATGTGTAACCCTGTGTGCATATGCCAGAGGTTTATGTTGTGGCTTCCTCTTTGGCTCTCCAACTTTACTATTATTTGTTTATGCATATGGGTTTTATGTCTGCATATACCTGCACACCAGAAGACGGCATCAGATTCCATAGGGGTAGAGTTATAGACTGTTGTGTGCCATCATGGGTGTACCAGGAATTGAACCCAGGACCTCTGGAAGAACAGCCAGTGCTCTTTAACTGCTGAGCCATTTCTCCAGCCATCCCATCCAACAGTGACAAAGTCACTGAACCTGGAGCTCTGCTTCCCAGTGCTGGGATAACAGATGTGTGCTGCCACAATCAGCTTTTTATCTGGGTGCTAGGGTTCTCCATGCTTATAGCATGCTCTTTATTCTCTCAGCCAGCTTCCTAGTGTTCTAAATAGCATTGTTTTCTGTACTTGTGAAACACACAGGATTACTGGTGTGAATGATTGCCCTTAGATCTGGGTGGTGGTGTTATCTTGATTCTTGACTGTCAGTTTGCATATTTTCCATGTGTTAAACCCTAAATAAAGAAAACACAGAAGTATGGAAATTTTACTTGTCTGAGGAAACATATTTTATCGTTGTGAGCCTAGCCTTTAGCTGCTGAGTTGTCTTTCCAGCCCCCCAGCAAAATATAAGGATTATTTTATTTTTGTCTTGATGACTTTGATGTGACTGCAGTTCATTTAACAACAATAACAAAGAAGAAAGAAAGCCAAAGTTTCCTAGCACATATACAGGTTTCACACCATTGGCATTTCTTTGAAAAAGCTTTGCAGAAGTGTTACAAATTTGTATGTATTTATTTTAGGTCTGGTTTAAGATTTTATTGTATAGTTGTTTCTCACCTCATCTTAGGATATCCATATTGCCATAATTTAGTTTGAAAGTAATTTACTCTAAAAGTTTAGATTGTTTTATAAAATGTGCTTTCTCTGTCAGCAGCATAGCTTATTTTTAAATATTTTCAGGACAGTGCAGAATATTAAATAAGAGAACAACCAATTTTCAGATATGTACATGGAGTGGTCTGCATGCTCCTACCCAAGTACCTATATGAGCCTGTAGTACTATAACTGTATTTTTTTCACATTCTATTTATTTTTCAGAATTCCTTTTTAGAAACAGAGGAGATTACACATATTTTTAAACCCTGTATATTATACTGTATTATGCTAAAATATTTAATAACGAAATTGGAGCTAAGTGGTTTGAGAAGTTATTAGAATATACACAAAAAGATTATTCACTGCACTAATGTAATTTTTAAATTACTGGCCGGATGAGATATAAAATTCCTGTTAAAAGCATTAATTAGTTTTCAGGCATTGTAGAGTAATAAAGGAATAAAATTAACTTTCTGTTTATATATTTTCATGAATCTATTTAGATTTACCAAGCAATATATTTTACCATTGTATTAATGGTAAATAATATTCTGGCAAAGTTGGTAACTTAAGATAGTACAAACTTATTAAGTTGTTCATTGGGATACTTGTTGAATCCCAGAACATGGGAAGTTGAGGCAGGAATATGAATCCCCTATTACCATGTACTACATATTGAGAGTTAAAAAAAAAAAGGGACTATCTTAGTGATTAAGACCACCTGCCGCTATTACAGAGGACTCAGGTTTAATTTCCAGCAACTACATCATAGCTAGTAACTGTAACTTTAGTTGTAGGGATCCAGTTGTGTTCTGGTGTCTGCAGGTATTGTATTATACACATGGTACAAGCAAGACAACAATAATACACATAAAAATAAAAATGAATAAACCTCAAAAATATGTTAAAATAAAATTACTTCATTATAAGCATGATGAAATTGCTACTTATCCTAAAACTTGTATGTTTAAAAACAAACGTTGCAAATCAACTATTTATCATATATATATATATATATATATATATAATAAAATGGACTAGAATTTTAAGCAAATTTCATAAATTTAAGCAAAATTCTTAAGTATATTAGAATTCATCCTAACTAATTAGATGGAAGTGCAATTAGTTAGAAAATATGTTTAATAAATTTTAGTATTTATTTACTGTTGTCATCCAATTTTGTAAGTAATATAATTGGTGATATTAACTTACAGTATGGTTATGCCATGAATTTCATGGTTTTGTGTTTGTCTAATATATTTTAATTTTTTAAACTTAAACTTTTAACCTCAAAAAACACTATGACTAAAATAAAATGGCACTGGAGAGATGACTAAGTGGTCAAAAGCACTGCCTACTCTTCTAGAGGACCTGGGTTCCATTCCAGCACCCACATGGCAGCTCATATCATCTTAACTTCAGTTCCAAAAGATCAGCATCCTCTTCTGGCTTCTTCACTCACCAGGTACACACATGATGCACAAACATACATGTTGGTAAAACGTTCATATATGTAAAGCAACAAAATCAAGATAAATAATAAATAGGATACAGGCTTATAGGAGGTATAATATAATAAGGTACCCTTATAGAAGGCAAAATCTAAATCAGTGTGTATCTTAGTAATAACTGAAATTTCCTGGGATTCAGACTTACCGTGTTTGGTAAACAACCAAATTTGGGGGCATTAGATTGTGATTAATGTTTTTATTAACAATACTTTATAGCCATGTGTACTTGTTTTAAGAGTTGGAAGGAATACGGTGCCAGTAAATTATGTTTCAGATTATCTGTGTAGTTAGCTTTGTCTAAGTTTGTTACAAGTTTGACTTTTTCTGTAACGGAATGTATGTATAAATTAGATAATAAGAGAATATAGTAAAATAGTGTTAGTTCTACAAGTAGATAGAGTATATTATTTTCTTTAAAATGTATTGTGTTTGTGTGTGTGTAAAAGAGAGGGGATGAGGTGGGGATGGTACATACATTTATCCAAGGAGGACAGAAGAGTGTGTCTGATACTCTGCAGCTAGAGCTATAGATGGTTGTGAGCCACCTGACACGTCTACTGGGAGCCAAACTCTAGCCTTTACCACTGAACCATCTCTCCAGTTCCTATATCATCCCTTCCTACAGTGCATGACACTTACTAAATAACAGCAGCAGCAAAAACATTATAGTTTCTATGCCATAAATTCCTAACAAGGAATCATTCTTTTTCATTGTTTTTAAAACTGTATTCATTAAATTTAGTATCCTATATTCTCTGAGTTGTATCCTCTGTGGTTTTAGTAGATCACTTACTATACTTATTTCATACTTACTGCTACAATACTTTTTTATGGACAGTTCAGAATCTGATTTAAAAGTAGTTTCTATGTCTGGTTTTGTTAGCATATCTAACAGTGGTAATTCTTGTTTTCATTTTATGATTTTGGAAGTTGAAGAAATACTTCAGCAAGCAGACTACTTATATGAAAGTGGAGAAACAGAGAAGCTTTATCAGTTGCTCACACAATACAAGGAAAGGTAAGGAATGTATGATTTATCCGGGTTTCAGGTTAACTTAAAAAGTTTTTGTTAACAATAAAATGGTTCTTGGTATTAAACTTTTTGTATAACTTTTTATTCAAAGTAGTATTTCTTAGAGTTCAGTTTATAATAAATCATAATTTAAAGTAAATGATTGGAAAGTGATATTTAAATCTCATTGATTTGTAAAAATTGCTCCTATTCTGCTAGTATGTTGAAATTTTTTTCTATTATGCATTGGTTTACAAAATTATCACTAAACATATTCATTTTTCATCACCGATTTTTCTTGTTTTTTAAAAATGTAATTCCTAATTGATATAAGTCTTCATGAGTGCATTGTTTGGGCATTTGACAGTGCTTATTTGAAAAGTAAGCTGAGGTATAATTATTCCATGTTACTAAATAATAAGCATACTTTTTTGATACCGTTAGCTTCAATGATTTACGTGAATGCTATTTTTCATCCTCAAAGAGAAAATACAAATTAGGTTTAAGCACACACACATTTAATAAAAAGTAATTCAAGGTTAAAACATTTTTATCAATTATGATTTCTAGTTTATTAGCCATTTTTATTTTATATTATGTTTAAATAATAGTTCTTCAAGGAGTCCAGTCCCCTTACTTGACATATGTCATACAACATCATGTCAGTGAAACTTGGGATTTAGTTTGTGATTACATTTGTTCAATCATTCATTCATATACAAATAAGTAACTTTTTCTTTTCTTTTTTTTTTCTTTTCTTTTTTTTTTTTTTTTTTTTTTTTTTTGCCAAATGTATTTGGAGTAAAGGATTTGGCAGTTGCAGTTTTTTGTTTGTTTGTTTGTTTTTAATTTATTTATTTTTTACATTCCAATCCCAGTTCCCCCTTCCTCCTTTTTTCCTACTCCTTCCACTCCCCCATCCTCCCATCTGCTCCATAGAGAGGTAAGGCCTCCCATAGGATGTCTACTAAGTCTGTCCCATCATCAAATTGAATCAGGACCAAGGCACCCTTCTACCTTGACCCTTGTAACCAGGCTGGGAAAGGTATCTCTCCATATAGAATGTGCTACACTAAGTTAGTTTGTACATTAGTGTTAGGTCTTGGACCCACTGGCAGTTGCATTTTTAGAGTATGGCCCTGTCCATAAAGCTAATGTATTTTATGGTACTATCTGAAACAGGAGTTACATAAAGTACAGTGTTAGTAAATCAAGCCTCATGTTACATGTTGAGCTTCAAGACAAGTGTTCAAATAACTGAATACAAAATCATTTTTTAAAGAAGTCAGTGTCTTAGGTATTATATAAAAATGTTAATGTTTGCAAATAATTTGGAAAATTTCAATAGATTTTAGTAAATAAGGAAGTTTATGAAGGAATAGTATTAAAAATATGATACTTGGTGTATCCTAACTAAGCTGAAAGAACTTTCATTAGTGTTGTGATCTTTAACAGTTTTTCAGTGTGAATTAAGATGGTTTTATATCTTGTCCAAAATTAGTGAAGATGCAGAGTTACTGTGGCGGTTGGCACGAGCATCACGTGACATAGCACAGCTTAGTAAGACTTCAGAAGAAGAAAAAAAAGTTTTGGTATATGAAGCCCTAGAGTATGCAAAAAGAGCACTGGAGAAAAATGAATCAAGTTTTGCTGCTCATAAGGTGAGTTAATAAAATGTTATGTGATGAAGACTATGTTGATGTCTACCTGTTATTCCTAACTTATGTGAGGATGCTCAATTTTAAAGGACTAGGGACAGGATTGCTAGTTTTGAGTTTGAACAGGTAGTCTAACTCTGTTAGTATGCTTGATAAAATACTTTTGCGAATGCTTATGAGTGCCCATTTTTAAACAAATGCTATAAGTTAACGATCTTTGCACTTAGTATAGCAAGCACTTGACATAATATGTTCAGTGCTGAACATGTTGGTATAAACCTGTAATCTCAGTATGGGGGAAGCAAAGGCAGGAGAATGGAGAGTTCCAGGAGAGCTAAGGCCACATTGTTAAGATCTAGTTTGAACCAACACCCAACACCTCTGCCCCCCTTTAGTGTTTCTTTTTCTTACTGTTTCTGGTGTATGAGACAGTGGGAATATAGCAGCTGGAAAACTGAAAACTAATGTGAATCCCGTATCTTAGCTAGTTTCTGCATCTCCTTACTGTTTTTCAGCAGGTTTTCAGTAATTTAGAGAGATTGGTGGTTGTGTCAATGGCACCTTCAATTAGGACTTTTTCCCCTTCCTTCCTTCCTTCCTTCCTTCCTTCCTTCCTTCCTTCCTTCCTTCCTTTCCTTTCCTTTCCTTTCTCTCTCTCTCTTTCTTTCTTATGTACACAATGTTCACACCAGAAGATGCACTAGATCTCATGATAGATGGTTGTGAGGCACTATGCAGTTGCTGGAAATTTTACTCAGAATCTCTGGAAGAGTAGCCAGTGCTCTTAACCTCTGAACCATGTCTCCAGTCCAAGACTTTTTTCTTTTAAGAAGAAAATTTAAAAACAGTTTTAAAAATGTTGCTTTCTTTATTTGTATGAGTGTTTTACTTGTGTATGTGGATATATAGTCACCATGTGCATCCCTAGTACCCTTGGGCAGTTAGAAGAGGACATTGGATCCCTTAGAACTAGAGTTGATGGACAGTTGTAAACCACCACATGGGTACTAGAAATGAACCAGGTCTTCTGCAAGAAGTGTTCTTAATTGCTGAGCCATCATTCCAGCTCTTTCCATTTTAGTTTCTTTGTAGCATTTTTACAAGTCATCCTGTTGGGATTTATATTTCATTGTCTATAGATCAATTTGAGGAGGATCGTAATGATATTAAGTATTTTACCCAGTTTCTACTTATTTGAATCATTAATGTTTTTCAGCAGTGTTTTGTATTTTCATAGTACTTGTTGACTTAATTTGGTTAAAATCATTCTCAGACATTTTTTGAGTCTCTTAATTGTGTACTTGAAAATTTTTTGAGATTATTGGTGGTGTATAAGAATGCAAGTATTTTTTCATTTTGATTTTTATATCCTGTGTTTGAAAATTATCTATTAGCTCTATTAAGATTCTATTACAGATGTAAGATCAGTTGATATCATCTATTAGTTTTGCTTTGTATTTTCTTTTTCCATTTGAACACTTTTCCCCCCCCAAGACAGATTTCCTCTGTCTAGAAACTCACTATGTAAACCAGACTGGCCTTGAAGCTCTGACTGCCTCTGCTTCCCAAGTGCTGGGATTAAAGGCATGTGCCATCACTTCCCAGCCCATTTGAACCCTTTTTGAAGTACTTTTTCATTCCCAGGTCCCTGGCTAGAACCTTAATTAAATACAGTGTTGAGTAGTAGTGACCCTTTGTCTTATTCCATATTATTGAAAGAAAGATACTATAATTAGAGAACATCCTTTTTTAATTTATCTCAATTTAATTTATGTGTACATGTATGTATCTGTATGTGGGTATGTCATGTGAGTGCAGGTGCCCTGGGATCCAGGCATTGGATCCCCCTGGAGCTGGAGTAATAGGCACTTGTAAGCTTTCCAATGCAGGTTCTAGGGGAATCCAACTGGGGTCCTCAGCAAGAACAGTGCTCAAATGCTAAGCTACCTCTGTAGCTCAATCTCTATTTTGAAAAAAAAAGAAAAAAGGTGACATTTATTTAAATTATTATTTTTTCCCAGTGTGTTGCTTGTATTGTTTTTATTAGTAAATCTTTTAAAATTAGTATATATTAATCATGCAAAAAAGAGATCACTGTGACGTTTTCAGAGGTGCATATAAATTACCCTCACTATGCTGTCTTATCTACTGTCACCTACTTTATGTCCTTCCATATTCCTAATTGTTTCCTTTTACTTCCTTTTAGGAGGCTCATAAAGATAGTTTTAAGGTATAACGGAATTTGACCATATTCACTTCTTATATAATTGCTCTATTCACTCTCCCATTTCCTCTTGCTAGATACTTTTATTCCTCCAATTTCTCTGTTTTCATGTCATACATATGGGTTTATGTGTCTGTATAAAAATCTAGACTCCACAAATGAGAAAAAAAAAAAAAACCAGACAACTTTTCCTGACTTATTTTGCTTAGTATGATGTGTTCATTTCCCAGAAAATCAGAAAATGACATAATTCAGTTATGATTCTTTATGTATATATGCCACATTTTCTTTAAAAATACTAATTATTTAGGTTAGTGAACAGTTATGGGTTTCATTATGACCATATTTTCAGTGTTTATTCATAGACTAATCCCATAGCATTGTGATGGTGACTAATACTACAATAAACATTGGATGCACACGTGTTTCTGTGATATGATCACTAAAATTTGAGTATGTACCCCAAAATTAATTGGGTCATATGGTAGCATTTTTTAATTTGTGTGTGTCTGTATGTCTTTCTGTCTCTTTGTCTGTCTGTCTGTGGGCATTTATATACCTTGTCTTCAGCCTCTCATATTGTGTTGTCTATGTACTTTACCCAATCTACTAGTGAGTCTTTGCTTGACTTCACTGACTACTCTTATAGTCATCCTTTGAATTCTCTGGGATTTCATCTCACTCATTCTGATTAGAATCCATTATTAGGAATTGGTAATTTTTGGAGGAGTCATGTTGCCTTAATTTTTCAAATTTCTTATGTTTCTGATGGAACATGGACATCTGGTATTAGCTTACTGATTTAAAAGTGGGGGTGGGGTGGGCATGTTGTTACTTGCTTTAAATCCCAGTACTTGGTAGGCAGAGGCAGGTCAATCTCTCAGTTTGAAGCTAGCCTGTTCTACAAAGAGAGTTCCAGGACAGACTGAACTGCCATCCCCCCCCAAAAAAAGACTTGTACTTTCTCCCTGTATTATTTCAGTTAACAAGTTTGTGATTTTCCAATATGATTAGGTTGTAATAGAGTTGTGTTATGTTTTTTCTCATATAGGATATATATATATATATATATACACTCAATGGTTCTGTAGCAAAACCCTCAGTTTATGTGCCCAGAATCTTATGCTGAGGACCTATAGAAAGTATAGTAATAACCTAAATCAGAGCCAACTTCTACTTCAATTCCAGTAACTTAGGGAGATTAAAGAATGAGGATATTATAGTATCTGACAATGCACTTATTGCCAGGGATAGGACAAGAAGGAAAATAAAATGAATAAGCCTAGTATCTGTAAGAGCAATGGAGAAATGACAGAAGGAAGGCGTAAAGAAAAGGGGACCTATAAACAAGAAAAGAGATAGGTAGTTTCAGATCCAAAAGAAACCTGGGACAAGTGACTAACTGTGGGGCCTATTGGCGTGCCAAAAAAAACCATGCTGGCATCCATGCTCTCTCAGCATTGCAAGTACCTGTTACAGAGTCCATGCTGTCATCCTGCCTCCTCTCAGTTCTTCTCACTCCACCCCTACCCTAAACTTCTCCAGCTGATGGGCTTCCCATCCCTAGCTTCTCGTTCCTATTAACCCTGCCATCTCAGCCACGTACTTTGTTCTCTCTCTCTCTCTGTGTCTCTCTCTGTGTCTCTCTCTGTCTCTCTGTCCCTCTCCTCTTCTCAGGGCCTGGTTCAGTCTACTGGCCATGTTCAAGGTACTACTTTCTCTCCCTGCTTTGGACTCTTCTGAATACTTCTGGCAATATTCTCCCTTACAGCTAGAATAAAAATCCTCCCTTCAACCTACCTTGGAGCAGTCATGTTCTCACTTATACAGATAGCATGAATAGTGGAGTGGATAGAAACTTGCACCCATACAACCTAAAACAGTCTCTGTGCCTGAGAGACTGAGGCAGGGAGATCTCCCACTCTCAGACAGCCTGGGTACATTGGGAAAGACTGTCTCCTGAGGGGAGAGAGAGAATGGGAAGGAGTGAGAAGAATTAAAATTAAATAGCAAATTGTGTTTTTATCTATACAGTCACTTTCATGAGTACAGGTATAAACTATTTAGTGCCTTGTGTGTAGGAGCAGAGTCTTTCTGGTCACTCATGAATGTACAGATTCATACTGTCTCTGTGGTCATTCACATGTGTAATGACTCTATTCAGTCACTTGCTTTAGAATAGATGCAGACTGTCTGGTATAGTCTGTGGCAAATGCACAGGCAAAGCTTTTCTCTATGTTAATGGTTGTTGACCTTAATGCTATGACCCTTTAATACAATTCCTCATGTTGTATTTCCCAACCAGAAATGTATTTCATTGCTACTTTATAATGGTAATTTTGCTACTGTTATGAATCAAAGTGTAAATATGTAATATGCAGGATATCTGATATGAAACCCCCAAAGGGGCCACAACCCCTAGGCTGAGAAATGCTGCTCTATGCAGTTACCTGACTACATGTGTGTTGTCTCAGTGCTATCATTTGTCTTAGTGTAGATGCAGATCCTATTTCTAGGCTATTGAATTTTTCAGTTCAAATAATATATGGATAAATTGTAGCATATAGATTCCCCTAGGTGTAAGCTCTTTATATGGGTGCTGGTAACTGAACTTAGGTCTTCTGAAAGAACATTGTATCCACTTTACTGTTGAGACATCTCTCAGGTCCCTTTAGTTTCTATTTTAAAAAATAGATTCATCGTGTGTGTGTGTGTGTGTGTGTGTGTGTGTGTGTGTGTGTGTGTGTGTGTGTGCGCGCGCGCGCACGCGCGCATGACATACCCTGCTAGTGAAAGTCAAAGGACAACTTGTGGGAGTTCAGTTTCTCTTTCTACCACGTGGTCTCTGGGATTGAATTTAGGACATCAGGCTTTGTAGCAAGTGCCTTTACTTGCAGAGCCATCTTGCTGGCTGTAGTTCTAGCTTTAGATCTTTAGACATAGTTTCTGTGTTCAAATATGAATAGTATATTCAAGAAACTTCTCCATGTCATGTGATGTTACTGTGGACTTGTGAGATAGGACCTTAATGATGTTTTGGTACATTTCTACTATATCTACTTTCTTCAGCGTTCTTGTCATGAATATTAAATTTTTATGCAGCTCTTGAAATACTTATGATTTCTGCATATTGATGTGTTGTATCACATAATTATGTACATTGAGTGATTCTTCATGTCTGAGAGGAATCCTGCTGTGGTGAATATTCTGCTTTGTCACTTCATTATTGTAAATAATCTTTAATGTGTTACTGGACTGATTGTAAGTATTTTCTCAGAATTGCACCTATTCACTGGAGATACTGTTGTACTCTATAACTTTTTTTTTGTTGTTGTTGTCTTTCTTTGGTTTGATAATATCCATCTACTTGTGTCTTTAATACAGATACTTTTAAAAATAAAGCAATAACTACAGTATACATTCAGAAGTAATGGCTTTTACTTTGGCAAGTCTGGTGCTGCTTTGTAAATCTAAAAGCTCGAACTGATTACCTCTCCCTACTTTAACCAAACAGGAGGGGTATTCTCTATGACATGCTGCTTGGAACTGGGGATGGCATACACTGGCAAATTTCTCCCACTTCTTTGTGTAGTACTTCTTATTAGAATGCCGAAACCAGGAGCTGTAATCTCATTAATTTATTTCCTTGACTCTTGTAAGGGATTTTTGGGTTTCAGCTATTAAAATTGATTTCAGTGAAGAAAAAACCTCTAATAGTCTTTCTTACTCTACTACTGCTGTCTTACCCTGCATCCTGGAGGCAGTACTAAAATTATCCTTGGGCTGTATTCTCAAGCATGGTTGAGTTACTCAGAAACAATGTGATGCTTTAGGGACTTGTCCTATGGTAAGGTAATAAGTGGAGGCAGGAGAATTTCCATAAATCTGGCAGCTGGCCAGCCTAGAACACGAGAACAGAAGAAACAAGAGATTCCTGGTGCCCCAAAGAAAGGAGAACCAATTCCCAAAAGTTGACCTCTGACCTCCATACTCATTCTGTGCCACTCATGCACACACACAACAAAAGTTTAAATGCAAACTTGAAATGGGTGGATATAGAAATAGAGACACTAGCATACCCCCTGACATCAGCTCTTGCTATTATCAGCATCAAGGAATAGTCTTATAAATGGTAGGCAAATCATGGAGAAAATGATTAGGGACAACCATGTTTGTCTTGTGTATGAGTCATAAATGCATACAAGACTTACTGGAGGCTAGAAAGATGGATCAGAAGTGTTAACAGCACGTGTTAGCTTTGCAGAGGACCCAGGTTCAGTTCTCAGCACCCACATGGTGGCTAATAGCCACCAGTAACTCTAGTTCCAGGGAAGCTGATGCCTGATTCTGTCCTTAGGGTACTACACATACATGTCACAGACATACATGTAGACAAAACACCAATCCATATAAAATAAATAAATCCCTTTTTAAAAAATGAAGTTTTGTGTTTGTGGTACAATAGGTGGCATATGATAGCCCAACACCCTGCCACTGAACTGCACCCCTAGCCTTTAATTAGAGATTATTTTATTTAGTAGCTCTAATACGTGGGAGAAGATCTCAGCAACAAGATATAAATCCTGTGTAATCCATCTAATGAACTAATTTGTACAACTGGTTAACAATGGAAATTAAATGATAATAGTCTATAGAGAGGTGTGTATTTCAAAATGTGCCATTTTATTTCCAGTAAATGTGCCGGGATACAGAGTTTCTGTGGAAAGTAGATTTGAATAATTTATTTTGGTTTTTTTTTTGGGGGGGGGAATCCTGTGCTATAGCTCACACAGTGGTGAGGAATATAATAAGAAACTGTTGTATGCACAGCATTTAAAGACAGGTCCTTCTGGTCCCCACGAAAAACTAGCTCAGTTGCTCTGAGTCTTCACAAATAATTTTTACTGAGGACATTTTTTCCCAACCCTATCCTAAATCTGGTGGCTCTTCATTAACACCTGAGTTTATGACATTTAGATATTTTAGATTTAGCTCTTGGTAGAAACTCAGATTGTCTCAGTTTGGGTCTACTGTCCAATGGCAGCTATGAAAGTAATGTCATAGTTGGCAGTTGTGTCTTTGTATTGCAGCAATACAGATGTTGAAAAAGGAGATGAGAGGGTTCAATGAGTCATTCAGTTACAAACATATCTAACAGTATATTTAGAAGTAGGGCCGTGGTGGCACATGCCTTTAATCCCAGCACTTGGGAGATAGAGGCTGGTGGATCTCTGCAAGACCAAGAGCTAGTTCCAGGACAGCCTCCAAAGCCACAGAGAAACCCTGTCTCGATAAACAAACAAACAAACAAAAAATACTAAAACAAAATAAAGAAACAACAACAAAAGGGGTATTTTCAGAGTCTCTATTACATTGGCACTTGTTTTAGATTTCACCACTTTCTACCTTGTATTATAACTCTGTCTTATCCTTTGGTTCCTAGGAGCCATGTCTGCTTTTATTTGTACTGTTTGTTCCTATTTCATCATTATGCTCAGTAACATTTTGCTAAATGTGAATAGATGGAATATTAAGAGCGGTATCCTCACCTTTTTTTTTTTTTTTTCTACTTTCAGTGGTATGCAATCTGCATTAGTGATGTTGGAGACTATGAAGGCATCAAGGTTAAGATTGCAAATGCCTACATTATCAAGGAACATTTTGAGGTACTGATTTAAGTTCATGAATTTAAAAAGTCAATACTTTTCTGAGTGAATGTGTTTTAGTAGTTACCAGTTATTGTATACAGAGCAGGTTAGTTCATACTTGTAGGCCAACTTCTTGAAAGACAGAGGCATGAGATTACGTGAGCCCAAGAGTAGGGGCCTATACAAGGAAAAAGAACAAAATCTATCTCATTTTAAAAAGCATAGCCAAATCCCTGTGGATCAGAGCAATATTAGTTTATTATTTCTTTGAATTTTCTGAGTCAATGTAACTATAGCCATTAATATGCTTTACTTAGCTAGGATGGGAAATTCAAGATGACCTCTTATCTGTTTAGTTCCTCTTTACTTGTTTAGGGGTTTAGCCCAAGCGTCTCTATAATGTGAGAGATGGCCTTCAAGAGAAAATACTCCAAATTCTAGTGTGCAAACTCTTTCAAACCATTTGTACATTGTATTGAATTTAAAAGTTTGCCATTCTTTTTGTTTTTGTTTGTTTGTTTGTTTGTTTTTTGAGGCGGGGTTTCTCTGTATTGCTTTAGAGCCTGTCCTGGAACTCACTCTGTAGACCAGGCCGGCCTTGAACTCAGAGATCCACCTGCCTCTGCCTGGGATTAAAGGCGTGCGCCCCACCAACACCTGGCTAAGTTTGCTATTTTTTAATCCACATACTCAGAAGCAGAGGTAGCCAAATACCTGTGAGTTCAAGACCATTCTGAGAGACACTGTCTCCAAAAACAAAAATTACAGTCTAAGCCAGTTTCTGTGGAAGGTTTTGAATGCCTCATGGTTAAAATATAACACTCTAATCTGATACACTTTTCTTAGTAGTAATAATTATGTTTAAGATTATACTATGTGTATTTTAATATTTTATGTGGTTTCAAATTTCTCCCTAAAGTTAATTTATTTGTTTTAATAATTTTGTTCAATGGTAAAAATTACACAGAAACCTATTTATTTCATAATCTGTATGCACACTATTTCATTATTCTTACACAGAGAACAAAACTACCACAGAAATGTTCAGAATAAAAATCTTTTATTATTGTAGATCATCACAAAATATACAGGAACAACAGAACAAGTAGGAATGGGCTGGGTAAGCTACTTGATAACTCTCCAGAAACTGACAGCTAGAAGTCTCAGCTTCTAGCTTATATAATTACTAGAGGAAAATAACATTGAACTAGGAATTAGGCAGGATACCTAACTTCTTAAACAAGCATCATTATATTTTACAAGTTGCTTACATGTCTTTCTTATATTTAATATATCTGAATTAAGATTGTACCACAGAATTAGTGTTACTTTATAGTATAAATTGGAAGTACTCTTTAGTTTTAATAATGAGTGTTTATGTGTGCATAAGTATGTGCACAACATGCATGTAGTGCCCAGAGGGGTCAAAAGAGGGTGTTAGAACCCTTGGAACTGTAGGTACACATGGTTGTGAGCTGCTACAGGGATATTGGGAACCAAACCCAAGCAAGTCTTTTGCAAGAGCAGCATGAGCTTTTAACTACTGAACCATCTCTCCAGCTCTGGAAGCAGTAATTTATTCTCTTTAAAGCAGCATATAAAATGATTTTGTGCCATATTGATTGGGGTGAGGGATAATGGAAAGACTTTATTTTAATGTTCAATTAAATTTGACAAAAGAATGTATTTATCCTTCCTTTAATCTTAAAGAAACTGTACTTTATTTAACTATTTTCTGAACTAGATTAATTTGTATATTTTATGGGTTTTCTCACATCGTAAACCAATTTCTAAAACTTGTAAAATATATCTTTAGTATAAGTAATAGTGTATTGGAACAATTTTAACCAATTGAAAATATGGGGGTGAGGAGATGGCTGTCTATAAAATATTTGTCATTCAAGCAAGAGGACCTGAGCTTAGCTATTCAGCATCCATGAAAAAATGTTAGGTGTGGAGGTGTGCACTTCTAATTCTAGTTTGGGCTGAGCAGCAAAGGCAAGAGGATCATGAGGGCTTGCTGGCCAGCTAGTGGAGCCAGTCAGTGAGCTTCAGGTTTGGTGAAAAGCCCCGTCTTTTAAAAAAACAAGGTGGAGAATGGTTGAGGAGATATCTGGCTTTAACCTCTCACCTAAACACATATAAACACACATGGAGATGAAGGCAGTGAAGAGAGGGAGGTTTATCCTGAGGTAAAAAACTGTTCTTGATTACAATGCAGATTTGGGGCTATAGAGATGGCTCAGTGGTTGTCAGTGCTGAAACTGCTCTCCCAGACGACCTTGGAGTTCAGTTCCCAGCACTCACATTAGACACATTAGATGCCTTCAGCTCCAAATGGCCCAACACCCACTTATAGCTTGCATGGATATCTGCACACATGTGGCATTTACATACATACACACACACACACACACACACACACACACACACACACACACACACAAACATCTTTAAAATGCAGGATTATACTTTTTTTTTTTAAATTCACTGCTTCTTTGGTGTTTAGAAAGATTTTATTTTTTAACAGAAAGCAATTGAGCTGAATCCTAAAGATGCTACTTCAATTCACCTTATGGGTATTTGGTAAGAAAATTTCAGTAATGTTTCTGTCCTACTTTGTGTGATATTCCATACTATGTATAAGCAATATTTTATTTTACAACATATATCTAAGCAAAATAAACTATTTAAAAATAACTGTTTAACAGAGTTGAATATTAAATCACTAAATAGCACTTGTATATGTCGCTTGAACATTGTAAATGTAGCTAGACATGGTTGCACATGCCTGTAATCCCAGCACTTAAATAAATTCATCTTCACATTTATAGTAAGTTTGGGGCAGCATGTTCCACATGAGACCCTGTCTCAAAACCCTCTTTCTTACTACCAGAAAAATAAAAACCCCAAGAAAATGAAAAAGACTTTAAGATATTTTTCTGTGGAATTTTAAATTTCCTTTCTTGGGAAAGACCTCATTTACGGTAGTAGGTAAAACTGTATTAGAAATAGTAGGTTGCCATAGGAGGTCTTCCTATCTTCAAAACATCAGACTGAGATTTTATTATTGTGAAGAACTATGTAATCTTTCTCCCAGTTTTAGTGTGATCTTGTGTCCAATATGAAGAATTATTTTGCTAGTATGAGGGCATAGAAGTGTTTTAAATGTGTGCTGGCATAAAATTTGGTCAAACTCTTTTACAAAAGAAATATTTTTCAAATATCAAAGGACAGCCACTTAATTAGTAAGCAAACCATGTGATATAATCTGTGCCTCAAGGAGTTCTGTCCCTAGTAAAAGATCCCAAATGGTTTCTTTCCTACTTCAGAAAGTTGTAATTGTTTTTGGACACTAATCATTTACTTCACTCTGTTTTAAGTGGGCATAAATTACTGGCTGTTATTGTTATTCATGTATAGTACATTGAGTTTTGTAATTTAAAAAATTACTAATTTTCTTATGTTAAAACTAGCAGTAAGCCAGGTATAAGCCTTTCAACAGTGACGATGAGGCAGGACTAGGAGTTGATGGCTACTCTGTGGTGTATATAACATAAAACAAATTGTAATAATGCTCCTGTGTCATTTAGTTGTTCTAAAGAACAAATAGAGTGATTTTGGTCCTGTACCTGACAGTGATCACTGTTTACATTTAATCACAAAATAGATCCAACTCCTGAATAAGGTCAGTCTCTAGATAATTCAGTATGAATATGAATCAACTATGTATTGTGTAAAGTTCAAATTATTTACAAGTATAATAGAAGATCCTTTTATAATGTCTATTAAGATGTTTGGGTCTCTGGGTAAAAAATATGCAATTTGAATGTATAATGCTATCTATTCCTCTGTAGGTGCTATACATTTGCGGAAATGCCTTGGTACCAAAGAAGAATTGCTAAAGTGCTGTTTGCAAATCCTCCTAGTTCCACCTATGAGGAGGTAGTATGATGTCCTTTGTTAAGTTAGTACCGATTTCTTAACTACAGTCCCATTCTACAGTGTCCACACATATGGAGATCTGATTCTGTGAGGGATTTGAGCAAGTTTCTAATGATCCAATTCAGCAGTATCACAAAGGCTTAATACTTACTGCCCAGGACTGGTGAGTGGTTTTTTTTGTTTTGTTTTTTGATTTTTTTTTCTTGTTGTTTAGGTGAGTGGCTTATAATTCTGGTACATTGTCAGTTAAAGTAGCTCATAGCTAAAATAGAACTCTATTTTCAATTATAATATATATCACATCAAAGCCATAGAATAGAGTAGGAAATAGTGATTGTTACCCAGCAAGTTTTAGAGATATTAAATACAAGACATTTACAAAAATGAGTATGTAAGAATTGATTAAAAACATTTCATGAGTGTGAAAGGCTCATATTTTAAAGGCTGTTTGATTTTCCTGTAAAAATAAAATGTAAAAAGAATTTGTACATAAGCTTTAAAGCCCCCATCTACTTACCCTTTGGATGCTGGGGCTTGAACTAGGACCTTACCCACTGACCAACATTCCTAGCCTACTGCATGAAAACCTTGAGTTTACTTAGTCAATTTTCAAAATGTAAGGAACTTTGCAGATGAAAAAAATTATACTAGTATTTCTCCTATTGTACTAAGGAGTGTTTGGTGTTGTTTGCCCCTAGGAATCTACAGTATACAATCAGATGTTGAGAAACTGGTTTCTTTCTCTTCCCAGCCAAAACCAAACCAAACCAGCCCCCGCCCCCCCACACACACACACATCTTATAAAGTATAAACAGTGAGAGAATTCACCATTAAATCATATCTAGTTTGTGTTAGAAGTGTTACTGTCATAACTTAAGAGGAAGATAACAGCTGAATTCCACATGATCAGTTCCTTAACTTTGTGCCAGGATAGTTTGGTACAAACAGTTAAGTAGCAAGCAGGTAATATCTAGAAGTGATCCTCATTATTAAAATCCTAGTCTTTGATGACTTAATTGTGTTAAGTTGAGCCTATATTAATCTCCCTACTGAATTCATCGTTTGTTTTAATAATCATTTACTTCCTTTACACCTTCCTATTACAACTTTAATAGAAAGAATAAACCTTCAAGAAAATGTGGGTAGTTTTTTCTTTTTTAAGTTACTGATTCTAATTATTTTCATTCTGTTTTACTCTTTGTATTAACAGGCCTTGAAATACTTTCACAGGGCAGAACAAGGTGAAATACTTTTACTTCAACTATTATATAATATTGTCTCAGTGCTGACTATGTCATAGAAAATTTTAAATCAAGATAAATATATATTTGCTGTTATCTTTCACATTGGATAATATAAAAAATTTAATTTGAAAATTTACGTGTATGGGTATTTTACCTACATGTCTGGTACCCCAGAGACCTGAAGGCATACCTTTGGGTCTGGAGTTAATAGATAGTTGTGAGCTGCCATGTTAGTGCTGGGAATTGAACCCAGGCCCACTGGGAAAACATTCAGTGACCTTAACCATGAATTCTCTCTTCAGCCTCAAATTTTAACTTATCTTTTAAAATAAAGATCACCTAAACAGGAATTGCACTTAAATTCAGAGTTCTAATTTTGGAATGTTCCCTTCATTTAATAATATATATATTATTAAATTATCATTTTTTTTAAAATGAGGTAGCTAGAACAAATGGTCTTTCTAATTTGTATTTTTATTGTTAATTGGAGGCACTGAAATGGAAACAATTTAAAACCAAGCTAATTTGTTTTGGATGTTGCAACATATTGTACTCCATTGTGAAAGAGTTCATTTTTCCTACTTTGATTAAAAAATGGCTACTATTATAACACTTTTGTTTGCCTGCCCTACATATTTTCCCTTAAAAAAAAAAAAAAAAAAAAAAAAAAATCCCTGGCACTGCAGTTGTTACTTAATGGCACAGTTCTTTGCTGACATGCACAGGGCCCTCAGTTCAGTCCCCCAAACTAGAACAATAATAAGAAAGAGACAAAGTATCTGTAATCAGGTGTACCAAAAGTGCCACTCTGAAAAACATTTTCATTTTCTTTTTGATAGTTCTCACTATATAGCTCAAGCTGGCCTCAAAGTACCAATCCGCCTGCCTCAGCTTACAAACATTGGAATTTTATAACAGTAAACTAAGATATCCTTTTAAGTTTGAGATCATATATGTATATACTTAAGCAACTTAGTGACAATTTTTAAAGCTTTAAATGACTGTGTTTGAATGTTAAATATTTCTAACTCATGAAATTTTGTTTACTGCTTATTTTATTATTTTTACTGATCATATGAGTATGAACTGATCATGTTCACGAATATGAATCTAAGAATGAAATTATCTCAAAGGGGTTTGAAATCCTAAAGCAAAAATTAGACCTTAAGACAAGTTTGGCAGTTTTGAATGAAGTTGTGCCCTCTGCTCATGGAGTTAAATCCTTGGTGACTCCACTCGCACAAAAGATTTTATATGAGCAGTTACTTTCTCTAAGCAAAAGGATGCCTAATTCTGGTCCAGAAGCCCCTCCCACGTCGTTCACATCTCCCACATGGGCCTCCTTATTCTGCCATTTGGGTGTGTAAGGCTGTGTGTCCAGTACATGGATTTTTCCCCCCCTTTTTGGCTCATGATTAAGTTTCCATTGCTTCACATGATACTTGGATGACTTCCTGGACGAGGAAGTAGGTGGATAAATTGGCATACTGTGTGTGTGTGTTTTTTTTTTTTTTTTTTTAATCAAGAGGGAAAATCAGTCAACCACAAGTTTTTCACCACTCTAAATCAGCATACTTAACTTCAAAATGTTTAAATCAAAGAAACTAAATGGCTGAGTTTTAAGCAATTGCAGTTAATCATAAGATATGTCCAGGAAAAAGCAGGCTTTGTTCTCTTTTAAATCTAGAGCCTGTTATGTGCTAAGCATGTGTTCTATTACCAAGCTCCATCCCTGGCCTCAGAAAACATGCTTGGAATACAAAAAAGACAAGATAACTAGGAGGAACTGTATGAAGTTAGAGCTAAGTGTGGTGAAGGTACTGTGACATTGCCTTACAATTAATTATTAAATTCCAGGCCCACTTAGTCTTTCTCAAAAACAAGTGAAAGGATTCTTTTTTTACTTGTATTCATAGCCTTCTTAAAAAATATTTTTATTTAACATATAAGTAATTATATATTCATACATGATCAAATCAAAGCAGTTATCTCCATCTTAAGTATATATCATCTTTGTATTAGGAAATACTGGAGTCTTGTAAGTCTTCTAAAAATATATAGTAAATTGTTAGCAACATTTCCCTACTTTTGTGACCCCCCCTTCCCACCTTCTGACAACCACTACTCTATGCTCACATTGCTAGGCTCTGTCTGCACTTTCAACCAAATATCTTCTCTATTTTATCTAGTGAAATCCTGTTCATCCTCCAAGATGTTTATCTCTCAATTAGTGGGGTTTTTTGGTTTTTTGTTTGTTTGTTTGTTTGCTTGTTTTTCTTTAATGTGGCTTCTTGTAGCACATGAAGCATTTAGTTATTAGGAGACATTTAACAAATTTGATTAAATTTATGTTAACCATGATTTCATTCATGCATTCCCTCACTCACTGAACAGATGCATTTAAGTATGTGTTACTTTCCCTATACTTTTCTAGGCAGTCAGAATACAGTAAGGATGGTTGGTTTAAAAAGAAAATTGTTCTTATATATCTCATGTTCTATCAGCATGAAGATACTGTATAATACATTCTTAAAATGAGACCTTCATATAGTAATGTACAGAGCCACTAAGTATATTCAATACATCATAATTTTAGGGTTTTTTAAGATAACATTTGAACGAAAGAATTGTATTAGCTTAATCATTGTTTAACCACACAATTTTATTAGAATTTAGACCAAAAATTTAAACCTATAAAAATACTATTTCTCTTCAGCTGATTTTGTTTCTCTTCCTTATGTATAGTGGATCCAAACTTCTACAGCAAAAACTTGCTGCTGTTAGGAAAGACATACTTGAAGCTAAACAACAAAAAACTTGCTGCTTTCTGGCTGGTAAAAGCCAAGGGTTATCCAGCACACACAGAAGAAGATAAACAGGTAAAATATCTGTAATAAAGTAAGGCAGATAGGCTTTCATTGAGACATTAATAAATAAATGAACTGAGAACTTCTTTTAAAGCATAATTGTTTAAATGCATAGTTCTGTGAAAAGAACAAGTGCCCATTAATTACTATAACCAAATGTTGTAAGTTGCTTGCTGCAATAGAAAATTGATGTATATCTAACTGAGATCATATATGGCTTCTAAAACATGAAAGTTAGCTCAGCCATAGATGCTTACCTCTCATGCACAAAGACCTGGTTCAGTTTCTGACACTGTGGGCGAGTGGGGTTGGGGGCAGCGTATAGAAGGTTCAAGGGTATGAACTAGAGTTGTCTTTGATTATTATCTAATCATCACTATCAGAAGACTTTACTCTTACCATGTCCTGTTTTTTTTTATGTTGAAACTCTGAGAAAACAGTCTACTTTATCAACTTCAGTTTATAAGTTAGGCTGCACTATTTATGTGTAATGTGTTTGTTTTTGTTTTTGTTTTTTTTCCACTTTAGATACAAACAGAAGCTGCTCAGTTGCTTACTGGTTTGTAACAGAACTGAGAACTTTTTGGAGAAGGCAACAATGTACCTAACACTTTGTACTTCATTGATTTATAAAGAACTTCAAAGATTTATAAAGATATATATTAACCATGATTCTGTGGCTTTTTTCCCAATTCTTTTATGTGTGACCATTTCACAGAATAAATGTACAAAATTCTGGGTTTCTTCACAAGTAAATGGGTGAAAGAAACTACCACATTGCCCTAAGAGTGGCAGCAGTACATTTCTCTGGTTCAGACAGACATTTTCTATTTGGAACACCAATAGGAAAAAATGGCATGGGATATGTTAAGTATTGGTCACATCAGGATGAGAGGTTTTCAAAAGAAGGCTTTGTGAACAGATGGCATGTGAGGGAATGGTTTTCATGGTCTAATTGACTGAAAGTTGTTATCTTAGAAAAAAGGTCAAATGAGTTAAGTGTTTATGATGTTGGGGGTTCCTGGCATAGAGAACTTAAGTAATGTGTCTTAGAAGCCAACCTGAGTAAGGAAAAGTACTGTGGCATGATTTTCCTTTTTAAATATGTTATAGCTTCATAGATTGGTTGAATTTGTTCCTTGAAAAATTATGTTTTATAGAATGGAGGGACACAGATTTCAGGGTGAGAAAGAAATAGATGTATTTAACACACAAGGTACTATCACTTGAGTCTGTGGTGCCACCACGGCAAACTTACATTTTGTAAACTGAAGCTTGGATGCTACTTACACTGAACGAATGTGATACTGTATAGGTATATTTTTACCCCCAAAAAACTTGAGAATTGTAATGTTTTAATAAATCACAACAAAATGTGTAGGTTCATGCTGTTTCTGTTTTACCAAGTAAATTTTCAAACATAAACATTACAAGTATATCCTGTGCTTGAATTTAAGCTAATATTTTGATATATCCTATTTATATGTGTATATTTATTCATATGTAATTAATGGATTTTTAAACCTATGAAATTACCTTAAGTAATACCCTTAAGTATCTTAGCTGCTCTTCAGAATAAGTACATGTTCCAAAACAAATACATTGTCATACCTGTTATATTACCTCCTAACAAGACATACTCAGATTTTCTTAACTGTCCAAATAAACTTGTGCTTTTTGAGAACATAATTTGATTTGCAGCAGTTGGTTTTAGTCTTACAACAGACTTTCTGGAGAGGCCAATCCAGTTGTTAGTATCAACTGTCCTTCATTCCAGATGAACTTCTGAGAATCATGTTCCATCTTGTCTTCTGGACTCCATTTAATTATATTTAATCTTCTTTGGCTTTCATATTCATCACTTTGAAATTAACTTCTGTTTCATTTTCTAAGTTCATTTTCATTTTTGATACATTGTTTTGCTTTAGGAGATTTGTATTGTTTAAAACATGATAACTGTCTTTATCCGCAGATTTTTTTAGTTTTCTTTGTTTTTGTCAGCAGCCATTTCATATCTTCATTAATTGTCTAGTCTAGTTATGAACTTTATCTACTTTTCATCTTATATATTAAGCTAAAGAACTTAAATTTTTTACATTACATCCAGGTCTTTTACCATATATGTATTCCTGTTGCTTCTGTGGGTTTATTCACACACAAAACATTGTTTCTGGTAAGTTCTTTTTAAGAAATGAGGTATTTTCCAGTACAGGCTTTTATGGATTGGAAGATCTATCTTTTGATGCTTTATAGACCTTCTTTATTTTAAAATAATTAAGATTCACAAGAAATTACATAATGTAGTACAAGCAGGTTCTAAATATCTTTCTTCCTGTTTGCCCTTGGGTGGCATATAACTATAGTATAATACCAAACTATGAAACATGCTGGTATTTGTAGACCTTAATTCAGATTTTATGACTTTTAGATGTCCTCACTTTATGTCTAGTTCTTAGTAACTACTACATAATATTTATAACTACCACCACAGACAAGATACAGATTTGTTTTACTCAGATATCTAGTGCTCTGTATAGTCATACCCAGCCATGTTCAGTACCTCTAACATTCCTGACACACCCTACAACTAAAGAGCTATAAATTTGTCATTTCAAGAGTCTTAGGCAAATGCAATCTTCTAAAATATAACCTTTTATAATTGTGCCATTTCATTATGTTCAGTATCTCTAACATTCCTGACACACACTACAACTAATCAGCTATGAATTTGTCATTTCAAGACTCTTAGGCAAGTGCAATCTTCTAAAATATAACCTTTTGTAATTGTGCCATTTCATTTAGCCAGATCTCTTATAAGAGCTAAGTTCAATCAATAGTTTTTCCTTTTATTGTTAATATTTTTTATTATATGGGTATACCATTTTATCCATCTATTGCGGGTATTTTTTTCTAATTTCTGGCTATTAAAACTAAAGTTGTTTTACATTCACGCTTATTGTGGCATTGCTTATAGACAAGTTATGAAATCAGTGTAGATGTCTATGAAGTAGACAAAGAAAAAGTATATATTAACAAACCAGTTTTATCCAGCCATAAAAAGTGAAATTACCTCATTTGCAGCCAAAAGGATGGAACTGAAGATGATCTTGTAAAGCCTATAGAAGCTCAGATGGATACTGCATATGGATCCAAATTAAACAAACAAACAAATGACATAAAAGTAGAAGGCAGATTACTTGGGAAGAGGAAGGAGGTAGTGGTGGGCTGGATATGTCAGAGTACATATGAAAATATCACAGTGAAACCCATTATTTTGTATAGTGAATATATGGTAATAAAAATTTGAAGGTATTGTGACCTAAGTTTATGTATACTTATTTTCCTTCATA
This sequence comes from Phodopus roborovskii, assembly GCF_943737965.1. Lineage (NCBI taxonomy): Eukaryota > Metazoa > Chordata > Mammalia > Rodentia > Cricetidae > Phodopus > Phodopus roborovskii. The sequence goes on along the minus strand of NW_026126525.1, from coordinate 36,356,281 downwards.
GGAATAATGACCAGGAACACACAAATTCTATGTACTTTCTAAGTCCATGTTTCACTTCCAAGAGCCTAATTCATAAGGTGCCACCTTGGTTCTTATGTGTGCCCAAGGGTGAGACCACTACTCAGTGAATGCACCCTTTAATGCCATTATTTCACCTTCCTGTAAAATTCCTGACTGTTTTTGTGTGCATTCCAGACTTCACTTTATTTGAAAAAGCTAATTTCCCCATACACAGTGTGTAGCAGTCTATGTACTAAACATATTACAGTTACAGGCAATGGGTGATTTTCCTCCCTTTAAATGTGTCTTCTACCTTTAAGATTGTATGAAACCTAAATCTGTATTTGTTTATTGGTAGTGCAGTGGGTAGAAGAGCCTAGGCCTCTGGGCACACCAGGGGAAAGTTGGTTATTTGGATGTCTCCTTTTCATTCATATTTGGTAGTGAACTTGTCTTGATGACAAAATATTCCCAGTGTAGACCATCAACAGGCAATGGATGGTACAACACAGCTTGTCAGATTTGTCTCTTCTTTGTCAAGGACCAAGAGAATAGTTCATGGGAAAGGCATAGAATTAGTACTTTAAAAAGAAATACTATCATCATTTTAATTACATTCTCCTTGTTGAATTCTATAGTAGGGCTTTTAGATTTTAGGAAATAGCGCTTTTAGACTTACGTCAAATTCCCAATTGACTTTAAACTTGATTTCTGTGTTCAGCATATTAAGAAGTGGGGCGTATTACATGAGAACCTTTATTTCATGTATCAACAACTGATTGTTTTTTGCTTCTTCAGTGTTTGGTAGATCATGTTAATGTTTACTTAAATGTTAGAACTCAAGAAGCCTACAAAAACTACATTTGTTTTGGTTTACTCAGAATACTGACTGTAGAATAGGAAACATGACTTGCCACAAGGCAAAGTTAGGCCTTGTTTCAGAAAATAAACATATAGCAGTAGCAGGAGCATCTACATGGTTTTCAAAAGAACCAGAATCTCCAAAGTGACAGCTCAGGGCATTCTAATGGAAGAGTTTTTAGATTCAGAGAAACCCAGTTACTGCTTCTGACTATGTATCAGGAGCTTTTTCAGTTCAGAAGCAGCTTACTAGTTAGGGTCTTTTTCAACCCCAAACGTAAACAAGGTTGTCTGCAATGTAATGATAGGTATACAACACCTTATTTAGTTTTTAGGAGAACTAGGTAGATAATTGAAGTCAGCTGGAAGAAATAGTTATATTTTCATATGATTAGGAAGTATAAGGAAAAAAAGACAAAAGATAAAACAAAAAACCAAATAGTACTTTGTTTCCCTAAAGATAGATGGCTGAGATGATTGGTAAAATTATTTTAAGCCATTCCCTAGGCTCAATTTATTGGTGATGCTGGGTATTGTCACTATTATAAAGTATCATTAACCTGCCTCTGAGTCTTCCTAATCTCCCATTTTCTCATACCTGTGTCATGGGCCCAGTTCAGAATATGGATGGGAAGGATAGAGGATAGAAGAAGGCAGGAGGTGAACACATCTCTTTGATTTTTATGTTCACTACTGAGAAGATAAGCCCGTGTGTCTTAAAAACATAACTGGGTGTGAAAGATAGAAGAGCCTGATGAGGTCTGCAAACTAGTCTTCCCAAAGAAACTAGCTTGGTCTTGTGGGCTATGACCAACGAGAGGTAACTTAATAAAAAGGACCACCTTCCTGAAATCCTACCTGACACCCACCTTGAATCATATCTGCAAAATGATAGTGTCAAATACCTCCACTGAATGAAAGCCAATACTTTGGGTCATAGTAAGTTTATTTTACAGAATAATTTATGCAGTACTTTTGATGACTGGCCATCCTCTACTATATAACTTGCCATATATTAGGAATAAAAAAAATTAAGCCTGAAAATAACCAGATTTTCTGTACTTTATCGAACTAAGTAAATTACTGCTTTTATTGTTTTTTTAATAAAACTGAAGAACATAATCTAAATATGTAGAAAAATAAAATCTTGCCAAAACTAGTGGTTAGAAGTTGTAATTCTATGTGAATTTCATAATTACAAACCTTTACATATATGAACTTCGCACTGCATATTGAAAGGATAAAAATGGAATTTTTTTTATTAATTAGGAAGCCCAGTTTGCTAAAAGTAGCAATATCATTCACATTAGATTTTAATTTTTTTATACACCATGAATGCCCTTATAATGAAAATCAGTGTTATTTGGAGAAAACTTGAACTATATAAAATAGGGGGCACAAAGGATTTTTTAAATGTACTTACTAAATTTAGAAACAATTTTTCATCAATTTTAAAGAAAGGGGGATATTCAAACACTAATAGTTCTTAGTGTGGGTGTTTAAATACTTATGCAACTTTTCAATCCATTTAAGTTTAATTACATCTCTAATTTCATAAAACTAAACCTTGAGCACAAAAGCATCAAAGTTCAGTACCATTTACATACCCCTAAGTATTAAACTATTATTAATTAAATTTGAAGCACATTATAAATTTAAAAATGTTAAGTACAGAAATGCCTGATTCTTTGAAAGTCCACAAATACCCAGCATCCTAAAGTAACATGTAAATAGACCTCTGATTCTCAGCAAATCAATTCCAGCTGCTCCAAGACACTACTAGATCTATTACATGACTTCCATATTTATTGATATAACAATGATGGGAAAATTTTTTATCTGTTCATTTAGAACTCAGTAAGTTGAAGTACTTGTCTTCAGAAAAGCCAGCAGCATTTTAAAAATACACTTAAAGAGTTTGCCTAAACCCTAAATACCTTCCTGAACAGCCATGCAACTAAAAACAATCAGATGTCACCGAGGGAGAAGAACACAGAACATCTGCACTTTTCCCCTGGACAACAGGAACAAGGCAAAGCAAATCCAGAGCTTTATGAATGAACGGCTGCTATGTTTAATACACTTGGCGCTCTATAAAACTAGAGCCACTGTCATTTGCCTATATAGATATATACTCCTTAATAAATTCTCTTGCTTCAAAATTTAAGGATGATCTTTTTCCTGGTCAGTCATTTCAAGGGAACAATAAATAAAGTAGAAAATGATGAAATGTTTTGCATATTTCTGTGGAAGAACGGAAAACATTTATACTTTGAGAGAATCAGAAAATTAACTGTACAGAATGAACAGCTTATATACACTATCTGTGCAATTTTTCTTGGCTGGGGTATTTAAATGCAAGAGCTCCTCCAAGACAAGAAGCCACATTCATTCTTGTCCAAATCCCTCTGTCTCTTCTATTGCAAAAAGAAGTTTTTCCTTTAGTTGTTCATAACTCTTATATGGTGGTAGATCCAAGCGATTAAAACTGAACAAAAACAAAAACAAAATCAGACGTTTTCAATAAAATAAACTGAAGAGATTTCTAATACAGTATTCTTTTAATATTATGTATGTAAAAATTTTGCCAAAGGTATCCTAACAATTTAATAATTAGCATATTAACACATCTAAATTTCATAAAAGAATTTATTCAACTTTAAGACATAAAATATCTATATATTTACCAAAGAATAATAGAATCACAAATAATATCAATATGTAGAAAGACTGGGTTAGAAAATGGGTTTTCTTTTGCTATTTCTGTGTCATAGGTCATGAGTCTCCATAACTTTTCTTAGGTTAAGTATTAATTTCATCCATTTATTCATTCATTCATTCATTATTTTCTGAGAAATTTTTTTGTGCAAGATGTTCCAGCAACTGGCAACACAGTGATGAAAATCCTAGGTCCTTTCTCTCATGAAAGTGGAGACAATCAGTGAATAGATAACATACATTTGTCTCCTTAAATAATCTCACCATATTAGATTGTAATCTACAAACTGACCATTTCCCAGCCCTTCCAAGATCAATTCTTTTCTGAGACTAAATGATGAAAAGAAAAAATAGTAGAACTAAAACAGAATAATATTAAATTTCTAAAATATGGTACTGACTAATTTCACTAGACTCAAGTATCCATGGTCTTGATATCTTAGTGAAACACCCAGGAAGGAAACAAGACTTTTTTTTTTTTTTTTTTTTTTTAAACACTTCTCATCTGTCCTGACCCCACCACATGTGCAAGTTAGGAAAGCTGATAATTAAGAGTCTTTAGGAAAAGGCAGCCAATTTCAACCAATTTCAAGTTATGAAAACCATCTTAACATACTAGATTTTCATACTAAAAAACTTAAATATATTTACTGCAGCAACTTAGACTATATTGGTTACCTTTCATTTTATACTATGTTCCAAGAAAAAGACTCTTAATGGTAATTGAGGTCAGGAAAATAATAACAACAACAAAAACAATCTTGCACATATCCTTTGCCACATTTCTACTAAATCCTATTTTTTCCCCTTGATCATTTGTGTTGTCATTACACCCTTGTATATACTTTTCTGTCTCACCATTGAGTATTTGGTGCTCTGCTCACTTTGCATCCACTTTTTTCTTCATTCCCTATGTTTCTTTACATCACTGTCTGAGTCACTCTGCTAAAAAGACACTAGATATACCACTCTTAGAAACCCTTTGCTGCTAAAGCTGCATAAGACGTAGGATGATAGATGGAAGGCTAGTATCAACTTACTTTGTACTCTTTAACATACTACACACTTTCTCTATAGCCATGTCCTTTGTCCCTCTTTGGCTTAGAATACCCTTGCATGTGAAAGTCTCACAATCATCCTAAATGCTAGGGTGTCTAAGAAGTTTACCTACAGTCTCTTACATAGCTCTTTATTTCAATTTTAGCATTTATATCATAACTGTTTTCCCCATTAGATTAAGTGCAGAGGCATCTCTGAATTATTAGTAAATACTTAATTTAGGGAAGGTTAAGTTGAATAACAGATGGCAATGGATTATTTGCAAATACCCCAAAGAGATCTCTGTTTCAAGAAACATGTTTACACTGTTTCATAAAGGACAGAGACCTATTAATCATTTTTAATTGGGCGTTGAATATGTAAATATTAAAGTGCTGGTTTTTAGGTCTGTCTTTGAGTCTCATGTACTCAAAATAGACAAATTCAAATTTGCTACTTCTCCTCTGAAAAGGGGAAGAGATTTGCCCATGTATTTTCCATGTAACTTGAAAAAATTATATGCTTGTTATTTATTGACTAACTAGAGAACTTTAAAGCTCCTACCTCACTATGAAGATGACAGTAGTAGTAATGCCCCATCTTACTGAGAGTCATTAAGGCTAACTGCATTACAGATGAGTTCACCATATTTAGTCATTATTGTTACAAACTAAAAATTTTTCCATCACCTATATTTTTATCCAAATTCTCATCAGAAAACTCATTTGTATTTTCCCCATCTCAGACTTCTTCAGATCTGGCCCGAACTTCTGCTTCATTGCTTTCTGTCTCTTATTTAGTTTTAACTTTTCATCTCTTGATATAACTGAAATCCAGTAAGGTGGAAAAATGTCATCTCCTCTGAAGCCAATCAGTAAAAGTGTTCCTTTTCTGAGGTATACCCTGTTCAGCTGTGACCTTTCTGAATTTCTTGCTATGTGTTCTTGGTTGTGTTTCATTCATTTAAAACTTCAGCTTAGTATTCATATGGATGTGAAACAATGTCATGGCCTCTCATTTCCTTGCCCTTCTCACTTGAGTGTTCTGTTGCCCTATTTTCTTCAGTTACTGACCTCAGGATCTTTAATATTGTCACCACCAATGAAGAGTATTTCTTACGTGATATTTTTTTCTGATCATGTCTTTCAAGTTTATTTCAATGAAAACGCAAGCCTGTTTAAAGCGATACTCTTTTACCACCATACCAAAATTATACCAAGAGGCTATAAACAACTTTTAGTAGATTAAAACTGTAACTAATGTTGCCCAATTTTTAAAAAGGTTTAAATGAACTCATTAATAAGTGCCACCAGCCTTTTAAAGAAAACTAACACTAGCACTCCTCAAAGCATTTCATAAAATAGGGAAAAAATTTACCACATTCATTTTAGGCTAATATTACCCTAGTACCCAAAGTGGACAAAGCAAAAAAGAAATTACAGGCCTTTATCCCTGATGAACACTGATGTAACAGTGTTCAAGAAAATTCAAGAACACACCAAAAAGATCAGTCATGAAGCTGGAGAGATGGCTCAACAGTAAAGAGTACTTTTTGATCTTTCACAGGACCCAGGTTCATATCTTAGCATCCACAGTGGCACATCTGTTACTCCAGTTTCTATGGATTCTAGGCCTTCTAACCTCCAATGGCACACTCAGGGAGTACAGACACACATATAGGCAAAAAACTTATGTATATTGGATGGAAGAAAAAAAATATTCATCATGAAGAGTTTCATTTCAGGAATTCAAGAATGGTACAAAATATAAAAACAAATACCTCATAGTATTACACAAAGACCAGAAATCATCCTGTATCAACAGATGTAGAAAAGGCCTTTGATAGGAGATATAAGACATCCCCTCAAGATAAAAGCCCCGAAGAACCTAAGAATTGTAGCAAAAGGGGCATACACGACACCTATAATCAATATTGCAATGAGGGGGGGGGGAAATATCATTTCCACTAAACCAGGAAGAGAAAGAATGTCTATTTTCTCTACTCCTATTTCCTATAGTTCTTTTAGTCTCATCTAGAGCAATAACAGAAATAAATAAGAAAGAAGTTAAAGTACCTTTATTTGCACAGTATAGTCAGTCAGAGACTATAAACACCAGACTTTTAGAACTAATAAACCCTTTGAAGTAGCAGGACACAAAATCAAGATACAATAATTGGTAGCTTTCTTATATCCAAATGAACTTGGCAAGAATGAGTTTAAGCAAGAAGTCCCATTCACAATAGTTTTAAAACAAAACAGAAACCCACTGATGAATAAAGCTAGCCATAAAAGTGATAGACCTCTACACTGAAATTATTAAACACACTCAAAATAGAAACAGATGACACCAAAAGGGGAAAGACCACTTACACTCATGGATTAGTAGAATTAATATTTGACTGAAAGACACCTACAGATTCAATGCAATCCCTATTACCATTTTAATGATATCTTATACAGAAATAGAAAACTAAAGTGTTAAAATTTACATGAAAACAGTTATACCATTCCTTAGGTATGTACCTAAAAGTCTCTAAATTACATGCCACAGTGATTCTTATAGTCTGTTTCAAAAGATCCCAAAGAGCAAAGCAATACTGAACAAAGAGAACAATGCTTACCCAACTTCAAGTTACACTAGAATGTCAAGGAAACAAACCAGACAAATCAATGCAATAGAATAAAAGTCCCTGAAACAGCTAAAGCCAACTTACTTTTGACAAAGATTTCAAAAATATACACTAGAGAAAAAGATACCTTCTTCAACAACTAGTGCTGGAAAATGGATATCCAGGTGTAGAAAAATAAAACTAGATAGATAATCTATTTAATATATATCAAGTATCGTAATGTAACACTTGAAACAGCTAGAAGAAAACAGGAAAAATACTCCAATATACAGGATTCTCTAAAAAGGAGTTCTATATCAGGAAATTAAACAACTGGTAAACAGGTCAGCATTAGATTACAAACTTCAGCACTGCAAAAGGAACAAATGAAGAAACAGACAACCTAGAGAGAAGGGCAAGAATCTGCCAGCTATAAATTTGACAAACCACTAATGACAAGAGGACTAATTTATATATATATATATATATATATATATATATATATATATATATATATGTACACACACACACACACACATTTCTCAAAACAAAGAAATGCCCAATAAATATGAAAAAGAAATGTTCATTGTCCTCAGCCACCAGGGAAATACAAATCAAACTACATTGAGATTTCATGTTATCCCAGGCAGAAGGGCTATCATGAAAGAGAGAGATAGATAGAAAGAGAGAGAGAGAGAGCACATGCTGGTGAGAATATGAGGAAGATAGGACCCTATGTACTGCTGGTCAAAATATAAGTAGTCTGTCTGCTATGGAAATCAGTATGCAGAGTTCTCAAAAGCTAGGATGATACAGTTATGCCATCCCTAGGTATGCATCTAAAGGACTCCAAACATGCCACATTGATTCTTACAGTTACAACAATATTCACAGAGGCAAGCTATACTATCAGCCAACAGGTCTGAAAACGAATGGACAAAGAAAGTGGGGTGCACATAAATACTAACAGTTTTATTCTGCCACAAAGAATGAAGTTATGTCATCTGCAAGAAAATATTCAAACAGATAATCATACAAAGCAAGATAAGACTTAGAAAGACAAATATTACATATTCGCTCCCATTTATGTATCCTACATAAAAGTAGAAGCAAGACTGGAGGAAATGAATGGAAACAATGAAGGAGGGGGACAAGGGCAGGAAAGAGGTAGGACTTGGTTAAATATATGAAATATTTACATGAAAATGTCTATACCAAACCCATCACTATATACAATGAATAAATGTCAATAAAGTATTAATGTTAGAAAAGGCATACATCCAAACATCAAGGGTTAAAAAACAATGCTTCATAAAGCACTGGCTTTAGTTTATTTATTTTGACAAGTACATGTTGTTGAAGTATTTTAAGGAACAGCTTGGCATTCCTGCTTTTATTTATCATAAGGCCCTATCAAACTTTAGCACTATTGTTTCTGCACATGTAGAAATACCAAGGCAACAAAAAGCCAAATCATGGCTTAGGATGAAAATAGCTTTGAGCTCCTGAAAGAAGCCTTTATCATTTGTGCTGTAGATAATGTAGTATTTCCCTGCATTCTTTTTCACCCACCTCTTCTGTTAAACTTTTACTACACGACTTCTCTTAAATCTCATTACTTGTTATTTACAATTCTTTAAGCCTCTGAATTTCCTTATAAGGAAGCCCAAATTATAATTATGGGCTAAATCATGTATTTCCAATTATGTTCATATTTTCTGAATCACTAAATTCCAGTCACTTTAGTCAAATTCCAGTTTTTGCTTCAGGGGTTTTAGTCTCTTTAGCATTTATCCCAAGAATATCCCTCTTTTCCCCACAACATGCTATTTCTTAAACTTAAGTTAAATACTTCACTTCCCAAGGAATCTGGTTCAGCCATACAACATCCATACAACATGCACTCAAATTGCTGCAGCACTCTTTTGTCCTTTTAGCTATTTATCTTTTCTGTCCTAAAAGACTTCACAGAAATGCAAAGAGTAATTCCATTGTACTTGCTATATAAGGGTACTCTAAATACTCCTTAAACATTCTTAAGTATTTCTATTAAAGATATATAAACTTATTCTAGAGCACTTAGTTACAGAACACTATATAACTCTGCTCACAAAATGTAATAAAGAAGTAGCTATAATGGCTATTAGCTGCAAACAAACAAACTCTCTCTGACCCTCACCTTCCTGTTTAGGATTCTTGAACTTACCATGTATGGCTTCTTGGTAACCAGGTGTCTTTGCCAACTTTTTCAATACAAAACTTTTGAGGCCCATTACTTCCTAAATCAGGAACATAAGAGAAGATAATTTTATCTGGGTAGTCCTTTAAAACTAACAGAAGCATGTAATATGGATGATATAGAGGAAACTAAAGATTTCATAATATAGCCTACTTCTGCACTGAGAAGCTTTTTGGTGTTGCAGAGATACTGAAGAAGTACATCTGTAGAGAGAAAGGAATCTATTTTTACACAACCTTGCTTCCCTAGCAATTACCATATGGAGTAGTAGCTATCTCCTTCTGGATGACAGTTTCATTTTATCTCACAAACTGTGATAGTCTGAATGAGAATGGCCCCCTCAGGCTCACAGAATCAAATGCCTAGTCACCAGCGGGTGGCACTATTGACAATGATTAGGGGGTATGGCTTTTTTTGGAGGAAGTATGCTGGGCTTTAAGGTTTCTAAAGAACATAGTAAGTTCAGAGTCTTTCTCTTCCTGCTTCCTGTTGGTCCAAATGTAGAAATCTTAGTTACTGCTCCAGCGTTGTATCTGCCTACATGTTGCCATGCTCCCTGCTATGATAATGGACTAAACCTCTGAAACTGTAAACAAACCCCACTTAAATGCTTTCCTTTTAAGAATTGCTATGGTCACATGGTGTATCTTCAGGACAGAATAGTGGCCAAGACACAAATGCCCTTGGTATTAATGACTAATTTTTCTATTGTAGAAACCTTACATATAAACAAAAAAAAAAAAAAAATAGTCCTTACATTTAAGTCTACTGTATGTACAGCTATTATCACAAAACTAAGTTCAGAGAAACCACAGTGAATGTGCATTTACCCATGAGCTCAGCAAATCCGCCTAGAGGTAATCGGCAGGTTCCAGTGACAAACTGCAAGAGTCGCATTCTTACTTCATTATCAGTCTCTTTCACAAACTGTATGACAAAACCAAATGTACTTTAATATAAATTGAGGGCCAACATTCTGTCAATAATGAACAATAAATAGGTGAAAATGTTAAAAAAGCAAAAACCAAAAACTAACACTGAAACTAGTTCAAGCAATAATGCAGTTTAAAGTTTTTGTAGTACCACTAGGTGCACTGTAGATCTCACTTCAGTTAACCCTCACTATTACAATACATGAAGCCACTATTACAAATGGGAAATAAGAAGTTTAGATACCTTAAGTCACTTGCCTACAGTAATGTCTCTAAGAGGTACACTTGTCTTTTATTAAGGGGTAGCGTTAAGCACTGTGCCATGTGTCTCCACTTACTTAGGCATCACAACAATCTATGAGGCAGCTGCAATAACTAGTAATCTTACCATACATGCAAGAAAAGGGAGGCCTATAGAGTTTAAATAATTTGTCTCTTCAAACTGCTAAAAAGTACACCATTTGAACTCTTGTCCCATTGAGTATAAACCACTGTTAAGCTGTGACTATTCCCTTTTAAGCTACAAAAACAAAGGAACCCTTTCCCATTGCTTTTCTCTTTTCTCTTTTCTATTAAGCATTTTCCAAACTTTCTATGCCCTTCACTAGTACCTGAAAAACTAAAGTTGTCTCCAAAATTAACAAGTTTGCTGACAAGTTCTTTTCAAAGATGAATGTGAATGGCAAATATGGTAAAATAATCTATGGGTTCATTTGAATAGAACAGAAAGCTAGCAACTTAAGAGGGCAGTTTGAGAACAAAAAGTCATCTTTAAATTACAGAATATATATATGGTAGCTAATTTGCATTTGTAGACTTGACTGGATTAATTAAAAGCCTAAAGCCTTAGTGAGGCACAAGCTTTAAGTATGTCTCTGAGGTGTTTCAGAGAGGATTAACTCAAGGAAGAAGACTCTCCCTTTTATGGAGGAGGCACCATAATGCCATGGGCTAAGTCGCAGGTGGAATAAAAGGAAATGGGAGTATGCTCTCTCTACCTCCTGATCTTTATAGCTATGTGCAAACTCCCAAGGTCACTGCTGTAGCTGCTTCTAACATGCTTTCCTGTGATGGCTGGTACTTTTAAAACAGTAGTCAAACTAACATTTTCTTCTTCTTAAGAAGTTCTTGTCAAGAATTTTGTCATAGAAATGAAAAAGTGGCTAATGTCACAGCTTAAACATAAAACAGCTAATCCAGGTCAAAAACTGCATAGAATTGTGCAAAGGCACACAGTCCATTGTGGGGATGTGACAGGCAGCTCTAATCTGATGACACTATGTTTTCTCCCATCCAGAAATGGACTTCTCTATCTTAGTCATCAGACCTGAGTAATAATTTACACGATCCCTGGTAATGACTAAAGATATTTAATATGGAGCCAGACATCCCTTAGAATTGTTGACCTTTCGCTCTGGGATACCTGGGAGATCCTAGTGGCCTGCAGGTGAGATAAGAATAGGATAATGGGCAGTGAGGTCTTAACAGCTGTAAAACCTGCTTGTTTCTATAGGAAAGGGATAAAATGGTCTTTTTATAGTGGGCAATGGAAGAAACGACTGAGGAAGTAAAACAATTTTCCTGCACAGTTGTGGATTTCATGGATAGTTGTAATACACACCTTTCTGAAGTTTGCCTTAAAACCCTGCCTTAATCCCCCTTTTGTAATGGCATGCTGTTTGGTTCTAAGTCTGCTGTCCTTCTGCTAGCAATAAGAATAATTTCCAAATTTGAACTGAGTCTAAGTCTGTGGTTTCACCTAATGCCACAAAACCATCAAGATGTGGAAAACACAAAACCAGCTCTAAATCTCACCATTTTATCTAGGTCAAACAGTTCAGAAATACTAATATTCTCATTTGGATTTCTATGTTCCTAGACCCAAATGGAAGGCTTGTAAAGTGCAAGGAGATAGCAAAGGGTCTAAAGGGGAACACTTGTGCACACTGCCTAGTATGCAGTTCTGTATTTCAGCTTGAAAGCAGATACCTCCTGTGTAAACATGAGCAATAGACTATAATTTTTTTCTTATTTTACATATTCATCCCAGTTCCTTCTCCCTCCTATGGCCCCCCGACCCCTCCCATTCTTGACCCCCACACACACTCCACAGGGAGGGTGATGCCTTCCAGGAGGGATCATCAAAATCTGTCAAGTCATTTGGAGTAGAGACTAGGTCTCCCTCTGGCCTCTAGGCTAAGGGAGTATCCCTCCATGGGGAATGTGCTCCCAAAGTCTTTTCATGCAGAAGGAATACATCCTGGTTCCACTTAGACACTAGATTTTTAAATGCTTTCTCAGCTTGGCCTCCAACTACTAATTTTCTGTGTTATTCTCTTCCTCTCCCTTCTTACCTCTCAAAGATGGTATATTCATATCCGATAGAATATATAAACAAAATGTAAATGTTATAGTTCATTCAATCCTCTCCTGGTAGACACTTGAGTTCTGTTAGCATATGAACAACTACTGCATTAAGCACTTTGATGTATGCCATTTTGTACATGATGAATACCTAAGATAGGTTCTCAGAGCATCTATACTTTAAAATACTATGCAAGAACTAATTGGAATCACTCTTATAAAAATATGTACCTTTTGAAAAATCTCCCCATGATAATATGAAACCAAGCTTTTCACCTGAGTGTAAAAATTATTAGAAGTCCAACTCAGATGAGTTGTAGTTAGTAAAATACTTATGGAAAAAAATATCCCAGGATTAGAGATTTAAAATCTTCAACATAGAGAACAAAACAAAGCAAAATGTCTCTTAAAAATGTGTTTAAATAGCTGGGTAGTGGTGGTGTGTGCCTTTAATCCCAGAACTCAGGAGGTGGAGGTAGGCAAATCTCTGTGAGTTTGAGGCCAGCCTGGGTTACAGACCGAGTTCCAAAACAGCCAGGGCAACACAGGAAAACCCTGACTTGAAGAAAAAAAAAAAAAAAAGTGCAAGTATTAGTGTGGTGTACTTGGATGTTCTGAGACCTACCAGATCACAGTTAAAGCCAAAACACAGTAAGAAAAAATAGTCTTGTATATTACTGTCTAAACTATTCCAGTTATTTAGGAGAACTAAATACACACATTGACTTTATCATTAAAAACATACACTTGGTTGGAAGTGGTGGAAGATGCCTGTAATCCCAGGCTGTATCAGGAGCTGATATAAGATGAAAGCAAATTAAAGACCAGCCTGAGCTTTTCAGGCAGACCCCATCCCAATGTACTGTCCCAACAAATTCAAAACCTGCCCAACAAAACCCTATACTCTAGAGACATGCAGAATTTGTAGAATACTTGTGATACTATCATACCTCCATCTAGAAAAGAGTGAAAGAGTCGGAAGGCTAAAACACAGGTCTAAAAGCATTATCAAAAATAATAAATGATTTCAAAACAGCTTTTAAAACATTTTCTTCAAATGATTTATCTCAAAAAGATAAAGCGAATACCTGCCAAAACCAAATGATTTGCTTGCTGTTTCTTGTATAATGTCGGTAAACAGTGTTTCTCTGCCAGTCTGCCAAGTCAACCTCTTGCATGCCACACAGCATAACCTGGGGAAGAAGCATGGCATCAGCCACAATAAAACTAGCAGGAATGGGGGGGGGGAGCTGTGTTTTGTGTCTTTTTATTATTTATAGAAGTTTCTGAAATATATTCTGGGTAGAACAGTTGGTCATGGTAGTTTCTGCCAGTGTGATGGTGTTTTTCTTTCCCTCATTTCCAAGGCAGGGTCTCACTATGTCATCTGGGGTAGGGGGTGGGGGTCTGGAACTTCCCACCTATACCCGGCTAAGCCTACAGGCCTAAAACTAAAGGCAATCCTCAGCCAATCCTCCCAGTGCTGGGACTACAGGTATCAGCCACCAAACTTAGCCTTTGTATTTCTTTAATGGTATTTTTTAAAGAACAGAATTTTTACTTTTTATAAAGTCATGCTGTTTTCTTTACAGTATTAAAAAAATTCTCTGTAATCAACTTCTACCTATATCATAAACATTTATATTTACATGCAGGTATTTGTATAAAGATGTATTTCATTTCAATAGGTAAACACACAATGGATGATTTGCTAGAGCATGAGGAAGACATACATGTAACATTACAACCTGAGAATTTGTCAATATTATCCAAAGTGGAATTTCATTTACGCTACTATATTCTTGATTTATTTTAGGCTTTTATGTTTACACTTAATATTCATTTAAAATTAATCAGAGGTACAGACCAAAGTTAACTTTCTTTCACATGGACATCCAATTGCTTCAACATTATTTGTTGAAAAGGTTTTCCCTTTATTCGCTGAAAATAATTTGACAATGCATGTTGTAATTTGTTTCTAGATCTGTTTGGATGTCATAAATCAAAATGTGTACACTTATAATATGCTATATTGATTATGGTAAGTGAAATAGTCATAAAAGAACAAGTATGGCATGACTGCACTCATAGGAGATATAAACAGTCAAAATAATAAAAATAAAGAAGGGAGACAAGGCTTTGTGTTTAATGTGTGCAGAGTTTCAGTTTTATAATATGGAAGAATTCCCAAGACTTGATGCATAACAATGCAGCCATACTTAATTTTATTGATTTGCACACTTAAAAAATCATTGTAATGGTAAATTTTATATGTATTTCACCATATATAAACAAAATCACTTCTGATATATGCCCTTACATGCACTCAGGATCACTAAGAATTAATTTAAGCATCTTACCTTTCAAGGTAAGTCACTACTAAATTAAGATTTCTGAAGTTTCCCTAAATCATTAATAGTGATCAAATCACTCTTTAAGACCCTTAACAGATGACACAGATTCATGATATTATCCTTTTAACACCATTGTTCTTAAAACATCACAAAATATAAGACACAATCAATGCCAAATACATTTAGACAAATGAGAGGAATCAATATGATACCAAAATGTGTGGATGTTGTGGAAAAGCATAAAGCAAGCCAAACATGGTGGAGCAGTGCTCGCACGTGAAGACTATGGAGGCTGAAACAGGAGGGTCAGGATTTTAAGACCAGTCTGAGCAGAAGCAGACCCTGTCTTAAACAAAGAAACAAACAACATTGAACCTGGAGAGGAGTGGTGGTGAGGTGAGGTTTTTTTTTTTTTTTGGGGTGGAGGAATGGGGAACAGACATGGATATAAAGTTCACCAATTCCCACATCAGCATTTCCTGCTATCAAATGATAAAAACAGCCCAACCTCCAATTCTTTTTCATCAAAGTATTGTAGCCACTGAAGGGGAACAACTTCATTAAACCCATCAAGGAAAGCTTTGGTTTGTTCTTGTACTCCTCGAGAAAAACGCCATTCTGTCATTAAACTGCAAATAAAGACATTATTGGAAAATAGGTCATTTATATTTGAAGCTAAGGGACAAAAACACTAAGAAAGCCTTAAACTCCTTTTCTTTTTCAAAATATGCTCCGCAAATACATGCATACAAGCATATATGTGATTTTAGAGTAAACAAAATTTTACATTAACAAGTCATTCTTTTTTATGTTTGTTTTTTTTGAGATTATAATTTAATTATAACATCTCTCCATCCCTTTCCTCCATCTAAACCCTCTTATACAACCCTCCCATAGTCCAGTAAAATGAAAATCCATAAGAAATGATATATTTCTTGACACATATGATCTATCACAATTACATGAAGAGTATATAAACAAATAGATCCATAAAAAGCAGCAAGATCGAAGCAATAATAAAGCATCTTCTAAGAAAATGACTCAGGTCTATATGGACTCACTTTCAGAACTAATATCAGTCCTCCTCAAAGTAGTCTAAAATAGAAGAAATCCATCAAAGTCATTTTATAAAGACAGTTATCACCTGATATCAAAAATTCACAAGGATGGACACACTCACAGATATTTACACACACACTGAGATATATATATATATATATATATATATATATATATATATATATAGAGAGAGAGAGAGAGAGAGAGAGAGAGAGAGAGAGAGAGATTGAGACTCTGAAACTATAGTATAGAAATCACAAGGGATTTCAGAGGATGGAGAAAAGGCCTTTGACAAAGTACAACTATTCAAGACAAAAAAGCTCTGAAGAACCTAATATCATGCACCAACATAATGAAGGCTGTATCTGAGAAATCTAACATTGCAGTAAATGTGGGAAAACCTCAATGTGTTTCTGAGCAGGACCAAGACCAGGTGCTTACTTAGTAAACAACTTTGCCAAAGTAATAAGGTAAGAAAGAAGCAAAGGGCACAAGCAAGAGCAAGTCATGTTATTTCTATTTGCAGGCAATATGATTCTGTATATGACAAATACACAGAAAACTCTTAGAACTAATAAAAACGTTCAGTAAAGTAACAGGACAAAATCAATACAAATATATAAATCAGATATTAATATATTTTTGTGGTTTTTTAGCTATTAATAATTTTTGAAGCCAGTTAGTAGTTTTTCTATACACCATTAATGAACATGCTGAGAAAGAAATCAGAAAAACAATCAGTCATGACAGACAGAACATAAATCTTAGGAATAAATTTAATCAAGAAAGTAAAGACTTCTGTAGTGAAAATATTTAATCACTAAAGAAGGGACTTAAAGAAGACAGAAGATGGAAGCCACCTATATTCATGGAGCAGCAGAATTAATAGCATGAAAATACCTACACTATCAAAAATAAGACACAGACTCAATGAAAACTTCATCAAAATTCCAGTGCCATTCTAGGGGAAAAAACAAAAGTAGAAAAAGACCCTAAGATTTGTAGAGAAATATAAAATACCCTAGAAAACTTGGCAATCTGGAACAAAAAGAGCAATTTAAACAGAAGCAGTCAGGAAAAAAAAAAAAAAAAAAGAAAAAAAAGAAAAAAAAAATGGCCTGGCTCAAAAACAAACATGTGGATCAATTAAAGAAATTACAGGGCCTAGAGTTACATACCACTTGACTTTTGTCTAATGACTGGGTAGTTTTGAAAAGTGAGGTACAAATAGCAAGAAAAAACAAACAAACAAACAAACAAAAAACTCATAAAAAGTTCAACATCACTAGTCACCACAGAAATGCAGAATGGCTGACACAGGAAAAAACAACCAATACTAGCCAGGAAGCAGAGAAAAGAGAAAAGAGAATCCTTACACGCTGCTGATGAGAGTGTAACCTGTCTTGCTACTATGAAAATTAGTAAAAACAAAAAATAGAACTCTTCTCATGTTAGACCATACCAATTGTTTAGCCAAAACCAAACAGCCCTGAAAATACACATATAACATTATATAGACTCAACAGATTATATTTAAGAATATATATATATATATATGTATACACATACACACACACACAACACTGAAAAAAGGGGGCCATGAATTTGAAAGAGATCAGAGGTACATGGAAGAGAATTTGAAGTGAGGGACGGGAACAGGGAAATTATGTAATTATATTATTTCAATTTGATGACAATGGATAAAATCAGAGATGATTATATTAAGTTCCATGATAACCAGGGCTACAAAGAGAAACTCTATCTTGAAAAACCAAATAAACAAACAAACAAATCAATCAATCAATCAAAAAATAAATAAGTAAAATTTTTAGAGTGGGAATGCAGCATGAAATGAAACGGCAATGAAAGGGCAGTTTCCAGACCTGATTTTGCCCATATCTAGAATAGTCTCAGTCCCTTCATCTATAAATGAAGAGGCTAAACAGTCTTTGCAAAAATACTTTCTTAATTAAAATTTTATTATAAAGAACTTAAAATTTGAAAAAGTCCACATACCAAAATTAACCAGATCCCAGAATTCTATATCTCAATAAACTTTCTATACAACAAAAATAGCCATTCTGAAGCTGTGGAGTTTCACGCTGGATTTTACATTTTCACTACTGAATATATTTGTATGCATTTATCCACCATCAAAAAATGGAAAAACCTTGGTAGAATTAGAAAAGGAAAAACAGTAAGGTTTATACTCTCCTTCATGATTCAGGTGTCAATTACCTACATTTGAATGTAAGTAATATCTATCTACCCTTTCCTGTTCTCTCTCCATGTTATACTTTGCCTGTATGTTCACTTCCCACATACACATTATATAAGATATATAAAGAGTAGGTTCCACATATGAGAGAGAACATGAAAATCCTTTTCAGCACCAATGTTCTCATGTCTTCTGATCTAGTCAAAAGTAAATTCCTAGTGCAAGTGCAAATGGGAAAAGTGGAAGATGACACACATTTTCTTATTTCAAGAAAATTGGGAAGGGAAGATGTGGATGAGCTTTAGACCCTAGCAGAGCAAGAACCTGATGAGAATTTCCCAAGGGGTAAAAGCTAATAAAATTAAGGATATATATATTTCCAATTAGACTCCATAAATTCTACAGACGGAGTATTAACCTACCCGATATATTCATCTTTGTTTTCTTCCGTCACAAGGATATTGGAACCTCCCAACTTCAGATCATGTGAAGTAACTTTTCCCAGAATCTCCATGTCGACAGAAAAATACATTTCTAAGCCACATTCTTCAATGTTGTTGTCTCTGGATAAAAACAAAACAAACCAACAAAAAGCACGTGAGTATGCATATAACAAAGTATATAAATGGGTTTCAAATGAAAACCTCAAATGATACAAGAAATCTTCAAACCTTATCCAGATAAGGGAGTTATAAAATTCAGTGTCTATAGATTCCAAATCCTTAATAGTAAGTTTTTTACTTAGCATACGTTTGTAGAATGGTAAAGAGAAACCAGTGTCAATAAACTTTCCATGGAATAGTGCCTGTTGAGAAAAACAAAACATTTTAGTTAACATTACAAAATATTCTTTTGAGCACAATGATAAAACAGAAGTCATGACTCAATGGTATAAATTGTGAAAATTAAAATACAAAATGCAAAGCACAGAAAACAAATTAGAATGAAAAATTTATTTCACAGGTCAAACATATAATGTATAATCAAAACTATATATAATATAATATAATATAATATAATATAATATAATATGGAACTTTATTATCAACTCCCCCTACTTTTTAATATTTCTTTAATAATGAACTTAATTAATTAGGCACAGATATGAAAAGCCCCATGAACCTCTTTCCATTTCTATACTATCTGCAGGATCTCAACGTCATTATGCCTACGTACAGCACCAATACAGAAGGAAAGAAGCATCAGTGAGTTTTGATCTTATGGATATCTGAAACCACTCACTAAATCAATTATATTGGCCCTCAGCCCCTTATTCAGTTTATGATTCAGTCACCAAGTCACTGAAATTATCCTCTTACATAACTTCACCCCACACACACTGTATTTCGAACACAATCCCAAGCCTAGATAAATATCAATTTAAAATTTGCACTGCCTATAACATGGTAGAACATACCAGAAGCTACAAGCTAGAAGCTAGTTGTACCCAGCAACATCAGAGGAAACTATGTTGAGTTTCCCTGTCTCAGATGACTATTCACCACTGTGCCTCTGTCCTCAAATTTTTATTATCCTTATTGCACATAGGAAATAGAAACCAGGAAAACTTTTGTGTAATCCACCCGATCTGCTCACCATTAGCATCTGAACTCCCATATTCTTATTGCAAATAAACTTTCTATTACTTTTGTGAGCAGTACAGACTTCTCCTTTTTATTCAAGGTCATTGCTCCTATACTCCTTGTATTATTGACTTCAGCAAATTCTTTGTTCTCAGCTGGGCTTGGTGGCACATGGCTATAATTCCAGCACTCAGGAGGTTGAGGCAACAGGTTATCAGCCCAAGCAACAATAACAAAATACTACTCACTGGCATCAAATTCTCTGATACCTTACTACAAACTTTTCTAAAGCAGATGCTTATAATTTGCTTGAATATATACCAATCTTTCTACCCTACCACCTTAATAATTGATTGATGTAAGACACATCAGTAACACATGAAAGGGTTAACCATGCTGTCTTTGGAAAACACTTCCATTTTCTTCTAGGAATCAGTTACTCGATTTTCTAATCTCAAGTAGTTTTGTTTGTTTATGTTTTTCACTCCTTTTCATCTCCTCATCTTATAAATATCCCTTAATTCCTCTATCCACATTACTCTTTAACACAACAATGAACTTATGGTATTTCCTACATGTTTAGAACCCCAAATGCCTCTTTCTAACCTGGACATCTCCCCGTTGCCAGATTTGGCTATCTATCTGCTCTACACCTCCACTGGATGCCATACCCATCCTGAATGCAGAGGAAATACAACATTCTTTATTTTCCTTACCTCCAGTATTTATTTGTTCCTGCCACCAAAGCCTTATCTAAGGAAATAGCAATTTCAAGCAAATGTACAGGCCATGCATTTTAGTGCCTCACTTTACTTATGTCTTACGGTTAATCTCCCAGAAAACCTAGTACTTTCTAATTTCTGAATATATCTTGAATCCAAACCAATTTTCACATCTATTACTACACTATTTAGATCCAAAATCACTATGAGTCCTCACTCATATGTAACCTCTATGTGTGCTCTGTATATCTCTACCTCTGCTTTCCTCTGTGCACAGTTAAGAGGATTTTTTGTTGGTTTTCCTTACTTCATGACACTAACTGACCCACTCAAAACGTTTATATGACTCTCCTAAAAGTCTTACGTGGAATTTCTAAATCCCATCCCTCACCATATTTCCTTCCATATACTTTGCCCCAACCATGTTCTTTTCAACTAATGAGGCATTTCTAAATTCTGTAGCCTTTCCTGCTAAGCCATGAGCCTAAGTGCTCTTCTTGAAGGGATTCATGTGACCCAGTCTCTTGTCTTCTTCATGTTTCCATTCATGTTCAACCTTCAAAGGTCTCCTTTAATCCATTACATGAAAAAGTAACACCCCCCCTCCCCTGGCTCTTGCTTTATAGAATTTAATTTCCAAGAGTAGGAACTCTACCATTTTGTTTTGTCATTCTTTAATACCCAGTGCCTAGAAATGGGCATGGAATTATTTTAGACCCTCAGCAAATCCTTGCTAAATGATTAGTGGATAATGGAATGTAAAAATTAGAAACACCTCTCAAAGTACAACAATTCACAAGGGCAACTGCAAACCTTCTGTACTTGCATAGAAACTCTGGTTTTCCTTTGGCTAAATAACTATATACAATACCCCCTTTTTCCTCACACAAAGTGAGTAACCAATAAGGCTTTTACTTTTTTGTAATTTTATTTATTCTTCCTAAATTTCATTCCTACATATAATGTGTATCTTTAATCATATTCTCATTATCATGTTATCTCCCCTCTTCCAATGAACTTTTCTTCTTCTTAACAAATTCCTCCCCTTCTACGTACGTGTGTGTGTGTTTGTGTGTGAGAGAGAGAATGCATGTACATGTTTAAGCACATACATCCTATTGTATCTAATCTGGGTTGCTTGAATGAGCATGAGTGAAATACTGTTCCCCCAACAACTGAGAATTGCCTGTTAGTATTCAAGGAACCTATAAAGTCTCTTTCAAAAGATTTTTATACAATACACTTTTGTGCATGTCTGGTTATGTGGTATATACATGTGTGTGAAGACCCAAGGCTGATGTTGAGTCTTTCTAAATTATTTACCACAACACTGACACAGACTCAATCAAACCTGAAACTTGCAGTTTTAGCAAATTTACCCAGCCAGCTTGCTCTGAAGATCCAGTATTGCCTTCTGAGTATTGGAATTATAAGCAGGCCACTGAAGTATGAACTCTAGTCCTTGAGCCTGCTTGATAAGAAATTTACCCATTTAGATATCTCCCTAGTCCCTAGAACACTTCTGAAATAAGCAACACAGAAATAAAATAACTGAAATTTTGGAACTCACCATTGCAATAAAGCGACCAATAAAACAGAAGTATGAAAGATGATCAGGATTTATGGTTGATGCTGGATTTATCTGTAAACAATAGTTATTCTTGCCTGCATACTCAAATAAGCAATACATTGGGTTCAAAACTTCATGGGAAAGCAAGAAAAACCATTCTCTATAAGAAAATAAGTCAAGATTACTTTTAGTATTCACATATATGTGGATTTTTAAAAGGTCTTAAATATATCAGTAAGTAAATAAATGTGCGTGCACACAAATACACACACACTCTACACACACACTCACACCTAATTTCTTAGCCCTTCTCCATTTATATTTTATGATCTGGCTTTCCTTTCAAAGCCACTGCTAGTTCTGTACTGTCAAACTACAAACTCATGAATCCTCATGAATATGTTCTTTTCTACATTAAACTTTTATTTGGGTATCTTTCCTCAACTTCAATTCAGCCTATGTAGATTACACTTTTTCTCAACTCACACTTCAATCCAAACTCAGCAATTTGTGAAACAATTTCAGAGTATAGTACATATCTGTCATTGTATTCACTGTGCAATAACAATCTGAAAATATATTTTATGCATATTAACCTCTATATAGTTTCATTATTCTTAACTCTTATAGGCCATCTATAATAAATATTTAACAAGTTTTTGTTATGTTTTGGCATTTTTTTTTTTTTAAATTTTGTTGATGGTGGAAATGGAATTCAGGACTTCATGCATGCTAAGCAATGGATAAAGCCCTGAGCTATGTTCTGAGCCTCCATTACAGGTTCTAGTAAACATTTGATGGTGACATTGCAGCACACAGCACTGCTGCTATACAACAGTGAGGTGGTGTTTTTGTTTTTGAGTTAAGGTCTTACTTCATAGTTTAGGCTAGTCTGGAACTTGATACAAACTCTAGGCTAGCTTAGAGTTGGTAACAATCTTCCTGCCACAGGTTCCTAAGGGCTAGAATATCTGTCTTTTACAGAACAAATATATTCAAAATGGCAAAAATAAATAAATAAATAAATAAATAAAAAGGTGAAATCTTTGTGCTATGTGCTTACTAGTTTTTAACTGCCTATTTTGTTTCACTTCAATAATTTTTAACACAAAATAAACATTTACAAAATGTTCTAAAGCGGGATTTCAAACTCAAATATTTACTAAGATCAGTGTGAGTTCATGGGGCGGCCTTGCCACAATACCTATTCTTCATTATAAACCTGATAATAAATATTATTTGCTTTATGAAAAGAAAACTTCTAGGCACAATAATACAGTCTTCATACAATGGTGATAGCATACAATAGTGGGTACTATCTATCATAATGAGTGCATGCTATCCTAAAGGATTCAGCCAATCACTGCCAGAAAAAGCAGAAATTTGAGTATACTGTTATTAAAGAAAGCCAGAATTATTATTGTTGTAATAGTTGTTGTTCTTTGTTTGGTATCTTGAGATTGGCCTGGAACTTGCTAGGCAGACTAGGCTGGCCTCAAATAAAATCTGTCCACCTTTGCCTTCTGAGTGCTGGGATTAAAGCTATCACCACATTTATCTGAAGAAAAGACGCACTTTAAATTTTTCATCTCAATCTTGTAATTTGTGTGATACTATCAAGAAATTTGAAAGTTATTAAGTCATAACAGGTCACCTCTATGCCGGTTCCTATGGTCTGCTATTTTGTTAAATGTTTAATAGAGCTTTTCAAACATTCCCTGAAAGTACCTGAAGGGTATGAAGATAGTTGCTAAACAAAATCAACTATGAATTAATGTCAGCTCATAAAATTAAGTTCAGGCTCAAAATAGTACATGAACCAAGTAACTTCACTTTGTGGTTGAGCTGAAATAAGACATTTTTCTCAGAGAAGAGAAGTAAATCTAGTAAGAACCATACACATGTGCACACACCACACACACACACACACACACACACACACAGAGAGAGAGAGAGAGAGAGCGAATTAAATTTCCAACTGCTTCAGATCACTTTTAGAAAGCAGCAAACAAGAAAAAACTATATTGATCCAAAAGAAGAATGGATACATAACATGTCTTTACCCTACTACCAACACAAAAGAGGAGTTCCTAACTAGCAAGAGGCAGAACTGACTTTTTCAACACAAGCTCAGCTCTGCGCTCTCAAACTAGACACATGAGGCTGAAAGAATCATGACCCAACACATAAAAGTTAGCATGGCCTAAAGAAGACAATGAAGAAAACAGTAAAACAGCAAATGAAGAAAAATCACATGAGAAGCAGCAAAACACAGGGCAATTCTGCAAATGGTGACATGAAGACAGGTTTCAGAAAACCAAAATAGGAAAAGCACTAGGATCAAATGATTAAGATGACAGACACATAAGAGAAAAAGATAATAGACACATAAGACTGACAAAGGAGATTCCACATACCCATGATTGATGTTCCTGAAGAAAGAAAAGAACAAATAGAACAGAAAAAAAAATATTCAAAGATAAAATAGAAGAAACCTTCCCTGAAATTAAAGTTCTTAATATGTTCCTTAAAAAAAAGTCCAAATGCCAGGTGTGGTGGTGCACATCTTTAATCCCAGCACTCCAAAGGGGACAGAAGCAGGTGGATCTCTGTGAGTTCAAGGCCAGCATGGTCTACAGAGTGAGTTCTAGGACTGTCAGGACTACCCAGACAAACCCTGTCTTGGACACAAAACAAACCCAAAAGAGAAAAAACTAACAAAGAAACATTTGCAATGAAACTAGCATACTTTAAAGGACAGTGTGATACCCAGGGAAATTTTCCAACAAAGGTTTAGCCTTATACTACCTAGTGCTCACATTTAATGCTAAATCAACATAAGAATACTGGATAGACAGTGCTGTGCAAGAAACATCTTTCTAGAACAACTACACGACCATATCCCCCATGAACTCTTGAATAAGCACCTCAATGATGAGTCTAACCAACCAATACATGATCAAAAGTTAGTAGTAACAAAACAATGATACACAAAACCCGATCACATGAATTTAAGCTATTCAAACACAGAACTGGAACAAGTAACTAAGACAAACAATACTTCACAAAAGAATATGAATGTTAGCATGTCAGGCACTGAGGAAAAAAATATGTTCTCTCTTTTCTTTTGAATGTCTAGGCATTTCTGAAATTGAGAAAAACTCATTCATAATGCATGTAACATGAATATTTTCTGGATAGAAGTGCTTACTGAAAACATGTAATAATGTTTTGGTTAAAAAATAGGTTAATAGAAACATTGACAAACGCACAGCAATACTACGTATCTACTTCTACCAGGTATGACTTTGGTTCTGCACTTCTGTTAGCTACACTGAAATTGTGATTCCTAATTCTGTGAAAATCTATGAAAATCTGAATTCTTGGGAATACTTAGTGAAACTGTTAAATTTTAAAAAATGCCAATTTAGATTTGTGTGAAGCAATTAAGGGAGAAAACAAAGAAAAAAGGATTTTCATTAACTACTTCTCTAAACAACACTGTTAGCTTTTCGGTAAAAGCAGAAAATTTTATTTTCCAAATAAACTCAGTTCAGAGCAAAAGCACAAATAAAAGTGATATACAGTGTTAAAATAGCAAAATTAATTAAAAAAAACCCTGTAAACCCATTAATTATGCTATACCCATATGTAGAATATTATACAGCTGTCTGGTAAAACTTTAGCATGTACAGAAGAATCATCATAACAGTTGGACCCTGCCCTTTGATGCAGGCAAAATATTCTGAGTTCTCTGGTCCCCAGAACCGATGTCTGGGCATGTGGTCATGGTGACCCACCTGTAATCCCAGTACATGGCATGTGAAGATAGAAAATCCCAGAAATGGTTGGCTAATCATACCAGCTCATATGCTGAACTCTAGATTCAGCAAGAGACCATGCCTAAACATATAAGGTAGAAAGGGATAGAGGAAACCACATGTCAACCTCAGGGCTCCACATATATTGCACACACCCCTAGATAACATTCACCCATGTACACACATGTGTACCATACTCATGCAAGTACACATACAAGCATACCATACATATATACAAAAAAGTGAAAATAATGATTATCCAATATAACTCTGGTTGCTACTGAACAAAGTAAATTAATATATTCATATATCTTTTACAGATACATTCACTGCAGATGACAAAACAGACTTATTACTAAGCAGTAACTTTTAACTTTACCTTGCAAGGCCACCATAATCAAGGCCTTCTTCTCCTCTAAATATTACATATAATCGCCTCCTTAAGTCATATGGTTTTAATGCCATGATCTAATTAAAGACAAAAATATGAATATTTAGACATTTACACTGTATAAGTTACTTCCAAAATAATTCAATTTAAATTTAATCTGTATTTTCGAAAGTACACATTTCAATATCTCATATTTAATTCTGCAGTTCATCTGGTTTGTTCCATAAACCAGCTAAAAATGGACAAAACTTCAAGTTTTCTCTGACTCACTTTCATATATTCTTCCCTCTTCTACTGTTAAATAGTTTTACTTAGAGTTAGTGGTAGGAGAGGACAAGTTAGATTACCTTTTCTGTCCTTCCCCTCTTTGAGTTTTATACTCTTTCAACATATAACTGGTAAGCTTTTCTCTGCAGCAATATTGTAAGGTGAAATGACTATTTATGAGTCTCACCTACATCACATCTTCTAACTCTCAAGAGGATAGAAATTCAACTGCAATATATATATATGTGTGTGTGTGTGTGTGTGTGTGTGTGTATACACACACATATGTGTAATATATAATATATATATTTATATGTGTGTATAACATACATTATATGTATATATGTATATGTATATATATACATATATGTTATATACATACAATAGCATTTCTTAAAATAAGATCAAAATAATTTTATAATCTATGTTTCTTGGGGATAAAAATTTATATCTAGTATCATCCATCAAAATAGCAGCCAAGATTGGCAGGTCTGGGTCCAAACACAGCTCACTAACAGGATTCCCTAGGAAGCAATTATGGACTTAACCCTATATCTGAACATATTCAAGACAGGAAAAGTAAAATAATTAAATGAATTTAGATACACAGTTGCTAAAAGCAATTCAAATACAATTCTGAACAAGTCATTTGTAAAAACACACTTGGAACTTGGCTCAGAATTAGTCACTCATACACAAAAGCAGTTGGATAATAGCTACAACGGCTACCTTTTCTAAAGCTTAAACAATAGCTAGTAAAATGAGGATGATGTAAAAGTCTCTTTCAGTATTACTATCCCAATTTAACCAGTACAAAAAAAAAAACCACAACCAGCATGGCACAATAACCCACAGGTTGCCAGTAGTGTCAAACACACCTAGATAGTAACCAACAGCTCTGTAATTGGACCTAAGACTGCTTCAATGAGAGGGATATCATGCCTGGTACTGGAAACCAAGCCAATTACCCAGCAATAGTGAAGTCATAGATCCTGGAAGAGAACCTCTTCACTAAACTAGTATATTCTCTAACTGCATTGTAAATATTTGTTCTTATACCCACAGGTAAGTGTAGTTCTTACCCTTCATCAAAGAACATTCTCTTTGCAACAGAAGAGACTATTACCGAACACAACCAATGAAAATGTAGAGTTGTGGAGCCCAATCCCAACTGATATATCTACAAAACAACTCCCACACCTAAGGCACAGAGATGATTGCAGAAAAAGGGTCAGAAATCTTTTAAGAGCCAAAGGATCAGGGAGCTTGTTGTGAAATTGTTTCTCCTAGAAATGTTAGAAGCTACACCCATGAAGTCTCAAAACATGAGTGCTTAACCATGAGTGAGAACAAGGACGACACCAAAGGGCATGCTAATATGGATGAGGGAAGGTTCTCAAGGCCTCAGGCCTATACTATATACAGAACTACAGAAAACTAAGGAATGCTGAGAGCAGGAGAAATAGTCTTTTCTAGGGAAGAGCATACCAATTGGCTATTTAATACCACATAGTCAGCCATAAAAACCTATATATACCAATTAACATTACACAAAATAAATAGGTTGCATTCATGTATTTGAGGTGATATATTGTTTATGACTGAGGATTCAGAAAGCAAAGTAAGTCACAAGCTGTAGAAGCCAGGCACACATCTTTAATCCTTGGACTCAGGATTAAGAGACAGATGGATCTCTGTGAGTCCAAGGACACCCAAACCTACACAAGAGTGAATCAATCCAAAAAAGAATTAAAGCTCACACCTTTAATCCCAACATTAGGGAAGTATATAAGACAGAAGCAAGGTCTCAGAGAGGCATTCATTCTCCAGCCACACTGAAGATAGGAGCATTCATTCTCCAGCCATGCTGAGGAGAGACAGCAATTTGAGGCTTGGGGAAGAGCTCCTGGATGGGTCAGCCCTTTTAGCCTGAGCTTGAGGTGAGAGCTAGTGGCCAGCTGCTTTGCTTTTCTGATATTCAGCTTGAAGTTTGAACCCCAGTATCAGTCTCTGTCTGGGTCATTTATTTTTCATGTTACATGATTAGGAATGAATATATATATATATATATATATATATATATATATATATATATATATTTAGTTTAAAAAAAAAAGGTTATAAATTTGGAAAAGAGCCAGAAGGGGTATATGGGAGAGTATGGGGGGGGGGGGATTTGAGTACACAAGAAAGTTATAGTCATTGCTTTAGAGAGTAGAAAGATCATGAAAAATTCTCAACTTCTTCATTATACTCATTCATAAGTATTTACTGAACAACTATCCTATGAAAGGCACTATTAAAGGACAAAGGTAAACAGACAGTCCACATCTTCATGAAGCAAGCATTCCAGTAAGGGAAAAAGGGAGTGGGGAGTGTTACAAAAATGATAAAATAGAAATGATTAGAAAATGAGGAAAGAGGGAACTGTTATTTTAAACAACATGCTCAGGCTAGATGAAGCACAGTAAAGACTAGAAGTCAGAATGAACATAAAAGAGTTACTAATATCCATCAATTTGATTTGTTAGCATTTTCACAAATTTTACAGATGTGAAAACAGACTTACTCCAAATGCTGTTCAAACTTTATTTTAGTAAGTATACAGCTACATTATTTCATTTATCCGTTTGTTTGTTGGTTGGTTGGTTTTTAAGGCAGACTCTCACTATGTTACCTTACACGACTAGGAATTCACAAAGCTCTACCTGTCTCTGCTTTTAGAATGCTGAGATTGAAGGCATGTGATACCATGCCCAGTTATACCTAAATTCTTCATTGTTCTAGTCTCCCACTTTTATCTATAAAATGGAGATGATGCTAGGAGTTCTCTCACAGAGATGCTGTGAGGAGGGAAGAAAAAGCAACTAAAAAATTGTCAATAATTGTCAAACAGTCATGACTTATTACATGATGAAGTTTCATTTTATTTTATGAATATGGATGCTTTAACTCCATGTATGCCTTAAGCATACATAATAAAGTTTAATGTAAATACTAATGTAATCACTCAAGGAGCAAGGCCTATTATAAATACTTAAAGACTCAAATGCTTTTAACTCCCTTTAGAAGCACAGAATAAAATAAGAAGTACTGTTTCATTTTGATAATACCTTCCTTACCTGTTGGAAGGAATCTTCAAATAAAGTCTGCCGGGACACATTGATCTTTACATGACTGGGTAGTGCATTAGACTAAAAACAAAAATATCACACCATGTAAGCCACAGCATATGTATTCCATAATTATCAGACTAAATGATTATAAGTGAGATTTATTTACCACTGTAGTACCTGGCACAAGTAACGGAAGTGAGCAAGCTTCCACCTAAAGCTGCGTTCATAAGCAATCTGTGGACCACCTTTTGTTCTACAAAGAAGCATAACAAATCAAACTGTAATATAAGTATGAAACAATGTGTGTCGGATCATAATATGACTAAGGAAAGCTATTTACTGGCGATAATCACAGGTGTATTCGTTAGGACAATGGAGGCGTGAGTCATGAAGGTTGTCCCATCAGCAGACCACATACACAGAGAGACTCCAAGTAGGGACAGGTCTATTGATAAGCCCTTCATTTATAGAAGGCCTAAAGTCTACTACAGACTACTTAAAATCTTTTATAATCTTTTTCTTCTATTTTATTTGTGAAAAAAAAAATACAAGCAGAATTCTGATAATTCCTAAAGCTGAGGAAGTCAGGGATTCTAGATTAAGGGAACATGAGGAAAAAACCCTAGCCCTCATCTTAAACCTAATCTGAACAAAAACAAAACAAAGCATAAATAATTCTTGGAGCAAGTTACATGCAGATCATGTGGCTCAGCTGGACAATGAGAAAAGAGGCAGATACAAGAGTCTGCTGCGAATGAGGCGGCCTGCTTCTTTTGCCTAGACGGTCTCGAAAAAAATACAGGAACTTTCATGGTAGAGTGAACATAAAACACTGTCTTCTGCTGTCACAATCCGGGAAGTTAATTCATCCAAGAAAGTTTACCAAACACTTGACAGGGCCCTGGCATTCTTCTAGACAGTGAAAGCATTATTTGTTAGTAACATGGGGGAAAAGTGGCTGTTTCATGTATATATCAATGAAAGAAATAGACAAGAATGAAAAAGTAAACAATATATTGTATGTTTTAATGAAATAAGTGGCTTATTACTTCTTAAAGGGGCCATGTTAAAAGAAAAAAAAATAAACAGGAAAATAATACTGTAAGATAAAAATGAGCTAACATAACTGAAATGCTTAGGATAATCTTTGGCATATAGTAGTTATTATACACATATATGCTATTGTTATGTAAAATAATATATATGTGTATATGTTATATATTATTAAATTAAGAAATGGCATCCCACAAATCCATTCTGGAATTATATAGAGCAAAACCAATTATAGCTGAATATTACTTTTGCATGTTTTCTTGAACCAAAAATGGCTTGTTTCTAAATTTGGAGCTGCATTAGAGACTAAACCTCTTGTCTTCACTAAGTAGTATTTTTAAACTTCAGGTTTCCACTTACACAGATGACTTCCCATTGCGAGGATCTTTGAATGTTGTTGTTCTTGTGTTATGATCAACAAAGTACCTAACACCTTCCCGAGTATACCTGATTTCCCAGCCTTCTGGCAGGGGTTCTTCATTTGGTAAGCTGTAAGATAAAAAAGAAAAAAAAAAATCACAATCATATGATGGGTATGTTTCAGGTACTTACAGGCTACTGATTCTATCCATCTACCCGCATGTGATAACTTAAGACTTTAGTGTACACATACCCTTGAGTTCTTGGGTCTTCCCATTGGGTTGTTTTTGTATTATGATTCACAAAGTAAACTCTGTCTGTTGAATCCACTCTTTTTTCTAAAACATAAAGTATAAATAACATTCAATAACAATTTGATATTTATATACCTTTCACATATTTTTATAAATATCATATCAGCTTACCCCAGCCTGGTGGTAAAGGTCCGTATGGATCATTTTCTGCAGCTAACATTGAAGCCTGGTTGAAAAAGAGGTTGGAGACAGATATAAGAAATATACTATTATACTAAGCAATTAATAACCATATCTTATAATTTTTAAAAAAATGTTATAAAGGAATATGAATACAAAAATTTCAAGAAACAAAGTTCAAAAGTATTATGAAGAGCAGCCATCAGCTGATATAATTATTAGTAAATAATTTAGAGATAATGTAGTAATATCAATAAGCTAATTTCCTAGTCCTTTCCAAGGAGTAAGAGGAGATGGGTAAACAGTATATGGAGATTATTCTATTTAAATGAGATTATATTATTTGTTCAAAAATAGAAAAATCATTATAGTATAATTATTCTGAAAAATAATTGTTCAATGGTAATATATACACATCTTGATGAATGTTGATAGTACTGCCACAAACTGTGCTAACTGTACTCATTATCCATCTTTATCTTGTCTGTCTTTATAATTTAATCACTAGGTTTGAGGTAGCAAAGTGCTCATAAGGAATAGTCCATTGAATCTGGATTAGTAACCATGTAAAATGATCAATTCTGGCCAATGATGCAAAAGCAGAAGTCCCTGATAAGGGCTTCCTTTGCTAAGCTGCTAAGCAAATATGCAGGGGCTGCTAAGTACAAGGACCTGCTACAGGAAAGCTCTCTCCTTTCAGTTTACCCTTTCTTTTCATGGCAGAGATACTGGAAATAAGGCCAAGGGCAGCAGCTCCTATGTTCACACTAGCAGGCAAAATGAAAGGCAATATTAGAAGGTGCAGGGAAGATGCATAGCAATAGACGATGTAGATGATCAGGGAATGTGCATGACAATAGATGGTACAAGGAAAGATGCATGGTAAAAGATGGTGCCAGTAAAAATGCATGAAGAGATGGTGCAGGTAAGGTGGGTAACAACAGATGATGGTGGTTAGATGGTGTAGGTAAACTGAATGACAACAGAAGGTGTAGATAAAGTGCATGACAAGAGATAGCATAGGCAAAAAATATGATAATAGTTGGTGCAGGCAAAATGCATAAAAATAGATGATGCCCTAAAAGGCAGAACTCTGATGATTGAGGGCACTGTAAGCCAGAGAATGAGTCTTTCTTACCCCAGCTTTGGTATTCAACTGAAGTAGCTTAACTTGCATCCATTTAAGAGGATTGTGTTACTTAGCAGAAAGTATTTTAACACATATCCAATACCTAATTTTGCCCTGTTTACAAACTTTCATGCACACAAAGTCCTTCCTACACAGAACAAAATAAACCTCATGGTACAAACTTTCTCATTTACAATATACTGGATGAGCACCCTAATCCAAAATCTAAAATATTCCAAAGACAGAAAAATTTCAAGAATGCTTATCCATTTATACAAACCAGAAATAATATTAAAGATTAGCCAAAAATAAAATAAAGCAAACAAACCATTGAAACGTAGTCTACATATTTTACAAAGCCACCTAAGCAAGGGAAAGGTAACATTAACACCTCATAATTTGCTAATTACCGAATAGAGGTATCGTTGGTTGAATTGTTGCATAGCTCCCTGCAATTGATTCCGCTGAGATTGCCACTGTTCAAAATTTCGAACAGATTCCATGGTAGGCCGCTGCCAGGTTGTTGTTCTGGTGTTATGATCCACATAATAAACTCTTCCACGATCATCAACTCTTCTTTCCCAACTACCACAAATAAACAATAAAAATGAAGCAATGAGTCATTTCCTGATAAACTAAAACATACATATTTTTACTTTATCTATTGGCACTGCTAGGGATGGATCCAGGCAAATAAGCACATTAGGCAAGTTCTCTACCTGCTGAGCTGCAACCTAGTCTTGATCTTTTGAGACAGGGTGAAGCTATGTAGACCACATTGGTCTTAATCTAGTGAACCAGTTGGCTTTCAACTCACAATTTTCCTGTCTCTCCCCAACCCCCACGTGCTAAGATTATAGGAATATGCCATCATATCTGGCTATTTTTATTCTTCAAAAGAGGATATGAATCCATGAAGTATTTATCTTTGCTAAATTCCTTTCTATCAGACAGACTTACTCCTCACTTCTTGAGAAACAGTTTTCAGGCACGTGGTCAGAAGGAACCTTTTCAGTTTCATTTCACAGAGTCCCCTCAGAGGCCTCATAAGAGAGCCCAACCAGTGAGCTGCTGGTGTCCAAGTGTGCCTTGTGTGTCCTCCTGTCATGGCACTCTTGTAACTGCAGAAGAGTGGAGGCCCTGTTCTGTATCTCTTATCAACCAGAAGGAAAGAACTCAGTACTTGGCCCTAATAGTATTAATTGAGAACTTATTTCTCGAAAATGTAAATGTGGTGTTTCAATATAGGACATCTGAAGACTCATTTTAAATAAATAGGATCACCATGTTATAGTCATTCATGTAATCCATTGAGAACCATAACATAAAGTCTATTTCACTAAACCACTGTCAAAAAATTATAGAGACTATCTTTAAATTCTTATTTATTCTTAATTTAAGATATATTAAGAAGTTATACATAAAACTATACATAAAAACATAACTAAAGACTCATAAGGACAATGTATTACCCTGGAGGCAAAGGCTGTGGTCTCTCCCATGTGGTAGTTCTAGTATTATGATCCACATAATAAGTTCTACCATGAGGATCTTTTCTCTGTTCCCACCTATAATAAAAGTATGAAAATAGAAGTAAAAAACAAAATCTGAAAATATTCATTACAAACAGGCTCTACTTCACAAAGTCCACACATTCATAACATATAAACATGCGCGCGTGCGCACACACACTCACACACACTTTGTTTTTTGTTTGTTTGTTTTTCTAAGAGGTTTCTCTGTGTAGCCCTGTCTGACCTTGAACTAATAGACACCCACCTGCCTCTGGCTTCTAAGTGGGCTAAATGCTGGGGTTAAAGGCCTGAACCACCACTGCCAAGCTATAAAGGTATTTTAATCTCTTAATTATTGTTTCTTCATAACAGAACTGGAAACTAAATAACTATAGTAAAGAAATAGAGCATAGAATACTTAAAATTTTTAAATTTACCAATTTACATGCTTCCAAATTAGCAGAAAAGAAAAATAATCAAACTAAAAGAATTTCAGCACTAAATGCCAATGAGTAATATCTGTTTTAAAATTGTACATCTAAAAGGTTTCTAGCAGAAGCACCTTAAAGACATGGTGGTACTGTCCCTGACAATTCTGCCATCTCTGTGCATACAGGTTACTGTGCACATCTATTCTACCCCTTGTTTTGGTAGTCCTGTGAATGAACATCACAAACTTATCTTTTACTGAAATCCTCTCAATCTATTTTTCCAACTTTGATTTTCTTTCTTGGTTCCCCATTTCTTCTTCTCTGCTATTTTCTCAATATGATATATAGGAGGAGGAAAAATTTTTAAAATAAAAACATCACCCTAATGGCTAGTTTTCAGGGTGCTGGAAACTGTCAGGCAGGCTGCTTGGCTGCTTAAGGAGAAAAGACATCAACAGTCATACCCAGCATTGGACCTTGCATGATAATACTGACCTGCCAGATAAAATGTGCCCACTGGTCAGATTGTGATTAGACAATTTATGGAGTAATCAGCTATGCTCTTGATTGGATATGAGGCTTGTTCTACTGAAGGGAACTCATGTCTGGTATTGACAGCTGGTCAAAACCCATGAGTCGGACAGTCACAGGCCCTCATGAAGAACCCACTGATGCTGTTTGCCATAGCATCATGTCGTCTGTCTAATAATATACTTACATACATAAACTTGTACTATTCTAAACTGTGGTCAGAGAAGCCTCTTAATGCAAAGGGTAGTGGTTACACAAAGCCTTATAACCATTCAAAGTGCTGAGAAGTGCTAAGTGACTTCAGCTGTAGAAGGACATCTCTGTCACTCCCCTTGTTAAGGCTCAAGGAACGTTATGGAAGAGGGCACATATGGGGAAGTATGCTGTGAAATGCTATCCTCAGGACATGTCATGGCTCTTGCACACATAAACTCAGTGGCAAAGTTACCTGTTTAATATCTGCACAAGAGCATGGCAGTGAAAACTTTAAAATGTAACGGGGAGGGGTTTTCAAGGTCCCACCCCCAAGTAGGTTGAACAAGCCATGTTGAGCAAGGCAGTAAGCAGCACCCTTCCAAGGCCTCTGTATCAGCTCCTGCCCCATGTACATATAGACAGCATTAACTGAATACAGTGGGGTAATAGAGGAGAAAAAGGAGGACATGAAGTTGGGAGGGAGCTATACTGGGGGGATGGGGAAGCTGGGGGAGGGTGGTAGGAGGAATATGATTAAGATGCATTATATACTTGTATAAAATTTTCAAATAAATTAAAAATTCTCATGTTTCCACATTTCACCTTCATTTTCAATTTTAAAGTAAAACAAATTGAAAATATGTTTATTTCTGTTAAACACAGGAATTCAATTTAATTTTAACTGTCAAAGAAGCCTTTAGTTATTCACTTATTTCCCTTCTTTTGTCTTCATATACTAAGGCTGCATATAATACAATTACTTCCTAAGACCTGGTCATGCCTATACATTCATACTTAAAAATAACATAAACACAAATTCATTCAATAATTATTTGTTACAACTAAGGAAATTGTCAAGAATGCTCAGGCAATACCCATAAACAATAAAAAATCCCCAAATTTATACTTACACTAAAATCATAGAAATGATTAAATTTACAGATTAAATTATCAAGGCATACAATACTGTACCAACATTCATACTATTCTGCACATCAAAAATAAAAATTATTCCTCTTAGAGAATATCACAAAAATAAGTGACATGAAATTTTAGATTTTTTTCATTTGTTCCTTTCTAGAAAAAGTTCATAGGAAAAGAAAGATTTAAATAGAGAATTTAGATTTCATAGGCATTTCAGGAATGCCTATAACATACACCTCAGGCCATTTACTTATCTGAACAGTTAAGAATCAAAACCAGCAGCATTTCTGGCGATTTCCAGCAATGGTACTTTTGCTATTTTTAAGTAATGATTTCTAAAATCACTCCTTATTGCAATAGTCTCTGGTTTCTAAATGCATTCTTCATTATTTTAAATATAGCTTTGATTTTTATAAAAATGATACATACTTTCCAATAAGTTATAATACTTTCATACTTAAATAGACTCTTACAGTGTATGGGTCACACAAACAAATATACCTTCCCCCCCCCCATCACTTTATAATCTCATCTCCATGGCAACATTTTCAAACCATTTGTACAAGCTCTGGTATTTACCTCTTTTCTTATTAACATGCTTAACTTCATACTACTTAATTTCAAGTAAAATGTATTGACTTCTGAAGCCATAGGTCTCTTTCCTAAACACCAGAAACACTTAACACCTTCTTCCCAACCACACTAATATCCTTCCAATTGTGTAATTGGTTACTCAACTCTGGACCATATGAAAATAATCTATTAAAATTTTTAGTAAATCCTAATTCCCTTAACACTTAAGGTAAATTTGTTTCCAGCTTCTGTCAATTCTGACAACTCTGTTGCCATTCTCATTAGTATAAAACCTGATTTGTTTTACCCTTTAACAAAACTTCTGGGGAGTGGAGAGATGGCTCAGCAATTAAAGGCACTGGTTCAGGACATGGATTGATTTTCAGCACCTACACGCTGACTCAGAAGCATCTGTAACTCCAGGTTCAGAAGATATGACATTCACTTCTGGCCTCCACAGGTATTGTTTGCATGTGTTGGGCACATGCAAGCAAAACACTCATTCACATAAAGCAAAAATAAATCTTTTTTTTTTTTTTTAAATCTCTGGATGTACTTGAGATTTCTTATGGTAGGGACAGAACACACAATAGAATAAAATGTTCACAGTGAATAATTTAAAACAGACAAAAAAAGAGTTTGGGTAACTCTTTTCTCTAAATTTTTTCTGAAACTTTGTAACTGGTCATCTAATGTTTCAAATTGATTTGTGTGTTACATACTAAACTTTTTGTTCTATTAGCTGACAAGTCTTTTTAAATCAACTAAACCTACTGAGTTACTTTTCCTGCCTGCCTTAAGTTCTTTAAGCATTCATTTTGCAAAATACCTGGTTATGCAGGTATTATCCTCTGACAACATTATAAGTCTCTTTTTTAAGCAGCACTCTCTCTTTATATTATTTTTTAAAGTTTATTATATCATCATGCACTCTGTGTGTGTGTGTGTGTGTGTGTGTGTGTGTGTGCCCGTGCGCATATGGAAGTCAGACCAGAACTTGTGGGAGGTGACTTTTAGCACCACGTGGCTCCCAGGGATTGCATGTTGCTGCAGGCATCATTACCCACAGAGCCATCTCTTAAGCCCTCAAGTAGCATTCTCTACACTGTTTTGTCCCCTTTTCACATTACAAGGTTTCCCTCAGATATTTAATGAATTGGGTTCTAAAACAGGGCTTTTGGGTTACAGCATTAATTGAAGGTGATACGATAAACTGTATTGTAGCATTGTGTATTTACAGTGTGTGTGGTAAGAAAGGGCATTAGTATCTCCACTAGAAGTCACTTCAAATTTCCTGGGTAGAAAGGTGAAATCCTAGTTCTAGGTATGCTGGGATTTCTGAGAAAAAGAGGAAGCATTTTTGTAATTTAGTAAACTTCTTTATGCATTAGCTTCATACAGGTCTCATCCATCCTGACTTTTTTTTCTTTTCTAAATCATCATGATGTCCTATATTTTGACTTCATGCATTTTCATCATATTAAAATAGTTTATTGCTAACAATTATTAAACTAACTTTTATTTAATAATTTCATATATTGCAAGCTTCTGATAAATATCTCAAATGAAAATATTTTTACTTTCTGGAATATAATAAATTGAAAATTTTCGGTAATAGTCTTCTTTTACTTTATATTTTTACTGAACACTTATATTTCATATATTAATATATACACACATACGCACATATATATATTACATATATATATATATATAATTTTTTCTTATCTTACTTATCAATCCCAGTTCCCTCTCTCTCCTTCCCTCCCATAACCCCTGACTGCCCCTCCTGCCCCATTCCCCCCTACACTCCACAGGGAGGGTGATGCCTTCCAGGAGGGATCATTAAAATCTGTCAGTCATGTGGAGTAGGGTCTAGGCCCTCCCTCCTGCCTCTAGGCTAAGGGAGTATCCCTCCATGGGGAATGTGCACCCAAAGTCCTTTTGTGCACCAGGGATACATCCTGGTTCCACTGTCCTGTCCGAGGTCCCTCAGACTGCCCAGGCCTTCTAACTGAGACCCATGTTCAGGGGGTCTGAGTAGGTATAATGCTGGTTTCCCGGTTATCAGTCTGGGGATCCATGAGCTTCCCCTTGTTCAGGTCAGCTGTCTCTGTGTCCCCTTATCTTATCTCTCTTCCCCCTCTATAACTTGATTCCAGGAGTTCAGCTCATTGTTTAGCTGTGGGTGTCTGCTTCTGCTTCCATCAGCTACTCGATGAGGGCTCTATGATGGCATATAAGTTAGTTATCAATCTCATTATCAGGGAAGGGCATTTAAGATAGCCTCTCTATTGTTGCTCAGATTGTTAATTGGGGTCATCCTTGTAGGTTTCTGAACATTTCTATGAGTCAGACACTAAAGATCAGTAATTAATAAATAGAAACTCCTGAAAGTGAGAAGCTTCTGTAAGGCAAAGGACATAGTTGACAAGACCAAACAGCAGCCCACAGACTGGGAAAGATCTTCTCCAGTCCCACATCTGACAGAATGCTGATTTCCAAAATATACAAAGAACTCAAGAAACTAGTCACCAAAACACCAAAAAACCCTATTAAAAAATGGGGTACTGAACTGAATAGAGAACTCTCAATAGAGGAATCCAAAATGGCTGAAAGTACTCAACATTCTTAGCTATCAGGGAAATGCAAATCAAAACAATTCTGAGATACCATCTTACTCCTGTCAGAATGGCTAAAATTAGAAACACCAATGACAACTAATGCTGGAGAGGATGTGGAGAAAGGGGAACACTCCTCCACTGCTGATGGGAGTGCAAACTCATACAGCCATTTAGGAGATCAGTGTGACGGTTCCTTAGGAAAATGGGAATCAGTCTACCACAGGACCCGGCAATCCCCATCTTAGGCATATACCCATATGATCCACATCCAAGCAACAAAGACATCTGTTCAACTATGTTTGTAGCAGCATTATTTGTAATAGGAAGAACCTGGAAGCAACCTAGATGCCCTCAACTGAAGAATGGATAAAGAAGATATGGCACATTTACATAGTGGAATACTACTCAGCTGGGGAAAAAAAAAAAAAAAAACAATGGAATCTTGAAATTTGCGGGATGGAACTTCCATCCTGAATGAGGTAACCCAGTTACAAAAAGAGGAACATGGTATGTACTCACTCACATATGGATTTTATACATAGAGCAAAGGATCACCAGACTACAATTCACACCGTCAGAGAAACTAAGAAACAAGGAAGAACCTAAGAGAATCATACAAGGTCTTTCATAGAAGGGGAAAGGGAAAGGAACAAGATTTCCTGATATTGGGAGTGGGGGCGGGCTGTGAGTGGAGAGGGAGTTAGAAGAAAGAGAAGGGAAGGAGAGGAGAACATGTGGGACCAGGAAGATTGAGTCAGGGGACAAATAGACAAGAACGAAAAAAGAGACACAGTAATAGAGGGAACTGTTATAGATTTGAAGAGAAAACTGACTCTAGAGAAATTGTCCATCCTTACCTTTTCAATGTGCCTTGTGTTGCCAGAAAAGAAGCCCTTCAACAGAGCAGCAGACCAAGCTGCAGGGAGGAAGACTACAGATTTTCTTCTTCAACTTTTCTTTCTTTTTTCCTTTTGTTGTATAGGGATTTAACTAAGAGCCTAGCAACATAAGTGCTGTCATTGAACTATATATATCTCCAACCCCTTTAAAATTTTATATTTTGAGATAGAATCTAAGTATGCCCGTCATAACTTCCAATCTCCCTGCCTCAGCCTTCCAAGAAGATGGGACCAACAAGCTTGTGCCACAAAATCCAACTGTAAACTGACTTAACTCAGTCTTACTGTTTACAACGTCATCCACAGCACAATATGTCATGGTGACACTATCTGCTGAGCCTTCTACAGGAGCATATGTGTACATGGGGCTTACTCACAAGCAGCCCTGAGTTCAGTAGTGTTGAGGTGGAAGTCAGGCACATTTATGCGTCAGCACCCACTGAAGACTTCAATGTTACAGAAGGACTCTAAGGAGAAGGACCCTGATAAGCCATTTCCTGATCTCTGCTCATCAGACATCTCAAGATAACATGTTTGTTGCTTTAAACTGCCAAATTTTGAAGTACTTATGATTTACAGCCAGCTTGAGAACACCACTTTAAGTGCTTCTGTAAAATATGTTTTACTCTCTGTTGTCTTAACTTTAGATTATTGTATGTACAGATAAGTAGTTGACCTATGCATTGATCTGGGAAGTTTGGCAAACATGCTAGTATTTGTATTACTTCTCCAGAGATATTAAAACTAAGTTCTGGATCTTTTCCTGCCCCCAAATAATACTACATTTAAGCACTGTGGTAAAGGTATATTTGAAGAAATGATTGGGAATAATAATTAATAATAATATGAAGGGGTAATCTCCAGGAAATGAAAGAGTTTATTGAGTCTGGTCAGCCTCATCCTACCATTCTTTTTAAAAAAGGTTTTACTATTACTTACTGAAATGTGTATGTTTGTGTCTGTGTGCATATATGTGCACCTGTGTGCAGATACCCGAAGCAACAGAACAATTATGTTGATGACATGAAGCTGGAGTTATAGGTGGTTGTTAGATGCCTGATGTGGGCACTGAAAACTGAACTTTAATCCTCTGGAAGAACACAAGTGTTCATAATCACTGAACCATGTCTCCAACACCCTCCAAAAAACTTTTAATTTACTTTTTACATTTATTTGTGTGTGTGGTTATGCATGCATGTATTCATGCCTTTACCCACCATGCCATCTTGCCCACCTGGCACTTTACCACTTTTGTATAGAGTACATGAGTATAATTCTATTCAACTACCACTGTGAGACATGTAGACAAAGCTAAGGGATCCTTCATTACCTTATCCTACCCTAAGTACCTTCTTTTTCATTGTTGAGCACCTACTCTGGTTCCCAGCTGCAGAGGTCACTCTGGGCAACTCTCAGGCCCCACTGGTAGAATCTCACCCCTAAAATGGCAGTTCAGCAAGTTGCTTCTCCTTGAACCCACTGAGAGGTGAGGGAAAAGGAACATACTAGGACTTAGGATGCCCTGGGAAGTTAGTGAAATTGGACAGGCTCCCTATGGGTCAGGAGCTCTCTGACCTCAGAATATCATCTGAAAAGAGCAAAAAAGGGAACTGATATCCAATATACCCATAATATGCAGTGTTCTACCTCAGGCAGAACAGTTGAAGCTGTGTAGGTATTTTATCTCTTTTTATGTCAGTACCTAAATAATAGTCTTAATTATTCCTCCTGGCACACAAACCTGAAACTATTTACTATTTAGCACCGTACCAGTTTGCCCTGATGCATAGAATGTAGAAAACTATAAAGAAAACATTCAAATGTAGTTCTTCTTGCTTTGTGTGGCAAACAAAATAGTTTAAGGAAGATGGACTACAGTGAGAATACAATGGTAGCTTTTTGGGCCTCCTGGCTTTTCTTTCTCTCTCTCCCTACTAACACAGTCCTTCTGCTGCTCCCCCTCTCCAGTGAGGCACAGACCACATTATATAGCCTCAGCTTGGAAGGCTGAGGGAGGAAAGCTGTGTGTTCAAAGTCAACTTGGGCAACACAAAGAGTAAATTACCAAAGATGGGAGACAAATGACAAAGCTTTCTGAAGGAGAGGTGGAGAATAATGTCTGCAAGAAACATGAGAGGACTGTGCAGAAGGCACAAACAAAACTAAAAGCAAGTTCTGACCTGTACATAAAGGTACAAAAACTAAAATGGTAAGATCTACTGAGGAAGCACACACAGACCACAGTCTGAAATCACAATTATACAATGTTAAAACCAAACCAACCAGTAAAAAGCACTGAGAAAAAAGTTTCAAAAATAGGAAAGAAGCCTGAACATAGTACTGTGATGAGCAATCAAATGAATAAGGAAAATCAGCGCCATCTAGGGCAATTTCAAAGGCTACAAGTCAACACTCTAATTACTGCAGGCTGTGTTGAACACTGATGTGGTGATTTGAATGAAAATAGCCCCTGTCCACTCATATATTTGAATACATGGTCTCCAGTGGACTGTTTAGGAAGGATTAGAAAGTGCCTCCTTGTTGGCACTGGGGGTACGCTTTGAGGTTTCAAAAACTCACACCAGGCTCAGGATCACTTTTCTGCCCACTGCTTATGGATCAGCTTATGGAGCTCTCAACTACTGCTCCAGGGCAATGTATGCCTATTGCCATGCTCTCCACCATGATAGTCATAAATTAATCAGAAACTATAAGGAATCCCCCTGTTAAATGCTTTCTTTTATAAGTTGCCTTGGTCATGGTGTCTTTTCACAGTAATAGAACAATAATTAAGATAAGTGTCATATTTTTATTATAGCACTTTCAAACTATATTGGGTATACATGGTATTAAGTCTAAGTCTAAACCTGTGTCTTGAAATACAAAAGTAAATTAATATTTATTTATTAATTATTATATTAATAATTATTAATTAATACAAATATCATCATTACCAAAAGGAGATAATAAGAAGGAAGCAATATTTAAATAAGATGAATCATTCTTTAAAGAAAATCACTGGGAGTTAAATAATCATACTTAAAGGAAATTAGGAAACTTAAAGGACATTAGGAAAAACTAAGATTAGGGAAACCCAGGCTTATAATAGAGCCCTTTGGAGACTGTCACCAGTATTCACTAGGACTGGAAATGGATGGCTAGCTGTTATCAAGATCACACAGAGAGCTAGAGAACTGGGGTTATGACAAGTGTGTCGTGGTCAAGTGAAAATAAAATCAAAAGGTCTTGCAGATTCACATCAGGTTTGTATGTCCATTTCATACAAAACATATTTTGACGAGATAAGTGATGGTGTTTAACTCTAAAAAGTAGTTCCACTGGAGCAAATAAATAGTATGAATGCTCCAACTAATAGTTAATTTTTTAAAGGCTTTACTTTTATCATTTTTAATTATGTGTCAGTGGGTGGATGTGGGGTATGTATGCACACTAGTGCAGGCACCTATAGAGGTCAGAGGCAGTGTCCTGGAGGTAAATTTTGAACTTCCTGACATGAATATTAGGAACTGAACTTGAGCTCTCTGCAAGAACAGTATGAACTTTTAACTGCTGAACCATCTCGCCAGCCCCTAGAGGTGTTTTTTGTTTGTTTTTAACAAAAGGAACATTTCATATACATATTCAATAGTCATACTTCATTATAAAATTTCTACTTAAATAGAAGTGAAATATTAAAAGCATTTTCTTGACATACCCTGATGGCAAAGTTTCTGTGTTGGCATTTCTAGACCGTGGCCGCAGAGGTTCTGCAAACCCTTCTGGCTGCCTTACTTTGTCAAAAACAGAATTGCTTCTGGAATCAGAGTCAGGGTCTAGGAGGTTCTGAGCTTCTGGTCCCATTTCGGCACTGGTAGAAGGAATACATTCACTGTGCTCTGAGGATGATGGGGGTTCTTGGACAGGAGGCTCTTGGATGGTGGTGTTAGTGCAATTGGAAGTTGAGGTGATTTCTTCGGATGGTAGTGGAGTACCCATGGTAGAAATATTATCAGCTAAGACAGATGAAGATGATTCTCCATTAACTACAAGGGAAAAATAGCAAAATGACCTATAACCCAATTACCTAGTCAATTTATTACACTTCGTCAATGCCTATTCAAACTGAGCAATATACCAGATATCAAAGAACATAAAATAATAAAAGATGTTTTTGGAATCAAATTTTAGGAATAAAATGAGTAAATAATAAAAATTTTAGGAATTTTAAGAATAAAGTGGTAAATGATAAAAGTTTAAGTATACATATATTAATAACTTTAACTTCAGGTAACACACCAACATTAAGAAAATGTTTTTTCCTTCAAATTATCAACTTTAAATCTATTACATGTAAGTGGTAGTTAGTCTCCAAAAAAAAAAAAAAAA
The DNA here is from genome assembly GCF_943737965.1 of Phodopus roborovskii. NCBI lineage: Eukaryota > Metazoa > Chordata > Mammalia > Rodentia > Cricetidae > Phodopus > Phodopus roborovskii. The sequence continues at coordinate 36,311,364 of NW_026126525.1, read as the reverse complement.
AAAAAAAAAAAAACAAACAAAAACAAAAAAAAAGAACTCTTTCATCCAATAAGAAATACATGATTGTATTAATTCTTAAGATAGTACCATAGGGCTGGAGAGATGGCTCAGAGGTTAAGAGCACTGGCTGCTCTCACAGAGGTCCTGAGTTCAATTCCCAGGAACCACATGATGGCTCACAACCATCCATAATGAGATTTAGTGCCCTCTTCTGGCCTGCACAGATACATGAGGACATCCAACATGAGGTCCTCACCAGAGTTCCAAAGGACTTTGGAGACTAGAAAACAGTTAACTAAATATCTCTAAGCAACCCCCTAGTCCCCAAATGACAGAATATCACTATACATCCCTTAGTGGTCTGGAATTTACTATATAAATAAGGCTGACCTTAAACTTACAAAGGCAGCCTGATTCTGTCTCCCAAGTGCTAGAATTAAAATATCTCTTTATTTGTAAGTTACACAGTCTGAGTATTTACACACACACACACACACACACACATCATTTTACTACTTTTCAAACTATGGCATGAAAACTGGTTGCTTGCTTATACAATTTCCTTACAGGTAAATCATTTTAGAGTGGCTACGTCTGCAAAGGGAAAGCCTGTGAGGCAGCCCTGTAGGAACAGCCCAGCTCTGTACCTAATGGTAGTTAGATGAAACACACCGTGAACCAATTAAGCACTCAGACACAAAGCAAGTAGGCAGAACTGTTCACAGTGACAAATTCTGAGCTTGACTAGCACCAGTTTCCTGATTGGTAATTTACTATAGTCACAGGCATACTTAGTGTCGGTAGAAGCCAGTACATAGGACCTTCCCAAATATTTCTCTGCACTTTTCTCAGCATTTATAATTCTTAATAAAAAAAAAAATGGGGGGACATAATACTTCTAAGTTTGTCTGATACCATGGCACACTTATCTATTATACATATATAAAGTACTAATTATATATTAGCAAAAGTTACCTCATACTAGAAGTTAGAGGATTAAAGTGGAAAAGAATATAGTACTTTCCTAAATACCACTTTCCAAGAACTATGGCAGACATTTTTGATTTAATATTTCATTTAGCCTTTACAAATGAGTTATAAGGCAATAAAGAATATCAGTCACATTAGAGATGCTAACTTTGCGGATATTTTTGTCACTTTTTATCAGGTTAAGTCTACTCTTTTCGGGTTTACTCTATTCCTCACTATCTCATCTTCTCGTTGTAATCTAGAATAAATATTTATGGAAACTAAACTTGTCAAATGAATCTTCTTAATCAAGAGGGAGAAAAGGCCTTCATGTGCAATACTACCTCTTGTGGGAAGTTATCATTTCTCGGAACTCCTTAGTATTACCCCACACCCATTATCTGAAACACTTGGAGACAAATGTATTCCAGAATACATGTTTTAGAATTTAGAACAGTAATGTGGCATATGCATTATTATATATTACACCAATACCCGAGCAGGCTAGAAACCAATCATGGCAGAAACTTTAAATAGCCTTGTGCCAGTTCAAATGAATCTACAAAACACACACACAGACATACACACACACCATGCATAACACACACACACACACACACACACACCACACACACCCATATACCACACATACACACACACCACACACACCACATACACATGCACCACACACACCACACATACACACTACACAGACATTCTCATTCTCACTCTCTCTCTCTACCTCTATCTCTCTCTCTGGTTCTCTGAACAAAATTTCTCTGTGTAGACCTGGCTGTGCTGGAACTCATTCTGTAGACTAGGCTGGCTTCAAACTCACAGAGATCACCCTTCTTCTGCCTCTGGAGTGCTGGGATTAAGGGCATGTGCCACCACTACCAGGAGATTTCAGAAACCTTGGTATATTTCTGAAATGACATTTTTTATCATCTGATTCTTTTCATAAAAAAGAATTGACTTAATGATTGGTCATGACATCTAACTACTGCAAGAGATGATGCAACTCCTTCAACTCCCGAATCCAACACAGCCACATAAAACAAACTTTGGTAATATGTGAGTGAACAAGTTTGGGCTTTTTGGTTGTTATTTTACTTTTATAACCTACTGGAAGGGTTCATAAGGAAATAACTGTTAAAATATAACTTTAAATAAGATTTTTACTATATTTTTGCTTTTTCCTGTTCTTTCCTATGAATTACTATCTAGTTAACTAAAATGCCCTTTAAGATAAAAAGCATTAGACCATGTAAAGAATTCTGGCACTGAGATAAACCGCTCTTTATTTTGATTTAAAACTACCATTATTCTCTCTGTATCTACTTCTTCAGACCATACATTTAAGAGTGCACATTTTAAATTGGCCCAAAGGGAGCCTGATGTGTTCAGAATGGGTTATTTTGTCCAGCTATAGGATGAGTGTTTAAAATATAACACTAATTCCTCAAGAATTATAAAATATATATGACCATATCTACCCCCTACTCTTCCCAAATCCCTCTCTCCATACCCTCCAACTTTATGCCCTCTATTTTTTTCTTTTTAAAAATAAATCACTGAGTCCAATTTGTGCTTCTCAAACACTCATGAGTGTGGGGCCAACCCCTTGATAATTGACTCTCAAAGTTATCAACTGTCACTAATTCTTTAGGACTAGGAGCTCACGAGGCCCTGCCCCTTCATAAGATGGCTTTTACTTGGCCTATACTATCATGTCATGTCACTTTTCTGAACAAGAAACAACTAAGGTCACTGTTGTATCTGCCTTCTTGGAAGCATGGAGAACTTTGTGTTGTTCACACCATGGTATATTTTCAGATAAATCCAAAATTACTATAAAGTCTTCCAGAAGAATTTCTTGTACAGCAGTGTAATTCTTCCCTTGGGGAAATACAAAGCTTTCTGATAGATGTATCAAATCACAAGCTAATAAGTTAGTTACTAAGGGGGAATTCACATGCTGAAGACACATTAAAGAAACCATTCATTACTATTACTAACAAATCAATGAATTCACTCAAGTTTGTTAAAAAAATACTTTTTATCATTAATTATCTTGTGGCCTAAAGACCAAGAATCTGATATTATATTAGCACTTGCTAGTAAAGTGTTGCGATGTCTTAACTGTTTTTAGAATACCTACATAAATAATCCAGAAGACTTTAAATTTAGAAAAAACTTAAAGTATTATAACTTTATACTTCATATTACAGAATATTAAGAATGATAACATAATAAAAGAAATGGAGGCATAAATGCATAAACGTCTAATTTCAGTAGGTTACCTGTGTTACTAGCAGGCTCAGATGTGAGTGGTTTTGGAGGTGGACTATTTTTGGGTCTGGTAGCAACCTGAGATGGGGATGAAGGTGTGTTTTCTCCATTAACTACATATGAACAGCATGAGTTGGGAACAACAGTATTTGTTGGTACATGATTATCTACTCCAACAGTACCTTCAACAGCCAACCTTAAAAAAAAAAAAAAAAGCAAAAGACAAAATTCTAACTTCAATGAGTTAAGTACAATAAAACAATCTGTCAGTAGAGTTTATATAAAAAATTTCCTGACTTTCTAACATTCAGGTGGATTGCTAGATAGAGCAGAGAAAAAGATACAGACTGCAGTTACCACAGGCAACTACACTATCTTCAGTTGTAAGTGTCCACACTGGAAGGAAGACACACCAAGTATGCCAAGTGTATCTAGGCCTTCAAGAACTGTTCCAATTGTGTATTTTAAATTAGAATGTTAGGCTACTTAAAATGCTCTGAGAGTAGCTTCAAAGACTCATAGAATTATAAGAAATGCCTCAAAATTAATCCTAACCTTGGAATTGTATTTAGATAATTCTGATTTCGTATCACTCCTCAGTCATCCAGAATCAGTGATCTAGAAGTCTAAGTGACATAAGTCCTTGGAAGTTCTCCTGACACCACAGGGCTTAGTTTCAAAAAAAAGATGTGTCATCATAAAATAAAACAATAATAGTTTTGGTGGTTTTGTCTTAAGACAGGCCTTCCTAGAAGAATCAGGCTAGCTTAGAACTTGCTGTGTAACTATGGCCAGCCCTGCTTGAACTTGCAGCAAATCTTTTTCCCTTTGCCTCTCAAGTGCTGGCATTACAGGCATGAGCAACTATGTACAATGCAGGATTACCTTTTAGGTGATAGTTGTTGTAATTTAAGAAAAGTAGCTCGAGAGAGACAAAATGTGTGAGGGTTCAGGCAGACATTTTTTGTTTTTTGTTTTTTTTTTTAATTAGGGGAAAAAGAAGGAGACTGAGGAGACTGGCCTGCAGGGATGGGAGCAGCAGGAGAGAGAAAAGAGGAGGCTGGTGTGGGGGTGGGTGGGCAGACGGAGAGAAGGAGAAGAGGGAAGAGAGAAGGACAGGAGGTGGGCAGGGTCCTTTTAAAAGGGAACATAGTGAATATACACAGATGGTGCTCTTAGTGACTGCAGCTGAGGGTGTATCCCGTCAGAATCCCAAGGACAGGCCAGTACAGGTAGTAATTTAAACTCCTTTAAAGTCTAAAATTGTACTTTAAAGTACACAATATGAAAACATAGTTTCAACGCTCTTTTTAAAGAGTATTGGGTGTGCTGCAGAGATGGCTCAACTGCTAGACTCCCAACCAAAAAAAAAAAAAAAAAAAAAAAAAAAAAATTAGCCAGTACTGAGAATCAAACCCAAATGTCTGTAAGCAAATGCTCTATCAAGGAATTATATTCCTGACCACTTTTCACAGCTATTGTTTTGAGACAGTATCCCACTGAGCTCCCCAGGATGCCTCGAACCTGCTATCCTCTTGCTTCAACCTCCCAAGTATCTCAAACTGCAGGAGTATGCCACATATTTAACTTGTCCAAGTGCTTTTGATAAGAAGCAGCCAACAGTAATTACGAATGATGTTATCAGTAACTGTGCAGTGTCCAAAAGATTGTACTTTGTCCCTTACTGGCATATTTTCCCTCATATTTTTGGATTTAAATTCCACCATATTTGAACTATTATATACTTTCATTCCATTTACATGTTTTAAAATCATCTTTTAATTATCACAAAATGTGAATAGTGGGATGAATTCTGTGGTCATAATCTTTCGAGCATTATCTTGTGAGCTACAGGAGAATGCCAAATCAATAAGGTCTGCCTCCCTACTTACTACTCACTCTAGTAACCAACAAACTGTAAATACTGATTGTGAAAAGACATTTTCAATTTGAAAGAAACATGACCACATTCCACAATGTAAATAGTTGAAACATTATGCTACATGAGAGAATTATTTGTTTACAGAAAATGGACAGAACAGTGATCTTCTTATGTGTCAGATCTTAATAAGCTGTTATTTTAAAGCTTCTTTCCCAGGTACCAGACAAATAGCATCTTTATATTTAAGTTTTTAAATTTGTATTTATTAATATATTTTTGGTAGTTTTTTATATATGTTCTTTTAATGTAGCCCTGGCTAGGCTTTTAAATTATATGACAAATATTAAATTAAGGTTGGTGTGTGCCTTTAATGCCAGCACTTGTGAGGCACAGGCAAGCGATCTCTCAGTTCAAGGCCAGCCTGGTCTACAGAATGAGTTCTAGGACAGCCAGGACTGAAAACACCAAAAGAAAAAAAAAGGTTAAATTTCTAAATCGGGTGTGTACCTTTAACCCCAGCTCCTGAGAGGAAGAAGCAAGGGGATCAGACATTAGAGGTTATCTTTAACTGCACAGTAAGTCTGAAGTCAGCTACATAAGATCCTGAACACCCCCAACTCCACCCCAAAATATAATACTAACAATCAAGAAACTGAAGCAGGAAGGACATGAGTTGGGAGCTAGCAGAAAATAAAGTAAATTAAAAGCAAACTTCATGCCTGGGAAATATTGCAACATGGTGGCACAAATAATTAAAGGAAGAATTCTACCTGGCAGTTGTCTGTACTGAAGGGTCTCCATCTTCATGTAAGGCATCACCATTCTGCTGTATTTCTACTAAACATCAGGAAGGAAAGCAGCTCAGTTTTTACATATTTCTTGTCAACTTTGTTTACTTAAATTTAAAAGCACATGAGCACAGCTTACTGGTTGGAGAAGAGTTGTGGTTTGTTAGATTTTCTTGCTCAATCACTATTCCATCGAGCACAACTGTCAATTCACCAGTTTGCACTATGCCATTCTTGTTTTCCAAGGAAAGTTTTAATATTTCTTTCACTTTTTCTACTAGAAAAAAAAAAGAAGATTCCAATTTAAAAACATTTTCCACATATAAAAGCATGTTTTAGAGATACCTCAATTCAAGAATGCTGTATTTCAGAACTTGACTGTGCATAAACCACAACACGAATAATTCGGTTCATGGACAGTTCAGTGATTCTGCTTCCCAAGCTCCACACTTGTGACATTATCTTTATTTGCAGCTGTGCACAGTATAACCTACAGAGGATAGGCTAATATTATTTACACAATAAGCACAACAGCTGTGTAAAACTGTGAAGACCCATGGATGAGACACAATTTCATACTAGCCAATACAACACTGTTATTCAAGCTTTATTTAGCCTCAGTTTCCTCACTTTTCACTACAAAATGGAACAATAAAAGCATCAAAAGGATACACGCCCTTAATCCCAGCACTCAGGACACAGAGGAAGGCAGATCTCTGTGAGTTCCAGGCCACTGTGGTCTACTGAGTGAGTTCTAAGATGGTCAGGACTGTTGACAGAGAAACCCTGTCTCAAAAAACCAAAAACAAAACCAAACAAACAAAACCAAAAAGACAAAAAGGAAGTAAAAGGAACTTCAAGCCCAGCCAAGAGTCAATAATGACCTACTTCAAAGCTGCACAGAAAGTTAGGAGACCCACACCTAACACAGTTGTTCAATATGCTACATCTGTGAAGACAGCTTGGTGTTGCTTTCTTATGGAAGTCCACATACTTCCCTCCCATTAAATTTATTCTGATTTAAATGCAAAGCCACTTCAATTCAACTTCCATCCCACAGAATATATATTAAATTTACTTGGAAATGAGAAGAATTTGTAAAGACAACAGTGGAAGAGTGTAAAACTTCAAATATACAAAAGGAATATGGGTTTTCCCATTTGAAATATACTATGGTGTGGTGAATTAGCAAGTAATTATGTACTGTAAAGTTCAAAAATCACTGAAAGCTTAAACATGTATCACAAGCAAGGATACTTGAACAGACATATTAATTAGCTTGATTTGGTTACTGACTTTTATACATAAACCATAAAATGATTTCTTACTCCATAAATATAATTTGTCATTTAATAATTTAGAAAAATAATTCTCCTTAAAATTCATCAGTGATCATTTTATTATCTAATATGGTGATAATGTGATTTTCTTTTTTGTGGATTTTTTTGGTTTGTGTAACACTGGTTGTCCTGGAACTCACTATATCCACAGCTGGTCTCAAATTCATAAAGAGTTCCCTGCCTCTGCCTCCCAAATGCTGCCCTACCAGTAGAAATTTACTGACATAAACATATATACCAGAGAAACTATATGAAGACATGGGGGAAAGGATGGTTATCTACAAGTCAATGTAAGAAGTATTAGAAGAAAACAATCCCACCATCACCTTGATCAGACACAAGTGAGAAAAGCCTCCAGTTGTTCAAGATCTGAGTATGATGGAACATGACTGTGTTTTTAGCACTCAAGAGGCCCAGACAGAAAAATCATGAGTTTAAGGACAGTCTGGCTACATAGGAAGACCCTGCCTCCAAACAAAACAACAAAAATGTAATGACTGGTACATAGGATACTACTGCTATTTTTCTGAAATCCTCCGCTTACTGTACAAATGTGCAAACATTTTGCTCAAGTAGATCAGATACCTAAGTTTATACAATTTATGAGGATTTCCTCTCAAAGTATATTGACATTACAAGTTTCCTCAAAGATTACTGCTAAGATAGATACCTTTACATAAGGGTTAGGTGATTAAATATTTGTATTGGGACTGAGTACAGTCTAACCTTCAGAACAGAGTTAAACACAATCTAAATGTAGAGCAATAGGAATATAGATGATGATGTAAGAATCCAGGTAAGGCTGGATTCCAAAGGCTATTAATTTCTGTACCAAGACAAATAACATGACTAAAATAAGTCAAGCAATAGCAAATAATTAAATTAGTATAAACCATAAATAATATATTTTCTTCTTTAAAACTCTAGTGTTAAAAAACTTTCAATTACATGTGAATTTTCAGAAGGAACTTTTTCTTTTCTTTTGATGCTAGGGAGCAATATTACTAGAGTTTAATAGAAAAACATCCCAGGGCAAGCAAGCTGTAAATCTCAGCAGTTGTTCACAGGAGAATAATAGATGCTAGAAGGAAGAGTCATATTGTTTGCATTACCAGCATGGAGGTCTCTGCTAAGACAGCCGAGTGGTGGGTAGGGAGTTTTAGCAAAAGAATAAGGACGTCCAAGACATCAGAAAAGCATTCTTAGGTGTTGACCAGCATCCAAAATAACGAAACAGAAAGAAGGAAAAGCTGCAAAGGTGGGCAGACTCAAAGACGTGGCAACTTCATATTAGGTTGGAGAGGCTATGTGGGATCAGGAATTCTAGGAAGGGAAAGTATTGTAATAATTAAAGTACAATACTTTTAAAGAGGTAATAATTCCTTAAAGCAAACCAGTCTTCTTAGAGGTAATCATTCCTTCTTGAGGGGTGGTACCTTGGCCAAGTGGTTGACCTGCCCAACTGATAGTTGTGTGTCTGATTCTACTAACCAGAAATGTTTCCCACTGCTATTCTCACACCTCTTCCCCCTCTGAAGAGGAAACCAAACTACCTGGGATCAGGGATCCTGAATCCCTAAACACTTTTGGTATCTCTGGCCTAAGGCAAAGATGACACTACTAAGAAGCTCAAGGACAGTTCTGGCTTTTACCCAAGAAAGAAACAGGTTATCTTGAGGGGGTGTGGGGTATCTTTATCTTCAACAGCCTAGCCATTGTTCCTATCCTTCATTTCACAAGCTGCCGTTGTGAAATTGGGGCAATGACTAACCTGACTTAAAAAAAAAAAAAAAAAAAAACAAGAAAAATTAACTTACTATTTTAAGTACTGACATTTTAAATTCAACCTAACAAACCAATGTTTAGGGTTTTTTGTTTTTGCCACAGTGCTGGAGACTGAGCCAAGGCCTTGCCCACGCTAGGCAAGTATTCCACTACTAAGAGACAACCTTAGCCCCAACTTTGAGGAATTACTAAAAAAGTAGCTAAGAAAATGAGGTAAAGAGCACAAAGACCCACAAATGTCAACAAGAGGCCTTACTTCAAGTGGACTGTTAAAAACTGCCTGATATCAGGGATGGCAGTGTGAAAACCACTCTGCAGCTCCTGCGCTGGAGAGGAGTCACCAATTAAGTGTGCGGACTGCTCTTGAGAGGACCTGAGCATCTATATCAGGTCTCACAGCTGCCTATAATTCCACCTCCAGGGAAATCCAATGTCTCCAGCCTCCTTGGGCAACTGCATTTACATGTACATATTCTCATTACAAAGACACACATACATAGAATTTAAAAATAAAATAATTAAAAAAAAAATCCAAACTAATGTCCCCTTCAGCAGTAGTCTTGTGGCACAATTCAAAGATGAGTGGGCCCTGTGAAACTTCAAACTTGTGAAATGTCTCCTCAAAATATGTCATGAACTAGAATTCTGGTTTTTAAATCTTCAATGAAGTACTAATTTTAGATTAAAACCCACAAACTCTAAAGAATTATAAATCTAAGTCTATATACCCAAAATTGTGTATATACTGACAAAAGGCTAAATGTTACTGTCCTCTGAACTGCTTTAAGAAACCCAATGCCATAAAATGTCAATCATGGAACTATGGTACTTATAGTGTAGTGTTAATTGTTTTTAAAGAGAAGTAGATGATAAGTTCAGGGAAAAAGTATATCTAAGAAGAAGGAAAAAAAACAAATTATTGAGTGGTTATTTTTAGATAGAATTATAATTTCTATACTCCGCTGTGACTTTTTTTCCTTTTTTAAAAAACTTTTTATTGGTTCTTTGTGAATTTCACATCATGCATCTCCATCCCATTCATCTCCCTGTCCCTTCGTATCTATCCTCTGCTCTTGCAACTTTTCACCAAAATAAAATAAAATTTAAAAGAAAAAAAATCACACCATAGAAGCTGTAGTATGACACAGTATACCCTTTAGTCCATACATCTTTACTTGCAAATGTTCATTGCAATGAGTCATTGGTCTGGTTGGAGGCCTCTGGCTTCTGCTACATTATCGATACTGGGCCCTCACTGGGGCTCCTCTTGGACATCCGTTGTTGACATGCAGGTAGATCCTGCAGAAAGCTGCAGTACTGGCCCCTTCAAATGCTCCAGCAGTCCATAGGTAGAGTGGATGGTGGTATGGGCCAACTCAGCCCTGGTTCTGGCCCTGGGTGGTAGCTGGGTTCATCAGCCCACCAGCTCTTCCCCATCCTTACCACCAGGGAGAGCTTTCCAGCACTGCCCCAACTAGATATCCTATGCAGCAAAGAAGCAACAAGCAGGGTCTTGTTCTCCTGCTTGCAGGCCCTAGGGTTGGCTCTCCTGCACCGATACCATGAGGGCCAGCTCTACTGTGTTGCCCAGGCACTCCTCTTTGATTTTTCATTTCCATACTTTTTAGAATGAACTGGTTATCAGAGAAAAAGTATAATGCTAAAATACTTGATCTAAATAAAGTTGTCACTGTCAAGGAAAATAAGAATATGATCAAGGGCAGGGACTCAGTGAAGAGGCAAAGTCCCTGCCTAGTATGCACAAGACCCTATGTTTGATCCCCAGCACTCAGAGAGAAGGGAGAGGACATGCTATTTATCTATTCACCCTAGGTTAACCTTGACTTCACAATTCTTCTGACTCAGCCTACTGAAACCTGGAATTATGGGCATATACCACCATGCTTGAACTAGGTCTTAAAGTTCACAAGTAAATATGAAATTACTGGTAACTGGTATCAGAGAACTGGTAGATGATCTACAGTGTGGAAAAAGGATGGGGAAATACTGCCCAATGTACACTATGGCACAGTTCTGAAAGCAACCACTGGCAATTTTAAGTTCTTTATGAACACAACACTACAACTCACTTCTAGACTTTAGAAGGATATGTTTAAGGTCTCTAAAATAATGTATAAAGAAATGAAGGTTAGAAAGCCACTTACATTTCCTGTTATGTGTTAACAGCACTTGTTTCAATTCCACTGTTGCTCTTCCTAACAGAGCATCTGCTTTTAAAGTGTGGTGACTCCAAACTCGAAACTCCAAGGTGGTCTGTGGGGTCACATTTCTGCATGAATAACATTATAACAAAAATAAACACGGCATCATTGTGTGTGCTAATTCTTTTAAAGTCATCTATTTCAAAGTTTTTCTAAAACTTTGAATTCAGTTTACTACTATATGAAATAGTAAAGTGATTGGATCAGAATTGAATATAACAAATATTCACAAATACATTATGACTTTTGAAACTACTTCGGGATTTTTGTAGTTAGCAACCCACTGAGCAACACAGCACTGATTGTCTTACTGAGACCTCAGAAAAACCTCTCCTCTGGGAACACATTTTTAGAACTGTACAGAATGACTGGCAGTGATAAAATTCTTCTATTTGATTTCTATAACAAACATTCAGAGATAACAGGGCCATATGGAAATAACTTTCTATAAAACAAAAACACAATGATTATGCTTCCTCTTTGAGAAAAGTGAAATTAAAATTTTCATCTGTTAAATTCTTTCTTAGATAAAGAAAAAACCTTCATACTTGAAGTCATTCTACAAAATACGAAACATGGGACATGTGATTTGAAGATTTTATATCCTTTACATAAGATACTCACACAATCAGCTGCTCATCCCATTTTGGATTAGAACTACTACTGGATTTTGCTGTTTTCTTAATTTCTCCTTCTACAATGACTTCAGTATATATTGCTGTTCCAAACCAGTTTTTTTTTCTTTTTAGTTTGGCACTAGAAACTAATAGAAAACAATAATTACTATGTAACCAAAAAAAAAAAAAAAAAAAAAAAAAAAAAATCACAGCATTGCCAACTAGTAAGCCAATAAAAACAGAAGTCTTCCACCTCTAGTACCTGTCTCACTGGCAAAAGGAGAAGCTACTAATGTCTGAAAGAGCCATCTGAATTTCTCAGTACTCAATTTATTGAGATAATTCATCCATTTGAATAGGATAGATTCAGATTTATACAAACATACAAATTAATTTTAAAACATTTTTGCTAATTCTTCCAAAGACCAACTGATTATTAAGTAGTAATGTTCCTATCTTCTGCCAGTGACCCCAAACATGTCTGTATAGATTACCTGTTCTGAAAAGTCCATGTTGTGGGATCAGATACACAGTCTTTCATGACTGCCTTCTTTCACTTAACATGCTTTCAAGTTCCACCAGTGTTGCAGCATTCATCAATACTTCATTCTTTTTTTCTCCTAAATACCATTCCATTATTGATATACCACATTTTATTTATCTATTACTTGAAAGATATTTAAATGACTTTGTAGCTATTGTGTCTAAAACTTCTATAAACATTCATGTAAAAGTTTTGCTGTGGACATGTTTTCATTTGCCTTAGATAAATTAGAACTGCTAGGTAGCATAGTAAGTCTCCGATGAATAAATGCCAGACGATTTTTCCGAAGTGGTTTCATCATTTTACACTCCTGTCACAGAACAGGGTATTTATGTCTCTACTGATATATATTATATATTTGAGATAAAGTTCTCCCAATGTAACCCAACCTAGACTCGAATTCACGATCCTCTCCTCTGTCTCTCAAGTTCAAAGAGCCATCAGTGTGCACTACCATACCTGAATGGTTTCTATCTTTACCTGCTATTTACATATAATTTCAAATTGTACCAAGAACTGTGAGAAAAGTAAACACCTTCATCAAGGTGGTATTGGCTATATAACTGTGGCCCATTTATTACAAATTATTGAATGCTTTACCTGGAAAAACAGTTTCAATCAAAAACTTATCTATTTAAAAATTTTGAAAATCAAATGTCATCATGAGATAAAAATTAACCATAACCTTTTACAGAAAGGGAATTTTTAATTCACCCAAAGTAGTAAGGAATTAATTTAGCTTAAACATGTGCCTTTAATGATTGCAACTGTTATTCCAAACACAGAACTGTCCAGTATTCTAGGACAAAATACTGACTACCAACCAGTGAAAACAGCACATATGATCACTCTGTAAGCAATTCACTATCCTGGGTCTGAGATGACAAAAGAAAAGCACCCATGTCACACCCAAAAATTGTTAAGAAATAAAACAATATACATAAGCTTCCATTCTGCTGAGAGAAATTAGTCAAACAAGCCAATGAAATACAAAGTGAAAGTGATGGGAGAGGGGTAAAGTGTGTGAAATAGTATTAAAACATAAAGAATAACAAAAAAGATTTTAAACAAATGTTTATTAAAATACTGACATTGGAGTGCAAACCATGTTTAAATTTAAGTCTGAAGTGCTACTATATGAGGGTCTTGGTAAACTCATTCTCATCCTTCCATGTTGCAAGTTGCTCTAAGTTTACCACCAAGGGACCGATATAAGGGGCCAGACTTGTTACTTCTCAAGAAACTACCCATATAGAAGGTTTCATTCCACATAAAAGCCATTTCTTTAATACATACAGGTCCTATCTTTCCCCAAATTTTAAGTAAAGAGAAGGCAATACAGGATCATATTGAAAGCATACAAGTGTAATTTATCTGGGTTCAGGTTTTAACTTTGCCATTACTAGAATCCTGACCTGAAGGAGGTCAATTAACGGCTCTGCCCCTCCATTTTCTCACCTGAAAAACAGGGGAACAATAATACCCAATTCTTAGGATTGGTGAGTGAAGGCATGCAAAAGCACGATCATCAACAAATTCCCCACATCCAGTATGGTGACTTTACCTATGCTATTACTAATGAGTTAACTGCAGACCCACTCAAAATATGCTCATTGTGTATCTTTATTTGGCAAAGTGCTTGATAGTACTAAAAGCTACTACTATTAACAGAACCCCCCCCACACACACACACAAAGATTTTTAAAAATACCTTTTTTTTTAATCTCATGAAAATTTGTAACATGGTGACTCAATAGTAAGTAAATATAAAATTAATAGTTTTAAATAAAGTGAATGCTACTATCTTAAACAGGAGTTCTAATTAGTAGAAACAGGATAAATTATATTTCCCCATTTGTTGGTTTACCTTTGGTGTTATACTCAAAATGCCCTTCACAGTAAACTATGTAAATATTGGAAATTAGCAGACATCAGATGGGGTTCTTTAATCAAAAACCCCCTAAAAACATTTAATAACAAATGTCCACATGAAAATTACCATAAAACTTGAACAATGGAAACCAAAGAGGAAGAAAATGATTTGATCTGGTAACTTTAACATAAAAGTTTTAAAGCATCTCCAATTTAATATACCATTTTACAACAAAAACATCAAATTATTGAGTTTGAGTGTTTGGGGTAGACACAGAGAAAAATGGGGGCTTAAACTCCAATAAGGAGCAAAAGAATATAGAGAACAGAGACAAATATGCATAAAATAGGAGCTAATTAAAGATGTCTCCAAATTTATTTACTATAAAATGAAAATAGCTAGACAGTATGACAATAATGTAAAAAATAGCAATAGAATAAGTAAGGTAGTAACAATTAAAATCAAGAAAAAATAGTTAGCCCATAAATAATTAAATGCTTGAGAATAATCACCTATAACGTACATCACAAACTCTAAAGACACTCACAATTTCAGTGAAATTAAGGGCTGCTGGGGTGGCTCTGTGAGTAAAGACACTTGCTACTAAGCCTAATGACCTGAGTTCAATCCCTGGAACCCAAATAGTAGAGATTCCTGAAAGTTAATTCTGACATGTACATGTGCCATGGCTCATGTATGTGCACATACATAAATGTAAAAATCAACATGTGTTTAAAGTATAACTAAGACACTATATATACCTTGCAAACTTTGCTTCTGATCCTTTCATTTGCAAATCTTAAAATCTACAATACTGAAAATTGTTTATCTCTGCATGCTATTATATTTATTTTGTTGGTATAGTAAATTATTATATTACAGTGGGTTACCCTCTGTTTGACTTTTAGATCATGATTTTCCTATTTCTAGTATATTTATTGGTTGACTGAGTGGTTGGTTTTTTAAAAGCTGAGATGAAACTCAAAGTCTCAGATACACCAGGAAAGCACACTGTTCTTGTATGTATGTTCCCTTCAATCAGCTATAGATAAAAAGCAGAAATAAAGAAGAGACATGGGCACAGTGGCACACACGTGTAATTCCAGTGCTTAGGTGGCTAAAAGGGGCTGAAGTCGCCCTAGGCCCTACAGAGAGATTTGTCTCAAAACAAAACAAAACAAAAAAATCAAAAAAAAAAAAAAAAGAAAGAAAAAAAATATGTGATGAACATGATATTAGTATATGACTGTAGTACCAGTACTTGGGAAACTAAAGCAGGAAGAACACAAAGTGAACATTAGCCCTGGCTACACAGTTCCAGAGTAATATAAGCTTGACTAAACAGAGACAAAAAAAAACCTAAACTAAACTAGTTCTCTCTGCTTTGTACTTACATTTGAAGATATAAGCTATGGGCTTCCTGCTCCTGATGCCATCTTTTCTCACTGCAACGGATTCTTGCCTCTTATTAACTATAAGCCCAAATAAACTGTTTCTTTTGTAAGTTGCATTAGCCATGATGTTTTATCACAGCAATAGAAAAGTGATACAGAAGTTGCTACCAGAGAGTCCACTGTTGCTGGAAAGAACCTGACCAAGTGGTTTTTGGAGGAATGTGGAAAGGTTTGAAATTTTGGACTAGAAAAGCAGTTGAAGACCATAAACAGAGATAATAAGCCTTCCTAGCAAGACTGAAGAATCAGTATTGCAGAGAGCAATGCATGTCATGGAAGACCACCTCAAAAAGTGTTTCAGAGGGGAACAACATAAGCAACCAGACTTATGGCCTTTTGTGTGAAATTTTGGCAATTAATTTAACTGCTTTTTGCTCTTGTCCTAAGAACTTGCCTGAGGCAAACATTAAAACGTAATTGACTAATTTCTTTAGTGGAGGCAATTTCAAAGCCGTTGTAGAATATTGTTTTAAGGTATGGTTCATTTGTTTATGCTCTGGAACATTCATCTAACAATGTCAAGAAGTGTTGCTTTTGTTTGTTTATGATGCATTTGTTGAACTCTGTGAAGCTGTGATGCTTTGCCTGTCTAGAACACCTGACAGTCTAATAAAACGCTGAACAAACAATAGCAAAGCAAGAGAAATAATAGGCTGGGCTTGCAGGCAGAGAGTATTAACAGAAGGAGAAAGCTGGAACAAGAGAGAACAAGGAGAGGAGGACACCAGAAGCCAGCTACCCAGCCACTCAACCAGCCACTGAGTAAAAGTGTGAGTAAAAGTGAAAGTAAGATATACAGAAATAAGAACAGAAAAAAGCGCAGAGGCAAAAGGTAGCCAGGATAACTTAAGAAAAGCTAGCAAGAACAAGCCAAGCTAAGGATGGGCTTTCATAACTAAGAATAAGTCTCCATGTATTTATTTAGGAGATTAGTGATGGGCCCCCAAAAAAGCAAAAAGAGTAAAGCAATAAAAAACCAACAACAAAAAGCAACATAATAATGAATTTGTTATCTGTTTATTATTAAAAATGCTTATTTGGGTCTACAATGAAAAAGAGTACATTGGGCACAAATAAATGCAAAATGTATAGTTTGGAGAAAAAAAAAAAAAAAACAGGAGATCTAATGACACAGCCATTGAAAGAAACAGGGAAATTAACAACATTAAGAAGAAGCTTCCAGCTTAGCAAGGCAAGACAGAGTGACCAGAGCAAGAACCCACCCAACTAAGCTTCTAACTGGTGAAAGTATATAAGGCACTTCCTGCTCCTAGAAAGCAACAGAAGAAAAGCTCTGCAGTTAATAACATGGTGTCCATCCCAAGCTGGCAGTCTGATCATGCACAGACTGCTAGCTTTGGAGAAATGAACATCCAAGCGCAAATGGGTTATGGATTCTCCCAGTTTACAGATAGACAACTGCCAGACTCCAATAATAGAGGGGGCTTTGCATGATGGTGCCTCATTGTTTGAAATAAAAGGGTTAAAGGAGGATGCTGAACAGAGGATGTAGTTCAGTGGTAGAATGCTTGCCTAGTGCACACAAGGCACTGGCTTCAATTTCCAGGAAAAGGAATAGGAAAAGGAAAAGGGAAAAGGAAAAGGAAAGGAAAGGAAAGGAAAGGAAAGGAAAGGAAAGGAAAGGAAAGGAAAGGAAAGGAAAGGAAAAGGAAGGCAGGCAAGCAGACCTATAAAGACCATGGTTTGTGATAAAAGGAACAGACTAGAGTCCTAAGAACCCAACTGGCATACTCATTCTTAAGAGAAGGCAGTGGTTCTTCTGACCCCCAGTCTCCTGCTTAATGGCAGAAGTGGTAGTTTTTATTACTCAACCTATTGAGAAATCAAGATCATAAATTTTACAAAGTGATTTTTACTTTAAAAACAGAAATGAACAAAATGATAAAGTCAAGGAAAGACAAAAGGATAGAACATGAAGGCAAGACATTAAAACCTAGTGCTGCCTAACATCAATCTAACTTCAATGTGTATGTCTCAAGGGCATCACTTATAGAATATATTTACCTATTTAGGTATGCAAAATCCAGTTTCATCTAACCATCACAATATTACATTATTATTAAAATCACTTACCAGTTACCTTTAGCTGTAACCTTTCACTGTGGTTATCACTAGTATCAGACCTTGGTGAAGCAGTGGCCATGTCCCAAAATTCACCTTGACTCTTAAAAAAAAAAAAAAAAAAAAAAATGTTCACATGTCAAAGAGATTTCAATTTTCAAGATAATTAAACTGTGCATTTAAATCAATGAGAATTCACACTCACACTCATCACAAGTTCTCAATTATCTTTTTCAGTTAAAATTAAGACAGTATAGAAACATTATATAAGAGTGTGGCCATTTAACCATACCTGAGTGAACTTGAGCAACACAGGAAATAATAATACTAAGAATTCAGGATCATATGTTCACTTAAAAATGAATATACACAGGTGTAGTGAGATATTCACTTTGTCCGCACCTGTGGCACTGACCATGCCCATTGAGGGGTGGGGACAGGGGCATACATAACCTGGGGGAACTAGCTCTGAGAAAGGGAAACAGAGAATATCTAGAGTCATGCTTGGGACCAGAAACCTGCTGGTGTTCATCTGTCTCTGTTGTATGCTATTTCTCCCTGAATAAACATCTATTCAGCCTATCTGTTTTTCCTGAGCCTTACTAAACCACAATATACATGAATATGCAAATGCAATATATTTATGTATTATTGAAATCTCCTGAGTAGATAGCCCTTTTATTCTTGAATACTTCAGTGTGTATTTCCTAAGAATAAAAACAGTCTCCCAAATAATCACAGTACAACAATTTAAACTATACTTAATTAAGAACCTAAATTTTGCTAAAAAAAAAAAAAAAAAAAAAAAAATTAAAAAGCAGAGCTATCTATAGCTTTCTTCTACAGGTCAATTATCTCAAGGCTCAACTTCTATCTACCTTTAATGTACTAAATATTACAGTGGGATATTCTGAGAAAAATTGAGAAACACTTATGTCATCTTGATTTTCCCTTAATTTACTGTCTTTTCTGTGCTCTATTTAGATCCTTTCCCGACATTTAGGAACCAATATTCTGAAATCATTACACTCTCTTCACTTGCTTAGATTTACATAGATTAAGTGTTGGGATATACATAAGTGCATATGCAGACACACACACAACAAGAGTTGCTTAATCTATGATCAAGACCTCATTCAGGTCAATACTCTTACTCTACAGAAGAGGAAACAGTTTTATAAATGATATATACTTAAGAACAATCAACTATCATGTTCATATAAGAAACCAATCAGTCAGCCCTAAAAACTTAGATACAAGTAACATTGTATGGACTGAACAAATTATATTTAGAAATAGATAAGCATATACCTATACATATATGCATGAAATAACAAATTAGTGAAAAACAAGGCCATGAATCTGAAAGAGAGTAAGGAGGGACATATGAGGGGAAGGGGTTGGCAGGAGGAAGTCAAGAACTTCCAAAATTCTTTAAAATTCTAGTTTTATCTATGAATAATGAAATAAAGGGTGGCCAATCAATAATTTAAAAAAAAACTTATAAAAAGGTAATATATGGACACCAGTCAGAAGACTTACAGGATGCACAGCCCCACTCCCTGGATTCTGTTCCCCCATGACCTATTCTGTTGCCCAAGCCTTCCAACCTCATCATCCTCTCCATGACTAGCCCTTCCTCCCAACTCCAGTAGACTTTATTGGCTCAGGTACAGTCCACAGCAGTCAGAAGACATGAGTGACCTATCTGCATGCCAGCCAAGCTGACCCACTCCTCAGATTCTGATTCTCATGATCCATCACACAAGCTCACTCCCACCTTATCTTCAGCACCTGCAAAATCCACTAGTGCACACCACACGAGTGTGAAGAGCAGACTTCGGAGGATCAGGTACAAACCACACCAGTTGGAAGAACAGGTACAGGCCAAAGCAGTCAGAACAACAAAGACCTGCTGCACCAAAGGCCAAGCTAACTACCACAAGGCCAGTTCCCAACTTGGAAAGAGACTCCCTATTAGATCAGAGATCATGCTAGCCACCAGAAATCCAGACCATAAAGACCAGAAGACCAAAAAGGAAGCAGAACTCAAGATACAAATACCCACCCAACAAAGACAAACTCGGAAATCAGGACCTAGATCTATAATAATCACAAAACCAGGTATCTAAAAACCAGAGTAAGAATATAATCAACAACAGGCAGGGCAACATGGCACCACCAGAGTACAGCCATCCTATGACAGCAGGACCTGAATATTACAGCTAAAGCACAAGAAACACATTGAAACGACTTTAAGAAGATGAGGTCCTTAAAGAGGAAATGAAAACTTCCTTAAAAACATTTTTAAAAGGGCAACCAAAAAAAAGAGAAAAGGAAGAAATCAATAAATCACTTTTAAAAATGCCAATAAAACCAAGAACAAACAAACAGGCGAAGAAAACTATTCAAGAACAGAAAATCAGAATAGAAGAAACACAAATTGAGGGAATTCTAGAAATGGAAAATTCAGGAACTACAGAAGCAAGCACCACCAACAGAATTCAAGAGATGCAAATAAGAATCTCAGGCATTGAAGATACAATAGAAGAAATAAATTGATTAGCCAAAAAAAAAAAAAAAAGTTAAATCTAAAAGTTTCCTATCACAAAACATCCAGGACATCTGGGACACTATGAAAAGACCAAACCTAGGAATAACAGGAATAGAAGAAGAAGAATCCCAGCTCAAAAACCCAGGGAATATATTTAACAAAATCAAAGATGAAAATGTTGCCAGACCAGACTATTATATCCAGCAAAATTTTCAATCAGCATAGACGGAGAAAACAAGATAGTTCATGACAAAGTCAAATTCAGACAATATCGATCCACAAATCCAACCCTACAGAAGATACTAGAAGGAAACTACTCCAAGGAAGTTAAATACAGCCATGAAAACACAAGCAATAAATAAATGCACAATAGTAAAACCCAAAGAAACACACACACACACACACTACCACCACTACCAAAAAATAACAATTAACAATAACTAATCATTAATATCTCTCAATATCAATGGACTCAATTCCACAAGCTAACAGAACGGGTATGAAAGCAGGATCCATCCTTCTGCTACATACAAGAAATACACCTCAAACATCAAAAACAGACATTACCTCAAAGAAAAATGTTAGAAAAAAGATTTCCCAAGCAAATGGACCCAAGAAGCAAACTGGTATAGCTATCCTAGTATCTCACAAAATAAACGTCAAACCAAAATTAATAAAAAAAGATGGAGAAAGACATTTCATACTCATTAAATAAAAAATCCACAAAGATGATGTCTCAGTTCTGAACATCTGTGACCCAAATGTAAGGACCCACATTTGTAACAGAAACATTACTCAAGTTTAAATCACATGACTAAGCCCACACACACATTAATAGTGACAGACTCTCACCAATATACAGGTTGTCTAGACAGAAACTAAACAGAGAAACAACAGTACTAACAGATGTAATGACTCAAATGAACATAATATATATCTGTAGAACATTTCACCCAAAAACAAAAGAATATACCTTCTTCTCAGCACTTCATAAAACCTTATCCAAAATTTATCACATACTCTGCCACAAAGCAAGTCAAGACAGATACGAAAAAAACTGAAGCAACCCCATGTATCCTATCAGATCACCATGGACTAAAACTGGATTTTAACAATAGAAACTATAGAAAGTCTACAAATTCATAGAAAAAGAACAACTCTCTGCTGAATGACTTCTGGATCAAGGAAGAAATAAAGAAAAGAACTTCCTAGAATACAATAAAAATAAGTACACAGCCTATCTAAAGTTATGGACATAATGCAAGCAGTGTTAAGAGGAAAATTCATAGCACTAAGTGCCTACATAAAACAAAAACAAAACAAAACAAAAAGAACAAAACAACAATACCAGAGATATCTCACACTAGCAACTTAGCTAGTTGCTAAGCACACCTGAAAGCTCTAGAACAAAAAGAAGCATACCCATGAGGAGTAAAAAGCAGGAAATAATCAAACTCAGGGCTGAAATCAATAAAATAGAAACAAAGAGAGCAACACAAAGAATCAATGAAACAAAGAGTAGGTTCTTTGAGAAAAATCAATGTAGACACACCAAAATTCAAACTAAAAGACACAAAAAGAATATTCAAATTAACAAAATCAGTAATAAGATGTATATAGCAAACAGCAGACACTGAAGAAATCCAGAAAATGATTATGTCAACCTTAAAAAACCCATACTCCACAAAATTGGAAAATCTAAAAGAAATGGCCAAATTTCTTGATAGATATCATTTACCAAAATTAAATAAACATCAGATAAACAATTTAAATAAACCTATAAGCCTTAAGAAAATAGAAGTCATTAAAAGTCTCCTTACCAAAAAATCTCAGCACCAGACTGTTTTAGCACTGAATTCTACCACACTTTCAATGAAGAGCTAAAAGTCATACTCTTCAAATTATTCCACAAAATAGAAACAGAAGGAACATTGCCAAATTCTATGAGGCCTTAGTTACTCTGATATCCAAACCCACAAATTCTCAACAAAGTCTCTTGAATTACTGACCAATTTCCTTCATGAACATAGATGCAGAAAGAGTCAATACATATTAGAAAACAAAATCCAAGAACACATAAAAAAAATCAACTAGGCTTCATCCCAGATATGAAATATGCAGGAATGGTTCAACATATGAAATCCTGTCAATGTAATCCACCATGTAAACAAACAGATTAAAACACTACATAATCATCTCACTAGATGCTGAAAAAGCCTTTGACAAAATACAACACCCCTTTATGATAAAGGCCTTAGAAAGATCGGGGATACCAGAAACATACCTAAACATTATAAAAGCAATATATAGCAAACCAATTGCCATAATCAAATTAAATGGAAAGAAACTCAAAGCTTTGTTTAGCTTCAGGTTTCTCACTTTTCACTACAAAATGGAACAGTAAGAACATCAAAAGGGTGCATGCCTTTCATCCCTGCAATGGGAAGGCAGAGGCAGGCAAATCTCTGAGTTCAAGACCAGCCTTGTCTATAGACTGAGTTCCAGGACAGCCAAGACTGTTATACAGAAAAACCCTGTCTGGAAAAAACCAACCAACCAAACAAACAAACAAAAATTAAGAAAAAAAGAAAGGAAAGAAGGAAGTGAGGAGGGAGGGAGGGAAGGAGAGAGGGAGGGAGGGAGGAAGGAAGGAAGGAAGGAAGGAAGGAAGGAAGGGGAAAAAAAGGAAATTCACACTAGATACACAGCAGCAATAAAACTTCTTCAGAGTATCAAAAGATTTACATTAAAAGTAACCCAAGAAGAATGAGCTCACAATAAAAAGGAGAGTAACAGAACACCCTTAATGGCAGCAAGGATGCTTAGAAAGCAGACTAAACCCTTTCAACAAGCTGAGCTGATCTACAATTAATTATTTAATAGGGGCTGGAAAGATGGCTCAGTGGTTGCAGATGACCCAGGTTCTATTCCCAGCACCCACACAGTGACTTACAACCATCTGAAACTCCTGTTTAAGGAAATCTAATGTCTTCTTCTGGCCTCCAATAGGTACCAGGCACACATGTGGTGTACCAACACACATTCAGGAAAACACTCACCTGAATAAAACACAAATAAAAAGTTTGAAATAAAATAATATAACCACTAAAAGTCCCTTTGGGGAACAGAGATGGCATGAGAAAATGCTTAGATAAACCCAAAAAGGTATTATCAATAGCAAACTTTCACTTCAAGAAATGAAAAGGAAATTATCAGAAGGATGATCTCAGGTATAAAAAGAAAAAGATGAATGAAGAAGCTAAACAAACAAGTAAATCCATAAATATGTATAATATATTAACATTTTATTATAATTTTAATTATAATTTAAATGTAGAGACTTGAGCAGATATAAAATTGCCACCCAGCAGAGGTACTATAATATGGCTGAACATTATAAAGATTTCTTGGCAGATTTTCAAGGCTGGTCATAAGGAAACAGGAGGATAGCTTCCAAATTATAAAGGAAAATACAGAATAAAAAAATAACTCTCAATCAAAAAGGTTAAAAATCACAAATTAAGAATTTAAATATAAAAACAGAATAAATACATAGAAGCAGATAAGAAATATAAAATACAGACAAATAAGAAGGTTGGGAATCCAGAAAGAAAGAAAACATCACTATTAAAGAAAATGATACAAGGTTCTGTTCAGTTAGAAGACATAAAACCAAACTGCCATGCTTTAAAAACAAGCAAACTCATATAAACTCAAATAAACCAAAGGTAATCCAACTTTTTGATACATGCCTTGCTAATATGCTTCAAACTAATCCACTGAAGTAACAGAAAGGATGTCTTAGCCCCTTGGCACAGTGATGAAGACAGCAGGTATAGGCCATCTCCACTTGATTGGGAGGTTTAAGAATCCAATATTAGCCAGTGTCATCTTCACAAACTTACACTTTGCACTGCTTTCTAGGGAATGTGATTTGTGATGTAATAGAAACCTCCATTAAAGAATCCTTTGGAGCAACGGCAGCCCACAGACTGGGAAAAGATTTTCACCAATCCTGTATCCGACAAAGGGCTGATCTCCAAAATATACAAAGAACTCAAGAAACTAATCAACAAAACACCAAATAACCCTATTAAAAAATGGGGTACAGAACCGAAGAAAGAATTCTCAATAGAGGAAATCAAAAAGGCTGAAAGACACTTAAGAAAGTGCTCAACATCCTTAGCTACCAGGGAAATGTAAATCAAAACAACTTTGAGATACCATCTTACTCCTGCCAGAATGGCTAAAATTAGAAACACCAATGACAACTCATGCTGGAGAGGATGTGGAGAAAGGGGAACACTCCACCACTGCTGATGGGAGTACAAACTCATACAGCCATTTTGGAGATCAGTATGGTGGTTCCTCAGGAAAATGGGAATTAGTTTGCCACAGGACCCGGCAATCCCCCTCTTAGGCATATACCCAAAGGATTCACATCCATGCAACAAAGACATCTGTTCAACTATGTTCATAGCAGCACTATTTGTAATAGCAAGAACCTGGAAGCAACAAAGATGCCCCAATTGAGGAATGGATAAAGAAGATGTGGCACAACTATACAATGGAATACTACTCATCAGAAAAAAATGATGGAATCTTGAAATTCGCAGGCAAGTGGATGGCACTTGAAGAAACCATCCTGAAAGAGGTAACCCAGTCACAAAAAGAGAAACATGGTATGTACTTGCTCATATATGGATTTTAGACCTAGATCAAAGGATCACCAGCCTATAATTCACACCACCAGAGGAACTAGGATACAAGGTGTATTCTAAGAGATTCATATAAAGTCCCTCACAGAAGCGGGAAGGGACAAGTCCCCCAAAGCACAGAGGAAGTGGGGGGGGGCAGTGAATGGAAAGAGAAGTAGGAGAAAGAGAGGGAGAGGAGAGGAAAACACATGTGACTAGGAAGATTGAGTCCGGTTAGGAATAGAAGACAGGAGAGAGAGAGAGAGAGAGAGAGAGAGAGAGAACATAAATGAAGGAGCCAATATTGGTTTGAAGAGAAAACAACCTAAAGAAAGGTCTAGAGACCTACAATACTGTCGCCAACTAACAATTTGAGCAACAGTGGAAAGGCTACCATAAATGCCCTTCCTGGAGAGTGAGATCAACAACTAACTTATCCATGGAGCCCTCATCTAATACCTGTTGGAAACAGAAGCAAACACCCATACCTAAACACTGAGTTGAACTAGAATCCAGATGCAGATGGAGAGGACAAGACCAGGTTGCAGAAACACATAGACAGCTGACCTGAACAAGGAGGAGATAACGGCCCCCAGACTGATAGCTGGAAATCCAACATGGGACTGACTCAGGCCCCCCTGAATATGGGTCTCGGCCAGAAGGACTGAGCAGTCTAAGGGACCTCAGACAGTGGAACCAGGATGTATTCCTGGTGCACAAATGACCCATGGAGGGATACTGCCTTAACCTAGAGACAGGAGAAAAGTCCTAGTCCCTACTTCAAATGACCTGACAGATCTACATGACCCCACCTGGATGGCATTGCCCTACATGTGGAATTGGGGTGGGAGGATGGGAGGGGAGGGTGGTCACGGTGCATGTGAGGGGGCAAAGAGGGTAAAAGGGAAAGAGGGAACTGGGATCGACATGTAAAATAATAAACTAAAAAAAAAAAAAAAGAATCCTTTGGAGCACTAAATATCAATCAATTAACCACACAAGCCCAGCAACTTAGAGAAGTCAGAAGGCTTTGATTACTTCAACTTTTTCTTTTGTTAGACAGGGTTACATTGGCCAGCCCTGGCTGTCCTGGCCTCAAACTCAAGAGTTCTACCTGCCTCTGCCTTCTGAGTGCTGGGATTGAATACATTAAATTTAAAGACCAGGATTCTATCCTCACTGCCCTTAGCATCAATGAAGAGTTTTTAAGAAAGAGATTAAGTTGATATTGTTTATCATATACAGGACAAAGACAGGAGCAAGTAATTTTTCTTTTGGCCAATACTGAATTCAGGATAATGATTAAACAGATACAGAATGGGCAGTCTATCTTGCAAAACATAACATAAAAGAGGCAATGATCTCAAAACTTAGAAGGCAAATATAATTGTCACAGAAACAACTGATAGAGAGACTGCTATGACTGAGACTGTAAATACTAAGATACTGGGGTTAATTTCAGGAAAAGCACTTGGCAGGTATCTCCTGTAGAAAGAGGGATTATGTTTTAAGTGTGGACCACTAAAGTGCCTATGGCATATGGCACAATCAATTGTGAAACTGTAAAAACAGTGACCCATGGGATGATTACAGGAATGGTAACATTTCAGAGTTTCGTTTATAGCGTAACAAGAGTTCTCACCACACAGTTGTTCTTGATGCAAATAGGATGGCAGATACTCACTATTACCAAAAACCAATCTGAAACAATTGCTCCTGATAGTCAATAGGAGAAAGCAAAGCAAAAGCAAGCTTTATTAGAACATATTGAAGGAAATTAAGAACATACGAGGAAATAAGAGAAATTCCCAAGAGTGGAAAGATCCTAAGAAAAACGCCTTGAACTTCTTTGTCTAGTGATTTTATAGAACTGTATCAAAAACTGGCTAAAGGCTGAGATAATCACTATGAGACTGGCTAGTCCTCTAGGCTATCATGGGCTGAGCCATTGGAGGGCTCACATGCTCTATGCATCTCCCTTGTCCCAACCAAAAAGATGGCTGTGTTCTGTTCGCATGTTCACCATTTATGTATAGTTGAACCCCCCCAAATTCTGCTTTGTCCATCTCTGACTCCAGCTTTTTAAGTTGTTGACCTTGACTGTCTGATAGCTATTAATTATTAATTACTGGCTAGAGTTGTTACCTTCAGTCTTGTAGGTCTCTCTGTGCTGTTAATTATACTAAGCTCTCTTTGTTCCTCAGAGCCACCAGAAAGTAGCTAAAATAGTTCTTATTAACTCTTGATTTACAAAATGGCTTGGGTCTCTTTTCTAGAATAGATAGAAGTTTTCTTAGACACTATTTTTATTCCATTATAACTGGCTGTACTAGAAGCAAGAAAATGTAAAACATCAATAGTGGCTAACATACATTCTCTGTATGTTAGGTAGGAATGAGTTTCACAGAAGACAGACAGCCAGACTACCAACACTGGCCTGTTTTTCTCTTATGTCTCCTAGGCTATTTCATACTTCATTTCTCAGCTCTTGTTTCTGCTTCAACTGTTTTAACACTAAACCTCTTTCTTTATAACCACAGCTCTATTTTTCATTGCAACACAAATGAAGTACTTCCAGTTTTCACAATGGGCCATTTTCCCTTACTATCTACCAAGATCCAGAACATGAATCAGTGATAGACACCTCTTCCAAAAAACTCAAATACAAAACTTCAGATTACTCTTAAATAAATTAACTCCACTCCTGCTGACACCTCCCAATTCAGCTCAACAACTTTTATATGTGAAAGACAACATCTGATGACTAAGTGGAGAGTGAGAAGTAGAAGAGCAATTATAGAAAGCAGAAGAAACTGAAATATCAGTTAGGTGACCCATTAGACTGATGGTGTCCAAATAGACAAAGTAAAGGAATACAGAAATCAAAATAAACAAAAAACAGGCAATGAGTCAGTCATCTGAGACTGGGGTCTTGGCCACTTTTGTGAGGAGTCAGACCAGGATGCATGAAGGAGAGTGAGGAAAAATACTCACTACTCTCCAACTTCTAAGTCTCCGAAACCTGATGTGGTGGTTCGAATGAGAGAGATGTCCCCACAAGTCTCAGGCACTTAAACACTTGGTCCCCTGTTAATGGACTGTTTGGGGAGAGTCAATGGGTGTGACCTTGCTGGAAGAAATATAAAATATGGTTTCAAAAGACTAGTGTCATTTCAATTTCGATGCTGTCTGTTTGTGGACCTCAATGTGAGGATTCAGCTGTTGCTCCAGCAGCCTATCTCCACACTGCCATCATATCTGTTATCTCTCTTGAACCCTAAGCCCCAAACAAATCCTTTCTTCTGCTGTTTTATCGTGGCACTAGAAACACAACTAAGATACATTTATAGCAGCTAAAAGCTGAATGGCCTCTCCAAAAAAGAACATCTGGGTTAGCCAAGTGTTATCTCTCTATCTGATCTTACTGCTCAAACACTGCACACACAGCTTAACTTCTCTGGAAGAATCAACTAAGAGAATGAGAAACAGCAGGCCCTCCATTCATTTGTAGAATGAATGAAGACAACAAGAGGATCCTGAAAGAAAGTAAGATCAAGATTCCAGATCTATAACTCAGTCAAAAAAAAAGCTGAAGGGCACCCATCTGAAGCTCTGCACAGGCATATGCTGCTCTCTAGGCTGATGGCAAAGAGAAAACCTTGCTAAACAGATGTCAACACCTGTGGGTTTTCCTAATCTCTCTCTCTGTCTCCCTCTCTCCCCCGCCCCTTTCAGAACAAATCTCTAATCACAAGTCAAAACTCATCATGTATTAGTGGTGTGAAGAACCAAAAGATGGGGAGGAGTTAATGAACAAAACCAGAAATTTTATCTGTTCTAATTCTTAGTAAATAAATATTCTAAAGGACTCAAAGGAATTATAAAATGACAATACAATAAAGAAAGTCTCATGTAATTTCAAATAATGTAGTTTCTTGTTCTCTGGCCATAAGATCAACTAAAATTCATTATCAAAAGGTAATTTCTATTCCAGTAACAAGGAGAATTTGTTTTCTTATGTCTTCACTGAACATCCATAGAGTGAATTTCTTTTTATACCAGTTATCTGAATGTGCTGTTCATGCTTTATCTGTGCCTACACATATACTAGTAGGAATGTTTGACTATGGAATACATTATGAATGTATTTAAACTTTAATTCTACTTGTGTCAGAGTTTTTGCCATTTGTTATACATAATCATGTTATCATATTTATATACAGTCATATGTGTAAGTCATCTTTTATCCCATTTTTATTTTGCTAGGGATCAAATCCTGGAGCCTTCTGTTACTCACCTGAATCCTCTACTCGATAGCTGCTATTGTATTTACAGCGCTATTTTTGTGTTAAGCTTGGGAATGTCCTTTTCTTTTCTGCCCCTAAAATTATACCTACGTATTCTTTTCTATGTCTTTTTTAAATGTTCATGGGAGCGTATATTTGGCTACTAATAAAACTTCTGAGATAAAAAAAAAAGGTAATTTCTAATGCAAACAGAATTAAAAGCCACTTCTAAAAATTTTTTAAGAACTATTCATTTAATAAACCATTGGAACAATTTTCAAATGAAAAAGAATTAAATACCACGAAAAATATTACATCTAAAAGTTTGTGGAATCCATGCAACAAAGACATCTGTTCAACTATGTTCATAACAGCATTATTTGTAATAGCAAGAACCTGAAAACAACCTAGATGCCCCTCAATTGAAGAATGGATAAAGAAGATGTGGCACAACTATACAATGGAATACTACTCTGCGGAAAAAACAATGGAATCTTGAAATTCGCAGGCAAGTGGATGGCACTTGAAGAAACCATCCTGAATGAGGTGACCCAGTCACAAAAAAGAGGAACATGTATGTACTCACTCATATAGGGATTTTAGACATAGAGCAAAGGATCACCAGACTATAATTCACACTGCCAGAGAAACTAGGATACAAGAAGGATTCACAGAGATTCATACAAGGTCCCTCACAGAAGGGAAAAGGAACAAGATCTCCTGAGCATATTGGAAGAGGGGGTGCGTGAGTGGAGAGGGGACTTGGAGAAAGAAAAGGGGAGGAGGGGAAAGCATGTGGGACTAGGAAGATTGAGTCAGGGGAAGAATAGATAAGAGAAAAGAAGAGAGAGAGACAGATACCACAAAAGAGGGAGCCATTATAGGTTTTGAGAGAAAACTGACTCTAGAGAAATGTCCAGAGACCTACAAGACTGACTCCAACTAACAATTTGAACAACAGTGGAAAGGCTACCATAAATGTTCTTCCCTGATAATGAAATGAATGACTAACTTATCCAACATCATAAAGCCCTTATCTAGTAGCTGATAGAAACAGAAGCAGACACCCACAACTAAACACTGAGCCAAACTGGAATGCAAATGCAGAGAGGGAGGACAAAACCAGGCTGGAGAAACCCACAGAGCCTTCTGACCTGAACAAGGAGGAGCTAATGGGCCCCCAGACTGATAGCTGGGAATCTAGCATTGAACCAACTCAGACCCCCTGAACATGGGTCTCAGTTAGAAGGCCTAGGCAGTTTAAGGGACCTCTAACAGTAGAACCAGGATGTATCCCTGGTACATAAAAGCAGTTTGGAAGCACATTCCCCATGGAGGGATACTCCCTTAACCTAGAGGCAGGAGGGAGGACCTAGTCCCTACTTCAAATGACTTCACAGATTTAGATGACCCCTCCAGGAACACATCACCCTACATGTGGAGTGTATGGGGGGGGATGGGATGGGAGGGTGGTCGGGGGCCATGGGACGGTGGAAGAGGAGGGAGGAATGGAGCGGGAACTGAGATGAATATGTAAAATAAGAAAAATTTTAAAAATTTTAAAAAGTTTGTGGAATACCAAAAAGTTAAGTTATTCTTACAAGATATATATATATATATATATATATATATATATATATATATATATATCCTAAGAAAACAGAAGTCATGAGTTAATTAGGCATAATATACCTGAAGAAAACAGTAAGGACATGATAATGAATTAGAAAAAAATAGTGATCAAAAGGATCTTTAAATAAAGACAAAGTGCCCCCCCCCTTTTTGGTTTTTCAAGACAGTATTAACAGCCCTGGCTGTCCTGGAACTGGATTTGTAGAACAGGCAAGCCTCAAATTCACAGAGATTTACCTGCCTCTGCCTCTCAAGTGCTGGGATTAAAAGCATGTACCACCATGCCCAGCTCTAAAACCTATTTCTTAGGGGAAAAAAAAAAAAAATCCTGCTGCTTAGCTATTTCCTCTGAATTGAATTATTGCCTACTGGAAGGAAGTAGGAGGTTCATAAGACTCCAGAAGGTAAGAAAAGGTAGGCTTAGAAAACAAGACTCAAAACTGAGACATTTTTAAGATTCACAAGACCCCTCCCCAAGATTATACAATCAGTATAATCCCATGCTAGGGTGACACAATGTTCTTCAACCATGCTCTTGAAAATAACCTCATTTAACTAACCGGTTCACCAAGCTAGACTTAGATGCGATTGTTCCTTTGGCCTATTGTCAATGCTCTATCTGGAAAGAACGGATGTTTATCCACATCTCTCAGGGAAACGAACAGAACACTAGTAAATAAATGGCTAGCAAGATCGATGAAGAAACAGACAGCCCTACCTGAAAAAGAACAATGCGTGTAAGAGCATGCCCATGTGACAGATGTAATAATATGCAACTGCTGGGCAGAAGAGCTTTTTAAACAAGACAGATGAGTCTTACTAACCAAAAGACAGAATTTTGATTATATGCAAGCTGAGAACTTCTATTTATCACAAAACATAAAGAAAATTACAGTAACTAATTTTTCAGGGCTGGGGAGATGGTTCAGCAGATAGTCTTCTCAAGCCTCATGACTTGAGTTTAATGTCTGAGATCTACATGATAGAAAGCAAAGATCAATTCCTGCAAGTTGTCCTCTGACCTACACACAGGGCTAGACACATATCCTGGTGTGTATATACACACACATGAAAAATGTAATAAAAAGTCTTCGCTAGGAGTATAAAGAAAATCAAAAGATGAGTTATGAGCTGGGAAATGCTATAAAACAAAAATCTAAAGATTAGTATCTAAACTATGTAAGGATTCTTACAAGTTCTGGGAAGATACATAAGTCAGTAAAGCACTTGTCTTGCAAGAACAAGGACCTGAACCCCAGCCCTAGAACCTAAGTTAAAAAAAAAAAAAAGGTCAAATATGGAGGCACAGCCTAGTCTAATTACATGGTGAGTTCCAAGCAAGTGAGAGGCCTATCTCAAAACAGAGATAAATGGTGGGTAGGGGTTAGATGAGAAGGCAGCACCTAAGGACAACAGCTTAAGTTGTACTCTGGTTTCCATTCATGCACACATACCATGTACAAGCATGCTAACACATATATGCATGTACAAATAAGACAAAAACACTGTCTACAAGTAATAAGAAAAAGATAATTCAGCAAGCAAATTGGCAAACTCTTGACTGGAATTTCACAGACAAGGAAACTTATAAAATGGACAAAAAAAATGAAGAAATACAGGAAGTCATTATTTAAAAAACAAAATACAACTTCAGAACACAGGATGCCATTTTAAAGTTTTTAGAATAGTAAAAACTAGAAGAGTTGGCATGAAATATTGGCAAGAAACACAGAATGGGGACATATCTAATAGATGTCACATAGGTATAAAATCCTGGTAATATCCTGCTGAAAAATAACTTGGTATCGTGCTCTTTTATGGGCAATTCTCAATTTTTGAATAAAAATGCTTTTATACTTGCATTTTAAGTAGAACCATTCCACATAATAAAAAAACAACAAAACTAAATCTATTCAAACTGGCCAAAAAAAAAAAAAAAAAAAAAAAAAAGGGTACATAATTGGGCTAGTGGCTAGTTCATATAATAGAGCACTATACAGTAGTGAAAGGGAATGAACTAAGAAACGTTAACAGTGAGCTGGGGAGAGACAAGACTTCCATGTGGTTAACATCTTCCTCTCATCCCTACACCAGTACTTTGTCACAAGAAATTCTCCCAATCCTAACGGCAAAGAAAGAAAATGGATTTTTATTTGTTTGTTTGGCAGTTACTGTGGCCTCATATTTTGCTCCTAATTTCCTTTGAAAATACCATGATTCCATGGCTGAAAAAGAAAACCAAAAATGTAAGTAATTGTGGATGATGGACTTCAAAATCCTGTAGAGCAAACATAAAACTAAATGAAGCACATTTGAAGGTTACTAAGGTCCAAAGAAGCCACCAAATGGCAAGCTGTCACTTGACTCTTTGCAATTAATTTTTGGATATTAGTCTGAATTTACAGCATTTACATAATGTAATGCTTCTATATGGCCTTTTATCTTCCAATATTTGCTTGAAATATATAAATATTTGTAAATTTGATGTTCCTCTAAAATATAATCCTCTTTGGGCAAGCTTTAAAAAGCACAGTGAATGAATACTGTGATGGTTTGAATGAGAATGACCCCCACAGGCTCATGTGTTTGAACGTTTGGTCTCCAGTTGGTGGAACTGCTTAGGAAGGATTGGAGGCCTTGTTGGAGGAGGTGTGTTACTAAAGGCAGGCTTTGAGGTTTCAAAAGACTCACACCATTCCACTCTCTCTCTCCTGCTTGTAGGTCAGAATATGAGCTCTCAGCTGTCACTCAGCTACCACTATGCCTTTGCTCTGCCAACACATACACTACCCCTCCTGAACCATAACCCCAAACACTTTCTTTTACATGATACCCTGGTCATAATGCTTCATCACAGCAATAGAAAAATGACCAAGACAGATAAATTAAATTTTTTTTCTGTATAGAAAAAAGGTCAAAGCCAGGCACAGTGGCACATACCTCTCTCTAATCTCAGCGCAGGAGAAGAGGAAGCAGTGACAGTCTGAGTTCAAATCCGAGGCCAGCCAGAACCACAAAGCCAGACCTTGTTTGGAGGGGGTGGGGAGTGACAAAAGCCAACTCAAGATAGTAACTTCATCAGAGCTGGAAAAAGAAAGGAATGTGGAGTATGGGAATCAGTCACAGTAAGCTCCTTAACCCTTTTAGTAGTAATCTAGTTTTAACTTTGAAATGGTTGTATGTTGTTCCTTTTTTTTGCATGTGTGTGTGGATGGTATGCATAAGCATGTGTATGTAATGTACATTCATATTTGAGGTGGAGATTGATATATGTAATATATATACATCAGCCTGAAGTTGACTTCAAAAATCTTCCTCAATTTCCTCAATTGCACTCCTTTTATTTTCTGGCAGTTTTCTCACTGGAACACAAGCTGACCTATTCTTAGTAATCTAACTACCCAGTTTGTCCTCAATGATCCCATCTACCTCCCTAATGTTAGCATTATAGGTAGCTGCCAAGTCTGCCCAGCTTTTACATCCAGTTCTGGGGATCCATTGGGGTCCTCATGCTTAGACAGCAAATTATTTACTGAGCTATTACCACAGCCCCAGTATTTTAAACAATGAAGCCGATAAAGTAGACAGAGGAGATGGTAAATCACTAATCCATCAAGTGTGCTTTCCATAGTCTATGATGGAAACAAAGGGAAAGATATAGCTTTCACCCACTTAATCATTCTTCCAATAAAGATAATACTTTCTCTGGGCATTAAATAATATAGAGGCTATAAAGTACCTTTTATTTAGAAGTGAACTTAAAAATAAGCAACAACAATTAAAAAAAATCAAAGGACATCATTATTGTATTAGACAGATCTTTGCTGAGACTAAAGACAAGCAAGCATCAGATTAGTTCTCTAAGAAGAAATTTGTAAGTTTAAACACTACACAGATGGGGACTTGTCTGTACTAATTAACTTTCTGTACGGTTTCACTGTACTGATTAATTTGTCTATTTATTCTTTGTTTTAGATAAACCCTCTATACATTCCAATCTTTAAACTCAAGACTGGAAAACATGATTAAATGATTCGAAACTTGAACTTCAGGAAGTGTTTAAAGTGCACAGCTTCACTTTGCAAAATGTTTTATTTCTTTTGAGACAGGGTCCCTCAAATGTAGTCCTGGCTGTCCTAGAACTTGTTATGTAGACCAGACTATACTCAGTCTTAGAGAGATCCACCTACTCTACCTTTCAAGTACTAGAGCTAAAGATATATACCCTGCAAAAGTTTTATTTTTATAAAAATGTATTAATTGATTTGTAGGTATAAATATTAACAATCAACATATACTTATGTTTGACCATTAGCTACATAATTTTCACTTAAAACAAAAGGGGTCAAACACTTACTGTGTATCAGGAATTGTGACAGACAGTGAGGATACAAAGAAGAGTAAGACACGATTTCTTCTGTCAAGGAGCTCATAGTCTGGTGAGGAGATAACCCTGCAAACAAACAGTTTTCAGTGTGACACAGAATGACAAGCTCTTCCTGCAGAGCACATAAAGAAAGCAGATAACCTTTAGTCAAAGAGCAGAGGCATCACAGAGGAGATAACTTGCACATGTAACTTCAACAGTAACATTTATTTATTTGTTTGTTTGTTTGTCTAGTTAGTTAGTATTTAAGAAGACTTGTGCCAGATATAGTTGGTTAGTATTAAAGAAGACTTGTGCCAGACATAGTGGCACACACCATTAATCCCAGGACTCAGGAGGCAGAGGCAAGCAGATCTCTATGATTGTGATTCTACCATGTTTAAAAAAAAAAAAAAGTGTACGAGTGTTTTGCCTGTGTGGTGGCTTAATTAGGAGTGGTTAGGAGTGGCCCCCATAGACTTGTATTTGAAAACTTGGCCCACAGGGAGAGACATTAAAAAAAGGTGTGGCCTTACTGGAGGAAGTGTATCACTGTGGAGGCAGACTTGGAGGTCTTACTTGCTCAAGCTAGGCCTAGTGTGATAGTCTTCTTCTGATGCCCACTAATCAAAATAGAGAACTCTCAGCTCCTCCAGCACTGTGTCTGCTTGCAGGCTGCCATGCTTTCCACAATAATGACAATGGACTAAAACTATGAAACTGTAAGCCACCCACAATGAAAAGTTACCATGGTGCCAGTGTCTCTTCACAGAACAGAAACCCTAAGACGGCCTGAATGCAAATCTGTGCACCACACACAATCCCAGTGCTCATGGACTTTAGAAGAGGGTCCTCTGAAATTGGAGTTACAAAAAACTATGAACTACCATGTAGGTTCTAGGAATAAAACCTGGGTCCTCTAGAAGAGGACCCATTATAAGCTGAGCCATCTCACCAGCCTCACAATTATTTAAAAATATTTTTACATATGTGTATATGCCACATGTATGCAGATGCTTGCAAAAGCCAGAAGTGCTTCAGATCCCTGGAAATGGAATTACAAGTGGTTGTAAGCTGCCCAATGGGGATATTAGGAATCGAACCTGAATCCTCTACAAAAGCAGTAAGCACTACTGCCACTTAGCCATCTCTCCGGCCCTTTAAGTACAATTCTTCAAGACAAAATTACAGAGAGCTGACAGTATGGCTGAGCAGTGGAACAAGGGGAAAAAGAAGCAACGGGGGGGGGGGGGGAAATCCTAATTATATTGTGCACAAAACTGTAGATTTATACTAAGGGGCTTCAATAATGAATGATAATTTGACAACTATGAAGCTAGATTCAAAGGAGTAAGTTTAACTAAACAAGCACACAGGCAACATAAAAAAAAAAGTCCTGGGGTAAAGGAGGACTATGTCATGGCTGAGGGTTAATAATAAAAAATGTAACTAAGTCCAAAACTAAGATATTCTGCTTCAGTGTGGGTAGACAATGGTGTCATAGCAGCAGAGGGGGAAGGGGAGCAAATGTGGAACACATTACATCTACAAGGTTTTCAAGAGACAGTTTTGCAGTTGAACAATGAGGATTTCATTTCCAGTCCTGCCTCTTGAGCTGTGTTCTAAGCTATCTGTATTGGCAGAACAAAAAGAGCAGAGCCATTACCTCATGACACAGAACACATAGACCTTAGCACTTGGATTTCGTGGTACAAAACAACTACCTCTCAAGAGGCGGCTGCTACTCTACTTTTGAGAAATTAGACAGTATTCATTGGGAGTATGATGTTCGATGTTCAAAGTAAATCCGTGAACATCCCCATATCAGAGATAGCTAGGCTTAGGTCAATGTAGAAGACATATTTGAAGTAAGTTCATCATAGGTATTAAACATAGAAGATAACAGGCTTGTTCATGGAGGAGATATTCTGGAACAATTTCCTAGAGGACTAAGAAAAGGTGCTGATAAAACACAGAATACGAAGTTTATCATAAACCCACAGGAACAACAATCTGCATGTTGGTATGTCTACTTCCTAGTGTACTTGATACCCAGCATATAAGGACAGAGAAAGACTGTAGGGTCAATTCAGGGTCAGCAACTCAGAGAGTAAGTGAGCAAGAGAAATAGCAAAGTCTGACCAAACTTTTCAACAAAGTGGATATTCGGCCAAATAAGACTGGGTTAAAATCAATGTGTAGAGGAGAAGGCATGTACATCTAAGCCGATTTTGTCCAGTCCAACTCTTTGAAAATAACCACAAGGGTTTTTTAATCAACTGCAGAGAACATGGGGGAATCCTAACTATAGGCAATACACTATATTTCTAGTACTCTGAAATTAGAGACCTATCAAAGCTTCATTTAGAAACTGGGGGAAGGAAGCTAGGTGTGGTGCACACCTTTAATCCCAACACTCATGAGATAGAGGCAGATGGATCTTTGCCAGTTCAAGGCCAGCCTGAACAACATAATAAGTTCTAGGACAGCCAGAGCTATACAGTGAAGCCCTGTCTCAAAAACAACAGCAAAAAGAAGGGGGAGGGGGAGGGAATGGGAAAGGGGTTGTTTGTTGTTTCAGAGAATGGGTCTCATTAGGTCACTAGGTAGCCCAGGCTGGCCTCAGATCCTGAGTGCTCAAATTATAGCATGCACTGCCAGCTCTAGAAGATGTATCTAACTGCCTACTTCTTTCAGGGTACCACTGTAAAGTCAAAGCAATAAAATAAAAGAATAAACAACACTCCCCTAGCAAAAAAAATAAAAATAAAATAAAATAAAATAACCTGAACTGTCCGTATATTCTACATATACTCAGCACAGTATTAAGGCTTTGAAGGCCGGTGAAATACTGTCACAGCTCCTTAGGCCTGGATCAATCAATAAATATATGCATTGATTGTCTAATCTGTAAAGAACAGCACAGATAGAAAATAGCAGAAGACAGAGTCCAGATTCAACAACAGAAAGTCTAGTTTTGGAGACAATATTGGAAGAAGAAAGGAAACAACCCAGTAACAAGATAGGGCAGAGAGCATCAAGTGCTTGAGAAGCTTGGCTGAAAAACAGGGAACTAAAAAGCTACAAATCCTGAATTGAGGCAGTTATTGTATCAACAGCACAAAATTTGAAACTCAGCGGATGTAAAAATAATAAAAGTGGATGAATCTATCAGCTTCCCTAATACCCAATTTAGCAACTCTAAAGCACATAAATAATTATTTTATAAAAATGTAAACTATAGTACATGAGAATTAAAATAAAACAAGAGTGTTACTTCTACATAAAAGATAAATTATAAAAAGATACTTTTGGTATTTTAATAAATTTATAATACATGACAATGACAGGAAGGTAGCCTTGCTTGTCCAGGACCATCCACATTCTAGTTTTCCATCCTTGGGAACTCCTCGATTCTGTGGAAAGTGGGGCATTCAAAAGTCTCAGTGACCAAGGTAATGCTACACCTGCATTAGCTTTTTTTATGAATTTCAAGTAACAGAGTCCTGCGACAAAGCAATTTCCTATTTCTCTGTTACTTTTTTTCCCCTGGAACTAGCTCAGTAGGCCAGGCTGGCCTCGAACTCACAGAGATCCGCCTGCCTCTGCCTTTGCTTCCCGAGTGCCGGGACTAAAAGCGTGAGCCACCAATGCCCAGCCTGTTTCTCTGTTTCTTGAAACTATAGAAAGAAACCCAGATCAGTTACTTGCAGAACAAAGCAGGGTTCACGATAACACCATGGGAAATGCATATGAGAGACACAGGGGAAAAAAGAAACACCCAAATATTCTCTAAGCTCTCAGAAACATTTTTAACAAACTCTAGATCATCACTTCTTTGACTCCGAGATCCAGATTCCTGCATAAACTTCATACCACTCAATCCATCTGTTCTTCCCATTCCAGGCCTTCATTCTTTTGCATGGCCCTTGACAAGGTAAGGCCTTCATAGTCACACTGGTTCCTCGCCATCTTGCAGTGTGCCAGTCTTCAACCTTTCCATTAGCACAAATGACTCTCACCCTGATCTGATGGGCCCTACCACTCTGCCCACTTTTCTTCTCAGGCATGCCCCTCTTGGTCTTCTTTTTCCATCAAGCCTTTCCAGAAGCCTTCTAGGTGTTTTTTGTATAATAGCATTGTCTTTTTGTTGTTGCTGTTGTTGTTTGTTTTTTTGGTCTCTTTTTTTCTCTTTCCCTCAAAACCATCATGAAAATCACCTTACATCTCCCTCCCATATGCCCCAATTGAGTTAGAAGGGTCACTTGAGCCCAGAAAGGCATTCAAATGCAGCCTTGGCAAAATGAGACACTACATCAAGGGGAAGAATTGAATTATCATCATAATATCTTATAAAGTATACAAATTAATGCAAAAAAATCTCCTCCAAGAGTCATCAGCATAGAAAGCACTATTTTACAATAAAATAAATTTTAAATCCCCATTAATATCTAACACATAATACTTAAATCACTCTATGTTTTAGTTTCTACTTAAATAATAAATGCATAACAGAACAAGGATTTTTTTAAGTTCGCAATTATTTCACTGAAACTACTTATCTCATAAAATAAGAAATATTAGTAAACTACTCATAAACTCTAACTCATAATTGTTTCATTTTATACTATTATTTTCATCAATCACACTTTTTATTTTTAACTCCACAGCCCATTTACAAGAATTGTCAAATACACATCTGGTATAATCCTTGGCTAACATCAAGACATCAAATATGTAATTTAGTTCATGTTTGGAAAGCTTTGAAAATAATATTCTAAAACACCACAAGATGGTGATATTGCACCATAAAAATGGTGCCTAAAAAAGTTACATTTATTTTTTTGTTATCAATTTCTCCAAAAGAAAATAGCTTAACTCTTTTCTAAGAAAGGACATAAAAAGTGTGCATGCCTTTTTTTTTTTTAAACAAAAACATTAGTCAGAAAGGAAAACATTCTCAAATCTAGCAGCAACCCTTCCAGCCTTTAGCCCAAAGGAGTTAAAAACCCTAGACTAATAAAAACCCAAGACTGTACCCTCACGACCATCATTAAAAATTTCAATTCAGTATTCTATGCCTAACAATTTCTTCTATACTTAATTTAAGAAGTGATTCATATTTGGGGGGGGGAATCTTTTCTTTCTTCCTTTTTTTCCCCCTCTTTTTTTTTTTTTTTTTTTTTTTTTTTTTTTTGCCCTAAGGTCTCAAGCTCAGGCTGGCTTCAAAAACTCAGCAGTCCTCCTACTTCAGCCTCCAGTGCCAAAGTGCTGAGCTCCCATTCTTTTTTTTTTTTTTTTTTTTTTTTTTTATCTTTTTTTCTTTTTGGTCTGAAAAACACTGGCACTAAGCTTCAGTTAAACCAACAAAGGATTACACCTGAATGGTGTCAGCACTGGAAACTAGGTACTTCCTTTTTTCCTAATGTGCTATTTCTCATTATCTTATAATATGCAATATTATCTTCAGAATAGGAAAATACTAAGTTTAAAGCAAAAAAAAAAAAAATGTGCATTTAGTAATTTTTCCTCTTGTCCTATGGATCACTGTAGAAAACAAATGTCCTACTCAAATGCTGCATGGTATCAATTTAAAAACCACTCTTCAAGACTAAATACATTAAATTTTAGTTCAGACTCTGAGACTGAGTCCCAGCTAACTCACAGAAAATAATGCCTAAACACTATTATTCTTGGGTACCCGTAGGGAATACCTGTATCCACAGATGTGGTGTCAACTAAATGGAATGGTACAATATTTGTATAAAATTACACACAGCCTCCCATACACTCTAGTCACTTGCAGATTACTTAAATAACACAATGTAAATCCTATCTAAAATACATTGCACTGTAATTGTTCTGAAAATAAAAGATGAGGGGGAGTCATGAATATGTTCAACACACACAGGAAATTTTTTCTCAAAGATTTTCAGTACAAGGTTGCCTGAACCTGTGAGTGCAGGACCTACCGATACAGAGGGTCAACTGCATGAAGCAGCAGAGAGCAGTCACAAAGACTTGGAGTTGAAGAGGAGCTCACGCAGATGAAGAGACTCAGGACACAAAGCCCTGAATATCCATCAAACCCACTCCCGCTGAAAAGGGTTACTCTTTCATGTTGCACTGGACCCTAGGCTATCACGACCAAAGCTAAATTCCCCTCGAATATTTATTATTCCTAAATATATTACAAATTCTAATTTACCACCGTTTTTATAGCCATGGATATTTCCTAATCTCAAATTCCAAAGTGACTTTTTTTAATTTTTAGTTTCAGAAGAGCATGCTGGAGATAAGTTAACACAAAAAAACAGTTTTCAAGTCAGAAAGACCTAAGTCTAACTTCTGCTCTCCTACTTGTATTTAACCCATTTCTTTTTTATGTGAAAAATGAAATCACCACCATGAAACTGTTTTACCTTTTAGGTGCTAACAATAACCCTAGGAAAGTGGAGAAACTTTTTCTAGAGTTAAGAATATAGGCAATGCCTAGTAGGTAGAAGTGAGGTCAAGGCCAGCTTAGACTGCATGGCAAATCCTGCTGAAAACAAACAATAGCAAAATACAAACAAAACAATTTCAAAGTAATTCAGAGTTAGTCAAATAATAGATATGCAACATTACTTTATATGCAATATATTTTAAAGCACAGAGTAAGATATAACTTCTTATTAAATACATAGAACTTTTCAAAATTATGTAACCAATTAAAAAGCTAAAACTCAGTTCCTAGGGAATGTAATCTTTACCAAGCTTAAATATAGTAAAATTACAACTTGTTACCCAAAAATTCAAAACACAAAATGCCTTAAGACTGAAAGTTCCTGTCTCTTAACTAATCATCTGTACTTATGTTCGCAGTAAAATCTGGCTATTTGTTGCTTTTTCACACTTCAGCATTTGCTGAAGCAGGGGCACTGCCTCAGACCTTCCCTGCAGTTTTGCATAAACTGTATTGGATGTAGAATTAAGCTTGCCTGCTTTCATGCTTTGGTGGGGGGGGGGGTGTTGAGGAGGGTGCCATATGCATGTATGTACATGTGAGCAGAGGACATG
Organism: Phodopus roborovskii; assembly: GCF_943737965.1. Taxonomy (NCBI): domain Eukaryota; kingdom Metazoa; phylum Chordata; class Mammalia; order Rodentia; family Cricetidae; genus Phodopus; species Phodopus roborovskii. The sequence goes on along the minus strand of NW_026126525.1, from coordinate 36,268,922 downwards.
AAGTGCTGTCCTCTATAGCTCCTCTACCCTATTCCCTTGGCTGTTTTCAACTAGACTGGTAGGTAAACAGAAAGCTGACAATGTCTTTCTGTCACTGCTGCCCCCATCACACACACCTAGCACTGGGTTAGAGATGCACATGGATGGGCCTATCTACATGGATGATTGGGATCTGAACTCACATCCTCACTGCTGCACCGGAAGGGCTCTCTTCTACTGAATGGTCTACCAGCCCATTCTAAATTCTAAAACAGATCTGAATCAATGAATGAAAATGTAGTACAAACACATCCCAGAGCAATACTACAGTCAGGCTTAAATCTGCATAAATGTCTATAAATTGGGTGCTATTTTTCTTACTGTACATATGAATAGCTAACAGATACACAGTAAAACTCAAGTTAGGTTCATACAAGCACTCATAAGTAAAATGAGTACCAGATCTCAAATCTAGATTTGTATTCCTTTACATAAGGTTTAGGCTTTTATTAGATGTCACACTTTAAATAAAAATCTAAATTACAAAGAAAATTTATAATTACCAAAATTATTAACCTAGAAAAATAAAATTTCCAAATAAAATGCATACCATGCATTCTGGGTATTTACACCTAAATACCAACATTATATTCCTCGGTGAAGACAAGCACAAAAACAATGGGTTCCTCCAACAGAAATGCCAACTAACTCGTCCCAATTTACAAGGAACCAAGGGCTTGGTGTGTTGTTTACCAGAACACACTTGCAGTAGCCTCTGCTTTTCAACCACACCTTTGGTTTTTCCAGGAACTGTCCCCAATTTAAAGGTCTGCTGTTAAAATAAAAGATCTGACTCAGGCCGACAGAGACAGTTTAGCAGCAAGAGCACTGGCTGCTCTTACAAAGGACCTAGGTTCAGTTCATAGAACCCACAAAGACAGCTCACAGTCATCTGTAACTCAGTCCCAGGGGATCTGACATTCTCTTCTGGTTTCTGTGAAAAGCAGGTACACATGCAGGCAAAACACCCATTCACATAAAAGGTTAAAAAAAAAAAAGTCTGCCAGGCAAGATGGTGCACACTTTTACTCTCATCACTTGGAAGACAGGGAAAGGCAGGACTCTGAGTTCAAGGAGAGCCTGGTCTACAGAGTGAGTTCCATCACAGCCAGAGCTACAGGATAAGACCCTGACTCCAAAAACAAATCAAAATTTAAATCTGATTGAATTTAGAGGTCCTGCTGATCACATATCTGAGAGACATTTAAGTGACAGCAAAGCACATGGCCATCATCAACAAGTAAAAAGTATATAAAGTTTTTTTCCATTTTTACTGACTTTAAATTTAAACCCCTTTTCATGATTTTCTTCCCAAGTAAATGTCCTTATGCTACAAAATGGCTTTTTCCCAAAAGACATACCACACCCACAGTTAACCTACTTTCTATCCAAAAGCCCAAATTCCAAATCTGACACATTTCAATCAATGTATCTATTTCTGAATTGCCTTGTCTGAGATAAGTAAAATGCAATAGAGTATCTAACAGATTATTATAATATCTAATTCTTTCAAGACCACATTTAGAAGAAGAAAAAGAAGAAATTGAAAGGAATTTCTTTGGTAGAATGGGACATGTTTTTGAACAAAGAAGTCAGGGCATTTCACTTGCCTGCTCAGGGCTATAAACCCTGGACACCAGCTTTTGTAGTTTGTTTGGATCACATTTCTGACAGTTATCGTAAGCCTTTTCAAACATCTGGAAGGTTCAAATGTTACATTTTCTTTATGTTTACTTTTCACATGGCTACTAAGGAACATTTTTCCTAGAATAACAATCACATTAGGGTCCCAAATTACAGAAAGTTTCTGTCAAAGGTTAATCAAATTAACATGTATAACATCATCTGAGTGGTAAAGGTAAAGAGTCCCAAAAAACCTTCTAGGGACCATATACCTGGGTCCTGAAAGACCCATATGCTCAGCAAATCCCCCACACCACACCCCATAACTGTTGGGCAGATGCTAAATCTTGACCAACCAATTCATACACATTTAACCTAATGAATAAGGACGATGTTAACAATTTTTGGCCCCCTGGTTGTGCAGCCTAATCACTGCCGACTGATACACCACCAGTCTGATGAGTCTGGATCTTTCCCAGAATAATCCTTACTCTTTTTACAACTTATTTGTTCAACTGAGAGAAGATATTTGATATTCACTTTTGTATACACCAAAACTAAACTTGCACTGTCCTTAACCAAATGAGTAGGCCACAGTAAACTACCTACTGGTTTGAACTCTCAACTTAATAACTAAAATTATAAAAATGTATGGGCTTATAATTTTGAAGCTACTATGATTTCTACTTTATACACATCCTCTCAATTAAAACCCCAAATAAAGACATTCTCTCCATTTTGCAAATGAAGGAATTGGGGCAGCACTGAAAGTAAACAGCACAAACAGAAAGCCAGGCAGTGGTAGTGCACACCTTTAATCCCAGCACTTGGGAGGCAAAGGCAAGGGATCACTGGGAGTTCCAGGGCAGCCTGGTCTACAAAGTGAGTTCCAAGACAGCCAGAGATGTTACAAAAAAGAAACCTGTCTCAAAAAACAAAACAAACAAAAAAACTCCTAGGTCAAGAGAGTTTCTGTTCTAAAGGTTACACTTTGGAAGCAATTTACTTTGCCTCCTTTGTGGTTGTTTTGCTGGGGGATTTTTGTTTTGTTTTTATTTTTTTTCAGGAGTGTGTGTGTGTGTGTGTGTGAGAGAGAGAGAGAGAGAGAGAGAGAGAGAGAGAGAGAGAGAGAGAGAGAGAGAGATATGCTGGCCTCAAACTGGAAATCCTCCTGCCTTGACCTCTGAGTAAATGGTGTGTATGTGTGTCTGTGTGTGTGTGTCTGTGTGTGTCTGTCTGTGTGTGTGTGTGTGTGTGTGTGTGTGAGAGAGAGAGAGAGAGAGAGAGAGAGAGAGAGAGAGAGAGAGAGAGAGAGAGAGATGCTGGCCTCAAACTGGAAATCCTCCTGCCTTGACCTCTGTGTAAACAACCATGCCTGAATGCCTGATTTAACTTCTTACAGAGAGAAGCCTCACTTAACTAATTCTCCCCACTCTAATTTACAACGTACAAAGAGTAGTGCATACTGGCAAGTTAGGATGGATTGATGCCAAAGTATCCTACTTCAAGTCAGGACTCAACTTTTGCTTCCACCCACCTTAATAATTACAAGAGTACTAAACAGCTATCCAAAGAACTTGTTTTCTTTATTGAAACAAAGCTACAATACTAGCAATTCTGTTACTGCTGGGACATTTTTTTTAAATATCTGTGTAATTAAGGGGCAGGAAAAATGCCAAGAGATACCTTAAGAAAATTCCACCCATCCTGCCTGCAAGCCAGCCTTTCCTAAATCATGTTTCTCAGCACACCCAATCACCAAACCTCTTCAGAAATCTGCAAGATTATTTGTTATAGGTTGCAGGGTCAAGTTTTGAGTATAATTGTTTCAGTTAAATGTACTACCTCATTAATCTCCTAAAATACAAAGTAATAAAAACTAAGCATTCACTTCTTTTACCTCAGTTAATCATGCCATTACTCAGTAACTAATTAGAACAATACAGAAAAGATATGAGGAAACAAAGACAAAGTACCTGCAGGGTCAAAACCATGAGAAATAGCCAGCCAGCGACTAATCACCTGTGCCAGGAAGAAAGGAACACTGCCTACTAGCTTCAGTCCTTTAGAAGCTTTCAATAAACTCTGGGATCCTATGGTGTATTCTCTCCATTGGAAAGGCTCGTACCAACCTCTTTAAAGATATTTCAAACAAACAAACAAAAAAGGAGGTACATGCTGTTCAAGAATGATCAAGCAACTCTGCTCCCTTGGGTCTTACATTTTATCACAAGGAGTGAAGAGATAAGGCCTGTGCTTACCACAGATCACTCTCTACATGGGGTACTGTCTGATCAACACATAATACTGGGTAAATCATTTCTCTGAATCAATCTGGAGTCATGAGGCCTGCACTTTCTTAAACCCCATTGTCCTCAAACAGAAGCTGCAAATCTCCCTGCTACCCTAGCATATGCCATATGTAACTGCAGAGCACCCCACTTCTGTGATTCCTGGGATTCATATATGCCAGGCAGGCAATCCCTAAGCCAGCTACATTCTACCCTCTATTGGTTACTTTTCTCATTTTGGGGACAAAATACCTGACAAAAGCAAAGTAGGGAAAGAAGGATCTGTTTGGGGCAGTCCTTCACAGCAGGGAAATCAGGTATCAGAACAAGCACCAGCTGGTCACACTGCACCCAAAGTCAGGAGGCAGAGAGCCAGTGCTCAGCTATCTTCTCCTTTTTAGTCAGTCCACAACTCCAGACCTTGGAATGGTGGAGCACACACCTTGCAGAACAAGGCCAGACACACCCAAAGGCATGATTCTAAATTCAGACAAGATGATTAACTACCACACAGTTCTTTTGCATTTTTAACCAAAGACAGAGCCAAAGGCTTCTTTCTATCTGTGCCGTAAGCCAAGCAAACTGTCATGTACACTTACTTGCCCTCTGGCAGGCCCAGCTTAAAATTTTGACTGGGGAAATCAGTAAGCAGTGTACGCTTGAGCTTCCAAACAGTCTTCTAGCAGACATGTCTTTACATAACATAATTGATGCTGTTCTTATGAAAACTCTGCCATAATCCATTACTAGGTAGCCCCAAATGGATCCAGCTCCTTATTCCAATATAGACCAAACCTGTGATTTCACAAGTATGAAACAGAACTGATTTTGTGCCAGTCCCAGGAACACGCCTTAAGAAGGCCTGATTCCTTGAGCTTTTATACTCTTCAGAGTTCTAAATTACAAGGTAAAACTCACAACCCTGTTGTGAAGGCCACAGAGATAAAGGACTACAAAAGGAGAGTGTGCACTACTCCAGCTGGAATGCCAGTTGAATACAGCCAGTATAGTGTTGATGAACAATGCCAGAAAACACCCAAGAGGGACAACTGTAAGCAAGAAAGACAGTTGCTTTCAGTCACTTGGTTTTAGGGTTGTTTGTTAGAGAGCAATCAATAGGTGAAACAATGCTGCTGGGCTCCTTGTGTTTCTGCATAACTTGCCCAAATACCACAGGAAAAGAAGGGACGTCATTAATCTTACTTTCCCAACAACAGCAGATAAGGTCTATGCTTTTCTTGGTGCCAAAGACTCTAATGAGCTCTAATTCCATTAGAATAGGCTTCCAGTGTATTGTCTCAAAACCCCAGCAGCTAGCACATCTGACATAGAGTAACATACAGTATGTGTGGCAAATGAATAGTAACTTAGGAAATGTCCAAGCCGAATCAACACATGCTATTCTTCACTATAACTTAAAAATCATCTGATACTTTAAAAACAATCTACAACACTAAAAATGTTTAAATATTAATTTGAAGTTTACTAAGAGCTTTTATACATGAAGAGGGGTGATATATAAACTTATATAATAGTAAAAATCATAAGACATCACAATATCAGTTTGAAATAAGATTCTTACTTCTGTGCTATACACACACACACACACACACACACACACACACACACACACACGTAGATAAATAAGTAAAACATTTTCAAGGCTAACCTTTTATATAAGATAATCAAACTCTATCTTTAAAACAAAAATTAAAAAAAAAATCAACAAACTTTCCAAAGTAAATTAATGTCAACATTTTCCCAATGTTTCTTCCACAGAGGATATCCATCTTACATGTTTGCTTTATCCTTGACTAGAGATTAACTATTTGGTGATAAAATATTTATAAATTTCCAAATTACCAACCAGTAGCCACATCAAATGAAGTTACCAATGTCAATACAAAGAAAGCAACAAACACTTCCAATAGGTACATGCTGTAACTTCAAAGTTCCACTGTATGCAAAGGATCAGAAATTCGGTGGGAAAAAAAATACCGAATTAAGAACAGAATGTAGGTTTTAGTTCTAATTCTAATCTGGGCTGCTAACTAGTCATGCAGGGCACTTAACATTTAAAACTTCAGTGAACCACGTAGATTAGAACATGATAGCTTCCTCTCTACCCACCTAATTCTTAAATGTCACAAGAATCACATGATAAAGTGTAAAAACTATCATAAAAAGAATAAAAAATACTATGGTGTGCCATGAGATATTGTGTCCATATCAGCAAATAAGAAAGTCCATGTGTGTTTTTGCCAGCAAGTCTTCCACTTATATTAGGGACTAGCTCCTTGAATACCACTTATAATACACAATTTATTGGGGTTTCTACTGTTCATTATAATTATATCAGACATCTATATAAAAGTAAAATGATTTTTCCAGGTGTGCTAACACAGGTCTTTAGTGTCACCACTTGAGAGGCAAAGGCAGAGCTCTGTGAGTTCAAAGTACACACAGGGAATTCCAGGCCAGCCAGGGTTCAATAGTGAGACCCTGTCTAATAATTATGAACTCAAAGCTTCGTTAACAGAAGATGATCCCTCCAACCAGACCAAAAAAAATCTTATATGGGTGCAGTGAAGCCAACTAATCAAATTCAGAAAATTTACTGAAAATGAATCCCTATTTCACTTCTTTGTCACATGCAGCTTCCTGAATGAAGGATAAGCATATTCCTAAGTAAGGAATAGAAGAAACTAAGATGCTGTCCAAGTCTCTTCCAATGGTGGTACCTCCATCGTCTCTTCCCTGATTCCTAATTGAGAGCCACATAGTGTCTGAACTGATACTGCTATCTGTTCTCTACCCACCCATATCATCCCTTAGTCTCATCAGTTCTCAAGTATACAGAAGTAACGATGAGTACAGATGTTCCAATGAAAACCTAAGCACCAAGAATCACAAAAGTTTAACTGGAAGGAATCTCCTGGACTCAACACTTAAAATATATAACTATATCCAATCAACAGTAAATCAGATGTGTTCCCTTGATACAAAGAAAGAAAAGAAGGAAAACAAACACCACTGTCAACAAACTCCATATTCTATTTTACCACTTGCAACTAGACTTGTGATAGACATCTAAACTCTTGGGCAAGTTTGCTTCATAATATAACAAATAAAAGGCAATGTTATATATAGAAAGTGTGAGCCACAGCACAGTGCATCATTCTGTCTCTAGGTACTTGCACAAAGTACCTCTATATACAATCAGGGTCACTAACTTCACAGTAATTCTAAAGGCCACCCCCAGCACAAGAGATGACCCACGGGTTTCATATAGGAGCTTCAGATAATCCACGGATTCCCCTAAAATCACACCCACAAGGCATGGGTGCATATGGCCAGCTGATTGCTGATTTCTTTTATCCCAGTAATCCCCAAAGGAGTCTGAACCTTATATACAAGTACTAAGGATAATACTTCAATGCTACCACTAGTCCCTCTACAGACCTGAATCAGAACCTTCATTTAGTTGTCTTAAAAACAATTACTTTAGCTGAGCATAGTGATATATATCTTTAATCCCAGCCCTCAGAAGGCAGAGGAAGACAGATCTCTGTGAGTTCAAGGCCAACCTGGTCTACATAGTGAGTTCCAGGACAGCCAGAGCTATATTGTGAAACCCTCTCAAATAAATAAATAAAAATAAAATCTTTTGTGGAGGGAAGAAGATGTGCTTGTGTCACTGTGCAAGTATGAGGATAGGAGAACAAGTTTGGGAGTAGATTATCTTACTATTACCCAAATTAGGTCATCAGGCTTGGCAGAAATCACCTTTACCCACTGAGTCATGCTGCCAATTATTTTAACTGTCTTCATTTACCCAATCACCAAATTCTATCCTCCTTTCTCTGTCCTTTCCACGTGTTCAGACCCTTGCTATCCATAATGATAGAAATCTTGAGGTTTATGAATCTTCAGGTTCTTCCTCCCTCAATTCATACTACACAATGCTACTAGATTAATTCTCCTTAAAAAAGGTTTAAATTGTTTCACTCCCAACTCAAAAATCATGTGGACTCCTCACTGCCTACTAACCTAGTTATTAGTCTGACATTAACCATACTCTTAAGTTCAGAGTGGTGGCACACCCCTTTAATTCCAGGGCTCTGAAAGCAGAGGGAGGTGTATCTCTATGAGTTCAAGGCCAGCCTAGTCTACACAGCAAGCAAGTTCCAGGCCAGTCATGGCTACATTGCAAACCTTTGTCAAAAAACAAACAAAAAAAAAAACAAAAAAAAAAAAACAAAGAAACAAGTAAACAAAAAAACTAAAGAACACAAAAATAATAATTTTGTTACTGGTCTGGTCTTGGTTTTTATTTATTTCTAGTTTTCTTAACCTGTAACCTAAGTACAAGTCCTTTAGATTTCATCCAAATCCTCTTAGATCCTTCTTTTTAAATTACTGTTCCCTCTTTATGAAAAATCACATCGCCCTTCAATCCAGCAACTTCAAAACAAGAAGCTGCTTAACTCACCTGAGAACTACGGTCTCTAAACTTGAATTGAGAGAATGTTTATATGTATGAAACACACACACACACACACACACACACAGAGAGAGAGAGAGAGAGAGAGAGAGAGAGAGAGAGAGGTATTCTGGGCATGGTGGCATAGAACTGTGAGCTCAGGTCTGAGGCAGAAAGATGGCAAGTTCAAGGCCAAATTGGGCTACTTAGTGAGGTCTTGCCATTTATTCACACATACATAAAAGGAGCAGTTGTGTGTAATCTAACATGCATACCTTCCTCCCTAGGCTGTAAAGAGAGAAGGTGCTAATTATTGCATCCATATATACCCCAAAATAACTGCACACTGTCACCCAGTTAAAGCTTAATAACTGTGCAAGCATGTAAAAGAAATTTCAGACAACTGAAGAGATTACATCTCTTTGAAGGCAAGAGACCTGATCAGCCTGGGTTTCAAAAGCACAGTGTATTAAAAGCAGCTCTACATGTTATCTCAAGAATTATTTGAAAATGTTAAAAATCTGTGTCTCAAAGAACTAAGCACATTCTTTACACATCTCAGTTTCAACAGCTCCCAACACTTGGCTACTATACTTTGAATTTTAAATTTTAACAGTTATTAAAAAGTGGTAATTTTCAAAGTATATTACTTCATGGCTAAAGCAAGCCAAATAACTGAAAGAATGTCTTTTTTTAAAAGGTGAGTGTTACTAAGAGTTACAAGCACACTTGGTGAGACATGTCAAGTGGATTTGTAAGCAAGCATAAACTCTTGCAGAATCCTACAGACAACTGTGAAAAGGGTATTTCATGAGAAAACAGAAACAAAAACAACAAAAAAAACACAAAATGTTTGTAGCATTTTAAGAACAGAAATTCAATCTTATTGCACATCAAAAGACAAAAATCTAATAGAAAAAGACTGACATCTATGAATTATTTCATGGTGAAAGAGTAAAATATTTCAAAACTATAATAGATACACCTTTTTGATAATAAAGGTTTCTTATGATCGCTTAAAGCAGAGGAACTTCAACTCCAAACCGATGAGTAAAAAAAAAAAAAAAAGAAAGGGACACACAGCCTTTAGGCACATAAAATTGATCATTTAAAGGCTTTGAGGGCGATGGGCAAAGTACCAATCCTAACAACACTTAAATTTTAAAAGAAGATTTAAAGGAAAGGGCCCGAATCACAAGATAAGGATTAGAAAAATTTGCAAGGTCACTTGAACCTATCAGGTCACCAAAGGTAGCGACTTAGGGGTGCTGATGGGAGGAGGTGCGGAGTCAGTGAAAAAGCCTGAATGCTAAAAACATGTCAAAAAAGGACGTTCTGAGGCTGGTGTCCCGGCTCGCGCCGGTGGGATCCGGGTGAAAGTCGGGGCAGCAGTTCTGAGGAAGGGAAGCAGGAACGCTAGCGAGCCGCCGGTGAGGCGGCTGAGCACTGCAGTCTGGCTCCGGTGTCACCCGCACAGGCCGGTGGCAGGGACCGCCCGGGGCAAACCCGGCGACCCCACCCCAGCCAACTCCGGCCCGGCCGCCCTCCAGGCTGCCTCCCGCGTCCCACTGTGCTTACCCGCACGAAGCTGCGGCTCCGGGGCCCGCGGCCACCGCGGCGGCGCCTCCTCAGCCCTCCGCGCCCAAGACAGCCATCTCGCAGCAGGCGTCGGCCGGGCAGCCCAGGCCGCCCGCAGCCTACCGGATCCCGCACGCCAAGCGCGCCGACACCCGGCCCTCCCCCCACCCCGCCCCGGCCCACACCTCCCTCTCTCCGGAACGCGCAGCGTAGTCGCGACGCCGGTGCCGCGCACAGGCGCGCCTCCCCGCCGGAGCCGCTCCGAGCCCCTAGTCTAATCCAGAACCGGAATCCAGCTGCCCTCGGACATGCGCAGCAAGCCCTCGCCAAGCCCTCCAGAAGACTGATCCGCTCCTCCGGGTCTTCGCGACGGTCGAGCAGAGATGCAAGCCAACCAATAGGAGGGAAGAGGCGGGTCCCGAGCCGGAAAGGGGGCGGGGCAGCCCCGGGAAGCCGGTGGTGGCTTTCCAAGCTGGAAGCTTTACTGCTTGCTACCTGACCTGTTCAGTCAGCCGCAGAGCCTCGTGCACAACCTCAGGAAAGATCCTGAGGTCACTTACGTGCTTGCTCCAGCATATCACAGCAAAAGTAGGATGTGAGTGAACACCCCTTGATCTCGCTTAACATTTGATTTAGGGTCCTTTAGCAAGTGTTGAAAAGACTTGCATTTGTATGGGAAAGGAAATTGTTCCCTTCCCCTTGGCAGCACGCTGGCCCAATAACAAAGCTGCTGATTGAGCAAATCCAAGTATCCGTGTCCTTGTAGCGAATCCACAAAGCAATCCTGAAAGATAGCTTCTCTTGACTCCATTGCCCAATGAGTCAACTGGTTAAAAAAGCACTGTTGGTAATTTACATTGCTCGAAAGGTCGCACTGCAAATACTAGTAGTGATGACCACTTACCATATGGCCTGCTGTTCTACTTCAGAAAGAGATCAAAGTTCTTCAGCATTGTACAGTTGTTAGTCAAACACCTCGCATGGGCCCGACAAATCACTTACACCCACCCTAGAGTCTACAGAGTTCTCTTGTTTCAAACGTTCAGAAATCCTGGCTTCTCTTCAAAGACCTCTCCACTATTACCTGTGACGCTTTAGCATACCTTCTCTGCCCCATAGGTAACAACTTCTCAACATAACCACTTTTTAAGACTTCTGTCCCAAAATTTTTTTGTTGACCTTAAACCACCTTTCTGATTCACTCTTTGTTGTCGTAACTTTGGAAACAATAGGATATCAAGAACACTACGGCTTCATGAGTATTTGTAGGACTCGGTAAATACATTTGAATGAACAAATGTATATCCGCTTCCACTCTGGTACACTAGTTACTGCCCCCAACTTCACATGTAAGTTAGGTACACAAAAATTACTCAAAAATATACATGACAACTTGACTTGTCTCCATTCTATCCTCTTGCTGTGGTAAAATGCTGACATAAACAACTTCAGTGAGGAAGGGTTTATTCTGGATGGTGTCTGGTGGCAAGAGCTTGAAGCAGCTGGTCATAATAAATCAGAGGTCAGGAAACAGAGGGAAAGGCATGTTCACCATGCTTCTTCATTGTATGTAGTCCAGGATCCTCTGCCCATGAAATGTCCCTGTCCACACTTAAGATTTGTCTTCCCACTTCAGTTAACATAGCCAAGATAATCCATCTCCCAGGTGAGTCTAGATCCTGCCAAGTCTCCAGTGGACACCACCCATCACATCACTCTACTGGTTAAATTCATTGGCTCCTCAGCTTTTATGACACTGCTTTTCAAAGCACCTTCAAGCTCATATGCTGTTTGTACTGTTTGGAGATCACTGGATGTGCTCACTTGGCTCGGTGTTTAAACAGTGTTGCCTTAACATGTCCTGGACGTTTTTGCTGTAAGATCTCTTTAAATAAATGCAGTAGCTGCTTCAGAACACCCGCTTTGGTTGCCTTCCTCCAGAGCGCATTGCTCTGCCTCACTGTTTTCACTCTTCAGGTGCCTTAGACCTTCTCCCTGTGGCCCCATAAGAAGTCCCTAGGGTTCTCCTATCCCTGAGCACCTAACATCAAATATTTATTTTTATTGAATATTTCCTTAGTATCTTTTCATCAATCATTCCCCATGTCCTTGTGTACTGCCTCAGTTAACTCCTCCAGAGTAATCACAGAGCATGAATAAGTTTAGACCTTTTGAAACACACTGGCAAATTGCCTTGCAGGAAGATTGTAGGCCCAGGTGACACGTTGCTGGGATCAAAACATAGCTCTGCAACTGCAAGTGACTTCTCATTTCCAGGTCCTTAGAAACTACCTGTGAGGCCTCTTCTTTCATCTAAACAAACAAAAACCACTGTAAACTGTATTTTCTCATTGCGTTGGCCCATGTAAAATGTGTTAACATTATACTTTAAAGTATAGTGGTATTTACAATTTTCTTTAATCTTCATAAGATTTAAACTGGTTTTCCAGACTCTGAAAGTATTGTGAGCCAGATCCATTGCACCTATGCTGCCTAATTGCATGAGCCAGCCTGGTTGCCACCACAAGCTATGAATTTACGAATTCCTTGATCTGATTGTATCTAAGCTAGAAAATTGGTATAGTGATAACTACACGATGTAGTAAAATAAATAAATAAATAAATAATTTGCTATAAGTACAATACTTACAGCCACCTAACACATAGGCTACTCAGCAAATAATTGCTGCTGCAATGTTACCAGTTTTCCCACATGTCCAAGTGATCACAGTTCATTCCATGTGAGCAAATATGTACTTATTTATCACTATCTACTTTGTTACAGAACTATTCACTGGCATGCCATACAATATAGATACTGGTTTAGGTGAAACATTTGTCTTTTTTATTTTTGTTTCCTTTTTCACTATGTACATCCATTTCATTCTAACAGTATATAATCTCTGTGTCTGTTTTCTACTTCCTTAATAACTTACTGTTTCATTAAACAATCATCTAACATTTGTTTTAGAATGATTTTCTCTAAGTAGCTCACAGTACCCTCCATTATATTTGCTAAAGGACTTTTCTCCAACAGTAGTGGTCTTAAAAAAAAAAAGTGTGTTCACAAGTTTGTGGACACTTCTTTCCTTGAGAACTAAAGCCTAATTCTCTTTCAGTATAGCCCACAGTTAGCAACTTGGCTTTTACATATACAACAAAACTGAACTGTCATTTCTGACATTGGGTCATAAAAAGGTGTTATGGAATATTATTTTAATTTGGAAAAGAACCCTGCTTTGTTTATTGCAGAATATTATTTTAACTATGTAAAGGTGTGTTAATTGCTTTTGTTTATGATAACATGTTAGGAGTAGGTTTTCCTCCCACCGGTCTGGTCCCACCACTGAGCCAGCCCCAATTAATACACTAAGACATTGTATTAGATATAATTCTGTAGGCCAGTTGCTAGTTTCTTATCGGCTAGCTCTGTCTAAAATATTAACCCATTTCTATTAATCTAAGTATTTCCACGTGGTCTTATCTTACCAGAGAGAGGGCCCAGACCTCTGTTCTTTCCAGTCTCTACATGCTGACTCCCCCTTACTACTTCCTTTCTCCCCCTTGTCTCCTAGTCCCACCTATCTTTCTTTCGTATTGGCCAACAGTGCTTTATTCATTAACCAATAAGAGAAACATATTTACAGAATGACATCTCCCATCAATAACATTTGTTTAATTATGTAAAGATGTGTTGCATCTGTATCATGTTGCCTGCCTAAGGCATCTGATTGGTCTAAAGCTGAACAGCTAGGCAGAAAAAGGATAGAAGGGGCTGGCAGACAAAGAGAATAAATAGGAGGAGAAATCTAGGTTCAGAGGAATGAGAGAAGAAGGAGGAGAGAACAATGGAGACTACTACAGCAAGAAGTGAGGCAACTGGCAGCCAGTAGACATAGAGTAAGACATACAAGAAGAAAGTAAAAAGCCCTGAAGCAAAAGGTAGATAAATAGGTTAATTTCAGTTAAAGGAGCTAGCCAGAAATGAGCTTAAGCTAAGCCGAGCATTTAAAATTAATAACAAGTTTCCATGTCATGATTTGGGATCTGGTTAATGGCCTAAAAGAAAAGCCTGGTACAAAAAGCATGCCCCTGCCCCCTCAGATCATTAGCAAGTGGCAAGGACATACTAGGGTCCTTGGGAAGGGACCCACATTGTAAGAAACTATGGCATCTTTTCTGAGACCAGGAAGGACCTGGGCCTCCTGCCAGTTATCACTTGAGTGACAGAGAAGCAGATCCTTCACCACTTCAGAGGATATCATCTTGGTCAAAGACTTACAGAGATATGAAACCAAAACCACCCAGTTAAGTCGTTCACGCACCTCTCAGAACAATGAAATTAATGGAATGGCTTTGTTATAGTTCTAAGCCATTGGGACATAACTATATCCAACAATAGACAGAGAACAAGTACACTAATCCAGTGATTCTCAACCTGGGACAACCTTGCATTGCAGAGGAATCCAGTGATGCCTTGAAGTTTTGTGTGTGTGTGTGTGTGTGTGTGTGTGTGTGTGTGTGTGTGAGAGAGAGAGAGAGAGAGAGAGAGAGAGAGAGAGAGAGAGAGAGAGAGAGAGAAATATGAGTTTTTAGGAAGGTGGTTTTGGTTGCTATTTAGAGGGTGGTACTAAACATTCTATAATGAACAAGACAGCTTCCATTCCTAGTCAAACACCAACCAAGTAGCAAATTGCCCAGCATTATGCTCACTGCCCCAGCCTGCCTACAGTCCACTATACCTGAAGTTTCCTCTTTGGTGTTTGCTAGTGTGTTCAGACAGCTTTGCTTCACATCCATTATTCACTTGAGTGATTCTATTGTTACTGACCTTTCCTAGTGTTCTTGTGTTCCACCGCTACTGAAAGCCTCAACTCTCTACTTGGCAGTGCCACTCAAAGCAATCTGATGCCTCCTTTGCAACTCCTCTCAAAGCAGAGAAATTAGCTGAATTACCTGCCTCTGAGCAACTCTCTCCTGTTTATTGTCAGGTAAGACACAATGCTGTCAAGGATATTAGACTTAAGAGTTAATAATAGGCAGGCATGGCATCACTTTAATCCCAGCACTTGTGCAGTAGAGGCAGGTGGATCTCTGTGACTTTAAGAGCAGCTTGGTTGACATAGTGAGTTCCAGGGCAGCCAGGGCTATACTGTGAGACAGTAAGGCCCTGTCTCAAATAAGAAAGTAGGTAAGAGTTGATAATAAACAGAAGCAACTACATCTTACAAGACTGTATCTTATTTTTTTTCCACTGTATCAGGGTTCTTCAGATAATCAGAATGAGTAACACACAGAGAGATATATTAGGAAATGGACTCATACAATCACAGTAGCAGGAGAAAAATACACACCTTGTTCAGTGAGGAAGAATCAGAAGTTTGCATTCCTTGCATCCAAGGATGGTACTCTCTCACATTCAAACTGTGTCTTCCCCCACTAAGTTCATGAATCCACAGGCCATGCCTGTCTGGCAATAGCCTCATAGACAAAGTCAAAAATGATGACCCTCCCCCTCTTCCTGTCTTTCTGTCCTCTTCTTCCTTCTTACTCCTTTTCTTCTCTTCCTGTTTCTTTTAGGTTTGGGGTTTCACAGAGACAGGATTTTATGTAACCTAGACTGACCTTGAACTCACTACACAGCTGAGACACTCCTTAAGATTCTTATCCTCCTGTTTCTATTTTCCAAGTACTGGGGTTATAGACAAAACTGCATTTACAGCCTGGTTCCTGTGATAGAGTTAGCTCTCTGCTGTGGTCAAGGTACAAGTTGGTTATGTAAGTATGAGAACAAAGAGAGCTTAGTTTAATTAACCATCAGCAAGGCACCTGAACAGTGGATAAAGGCAGTGCCAGGCACAGCTAACAGCTGTGTCAAGGTCAGCTGCTGTGTTAGTCAAGATTAGTCAAGGTTCTCTAAAGTAGCAGAACTTATAGAATGAATCTCTTTTTTCTATGTATAGAAATATGTATTAGAATCACTAACAGATTGTGGTCCAACTAATCCAACAATGGCTGGTTATTAATGGAAAGTCCAGGAATCCCAAAGTCTCTTAGTCCACAAGGCTGGATATCTCAGCAGGCCTTCAGTAGACACTGGAATCCCAGCGAAGTAGTCTTTAGTGCCAATGAAGGAATGGATTTGCTAGCAAGGTGAAAGCAGGCAGACAAAGAGCAAAAGCTTCCTTCTTCTTCCATGTCCTTGTATAAGCTCCCAGCAAAAAGGTGTGGCCCAGATTAAAGGAGTCTCCTCCCACCTCAAGATCTGGATTAAAGATATGTGCCTTTCCTACCTCAAAGGTCCAGTCTAGAAGTAGATTCACTCACTTCAGACCAAGGGAAAGATCTCTCATATGTGTGCCCTCCATTTCTGGTTCATGCCAGATATAGTCAAGTTGACAACCAAGAGTAGCCATCACAGCTGCTGAAGAGCAAAAGTCAAGAGACAGAGAGAGGGAAGTGTTTATCATTCCTAACTGAGTGGATACAGTATGGACAGATGGCAGTGGTCTTGCTGGTTGGGCCAAGAGGACATAGAATGTGTGTGCCCTCCTTTGGCTCAGCCCTCCTAATGCAGAGAACCAAAAATCTCATAGAAGTTAACTCAGCCTTTATCCGGTTTCTGGAATATCCCCTTAAAAATGTAAGACAAGCAAAACAAACTTCTTGGGTTTTTTTTTTTTTTTCTCCTTCTCTTAGGCACCCCTACTATTCTCAGGAGTCTCAGTTTTTCTCAATTTCTCACTTTTCTACAATTCTCACGAATAAACCTTATTTCTATGTAGCTTACTCCTAGAGTGTTCATGTCTTTAATCTTCACTGGAACCACTGTCTCAAGTCAATCATTGGTTTCTGTGTCTGACACCCCCCAGATTCATGGATTGAGCCCAAGTGGACCCAGAAATGTCCTGCCTCACCCAAAAGGCCTGTATGACTTCTAATACTTTGTGAATTTCTAGACACCATGTGGAGGCAGAGGCTGAATTTATCTTATTTGTTCCTACATTTTATAAGCCAGCAAAATGCCTGGCATTTTGTGTGGATTTAATACATACATATATATTTGTTAAACAGATTACTAAAATCCAAACCCTGTGAGACTGCCAAATCTTTTATCACGTAATTTACTCTTTTTGTTGTTTTTTCCAGACAGGGTTTCTTATTGTAGCCTTGGGTGTCCTGGAACTCACCCTGTAGATTAGGTTGTACTTGAATTCACAGAGATCCACCTGCCTCTGCCTCCCAAGTACTAGGGTTATAATTTACTCTTTTTTAAAATATATTTTTTATTTAAATTTGAAAGAAGCTTGTTTTATATACCAATCCCAGTTCCCACCCTCTCCCTTCCTCCCCTATTCCTCCCACCAACCCCCATCCCATCCCTTTTCTGCTCCCCAGGGAGGTTGAGGCCTTCCATGAAGAGTCTTCAAAGTCTGTCAAATCTTTTGGAGTAAGGGCTCAGGCCCTCCCCCCATGTGTCTAGACAGAAGGAGTATCCCTCTGTGTGGAATGAGCTCACAAAGTCTATTCATATAGTAGGAATAAATACTGATCCACTACCAGAGGCCCCATAGACTTCCCGGTCCTACCAAATAACACCACATTCAGGGAATCTGGGTCAGTCCTATGTTGGTTTCCCAGCTATCAGACTAGAATACATAAGCTCCCCCTTGTTCACATCAGTAGTTTCTGTTGGTTTCTCCAGCCTGGTCTTGACCCCTTTGCTCATCACTCCTTCCTATCTGCAACTGGATTCCAAGAGTTCAGCTCAGTGTTCAGTTGTGGGTGTATGCTTCTGCTTCCATCAGCTACTAGGGAAGGGCATTTAAGGTAGCCTCTCCACTATTGCTTAGATTGTTAATTGGAGTCTTCCTTGTAGATCTCTGAACATTTCCCTAGGGCCCAGATTTTTATTAAAACCTATAATGGCTCCCTCTATTATGATATCTCTTTTCTTGCTCTCTTCTATTCTTTCCCTAACTCAATCTCCATGCTCTGTCATGCCCACCTCTGCCATCCTCTTCTCCCTAACTTCTTCTTCCCTTCATGCTCTCAATTTGCTTGGGAGATCTTGTCCCTTTCCCCTTCTCTTAGGGTGCTCCTTGTTTCCTAGTTTTTCCGGTGGTGTGGATTGTAGGCTGGTAATCCTTTACTCTATGTCTAAAATCCATATATGAGTGAGTATATACTGTGTTTGCCTTTTTGTGACTGGGTTACCTCACTCAGGATGGTTTCTTCTAGTTCCATCCATTTGCCTGCGAATTTCAAGATTACATTCTGGGATTTTTGTTTGTTTGTTTGTTTTGTTTTTCCCCCTGCTGAGTAGTACTCCATTGTGTAAATGTACCATATTTTTTCCATCCATTCTTCAGTTGAGAGACATTTAGGTTGCTTCCAGGTTCTGGCTTTTACTCTTTTGATTTACTTATAAAAACTTAATTTCTTAAATAAATTGCCTTGCCCAGGTTGTCTTTGCTTAATATGTGTTCTATAATTCTCCCTATTTGGAGACTTTTTAAAAACATGCTACTCTTCTAAAAATATTTTCATCAATTATAATGTGTATATTTGGAAGGGTGGTAGGTAGATACACTTAATGTGGGCCAATATATTTGTGTGCATGGAAGTCAGAGGTCAAAATTCGGCTAGAGCCTCAAAGTTCCTCCACTCTCCATCTTACCAGTGCTAGGAATACAGGCATATATCATTACCTTACTGGCTTTTTAAAGTGAGAGCCAGGGATCTGAACTCAGGTCCTCTTGCTTATAACCATTTTGTGGACTGAGCCATCATCACTCCAGCCCCACTTTTGACTTTATTACACTACATTTATAATTAATGCATGGCAAAGAAAAAGTGAGAATTGCTTCTCATATTTAATATTTTGATGCAGCTGCATAAATGCACTAATTGTGGTAGTGTAGATGTAAAGAATCTTAAAAATATATTTGTTAATTGAGAGACATAGTCATGGAGATAATGCAAGTGATCACATTGTGGATGTCTTAAAAGTAATGTGGACCATTGACTTTGTGCTATGATCCATAGATTTTCACCTTGCTTCCTGTATAGACTGTTAGCCAGTGTACTTGGTTATTTGATTTGGAACATAAATATTAATTTAAAATCCATGTAAATTTTGTAATAGATGTTGTTGGAAGTTCAAGGAAGAATGAAATGAGTTTCTTGCCCATATGGACTTTGTATTTCAATTTTCTGCGACCAGAAAGAAGGATGATCATATGTGACTATCAAAATAGACTGAGAGGGCTTTCTAGACATGATTATTATTCTAGGTCTTTAAGAGCAAATATAATTTTGTAAAAAAAATAATAGGGTGCTTTAGAAAAAGGGGGCATGCTGGAGAAAAGAATTGATGTGTAAGAAAGGCTGCCACTCTAGCTTATTATAAACTGTTTTTGATACATGTCCTTATTCACTATTGCTTTCTGTTTTGCTGTGCTAATCCTGGTGCACTAATATTTTTCAAAATGTTTGTCTTTTGCATATCTGCAATCATATTTCCTCTTGTGAAATATTAAGATGTGCTACATTCGTTTATGCTGTGAAATATATGTTTAATGATACAAAGATGTGTTGAGTTCTTTTATATTGCATTTGTTTAACTCTGAATCTGTGTTGCTTTATCTAAAACACTTGATTGGTCTAATAAGGAACTAAATGGAAAATAGATAGGCAGGAGAAAGTATAGAAGGTGCTGGTGGGCATAGAGAATAAATAGGGGAGAAATCTGGAAGGGGAAGCTGGAGGAATGAGAAAAGGAGGAGGAAAGGAGGACATCAAGCTACACAACAAGCCACATTATAAGAATTAAAGGAAGCTATAGAGAAAAGAGAGAGATAAAATCCTAGTGGCAAAAGGTAATTGAAATAATTTAAGAAAAGCTGTCTAGAAAGGCAGACATTACTAAGAAAGAATGGGTTTCCATGTATTTATTTGGGAGCTGGGTGCCGGGCCCCCAAAAGAGTAATGAATAAAGAGTAAAAAACAAACAACTACAATTTCCATTTGGAAAAAAATGAACACATTTTGAACTGTATTGTGCTCTTGTGATGACAATTCACACATTTATACAAAGGAACTTGCATTTTAGGCAACTGCCTACCAAAACCTACACAAGATGAAATTGTTGTCCCACTCTCCCAAAGAGTGGACTCTGGACAAAGCAGCCTTACAGACTACAGCCAGGATTTCTGCATCTTCTTAGAATCCCCCATGACAGCGCCTTTACCAGCAGGAAGTAGTTTGGAAAGAAACTCCCAAATATTGTATATAAATGTTTGTTTTCATTTTAAATGGACTTGGTTATATAAAATAAATAAATAAAAAATGGTAAAAAAAAAAAAAAAAAAAAAAAGAGTGGCCTCTTTGGTAGCTATGGAAGATCACTGACTTTCATAGCTTCACCAAGCCTCTGTAATTTCTGTAATCATCCCCTGACTTCTAATCCTGCCCATTGTCTAAGAAAAACTCCTCTCTTAACATACCCATGGCTACCATTTATACCACAGGGCCATAAACTCACCAGCCCCAAAGGCTTGCCACATAGAAACCATGGGATATAAACTCAAAGTTCACTGGGTCAATCCGACTATCTTTCATAAGAATTTTAAGTAAGACACCTGGAGTTTTATTCACTGGTCAGTTGAGGGTGTGGAAGTGGCATTATCTGGCCAGGCTTCTGTCAGGCCAGGCTCTGAATTCTCAGGTTACCTGAAAGTCATCCAAGAACAGAAACCAAGAACCTTGTGAAGAAGCCCAGCTCCATAAAGAAATTAACCCACAGAGAGGTGCAGAAAAGGGAAATGGTATTGTCTAAAGAAGAGAAAGAGAGGGACTCAATTTTCTGCAGATTTTCATCGTACATGGGACTCTATAGTACTATTTGTAGTTGGATAAAAAATAAGATTCTTACTTATCCTTTGAGTAAATTCTCTTTTCACCTTACCTACTGAAAGTAGGTTTTGGAGATTCTCAAACAAATGATTTGGAACATACAGTGACATGAAGTGTTTTCATGTGGTATCCTTCCCAAAGGTTCGTGTGTTAAAGGTTGACTCACCACCCCTCAATGTTCAGGGAACATCATGGAAGAGTGAGTGGAAAGACTGTAAGGGCACGGGAGTAGACAGAGTGAAATGGAATGCAGACTCCCGGGTTGACATGGCTACTGCACTCATGGCCCCGCAACAGCTGTGGTTACCAGCAAACAATTGTATAAAGAGCAAGCCAGCCTAAATTCCAGTACAATGGTGGAGAGGTCCCTGAGGTGCTAGCCCCTAGCTCAAGAGCTATTAGGAGTTCATGGGGAAGGAAGAGTTACTTTACTTAAGGGTGTGGCCATTGGTCAGTTGCCCATACCCCAGTGGATGGCCCTGCACCTGTTCATATATAGGGAGTATTAATTATACCTGGTGAGTTAGATTTTTATAAATATTTAAAGAAGACAGAGAATATATATTTGGGAGTTCTGGGAAGTTAGAACAGGTAAGGTCAAAATGCATTGTACACTGGTATAAAACTCTCAGAGAATTAGAAAAAATACTATATTAAAAAAATAAAATGTTAACACTTTACTATCTTATGGACATCTAGTAGTTGCACTCATGAACTTACAGAATCTACAGTTATATGCACAAGGTCAAACTACTTGATAATTCTAGCATGGGTGCAGAAGGGGTTCCCGAGGCTCCACCCCTCACTGATGAGCTGTTGGCTGTCAATGGGTACTAAGGTAAGGGGGATCACTTTTCTCTGAGGGTGTGGTGTGGCCACAGGTGGGGTGCCTTTGTGTCTGCAGGCAGCTCTAATTGAACTTAGTTGGTTAAGAAAGAAATAAAAAAGAGAAGGGCATGAAGAGAAGAGAGGCATGTGTTGGGGCACATATCCTAGAGCAGCAGAAAGGAGTAGTTGGACATGGATAATATTCAAGATAAATCATATATATTCATGAAATTATAAACAATACAGATATTTTCATTAAAAATTTACATTTAAACTCTGTGAAAAGATTTTGTTTCCAGCTAGATGGAAGTGGAGATTGGGTTATGAGGGCTCCACCCTAATCAATAGTCTAGCCCCTTGAAGATGTCAGAATAGGACATTGTGGAGCATAGGAAAGTGTGCCTAGCTTGAAAAGTAGGTCAATGCCTTGGAAAAAAGTAACCTGTGTCTGATACCTCCTGATGTCTTCTTGCTTCTTGGCCCAATATGAGGTGAGCAGTTTGCCCATGCTTTGCTGCTTTACCACAGGCCCAGATACAATGGAACTAGCAAAAGTGGACTGAAACCTCTGATACTGTCAGGAAAATAAACCTTGTCTCTGTTAAGTTCTTTTTGTAGATATGTTATCATAGTGATGAAAATTGCTGGACACAGCCCTTCAAATTCTTTGCCAGTGCGACCACAAACCTGGCCTCATAGGTCTTGGCCAGGTAGGTGTCACCGCAACTGTACCTACCTCTGATCACAAGTGTACCTCCTAGACACTTGACAGTTTTTGAAACAGTTAATGAAGATTTTTGGCAAACAAACAAACCTAGAATTTAGTTATCTCATTTAAGATCCTTTGCAACCAATATATAATCTCTTACACTCAGTGGGCAAACCTTTCTAAGCTAATGTAGATTTACAAGACACCATAGGGCTAGAGCATAACTCAGTGGTTGAGCATGTTTTAAGCTGTAGATTGATTCTCAACACTGGAGAGGGAAGATACAAAACAACAAAAACATACAAACAAACAAACAGAAGAAAAAAACAGTGTAGCATTTGTGAGAATAGATATGCTGGCAAAATTCCTGGTGTCGACATAGGGAAGGGAAAATCAAGTTCTGCTGGAATCACATTTTTGTGAAGCATGTTGCCAGCATGTTACATCCAAGCCACAACAATTAGAAAGGGTAAAGTCCTGGATGAAATCAAGTAGACTTGACTTGTCTCAGAAAGCAAGCAGAATGTTCCTGACATGGTAGTACAGAAGAGGTAAGATTTAAGGTTGAGTGGAATCTGATATCAATGGCATTAAAGCAATCAGGAAAAATAAGCAAGCTGACTATAAATAAGAACATGCTTGGAGGGATCAGTTATTTCATTCTAGGTGTATCTGCTGAGAGAGGCTCAAGCAACTGGAACAGCTCCAGGCTACTTCACAACATTAGTGTTTATCGATATAACAAACATTTAGTGGCCAGAAAAAAGTTTCAGGACTAATCAGAGAACTTCAGGGATATTGTCCATAGGATGACTGTAGTTGCAGGCTTTGACTCGTTCACAAATCTATTAAGGGCCCTAGGGGTGGGGAATCACTGGAGCTGCTTTTGATACCTTGGAGAGGATTTTCTTTCTGAATGTCATTGTCAGTCTTTAATCCCATCGTTCTGGCTTAATTTCTTCATTGCCCTTATCATCATCTGAAAGTCATATTTATTTACTTGTTGTCTGTTCACCAGTGAAACCCAAGTTCATCTAGAGCAGAGAGAGGGTGATCTTTTTCTCCCTCCTGCCCCATTGTTGTGTTTTAGTACCTTGATCAGTGTCTGACTCCTGTTATGTTCTCAGTAAATACTTACTCAAATAAACAAAGACCATGAGTCCAGTGGCATGGGCCAAGGGCATACACTGCAGTCCCAGCATGGTGATCTGACAGTTCTTGTCTAGAATATCTGAATGTTAAACACTTATAAAAAATAAATGGCATTGATCTTCACCACTTCACCACTGTTGCTTTTGCTTTGCAAGCCCTCAGCAATAAATGCTTCTCTCCTCTCATCTGCCTCTGAGATGTTTCTTCAGGTCTCTTAACTACAACTCTTATATACGTCTTCTCAATAGATGAACTCCTCAATTCTCACAGCTGGTAAAACACACATCCCAGAAAAGTGTAAGTGGACACTATTTTAGGAAACAGATGAAATAGTTCATGTACTTTGTCCTTTGAATAACAGCCACAAGGCCCAGCATGTATATAGTGCTTATTTACTAATTAACAAACTGTCTTCCATTGAGTCAGATGCTCTTCGTCTCTCTATTTCCTTTCCATTCTTAGAAAATTGTATGAGTAAGTACAAATTTGGCCAAGCTCTTTCCAATACATATCATGGTCTAACTTATTAACCTGGACATTACTGTCCCTTAATCAAAATGGAAAAAAAAAGTATTCTATTGACAAAGATAAGATCAGAAGGTAGAGTTCAATGGTTGAACACTTGCCTAGTATACACAAGGCTCAAGAGTTTGATCCCGGGCACACCACAAACACAGACCCGCACACTACACACATAACCCTTGACAACATGCACAGACAGACAGACAGACAGACACACACACACACACACACACACACACACACACACACAGATAAGCTTTGAAGTTACATATATATACTTTATATGGTAACTTTATATACAAATCTTTTTGAGAGAAAAACACTAGAACAAATTTTATGAAGTTAAAGAACAAAGTGATCAGCTTTAAAATATGGTAACTGTATTTAAGTTAGTGGCTAAGTCAACCAGTATTGCTTATTAAACATCTATTATTTGCAACTTTCTGAGGTTGAAAATGGACACAATACAAAGAAGCACAGCAAAGGACTGGACTTTTCAGGTCTATTGGGTAAGACAAGTCATAAAGCAAAACTGTTAGAGGGCGGCAGTGGAAGATCACATCAGAGGAGGTAAAATTGAAAAAGGCTTGGAGATTAAGTAACAGAAATGGTCCAGATAAAGTCTTTGTAAATCCTGAAAAATTTACAAAAATATGTAGCTAATTTGAATGTAATCCATGAAAAAAAAAAAAAGAAAAGAAAAAAGAAAAGAAAAGAAAGAAAAACAAAAACTTGGGTAAGAGCTTCAGCTGGGAAGGAAAATTTGAAATTTTAAGATCTTTAAGAAAACAGTCATTTTACTAAAATGTGTCTCTTTTCTCTCTGGAAATGCCATTTCTTTTGATGACATTTTGGTTATTATTGCTGATAAGAATAGCAGCAACTCAGTAGCTTAAAACACTGTGTAAGGGGCTCAGGAGAGCCAGGTAGAAAAAGTGCACATTGTGCAAATGTGCAGACCTGAGTTTAGATCCCCATCACCCAAGTCAAAGCTCTCATGACATACAACATCTATAACTCCAGGACCAGAATGTGAGTATAGGCAGATTGTAGAGGTTCACAGGCTAGCCAGTCTAGCCGAAATAGTGATCTTCAAGGTCAGTGGGAAACCCTATATCCAAAAGTAGAGGATGGATTGAGGAATACAGTTCCACACAAACCTCTAGCTTGAGGAAAACAGCTCCACACAAGCCTCTGGCCTCCACACATGCCTTCTATAGTTCACGTGCATGAACACAAACATACACCACACACACACACACACACACACACACACACACACACACACACACACACAGAGAGTATTATACATATTGTTTCTGTAAGAGAAATACGAAGAGGGCTCATGTGAGTGAATGGTTTGTCTCTGCTTCAAAATAACTGGAACTTCCGCTAAAAACACCTGGAGGTCGAGGCTGATCTGAAGCCTCAGTTCTGGAATTGCCTGTAGAAAAGTTCATTCACATTTCTGGCAGTTAATGCTGATTTTTTTTTTTAACTGACCCTTCTCAAGATGTCAAATACCCCTCTTAACATAAGACTTCCATGTGAGACTTGGGCTTTTCTCATTTCAGGACATATTCATTTAGACTTCTTACATAGCAGTTCAAGACTTCAAACACAGGTCCCAGCAATAGGAAGAACCTGAATTGCCCTTTTCTCACCTATCCTCAAAGACAAGCTATATCCCTTCTATCTGATGATTTATCTATAAGAGATTCACTACCCTACAACAGGGTCCTCATACTGCTACTGAAACCACTCTCTAATTCTTATGAATTTGGGTCTTCAAATTGTTGAACTTGACAAAGTTAAAGGACCTGTGGTTAGATGATCTAGACCTTTTGGTGCTGACCCAGGACCTCCAAAGTCAATGTAAAGAGCTGGCTTCATAAGAATAGAAGGAAAAATGCAAAGTAAAATAGAAATTTTGCTTAAGAAAGAAAGAAATGATGGCCTCATTTGAAAGTGAATCCAAACAATGTGGAGGGGAGAATTCAAACTGGAGTGGTAGCTGACTTGCCTCTCTGTTATACCCACATCTAGTCCAGTCAAGTCAAC
Organism: Phodopus roborovskii; assembly: GCF_943737965.1. NCBI lineage: Eukaryota > Metazoa > Chordata > Mammalia > Rodentia > Cricetidae > Phodopus > Phodopus roborovskii. Next base: position 36,242,719 of record NW_026126525.1, on the reverse strand, counting down.
ATGTAGGCTTCTTGTTTGTGAACCTGTACTGTAACTGATATAGTTCTTTATCTATACAGCTCAGAAGACTGTGGGTGTGCTTCAGGCAGATGGAAGCAGAAAGAGGGAAGCTTGAGGAGTGGCTTCTGTTTATGTGCCCTTTCTGGTGAGTCAGCTGATCCAGTAGGAAGGGCAGAGAAACGCTCCTGCAGTTCTTTATATTTTTCTGTGTGTTTCCCAATAAACACCCATTTATCATCTATCATTTATCTTGGGTCTAGTGAAGTCATTACATCCTCTCCTTCACCAACGCTCTGTAGCTTCGAAGAGAATCCAGGATGTCATCACTCCTGATTGCACCAGCACTTTATGTAACCTTTTCCACCTGAGCATTGCATTACATGTAAGCTTCAAACTATTGGCATGCTTCATTTCTGCTCTCCTACAGTGGCTTCTGTAATGTTACATCCAGAAAACATAACACACAAAATCATTTTTTAAATAATTTACCACTGAGCTATATCCTTTTGTCTTTCTTTTCTTTTTTCCTTTTAAACTTTTTATCTTGAGTCTGGCTCTCCCTATATTGACTCACTCTATCTTGAACTTGGTACCTGCCTGCTCATCCTGGGTTTACAAATTCTACACCAACAGTGCTACTTTTCTTTCCTCTTTTTCTGTTTTGTTTCTGTTTTTGTTTTTGAGACAGTCACACAGTGGCCAAGTCATGTCTCCAACTCAGAGAGATCTGCCTTCTTCAGTCCTTCAAGAGAGCTGTGACTAAAGGTTTGTGCTCCTATGTCCAGCTTTTGTTTTTGTTTTTTGATGTCAAATAAAGTATTTTTAATTGGCTCATTTAAAAAATGTAAATTTTTTAAAAGTTACCATAAACTTCACTGCTATTGTCTTTTTCTCCAACTTCTTGTCTTATGCAAATTGTTTTTATCTTTTGTAATTCAGTAATATAAGTGTTTTCAGCATTAGTTTTCCTCTGGGAAAATCCATTTGAGAGTTAGGGTATTTCCTGGATTTTTCCCAATTGATAGCTCAAAATTGACTTGTTTATGAAATGTTTTAAAATTTCTTAAACGCTGGATAGAGGTTTGTTAGTTTGTTTGCTTAGATAGGGATTTCTATCTTCAAGCTGGGAACCCCAGGGCCCTACAGATCCAAAGTGGCCACAGCTTTCCTCTAGACTCAAGATGTGGGCAAGGCTGAGGTAGTTGGGGGGAAATCCACTTCTCTGTTTTCAGCTTCTAGAAGCTTCCCACTTTCTTTGGCTCCGAGCTCCTTCCTCGTCTTCAACATCAGCACAGCTGCATCTCTCTGATCTTCTGCTATCACATCTGGCTTGTGGACGACAGACAGAAACAGTTCTGGGTTTTCCCTTGTTGGTGATGCCTTGTTGTTGTTTTCTATTTGTTTTGAAAAAAAGATCTGAAAACATAGCCAGGTTGGCCTCTAGACTCCAGTGCTGCCTCAGCTTCCAGCGAGAGGTGGCTGGCAGTTTTACCTTCTCCAGATTCTCCATCTTGACTCCTGTTTTTGTTTTTGTTGTTTCTACAAGATCTTGCTAAGCAGCCCAGGCTGGTTGAATTTAGGACTCTCATGCTTCAGCCTCCCAACTCTGAGAACACAGTCAAGCACTACCAAGTCTAGTGTATGGGAATTCTTCACCATCACCTCCAGGTACCATGTGAGGCAGAATAGAAAGTTGGGAAAAATGAAGGGGACCTAGGAAGGAAAAGCAGTCCCTTGGTCCCAGGGTCTTGTTGAAGCCCTTTGTTTCTTGAGATAAGAATCCCAACACAATTACAACCTTCATTGTGAAGGTTGCCAATGTGGAATAATTTCCTTTTCATATTGAAGGCCTGAACATGTGACTTAGGTGGGTCCTCATTCCTCTGCCACACAAGGTTAAACAAGACTTCTAATTTTGTTTAGGACTGATAGCAACCTACCATCATGCATCCTGGTGCTCTAGACTTTCATGTCATCAACTGTAATCCTTCGAGATGCTCCACCTCAGCCACTCTGTGATCTTGTCAGCCATTAAAGACAACAAAAAACAAACAAACTGAAAGAGGGCTGACAAGATGAGTTAGCAGGTAAAGGTACTTTCTACCAAGCCTAACAATTGGGTGAAAGAAAAGAAATGACTCCTGAGAGTTGTCCTTTTTCCATGAGTAGCATGACATGTGCTTGAGCACGTCCCTGTGCATATGTATGCATGCATGCCCCCCACACCAGTAATATAATAATAAAAACTGATTTATAAGAAACTGTGAAATATGAGATTTCATTCTACTTGAAGTTCCCAAGTTAGCCTTCTATGGTTTTCTGGAGGGTTGTAGAACACATCAGTCTTCTGAGCTGTGTAGATCAAGAACTGTATCAGTTCCAGTATAAAATCAGCATGAACTTCATGTTCATGTCTGTTCCCCAAGCTGCAAGGAAAATGGAGTACTGTAGAAAAACTATGAATGTGCAGTAAGTTTGTGTCCCTGCTCAGGAAACTTACCATTAAGTAACTGAATTTTCTTGATGCACTGCAAGCAAACCCATGCAATTTCTGTCCTGAAGGGACACAATATGATTGTTACATTTCATGGCAAAGAAGCCCACTTCTTCCTCTAACGGGAGGTACTGATATTTGTGGTGTGTAGAACATAAGATAATCAGCGTCCCTACTCCCTAGTGTTAAATTTCAAAAGAATTAAAATTACCTCCACAAATGGATATTGTTATAGTTTGAGATGGTATCCCCACCTAGGTTCATGTATTGAAGTCTTAATGCTCTCAGCCAGCAGCTCCATTTTGGGAAGCTGTGAAAACATTAGGAGGCAAGGAGTAGCTAAAGGGCACCCAGAGGAAACATAAGTCCTGGCCCTTGTCTGTTGTTTTTTATGCTTCCTGTCCTCTACAATGTGAACAACTGTCCTCTACCACAAGCTCCTGCCTCACCAGGGTGATCTTCTACCCTGGTATACCCCTCAAGTAACTCCAGATTAAACCTTCTGAAACTGTGAGCCAAAATAGAGCCTCCTCCCCTGAAATATTTTTGTAAAATATTGTAGTTACAGTGACAACAAAAAAGTAATTAACACAGACATAAACTTTGAAGAATACTACTGAACTTTGACCTTAATGCTTCCAGGGTTCCTCATGTTAGTGTCTTTCTGGTCTTTTCATAAAGAAATCAAATGATAGAGATTTTTTTTTTCCCCTTCGCCTTTTCTATGTTCTAGACCTTTGTTAAATCATGGAACTTAACAAGTCCCAGAGATATCAATAGTGGATCCTAGGTTTTGTTTGTTTTGTTGTTATTGTTGTAGCTCTCAGTGACACCAGACATGGACATGAGAGCCCAGGTTGTACAGTCAATTGGTCCTACTTGAGCAAATTCCCAGACTTCCTGTCTGTAGGATTTAACCTTGGCCAAGTTTAGGAAAGATACTGCTGTGTAGTTCAAGAACCTTTGTACAGAATGAAAGAAACATTCTTTACTAGTGGGATTTGCCTTCTTGCCCTGAAACTTTGCCCTAAAAATCGAGGGAGCATGGAGAATTCAGCCTAAAGTCTGAAAGCTAATGCATACCTTTAAATTCCCAAGTTAAGGGTAAGCTCCTGGGATAGATACAATATTCTGAGGGTCTGAAACCGGTAGAAAGAAACTTTCCTCAGTAAAAGGAGCCTTTGGGCTCTAGAAGAGGGCGTTGGAGTAGATCATTTAATCTGTATGCCAGGAGGCTACATAAAACACTCCCCTCTTTGAACTGCCATCCTTGTCTCATACTATTAACAGAGAAAAGAAAGATCCAAGTGGAATTTCAGAGTTTTCACTAAGATCAAAATCTGCATTTATGTTCCCAGTACTCCTAAACTCATTGCAGTCCAAGTCTATAGGAATGAAGAAAGGCTTTTTGAAGTATCTAAGAGTCAATCAACTATTTATTTCAAGTCTCCTATCCAAGTAGGCATGTTGGTATATTGCACCATGGGATGTATTAAATTGGAAACATTTATGATTATTGGCAGTACAATACACAGTCACTTGCAAATACCTGAGAAGTGTTTGACATTTGTCTCAGGGATAATTTCTTTCCTAGTGTGATCTTCTTCATGGCTTCAGTTCTCTCACATCTCTATTTAGTAACGAATTCTCCTTAAAGTGTTAATTGATGCATTTGCTTCCCCTAAGACTATTTTCCAGTCCCAGAAGGCAACTAAACACAAAAGCTCTTCAGGAGGGAGAAAGAATATAATTATGGGGTGCAAAATCTGAGACTGACTGTAGAGATATTTTGGGGGTAGTAGAGAGAGCTTGCTGCTCTCAAATTACATATCAAAAGTGGCTGCTTACTTTTCCCTCTGAGTTGCATGCAGACTTCCCAGAGTGCTAAATAAAGGAGATAACAATGTTGGAGATTTATTTTTCTCCTGGCAGACTTCAAGGAGAATTATTTTGGCCAGGTTTTCAAATTCCTGTCATATTCTCCACTCGTGCACAGGTCTGAAAGTACACCATTTAGTGTTGATTTTTTCCAACTGTAAATAATAACCAACTCTAAGATGTTACTTGTGTCATTTATTATTGGTATTCTCTTGCCTTGAGATTTGTCAAATGAAATATTGATAATTAGGCTGGTTCCATGGGCATATTTCATTCTACTTTGCTTAGCAGCTTGTTCAGCTTAACAACATTGTTCTGAAAGTAGGCCATTGATTAATCAGTCTAATTCCTACATGATAAGCATTGGCTATATCCTTTAAAAAAAAAAAGTCTACAAGCTCTCCTTGACAATTAGCATTGGCTAAATACTTAATTTTAACCCATTTCCCTTCATGAGTTTGCCTATTGTTTCCTTTATTGTTACAGAAAGATGTGTAAAGCTTAATACGCATTTTAAAAGAAACTTTACCTGCTATTTAAAAATGTTTCTATACTATGGTCAAGCACCCTTATTTCTGTTGGGCTTTGATCCTAATAATCCTAAATAACACTAATAAATTTAGATACACTTCAATTTTATTTTCATTTTGCTAGAGGGGATTATATTACAATTAGCTTGAAAGTTTCAATTTTCTTCTATTATCTAAAAACAAAACCATTTAATGTTTAAAATTGCTGCTGGGAAAAGTGTGTGTCCACCCAGTGAAGCACAAATGTTCTTATAAGATGCCTTAAACATGAATACAACTATCTGGGATGATAGTACTATAATTTTTCTTATTAGTATCTGAGGACTTCAAATGCAGGGATGCTTGCTGCATAGGCAATCTTTATGTTCCTTATAGTATCCCTCTGAAGCAGGAAGCCACATATTATTTCCCTAATAAACATGACAATAGATTATGAAGAAGCAATATAATATCATTTACTTGTTGTTAAAAGCACAAAAGGAAACAGGCCTGTAACACAAACCTATATTTCACTGCTCAGAGACCGAAGCAGGAGGATTGCAAGTTAAAAAGTTAAAGGGCAGCCCCGGCTATAAAAGGAGACTCTGTGTAAAAAAAAAAAAAAAATTACTATCAAATGTTTCTTTCCCTGAGGTGTCAGAGAATTGATTTTTCAAATTTGATATAATGATAAATTATTGGTAAAATCGTTAATATGAAATTTCTCTATACCTTTTTTTTCATAAGTTAGAACATGTATCTATATTTACTACATCAATACATAGTGTGTAGCATATGGTAACAGGCATTTTTCTATAATAAACAAAATGTAATTTAGAAAGCACATTCCTTCACCAAAAAGAAAATCAAGTGCCTTTGGCCACAGAGCTTCTTAGAGATGTGTAGGTCAGTGGAGTCTGGCTAGCTGGTCCTCTTGCTTCCGTGCCCACAGGAGAGCTCTGTCTGCCCAAAGGACTCATTTTCTATGATGGTGTAGCTCCTTTTACATTTCTTGATATTCTGTGAGTGGCTTCTCCTATTTCTCCATGATTTCTCTTTTCTTCCTCTATTAGCTATGCAACATATTCTTTATAAAATTCATTAAAAACATTTTTTCCTTTCCTGAAATCTATCTGGAGCCCTAGTTTCTAGTTAGAAGGGCAACCCCACTTACCCTTCACAAAATTTAAGTGACACTTCTTAAATTTAAAAGTTAATTTACTTCATTCTGTGCATGCCTCCACATATTCTTAAATCCCCAAGGAAAGCATTATCGTGTTTTCACACAATGAAAAAGAGGATGATTTATTTGAACACAAACCCCTGGGTGGTGGCATTGATTTGGTAGGTTGTTTGGCCTGGTTAATGGAGAGGGGAGGCCTGAGAATGGGCCTTTTATGGGCTATAGCCCAGTCACACTTCCAACTCTGTTCTCTGCTTCCTGGTGGGGTACATGGAAGAGAGGCAGTTTCAAGCCCCTGTTACTAGCATGGAGCCCGAGCTTGTTTTGAATAACTATGGCTGCATAGGCTCATAAGTTTGAGTACTTGCCTCCCCAGTTGGCGAAACAATATGGTGAGAATTAGGAGATATGACTTTACTTTTTAAATTAATTTTTATTTAAATTGAAAACAATCTTATTTTACATACCAATCCCAGTTCCAATCCCTGTTCCATCCTTCCATTTCCCCCATCCACTCCTCAGTGAGGGTAAGGCCTCCCATGGGGGATCATCAAAGTCTGTCACATCGTTTGAGTCAGAACCTAGACCTTCCCTCGCTTATCTAGGCTGATAGAGTTTCCCTCCATAGGGAATGCGCTACCAAAGCCTGTCCGTGCACTAGGGATAAATACTGGTTCCACTGCCAGAGTCCCCATAGACTGCCCAAGCCCCCTAAATGACACCCACATTCAGGAAGTCTTGTTCAGTCTTATGCTGGTTCCCAAGCTGTCAGACTGGGCTCTATGAGCTCCTACTTGCTCAGGTCAGCTGTTCCTGTGGGATTCCCCAGCATGATCCTGACCCCTGTGTTCATCACTCTTCCCTCTCTACAACTAGATTCCAGGAGTTCAGCTCAGTGAATAGCTGTGAACCTCTGCTTCTGCTTCCATCAGCTACTGGATGAAAGCTCTATGATGGCATTTAAGGTAGTCATAGAGAAAGGGCATTTAAGGCAGCCTTTCTACTATTGCTTAGATTCTTAGCTGGGGTCCCCTTCTGGATCGCTGGAGATATTCCTAGTGCCAGATTTCTCATTAAGCCCATAATGGCTCCCTCTATTAAGGTATTTCTTTTCTTCCTCTTCTTCTCTGTTCTTCCTCTAAGTTGACCTTCCTGATCTCTCAAGTTCTCCTTCCCAATTCCCTTCCCTTCTTCTCTTTCCCCTACCTCCCCCGCCCCATACTCCCAATTTACTCAGGAGATCTTGTCACTTTCCTTTCTTGGGGGTATGGGTTACTTCACTCAGGATGGTTTCTTCTAGTTCCATCCATTTGCCAGAGAATTTCAAGATGTCATTGTTTTGTACACCTCTGAGTACTACTCCATTGTGTAAATGTACCATATTTTCTTTATTCATTCTTCAGTTGAGGAGCATCTAGGTTGCTTCCAGATTCTGCCTATTACAAATAATGCTGCTATGAAGATAGTTGAACAGATGTTCTTGTGGTATGAATGTGCAAACAAGTAAAAGACCAGTATGACAAGAACTTTAAGTCCTTAAAGAAAGAAATTAAAGAAAGTATCTTGCAGAGGTAGGATCAACATAATAAAAATTGTAATCTTACCAAAAGCAATGTACAAATTCAATGCAATCCCCATTAAAATGCCAGCACAATCCTTCATAGACCTTGAAAGAGCAATACTCAACTTTATAAGGAAAAACAAAAGACCCAGGATAGCCAAAATAACCCTGAATAATAAAGGAACTTCAGGGGGCATCACCATCCCTGATTTCAAGCTCTACTATAGAACAATAGTAATGAAAACAGCTGGGTATTGGCACAAAAACAGACAAGTAGACCAATGGAATCAAAATTGAAAATCCTGACATTAACCCACACACCTATGAACACCTGATTTTTGACAAAGAAGCTAAAACTATACATTGGGAAAAGGACAGCATCTTCAACAAATGGTGCTGGGATAACTGGATCCTGGCATGTAGAAGATTGCACATAGATCCTATCACCATACACAAAAGTTAAGGCCGAATGGATCAAAGACCTCAACATAAATCCAGCCACACCGAATCTCTTAGAAGAGAAAGTGGGAAGTATCCTTAAATGCATTGGCACCAGACACTGAGATCAACAATTAATAAATGGGACCTCCTGAAACTGAGAAGCTTCTTTAAGGCAAAAAAGAATACAGTCAATAAGACAAAATGGCAGCCCACAGCCTGGGAAAAGGCCTTCACCAACCCCATATCTAACAGAGGGCTGATCTCTATAATATACTAAGAACTCAAGCTAGTCACCAAAATACCAAGTAATCCAATTTAAAAAATAGGCTACAGATCTAAATAGAGAATTCTCAGTGGAGGAATTTCAAATGGCTGAAAGGCACTTAAGAAATTGTTTAACATCCTTAGCCACCAGGGAAATGCAGATCAAAATAACTCTGAGATACCATCGTACTCCTGTTAGAATGGCTAAAATCAAAACCACCAATGACAGTTTATGCTGGAGAGGATGTGGAGATCGGGGAACACTCTTCCATTGCTAGTGGGAGTGCAAACTTGTACAGTCACTTTGGAGGTGTTTCACTTAGAGAATTGAGATTTAGGAGGACTACCCCCATTTCAGCTAGCTCTCACTGCCTCCTATTTCCACATCAGATGGAGATGTGAACTCCAGCTGCTACTTGCTCCTGCCCTCTGCCACCAAGACTTTGCTTCCCCTGGAACAGTTCAATTAAATGCTTTATTTTTTAAGTTGCTTTGGTCATGGGGTCTGTCAAGGTCAGTAACTAAAACAGAACCATACTGGCTGCCATACCCTTCCCTTCCACAATGAACTGCTGTTCTGGCACTGCAGGCCAAAATAAAGTGATAAACTGCTCTTCTGTGAACAAAATGGTTACTTTAAATTGTTTCATCTTGTAGACCATTCTTAACTTTAGCACAAAATCATTTTGTATGATACAGATACAAAGTTACATCCATCAACCCAGTGTTTCAGATTCCAGTGAGAAGTTATCTAAATTATAAGAAAGATGAATTACAGAGTCAATGCATCTCCAGATTAGCAAGAGGCTAGCTGTCATGTCTATGGCATGTCTATCTTGTACTTCATCCCTCCAGTGGGGAAATTTTTAGAAAAGAGAACTATCCATGCACCTCTCTCAAATTCATGATAAATTAATGAGTCTAACAGCTTTTACAGTTACATATTTAAAAATAGTCATAATCATGCTTGATAACCCATATTTCTTTAATCTAAGCATTCCAAATGTACTTGTCAAGCTTTTGGTTTTGATCAGACTTTCTGAATGCAAACACTTTCTTAAATGTGCTGTGCCCCCAAGTGAGTGTAGCTCCTTCATATGCAGTTTTGCAAATGCTGTGTAGAACAGGATTGTTTCTTTAAAAAATGTAAATATTTTGAATGTTTCAATTCAAAGTACACACACACACACACCCAAAAACTGCCTTGAGAATTACACTTACCAACGATAGTAAATAAAAGTTCCAAAGAAACATATTCCTCTAAAAACAGATAAGAAACAGGTAACAACATCAAAATGATAAATATAAAATTTACAGTGGAAGGAAGCAACATAAATTTGCAAGATGAATTGTGTATATAAGTCAGATGTATGGAAAATTGTTCAACACATTTCTTGCTATCAAATTCTTTCTGTGCAGACACTGCATACCCATATTTGCTCAAGGAGCCACAAGTGGTGTGAAATTTACAGCTAAGATCCTTTCATGTGTATCCCTTTAAGGAAATGATGGAAGAGATTTAACTTCTAGAATGAGGCTAAAACTATTTCCAGCAATACATATACTTGTTATGTAGATTATTCTACTGATGTATATGGCACCCTTTGAAGATAAAATGTCATAGACACCATGACTATGGGTACATGCTGAGCAGACCTTTGATGATTGGCTGTCAACATGTAATCAGGACTTTAGGTGCTCACAATTTACTACTTCCTTATAGGAGACCAGAGAGAGCAAAATGCTTTCTAGTTATACTTCCCACTTGTTAAAGAGGTCCATGACATTATCAATGTGTGCATAGGAATTCACATTAAAACCTAAATTATAAATCAAAATCTTTCAGACTCAGACTTAAAAGAAGAGGATTATTAACAATGTGTACATTAGAATGATTTGATTGTAGCCAGCAGAAACTAAACCTAGATGAGGCAAAAATCTACTTAATAGTTATGAAAAAATTGTAAGACATTTGAACTGTAGAAGAATGGAGGGCCACCTGCCAGTGTTCTCATGGCAGGAACTGTCTTGTCAGGAGATGATGGGCTCCAGAGGTTGTCATTCCATTCAGTCTTCTGCTCAAGAGTCTGCTTGCACAGAGAGAGAGAGAGAGAGAGAGAGAGAGAGAGAGAGAGAGAACATAAAAGAGGGAGCCAATATTGGTTTGAAGAGAAAATTGAACACAAAGAAAGGTCTAGAGAACTACAAGACTGTCGCCAACTAACAATTTGAACAACAGTGGAAAGGCTACCATAAATGCCCTTCCTGGAGAGTGAGATCAATAACTAACTTATCCATGGAGCCCTCATCTAATACCTGTTGGAAACAGAAGCAAACACCCATACGTAAACACTGAGTCGAAGTAGAACTCAGATGCAGATGGAGAAGACAAGACCAGGCTGCAGAAACACATAGAGACAGCTGACCTGAACAAGAAGGAGCTAACAGGCCCCCAGACTGATAGCTGGGAAGGCAGCATGGGACTGACTCAGGCCCCCCTGAATATGGGTCTCAGCCAGAAGGACTGAGCAGTTTAAGGGACCTCAGACAGTGGAGCCAGGATGTATTCCTGGTGCACAAAAGGCCCTTGGGAACACATCCCTATGGAGGGATAACTGCCTTAATCTAGAGACAGGAGAGAAGCCCTAGTCCCTACTTCAAATGACCTGTCAGATCTACATGACCCCAACTGGATGACATTGCCCTACATATGGAATTGGGGTGGGGGGATGGGATGGGAGGGTGGTTAGGGTGCATGTGAGAGGGCAGAGAGGGTAAAAGGGAGGGAGGGAGGAAAGGGAACTGGGATCAACATGTAAAATAATAAATTTAAAAAAATGAAAAAAATAGCTATAGTTTCCCCAAACAAAAATTGTTTCACATTTTAGAATATATTTAGTATTTATGTTGGCAGTAGAAAGCTGAATTATCAAATTTATTTCTGTGTTTACTCCTTTTTAGTATTTTTGAAGAAATATCTGGCATTGTACAAATATATAATAACGAAATAGAGAAACAGGTATCTTTCTCACGTTATCACAGAAGAATAGTGTTAAACTTGAAATAGAGACCACAGCCTTGAAACCTGAAGACTTGGCTGATGGAACTGTCCCCCAGTAGAGGAAATAGAGACCAGAGGAAGGCCAGGAGATGGAGCACCTGTCTTCAGCCTCCCTCCCCTATTATCATCTTACATCACTTTTGAAGACAAGATAATATCAAGAGAGAACTTAAGTTTCTACTGACTGATACAAACTTCAGAATGAAGCTCCTTTACTACTGGTGTTTTCTGGAGAGGAAACAGTCATTCAGGTTTCCAGCTGTCTACAATAAACCTCGAGGTTGCACACTCCCCTTCCTCTACTAATTTCCCATGGCATATCTGGCATCTATATATGGTTTAATGTGGGTCTTGGGTTTAGCCAGTCTCCCGGGACTGATTACAGTAATTCCCAGATGGTGTGCGAGGAGATAAGGTCGCCAATATTAATAGATTCCCTCTTAATCATGTTCAGAGCTTATTGTTCTTGATCCTGTTCTTTCTAGATACAATCACTTTCTCAGTTCCTGTGCTTGCTGAACCTGAGCAAACAAAGTGGTTCCTGGGGCCCTGAGGCAACTCTGAATATGGGGACACTGCAAGTTGTTACTCATAGTCATGATATTTAAACAATGGAACAACGGGCACAGATTCTTAGACTGTTTGCCACTTCACTGATGACAAACAGCGAGTGGAAAAAGGCTGTGTCTGACATCCTATGCATCACAAGCTTCGAAAGGGCATCTTGTTTGAAAATGGCTTCTCCTCTACTGTTTTAGTTTACTCCATGTAATTGTTATGAATACTTTTGCAAAGGAGCTGAGCAAATAGTATTACTGTGTAAACATTCAGAGCATTCTTTTATTTGAACATCATTGGCACTTTCCTCCAAACATTATTATTAAACATCATTCTATGGAATTCTGTCAGTAATATCAAATAAATAAGAAAAATAATTTTTGCCCTTTTCTCCCCTATTTTTCCCATACTGCATCATTCCACTTTAAGCTTTCTGTATTTTCCTTTACTCCTTTCTTACATTCTCTTCTTCCTTATCTCTTCCACTCTTCTATCTTTGTATCTAATGTTCAGTCTTGGTTCTGTGTACACATAACTGCAGCCACATTTTCCCTGAGGTTTAATTCTTTTCTTCCTGGAGCCATCCATCTTTGTATCAGACAGGTTCTCCCTTCATGCATTCAGGGATTCTAGTGAATATGCTTTGGAACAGAATAGGAAACAGATGAATTTCCAGATTTTTTTTTTTTTTACTTTTAAATACTTTATAAGAGTATCTTGACCCTTGGTCCTGCTGGGCCTGCTGCTCAGGGGAAGCACTGGGCTAGAGTGCAGGTCCAACACCCCTCCACATCCTTGGAACTTCCTGGGTTGGCTCTGAACATACTGGACCACCTTTGAGGCCACACTCACCTGATCTTTGGGTCCCATCACCTGCCCTCTGCTGGAGAGACCTCCAAAGAGCTCAGATCATCCAGAGTTGCAGGCATCAAACTCCTGACCCACTTATACCCACCAGGAGAACAGGGTAAAGAGAGAGAGAGACTCCACCTGCACCAACAGGAAGAAGTGATGAGCAGACAGCAATACAAGAAAACACCAAACAGTATAGGCAGGAAGAGGAGAGGACATGGCATCTGTACACAGGCAGAGGAGAAGACATCACATACACAGGCAGAAGAGATGACATCAGTTCTATAGGTAGGCAGAAGAAAGGATAACTTTTCTATAAGCAAGTAGATGAGAGGACATCATATATATATATATATATATATATATATATATATATATATATACATACATACATACACCTGCAGAAGAGAAGACATCATATCTCTACACAGGAACAGGAGAGGACATCATATCTGTAAAAAGGCAGAGGAGAGCACAACACATCTGTAGCCAGGAAAGAAAAAGAAAGAAAGAAAGAAAGAAAGAAAGAAAGAAAGAAAGAAAAAGAAAACACTGAACAATAGAAAGACCAGTATAACACCACCAGAATCTAGGGACTCTAAACAAACTACACTGAACATACCAAAGCAGATGAAGCAGAAGAGAACAACTTTAAAAAATAATGATAGATCCATCAAACATGATATGAGAAAAATCTCTTAAAGAAATGGAAGAGGACAAACCCAAAAATTGGAATAGAGGAAAAGACCAAGCAAAAGATGCAAGAAATAAACAAATTTCTTAAATAAAGTAAGGAAAGCCAAGAAAAAACAATCAAACAAGTAAAGGAAACAGTTCAAGACTTGAAAAGTGAAATATAGACAATAAAGAAAACAGAAATAGAAATGGAAATAGAAAAACTGGGCAAACAATGAAGAACTACAGATGCAAGCATAACCAACAGAATAGGAGAAATGGAAGAGAGAATCTTGGGTGCTGCAGATAAACTAGGGGAAATAGATTTATCAACCAAAGAAAATCTTAAATCCAACAAATTTTTTAACACAAAACATCCAGGAAAAATGTGGGACACCGTGAAAAGGCCAAACCTAAGAATAACAGGCACAGTAGAAGGTGAAGAATCCCAGCTCAAAGGTGCAGAAAACATATTCAACAAAATCATTGAGGAAAGCTTTCCCAATCTGAAGAATGAGATGCTCATGAAAGTACAAGAAGCATACCGAACACCAAATAGACTGGACAAAAAAAAAAAAAAAAAAAAAAAAAAAAAGTTCCCTTGCCATAATAATCAAAACATCTAACAAACATCTAACATACAGAATTACAACAGAATATTAAGAGCAGCAAAGGCAAAAGGCCAGGTAACATATAAAGGGACACCTATCAAAATTTTCCATGGAAACTCTCAAAGCCAGAAGGTCCTGGGTAGATGTTCTACAAATACTAAGAGTCCATGGATGCCAGCCTGGGCTACTATACCCAGAAAAACTCTTAATCACTATAGATGGAGAAAACAAGATATTCAATGACAAAGCCAGATTTTCACAATACATATCCACAAATCCAGTCCTACAGAAAGTTCTGGAAGGGAAACTCCAACCCAAGGAAGTTAACTATACTCACAAAGACATAGGCAATAGATAATTCACTTCATTAGAACCCAAAAGAAAAAGTGGGACTCACAATACCACCATCCACATCAAATCTAACACAAACAAGAATTAATAATCAATGGTCCTTACTTTCCGTCAACATTAAAGGTCTTAACTCGCCTATAATAGACACAGGCTAACAGAATGGATACTAAGACAGACTCCATTCTTCTGCTACATAAAGAAACACATCTAAATTTCAAAGACAGACATTACTTCAGGGTAAAGGGTTGGGAAAAGATCTTCCAATCAAATGGACCCGAGAAACAAGCTATTCTAATATCTAACAAGTTAGACTTCAAACCAAAATCAATCAAAAGAGATGAAGAAAGTCATTTCGTATTCATCACAGGAGAAATCCATCAGTAAAAATTCTCAATTCTGAACATCTATTCCCCAAATACAAAGGCACCCACATTCATAAAAGAAATGCTACTAAAACTCAGAGCTCACATAAAACCTCACACATACATAATGGGAGACCTCAACACCCCACTCTCACTAGACAGGACCACCAGGCAGAAACTTAACAAAGAAACAGAAGAACTAACAGAGATCACGTCCAATTAGGTTTAACAGATGTCTATAAAATAGTCCATCCAAACACAATAGAATACACCTTCTTCTCTGCTCCACATGGAACCTTCTCTAAAATCGACCACATACTAAACAACATAACAAACCTCAACAGATACAAAAAAATTTGAATAGCCCCTGTATTTTATCAGACTACCATGCTTTAAAGTTGGAATTCAACAACAACACAAATTGCAGAAACACTACAAGCTCATGGAAACTGAACAATGCACAATTGCACCATTCCTGGGTCAAGGAAGAAATAAAGAAATAAATGAAAGATTTTCTAGAATTCAAAGAGAATGAAGACAAAACATACCTGAACTCATGGGACACTTTGAAAGCAGAGCTACGGGGAAAGTTCATTGCACTAAGTTCCCATATGAAGAAAACAGAGGATAGTCACATTAGAGAATAAAAGCACAACTGAAAGCTCTAGAACAAAAAGAAGCAAACTCACCCTGGAGGAGCAGACCCCAGGAAACAATCAATTTGAAGGCTGAGCTCAATAAAGTAGAAACTAGGAAAACAATACAAAGAATCAATGTAACAATGAGTTGGTTATTCAAGAAAACCAAGAAGATAGACAAACCTGTATCCAAACTAACCAAAACACAGAGAAAGAACATGCAAATAAACAACATCAGAAACGAAAAGGGGAACATAACAACGGACACAGAGGAAATCCAGAGAATTTTTAGGTCATACTTTGAAAACCTGTACTTCATAAAAAATCGAAAATTCAAAGGAAATGAACAAATTTCTGGATAGCTATCACTTATCAAAATTAAATTAAGATCAGATAAGCAATTTAAATAGACCTATAACCCCTAATGAAATAGAAGCAGTCATCAAAAAGCCTCCCAACCAAAAAAAAAAAAAAAAAAAAAAAAGCACAGGGCCAGATGGCTTCAGTGCAGAATTCTACCAGAAATTCAAAGAAGAGCTAATACCAATACTGCTCAAATTGTTCCATACAATAGAGCAGAAGATTCATTACCAAACTCTTTTTATGAAGGTACAATTACCTTGGTACCCAAGCCACACAAAGACACAAGTAAGAAAGAGAACTACAGACCAATATGCCTCATGAACATTGATACAAAAATACTCAATAAAATACTGGCAAATCAAATCCAAGAACATATCAGAGAAATCATCCACCATGACCAAGTAGGCTTTAGTCCAGGTATGCAGGAATGGTTTAACATATGAAAATCTATCAATGTGATCCACCATATAAACAAACTGAAACACACACAAACACACACACAATCATTTCACTAGATGCTGGAAAAGCCTTTGACAAAATCCAACACCCTTTCATGATAAATGTCTTGAAGAGATCAGAGATAACAGGAACATACCTAAACATAATAAAAGCAATATAAAGTGAATAAGCAGCCAACATCAAACTGAATGGAGAGAAGCTTAAGGCGATTCCTCTAAAATCAGGAACAAGATAAGGTTGCCCACTCTCGCCATATCTCTTCAATATTGTACTTGAACTCCTAGCTAGAGCAATAAGACAACTAAAGGAGATCAAGTGGATACAAATTGGAAAGGAAGAAATCAAACTGTCACTATTTGTATATGATATGATAGTTTACATAAGTGACCTGAAAAAACTCTCCCAGGGAATTCCTACAGCTGATAAACACATTTAGCAAATTAGCAGGATACAAGATTAACTCAAAAAAAAAATCAGTAGCCCTACTATATACAGATGATAAAAGGGCTGAGAAAGAAAGCAGAGAAATACCACCCTTTACAATAGCCACAAACAACATAAAATATCTTGGGGTAATGCTAACAAAAATGTGAAAGACCTATATAGCAAGAATTTTGTCTTTAAAGAAAGAAAGTAAAGGAGATACCAGAAAAATGGAAAGATCTCTCATGCTCTTGGATAGGTAGGATAAACTTAGTAAAAAAATGGTAATCTTGCCAAAAGCAATCTACAGATTCAATGCAATCTCCATCAAAATCCCAACACAATTCTTCACTGACCTTGAAAGGATAATACTCAACATTTTATGGAAAAACAAAAGACTCAGGATAGCCAAAATAACCCTGTAAAATAAAGGAACTTCAAGAGGCATTACCATTGATGACTTCAAATAGACTACTATAGAGCTATAGTCCTGAAAATAGCTTGGTATTGACACAAAAATAGGCAGGTAGACTAATGGAATCAAGTCAAAAATTCTGACATTAATCCACATATCTACAAACACCTGATTTTTGACAAAAAAGATAAAACTATACAATGAAAGGAGAAATCATCTTAACAAATGGTGCTGGCACAACTGGATGATGGTGTGTAGAAGACTGCAGATAGACTTATGTCTATGCCATGCACAAAATTTAAGACCAAATGGATCAAAGACCTCAACATAAATCTAGCCACAGTGAACCTCTTAGAAGAGAAAGTGGAATGTAACCTTGAACAAATTGGTACAGGAGACCACTTCCTGGCCATAACACCAGTAGCACAGACCCTAAGATCTACATGTAATGAATGGGATCTTCTGAAACTGTGAAGCTTCTGTAAGGCAAAGGGCACAGTCGACAAGATCAAATGGCAGCCCAAAGACTGGGAAAAGATGTTCACCAACCCCACATCTGACAGGGGGCTGATCTCCAACATATACAAAGAACTCAAGAAACAAGTCACCAAAACACCAAATAGCCCTATTAAAAAATGGGGTACAAAACTGAATAGAGAATTATCAATAGAGGGATACGAAATGGCTGAAAGACACTTATGAAGGAGCTCAACATCCTTAGCCATCAGGGAAATGCAAATCAAAACATCCCTGAGATACCATCTTAGTCATGTCAGAATGGCTATAATTAAAAACATCAATGACAGCTTATGCTGGAGAGGATGTGGAGAAAGGGGAACACTGCTCCACTGCTGGTGCACAGCCATTTTGGAGATCAGTACGGCAGTTCCTCAGGAAAATGGGAATCAGACTACCACAAGACCCGGCAATTCCACTCTTAGGCATTTACTCAAATGATACACATCCATGCAACAAGGACATCTGTTCAACTATGTTCATAGCAGCATTACTTGTAATAGGAAGAACTTGGAAGCAACTTAGATGCCCCTCAACTGAAGAATGGATAAAGAAGATGTGGTACATTTACACAATGGAATACTACTCAGCAGGAAAAAAACCAAAAACCAAAACAAACAAACAAACAAACAAAAACAATGGAATCTTGAAATTCACAGACAAATGGATGGAACTTGAAGAACCCATTCTGAGTAAGGTAACCCAGTCACAAAAAGAGGAACATGGTATGTATTCACTCATATATAGATTTTAGACATAAAACAAAGGATCACCAGCCTATAATTCATACTGCCAGAGAAACTAGGATACAAGGAGGAACCTACAAGGTTCCTCACAGAAGGAGAAAAGCAACAAGATATTTTGAGCATATGGGAGGGGCAGTGAGTGGAGAGGGAGTTAGGAGAAAGAGAAAGGGATGAGAGGAGAATATGTGGGACCAGGAAGATTGAGTCAGGGGAAGAATAGACTAGACGAGGAGGAAGGAAAGAGATACCTTATTAGAGGTAGCCATTATAGGTTCGAAGAGAAAACTGACTCTAGAGCAATGTCCAGAGACCTACAAGAATGACCCCAACTAACAATTTGAGCAACAGTGGAGAGGCTACCATAAATGCCCTTCCCTAATAATGAGATTGATAACTAACATGTGTCATCATAGAGCCCTTATCTAGTAGCTGATAGAAACAGAAGCAGACACCCACAGCTAACTCTGAGACGAACTTCTGGAATCCAGTTGTAGAGAGGGAGGAGTGAAAAGAAAAGGGGCCAAGACCAGGCTACAGAAATCCACAGAGACAGCTGGCCTGAACAAGGGGGAGCTCATGGACCCCCAGACTGATAGCTGAGGAACCAGTATTGTCCTTACTCAGAACCCCTGAATATGGGTCTCAGTTTGAAGGCCAGGGCAGTCTAAGGGTTCTCTGACAGTGGAACCAGGATGTATCCCTGGTGCATGAAAGGACTTTGGGAGCACATTTCCCATGGAGGAATACTCCCTTAGCCTAGAATCAGGAGGGAGGACCTAGACCTTACTCCAAATGACTTGACAGATTTTGTTGATCCTTCCTGGAAGGCATCACCCTTCCTGTGGCGGGTGGGATGGGATGGCAGGGTGGGGTCAGATGGCATAGGAGGGAGGGAGTGGAAACTGGGATTGATATGTAAAATAAGAAAATAAAATAACCCAAACAAACAAGAAAAAAAGATAGAATATATATATATGTATGTATGTATGTATGTATGTATGTATGTATGTATCTATGTATTAGCTTCTTCCCCTAGAGAGAATTAATTCTTTTGGGGGACATATGCTACAATTGTGAATTTTTTGTCTAAGTGAAAAGGAAAAGAATAGAAAGAATAATGACTAACAAAACTTTTATCATGGAGAACTTTACCCCTAACAAACCAATATCTTGCTGTAATTCTTTGGTTCTGTCTCTTTACTGGGGCAGCATTAACAAAGTACTAAAATTAGGTGCTTAAATAATAACATTCTGTTTCTAGAGGCAAGAAATCTAAGATAAAGATGTATACAAGGTTGGTTCCTGTTGAGAACAAGACCTTCCTGACTTGGAGACAGTCATCTTTTCCCTGTATCTTCACATGGCCATCCTGTTCAGCTTATGTTCCATTCCTCCCTGATGAGGACCTAGTTACACTGTATCATGGCTTGTCTTCATGCTGTTGGTTTAACTTAATTAGTCCCTTAGAGACAAGCACTTCCTGGCTGTTGATTTCAGCATTTTTACATTGTGTTGATACAAAGTCTTTGTATGACTCCCTGATACAGTCTAATGTTTTAAAATTCCAAACAGATGACATGTGCTTCCTGGAAGATGAAGTAAACATACTTTTCCACACATTTCCTATTGACTATAACAATATGACATCATATTTAAAACAACAAAAATGTTCTGAAAAACACACAAGAAATTGGACCAGTGAGAGAGTCAGGATTTTCTGGAGGGTCCTCCCATGCACATGCCCAGAGGAACATGCACATACAACAAGACAGTTGGCGGTTGTTGCACCCAAACATAATGAATGTGGGATGGACTCTGGGTTAATCTTTTTCCTTATATAATAACTTTTTACTATGTGAAGATTATGTTTTTAAAAAAAAAAAACATAAAAGTTGCCTGAGTCCAGCACTGAACACTATATGTACTATGCTTTTTCCTGTATGTACATATGTTAAAGATTAGTTTATTTGTTAGACACAGTAAGAAAATAACAGCTACAATAAAATAGAAAAATTATAACAATTTCTGTGAGTTGCTGGGAGTCCCACTCTCACCCTTCCCACAAGGCCTGCTGGGTAGAGTCCTGGCTTTCCCTCTGTCAGGCTGTAATGAGCTACCCTGACTCCCCACCATGTGGGAAACAATGGAGTTGGCTTTTCCCCCAGGCCAGGAAGCCTGGTGAGGAGCCTGATTTCTCATCCCCACCCAGGAGTGATGAAAAAGTCCTTCACACTTGAGTAGTAGCAGAGTTTGGAGAATCTAAACTTGACATGATGAGTCATGGCAATTCTAAGTGAAGGAGCCTTTCCAAGCATTGAAGTAATATAGAAGGCCTGATAACATACAAAGTATAAATAAGATATAGTCTTATTGCATAATAACAATGTCTGTGTTTCTATAAACATTTTACATATCATACTAGGAAGATATCAATCTGAATGTGGCAAGAAATCAATCATGTTGAAATTGACATATAGGCAATATTAGGTTTATCTAATAAGGATTTAAAAACAGCTCTTTATTGGGCTACAGAACACACTTAAAATCAAAGAAAAATTGTAAATATTTAAAAGATGACTTCATAGAAGAAAAGTTAAAAAGAAACAAAGGAAAATTTTAGAATTAAGTATAAAAACCAAAAAAATTAAATTAGAGAATAGGTTCAACAGAAGATTGGAGAAAACAAATGAAAGAATAATTGTACTTCAAGACAGAGCAATGGATTTAAGTAGTGTGAAAAGTAATAAAAATAAAGGCAAGAAAGTATGAGAATTTCTGTGATGTGGAACTCTGCTATGGTTGCTGAAAGAAAGGATGGGGATATAACAGTCAAAGAAATAATGGCTACAGGCAAATAGTTAAAACACAGAAGAGCAGCATCATCACAGCCAAAAACAAAGCTAAAAACAGCCTGCAGATTCAAGAAACAGGGTAAACCCAAAGAAATCCACACCAAGATACATCAGGGTCAGACTCGTGGAAACTACAAACAAGAGAAAATTTGAGAACACCAGTGATAACTGACACAGCATGGAAATGATTCAGTGATATTGAATCTCCCCACTAGAAATTACAGAAGCGAATATGCTGAAAGAAAAAATTTGCAACTCAGAATTCTACATCTATGAAAACATTCTCGAGGGAGGAAGGGGGAATCAAGACACTTTGGATGAAGGGAGCTAAGAGGGCTTGTCATGAGATCATTCCTTGGAGAACAACTCAAAGGAAACTGACACAAAGAAACATGTGCCATTGAATAAAAGAATTATCTTAGAATAGCATGAAGAAATTAAAAACACACACACACACACACACACAGAGATACATACACATATACATGCACAGAGAGATACAGACAGACAGACAGACAGACAGACAGACAGACACACAGAACATAAAACATAAAACAAAACAAGCCTTGGAATGGAAGAGATGACTCAGTGGTTCAAAGACTACTGCTCTTGCACAAGGTTGGGTTCAGTTCTCACCACCCACACCAAGAAGGCTCACAAACAACTTTAACTCCAGTTTCTGGGCATCTATATAATGTCCCTCTTCTGGCCTCTTCAGGCACTTTCACACATGGTATACACAAAATCATGCAGGCATGCATGCATGTGTGTGCGCGTGCACACGCACGCGCGTGTGTACACACACACACACACACACACACACACACACACACCCCTTAATAAAAAACACACACAAAACTGAGCTAAAGCATATTTAAATTTAGTAATGGTTATGTTTCCAAGTCCACACAGAGGATAAGTTTCAAGCCATTATATTGGGGCTAGAAGTATAGTACAGTAGCAGAGCTCTTCCCTAGAATGTACAAGGTCTGGACTTAATCCTTAGTACAAAAGCAGGGAGAAAGAGAGAAATGAAAGGAGGGGGATATCTGAGAGATGTCTATACTTGTTTGTCATACCCAATGCCCTGAGTTGTTTTCAATCTTTGGGACCCATATGCTGGAATAAGAGAATTGACTCCAATAAGTTGTGTATAGAACTCCACAGGTGCACCTCCAGCAAATCAATCAATTAATTAATTGATTAATGTAATAAAAATAAAAAATGTAAAAGAATTATAATACAAATGGCAGAGTGTAAAAAGTTGTAAAGGAATGTATGGTTTCTACACTTTATTAGAATTGGTAAAACATCAATTCAAGAGACTTAGTAATTTGTGCAATATTTATAAATTAATATAATCCACATTAACTAAAGTTTTCTAGGCAATAAGTAATTGGGTGGCTGATAGATTGGATAGGTAGGTAGATATATTGCTTACTTGTGTGGGGTTCCCTCTCCCTCCCATTTTCCCATGCCTTCCACTGGCCCCCATCCCATCCCTCTTTGCTCCATAGAAAGGGTTAGGCCTTCTATGGGGAATAATCAAAGTCTGTCACATCATTTGGGGCAGGGCAAAGACCCTACCCCGTGTGTCTAGGCTGAGAGTATCCCTTTACAAAGAATGGGCTCCCAATGTCTATTTGTACACTAAGTATAAATGCTGTTCCATTATCAGGGAATGCCCAGTCCTCCTAACTCTCACCCACATGCAAGGGGCCTGGTTCCGTCCTATGGTTTCCAAGTTGTCAGTCTGGGGTCCATGAGCTTCCCCTTGTTCAGGTTTCTGTGGACTTCCCCATCATGGTCATAACCCTTTTGTTCATCACTCTTCCCTCTCTACAAATGGATTCCAGAAATTCGGCTCACTGCTTAGTTGTGGGTATCTGCTTCTGCTTCTATCAGAAGGCTCTATGAAGGCATATAAGGTAGGCATAGGCATCAGTCTCTTATACGGGAAGTGCATTTAAGATAGCCTCTCCCTTATTGCTTAGATTCTTAATTGGAGGTCATCCTAGTATAATTCTAGACATTTCCCTAGTGCCAGATTTCTCTTTAAACCTATAATGGCTCACTTTACTAAGGTATGTCTTTTCCTGCTCTCCTTTATTCTTCCCCTGACTCAATCTTCCTGGCTCCTCGTGTCTTCCTACCCCCTCCCCTCCCCCAATGCTCCCAATTTGCTCAGGAGATCTTCTTTGGGGGACCATGTATGTCTCTCTTAGGGTCCTTTTTGAGTCATTCTCCCTGCTGGCATCCTGGGTTCCTTGGTGATTCCTGTTTTGGAGTCATACGTAGGTAACCCCTCCCCCATTTTCCTGCAAGTAACCCCATAGACTCCCTCCTTCACTAAGCTAGTCTTGGATGGAATCTTTTCTCTAGGCTGTCATTAGTGCCTTATCCAGGGCAAAGAGAGACACCTATCTTCCGGGAAAAGTCACAGGACAGCTGTAATTTAAGTCCAAAGGCCATTGTTGTCAGGATGATAATGTTTTTATCCAGGGAACTCTGTCTTCTGTTTCACTGAGTCTTTCATCTGATGGGTAAGGCCCACACATTAAGGAAGTGAATCTGTTTGATTATTTTAATTAGTTTTTAAAATTTACATACAAAATAATGAATTTCATGATGAAATTTTCATGTACTCTTTTTTATTGCTTCTCCTCATTGCTGCCCCCTTCCTTTATCCACTTCTGTTTTCTGTATTCTATTAATTTCTCTTTTTCCATGTTCTGGAGATCCTCCTTTGTCATGAATCATTTTCTTAGTTCATTATTCCTGCCCTCCATATACACATACACATAAAATTAAATTCTAACATGCACATATGAAAGAAAGAAAATGTGGTTTGTCTAAATCTGGCTTATTTCAGTTAACATAACAGTTTCCAGTTCCATCCATTTTATATCATATGTGATGATTTTATTTGTTTTATGTCTGAGTAAATGTTCCTTGTATGAATGTGTCACCTGTTGAATTCATTTACCTCCAGTGTGTTGTCTTGTTCCTCCTCTCTCTTCCCCTTTAAGCCATTTTCCCCCATAGTCCCTTTTCTACTTTCTTGTCATACACACATACCATATACAGAATATAGGTATAAATATATTTGTATGTTACATTTATATTATACTTATGGGTTGTAAACCAGGGAAAATACTACATAAATAAGCACAGAGGTTTCACAAAAATTAAAAATAAAACTAGCATATAACCCATATAATCAACACCATGTTGATTGCTTAACTATGTTCAAGAGCTAAGCAATGTAATGTTCAAACTCTACAGAAAAACACATCAGCGTGAATGGTAGATTTTTGTAAAGCACAAACTGTGAAACTTTGAGAAGATAACAGAGGGGAAAATCTCAAAGCTGAGAGGTTACAGTTATTAGACAACATATTTTGAACAAGATTCATAAAAGCTAAAGTTAATAAATAGCTGTAACAAAATTCAAATCATTTGCTCTGAGACAGACATTGTTGAGAGAATGAAAGTACAGATTACAGACTGGTAAGACCATTTGTGTTCTGTGTATCTAGGAAATACAAAGAATTCTCAATTACTAGTCATTTGGGTAATGCATACCTCTTAGGAAAGGTTTTTTTCTAATCATGAAAATATTAGCTGCTATATGTAAAATGATATAGCCACTCTGAAAAAAATTGTAGTCTGCTAAAACAACTAAGTGTACACTTACAAAATGAACCAGCAACCAAATTTCTCATCATTTGTTCCAAAGAAGTTAATACTTATTTATATTAAATTTGTGCCAACTGAAATATGTAAACAACCAAAGTGACTATTTTAATTAATAATTAAACTGTCTCCATAGACTATCACCATTGATAACAACAAATACCATGTATAGTACTTAGCAGAAAAAAAAGATATAGAACTAAACACAAAATTTGTATATATTTAAGAAGCCTTATGCTAAGCAAACAATAATCTCAGTCACATAGCATCTGATCTCTTTTACATGTTTAGATAATGGTCTGTAATGAAAAAATTATGGGAATGAAAGGCTGATTAATGGTTATCCAGGATAGCTATAGTAAAGGAGAGCAAAGAAATGGATATGCTATTTAGAGATACCATGTGTAAGAACTTTGTAGTGATGAAACAGTTTTATATTTTGACTAATGTGGTGGTTTTTATAAATGTACATTTCCAATTAATTCATATAGAATTATTCACATGTTTGCTAATATTTAACCTCCAGTTTTTATATTACACTGTAGGTGTGTAAAGTATTTTCATTGAGGAGAACTAGGTGAAAGAGAGGCACAGAGCTTCTAATGTATACAGGACTTCTGTATAATCTCTGTACTTAATAACAAATTTAGTTATTTCAAATGATGAGCTTACATATATAACTAACCTGATTCAGATAAACTGCTAGTTATGAGCAGAACAAACTCCTTTGTTTAATTGCCCAACTATTTCAAGAGTGATTAGATCAGAATTAGGATGAAGAATGCAGGTGGCTGGTGAGCAATGCAATAGATGACTCCTCAGTCGGTCAGAAAGTCTCCATTCAGAGGTTGACCCAGACATGAACTTGCAAAAGCAATATTATCAGAACGTTAGTATAAAATAGTCACTTGTAGGTGTAAATTTTTATCCCCAAACTATGAATTATTACAAAACCGCAAATCAACAAACAAAAGATCTGCAACAAATCCTCTGCATTCCCATTTCATCCTGGTTTTTCCAAATGGCTTGCTCACAAAGTTGTGTGGTTAATCGAGGCAGGTAGGAATATTTTCATGTTTCTGAAGATTGTGGTGAAATTAAAGATTTGCCTGACTGTTCTTGTTTATTTTTCTTTAATTCCTGTACTTTAAAATTAGAGGTTCATTCCCATATTCCTTCTTGATCTGGATTCTGACTTTGGTAGGTGGTAACCACCCATGCGTTTGTACCCAGGAAGAGCACAGTTACTGAACATACACCAGGATGCTGTGTATCTCATCTCAGCTGCTTACTCACGTGAGTGACTTTTGAGTCACTTGAGACACATTTTTATTATCTATGAAATGGGTTAATATTTTATCATACATCTTCAATATTGGCATCTATAATGCCATGAAATGGCTAATTCTATGAAATGAAGGGCACCATGAAGAGGACAAATGGGAAGTTGACACAAGGCTGAGGTATTTGTACTTGTAGGATCATACAACAGAAGAGGACCCAGTCAAGAATCTAGAAGATCATGCTCAGGAAACGCTAGCAAACATTGGGATATCATGCATTTATCAATTGAGTAATAGCCCACAGGTGAGTGGAAGAGAATAGAATGGAAAGAAAACATTTATGGACTGCTTTGAAGTATCTGGTGACCTTCCAGAAGGAATGATGGATGAAACTACATCACATTGATTCCATGGAACCAAGATACAGTTAGCATGACAGGATGGTAATCTGTGGGGGAAGGCAGGATAGAAAAGTTCCGTATTGACAATAAATAAACCTTCTGTGGGTATCAGCTGTTTTCATCTTGTTAAAGGTGGGTTTAGTAGAGTTGGTATGTGGAAAGTTCTCCTCCAGGTCTCTTAGCACTAATGGCTTTGCAGATTTCAGTAGTGATGATGTTTACAGTTAGGGAAATGTCACTATGGGCTCAGGCAGCACTTACAATACTTATATTTCTTGTTCATGAGTTATTTAAAAAACTTTTTAATTGACTTGCATGAAAATAATTTATTCTACTGTCTCTCATGCCTAAGATGAAAGGATGGATGATAAATGTGTCTTATTTTTAATTAATGTAAATTCTAAGCTTTATTTCTTTGTACAAGTTTTATTTCCTGTGGGTAAAAAGAATGATATCAGAAAGACAACATCAATCTAAATTAACCATTAGTTTAGTGAATGTGTTGGAACAAAGAAATATAGGTAGAGAAGACATTATACATCACAAAAAATCTCAGAGAACTTAGCACATTAAGCAGGAGAAGCACATCCAAGGATGATGAGGACAGGTACAAAAAACAGGGCAGGGGGCAGTTAGTAATTTTTGAAATTCACTTACTTATTTACTATAAAGAGCAAATTCCTTCCACATTTTTTGAGTTTCCTCTGTAATGAATGCCTAAGGCATTTGAGGAAGTTTCTGTAAGGCTTTAATAATTTCTATAGCTTTGTGTGCTTTTAAACTGCACTGAATAGGTGATGTTGAATTTTAACCATGCTAGTTCTACTAAGCATGTGTTATCCAAACAAAAGCAGGATTGATTATTTTTTAATGGTTGAGGATAAGCCAATTTAAGGGCAGTTGTGTATGAATAAGAAATGATTAATTACCCTCCAGTAGAAAATATGCATGCATTGTGAATATGATGGCATTTTAATGTAATACAAGAATCGTTCTTAAAATGTAGCCTGACTTAGTTTTTCTAAAATGCTGCTTCCCAAAGACCAATTTGGCAATACTTTAATTTTCATAAGTTTAAAGTATGCTTTTTTATTCTACTTCTATTTGCTTATTAACTCAGAATTTCTATTGGGTGCCAACCATATGCTACAGATTACCAGGTACTTGGAGTGTATAACTGAGGGAAAGGTTAAAATTAGTTTTCATAGAACTTAGACTTTAGCAGAAGAGGACAATGAAGAATATATTAAGTAAGGTGGGTAATGTATTAGATGTTCTTCTAGGAACAAGACAAGAGGAATAAAAACAGTGGGGAAAGGACAGCTTAGGCAAGAGTTTCAGAGAAATGATCATGAGAGGCTTCATTGTGGACCTGACATGCTAGTAAAATTTCTAAGAGAAACAAAGTCATCTCACAGGATAGTTGGGAGCAGAGCATTCAAGACAGAGTGAAGGCAAAGTTGCTGTCTCAGTTATTGTTCTTTTGCTGCTAAGAGACACCATGACCAAAGGAACTCGTACAAAAGAAAACATTTCATTGGGCCCTTGATTACAGTCTTGAGGGTTAGTCTATGATCATGGCGAGAAGCAGACAGGCATGTTGCTAAAGCAGTAGCTGAGAGCTTTACATCCTGATCCACAGGCAACAGGCAGAGGTAGGTAGGTAGGTAGGTAGGTAGATAGATAGATAGATAGATAGATAGATAGATAGATAGATAGATAGATAGACGATAGATAGTATTTTCAATTTATCATTTGCATCTAGGTGCCCTGAATTTGTATCCACAAACCTGCATGGATGCACTTGGTCCTGGCATGCCATGAAGAAAGCATGTCTTAGGTAGTAGCATAGTGCATACAGACCAAACCTGAACCCAACCCATGCTCTGAAGGAGAGTCATCCAGCAGAGTCCAGTTCAAACAAGTAATTCTGTATTTGACCCAGATCCTAAAGAGGAATGTTTCTGTAAGTTGTGGAGTTTGTTTTTCTCTTTCTAATACAGCATCATTGCAGCAGTAACTGCTATGTAGACAATACTTTTGTTATCATTGAAACAGGGTCTCATGTATTTCAGTCTGGCCTCCAGCTTCCTGTGTGTGAGAAGATGACCTTGACCTCCACAGCTTCTTGCTTCCACCCCCTGGTGCTAGGATTACTGTGTGTACCACCACACCTAGTTTTTATACAGTGCTGAGGCTCAAACCCAGGGCATCAGGCTTGCTAGGCAAGTCTACCACACTCCCAGCTCATAATTTTTTTTTTCTTAACTAACATTTAAAAACACACCTTTAGTGTCAGTACTTGGGAGGCAGAAGCAGGCAAATCTCAGAGTTGAAGGCCAACCTGGTCTACAAAGCTACACAGAGAAACCCCGTCTCTAAAAACAAAACAAAACAAAATCCAAAACTATAATAAAGAAGCAGGAGGTGGAGGAGGGAGATTAAAAAAAAATCATGATTCACACGGCTCAGGATTTGAACTCTGATTTGTTTACACATTGTTTACCCAAAAGAAATGGATATTGACCTAATTCCAAAGGAAATTCCTGTAGCAAATGAGCAGATTATGATTAGTTAGGACAAAGGTGTAGGGAATCCCTGTGGTTCCCAATAATAACCTGTATACTAGGATTCTCAACACTGCAGTTGAACTTCTGCACCTGGCCAATCCTGTTTCCCTTATCATCTCCCAAGGGTATTCTTGGGATTATTTCCTATAAACTGCAAATCTCCATCCCAAGTTATTTCTCAAGTAGGGTAACTTAAGACAATAAACTGTATGAGAAATTATATCTTTACACGGCAGCAATAATCAGTGACTAGACACACTTTATTCTCAGACACATCTGTAAATGCTTAACAACTCCCTGAAATTATATACCAATTACTACCTTAAATTTTACACTCTCAAGAACTCAAGCTTACTTAGTTAAGAGCTTATTTAAACTTTAAATAGCTGTTTTTTAAAAGTATTTGTCTACTTATCTTATGAAGTTATATATTTACTTGACTGACATTCTATTTTTTTAG
Organism: Phodopus roborovskii; assembly: GCF_943737965.1. NCBI lineage: Eukaryota > Metazoa > Chordata > Mammalia > Rodentia > Cricetidae > Phodopus > Phodopus roborovskii. The sequence continues at coordinate 36,213,097 of NW_026126525.1, read as the reverse complement.
TAAGTTACTGTGAAAATGTGTGTCTTAAAGATACTAACAGTGACCAAAGTACTATATACTTAGAGCCAAAGCCTTCTGAAAGTCTGAATGTAAGTAAAATGCGTTTTATAAAGGCATGTGTCATGAAAAAATCACATGAAAAAAATCAAATACATGTTTTGTTTTGTATTATTTAACAGATTGTTAGTGAATTAATAGAGTACCTTGCTCATTAGATTACAAATTCTTGCTTTCAGCATAAAGTAGTCCACATTCTTGTCTTTTGCAAGAGCTGGGCTAGTAAAAAGTTGCAAGTAAACAGAACTTTGAAAACTTTGATTGACCAGTTTTATTTTAAAAGGAGAGCCATGATATATTAAAACTATTAAAAGAAATATTACAATGGAAATGAGAAATGGGGAATTGTCATTGAGGGGATTTACTTTCCCTTGATACTTCTTTTCTTTGAAAATTTCCAAGTTTACATTGTTTTACTAGTAAAGAACTTTTAAAAATATTTTTCAGAGACAAAAACAGATTTGGTATGTTAAAAAAAAAAAAAAGAAAGAAAGAGAAGCTCTTCTACACTCTTCTAGGCTAGAGAGCCATCAAAAAAAGTAGCAACCATAAATGAGGCAGCTTTGCCATTGATGTAGTCCTTAATGATTTACCAGCAAATATATGTCTTAATTTCTTTTCCATTTGCTGCAACACAATGCCCTGATGAATTAAACCCAAAAGAGAAAGCATTTATTCTGCTCAAAGTGCAGTGACACAGCCCACCATGATGGGAAAGTCAAGGCTGTAGGAGCTTAAAGTGGCAGATCATTGCATTCAGAGTCAGGATGCAGAGAACAGTGAATGCATGCCTCTGCTCCATCCCTTCCTTCATGGATGCAAGACAGGAACCTAGTCAGGGCATAATGGTATGGTGCCAACCACACCGGGTGGGAATCAAGATAATCCTGTGGAGCATACCCAGAGGCCCATCTCCCAAGTGATTCTGTCAAGTTGGTAGTTAGCTGTATCATGATACCTGATGGTGTAAGTCTAAAATATATAGTGTAGATGTATAGTAAACACGTTTTTCAAGTATTATTATTTGTTGTTTTAATGTTACAGGATAACATAAAGGAGTTAAGCAATGATAAAAATTTCAAAAAATATTAAAAAGTTACTACAAAGCCATGCAGAAGAAACTTCATGCTATTTATCTATCTTCATTGTCATTATTATCTATCCTTCTATTCATTCAGATGGAAACATATATTTATAAAGTAGTGCCAGTAATTTTAACAAGATCGCTTTCTAAATAAGGACTATTGTATCTAAATATATTTGAGTTCAAAGAAGATAAAATTGAAAGTATATTATGTTCAAAAATATGTATTCATGATGGCTCATGGTTAAGGGATTTGCTGGCCCCTCTCCAATTAGTCACTAGTTAATAAAATGCCCTATGGCTGGTATTATGAAAGCATTTTCTCAGTTGAGGTTCTCTCCTTTTAGATGACTCCTCTAACAAGAATAATATATTTTATTGTTTTGCGAATTCTTTTATTTTTTTAAGTGTGTGTGTGTGTGTGTGTGTGTGTGTGTGTGTGTGTGTGTGTGAAGGTGCCCATAGAGTCCAGAAAAGGGAACCAGATCCCTTGAAATTAGACTAATAGGCAGTGTGAGCTGTCCTGTGTGGATGCTGGGGACTAAGCCTAGGTCCTCCACAAGAGGAAGACAGTCCCTTAACCATGAGCCATCATGAATACATTTCTAAAAATATTACTTTCACCAATGTGTGTGTTAGTGTTGTTCATTAAATGAAGCATCTTTTTTCAAGTTTGTATGGATCTCAGTCTACTGGAATCATTCTTTATTTGAAATGATCCCTTAGTGGCAATTCCTTGGGAGTGCATGTTCTGCATGAATTAAATTCACTAGTTTCAGAATGATCACTGTGGAGTTGTGGAAATCTGTGCTTCATATTTAGTTGGTTAAATTTGATACTTTAAACAACCAACCCCTTTCTAATAATATAATTAGGTGACTATTTTAAACCTTGCTTTTATATTTGTAATTAAATTTTCACCTCTGCTATTACACTTTGAATAACACAATGATAACTTTCTTTTTCTGCAACATTTGAGCAATTAGGTGATTTCATGTAACTGTCAATTTCATTTATTTTCTTTTTGTTCTTTTTCATCACAATGTAGGTTGATTTTCCTCTTTTCTGTTTGTTAATGTTGTGTTATGAGTTTTCCTGTGGATATGTGAACAAAGAAACAACTAATGCACCTTTGGATGTTGGGGTTCTTATAGGAGTATAGGTGAGTGCAGGATGATGGGTAACTCAAATTCAGCCGAATCACTGAAAAGCTGACCCTAGCATGGAAGATGACTCAGGAAAGCTGCATCTATAGAGATCCTCAAACAACTTCCAGACAACTTGGCCAGAGAGAGAGAGAGAGAGAGAGAGAGAGAGAGAGAGAGAGAGAGAGAGAGAGAGAGAGAGACCCTTCTGTATTGTGAATATTGTGAAGCTTATAAGTTTCAGAAACTTCCTAAGCAGAAGTTTCATGTCCCAAGCCTCCCTCCTCTCTCCAGGAAGAAAACTTGGAAGAAACAACTAACAACAGTAAATTATTTCCCTGTTCCGTTTTCCTTTATTTCTCACATGGCCTGTGTTCTGTAATACAATTTAAAAATGTTGTCTATGGCATAGGATGTGATTGGAGGAAAGAATTGCTCAAAGAAAAGTATGTCTCCCATTGGCAACCATGCCCAGGGTATGCTGTCATGTTTGGAGCCTAGGGTCAGCTATCCCCTATACCAAGTGATTCTCAAACCTTGGGGATTTTACATAATGAAAGTGTTGTTCACTGCTATCTTTAACAGTGATCCTCTTGGATCACCATGGAAGAGAAAACATAGGCTTTTATGTTGACCTGAAACTGGTATTTGTAATTTGCTAGTATTTCTTTGGCTGAAATTCAGTGTCATGGCCTTGGTGTAGTGGTAAATTGACTTAAATATGCAGAACAAAATTGTACTCAGGAGGAAAATTATATGGATTTACTCACAAATGTCATAGTTTCTGTCCCATGTTCCTGAGTCAGTGCCCACAAAGAAAAACAGAGCATTCACTGCTTCCCTGTGTCAGCACCACAGTGGGAAAGTGCTTGGCTTCAGATGCTCATTGAAACATATTCAATCCCACAATCAGCCTTTCTTATTTAACCCATTTCCCCATCACTCATTTCTATGCCAGAAATATGATGTCATTTCATCTTAATCCAAAATCTAAAAATCAGAGCAACGGAGAATTCTTAGGCAAGTTCTAAACACTCCTAGTTCTTCTGAGACATCTTTGAGCCTCATCACTGACTGTGAGTTCCCAGCTTTTGATAGACATGACCATCATGTGGGTCTCCTCACTCATCAATTCCCTCTCAACTAGACCTTCCTGGTCTTCCTACTCAGTCTTCCACTTAGTGGACATTTCCCTCATATTATCCTGCAAAATTGGTGAAACAACAAACCATATCTTTAAATGGCAATCAGGAGGCATTCTGTCCTTCATAACAAGCCTGCCCCCTCTCTACCACAGCTCCTGCTGCCCCACTTTGCTCCTGAGTGTAGTCTTCATTAGTACTATGAGGTGAGGTACACTGAGTTTTCTTCCCTGGACCATCAGAGCATGTGACTAACAAACCACTGGTGTTCTCCTCTGAATAATGTTGGGTGTGAACATTTTACACATGCTGTGCTATCGTGAGGCTTCTTGAAGCAAGAACCTACAAAAGTATTATAATGAGAGGTTCTTTATCCTGCTGGGGTCCCACCACCCTTGAGAGCCCCAGATAAACACACAAGACTTAAATTAATTATGAAACTGTTGGCCAATGACTAACTCTTATTGACTAGCTCTGTCTTACTTATTAACTCATATCTGTTAATCTATGTATTGCCACGAGGCAGCATGGCAACTCTGACCTGCTCCTGCCTACCTTTCCCAGAAGTCTCCCTATCCCCTAGGCCCACCTATCTTCCTGCCTCATTGGTTGAACAGAGAAACATATAGAGAAGGACATCCCCATCAAACTATATTAAGCAATTTATTAAGGGGTTCAATGAAAACACAAATACAGAACAAAGCAGGCACTGCTGTTGATTAAGCTGCCTTTGTCCAACCATTCTGCCCAGATGTGAAGAACACTGACCAAAATCTACCTTTCAGCCACTTCTCTGGCTCTGACTACTTCCAAAAGAGAGTGAGAGAGCTCATAATCCCTCTCCCTCAGCTCTTAAACTGTTATGCATGCAGACGAGACCTCACCCTAGGACTGGCTGCCCAAAAGTCAATGGCTTGACAGGTCAAAATCCCATAACACAGGGAGTCTTAGCACACCAAATTACCTAATTTTGTCCTGTGTTTTGTGTGTTTTTTCCTCATAATTTTTGTTAAAAATATATTAGGTAGTAGATCACTTAACTGTTACAGGAAGACAGTTCTGAGGTAACCTTGTTTTGCTCTAAAGTTGTTTGCAATGATTTTGTAGAGAAGAATGAATCAACAATGTGTAGGAGTGTTTAAGAACTTCTAGCACCAGGATCATTAATGAGAGGAACAATAAATCAGAGGGAACTTTATGGTCAGTGATCTGCTCAGCAGGTAAGAGTGCTCAGAGAGTAGGCCCAATGGCCTGGATTCAATCCTTACTGTTCTCTGACCTCTGTAGGTGTTCTATGTCACAAATGTACTCACCACATACATGTGACAGGAAACTTTATAATAAGAATTGGGATAGTTGCACAGTTAAAACACAATAAAAATAGTATATAAGCCGTAAAAGTAGACTCACTGAAGCTATTAAAGTACTTAAAGTAGATGATGTCATTTTAATTTCATCATGCTGAAATCCTCATTGTTTTATGAGCAGCCAATAATGTTGTTTCCATCAAAGATAAACTACAGTTACTGAATTCCAAAAACAAATTCATCCCCCAGGAGACTGTATTTGGAGGCCTAATTATACTTCTAAAGTTTAAAATATCTTCATTAAAAACTTTCAGATTTGTTCCACATGCCCACCCAGTGCCTTGTGGGTCAGGCAGGTGAAAGGAAAGTCTGGGTCCTCATGGTCCGGTTTGCCAGAAGCATCTGCATGCCTGTCCTGAACTTTCTGGTGCCTGACAGTCGGGTGCCAATATGATGAGCAAGTGTGTGATGGTGAAATGGGAGAAAAAGAGAGGTGGAATGCTTCATGAGGCAATTCTGAAGAAGCAAGAGCTGTGAGAAATGGGCTGATGTTGGTAGCTGTGCCGTCACCAGGGCCATGGTGATCTGAATGGCCTTTGCTGCCACCAAGGGACATGATGACATCTGGGCTTGTGTTGCTGCTGGGAACCATGTTTGGGTCCATGGCTCTGCAGCATTCAGGGCCTGTGTTGGTGTCCATGGCTTCAGTAACTACTGACGATTATGAGGATGACTGGGGTCTGGTCAAACAGCTGAGTCCATGTTGGTCTCGAGGACCACCCTTTTGCTGGGGCCATGCTAATCTGGATGGCCTATGCTGCCTCTGGGGGCCATGCTGACATCTGAGCCTGGGTTACTGCAAAGGACCACATCTGGATCTGTGGCTCTACTGCAACCCAGGCCTGGGTTGATAGCTGTGCCCCTGGATACCACCAAAGGCCATGCAAATACCTGGGGTCTGGGCTATCACCTGAGGCCAGATGGAGATCTGAGGGTCATGCTGCAGCCAGTGCCATACAGATCTGAGTGGCCTACTTTACCTCAAGGTGCCATGGTGATGTCTGGACCCTGGCTGCAGTTGAAGAACCATGCCTCTCTCTGTGGCCTATCTGCAGCCAGGGTCTGTGTTGACATCTGTGACTCGTGATACTATCAAAGTCATCTAGTGCCAGGGGTCTTGGGTACCACCTGTGGCCATGTTGGTCTCTGAGTGCCACACTGCCTCTGGAGCTTTTCTAGTTAGAGTGGCTTGTGCTACCACCTTCGGCCAAGGTGACACCTGAGCTTTGACTGATGCCTGGAACCATGACTGAGTTCTGTGGTCCTACCACAGTTGGGGTCTGTGATGTGTATGCGTACCACCAAAAGCCACATGGATGCCTGGGGTCTACGCCAAACCCAGTGGTCATGTTGATATTCAAGGATTATACTGCCACATGATGTCATCTAGGCCGTGTCAAGGGCTATGTCTGGGTCCATAGCACTAAGGCAGCCAAGGTCTGAGTTGATGTCCTGATACCACCAAAGGTGTAAAATTTCCAAAGAATCAATAAAGAATTACAATTAAAACAAAAAGAAAAAAATTGAACAAATAAAATAGTCTCAAACTCGAGAGCTTCCTGCATCTTCCTCTCCAGTGCTAGGATTTCATGTGCGAGGCACTGCCCCTACTAGAATATTGCTGAGGTTCTGTCTTCATATACCTCAATATAACAAACTATGACTTTTATTATTAGTGAATGTTTGTCTACAGACTTCCAACAAGTTGACAATTATAAGAACTATCTTTTTACATATCCTTACATTTGATATTAAACTTGATGACAAGCCAAATGCAGTTTCAGTGTCTAAATAAGCTTCCATCATCCACAGGGCCTATCACTCTCAACAGAATGAAGAGATGTGGTTCCTTCTCTTCCACTCTTCTGTGTTGTTCATCTTTGCCTTCCTCCTGTTATTCTGGCTTCATTCAATTTGAGCAGTGTGCTTTGAACTTTCTCATTTTGATTCTAGCTACACTACATAGTCAAAAAAAAAAACTAAAAAATGTTCATATATCCATTTATTCAGTGAATATTTTTTAGATTATCCTATAACCAAATGCTCAAGAAAAATAGCTAATAAAAGCAAAGATTTCTTTTTGTGGTTTCAGAGGGTCCATCATGGTAGGGAGGGCAGGACAAAGCAAGGCATTCTTTGGCAGAGAGGAATCATTGAAGAAATAGTTACAGGAAGGAATGAAGGCAAATTATAGCCCCAGAAACATCTCCTTAGTGACTCCTCTAACTAAGCCCCATCTCTACTCTTCACCATCACTTGTGAAAGGTAACATATTATAAATTTAACAAAGGATTGATCTATTGAAAGAGTGAGACCTTACAATCTAATTGCCTTTGAAAATCTATCCCAGACACAACAGATACATGTCACTACTCTCCTATTCAACTCCTAATCCAATCAGATTATGCTAGAAATCAAGGCAGGTAATAGTTTCTAGAGAGTATGACAACACAACTAGACTTTGAAATGTTCAGACTATATAGCAGGGATCATAATTAGTGGAATAGTGGATATAAATGAAGATCTTTAAAGGATACAGAAGAGAGGTATCCATTATGTTTAAGCTCAGTAAAAAGCACAATATGTTTAGTTGCTCACAGGAGAGCTATAGCCATTTTGAATCAATAACATTTCCATGTATAGAGATTCCTCCAAAATGCATTATGAGATTCTTGTAACATGGTCTGGTAGATGTATTCCTGAAATCAATTTCATTTTTAGCCACTTTTCTGAACACAGTAGTGTTTATTTTGATGTAGCTGGAATGTGCTGCAAGACAAGAGGACCAAACACCTTTGCTATTCCCAATCCATGATGCTCCACCTCTCTAGTTATAAATGTGACAAGTGTTGATTTTAATAAAATTTTCTTATACAAATCTGAACTTAAGTTTTTCAGAATGGGAAACTATAACCAGGAGTAGTAACAGGGGAAGAGTGTCTCAGGTATCTCTTTCTTCCCCTGAAAGGAAAATGCACCTATCATTATCAGATAGGTGCCCAGACTATCTGTGGGTAGATCTTTGCCAGTTCACTGAGAAATCACTCAACAACAATGTGTTATAGCTTTCTAGTTTGTTGCTTTGCTTCCTTTCTTGTAGACTTTACTTAATCAGAATATTCAAGTGTCCTTAGGCAAAATTATTCCTTATTTAGACTCAGAGCCGACAGTTCTTACAGGACAGTACTGACCTGAGGAAGTATGGTCTGTTAGAACAATTTTGCAGCTAGTCATGTTTCCATGTTTGAAGCCACTAATGGCTCTAATGGCTCATTTATGAACTAGCACTCTGCCCTTCTTAACTGAACAGCAAGTGACTTTTTAAAGTGGTTCTCTGTGGATGATCAAGCCACAATGTCAACCTACCATTTTCAATTTGAACTTTAAACTTCTTAACCTTATTCCTTTGGAGTTGGTTTTCAGCACTTCAAATATAAGGTGAACATTGAGAAAAAGAATGAGTGCATCCCATTATTAGTTCAGAAAATTGTTGGACAAAGATTTATTTCCTTAGAGGACCATTTCAGAAAAGATGCCATAATTTTAAGCTTCTGCTAAGTACCTAAGATGGTGATAACAGTGATAATGATGATTGATGGCAACTATTATGTATGAAGCACATTTCTAAGAATGTAACATGGATTATTATTTCTATTTCTCATATCATAAGATGTCATATTTTCATTGCTTTTACTATTTTGTTATAAAGATATCAAGGTAGAGAAGTTGAATAAAGGGTCATAGGTATACAACAAACATGCTGCTGAGGCTCTAGCCTAACTTTGGATTTATGACTACAATTAAATCTCTTCAATGCTTTGTTAAATGTTGAGACTGCAGGAAAGAACATTTGGAGTAAGGAACACTTAAGGGGATTGTCTTAAAAATCCTCTTCCCATTTTAGTTTTTTTTTTTTTTTTTTAATGACTTATTTGGCACTTCAAATGTAGCTCAGCATTCACAAAGGCTCTGGGATCATACACACACTCCCCCCCCCCCACACACACACATGGTGGGGAGGATTCTAAACTTCTCTCAAATTCTACTTTAATTATCAATGTATATGCCCAGCAGCCACTTAGTGGCCAACTGTCTGGGGACTGTCCTTAATACAGGACTTCTTAATAAAGAAGTTAGTTATTGTCATCAAACAACCATGATCCAGTGCAAAATCAGAAAACAGATAAGAAACTGGACTGAGGGTATATCTCAGTGCTAGAATATCTTTCCAAATTGTCCAAAGCCTTGGATCTTATGCATAGAGAATGGCACAGGACCAGTGAAGAAGCTCGGTGCCTTACAGTTAGCATTGGCTGAGGGGTTCGGGGTGGGGGTGGGGGGAGTTGGTCATGCCTGGCAACAGTGCTATCACCTGTGGTTTACCTTCTTTAAAAATTCCAAGATAATCCCTCTCTATTTGCTCTTTTTCCCCACTTTTTTCATCAAGTAATAAATATAATGAGATTTAAAAAAAAAAAAAAAAAAAAAAAAACGAGACCCACCCAATAGTTATGAGAAAAGCCTCTGAGGGCAGGTTCTGCTTCTACAGTCATCAGCTGAGTGATCTTGTGTTAGCTACTGAACTTCTCACAGGCCCATGGCTTTTATCAGTACTTAAGTTTTTTTTTTTTTTTTTTTTTTTTTTTTAATACAAGGTCTTGCAATGTTGCCTTGGTTTTCCTGCGATGTTATGTAGATCAGGCTAATCTTAAACTCTTAGAGATCTGTCTGCTTCTGCTGAGATCAAAGGTGTATGTCACCATGCCTGGTTTTCAGTTGTGTTCTTCTTAAGCTTTTGTTTTAAATAAGGTCACACTTTCTCCATTCCTTCCCCGATTTGTTTCCAGCATGGCTCTTTGATATATTCTTTTTGCTTTTCCATTTAGTATGTACACACTATGAGAGCAGGGATATTACTTTTTTGTTCTTTTAGCCTATGTATAACAATGCCATTTGGCACTTAGTAATTGAGCACATAAGTGAAGAAGGCAAAGCACTGAGCAGAGTCTGGTTCATAGTTAACAGTTAATGAAGTGCGTTTTCATGACTAAGATTATTGTAAGACACATTTGCATTTTCACGTTGGCAAAGGTAGCCTTAATTACAAAGGAAAATTGGCTAACATTTGTCTTGTGTGGTCTGTTCCATTGTCTTTTGTCTATTCTTGTTTTTTCCATTATTCTTAGTTATTTGACTAATTAGTACCCTAAGAGGTGTAAAGCACTATGTTTTTCCTAAAGACTAGTATTTAAGAATTAAATAGAAACACTGCAACTAGAAGTGCAGCCTGAAATTGCAGCTTCACATGAGGCTGAAGCAGGAGAATTGTGAGTTCAAGACCTGCCTAGACTGCACAAGGAATTCAAGGCTAGCAACTTCGTGTGATCCTGTCCAAAAATAAAGGATAAAAATAGGGTTGTGGAATTAGTAACTCAGTGACAGAATACTTGAACAAGGCCCTAGGTTCAATACCCAAGTACCACTGCTGCACACTAAACAGTCAAAACAGATTGACTCAAGAGCAAAAGAATGAATTCTTAATTGTAGAGTTTAAAATTCATGGGTGAAATCTTAGCATCAACCATGGAATTATTTTGGGAACAGGAAAGAAAGAAAACGCAAAAAAAAAAAAAAAAATGGCTAGAACTATTGATACTTTTAATTCGCTCCCACCCTAGCTCTCTGTTAAATCCTGCCATTTAACCTGCTATATTCTCCCCCATAGCCAAATATGTGTTGTGGATTTATGGGGCCTTTTCTACTCTGGGATTTGCTTACCTGTGTTGCCCTGAGGAAAATTTGAATCACTATCTGTAACTCTTAATCCTACTGAATTGAGGAGGCTGGATGAGTCAGGAGTATGTCTGCAATTTGACCAGAGTCTTGACATCCGCCCTTTGAGATCATCTCCTCTATTCATTTTACTCTACCACTTCATAAATGGCTCATTGTTACATCATTAACTCATCTGTTGTTTTCTGTATCATCAGAGAAATATGCAGTAGCATTTTATGGGGCTTCATGGTAAACCACACTCCAGCACTGGATTGATCATACTATCTTTTCACACAGTTCTACAGGTTTTTCAGTGGGATATCTGTTTCACTAGAGTAGTCTTTAAATTATATTTCTTTTTGTTTATTTAAACATTACAGATGTATAATTACCATCAGGTTTTTATGCAATGTGTTGATGAATAGATACAGGATCTAGAAACTATAAAAACAACAGAAACTTCTTAAGCATATTCCAAACGGGGAATTAATGGTAAGCCAAGAGTGCTAAAAATATTGTAATAGCTTTTTCTTTCAGAATGAAGTACCAGATAAATATTTTTAAATTCAAAATTTTGAAGTAATATATTATGGGTTGATATTTTATTTTCTCTGTCTCTCCTGTGTGTGTATACATGTGCAACTGTGCATATGTGGAGGTGAAAAGAGAAGTTGCAGGAGATGGTTCTGCTTTGTTACCTTCTGGTCTGTGGAATTAACAATAATTAATAAAAGGGACCTCATGACACTAAAAAGCTTCTGCCCATCAAAAGACACCATCATTCAAGTGAAGACTCAGCATACAGATGGGGGGAAATATTCCCAGCTACTCATTTGAAAATGGGTTATTATCTAAAACAGTAGTTCTCAACCTGTAAGTCATGACCGGTGGGGATCAAATGACCCTTTCACAGGGATCATCCAAGACCATTGGAAAACACAGATATTTATATTACAATTCATAACTAGCAAAATTCAGTTATGAAGTAGCAACAAAAATAACTTTGTGGTTGGGGGGGGGGTCACTACAATATGAGGAATTGTATTAAAGGGCCACAGCATTAAGAAGGTTGAGAACCACTGATCTGGATTATTCAGAGAAAAAGAAACCAAACAAACAAAATGAAACAAAAACTAAATATCAAGAAAAATAACCCAGTTTAAAACTGGGAAATGAAATTAATCAAGAGTTCTCAAAAGATGAAATATAAATGGCTGGGTAACTTTTAAAAATGTTTTTACATCAAGGATATGCAAATGAAAACTACTTGGAGATGTCATTTTACCCCAGTCAGAATGTCTAGGAGTAAAAAGAAGTGAGGTCTGGAGAAATGGCTGAGTATTTAAGGGTACTGACTGCTCTTCCAGAAAACCCAGATTTGACTTCCAGAACCCACATTGCTGTGGTGATAGCTTGCTTATACAAATAAAGCCTGTCTGAGAATCAGAGAATGGAGCTTGCCACTAGCTAACCATAGAGCTATTGAAGTCTGTACAGACAGACAGGAAGTGAGGTAGCTGGGCAGAAACAGGATATAAATATGGAGAAACAGGAAATCGGTCTCTTGTCTGCTGAGATGCTAAGGAGGTAAGGTGTGGTGGTGGTTTGCTCCTTCTCTCTGATCTCTCACCATTTTCCTCTATATCTGATTCTGGGTTTTTATTATTTAGATCAATTAAGAACTCCATTTACACATGGCAGCTCACAATCATCTGTAATTCTAGCCCCAGGTGATTTGACATTCTTTTCTGGCCTCCATGGGAACTGCATACATGTGGTACACAGACATAGCATTCATATACATAAAAAAAAATCCTAGGAAAATTATTTTAAAAACGAAGACAAGTTCTGGTGAGGATGTGGGGAAAGGAGAATACTTATTCTTGATGTTGGAAGTGTGAACTGGTATAGCCACTATGGAAATCAGATTGAAGGTTCTTCAGAAAGACAGATATAGATCTACCATGCTATCCATCTATACCACTCTCAGGCACACACTTAAAGGACTCTGTGTTGCACTATAGTGATATCTGCTCATTAGTGTTCATTGTTGCTCTATCTTCAATAGCCAGGGCATGGAAACAGCTTTGGTTAGTAAAAGTAAAGTTATTCAAGGGATCCTTTGTTTGTAGTAGGGTTTATTTCCACAGCTTACTTTCAAGAAGTTGGAGAGTAGATTTTTATAATCACTTATTAGGCAAATGTATATCACATAAGATGTGTTTATAAAACGTTTAAAAAGAATGAAAAAGAGACAGAGCAAATAAGAATGTAAGACAAATAGGGTGGTGTGGGTGATAGGAGGTGTGAGCTGGAGACCTGCTGCTCCCACACAAACAAGGGAGATTTTTTTCAGTAGCCTCTACATAGGTAACATGTATCCTTGACTTTGTTACAGAAAAGAATTTTAGGACAAACCAGAACGAAAAAGATTTGGAGTTAATTAAAGGAACTTTAAGATGGGTGTGGTGGTGCATGCCTTTAATTTCAACTCTTTGCCTGGTACAAAGTCAAACCCAGGCCACCAGAGCCATAGTGAGACCCTGCCTCAAAAGAGGGAAGAGAGGAGATTTTAAACAGACTTATTCATGGAGGAGTTGGGTTGGTCATTGGTAGGGAAGTACTCACTTGGAGAAAGAGTAAAACATAAGCAAAAGGATGTGTGTGAGCTTTTCAAAGGAGTCTTCCCTCATGATATTCGCAGTACCTATGTATAGGATTTGGTGAGTTCAGAAATTTGGAAACTTAAATAAGGCTACAGTGTGGTTCCTGAGGTGTGGCAGAAAAGATCACAGTTGATAAAGCAAAACTCTAGATAATGAGCTTCTGGAATTTTGCTATCTTCACTGAAAAAAAAAAAAAGGTTCATCTCTTGTTTATTGGATTCCTAGAAGATACCCAGAAGAGTTGGGAGACACGGGGAGGGAAAGGAGTCCTTCACACTGGAGTCTTGAGGAGCAGAAATTCCAATGTGAATAATATTTCCCATGAAGGTTGCTGGCAAAAAAGAACATCTCTTTCATATATAGATCATTTATGCTTTGATAAAGAGTGAAACGGGGAGACTGTCTTGAATGTATGTTCCTTGGGTATGGTCTCATTCTTTACCCAGACCTTTTCTGGGACTCTCAAGCTGTCAACTTGACACAATCAAGACTCACCTCAGAAGAGGAAGAATCAACTGAGGAATTACCTAGATCAGGTTGGGCTGTGGCCATATCTGTGAGGTATTTTTAAATTGCCAATTGATTGATGTAGGAGGGCCTAGCCCACTGCAGGCAGTGTCATTCCCTAGGCAAGTGGACCTGGGCTGTAGAAGATAGGTGGCTGAACAAGCTAAGAAGCAGCATTACTCTCTGATTTCTGCTTCAGTTCCTAACTCAAGGTTCCTGCCCTGGCCTTTCTTGATGATGTATCCTGTTAGTCAAATGAACCCTTTCCTCCCCAAGTTGCTTTTGATCAGTGTCTTATTGAAGCAATAGAAAGCAAATTAGAACAATTATTAACTTTATTTGCATAAAGATGTCCTACTTTACTGCATCTCTGTGATCTAGAATTTACCTTACCAACTGTAACCTTCAGGAACTACCCTATTCTCTCATTTAATCCTCATCAATCTATTGAAGATAACAGCTCAAAATACCACCAAAATCCTGCATGTGAATGTTGTAATGACAATGAAGCATGATTTCTGTTTTAGAGAAGCCCACTGCACTCGGTTATGTGTTTTAGTTTCTTCCAGGGGCTCCTCATTCTTTTAACCCTGGCCTTTCAAATCTGTTTTAAAACATATCTAATAAACCCCAATTCTGCCGATGTAGCTAGTCCTGAAAGTGTTTAATCTTTTCTGTGTTGGAGCCAAGAATCCAATTTTACCTGAGTAGAGAGCTCTAAAGTAACTGTTTGACTGCCTAGAACGGTTTCTTCATTCCTGTTGCCTTATTCACATACAAATTTGTATCCACTCAGGCCTGAAGTCTGGTTTGTCACTATTTTAATACTTCTCATTTGAAAATATTTCCAGATAAAAGAAATACCTTCTCTGTGTTGCCAACCTTCACAACAAATGTTGCTAACTGTGCCAGATACTTGATTCTGAGTTGGCAAGAAGCTTCAAGTAGGTCAAGGGGTGAGAGGCAACTTTCTTTTCCCATGTTCCCTTAACTTTGCTTGTCTATCTTGTTTTAGTAACATATTATCCTTTGCAGAATTTGCATGATGGTTGTAAATAAGTTTTGAACTCTGTATATTTCCCTTGCCCATTTCCTCCCTTTCTCTATCCACCCCTCCTTTTCACAGTTTCCTTCTCCTCACATCCTAGCTTCCTTGGCAATGTCACTTTATATGTAGTTCCTGCTGCCCTGTAACTTACTAAGTTAGTATTGAACTAGTGACCCTTCTGCCTGGCTTTCTTTTAAAACCCTTATGTAATTTTGAAATTACCTTATAATTTTCTTAAGTAGTCTGGCTATTTTTGTGCAGTTTCTTTTGAATTGAAACATCTCACCTGTAGAAAGGACAGAGACTCATAAGACATAGGGTGCCAAAAAAAAAAAAATCTCACAAGCCTCTCTCCAAGGTTAGAAATATAGTCAGCAGCTGCTGGGGAGAGACTACCTGCAGGGACTACCTCTGGATGTAGCTTTTGTGAATCCTTGTTTATATTGGGATGAGCTTTTCAAGGATGATGTTGCCTTTGGGTCATTGATACACCTGTACATATGACTCTGGTCCTGTAAGTAATCTTAATGAGAGCATGGGTTCACTAGACTAGATCCAGATAGAATTGTTTCTTCAATCTATTGTTGATGTCTTGCATGGTTTTAATACATATTTGTTTATATCTTCTCAGGAGAAGTCACAAAATACAATCGGTGACCTAGCAGGAACCAAATGACAGAACCAAAGACAAACTGTAGAAGACAATTTCATAACTTTTGTGATGAGTTATAACACATGTAACTGAGATTGAACACAGAACACACAGAGAGACAATCTCAATGAGGCAGTTGAGTGTTTTCTATCGAGTGGAATTTGTGACAAAGAATGTTGTTTGAAGTAATTCCATGGGTCCATTGTGATTTATATTGTGCCGTATCTCCATAATGAATAATGGCGGTCCTCTCACAAATTTGGGGATGCTTCCCCAAATGATTGATGGAATAAAGAACATATTTCAAAGTATGTACACATATTGAAAGTTGCACATATGTGACTGGATTGCAAGCAGGCAGGGTTGGCTCTTGCATCAACTTTGCTATGGGAATAGGACAGCATTGAGGCCGGGATGTCTTAATTTGCTCATGAAAGGAAAGAATACAGTGAAGACAAGGCATGCAGATGCTGTTTTCTTCATTGGCCTATGATTTGACATAAAAAGTGATGTAGAGGTGGGAATGAGATGCTGGTAAATATTAGCTCACCATTTTCTATCATTGGCAAGGATGCAAAGGAAAGTACAAATGTGGTTAGTGTGAAAAAAGAAAAAACCCTACCGGGTGGGGTGAAAATTGGGGGGGGGGCAGGGAACTCAGAAACCATGGGAAGAATGAGATAGCAAAGAGGAAGAGAGATATACATATAGAAGATATTCCTTACCTCCGACTTTTATGCAGAGGAAGGGAAAGTCAGTGGTACCCCATGCCTGCAGGGGCCTTAATAACAGTGCAGAATAGGAAACTGGGACAATTAGATATACTCTGTATTTTAACTCATTAAATTGGGGAGACTTGTCTAAGGAATGAAAGAGCCACTAGCTGCTGTGAGACATTGGGCAGACAAGTCTAATCTGAGTGCCCTAGAAGCAAAGAAATTGAGTGATACAACTATGCAGACTCATGTTTGAGAGAAAGGGTGTGTAACAGGAGGAAAGGGAAAACAGTCCCTGATGGGACAGCTCACACAGATCATTGGGAAGGCTTGGTTATTATTGACTGAAATCCCCATGAATACAAGAAAGACAATAAGATTGTGGGTCATCACTGACAGAACTAGGCATGGGGAGAGAGTGTGTGAGGTCCAGTTCATTGAGAAGATAGGGCTGCATTTATAGGAGAGTAGTTTTCCAGAGTACCACGGTGGTATGTAATCCTTATAAGATAGGTCACATGTTCTGGCATTTATACATGATTTCAACTTGTTTGTAAATCATATTATTAAAGTACGAAAGCAACTAAGAGGCAATGAGTCAAAGGCAAAACAAACAAAGGTGTCTTTCTGGGTCACTTGAAAGAAAATGTAAGATTTGGATCAAGCTGTAGAACCTTAAGATAACCAAGTACTGCACTAGTGAACTTCTGGAAGTTTTTTGCAACTTGAGCAATAGTTCACAAAAGGCAAAAATGATAAAATAGTGCACATAAAAAAGGATTAAGTTTGTCCTTGGGTTAGACTGTTATTTTTCCATAGTATAGTGTATATATGTCCCTCACAAAATAGTGTGTTGAGGGTGGAGATTGCTATTAATTCCTGGGCATTTTCAGCAGGTGGCTCTCTAAATCATATGATTAGTTCCTCTATCAACAGCTCCATCCTCAAAACCATTCATTTGCTTAAATTCAGGTAAGGCCAAAAAAGAGCTATTAAAAAAACAAAAGATGAATGGAGGGAGGGAGGGAGGGAGAGAGGAACAGGGAACTGGGATCAATATGTAAAATAAAAAAAAAAAAAAAGAAGAAGAAAGCCATTTGAAAAAATAAATAAATAAAAGACGGTCTTCTCACTTCTATAGCTGGGGATACTCCAGTATTTTAGAAGCATTTGTGTGAGTACAAATATAACCAAACATGTTGCTTCTCCCATCTGCATCACTCACTCTTTAGGAGTTCCATGGCACAAGCTCGACAATCTCTTATTATGTTACTCTGTGTCCTGTATCTGCTGTGATGATTGAGCAAATCAGTAAAGATTCCAATTTCACACTCACACCTAACCCTTACATTAGCTATACTTGTTATTTGCTTGAGTTCTAAAATGGAGTTTCTGAGATCAAGTTGCTTGGAAAGAAAAGTGCCTGCTGCGTTACTTTGCTCATCATTGTGACAAAATACCTGACAGAACATCTTAGGGAATGAAGGATTTACCTTGGCTCACTGTTCAGAGACTATAGTCGATGATAGATGATAGCTATAGTCAAGAAGGTAGGCATGAGGTGGAACTGGTACCTGTCTGCTGCAGTGGGGGTGAGGCAGGTGGTCACTTTGCGTTAGCAGGCTGTAAGCAGAGACCTGGGGCTAGAAGCAGGACTGAGCTTTAAGGCACAGGCCTACCAAGTGGCACACATCAGCCACCTACCCTGCATCCCAGAGGTCCCACAACTCCCAAAACAATGCCAGTTCCCAGGACCAATTGTTTAAACACGTAAGATTGAAACAAACATTTTACATTCAAACCATAATAGTTATGCAGTAAGAACCAATGATTTTCCATCTTCTCATCAGCACTTGTTTTTATTTGATTTTAGGAATCAGAAATGTGGCTCAGTGGGAAAGATTCTTGCCACACAAAGCTACTTCATGTTTTATACTTAGATATAGATTACATCCTTTGAATAATGTAACATCAAAAATCGCAAAATCATATAGATATATCTGTTGTCAAGACACTTGGCCACAATTGTCTTTAGCAACCTACATTTCCTGTTGACTAGGTGTTAATGTTTCTTTCTTAAACATCTTTTTTTTCCTTAATGCCATTGTTAAAATGAAACTTGTACTACCTCTTTCTTAACAAAATCAAACTTTGTTTCACACTGGTCAATCCTGTAAGTCTTTTCTGCCATAGAAGTAAAGGATCTGGCTGCACTTGAGTAGAGATCTCTGAAACAAACGCTTTGGGCTGTGTATACTTCACAACATCTAACTGCATCTTCTATTGCGAGTGACAACACTTTCTAATATTTTATTTTTTTATTTATTTTATATAACCAAGTCCATTTAAATGAAAACAAACATTTATAGACAACATTTGGGAATTTGGGTGTCGTTACTTCCAAACTACTTCCTGGAGGTAAGGGATGCTGTCATGGGGGATTCTAAGAAGATGCAGAAATCCTGGCTGTAGTCTGTCAGGATGCTTTGTCCAGTTGTTTTGAATGTAGGATCACCTGGTACTCTGTTTCAGGCGGTCTGGCTTGATCAAACCACATTAGTCTGGAAGGAATCCACAACGTTTCATTTTCTGTGGAAACAAAAATAGTAATCCTTTTCCCCAGTAACCTGTCCTTGAACTTAAATTTTGGAGTCAAAGCATTTTTTTATTTAATTTATTATTTTACTTGTCGATCCCAGTTCCCTCTCCCGCCCTCCTTCCCTCCGTTCCTCCTTTTTACCCTCTCTGCCCTCTCACATGCACCCTAACCACCCTCCCCTCCCATCCCCCACCCCAATTCCATATGTAGGGGAATGCCATCCAGTTGAGGTCATGTAGATCTGACATGTCATGTGAAGTAGGGACTAGAGCTTCTCTCCTGTCTCTAGATTAAGGCAGTTATCCCTCCATGGGGGATGTGTTCGCAAGGTCTTTTGTGCACCAGGGATGCATCCTGGCTCCACTGTCTGAGGTCCCTTAGACTGCTCAGTCCTACTGGCTGAGACCCATATTCAGGGGGGCCTGAGTCAGTCCCATGCTGGATTCCCAGCTATCAGTCTGGTGGCCCGTTAGCTCTTCCTTCTTCAGGTGAGCTGTCTCTATGTGTTTCTGAGAAAATGGAGGAAAAACAAACAAAAAATTGGAAGAAATGAACAAATTTCTTAAAGAAAGCAAAGGAAGTACAGAAAGCCAAGAAAAAACAATTAAGCAGGTGAAGGAAATGGTTCAAGACTTGAAAACTGAAATACCGAAAGTAAAGCCAACACAAGCTGAAGGAATGCTGGAAATAGAAAAACTGGGCAAAAAATCAGGAACTAAAGACGCAAAAATAACCAACAGAATTCAAGAAGAGAATCTCGGGCACAGAAGATAAACTAGAAGAAATAGATTCATCGACCAAAGAAAATCATAAATCCAACATATCCTTAACACAAAACATCCAGGAAATGTGGGACACCATGAAAAGGCCAAACCTAAGAATAATAGGCATAGATGAAGGTGAGGAAGCCCAGCTCAAAGGTGCCGAAAACATATTCAACAAAATCATCGAGGAAAACTTTCCAAATCTGAAGAAGGACATGCCCATGAAAGTACAAGAAGCATACCGAACCCCAACTAGGCTGGACCAAAGAAAAAAGACCCCTCGACATATAATAATCAAAACACCTAGCATACAGAATAAAGAAAGAATATTAAGAGCAGCGAAGGAAAAAGGACAGGTAACATATAAAGGCAGACCTATCAAAATTACACCTGACTTCTCCATGGAAACCCTCAATGCCAGAAGGTCCTGGACAGATGTTCTACAAGTATTAAGAGAACACGGATGCCAGCCTAGGCTACTATATCCAGCAAAACTCTCAATCAATATAGATGGAGAGAACAAGATATTTAATGACAAAACCAGATTGTCCCAATATGTATCTACAAATCCAGCCCTACAGAAAGTATTGGAAGGAAAACTCCAACCCAAGGAAGGTAACTATGCCCACAAAAATGTAGGCAACAGATAACCCAACTACACCAGAAACCAAGGGTGAAGCAGAACAAATATATTCACAATACCACTGCCAACAACAAACCTAAACCAAACAAGCATCAACAATCAATGGACCTTACTCACCCTCAACATTAATGGTCTTAACTCACCTATAAAAAGACACAGGCTAACAGAATGGATACGAAGACAGAATCCATCCTTCTGCTGCATACAAGAAACACATCTTAGCTTCAAAGATAGACATTACCTCAGGGTAAAGGGTTGGGAAAGATCTTCCAATCAAATGGACCCAAGAAGCAAGCAGGTGTGGCTATCTTAATATCTAGCAAGTTAGACTTCAAACCAAAATTATTCAAAAGAGATGAAGACAGTCATTTCGTATTCATCGCAGGAGAAATCCATCAACACAAAGTCTCAGTTCTGAACATCTATGCCCCTAATACAAAGTCACCCACATTTGTAAAAGAAATGCTACTAAAACTTAAACTTCATATAAAACCTCACACACTTATAGTGGGAAACTTCAACACACCACTCTCACCACTAGATAGGACCACCAATCAGAAACTCAACAAAGAAATAAAAGAACTAACAGAAGTTATGTCTCAACTGGGTTTAATAGACAGCTATAGAAAATTCCATCCAAACAGAAAAGCATATATATACCTTCTTCTCTGCTCCACATGGAACCTTCTCTAAAATCGACCATATAATAGGTGGCATAACAAACCTCAACAGATACAAGAGAATAGGAATAGTCACCTGAACCTTTCAGACCACCATGCATTAAAATTGGGATTCAACAACAACACAAATTGCAGAAAACCTACCAACTCATGAAAACTTAACAATGTGCAATTGCACCACTCCTGGGTCAAAGAAGAAATAAAGAAAGAAATGAAGGACTTTCTAAAATTCAATGAGGATGATGACATAACATACCCAAACTTATGGGACACCTTGAAAGCAGTGCTACGAGGGAAGTTCATTGCACTAAGTGCCCATACGAAGAAAACAGAGGATAGTCACATAAGAGAATTATCAGCACAACTGAAAACTTAGAACAGAGAGAAGCGAATTCACCCCGCAGGAGCAGACGCCAGGAAATAATCAAATTGAGGGCTGAAATCAACAAAATAGAAACCAGGAAAACAATACAAAAAATCAATGCAACGAAGAGTTGGTTTTTTTTTTTTTTATTTTTTTATTTAATTTTATATAACAAAGTCCAATTAAATGAAAACAAACATTTATACACAATATTTGGGAATTTGGGTGTCGTTCTTTCCAAACTACTTCCTGCTGGTAAGGGGTGCTGTCTTGGGGGATTCGAAGAAGATTCAGATGTCCTAGCTGTAGTCTGTAGGGCTGTTTTGTCCAGCTGTTTGGAATGTAGGATCAGCTTGTACTCTCTTTCAGGCGGTCTGGCCTGAAGGTGTTCCACTTTCTCCACATCCTCTCCAACATAAGTGTGATCAAACCACATTAGTCTGGAAGGAATCCACATCTTTTCATTTTCTGTGAAAACAAAAATAGAAATACTTTTCCCCAGTAACTTGTTCTTCAACTTAAATTTTGGAGTCAAAGCATTTTTTTTTAAAATTTATTATTTTACATGTCGATCCCAGTTCCCTCTCCCTCCCTCCCTCCCTTTTGCCCTCTCTGCCCTCTCCCATGCACTCTAAACACCCTCCCCTCCCAACCCCCCCACCACAATACCATATGTAGGGGAATGCCATCCAGTTGGGGTCATGTAGATCTGACAGGTCCTGTGAAGTAGGGACTAGGGCTTCTCTCCTATCTCTAGAATAAGGCAGTTATCCCTCCATGGGAGATATGTTTGCAAAGTCCTTTTGTGCACCAGGGATACATCCTGGCTCCACTGTCTGAGGTCTCTTAGACTGCTCAGACCTTCTGGCTGAGACCCATATTCAGGGGGGTCCGAGTCAGTCCCCTGTTGGCTTCCCAGCTATCAGTCTAGTGGCCCTTAGCTCCTCCTTGTTCAGGTAAGCTGTCTCTATGTACTTCTACCGCATGGTCTTGTCCTCTTCATCTGCTTCTGGGTTCTAGTTTGACTCAGTGTTTATGTATGGGTGTTTGCTCCTGTTTTCAACAGGCATTAGTTGAGGACTCCATGGAGAAGTTAGTTGTTGATCTCACTCTCCAGGAAGGGCATTTAAGATAGCCTTTCCATGGGAGCTGAGATTGTTAGTTGGGAGCAGTCTTGTAGTTCCCTCGACCTTTCTTTGTGTTCAACTTTATCTTCAAACCAATACTGGCTCCCTCTTCTATGTTCTCTCTCTGTCTCTCTGTCTCTCTCTCTCTCTCTTTCCTATTTTCCATTCCTAACCAGGCTCAATCCTCCTGGTCGCACATGCCTTCCTCTCCTCCCTCTCATTTTCTCCTACTTCTCTCTCCATTAGCTGTCCTCCCCCACTTTACCTGAGATCTGGGGGACTTGTCCCTTCCCAGTTCTGTGAGGGACTTTATATGAATCTCTTAGAATACAACTTGTATCCTAGTTCCTCTGGTGATGTGAATTATAGGCTGGTGATCATTTGATCTAGGTCTAAAATCCATATATGAGTGAGTACATACTGTGTTCCTCTTTTTGTGACTGGGTTACCTCATTCAGGATGGTTTCTTCAAGTGCCATCCACTTGCCTGCGAATTTCAAGATACCATTATTTTTTTCTGCAGAGTAGTATTCCATTGTGTAGATGTGCCACATCTTCATTAATCATTCTTCAATTGAGGGGAATCTAGGTTGCTTCCAGGTTCTTGCTATTACAAATACTGCTGCTATGAACATAGTTGAACAGACGGCTTTGTTGCATTGATGTGAATCCTTTGGGTATATGCCTAAGAGGGGGATTGCCGGGTCCTGTGGTAAACTAATTCCCATTTTCCTGAGGAACCACCATACTGATCTCCAAAATGGCTGTATGAGTTTGCACTCCCACCAGCAGTGGAGGAGTGTTCCACTTTCTCCACATCCTCTCCAACATAAGTCATCACTGGTGTTTCTAATTTTAGCCATTCTGGCAGGGGTAAGATGGTATCTCAAAGTTGTTTTGATTTGCATTTCCCTGATAGCTAAGGATGTGGAGCATTTTCTTAAGTGTCTTTCAGCCTTTTTGATTTCCTCCATTGAGAATTCTTTCTTCAGTTCTGTACCCCATTTTTTAATAGGGTTATTGGGTGTTTTGTTGACTAGTTTCTTGAGTTCTTTGTATATTTTGGAGATCAGCCCTTTGTCGGATATAGGATTAGTGAAAATCTTTTCCCAGTCAGTGGGCTGCCGTTTGGTCTTGTCAACTGTGTCCTTTGCCTTACAGAAGCTTCTAAGTTTGAAGAGGTCCCATTTATTAATTGTTTCTTTCAGTGTCTGTGCCCCTGGAGTTATGTTCAAGAAGCAGTCTCCTATACCAATTTGTTCAAGGGTACCTCCTACTTTCTCTTCTAAGAGGTTCAGTGTGGCTGGATTGATGTTGAGGTCTTTGATCCATTTGGACTTGAGTTTTGTGCATGGCGACAGACATGGGTCTATCTGCAGTCTTCTACACACCCTCATCCAATTGTGCCAGCACCATTTGTTGAAGATGCTGTCTTTGCCCCATTATATAATTTTAGCTGTTTTGTCGAAAATCAGGTGTTCATAGGTGCGTGGATTAATATCAGGATTTTCAATTCGATTCCATTGGTCTACCTGTCTATTTTTATGCCAATACCAGGCTGTTTTCAGAACTATAGCTCTTTAGTAGAGCTTAAAGTCAGGAATGGTGATGCCTCCTGAAGTTCTTTTATTGTATAGGGTTGTTTCGGCTATCCTGGGTCTTTTGTTTTTCCGTATAAAGTTGATTATTATCCTTTCAAGGTCGGTGAAGAATTGTGGTGGGATTTTAATGGGGATTGCATTGAATCTGTAGATTGCTTTTGGTAAGATTGCCATTTTTACTATGTTTATCCTACCTAACCAAGAGCATGGGAGGTCTTTCCATTTTCTGGTATCTTCTTTAATTTCTTTCTTTAGAGTCACAAAGTTACATCAAGATACTTTATGTTGCTTGTGGCTATTGTAAAGGGTGATCTTTCTCTGATTTCTTTCTCTGCCTCTTTTTCGTCTGAAAAAAATAGTGCTACTGATTTTTTTGAGTTTATCTTTTATCCTGCTAGTTTGCTGAAGGTGTTTATCAGCTGTAGGAGTTCCCTGGTAGAGTTTATTTGGTCGCTTATGTAAACTATCATATCATCTGCAAATAGAGACAGTTTGACTTCTTCCTTTCCAATTTGGATGCCCTTGATCTCCTTTTGTTGTCTTATAGCATTAGCTAGAACTTCTAGTACGATGTTGAAAAGATATGGAGAGAGAGGACAGCCTTGTCATGTTCCTGATTTTAGAGGAATTGGCTTAAGTTTCTCTCCATTCAGTTTGATGTTGGCAGTTGGTTTGCTGTATATTGCTCTTATTATGTTTAGGTATGTTCCTGTTATCCCTGACCTCTCTAATACCTTTATCATGAAAGGGTGTTGAATTTTATCGAAGGCTTTTTCTGCATCTAGGGAGATAATCATATGGTTTTTCTTTTTCAGTTTGTTTATATGGTGGATAACGTTGATAGATTTTCGTATGTTAAACCATCCCTGCAATCCAGGTATGAAGCCTACTTGATCATGGTGGATGATTTCTCTGATGTATTTTTGAATTCGGTTTGCCATTATTTTATTGAGTATTTTTGCATCGATGTTCATCAGGGATATTGGTCTGTAGTTTTCTTTCTTAGTTGTGTCTTTGTGAGGTTTGGGTACCAAAGTTATTGTGGCCTCATAAAAAGAGTTTGGCAATAAACCTTCTGTTTCTATCTTGTGGAAGAGTTTGAGGAGTAGTAGTATTAGTTCTTCCTTGAATGTCTGGTAGAATTCTGCACTGAATCCATCTGGCCCTGGACTTTTTTGGTTGGAAGGCTTTCGATGACTGCTTCTATTTCATTTCGGGTTATAGGTCTATTTAAGTTATTTGTCTGTTCTTGATTTAATTTTGGTAAGTGATAGTTATCCAGAAACTTGTCCATTTCCTTTGAATTTTCAATTTTTGTGGAATACAGATTTTCGAAGTATGACCTGAAAATTGACTGGATTTCCTCTGTGTCTGTTGTTATGTTCCCCATTTCGTTTCTGATTTTGTTAATTTGCATGTTCTGTCTCTTCTTTTTCGTTAATTTGGATAAAGGTTTGTCTATCTTGTTGATTTTCTCAAAAAACCAACTCTTTGTTGCATTGATTTTTTGTATTGTTTTCCTGGTTTCTATTTTGTTGATTTCAGCCCTCAAGTTGATTATTTCCTGGCGTCTGCTCCTGCGGGGTGAATTCGCTTCTCTCTGTTCTAAGTTTTCAGTTGGGCTGTTAATTCATTTATGTGACTATCCTCTGTTTTCTTCATATGGGCACTTAGTGCAATGAACTTCCCTCGTAGCACTGCTTTCAAGGTGTCCCATAAGTTCGGGTATGTTGTATCCTCATTCTCGTTGAATATTAGAAAGTCTTTAATTTCTTTCTTTATGTCTTCTTTGACCCAGGAGTGGTGCAATTGCACATTGTTAAGTTTCCATGAGTTTGCAGGTTTTCTGCTATTTGTGTTGTTGTTGCATTCCAATTTTAAAGCATGGTGGTCCGATAAGATACAGGGGACTATTCCTATTCTCTTGTATCTGTTGAGGTTTGTTATGCCACCTATTATATGGTCGATTTTAGAGAAGGTTCCATGTGGAGCAGAGAAGAAGGTATATATATGCTTTTCTGTTTGGATGGAATTTTCTATAGCTGTCTATTAAACCCAGTTGAGACATAACTTCTGTTAGTTCTTTTATTTCTTTGTTGAGTTTCTGATTGGTGGTCCTGTCTAGTGTTGAGAGTGGTGTATTGAAGTCTCCCACTATAAGTGTGTGAGGTTTTATATGAGCTTTGAGTTTTAGTAGGGTTTCTTTTACGAATATGGGTGACTTTGTATTAGGGGCATAGATGTTCAGAATTGAGAATTTGTGTTGATGGATTTCTCCTGCGATGAATATGAAATGACCATCTTCATCTCTTTTGACTAGTTTTGGTTTGAAGTCTAACTTGTTAGATATTAGGATAGCTACGCCTGCTTGCTTCTTATTTCCATTTGATTGGAAAATCTTTTCCCAACCCTTTACCCTGAGGTAATGTCTATCTTTGGAGCTAAGATGTTTTTCTTGTAGGCAGCAGAAGGATGGAATCTGTCTTCGTATCCATTCTGTTAGCCTGTGTCTTTTTATAGGTGAGTTAAGACCATTAATGTTGAGGGTGAGTAAGGTCCATTGATTGTTGATGCTTGTTTGGTTTAGGTTTGTTGTTGGCAGTGGTATTGTGAATATATTTGTTCTGCTTCACCCTAGGTTTCTGGTGTAGTTGGATTATCTGTTGCCAACATTTTTGTGGGCGTAGTTACCTTCCTTGGGTTGGAATTTTCCTTCCAATACTTTCTGTAGGGCTGGATTTGTAGATACATATTGGGAAAATCTGGTTTTGTCATTAAATATCTTGTTCTCTCCATCTATATTGATTGAGAGTTTTGCTGGATATAGTAGCCTAGGCTGGCATCCGTGTTCTCTTAATACTTTTAGAACATCTATCCAGGACCTTCTGGCCTTGAGGGTTTCCATGGAGAAGTCAGGTGTAATTTTGATAGGTCTGCCTTTATATGTTACCTGTCCTTTTTCCTTCACTGCTCTTAATATTCTTTCTTTATTCTGTATGCTAGGTGTTTTGATTATTATATGTCGAGGGGTCTTTTTTCTTTGGTCCAGCCTAGTTGGGGTTCGGTATGCTTCTTGTACTTTCATGGGCATGTCCTTCTTCAGATTTGGAAAGTTTTCCTCGATGATTTTGTTGAATATGTTTTCAGCACCTTTGAGCTGGGCTTCCTCACCTTCCTCTATGCCTATTATTCTTAGGTTTGGCCTTTTCATGGTGTCCCACATTTCCTGGATGTTGTGTGTTAAGGATTTGTTGGATTTATGGTTTTCTTTGGTCGATGAATCTATTTCTTCTAGTTTATCTTCTGCGTCTGAGATTCTCTCTTCAATCTCTTGAATTCTATTGGTTATGCTTGTGTCCGTGGTTTCCAATTTTTTGCCCAGCTTTTCAATTTCCAGCTTTCCTTCCATTTGTGTTGCCTTTATTTTCTCAATTTCGGTTTTCAAGTCTTGAACCGTTTCCTTCACCTGGTTAATTGTTTTTTCTTGGCTTTCTGTACTTTCCTTAAGGAATTTGTTCATTTCTTCCACTTTTTTGTTTGTTTTTTCCTCCATTTCTTTAAGGGATTTTCTCATATCTTCTTTGAGGGCCTCTATCATTTTTATGATGGTGATTTTTAAGTCGTACCCTTCTGCTTCCTCTGCTTTGTTGTTGTGTTCCATTCTAGTTGGTGTAGATTCCCTAGATTCTGGTGGTGTCATGTTTGTCTTTCTGTTGTTAGGTGTTCTCTTGTATTGCCTTCTTCCCATAGTTTCTTCCTGTAGGTGTTGGTGGTGTCTCTTCCCTCTCTCTATGGTCCTTCCCCGATGGGCTTATGTGGATCAAAGATTCAATGTCTGTATCTCTGTGTGGTCCAAGCTCTCTAGGAGGTTTCTCTGCAGACAGGGATCCAGGGATGGGGTCAAGGATGAGGATCCAGAAGAAGATGCCAGCAGGTACTCACAGTGGTCCTCTGGACAATAGCTCTGGCCAATAGCTCTGGCCAATGACCGGCAGAAGAGGACGAGGGCTGAGCTTGAACTTGAGAAGGTTTTGCAGGGTAGTGGGATCTCACTGGAAACTGGCGCTCTCCAGCTGAGACCTCGTTCTTTGGCAGGGGCCCGGATTTGGGGGTCAAGGATCTTGCCCGCAGGAACTCCGAGTGGACCCACAGAGATAGGCGGATCTCTGGGAGGGGCCCGGGACTCCAGCAGAGGACTGGAGGCGGGGTCAGAGACCAAGCCTGTGGAAATTACAGGTGGTCCCGCGTGGATAGTCAGGTCTCCTTTGTTCAGAGTTGCTCCGAGAGGTCTCCGAAGTAGGGTGGACTGTTGGCTCCACCCTCTGTCCCAGTGCTCAACCAGAGCGGCATGACCGTAGGTGGGAAGAGTTGGTTTTTTGAGAAAATCAACAAGATAGACAAACCTTTATCCAAACTAATGAAAAAGCAGAGAGAGAACATGCAAATTATCAAAATCAGAAATGAAAAGGGAAACATAACAATAGACACAGAGGAAATCCAGACAATTTTCAGGTCATACTTTGAAAATCTGTATTCCACAAAAATTTAAAATTCAAAGGAAATGGACAAATTTCTGGATAACTATCATTTACCAAAATTGAATCAAGAACAGACAAACAACTTAAATAGACCTATAACCCACAATGAAATAGAAGCAGTCATCGAAAGCCTTCCAACCAAAAAAAGTCCAGGGCCAGAAGGATTCAATGCCGAATTCTACCAAATATTCAAGGAAGAACTAATACCACTACTCCTCAAACTCTTCCACAAAATAGAAACAGAAGGTTCATTGCCAAACTCTTTTTATGAGGCCACAATAACCTTGGTACCCAAGCCTCACAAAGGCACAACTAAGAAAGAAAACTACAGACCAATATCCCTGATGAACATCCATGCACAAATAATAACTACTGGCAAACCGAATCCAAGAATACATCAGAGTAATCATCCACCATGACCATGTAGGCCTCATCCCTGGATTGCAGGGATGGTTTAACATATGAAAATCTATCAACGTGATCCACCATATAAACAAACTGAAAAAGAAAAACCATATGATTATCTCCCTAGATGTTGAACAAAGCCTTTGACAAAATTCAATATCCTTTCATGATAAAGTCTTGAAGAGATTAGAGATAACAGGAACATACCTAAACATAATAAGAACAATATATAGCTAACCAACTGCCAACATCAAACTGAAAGGAAAAAAAGAGAGAGAGACAGACAGACAGACAGAGAGAGACAGAGAGATTGAGAGACAGAGAGGAGAAAGAGAGAGAGAGAACTTAAAAGAGGGAGCCATTATAGGATTGAAGAGAAAACTGAA
Source organism: Phodopus roborovskii (assembly GCF_943737965.1). NCBI lineage: Eukaryota > Metazoa > Chordata > Mammalia > Rodentia > Cricetidae > Phodopus > Phodopus roborovskii. The sequence goes on along the minus strand of NW_026126525.1, from coordinate 36,183,831 downwards.
CCTAAAGAAATGTCTAGAGACCTACAAGACTGACTCCAACTAACAATTTGAGCAACAGTGGAAAGGCTAACATAAATGCCCTTCCCTGATAATGAGATCAACAACTAACTTATCCACCATCATGGAGCCCTCATCTAGTACCTGTTGGAAACAGATGCCAACACCCACAACTAAACACTGGGTCGTACTAGAATCCAGATGCAGAGAGAGAGAGGACAAGGGCAGGTTGCAGAAACACATAGAGACAGCTGACCTGAACAAGGAAGAGCTAATGCCCCCCTTCCAGACTGATAGCTGGGAATCCAGCATGGGACTGACTCAGACCCCCTGAATATGGGTCTCAGCCAGGACTGAGCATTCTAAAGGACCTCAGACAGTGGAACCAGGATGTATTCCTTGTGCACAAAAGGACCTTGCGAACACATCCCCCATGGAGGGATACTCCCTTAACCTAGAGACAGGAGAGAAATCCTAGTCCCTATTTCAAATGGCTTGACAGATTTAGATGACCCCTCCTTGATGGCATCACCCTACATGTGGGATGAGGGTGGGATGGGAGGGGAGGGTGGTCAGGGTGCATGTGAGTGGGGGAGGGAGGGAGGAAAGGATGGAGAGACAGAGGGGAAACTGGGATCGATATGTAAAATAAAAATAAATTTTAAAAAAGTCTTTATCATCTTACTTCCTAGTACTCTGCTAGTCACAATTAATGTAAACCCAATGCTGGCTTTGGAGTTGTATTTGGCTTTCCTTTTCTAAATTCAAGCATGTTGTTCAAATACAATTCAGATTTTCTGTCTTATGTCAAGAGACCAATTGGTGTAAGACAGAAGAAAACAAAATCTAGGGACTATCATTTGTCTAAACGCTGTTATCTCTCTAAAATCCTAATTTCCCTCATATTTATTTTCACCCTTATTGTTACCTTTCCCAGTATGCATACGTATAAAAGTTGAACTTTCTGTGTTGATATTAATGTTTAAGTCTTCCACAATGAACAATAACATTTCCTAACAGCAATCCTTGAAGTCTCTGGAAAGAAGATGGGGCTCCATTTCATCAATTCCACTTGATTCAACTTGTCTCTGAACTAATATACACCAATCTAAAACCAGTTTAGGACTATACTGCTCTAGACAATTACAGACTAGCTAGCTGAGATGGTGCACCTTCTCAAGCTAGAGCTTTAGATAAGAACTTCAAGAGGAGGGGGAGGAAAATATGAAGAAGGATCAGGAAGATTGAATGGGAAGATGAATAGAGGACAACAAGAAAAGAGACACATCAATAGAGGGAGCCATCATAGGTTTAAAGAGAAATCTGGCACTAGGGAATTAGACAGAGATCCGTAAGAATGACCCCAACTAAGAATCTAAGAAATAGTGAAAAGGCTACACTAAATGCCCTTCTCCTATAATGTCAATGATGACTACCTTAAATACCATCCTAGAGCCTTCATTCAGTAGCTGATGGAAGCAGAAGCAGAGATCCACAACTAAACATTAAGCTAAACTCCTGGAATCCGGTTTCAGAGAGGGAGGAGTGATGAACAAAGAGGTCAAGACCACGCTGGGAAAACCCACAGAAACAGCTAGCCTGAGCAAGTGGGAACTCATGGACCCCACTCTGACAGCCAAGGAAGCAACATACGATCAAACCAGGCCTCCTGAATGTTGGTGTCAGCCAGGAGGACTGGGCAGTCTATGAAACCTCTGGCAGTGGAACTAGGATATATCTAGGGGGAGCACATTCCCCACAGAGGAATACTCCCTTAGCCTAGAGACACAGGGGAGGGCCTAGGCCCTACCCCAAATGACTCGACAGATTTTGATGATCCCTCATGGAAGTCCTCACCCTCTCTAGGGAGTGGATGGAAGATGGGATGGGTGTGGGGGGGGGGCATGGGAGGATGGGAGGGAGAGGAAACTGGAATTGATATGTAAAATAAGAATATATCTTCAGTCAAGCATCTCTTGCCACTCAGACTTACTACAAATGTTACAGCTATTCCTCTCGAGATTTTTCCATTGCCTTATTTTTTTCCTCCAGGATCCCATGGAGTTGCCGCCTGCCCCATGTCAGCAGGAAGTAACTCTTAGAAATACAAAGACCCCTTTTCCTATAGTTGACATTAAGAGTATTTTTGTTTTTTGTTTGTTTGTTTGCTTTCTTGTTTTGTTTTGTTTTGTTTTCTCTCTCATTGCTGAAAAAGAGATGATTGTTACCTGCTAAGGGTTGATTTTAAGTTGTGTAGGGTTGGGTACACACCTCTAGGTGATGGTTAGACTCAGGTATCTCTTTTAGATAAGTTTAGGGGTATGGATAAGAAGGATATGCTTACGATGGGATATAGGTAAATTAACGTATCTTGTGAACTAATTTTAGCAACTATTAACTATAGATAACTTAAATTGTTAGATTCTTGTGTGTTGACTGTAGGGAAAGAAACACACCCTGAGCAGAGCCAAAGAAACACACTTTGGCCCTGTAACCAGAACCAAAGAAATGCACCCTGACCCTGAAACCAGTGCCAAGGAAACCCACTTTGTCCCTGGAATCAGAGCCAGTGAAAGAAACACCCTGGTCCTAAAATTAGAGCCAAAAGGCCAAAAAGGACCAGCGATAGAAACACATTTTGGCCCTGAAACCAGAGCTAAATCTGACCCTAAACCTGTGCAGAAAACCAACCAATTCCTGAGCACCAGATCTAGCCAGTCTGAACTCAGGGATTGAAATCTGACTAATCCCCACCCTGGAAATCTCCCTGGGAAAACTCCACCCCCTAAGAAGCCCTATATAAACCCCATGTCTGTTCAGCCTGTGGCTATCCAGCTGCCTCCTTCCTCCCTGCAGAGGCAGCCACTCCTGGATCATTCCCTCCCAATAAATCTCTTGAATGAGGTTTGGGTGAAGATCTTTTGTGGCGGAGCAGAGACAATCCTGGGCAGAGCAGGACCCAGCAGAGTGGAGCAGGGCTATAACACTTTCACAGGGGAAACCTTCCATTGGCAGAGTGGAGTTGCTATACTCCACTCTCCACTCTCCTGGGGAGCAGAGCCCAAGGGTAACAACTTCACTGGGGAAGCTCTCTCCTGAAGGATGAGAGCTGATACACTGGGGAAGCTTTCTCTGAAGCAGGGCTGTAAACTGCTACACTTACTATGGTATTCCTTGGCTCCCAAGCGCCAGAATACCTTCCTATCCAAGCTGTAACATTCAATATTCTGGGACTCCGGAGTGCCAGAATACCTATCCCATCTGATTCACAAAAAAAAAAAAAAAAAAACGCTTGGATCTTCTTTCTGTTTATGATGTTTTGCATACAAATATAAAAATATATATATATATATATATATATATATATATATATATATAGTATATTGATACAACTTAGGATATTGTATCATATTGCCCTTTGCAGTTCTACCTCTAGTCAAGACATTTATTTCAGTTATATATAACTGAAAATATATATATATATTTACATTTTTTGAAGTAGTTATCCTTGCTAAATTATTTCAGGAAGCTTCAGCCATTGACCAACCATGTTTCTGAGAATTACAGATTATAGTTACCCATGCTTCTTAAACCCACGAGATTAGTCAGACATAGACATTTGATCCTCAAACATTTCAAAGACCTGCAGAATATGGCATTTAAATGTTTTAATATTAGTACTCTGCTGACTTGAGAAACAATTACTCCTGAGGGCACTGAGCTATTCCCTAGAGTATGTTGGGGACTGATGACACTCCATCTGGAGTTCATTCTCTCCTTGGTTACTGGCCTCTTGGACAAAGAACAGCCCCCAACTCGAATGCTGACCTTTGACATGCTGTCCTACCTGAGTTTGTAAGAGATAAACTTAAAGACTGCTGAACCCTGCCAAGTCAGGGTAAGACAGTTTTTCAATTTCCCTGCTTCTGCAATGTTCCATCAGATACTTTAGGTCTTAGCCAAAGTTGGTTGCCCTGATGTTGCTGATATTGCTGTGAGACCTCAGCTGACTGTCCCGGTAGCCTGCTGTTTCTGCCTTGGCTTGCACCTCTGGAAGTTGCATGCTTGCACTTACTGTTTACCCTAGTGTTGTTATTTCCTTCTCAGGCTTTTGATGAGATTGAAGACCAGATATTCAAAGCAATATTGTCTTTTATCTTAGATTTAGAGACTTTCCAGATTGGGACTGATATTAGAGTAATCTCTGCCATGCCTTTACCATGATACTGGACTTGTAGTATATATTTATTGCTAGGCGTTGCTCTTGCTGATAGTAGGTTTTAATTAGTGTAGATTTACCTTTCTTTTTCCAGAAGTGTAGTTGACATTTGTTATCATTATATATAGTTTTGCATCAGGCTTAAAACCTTCTTTAGACTAAAGGGGGGATTGTAAGAGTCTGGTCTGTGGACTTGTAGTGGTGGCCACAGCCCTTTGGATGTTGCTTCAGATGGATGGAAGTGGAAAGAGAGGAACTTGAGGTGTGGCTTTCCTTGGTGTGCTCTTTCTGGCAGGTCAGAGGATCCAGTAGGGAAATCAAGGAAACACTCCAGCAGTTCTTTTTTTTTTTTTTTCTGTGTAAATGTTCCCCAATAAACATCCATTTATCATTTATCTTTGGACCTAATGATATAATTGCATCTTTACTTTTGTTTGACTACATTGAAAATACGTTAATTGTGGTGATGTGGCCTTCCCTTTCAAAGTGACTAGCATCAGCTGTGACATCGGCAGTCCTGGCTATGGAGTGGGAGACTTGCAGACATGTAATTGGAAGAGCTGGTGTCATTTGAGAATCAAGAGCTGGTTTTAAATAGCTCTCAGGGACCAAGCTGATCCTTTCAAGGCCAAGTTATCAAAAATAGTTTCTTGGTTTGTGTTTGACCTTTCCTGTACTCAGAGACTAAGTCTGAAGGCCACTGCATTTATGACTCTCTCTAGAGGCAGAAACAGACAAACAAATGCCATTCTTATTTATGACCTACTACTGAAACAATCTACATAGTGTCAAATAACATCGTTGCACAGAGTCCTGGGAGGCTCATGACTTTATTTGAGAGAATCACCTTTTCTACCAAATTTCTCAGCCAAAAAAAGGCACATCCTGCCTTTCCCAGAACATTCAGCCAGAAATACAATCTGATGGCTCTGCTCCCTTCTTTCCATTAATCCCGATTTGAACATTTCTAAATCTATTTAATGAATTTTCCCTTAAGAAAAGGATCACCACCTGTATGTAAAGTCAGTAGGGAAGAAAAAAAGTGATTTCTCTGTAGTGATTGCTGTATTCACCAGTTCTTATGTGGGAATGTTTTGACATGTAAAGAGTGAATTAATAAAGCTAGAGTACATTCAAAGTAATTAGAGAGCCAAATTTGCATTATTTGCCATTTAAGAAATTAAGTTGTTAGTCAAGGGAGTCCCATGGAAGCCCCCAAACAACCCAGGATGATGCTAAGACTAAAGGTTGTTCTCTGCAAACTGACATTGGGGGCCCCCATTGCAGAGTACAACACCCAACCAACTCATTGAACATGGAGAAGTAGAGCTGTTGTCTACATGGAGCTGGCACCTCCATGTTCCAGTGTCTTTGGTGGAGGAAGATGTTCTACAACCTACCAAAAGAGAAATATGGACACCAACCCAGTTATAAAACTTTTCACCTACAATCTGTCCTTTAGTTGGAAGTTTCTCTCTGTCTTGCCCAGTCCGACAAGACTGATTTTTTCCTGGTCTTTTGGTCCCCATAGCAACTTATTAAATAATCATTCTGAGGCTTAATAGTAATTATAGTTGTTTGGCCAATGGCTCAGGCATATTACTGATTAGCTTTCACAATTAAATTACCTCATTTCTATTATTCTATATTTTGCTACAAGGCTCATGGCTTGTTACCTCAAATCTTATTTCCCTGGGGTTGTGGGTGGCTGCTGCATGGCATCTCCCTGACTCTACCTTCTTTTTCTGTGTAATCCTGTTTGGATTTTCTCCTAGCTATAATCTATCTGGCCATTGGCCAAATAGCTTTATTCATCAGCCAATAAAAGCAACAGATGTTCACAACATACAGAAGGACATCCCACTTCACTGTCTGGCCCTGAGTAATAGGTTAGGGCAATGGTGGCACAGACCTTGTGGAAGTAGCCGACCAATGTCTGGTTTGACCTAAGGCTCACTCCACAAGAAGGAACCCACACCTGGTACTGCTTGGGTAACCGAAACCAGAGACTGCATAGCCCCAGAGACCTAGGGTAAAACCAAACATGACTAACCTAAAAAAAAAATCAATAAAATGATTCCTAAAGATATCCTTCTATACTCATATATCAGTTCCTTATCCAGTCATTATCAGAGATGCTTCCTCCAGCAGCAGAAAACAGATGTTGAGACCCAAAGCCAGATATTATGTGGAGAGTATAAATTCAAGGTCTCTATCAAATTCTCCCCCAAGAGCTCAGGGGAATCTCACAAAAGAGGATTTGGAAAGATTATACATGTCAAAGGACACCAGGAGAACACAGTTCTCTGAATCAACTAAGGAAGCATATTATGAACTCACAGAGACTGAAGCAGCAAGCACAGGGCAGACATGAGTCTATACCAGATCCTCCCCCCACTCTCTCTCTCTATATATATATATAGATAGATAGATAGATATAGATATAGATATAGATATAGATATAGATATAGATATAGATATAGATATAGATATAGATATAGATATAGATAGAGTTGCTATTAACTTAGTATTTCTATGGGACTCCTGACTGTGTGATCAAATGGGTCTCTGACTCTTGTGCCTGCTCTTGGGACTCCTTTGTTCCTGCTGGTTTGCTGCGTCCAACTCTGATATGATAGTTTTTGCTTTTCCTTATTATATTTTATTTTTTCATGTTTGGTTGTTATCTCTTAGAAGCCTGTTCTTTTCTAATGAGAGACAGAATGGGAGTGGATCCAGAGGAGAGGGGAGAACTGGGAGGAGTAGAGAGAGGGGACACTGTAGTCAGGACATATTGTATGAGAAAGGAATATTTTTTAATAAAAAGAAGAGAAATGTAAAAAAACAAAAAGCTGCAAACCAACTCTAGCAAGAACAATATAGATGAACCATTGTTTGTTACAATCATCATATAAGTCTCACTCTTTTCTACCCAGAACTCAGATATCATTATTTTGTTTAAATTCTTTTCTCTAGAAAAAGAAAAAGTTAAGGTAATGTTATGAGTTCTCAAATGCCAACCAAAGTTTCATAATATTATTAATAAAAGTATGAATGTACTTAACTGTGCCAGGAGTTACCATGTGTAAACAGATATAAATATGGGTTATTTAATACTTTAAATTTTTTATGCTGAAGGATATGAAAATAACATTGCTCTCAAATATGCACCAGTCTGTGTTACTTGTATTTTCCCTCCTACTTGACTCTTTTGTGTTAACTCTTTTATTTTAACTCCTTCTTGGCCTTGACAACAATAAAAAAAAATCAAGCTTTATATCTTAACAATTCCTTTGTCAGAATTTATACACCACCTTGTAACCTATTTTCTTTCTTTCTGTTATAAATTTTCTAACTATATTAATAATTGATGATATCTGCTCATTTTAAAAAATCTCATGGAAGAATTTTTTGGTTAAATTAAAATAGACTCTTTTCTTCTTTAAAAAAAAAAGAATATCATGTAACTATATCAGTTATTTTTCTTTGACAAAATGCCTGACACAAACAACTTAAGGAAGAAAAGGTTCACTTTGGCTCACTGTTTCAGAAGGTCACAGTTCCTCGTGGTAAAGTGTAGCTGGGTGGAAGGGTTGTATCTGTGGTGACAGGAGGGTGTGTCACCAACTGTTTCTATGGCACAGACTAGAAGGGCAAGACCCAGGCTGTAACCAGTGGCCAGTATATTTTCAAAGGCCTGTCTCTGCTGACATATTTATGTAAGCCAGGCTACATATTCCAAATGCACTGTAGGTTTCAAAATAGTGTCACACACTGAAGGAACAAGTGCTTGAGATGCAAGCCCACTGGGGAGAGTTTAGTTTCAAACCATAAGAAACCAGAAAGAAACAAAAATGAGGCTTATTGTTTTCTTCTGTGATGGTATTTCTAAGTTCTTACCTAGCAGAATTTGTTATAACTGTATGGTATGTTTTATTATGACTTTTATGATGGTTTGAATAAGAATAGCCCTATAGGTTCATATATTTGAATGCTTGCTTATAGGGAATGATACCGCACAAGTGGGATTTGGAGTTTTGGAGTACATGTGGTCTTGTTGGAAGCTGTGTATCACTGTGGGTGGGCTTTGAGCTTTCAAAAGTCCAAGTTAGATCAAGAGTCTCTCTCTTCCTTCTGCCTGCTGTTCTAGATGTAGAACTCTTAGCTACTCTATGAGACCATGTCTGCCTGTGTGCTGTCATACATACTGCCATGATAGTAGTGATCCAAACCTCTGAAACTGTAGATAAGCTCCAATTAAATTCTTTTATGAGTTCCCATGGTCATGGAATCTCTTCAAAGCAATAGAAGAGTGGCCAAGGAAAATTTCAAATATTGTTAATAAACAAACCATTTGGTTTAATTTTCTTGGTAAAGTGAATGTAACCCAATACTGCTTATTTTACTTAGACATGATTGCAAGTCCGGTTTTAGTCAAAGAATGGAATAAGTGACTTATTATTTTTCTTGTAATAGCTACAGAAATTAATTACCTATTTCTAGGAGTCTGGCTGTTTAAATTCATGACTAATGTAAGTGAATCATTAGGTGTTATTGTTGGGGTTTAAAAGTTCCCCAAAGAAAGTTATTGAAGAAGTTCCCCCAAAGAATGATGTCTTAAAGGTTAAGACTCTAGTTCGTTGCTACTGAGATGTGATGGAAACCTTTAGTAAGTAGATAACTCCACAAGACACTGTTCAAAGCCTTAATTAGAGCTATTAAGCCAAGAAAAAGAAACAAAAATACTACAAAATATTACAAAATAGGAAAGGAAGAATTTATCTTCATATACAAATATCATGAACTTATATGTGAGACCCTAAATACTCCACCAGAAAATTCAGAATTATTAAACAATTTCAGTGAAGTAGCAAGATATATGATCAGCATAAGATTAGCAATATGCTACATGAAAAGAATTTTGTAATGATCCTATTCACAATGGCTTCAGAAAAGAATTCATAACTACTTAAGGGTAAATCCAAACACAGAGGTAAATATCTTTACCAAGGAGACTTTAAGACACTGACAAAACATACAGAAGACATCAGAAGATAGAAAAGATAGAAACACTTTCTATACTCATGTATTGGCAGAATTAATATTGTAAAAAATTACTATCATGCTGAAAGTAATCTACACATTCTCATCAAAATCCCAAGGGCATTCATCACAGAACTGGGAAAAAACAACTCTAAAAATTTACAAGGATGCAAAAAGGACTCTGAATTAACCAGTGAATCCTTAGCAAGAAGAGAAATGCTTGAGTTATCACAATACCTGATCTCAAACTTTACTACAGAGCCACAGTAACTGATACATATGGCACTAAAGCAGACATGTAGAGCAATGGAGTAAGATAAAAGATCCAGAAACAAAACCACACAGCTACAGCTGTATAATTTTTAACAAAGTTTCAAAAACATATATTGGAGAAAGGAGCCCTTAAAACAAATGATACAAGGGAAATTAAATTTTCATAAGCATAAGAAAGAAATTAGATCCATATCTGTTACCACATACAAAAATCAATTCAAAATAGGCTGAAGGTTTTAATGTAAGAACTAAACTTTGAAACTGTTAGAAGAAAGGTAGTTAAACATTTAAAGGTAGAGCTGGAGAGATGTCGTAGCAGTGATGAGCACTTGCTGTTCATCTGGAGGATACATTCCCAACACTCAGGTTGAATAGCTCCCAATTTCCTATAACTCTAGCTCCAGATCTAATGCCATTTTCTGGCCTCCAAAGTCCCTTATACATACATGGCATATAGTCACATACACATAAATGAAAAAAAATTTAAACACTTAAAATTATGTACATACGCAAATATTTTAGGAAAAAGAAGGTTTTCAACTGAATGAAAAATAATTCTAAGAATAAACAAATGGTATTGAATGAAATTAAAAGCTGTGTAATAAAAGAAGCAGTTGCCTCAGTGAAGAGATAGCCTATAAAACAGCATTACAAATAATGTTGCTATGAAGGCTGTTGAACAGATGTCTTTGTTGCATGGATGTGGATCATTTGGGTATATGCCTAAGAGCAGAATTGCCAGGTCCTGTGGTATAGACTGATTGCCATTTTCCTAAGGAACCGCCACACAGATCTCCAAAATGGCCGTACAAATTTGCATTCCCACCAGCAATGGAGGAGTGTTCCCCTTTCTCCACATCCTCCCCAGCATAAGTTGTCACTGATGCTTCAAATTTTAGCCATTCTGGCAGGAGTAAGATGGTATCTCAAAGTTGTTTTGATTTGCATTTCCCTGATAGCTAAGAATGTTGAGCACTTTCTTAAGTGTCTTTCAGCCTTTTTTATTTCTTCTACTGAGAGTTTCTATTCAGTTCTGTACCCCATTTTTAAATAGGGCTATTTGGTGTTTTGTTGACTAGTTTCTTGAGTTCTTTGTATATTTTGGAGATCAGCCCTTTGTCAGATGTAGGATTGGTGAAAATCTTTTCCCAATCTGTGGGCTGCCATTTGGTCTTGACAACTGTGTCCTTTGCCTTGAAGAAGCATCTACATTTGAGGGGGTCCCATTTATTAATTGTCAATCTCAGTGTCTATGCTACTAGAGTTATGTTCAGGAAGCCATTTCCTGTACAAATTTGTTCAAGGGTACCTCCCACTATGAGGATCAGTGTGACTGGATTTATGTGGAGGTTTTTGATCCATTTGGACTTGAGTTTTGTGCATGGCGATAGACATGGGTCTATCTGCAGTCTTCTACACACCATTATCCATTGTGCCAGCAACATTTGTTGAAGATGCTTTCCTCCTTCCATTGTATACTTTGTCAAAAATCAGGTGTTCATAGGTGTGTGGGTTAATATCAGAATTTTTGATTCGATTCCATTGGTGTATCTGTCTATTTTTGTGTCAATACCAAGCTGTTTTCAGGATTATAGTTCTATAATAGAGGTTGAAGTCATGGATGGTGATGGCTCCTGAGGTTCCTTAATTGTACAGGATTGTGTTTGCTATCCTGGGTGTTAAGTTTTTCTTTATAAAGTTGAGTATTATCCTTTCAAGTTTAGTGAAGAATTGTGCTGGGATTTTGATTGAAATTGCATTGGTTCTGTAGATTGCTTTTGTCAAGATTGCCATTTTTACTATGTTTATCCTACCTATCCAAGAGCATGGGACATCTTTCCATTGTCTTTAATTTCTTTCTTTAAAGACACAAAGTTTTTATTATATAGGTCTTTCACTTTCTTGGTAAGTGTTACCCCAAGATACTTTATGTTGTTTATGTCTATTGTAAAGGGTGATGTTTCTCTGATTTCTTTCTCAGACACTTTGTCATCAGTATATAGTAGGGCTACAGATTTTTTTTTTAGTTTATCTTGTATCCTGCTAGTTTGCTGAAGGTGTTTATCAGCTGTAGGAGTTCCCTGGTAGAGTTTTTTGGGTCACTTATATAAACTATCATATCATCTGCAAATAGTGAAAGTTTGACTTCTTCCTTTCCAATTTGTATCCACTTGATCTCATTTTGTCTTTTTGCTTTAGCTAGAACTTCAAGTACAATATTGAAGAGATATGAAGAGAGAAGGCAGCCTTGTCTTGTTCCTCATTTTAGAGGAATCGCCTTAAGCTTCTCTCCATTCAGCTTGATGTTGGCTGTTGGTTTACTGTATATTGCTTTTATTTTGTTTAGATATGTTCCTGTTATCCCTGATCTTTCCAAGACCTTTATCATGAAAGGGTGTTGAATTTTGTCAAAGGCTTTTTCAGCATCTAGTGAGATGCTCATTTGGTTTTTCTTTTTCAGTTTGTTTATAGGTGGATCACATTGACAAATTTTTATGTGCTGAACCATCCCTGCAATCTAGGGATGAAGCCTACTTGGTCATGGTGGATGATTGCTCTCATGTGTTCTTGGATTTGATTTGCCAGTATTTTATTGAGGTATTTTTGTATCAATGTTCATGAGGGATATTGATCTTTAGTTTTCTTTCTTAGTTGTCTCTTTGTGTGGCTTGGGTACCAAGGTAATTGTGGCCTCATAAAGAGTTTTGCAATGAACCTTCTGCTTCTATTGTATGGAACAAGATGAAGAGTATTGATATTAGTTCTTCTTTGAATTTCTGGTAGAATTCTGCACTAAAGGCAACTGGCCCTGGGCATTTTTTGGGGGTGGGGTTGGGAGGCTTTTTGATGACTGCTTCCATTTCATTAGGGGTTATAGGTCTATTTAAGTTGCTTATCTGTTCTTGATTTAATTTTAGTAAGTGATAGTTATCCACAAATTTGTCCATTTCTTTTGAATTTTCAAATTTTGTGGAATACAGTTTTCTGAAAGATGACCTGAAAATAATCTGGATTTCCTCAGTGTCCATTGTTATATCCCCCTTTTCATTTCTAATTTTGTTAATTTGCTTCTTCTCTCTCTGCCTTTTGGTTAGTTTGGATAATGGTTTGACCGTTAATGTTGAGGGAAGGTAAGGACCATTGTTAAATCTTGATTGTTTTGGTTTTATTTTTGGTGGTGGTATTGTCAATATATATGCCCTCCTTTATCCTTAGGGTTCTGGTGAAGTGGTATTATCTATTGCCTATGTCTTTGTGAATGTAATTAACTTCCTTGGGTTGGAGTTTTCCTTTCAGAACTTTCTGTAGGGCTGGATATGTAGATATGTATTGTGAAAATCTGGCTTTGACATTGAATATCTTGTTTTCTTTGTCTATAATAATTGAGAGTTTTGCTTGGAATCGTATCCTGGGATGGCATCCATGGACTCTTATTACTTGTAGAACATCTATTCAGGACCTTCTGGCCTTGAGAGTTTCCATGGAGAAATCAGGTGCAATTTTCATAGTTCTGCCTTTATATGTTACTAGGTTTTTTTTTTCTTTCACTGCTCTTAATATTCTTTCTTTATTTTGTATGTTAGGTGTTTTGATTATTATGTGGCGAGGGGTTGTTTTTCTTTGGTGCAGTCTATTTGGTGTTCGGTATGCTCCTTATACTTTCATAGACATGTCCTTCTTCAGATTGGGAAAGTTTTCTTCAATGATTTTGTTGAATATGTTTTCAGCACCTTTGATCTGGGCTTCTTTGCCTTCTACTATGCCTATTATTCTTAGGTTTGGCCTTTTCATGGTTTCCCCCATTTCCTGGATGTTTTGTGTTAAGGATTTGTTGGATTTACGATTTTCTCTGATCAATGAATCTATGTCCTCTAGTTTATCTTCAGTGTCTGAGATTCTCTCTTTGATCTCTTGTATTCTGTTGGTTATAGTTGTGTATGTAGTTCCGGATCATTTGCCAAGTTTTTCCATTTCCAGTATTCCTACGGTTTGTGTTTTCTTTATTTTCTCTATTTCAGTTTTCAAGTCTTGAACTATTTCCTTTACCTGTTTAATTGTTTTTTCTTGGATTTCCATACTTTCTTTAAGAGATTTGTTCATTTCTTCCAATTTTTTGTTTGTTTTTTCTTCTATTTCTTTAAGGGATTTTCTCACATCTTCTTTGAGGGTCTCTATCATTTTTATGAAGATATTTTTTTTTCATCTGCTTTGGGGTGTTCTAGTCTAGTTGGTGTAGATTCCCTAGGTTCTGGTGGTGTCGTCCTTGTCTTCCTATTGTTAGGTGTTTTCTTGTATTGCCGTCTTCCCATCACTTCTTCCAGTAGGTGCAAGTGGGGTCTCTCTCTCTCTCTCCCTCCCTCCCTCTCCCTCCCTCCCTCCCTCCCTCCCTCCCTCTCTCTCTCTCTCTCTCTCTATATATATATATATATATATATATATACCTATCTACATGGACCACCTTGAGTTCCCAACTGCCTGATCTTTAACCCTCCCATCACCAGGCCTCTGCCGGAGGAGAGACCTCCTAGAGAACTTGGACCATTCAGAGCTACAGACATCAAAGTCCTGACCCACACACCCACCAGGAGAGCAGGGAAGAGAGATACTCCACCTACACCCACTAGATGAAGCGATGGGAAAACGGCAATAAAAGAAAACACCCAAAAATAGAAAGACAAGCATGATATCACCAGAATCTAGGGAATCTACACCAACTAGACCTGAACACCACAAAGCAGATGAAGCAGAAGAGAAAAACTTAAAAGACTTAAAAAAACAACTTCATAAAAATGATAGAGGACTTCAAAGATTCAAAAACGATATCTAAAAATCCCCTTAAAGAAATGGAAGAAAAAACAAACGAAAAATTGGAAGAAATGAAGAAATGAACAAATCTCTTAAAGAAAGTAAGGAAAGCCAAAATAACCAAACCAAACCAAAACAAAACAAACAAACAAACAAAAAAAAACAATCAAACAGATGAAGGAAACACTTCAAGCAGTTTAAGACTTGAAAACTGAAATAGAGACAAACACAAATTGAGGGAATACTGGAAATAGAAAAACTGGGCAAACGATCAGGAACTACATACACAACTATAACCAACAGAATACAAGAGATCAAAGAGAGAATCTCAGACACCGAAGATAAACTAGAGGATATAGATTCATCGACCGAAGAAATTCATAAATCCAACAAATTCTTAACACAAAACATCCAGGAAATGGGGGAAACCATGAAAAGGCCAAACCTAAGAATAATAGGCATAGTAGAAGGCAAAGAAGCCCAGATCAAAGGTGCTGAAAACATATTCAACAAAATCATTGAAGAAAACTTTCCCAATCTGAAGAAGGACATGTCTATGAAAGTATAAGGAGCATACCGAACACCAAATAGACTGCACCAAAGAAAAACAACCCCTCGCCACATAATAATCAAAACACCTAACATACAAAATAAAGAAAGAATATTAAGAGCAGTGAAAGAAAAAAAAAACCTAGTAACATATAAAGGCAGAACTATGAAAATTGCACCTGATTTCTCCATGGAAACTCTCAAGGCCAGAAGGTCCTGAATAGATGTTCTACAAGTAATAAGAGTCCATGGATGCCATTCCAGGATACGATTCCAAGCAAAACTCTCAATTATTATAGACAAAGAAAACAAGATATTCAATGTCAAAGCCAGATTTTCACAATACATATCTACATATCCAGCCCTACAGAAAGTTCTAGAAAAAAAACTCCAACCCAAGGAAGTTAATTACATTCACAAAGACATAGGCAATAGATAACCCCACTTCACCAGAATCCAAGAGTAAAGCAGGGCAAATATATTCACAATACCACCAGCAATGACAAATCTAAAACAAACGAGCATTAACAATCAATGATCCTTACTTTCCCTAACTCTTTTATAAAAAGACACAGGCTAACAGAATGGATGCGAAGACAGAATCCATCTTTCGGCCGCATAAAAGAAACAGATCTAAGCTTCAGAGACAGACTTTACCTCAAAGTAAAGGGTTGGGAAAAGATCTTCCAATCAAATGGACCCCAGAAGCAAGCAGGTGTGGCTCTCCTAATATCTAAAAAGTTTGCTTTAAACCAAAATCAGTCAAAAGAGATGAACATGGTCATTTCATATTCATCACAGAAGAAATATATCAGCACAAAGTCTCAATTCTGAACATCTATTCCCAAATACAAAGGTGCCACATTGGTAAAAGAAATGCTACTAAATCTCAAAGCTCATGTAAAACCTCACACACTTATAGTGGGAGACTTTAACATACCACTCTCAACACTAGACAAGACTACCAATCAGAAACTTAACAAACAAAAGAACTAACAGAAGTTTTGTCCCAATTGGGTTTAACAGACATCTGTAGAACATTCCATCCTAACACAAAAGAATATAGCTTTTTCTATGTTCCAAAGGAATCTTCTTTAAAATCGACCACATACTAGGTAACATAGCAAATCTCAACAGATACAAAAAAATTGGAATAGTTTCCTGTATCTTATCAGACCACCATGCTTTAAAATTGGAATTCAACAACAACACAAATCACAGAAATCCTACAAACTCATGGAAACAAAAACAATGTGCAATTGTACTATACCTACGTCAAAGAAGAAATAAAAATAGAAATTAAGGACTTTCTAAAATTGAATGAGAATTAGGACACAACGTACCGGAACTCATAGAACACCTTGAAAGCAGTGCTACGAGGGAAGTTCATTGCACTAAGTGCCCATATGAAGAAAACAGAGGATAATCACATTAGAGAATTAACAGCACAACTGAAAGACTTAGAGCAAAAACAAGCAAACTCACCCCAGAGTAGTAGACACCAGGAAATAATCAATATGAGGGCTGAAATCAATAAAGTAGAGCCCAGGAACACAATACAAAAAAAAAAAAATCAATGCAAATAAGAGTCAGATTTTCAAGAAAATCAACAAAAAAGCAAACCTTTATCCAAACTAATGAGAAAGCAGAGAAAGAACATGCAAATTAACAAAATCAGAAATGAATAGGAGGACGTAAGAACGGACACTGGGGAAATCCAGACAAATTTCATGTCATACTTTGAAAACCTGTACTCCACAAAATTTGAAAATTCGAAGGAAATGGACAAATTTCTGGATATTATCACTTACCAAAATTAAATCAAGAACAAGCAAATTAAATAGACCTATAAAATAGAAGCACTCATTGAAAGCCTTCCAACCAAAAAAAGCCCAGGGCCAGATGGCTTCAATGCGCAATTCTACCAGAAATTCAAAGAAAAGTTAATGCCAATACCCCTCAAATTGTTCCATACAATAGAAACAGAAGGTTCATTACCAAACTCTTTTTAGGAGGTCACAATCACAAAATCCACACAAAAATACAGATAAGAAAGAAAACTACAGACCAATATCTCTCATGAACATTGATACAAAAATACTCAATAAAATACTGGCAAACCAAATCCAAGAATACATTAGAGAAATCATCCACCATGACCAAGTAGGCTTCATCTCTGGGTTTCAGGGATGGTTTTACATACAAAAATCTATCAACATGATCCACCATATAAACACACTGAAAAGAAAAACCACATGATCAACTTCCTAGATGCTGAAAGCCTCCGACAAAATTCAACACCCTTTCATGATAATGGTCTTGGAGAGATCAGGGATAACAGGAACATACCTAAACATAATAAAAGCAATATACAGTATACCAACAGCCAATATGAAACTGAATCAAGAAAAGCTTAAGGTGATTCCTCCAAAATCAGGAAAAAGACTAGGCTGCCCCCTCCCTCCATCTCTCTCCAATATTTTATTTGAAGCACTAACTAAAGCAATAAGACAACAAAAGGAGATCAAGGGGATACAAATTGGAAGGGAAGAAGTCAAGCTGTCATTATTTACAGATTATTTGATAGTTTATATAAGCAACCTAAAAAAATCTACCAGGGAACTCCTACAGCAGATAAACACCTTCAGCAAACTAGCAGGATACAAGATAAACTCAAAAAAAAAAAAAAAAAAAAAAAAAATCAGTAGTCCTACTTTACTCAGATGACAAGGGGGTTGAGAAAGAAATCAGAGAAACATCACCCTTTACAATACGCACAAACAACATAAAGTACTTTGGGGTAACACTTACCAAACAAGTGATAGACTTATGTAGTAGGAATATTGTGTCTTTAAAGAAAGAAATTAAAGAAGATACCAGAAAATGGAAAGATCTCCTATGCTCTTGGATAGGAAGGATAAACATAGTAAAAATGGTAATCTTGCCAAAAGCAATCTACAGAACCAATGCAATTTCAATCAAAATCCCAGCACAGTTCTTCACTGACCTTGAAAGAATAATACTCAACTTTATACAGAAAAACTTAACACCCAGGATAGCCAACACAATCCTGTACAATAAAGGAACCTCAGGAGGCATCACCATCCCCAACTTTAAGCTTTACTACAGAGCCATAGTCCTGAAAACAGCCTGGTATTGGCACAAAAATAGACAGGTAGACCAATGGAACCTAACCGAAAATCCTGATATTAACCCACACACCTATGAATGCCTGCTTTCTGACAAAACAGCTAAAAGTATACAATGGAAGGAGGAAAGCATCTTCAACAAATGTTGCTGGCACAACTGGATGATGGTGTGTGGAAGAATGCAGATAGGCCCATGTCTATGCCATGCACAAAACTCAAGTTCAAATGGATCAAAGACCTCAACATAAATCCAGCAACACTGAACATCTTAGAAGAGAAAGTGAGAGGTACCCTTGAACAAATTTGTATAGGAAATGGCTTCCTAAACATAAGTCCAGTAGCAATGAGATTGACTATTAATAAATGGGACCTCCTCAAACTTAGAAGCTTCTGTAAGGCAAAGGACACAGTTGATAAGACAAATGGCAGCCCATAGACTGGGAAAAAAATCTTCACTAATCCTATATCTGACAGAGGGCTGATCCCAAAAATACTCAAGAAACTAGTCAACAAAACACCAAATAGCCCTATTTAAAAATGGGGTACAAAACTGTATAGAGAATTCTCAATAGAGGAAATCAAAAAGGCTGAAAGACACTTAAGAAAGTGCTCAACATCCTTAGCTATCAGGGAAATGTAAATCAAAACAACTTTGAGATACCATCTTACTCCTGCCAGAATGGCTAAAATTAGAAACACCAATGACAACTCATACTGGAGAGGATGTGGAGAAAGGAGAACACTCCTCCACTGCTGGTGAGAGTACAAACTCCTACAGCCATTTTGAGATCTGTATGGTAGTTCCTCAGGAAAATGGGAACCAGTCTACCACAGGACCCGGCAATCCCCCTCTTAGGCATATTCCCAAGTGATCCACATCCATGCAACAAAGACATTTGTTTATCTATGTTCATAGCAGCATTATTTGTGCTATCAAGAACCTGGAAGCAACCTAGATGCCTCCCAACTGAAGAATGGATAAAGAATATGTGGCACATTTACACAATGGAATACTACTCTCTGGAAAAAAAACAATAGAATCTTGAAATTTGCAAACAAGTGGATTGAAATTGAGGAAACCATCCTGAATGAGGTAACTCAGTCATAAAAAGAAGAACGTGGTGTTTACTCACTCATATATGGATTTTAGATATAGAGCAAATAATCTCCATCTTATAATTCACACCATCAGAGAAACTAGGATCCAAGGAAGATTCTAAGAGATTCATATAAGGTCCCTCAAAGAAGGGAGAAGGGACAAGATCTCCAGAGCACAAGGGGAGTGGGGGGGGGCAGTGAGTGGAGAGGGAACTAGGAGAAAGAGAAGGGGAGGAGAGGAAAGCACATGGGACTAGGAAGACTGAGCCAGGGGAGGAATAGATGAGAGAGAGAGAGAGAGAGAGAGAGAGAGAGAGAGAGAGAGAGCATAAAAGAGGGAGCCATTATAGGTTTGAAGAGAAAACTGAACCTAGAGAAATGTCCAGAGACCTACAAGACTGACCCCAACTAACACTTTGAGCAATAGTGGAAAGGCTACCATAAATGCCTTTTCCTGATAACAGGTCATGGAGCCCTCATCTAGTAGCTGATGGAAACAGAAGCAAACACCCACAACCAAACTCTGAGCTGAACTAGAATCCAGATGCAGAGAGGGAAGACAAGACCAGGCTACAGAAACGTATAGAGACAGCTGACCTGAACAAGGAGGAGCTAATGGGCCCCCAGACTGATAGCTGGGAATCCAGCATGGGACTGACTCAGTCCCCCCTGAATATGGGTCTCAGCTAGAAGACCTGAGCAGTCTAAGGGTGTATTTCTGGTGCACAAAAGGACTTTGGGAGCACATCCCCCATGGAGGGATACTCCCTTAACCTAGAGACAGGAGAGAAGTCCTAGTTTCTACTTCAAATGACTTGACAGATGTAGATGATCCCTCCTGGAAAGCATCACCCTACATGTGGCATGGGGGGGGGAATGAGAGGGGAGGCTGGTCTGGGAGCATGAGAGGGTGGGAGACAGGGAAAGAGGGAGGGAGGGAGAGGGAACAGGGATCGATATGTAAAATAAAAATTTCAAAAAACTGAAAAAAATCATATAAAATACATATAACAGTTAATATTTTATTATCTACCCATGCTTCTATTCATATGTATAAAGCATTTTATTTTTTAATATTATGTCTACCAGCTGAATTGTATATGTCCACCAGTGTGAAAACCAAGATGGAGTTAAGTAACATAATTTTGTATGAAATAAGTATTTTAAACTGATGGAATTGACTGCACCTCCTTTTTCAGACTCATCTCTCCCACTCCCACTCTTGGTTGTTTCCCTTCCTCTAGTGGGGCACTAAGCAGGTAGCCCTGCTCCTTTTGTTCCTCCCTGCCCCCACAAGATCCTGGTTCCATCTTTCCTCCGTTCACAAACTACCACTGGATAGTTGTGTGGTTTTTCAATTCAGTGTTTATTCTTAGGCATCCACCATTGCTGCTGCTACCAGTGCCAAAAGTTCATCCTTCACTTCTGCCTGCATTCTTCTCCCCAAGACATTCTAGAAGAAAGGGGCTTGCAGTGCAACAGGCTAATTACCACCCACCCCACACAGGGGAGAATAGGACTTTGCCCCTTGGATGCTGCAGCAGAGTGAGGAGGGGACAATTATGTGGGAAAAGGGTGTAGGAGCACCTCTCCTTGATCTGTGGGGGAGGGAAACACAGTATTGGTCCCATCTGGGCCTCACTTACCCTCTGATTTCCTTTTCGCAGTTACTTGAATAAAAGAAGTAGCCTTCTAACTAAACATTAACAGTGTTTTCCTCCACGATGGGGTACACCAAAGTGGCATGCAAATGAGAGAAACAAAAAAAATTTCTTAATCTGGTTCCCACAGAGAGCTTGAAAGAATGCAATTAAACAATGTTTCTTTTCATGTGAATGTCTGAAAATTCTAAGTGCACATTGTTTAACCAGATTCCAAAGTTCAGGGCAAGATCGTGGAAAGATCCCTAATTTAAAAATAATTGTTATAAAAAGTAAACCTTTGCCCTCAATCTGTAAATTATTAAAGTGGATAAACAAACTTACAGGTTTCCTTGTCAGATCTTCTCATGTGGAATGATTCCTTCCTTATTCATATAAACAGGGGCTGGAGAAGAGCTTGGTGGTACAAAGTGCACTTAGTATGCATTGGGATCTATCCCCAGCACCAGAGCAAAATGCAAACAAAAACAAGAAGGAAAAACTAGAAGGGAGGGAAGAAGGGAAGGAGCAAGGAAGACACTGGTGTGGCAATGGTTATATTTCTCTTCTCTAGTGAAGGAGGAGTGGGGGGGGCAGTGAGTGGAGAGGGAACTAGAAGAAAGAGAAGGGGAGGAGAGGAAAGCATGTGGGACTAGGAAGATTGAGTCAGGGGAGGAATAGAAGACAGGAGAGAGAGAGGGGGGGGGATAGAGAACTTAATAGAGGGAGCCATTATAGGATTGAAGAGAAAACTGAACCTAAACAAATGTCTAGAGACCTACAAGACTGACTCCAACTAACAATTTGAGCAACAGTGGAAAGGCTAACATAAATGCCCATCCCTGATAATGAGATCAACAACTAACTTATCCACCATCATGGAGCCCTCATCTAGTACCTGTTGGAAACAGAAGCAAACACCCACAACTAAACACTGAGTCGAACTAGAATCCAGATGCAGAGAGAGAGAGAGGACAAGACCAGGTTGCAGAAACATATAGAGACAGCTGACCTGAACAAGGAAGAGCTAATGCCCCACACCCAGGACTGATAGCTGGGAATCCAGCATGGGACTGACTCAGACCCCCTGAATATGGGTCTCAGCCAGGACTGAGCAGTCTAAGGGACCTCAGACAGTGGAACCAGGATGTATTCCTTGTGCACAAAAGGACCTTGTGAACACATCCCCCATGGAGGGATACTCCCTTAACCTAGAGACAGGAGAGGAATCCTAGTCCCCATTTCAAATGACTTGACAGATTTAGATGACCCCTCCTGGATGGCATCACCCTACATGTGGAGTGGGAAGGGGATGGGAGGGGAGGGTGGTCGGGGTGCATGTGAGGGGGGAGAGAGGGAAAGAGGGAGGGAAGGATGGATGGAGGGAAGGAGGGAGGGAGGAGGAGATAGAGGGAACTTGGATCGATATGTAAAATAAAAATAGAAAAAAAGATTGCTGAAATAAAATAGGCAATAGATGGATTGAAAGGAGAAAGAAACACATGAATTTGTTAACATTTACATGTACAGAGGAGCCATACAAAATATGAAACATAAAGTAGACCCAGATTGTTGACTCTTACGTAAGAAAGATGGAGGTGAGGAAGCTGTGAGCAATTTTTACAAAGGAAGTAAATGATTTGTAGAGGAAATGAATGGAGTCATAGGGGCCAAGGCAAAATTCCCCCAGGCTCTAAATGAAGATGTTTAATTTTTAGTATGAATTTAATCTTCCTTTGTTAAATCATTTATAAGAATGTCTCTGGTGAGCAGTCTAAGAACAGGGTTCTTGTGTCTGCTCAGCATTTCCTGAGGGTACTGTCACTGTGTTGTAGCTGGTAAGAAAGACAAAACAACTATCCTGGGTGTTGTTTTCTCTTCTTTGAAGCCACTAATGCTGTCATGAGCCACCACCTTGGTAATCTCACCAAACCTTAACTTCCAATGCTGCTTTCCAATACCATTGACCTGCAACTTTGGGAATTCATTTTCCAGACATGATGATTTTAAAGGTTGTATTCAAACCATACCATTCTGCCTCAAATATGTGTCATAGTCGCAGATAAAACAAGTTAAAATTCAATTCCAATAGCCTCAAAAGTATTAACCTATATTAGCATCAAGTCAAAAGATTGATCACGTGAATCTAATATGAACCATTTGGAACAAATTCACTCTAGTTTTGAAACTATTAAATAAAAAAAAATTTACTCCCAAAATGCAATGTTGGAACAGGCAAGGGGCAGACACATCCAGTCAAAGGGAGACAATAGGCAACCTTAAAGGGGAACTGGCACCAGGCATGCTCAAAATCCAACAGGGAAAACATTACTTCTTAAACCTGGAGAACAATTTCCTTGACTCATGTCTCACCTATAGGGCATACTGTACAGTAGTCCTGTTTGCATAGCTGCATTAGACATTTTTTTAATTTTTTTTCTTATTTTACTTATATTACCCCAGTTCCCTGTCCCTCCTTGCCTCTCTCCCATGACCCCCTGACCACCCTCCCATCCTACACCCCCCCAACTTCACGGGTAGAGTGATTCCTTCCAGAAGGGATCAACAAAATCTGTCAAGTCATTTGGAGTAGGGACTAGGCCTCTAGGTTAAGGGAGTATCCCTCCATGGGGCATGTGCTTCCAAAGTTCTTTCGTGCACCAGGGGTACATCCTGGTTCCACTGTCAGAGGTCCTTTAGACTGCCCAGGTCTTCTAACTGAGACCCATGTTCAGGGGGTCTGAGTTGGTCCATTTGACATTTTTCTAGTGGAACTGTGTTGTGGTTCTTGATTCAACTAGCCATCATATAGTGGAGGCTATTCTTGGAGTGTCTGACCTCACATATTGGGAAAGTATTGATCCAGCAAGGCTTTTGTAGAGACTCCACTTCTGCCTTAGTTCCTAAAGTAGGCTAGACGAGGGTGTTCATGCTCTCAGAACTCTGTATACATGACAGAATTATCACTGTGGGACCACCACCAAGGATTCCTCGTTTGTATGTCTCTGAACACCCAATGGTACCACATAGTACTCATTAGCTCTTGAGCCATACTTGAGCCACACCCAGGGGAGCTAGGAGCGCTGTGCTGTGCCTTGAACTCTG
Organism: Phodopus roborovskii; assembly: GCF_943737965.1. Lineage (NCBI taxonomy): Eukaryota > Metazoa > Chordata > Mammalia > Rodentia > Cricetidae > Phodopus > Phodopus roborovskii. Next base: position 36,159,952 of record NW_026126525.1, on the reverse strand, counting down.
CTGAAGTGATCCTTGTGTGTCAGCCTTCTAAGGAGCTGAGATTATAGGTGCTTTACATTTTGCCTCACTGAAAAGGCTTTGTGTTCTCCAGTGTATTTTCTGCCTGTTTCTTTCTTAATCTCCTCTCTTATTTCACTAGAGAGTTTGAAATAGCCAAGTAAGCTGGATATGGTGATGTATGCTGATAATTCCAGTAATGTAGAGGCAGCATCAGGAGGAGAGCTATAAGTTTATACCTGACACACATATAACAGGACCAAGTCACAAACAGACAGACAGATGCCCAAGAAAAACCTAGTGGTTTCTCAGCTTTGAAATCTCTTCTGCCTATATCTTCCTTTGTGCATTTTAAATTGCCCACTTAATCTTGACAGTTTCTTTTGTCCTGGGATGTGGGGGACCCAACATAGCCAAGTTTTTTTACAACTTTAACAAGAAAGCTCTTTATTCCCATTTCCAGAACTTTGGCTTCTTTAAAACTCATTTCTGATTGAATTCCTTATTCTGACAATTATTAAATGGAGGGTCAAACTAAACCCTTGCAGGTAATCTTCTCTGTTTCACTGAGATGTGTCACAGTTACTTTGTTAATTATTGAAAATAAACCTGTATTTAATGGAAGTGGAACAAAAAAAGAATAATTAAATTTCAGATCATCCATGAACCTATAGGTAGAAACATTCACAAACTGTAACTTAGTGAATGTAAATTTTTTCTCAGTGGCAATGGATACAGAGAAGAAAATACAGCTTAAGAGAGAACTAGGATATTTCTGGGGTGTCAATTTTTTAATTATAAATATAATTGGCGCAGGAATTTTTGTAGCTCCTAAGGGGGTGCTTGAGTACTCTTGCATGAATGTGGGAGTCTCCTTGTGTATTTGGGCTGCCTGTGCTGTGCTGTCTATGACCAGTGCTCTCTGCTCTGCAGAGATAGGGATAGCCTTCCCATACAGTGCGGCTCACTATTATTTTATCAAGAGATGCTTTGGCTCCTCAGTTGCATTCCTGAAACTTTGGACATCCTTGTTCACGAGTGCAGGTGTAATTGCTAGCCAAGCTCTGCTACTTGCCGAGTATAGCATTCAGCCTTTCTATCCCAGCTGCTCTGCCCCGAATCTAGCAAAGAAATGCCTGGCCCTGGCGGTGCTGTGGATTGTGGGAATTCTGAATTCTCGTGGTGTGAAAGAGCTGTCATGGCTTCAGACAGTAAGCACAATGCTGAAGATGGGCATACTCGGCTTCATTTCCCTCAGTGGGGTGTTCATGCTGGTAAGAGGGAAGAAGGAGAATGTAAGAAGACTTAAGAATGCTTTTGATGCTGAGTTTCCAGAGATCTCTCAGATTATAGAAGCTGTCTTCCAAGGATATTTTGCGTTTGTGGGCGGGGGATGCTTTACCTATGTAGCAGGTAATTATCTTCTGGGAAAAGATCAGGTCATGGCTGATATAGTGCATGTATGAAATGAACATCTTTCACTGTGTATTGACTATCCGATTAAATAAACAATTCAATAATCTTCAATTTTGACTTCTTAAATTACCTATTAATTCTTCTCACATTCAAGCCATCTCAAACCTCTATAACAACAATCAATCAAAAAATGTCTCCTTTTCATTCTTTGCCCCCTGGGGCCTGAAGTATGAGACTCCTAATTAATGTAGTTTTCTTTCTTTTAATGCATGACTGCTCAGATTGTGGAAACAATTCCCTCTTGTGAAACTGTGGATCCAGGAATGATAGGAAAAAAAAAATAGACTGTGTTGGTGTTGTGAGTGTGATATAGTGTAGGCTCATCACTATGTCCATTTATTTATTTTAGAATATATTTTCTATGATGACATTTTCTGCTTTCATTCATGAATGTATTGGGAGATGAGGTGGGGACATAGCTCAGAAGTAAAGTGTTTGCCTAGCATGCTTGAGGCCCAAGATTTGATTCTTAGCACAGGCCAAAAACAAAACAAAATGTTTAGGATTATTACCAATACCAGTGATCACAGGAGCCTGAGAAACTTCTTTTTCCTCAGCCCTCAGCCTAGTCTTCCTGGACACATGAAGTGGACCAGCTCCTGCAGCTTCAAGACCTCTTGTTTACCATGGAAGTGCAAGGCTGCTTTAGCTGGTGTCTTGTGGGGCATTGCTTTCTTGCTTGCTCACAGGAGAACATCAGGGCCTGATCTTAGCTTTGAGCTTTCACTGGGCTTTTTAGGGTTTTTATTTTTTGTTTGTTTGTTTGTTTTTTCAAACTATTTTTATTTATTATTTTTTCTTGTTTTACATATCTATCCCAGTTCCCTCTCCCTCCCTCCAATGCCCTCCAACCTCCCTCAGGGAGGGTGATGCTTTCCAGGAGGGATCAACAAAATCTGTCAGATCATTTGGGGTAGGGACTAGGCCCTTCCTCCTGCCTCTAGGTTAGGGGAGTATCCCTCCATGGGGAATGTGCTCCCAAAGTCCTTTTGTGCACCAGGAATACATCCTGGTTCCACTGTCAGAGGTCCCTTAGATTGCCCAGGCCTTCTAACTGAGACCCATGTTCAGGGGGTCTGAGTAGATTTAAATAGAAGAGAATCCTAGCTGTCTTGTTGGCTCTCAGGCAAGATTTAATAACTTCCCCTTCAATAACTATTCCTTCTCTTTTCATTTGCAAAATTGACCTTGATCTTTGAACTCTGCAGTCTTTCCTTCTTACCACTAGGATCTCTTCACATTGAGTTATGTTACTCCCCCCTCAACTACAACATTACTTTACCAGCTCTCCTGTTTATGGATGGACTTGAGTGAGTCTTGAATATAATCTCCCTTTAATTTCATGTATTCTCTCCCTGCTTCCATAGCAAGTATTTTCTTTTAATCTCTAAAATTGTCATTATGTCTTATGATCAGTATACTTCTTTGTCTTAAAAACAAATAATTATATATGGTATTTAATACTGGCCATAAAGAAACAATGTATTACTGTGTAAATTTAGTAGAAGAAAATATCAGTTTCATTGTTACTAACTACAGCAGCAGACTAGCAATTTAAATACAATAAACCTTCCCAGCCATAGAGAAATAGGAATGAAAACCAGAAACAAAAGACTTGTGTAATGCACTGTAGGAAATGTGGGTGATCATAAAACTGCTTTCATTTGACAATTATGGTCTTGATGATGGATGAGAATGTTAAATAAGTGCACAGAGGAAGAACATAGGATTGGGGGTGGACGACTGGACAACATCAACTTTCCTGCAGTAGGTGGGAAAAGTAGATCCAGTGAGAAAGCAGAGCTAGTTTAAAGAATCATAAAGATAAGTTCTCATATCTTCCAAAGAGAGGGCTTTATCCATGAAGCTAAATGTTCCAGAAGTTTAGGAGTCTGAGAAGAGATCAGAAGGTACTTCCTTGATTAAGTGAGATATTGATGAGCTTTGAGGATAAAAGTTAGTATATACTGGGCTAAAAAAGCAAGGAACTAAGAAAGGAAGGCTGGGATAGTGCTCTTGAAGTTTGTGACTTAAAGTGAGTCTCACTTTTTGAGTATGTGTGCAAGGGGGGGCACACGTACATGTGTGCGAGAACAGTACAAACATGTGCCAGAAAAGAGGTATTTAAAGCAAGTATTATCTTGTTCTGGTGCTGATGATGCTTCATTGCTATGTAATTATCTCTGCTTAAGAAAGATCTGTAACATTTAATAATCTGTAAACTCATATGGACTGCCTCTCAAACAGCTGATGGAAAACAAAAGGCAATGGGAATTTTAATATGTCCTGTCCCTGCATACCATAAAACTAGGTGAGGAGTATCATGCCTCTAATCCTATCACTTGGAAGGTAGAAGAGGAGGGTCATGAGGTCAAAGCCAGTTTGGCTACTTAATGGGTTTAACACAGTCTCAAAAGCAAAACCAAACCAAACCAAAAACTTGTACCTCTTCCCTGGCAAGTTAGTAGTTAGGATTTGGCATTCTTTCAACGTGTGCTGCAGAAGTTAATTTGCTAAAAAAATTTAAGACTTCTAAATAGCACTTTTACTTACAAAATGTGATTTATCAGCATCTGATAAATAGTGTCAGACAACTTGTCTTTTGCTATTAAGGCCCAAGGATATTCACTGCCTGTCTGGATGTTATCATAAACTGTCATAATAATAATCTCTTATTATATTAGCCTCTTATAAATTAAGTTCTAATCTCTGTCATTCTTCTACAAACCAAATATGTCATGAGAATAAGTAGAAGGCACAGGAGAAAGTGTAACTAATTTAAAGAGTTGCCCTCTTGCTTGTCCCAAAGGTTTAACTAATAACCATAGGTATTGACCTGTGAGTTGATGGGGTTTGGGGAGGTCACAGATATGTGCTGGGCATCAAATATTGTCCTTGCACTTGCTAGGCAAGTGTTCTACCACTGATATATAATCTACCACAACAATAACATTTTTTTTAAAAGCACTTGGAGTGGAAATTTATTGTCTCATAATTTCTTGCTGTGGTGGCTGAATAAGAATGGTCCCCATAGGTTCATATGTTTGAATGCTCTTCAGGAAGTGGTACTGATTGAAAGGATTAGAATGATAAGAAGGTATGGTCTTGTTTGAGGAAGTATATCTACGTTGGCTTTGAGGTTTTAAAAGCCCATGCTAGGTCCAGTCTCCCTGTTCCTCTCCCTGCCTTCCTTCTCTCACTCCCTGCAGATCAGGATGTAAAGTGATTGCTCCAGCACCACGCCTGTCTATATGCCACCATGCTCCCTGACTTGATGATAAAGAACAAACCCTCCAAAACTGTAAGCAAGCCCCCAATTAAATGCCTTCCTTTGGAAGATTTTCCTTGGTCAAGGTATCACAACAGTGACTAGGACACTTACCCGTACAGAGCTAAACAATATGAAACCCCAGTAGCCATAGTTGCCAAAGACCACAAGCAGTAAGTGGCAGAAAGCATTACAATTAGATCTCTGTTAACACTTTATCCCCTTAATGCTTCTTCAGTTCATACCCATTAGCTCCATGCTGGCCAAGCACTTGCATAGTGAACCACATCTCTAATCTTGCTTGTTTGTTTGCCTTTTCTTTTTTGAGTAAAAGGATAGTTTAGTTGTTTAAAAAATCATATTTAAAAAAAACAGAGAGGGAAATTGATTCTTTAATCTTCTTCAGTACTTGCCTTAAGAACATATTCATGAGAAGATCTTGCTGTCCAGGGAGTTCCCTCTCTTACTTTCTCACAGATAATGGTTTTGCTGTGTTTTGAAGGAGAAGCAGTGGCCAAGTTGGCAGCTAAGGCATAATTAACATTTCACACAAAAGAAAAGGGACTTTAGCAAGAAGGGGAATGATATGTTTTTAAAAGGCCAGGCTACCAATCAAACAGAAATAGTAAAAGGGTTCTCACATGACCTGTCCCTACAGCTCGTGTTTCTGCTCACATAGACACCATACTCATGCTTTTCACTTCTGTCTGTGTGATTGATTAATGTGGAGCTCCTCTTCTTGGGGTAAAACCTCAGGAAGTTTCTGTTCCACATTCTGTTCCTACTATTTAAATGCAAAGCCTAATTCCTACTCAAGGAGCATGGAGACTGGGGATGGTTGCAAGTGGAACAGGCACTGTGAGCCCAGAATCTACTGTCATAAGAAGTGGACTAATGTGCAGCAGTTTGCATCTGAGTGGGTGTGGGTGTGGTAGCAGACTGAATGGAAAGAATGCAGTCCCATACTTGACACATGTACAATTTTAAAGGTAAGTTTAATAAGTAGTATTTTCCCCAGCCTGATGTTGCTCTTTTATGCATTACAGGGGAGCTGAAGAAACCCTACAAAACAATTCCTAGATGCGTATTTACAGCACTGCCTCTAGTAACTGTGGTGTATTTACTGGCTAACATTTCCTATATGACGGTTCTGACACCCAGGGAAATTCTCGCTTCAGGTTTGTACACAAATAGCAAAAAAGTAAAGAAAATACATTCAGTACAGTTAAACATCACTTTGCCAGTCAGGATGGCAGTCATTATTGGTCATTATTCTAGTCAGAGACTCAGTTCTGGGTGGCCAAGAGTTTGATTTGGTTTAGAAGGGAGATTCATTCAGGAACAGCTATGCATTTTCTGACAATGTAGAAAATGTATGTATAGTTAATGTTTGTTAATGTTTTCATGATCTCAGGCACAGTGACACTACATAATCAGTCATTACATTTATTAATACTGGAAAATGCTTAATTCTCAGTAACCTATGTGGCACTAAGAATGGCAAATTTGAAATAAAGGGATTAACAACTGAATGAGTAAACACTAATGGTCACTTTATGACTACAATTAATACGTAAAATAATTTTATCTTAAATAACTCCAAATTTTATGCTGACAAAGGATCCTAGATATATTGTGATTTTGATTAAAGCTCAAATTTAAGAATAGAGAATAAAGACCATATGTGCCTGTGATCTAGAATCTGCTAAACCACTTGGGAAACTGAGGTTAGAGGACATCCACTTTAGAGGGACCCTTGTCAAAAAAGAGAACAAGAAATTCTCAAAGAGAAATGAACAGTTATTTAAAAAGGAATAGCAGCAACAGGCGGTGAAAGGAAATTTGGGAAAAGAAAAAAACAAGGTAAAAGTGAAGGCTAGCTGTTTTTCTCACACCAACATCACAATTCAAATGATTACCTTCTGAGATAAACCCATCAGCTGGTTGCTTTGGACTGAGCAGTGTTGAGCAACTCTTCTCGCTTTGGCGAGTATTTAAGATACTGGAGGTAAGTCTTTTTACTGACCTGGCACAATATTTATAAAGCATTTTATATTTGTAAGGTATCATATGGTAATTTATCACATTGTATGCAGTGTACAATGGAAAACTCACATTTGCTTACTTGGAGAGATTTCAAATCACAGGGAAGCTTTAGGATAACCCCACCCCCCAATTGCCTCAGTTGCAATTCCCTCAACTGCTCCATATCAGGCTGGCAGGTGGTGTGCCTTAGCAGAGTTGATTCATTAAGAGTCTAGGTACCCTTGGCATGAGAGGTGAGACAGAATCAAACTTTTGTGGGAACAAACCAAATGGAACCCTGGGAAAAAGTAGGCACTGATTCATTAACTACCTGAGCTGTGTCCGGGTTCATTTATTTTTTTTTTTTTTTATTTTTTTTTTTTTTTTTTTTTTTTTTTATTTATTTTTTTTTATATAACTAAATACAATAAAACAAAATTTTAACATATACACTTAATCTACCTACCCCCCTCCCTCCCCACCACCCCCCCCCCACCCACGAAGGATCCAAAAAACAAACAAAAAACCAAAAACCCCACCTAACCCCCCTATTCTCCAAAAGGCTAGCATTGAACAACTACTTGCACCCTCCGCCCCGCCCCACGCCCACCAAAAAACCCAAAAAAAAAAAAAAAAAAAAAAATCTATAAATATTAAAAAAAAAAAAAATAAAAAAAAATAACACTTATTACCACATTTTTCAACAAAAATTTAAAATTAAAATAATTTTTTTTTTTTTTTTTTTTTTTTTTTTTTTTTTTTTTTTTTCTTGTTCCCCCCCCCCCCCCCCCCCCCCCCCCCCCTCCCCCCCCCAAGCCCTCCCTCCCTCCTTCCCTCCCTCCCCCCCCCCCCCCCCCCACGCCCCCCCTCCCCACCCTCCTCTCCCCTCCCTTTTGCCCTCTCTACCCTCTCCCATGCACTCTAAACACCCTCCCCTCCCAACCCCCCACCACAATACAATATGTAGGGGAATGCCATCCAGTTGGGGTCATGTAGATCTGACAGGTCCTGTGAAGTAGGGACTAGGGCTTCTCTCCTATCTCTAGAATAAGGCAGTTATCCCTCCATGGGGGATATGTTTGCAAAGTCCTTTTGTGCACCAGGGATACATCCTGGCTCCACTGTCTGAGGTCTCTTAGACTGCTCAGACCTTCTGGCTGAGACCCATATTCAGGGGGGTCCGAGTCAGACCCCTGTTGGCTTCCCAGCTATCAGTCTAGTGGCCCTTAGCTCCTCCTTGTTCAGGTAAGCTGTCTCTATGTACTTCTACCGCATGGTCTTGTCCTCTCCATCTGCTTCTGGGTTCTAGTTTGACTCAGTGTTTATGTATGGGTGTTTGCTCCTGTTTTCAACAGGCATTAGTTGAGGACTCCATGGAGAAGTTAGTTGTTGATCTCACTCTCCGGGAAGGGCATTTATGATAGCCTTTCCACGGAAGCTGAGATTGTTAGTTGGGAGCAGTCTTGTAGTTCCCTCGACCTTTCTTTGTGTTCAACTTTATCTTCAAACCAATATTGGCTCCCTCTTTTATGTTCTCTCTCTCTGTCTCTGTCTCTCTCTCTCTTTCCTATTTTCCATTCCTAACCAGGCTCAATCCTCCTGGTCGCACATGCCTTCCTCTCCTCCCCTCTCATTTTCTCCTACTTCTCTCTCCATTAGCTGTCCTCCCCCACTATACCTGAGGTCTGGGGGACTTGTCCCTTCCCAGTTCTGTGAGGGACTTTATATGAATCTCTTAGAATACAACTTGTATCCTAGTTCCTCTGGTGATGTGAATTATAGGCTGGTGATCATTTGATCTAGGTCTAAAATCCATATATGAGTGAGTACATACTGTGTTCCTCTTTTTGTGACTGGGTTAACTCATTCAGGATGGTTTCTTCAAGTGCCATCCACTTGCCTGCGAATTTCAAGATACCATTATTTTTTTCTGCAGAGTAGTATTCCATTGTGTAGATGTGCCACATCTTCATTAACCATTCTTCAATTGAAGGGCATCTAGGTTGCTTCCAGGTTCTTGCTATTACAAATAGTGCTGCTATGAACATAGTTGAACAGATGTCTTTGTTGCATTGATGTGAATCCTTTGGGTATATGCCTAAGAGGGGGATTGCCGGGTCCGGTGGTAAACTAATTCCCATTTTCCTGAGGAACCGCCATACTGATCTCCAAAGTGGCTGTATGAGTTTGCACTCCCACCAGCAGTGGAGGAGTGTTCCACTTTCTCCACATCCTCTCCAACATAAGTCATCACTGGTGTTTCTAATTTTAGCCATTCTGGCAGGGGTAAGATGGTATCTCAAAGTTGTTTTGATTTGCATTTCCCTGATAGCTAAGGATGTGGAGCATTTTCTTAAGTGTCTTTCAGCCTTTTTGATTTCCTCCATTGAGAATTCTTTCTTCAGTTCTGTACCCCATTTTTTAATAGGGTTATTTGGTGTTTTGTTGACTAGTTTCTTGAGTTCTTTGTATATTTTGGAGATCAGCCCTTTGTCGGATATAGGATTAGTGAAAATCTTTTCCCAGTCAGTGGGCTGCCGTTTGGTCTTGTCAACTGTGTCCTTTGCCTTACAGAAGCTTCTAAGTTTGAAGAGGTCCCATTTATTAATTGTTTCTTTCAGTGTCTGTGCCCCTGGAGTTATGTTCAAGAAGCGGTCTCCTATACCAATTTGTTCAAGGGTACCTCCTACTTTCTCTTCTAAGAGGTTCAATGTGGCTGGATTGATGTTGAGGTCTTTGATCCATTTGGACTTGAGTTTTGTGCATGGCGACAGACATGGGTCTATCTGCAGTCTTCTACACCCTCATCCAATTGTGCCAGCACCATTTGTTGAAGATGCTGTCTTTGCCCCATTGTATAATTTTAGCTGTTTTGTCGAAAATCAGGTGTTCATAGGTGCGTGGATTAATATCAGGATTTTCAATTCGATTCCATTGGTCTACCTGTCTATTTTTATGCCAATACCAGGCTGTTTTCAGAACTATAGCTCTGTAGTAGAGCTTAAAGTCAGGAATGGTGATGCCTCCTGATGTTCTTTTATTGTATAGGGTTGTTTTGGCTATCCTGGGTCTTTTGTTTTTCCATATAAAGTTGATTATTATCCTTTCAAGGTCGGTGAAGAATTGTGGTGGGATTTTAATGGGGATTGCATTGAATCTGTAGATTGCTTTTGGTAAGATTGCCATTTTTACTATGTTTATCCTACCTATCCAAGAGCATGGGAGGTCTTTCCATTTTCTGGTATCTTCTTTAATTTCTTTCTTTAGAGTCACAAAGTTCTTATTATATAGATCTTTTACTTGTTTGGTAAGCGTTACACCAAGATACTTTATGTTGCTTGTGGCTATTGTAAAGGGTGATGTTTCTCTGATTTCTTTCTCTGCCTCTTTGTCGTCTGAAAAAAATAGGGCTACTGATTTTTTTGAGTTTATCTTGTATCCTGCTAGTTTGCTGAAGGTGTTTATCAGCTGTAGGAGTTCCCTGGTAGAGTTTATTGGGTCGCTTATGTAAACTATCATATCATCTGCAAATAGAGACAGTTTGACTTCTTCCTTTCCAATTTGGATGCCCTTGATCTCCTTTTGTTGTCTTATAGCATTAGCTAGAACTTCTAGTACGATATTGAAGAGATATGGAGAGAGAGGACAGCCTTGTCTTGTTCCTGATTTTAGAGGAAATGGCTTAAGTTTCTCTCCATTCAGTTTGATGTTGGCAGTTGGTTTGCTGTATATTGCTCTTATTATGTTTAGGTATGTTCCTGTTATCCCTGACCTCTCTAATACCTTTATCATGAAAGGGTGTTGAATTTTATCGAAGGCTTTTTCTGCATCTAGGGAGATAATCATATGGTTTTTCTTTTTCCGTTTGTTTATATGGTGGATCACGTTGATAGATTTTCGTATGTTAAACCATCCCTGCAATCCAGGTATGAAGCCTACTTGATCATGGTGGATGATTTCTCTGATGTATTTTTGAATTCGGTTTGCCATTATTTTATTGAGTATTTTTGCATCGATGTTCATCAGGGATATTGGTCTGTAGTTTTCTTTCTTAGTTGTGTCTTTGTGAGGTTTGGGTACCAAAGTTATTGTGGCCTCATAAAAAGAGATTGGCAATAAACCTTCTGTTTCTATCTTGTGGAACAGTTTGAGGAGTAGTGGTATTAGTTCTTCCTTGAATGTCTGGTAGAATTCTGCACTGAATCCATCTGGCCCTGGACTTTTTTTCGTTGGAAGGCTTTCGATGACTGCTTCTATTTCATTTCGGGTTATAGGTCTATTTAAGTTGTTTGTCTGTTCTTGATTTAATTTTGGTAAGTGATAGTTATCCAGAAACTTGTCCATTTCCTTTGAATTTTCAATTTTTGTGGAATACAGATTTTCAAGTATGACCTGAAAATTGTCTGGATTTCCTCTGCGTCTGTTGTTATGTTCCCCATTTCGTTTCTGATTTTCTTAATTTGCATGTTCTGTCTCTGCTTTTTCGTTAATTTGGATAAAGGTTTATCAATCTTGTTGATTTTCTCAAAAAACCAACTCTTTGTTGCATTGATTTTTTGTATTGTTTTCCTGGTTTCTATTTTGTTGATTTCAGCCCTCAAGTTGATTATTTCCTGGCGTCTGCTCCCGGGGTGAATTCCGCTTCTCTCTGTTCTAAGGTTTTCAGTTGCGCTGTTAATTCATTTATGTGACTATCCTCTGTTTTCTTCATATGGGCACTTAGTGCAATGAACTTCCCTCGTAGCACTGCTTTCAAGGTGTCCCATAAGTTCGGGTATGTTGTATCCTCATTCTCGTTGAATATTAGAAAGTCTTTAATTTCTTTCTTTATTTCTTCTTTGACCCAGGAGTGGTGCAATTGCACATTGTTAAGTTTCCATGAGTTTGCAGGTTTTCTGCTATTTGTGTTGTTGTTGCATTCCAATTTTAACGCATGGTGGTCCGATAAGATACAGGGGACTATTCCTATTCTCTTGTATCTGTTGAGGTTTGTTATGCCACCTATTATATGGTCCATTTTAGAGAAGGTTCCATGTGGAGCAGAGAAGAAGGTATATATATGCTTTTCTGTTTGGATGGAATTTTCTATAGCTGTCTATTAAACCCAGTTGAGACATAACTTCTGTTAGTTCTTTTATTTCTTTGTTGAGTTTCTGATTGGTGGTCCTGTCTAGTGTTGAGAGTGGTGTATTGAAGTCTCCCACTATAAGTGTGTGAGGTTTTATATGAGCTTTGAGTTTTAGTAGTGTTTCTTTTACGAATGTGGGTGGCTTTGTATTAGGGGCATAGATGTTCAGAATTGAGACTTTGTGTTGATGGATTTCTCCTGAGATGAATATGAAATGACCGTCTTCATCTCTTTTGACTAGTTTTGGTTTGAAGTCTAGCTTGTTAGATATTAGGATAGCTACGCCTGCTTGCTTCTTATTTCCATTTGATTGGAAAATCTTTTCCCAACCCTTTACCCTGAGGTAATGTCTATCTTTGGAGCTAAGATGTGTTTCTTGTATGCAGCAGAAGGATGGATTCTGTCTTCGTATCCATTCTGTTAATCTGTGTCTTTTTATAGGTGAGTTAAGACCATTAATGTTGAGGGTGAGTAAGGACCATTGATTGTTGATGCTTGTTTGATTTAGGTTTGTTGTTGGCAGTGGTATTGTGAATATATTTGTTCTGCTTCACCCTAGGTTTCTGGTGTAGTTGGATTATCTGTTGCCTACATTTTTGTGGGCGTAGTTACCTTCCTTGGGTTGGAATTTTCCTTCCAATACTTTCTGTAGGGCTGGATTTGTAGATACATATTGGGAAAATCTGGTTTTGTCATTGAATATCTTGTTCTCTCCATCTATATTGACTGAGAGTTTTGCTGGATATAGTAGCCTAGGCTGGCATCCGTGTTCTCTTAATACTTTTAGAACATCTATCCAGGACCTTCTGGCCTTGAGGGTTTCCATGGAGAAGTCAGGTGTAATTTTGATAGGTCTGCCTTTATATGTTACCTGTCCTTTTTCCTTCGCTGCTCTTAATATTTTTTCTTTATTCTGTATGCTAGGTGTTTTGATTATTATATGTCGAGGGGTCTTTTTCTTTGGTCCAGCCTATTTGGGGTTCGGTATGCTTCTTGTACTTTCATGGGCATGTCCTTCTTCAGATTTGGAAAGTTTTCCTCGATGATTTTGTTGAATATGTTTTCAGCACCTTTGAGCTGGGCTTCCTCACCTTTGTCTATGCCTATTATTCTTAGGTTTGGCCTTTTCATGGTGTCCCACATTTCCTGGATATTGTGTGTTAAGGATTTGTTGGATTTATGGTTTTCTTTGGTCGATGAATCTATTTCTTCTAGTTTATCTTCTGCGCCTGAGAGTCTCTCTTCCATCTCTTGAATTCTATTGGTTATGCTTGTGTCCGTGGTTTCCGATTTTTTGCCCAGCTTTTCAATTTCCAGCTTTCCTTCCATTTGTGTTGCCTTTATTTTCTCAATTTCGGTTTTCAAATCTTGAACCGTTTCCTTCACCTGGTTAATTGTTTTTTCTTGGCTTTCTGTACTTTCCTTAAGGAATTTGTTCATTTCTTCCACTTTTTTGTTTGTTTTTTCCTCTATTTCTTTAAGGGATTTTCTCATATCTTCTTTGAGGGCCTCTATCATTTTTATGATGGTGATTTTTAAGTCGTACCCTTCTGCTTCCTCTGCTTTGTTGTTGTGTTCCATTCTAGTTGGTGTAGATTCCCTAGATTCTGGTGGTGTCATGTTTGTCTTTCTGTTGTTAGGTGTTCTCTTGTATTGCCTTCTTCCCATAGTTTCTTCCTGTAGGTGTTGGTGGTGTCTCTTTCCTCTCTCTATGGTCCTTCCCAGATGGGCTTATGTGGATCAAAGATTCAATGTCTGTATCTCTGTGTGGTCCAAGCTCTCTAGGAGGCTTCTCTCTGGCCAATAGCCGGCAGAAGAGGACGAGGGCTGGACTGGAACTTGAGAAGGTTTTGCAGGGTAGTGGGATCTCACTGGAAACTGGAGCTCTCCAGCTGAGACCTCGTTCTTTGGCAGGGGCCTGGATTTGTGGGTCAAGAATCTTGCCTGCAGGAACTCCAAGTGGACCCGCAGAGATAGGCGGATCTCTGGGAGGGGCCTGGGACTCCAGCAGAGGACTGGAGGCGGGGTCAGGGACCAAGCCGGTGGAAATTACAGGTGGTCCCACGTGGATAGTCAGGTCTCCTTTGTTCGGAGTTGCTCCAAGAGGTCTCCGAAGTAGGGTGGACTGTTGGCTCCACCCTCTGTCCCAGTGCTCAACCAGAGCGGCAGGACCGTAGGTGGGGTAGGGCACAGGGTAGGGGGGGGGGTAGGCTGGAGGTTGGGATGGGTGGGGGTGTATCAGAGCTCCAAGGGTGCTCTCAAAGGGGACCGGAGACAGGAGCAGCAGGATCAGGGGCCAATCCAGGGAGTTCAGGCGGGGGAGGGGGAAAAGAGGTTGAAGGGGACAGGCAGCCGGGGGGGGGGCGCCAGGCCCCCCCCCCCCCCAAGCCGGGGGGGGGGGGGGGGGGGGGGGGGGGGGGGTGGGGAGAGGGTTTAGGAGGGGGGGGGGGGCGCACCGGAAAGCGGCGCCCCCCCGCCAGGGCCCCCTCCCGGGGGGGGGGGGGGGGGGGGGGGGGGGGGGGGCGCGCCCGCGCGGAAACCCCGGGGCCCGGGTGATAAATATAACGGGAGGGGGGGGGGGGGGGCCGCCGGGCGGCGGGGAGTGGGGGCGCGGTGCACCAAAAACGGCATTCATTACGGCCGCCGGGGCTCTGGCTGTATTGATTATTAAATAATTGTAAACTTTTCTCTGGCATATCACAACAACTGCAAGAACTTTATAGGAAGCACAACATCTTGAGCTTGTATGGAAAACCCAGGAAGATTCTAAGGGTTATTTGTAATTTGTTTCTTGTCACTGTCATCTTCAGACTTGATTTAAAATTTGAATTATTACCTTAAAATTTTAATATATGTACTACATTAGAAAACTACATATACAAAAATATACATTTAGGGAAGTCCATCATATCATCATTAGTTATAATAGGACAAAATTAAAGATCACCAAAATGAGCAATGAATTTGAAATAAGTAACTCAGCTAAGTCCATATAATAGATTATTCTGTGTTTTTGTTTTAAAAAATTCCAAGTTGCATTTCTTTATATATGTTGTGTGTGCATATGTGCCATGTTGTATATATGGAGGTCAGAGGACAACTTTAAGGAGTTGGTTCTCTCCTACCATGTCAGCTGCAGGGATGGAACTCAGGTCTTCAGGTGTAACAGCAAGCACCTTTCCCTGCAGAGCCCCACCCTGGCTCTATTCTGAGTTTTTAGGAGGTCCTAATGTTGATGGACACTTAAGAGGAAAGTGGTTATAATGTGTTAATGATGAAAGCATTCTATAGTTCCATGCAAAACTGAAAAGACCCAACAGTACTTACTCAGCTGAGATGAGTTTTTTTTTTTTTTTTTTTTTTTTTTTTGCTTTATGGGGTACATTATTTATATAACTCTACAAAACAAAAAGATAAGCTCCTTATGAGTTAGGAAGGGTGGGAGGCATGTTTTCATATAGCAATCAAAAGCATACAAAAACTTGAAAGTTTCCCAAAGGAACATGGAATTTTATAATATGATTACAATATAATGTTACACTTGTTTGAGGCAATTGGAATCTACAATAATAGTAGTTTCTATGGTTTGTATAGAAAAGAGTACAGACAGTCACATGTAAAGTGTTTATCTGTAGATATCAGATCTCTGCCCTGCTTCCAACTTAGCGTTAATAAATTCCAACAACAGCTATTGTTCCCTTAAGAAAAAAGTTCTTAAGAGGGATGTGGAGGTGCATGCCTTTAATTCCATCTCTTTTGAATCAGAGGCAGATGGATCTCTGTGAGTTGGAGGAAGGCCTGTGTGTCTACAATCAACATAGCAAGTTCCAGGACAGTCAGGGCTACATAGAGATACCCTGTCTCAAAACAAAACAACCCCCCCAAAAAATAACAAGAATAGGCCTTGATTATGCAACTTGTATAAATGAGAAAAAAAAGGTTGTTTCTTTAGAATTTGGAGCATAGAAATGGTGCAGTAAGGATTCCTAGCTCCAACATCATCAACCTAAGGCAGAAGCCCTGCTGACAGGATTTTACAGAGTACTCATACACCTAGCTGCATTAAGAAATTTTTACTGTAAGTGGAAATTTTCTAGTTAGTAACTCATAAATTGATATAATCATTTTTGGATGATAACTTCATAGTATTTCTCTTATTTTAAAAACGCATATGTATGGACCATTGAGGTGGCTCAGTGAGTAAAACTCATGCTGTGAAATCCCCCGATGGCCTGAGCTGGATCCTCGGAACCCAGTGAAGAAGATAACTGACTCTTCTGACTCTTGGACAGAAAGTTGTCTTCTGACAGACTCTCTCTCTCTCCCCCTCTCTCTCTTTCTCTCTTTCTCTCCACACACACACAATAATAATAAATAGGTAAAAATTTAGAAAAAGAGAATTATATGCTCACAAACCCTACTTCTAAGAATGCACTCTGAAGAGAAGTATACAAATATTAAGAATTGAAGCCGGGCATGGCTGATCTACATGGGTAGTCCCAGGCTGGCCAAAGCTACATAGTGAGACCCTGTCTCAAAATTAAAATAAATAACTAAAAGAATTTTCATGAGTCATTTTTGAAATGTTAAAATAATTTCTTGTTAATGGTCAGTGAGGGATATCATGCATTAAGTTTTTTCACATTATGTTTTATTAAACTACATTTTTCTTTTTTTAGGGGGGAGGTGAGGTAGAATCTTGCTATACAGCCCAGGCAGGCTTGGAACTTTGATCTTCTCTTCCGTTTTCCTATTACAGGAGTTGCCATGAAGCTCGGCTTTAAAGCACATTTTTCATTAATTAAAAAAAAAAAAATGAAAACAGCTCACAAATCCATCAGTACAGTGCAAGTAGATAATTTACAGTTATATAACAGAGTACTGAGAAGTAACTACAATAATTATATGGATGTATGTGTACTAATATGACCAAGACAGACCAGAAAATGAGCAAAGGCAAACATAAGCGTTCAATCACAAAAGCACCCACACCCACACATGTGCACACACAGAACTCAAGCATACAATACTCATAGACTGATATGGATTATTACAGAGAAGTTCTGAAAAGGGAATCATACAGATGTTAGCTGCATTTACATTTGGAACACATGATTGAAAACTTGGTGAGCAGAGGAACCTTTTGACTTTGTAGTCTCAGTGCTGTTTATTTTCTGTTTTTACCATATATGTTTTTGCATATATAGCAAAACTTTAAATGAAAACATAGAAATTAGAAAGAAGGAGACAAAAACAACTTGTAGAATAGAACTAAAGACCATGCAGGAATATTACATTTAATTTTTTGAGACTCAGTGCATTGTCTTTCTCTGGAATCATAATTGTAGACTGTCCACCGAGAAACCCAAGATTTCCTATGCAGTATGGGAAGGAAGTACTTTAAAACATACTCAAAAGTGTGCAGTGTGTGGAGGGCAGGGTGTCCAACAAGATCTTATCTGAAATAAGTAAGAATTGCAATGGAATATTTTAAGTAACACTCAATGTTGTAGAATAATACAGGAAAGGTGATGCTACAGGTAGGGCTATTTAAAATGGGATAAGAGGAGAGCATAGTACCACATGCCTGTGATTCCAGCATTTAGAAACAAAAACAAAAGAATTGTATAGTTGAAGCCAGACTGAGATATGCAGGAAATCTTGTTTTTAAGCTAGATTGATTGATTGATTGATTGATTGATTGATTGATTGATTGATTGGTTAGTAATTAAGATCTTACTGGGCATGGTG
Source organism: Phodopus roborovskii (assembly GCF_943737965.1). NCBI lineage: Eukaryota > Metazoa > Chordata > Mammalia > Rodentia > Cricetidae > Phodopus > Phodopus roborovskii. The sequence continues at coordinate 36,142,307 of NW_026126525.1, read as the reverse complement.
GTGCACAACTTTAAACCTAGCACATGAGAGGCAAAGGCAAGCAGATCCCTCAGTTTGAGACCAACCTGATCTACAGAGCCAGTTCCAGGGTAGCAAGGGCTAGACAGAGAAACCCTGTCTTAACAAAAAAAAAAAAAAAATTAAGATCTTGTTGAACAAGAACCATTGCTAAAATTTTAATTTGGTTACATTAGAAAAGACTTATACAACAGAATATTGATTTATTGGTGACTCATCTGTAAATTAGCTACCTGTGAACACTATTATGAGCTAAGAGAACACCCACCTCTCAGGGACATTAAGCTCTGCTCACTTCATTGAAAACAGAACTTAAGGATGGAATGATCTGCCTTACTGTATATTTTCATAGTACAAATTGGATTCAAAAGACTTTCCATAGATGATGGACAGTTTTGTCTATTGATGATTTCTTTAAACTATAATATAGTTTTCTTAATTCTTTAAGTTTTCACACATAAAATCAATGTATTTTGATCACATCAACTCCCTCATTTTTCTCCTCCAAATCTCCTTGGATTCCATCTATTGCTATTTTTTATATTGACTGACATGTTGAGTTAGTGTTTATAAGGTCTTTTTGGCCTTAAAATACAAAATAACAACTCCAGAATATGCTCTAATACTTTTGTTAATGCAAGGTTTCTGAATTTCAACATCATCAACACTTTGGACCACTTTGTTTTGGGGTGCTCAGTTTGAACTCAGCCTCACATATGATGGGAAAGTACTTTGCTATTGAGCTATAGTTCAAGTCCTGGATTATGAAGTTCACTGAAATTGTCCTGAATAGCAGAAGATGCTCATTAACATCTGTGGCTGTTATCCACTAGGATGCCAGCAGCAAACTGTCTCTCCAGTTGTGGGAAATCAGATACTTCTCCTGTACCCTGAAGAGCAATGTAGCCTCTACCTGGGAATCATTGGTCTATAGCTTAGAAAAGTCTCAAACATCAGAATTGGTTTTCCTTCTTCTCCTCCTTCATCTCCTACTTCTTTTTCTCTTCCTCCTCCTTCTTCTACATTTTACATTGTGCTATGATTTGGGTGAGTCTTATACTCTGTCAGTAGTGCTGTGTTTTGCTTTTCTGACACTGGCTAAATCTATCAGCATCCCAGCTAGTTTTGGTTATTAAGCATGCTTTCAGTTGTTCACTCAACACAACTAATTTGTTTCTCAAGTATTTATTGAAAACTCACTATTAGAGTGTTTGTTAATGAGTAAATTGCTGATGTTATAAAAGATCTGAGGGGCTTTTGCCCTCACAAAGTTCCTGGTCTTTTGAGGAAGACTAAAATCAATCATTCAAGATGCAGGGAGATAAACTGAAGTGGACACAAACCTAAGATACTAAATGTGAAAAAGGAAATAACAAAGTTAAGTTCCCTTCATAGATTTTTTAAAGATTTCGTATAAAAGTTTATCATTAGATTCTCTCTCTCTAACACACTTCTTTTTGTTTATATTTTTTTTCTCTGTAGATGCTGTGGCTATTACATGGACTGACAGAGTTATCCCTCAATTAACATGGACTGTTCCTTTTGCTATTTCTGCCTCATTGTTTAGCAATCTTGTGATTAATGTACTTGAGTCAGCAAGAGTGTCATATATTGCGAGTGAGCAAGGACAGCTGCCCTTGATGTTTAGTACCCTTAATGTTCACTCATCCCCCTTCATAGCTGTGCTTCTAAATGTCAGTATGGGATCCATTGCAATTGTTTTAACAAACTTAATTCAACTGATAAACTATTTCTCTTTTGCTGTTTCCATTTGGACTCTGTTATCTCTGATAGGGATCCTGAAACTGAGATACCAGGAGCCCAATCTACACAGACCTTATAAGGTAAATATGGATTGGGTAAATTTGTTCTATGTGAAATAAGCTTTATGACTGTATTTATGGAGTATATTCAGAATATCTCCAAGCCAAAGTGTTACTACTCAGCAAACTGAGAAACAAATACAGGCAATCTGGTCTTCATTTTCGTTCGGTTCATGATGAATAGGCTTTACTCAATACAAAAACTCTTTGGTTCGATTTAAGGATTTGTTAGTGAGAAAGGCAGAAGTTTTCAAATGGTGGGACAGATCACTGGGAGTCATCTGACCTGAGGTCACTTGGTTTACTTATATAGCTTTTTACACATGCTGTGTCTTCTACAGTAAGGGCAGATGTAGCAAATGATAGAAGTAAAGTCATCATGAATGGTATTTACTGCTCTGAAATATCTGTTCATTTTCATCTTCAAAAGATTCCTTCTCTTCAACATTATTACTTCTTATTATAAAATACTAGCCATGTCCAAATACAGATCACCCTTCCCTTTATATCAATATACAACACAGAATGAAGTCAATATTCAAATCTGCTCAGTCTCTTTAGTGTGTTTGACTCTCACGCAGTATAAAATATAAGAACCTAGGAAGAAAAAAGGAGCCATCAATTAGTATCATCAGTCTCACCAGCAATGTTGTTGATTCATTTACCACTGTCTTCTTTTCAGTCTTCCCTTCACTTCTTCCATTCAGCCATCACTTAACTCTTGAATTTTGAGAACTCATGTGACTATATTTCAGGCACCTTCCTAGGTTCTCTTTTCTGAGTAGAGAAAGAAATGAGACTTGGTCCCCATTTTTAGGCAAGTTATCTATGTGGATACTCAGCAAATGCTAATTGATGCACTGACAGTAACACCCAGAGGACAACTAGAGGAGCCCCAGGTGTATCTAGTGTATGGTTGATGCCCATGAGTTCCTTGGAAGCCCCTCCTTGGGATGTCCTCGCTTCCTATTTTACCTCTGTATCTATTAAAATTGCTAGCTTCTTTGCTGTTTTGTGACTCACACTTATATCACTGATTAGGCAAATTAGATAAAATGAATTATTGGTACACTGAAAAACACAAGGTAACCATTATAGTTTAGCTCAAGTCTGGTTCTAGTGTATTTTCTAAGCTTCCTCTTGTTGTTTCACTTCTGACCCTAAATTCTTTCATATCTACAATGGACACAGTCAATACCTGCCTCCTAAGAATTTTAGGTGGATTATATAAGCAAAGGCATGCAAAAATCCAGGGTATGTCATTAACAGCTATTGTTATACTATAATTCAACTTACATTTCCTCAAAAATTGAGGTAAGGGCAACCTCAAACACAAGACTGTTAAATATTTTTTGTCTTCCTTCAGGAGTGTTTATATCCTTCACTCAGTTATAAACAAGTAAGAGGAGACTATTATTTAAGACTCAAATGAATGACCTTCTCATTAAAAACTTTCATAATTTCAACTAGCTATAGAATACAATTAAGGTAATGTTAAATGTGGGATGTTTATATTTCTAACACAATCCAGATACCAAGGATGAATCCTTAATATTTTGTCAAAAAATGGAATTGTTTCAGACAAAAGATTTTTTGTCTTGATATATTCCTTTCATAATCTGTGAGACCTATACAATCCTAATATTTAACTGTTGATATTAACTTGATTAACAGAGGGTAAAAATAGCTTTCCTCTTGACTTGCTAACTGACTTGAAATTTTTTCTATGGAAGATATCCAGGACCCCTAGCAGGCTCAGAAACTCCTGAATAAGTTCATTCCACCTGTGCCTGCAGGTTGTCATAATAATCAGCATATGTTTCTGACCATGTCCAATCATGGAGAGTCAAAGCTAGACACTCATCTATCTACCCAATGGTTTCTCTGATGACAGCATTGTGAGCCCTGAGCACACTGATCTAACTCAAAAGTTTGCTTAGCCTATTTCCTATCACCAGTGTCAAATTATTTTTACTTACATGTACATTCAGCTGTCACACATGAATTTTCATGTCTGATTACTTTCTTCAATTTCATCTTTGCAGGTGTTTTTGCCATTCCTGTTCATAGCAATGGCCATCAGCCTGTGCTTGGTCTTGATTCCCCTTGTCAAGTCTCCGAAGATGCATTATATCTATGTGTTCCTCTTCCTTCTCAGTGGACTGCTGTTTTATGTGCCATTGATACATTATAAAGTGAAGTTGGCTTTGTTTGAGAAGGTGACCTGCTATCTGCAATTACTTTTTAATATTTGCATCCCTGATGCATCTGATGAGCAAGTGTCAGAAGTAGGAAATTGAAAATAACAGCCCTTTATAACCACACTGTGTTCCAGATAAAGGTTATCTATGGGCTAGAATAGTAATGATGGCAATTCTTGAAACTGAGATGGCATATAGAAAAATACCCAGGAAGTTCCTGGCTTTAAAATGGCAAACAAATTGGTTAGGGAGAAGGCTATGCTGTTAAGGGTATCAGTTACTCTTCCAGAAGACTGGGGTTCAATTCTCAGCCCCCATATGGAAGTTCACAACTATCTGTAACTTTAGTCACAGGGGATCCAATGCATGCATTGCATCCATATGGTGTAAAAAACCATGCACAAAAAACAAAGATAGCAAAGCAGGTGTTACGTATAACTAAACCTCTGTTTTAATAAAAAGTAAAATTACTAGTTTTTGTAGCTTCATGTACTAATGATGTCTTTCTCATTCTTCTGTTTGTTATCTCACCCATTTCCTACTGAATATGTTCTTATAATAAAAGTTAATGGTTGAAAATAAGGAAAAGTTCTGTTAACATTTAGTCTTTTGTGACTATTCTCACTGTATAGCCCATGGTGACTTGAACTCCTCACAGCACTCCTATTGTCTCTGCCTCTCTTGTACTGAACTGACAGCTTGAGCCACAGCTTCTGCCTTACCTCCTCAATGATAGGCTATGATCTATAAGTTAAAATAAGCCCATTTCTTCTCCAGGTTGGTTTCGATCAGTTCTTATTACAGCAACAGAAAACTAGTACAGACACATTTACCAAGCTTCTCACCTTCAAACCAAAAGCGCTTTAACTAGTCAAAGTGGTCAAATGAAGTGTTCATAGAGACTGTATTAGTTACCTTTCCTGTTGTGATAAAATACCCTGACACATGTGGTTGAAGGGAGAAAAGGTCTGTCTTCACTATAGTGGCAGAAGGCATGGCTCATTTGGTCAGAAAGACATGGCAGTAGGGAAGAAAGGTATAGTGGCAGGAGCAAGATGCTGGCTGTTGCATTCTGCTGTCCAGGAAGCAGAATATGAATAGAATCCAGGTTGTGATTGGAGGTAGACTTTTTCCTTTGTCCTGACAACATGGTCACAAATAAAGACACATTTATATTGATAACAAATGCTGGCCAATAGCTCATGCTTATTACTAACTAGCTCTTCCACTTAAATTAACCCATTTTTATTAATCTATGTATTACCACATGGCTTGTGGCTTTACTTGTCTTCTAATATCTTGCTTCCTTAGCACCTGGCTCATGTCTCTTCTGACTCTACCCTTCTTCTTTACCTCTTTAGCTTGTTTTTCCATCTAACCTTATCCTACCTGGACCTTGGTCATTCAGCTTCTTTATTAAACCAAGCACAGCAGAATTCACACAGTGGGCAGGAATATTCCTCAGCACCAGCTCATTCCATAAAACCTCAAAGTTGGTTCCTAGCAATTCAATTCATCCAGCAAGACTCTACCTTTTGAAGGTTCAACAAGGATCCCAAACAGCACTACTGGCTATGAACCAAGTTTTCAAAATTAGAGACTGTAAGGGCCATTTCACTTTCAAACCACGACAGTGATGAAATATAGCTCTCTTAAAAACCTTTTAGTTTATCTGTAAATTGGACTTCACATCCTGAGTTGTATTTTTTTCTTTCCTTTTTGACTGGCTCTCACTATGAACCCTAAGTCCTCATACTTAGAGTACTCCTGTCTTAGTGTCTCAAGATCTGAAACAACAGTCATAAAGCTATCTATGAGTGGGCTTTCTTAAAATGAGAATGAAATGAAATAACAGAATGAAAGAAGTCAGTGATTCACACATTGTAAATGTCAAATGTTATATTAAAATAAAACCCCTATATTATTTTATTTATTTATTTTTAAATAACCATACTACTAACACCCATGATTCAGCCTAAGTGGGTATGCAAATTGATTACATGAACAGATTTTTAAAAATGTTCTACCAAATTGAAAACAGATGAACAGAAAATATAAAACAAAAATTTACTGAATGAGTGGGTAAAGTGGATGGATGAGTGAAGTCACAAGTGTCAAGAATATGTAGTGATCATTTGTTATTCCAAATTGCTAGAAGAAACAGGCATAGGATGCAAATGAATATTGTGGAGAACTCAACAATTTAAGATAACACAGAAAATGCTAGAACATAAACTTTCCACAGGACACTGTGTTGTGTTCCTGCTGATAAAGTGGTCTGTTGTATCATGGGAAGTTTCTGGAGTCCTTTGTAGGAAAGCTCTTTGAACTGGATTAAGGTTAAAGCCTGTCTCACCTTGTCTGGAATTTTATGTAATAATATTGCATACTTATCTAGCATCAAATTACAATTTATGTGATAGAATTCAGTATCTTGCTATAAACAGAACTCATTAAAACAACCGAAATGTACCAGGACAAGGTGTTCCTCATAAAAGCCATTGGCTTCAGTAATTCTCTTTCCTTTCTGAGTCTCAAGGCTCTTACTTAGTGCAAGCAGAAATCCACCCAGAATTTCATTGACTGCTGATTTCAATCTTATCATAACAGTTCTGTATTTTTAAAGGAAAAACGTATCACCGAAAGATAATATTTTCTTTTGCTCACAGGAAACATGCACGATGTTTTTTCACTGAAAAATTCTGGCTTACATACTTCCTGACATCACAACTGCCCTCAAAGCCCATTCTCATTCTGGAGTTTTAAAAATCTGTATGGCAAGTTCTGAGGATGTTGCAGGTTACAAATCAAAGCCCAACTGCTATGAGATTTTTGTTCCCTGGAAATGGCAGGGAAGCTCCAACCAAGACAGCTCAACAACATGGCTGCCTACTAACAAGTACAACACCAACAGACAAGCTAACTAAAAGAGGAAAATCTCGTGGGGTCAAACCCCTAGATAACAAACTATAGAAGACTAAAGAATGCTAAGAACTAGAGAAATAATCTTCCCTAGGATGATCCCCCTAATTGATTATGTAATACTAAGTAGTCAGTTCTGAAATCAAATACGTACCAGTAACAATAAACAGAGTGGGTTTTATTTATATATTCAGGCACATCTATCTATCATCTATCTACATTTCTCTTTTTTCCTTTTTTTTTATTTTTATTTTACATATCGATCCCAGTTCCCTCTCCCTCTCTCCCTCCCTCTGTCCTACCCTCCCACACTCTCATGTCTCCCCACTACGCCCCCCCCCACTCCACATGTAAGGTGATGCCCTCCAGGAGGGGTCATCTAAATCTGTCAAGTCATTTGGAGTAGAAACTAGGACTTCTCTCCTATCGCTAGGTTAAGGGAGTATCCCACCATGGGGGATGTGCTCCCAAAGTCCTTTTGTGCACCAGGGATACATCCTGGTTCCACTGTCTGAGGTCCCTTAGACTGTTCAGGTCTTCTAGCTGAGACCCATGTTCAGGGAATCAGTCCCATGCTGGATTCCCAGCTATCAGTCTGGGGGCTGGTGAGCTCCTCCTTGTTCAGGTCAGCTATCTCTATGTGTTTCTGCAACCTGGTCTTGTCCTCCCTCTCTGCATCTGGATTCCAGTTCGGCTCAGTGTTTAGTTGTAGGTGTTTGCATCTGTTTCCATCAGCTACTAGATGAGGGCTCCATGATGTTGGCTAAGTTAATCGTCGATCTTATTATCAGGGAAGGGTGTTTATGGTAGCCTTTCCACTGTTGCTCAAATTGTTAGTTGGGGTCAGTCTTGTAGGTAGGTCTCCCAACACTTTTATTCTCTCTCTCTCTCTCTCTCTCTCTCTCTCTCTCTCTCTCTCTCTCTCTCTCTCTCTCTCTCTTTCTTTCTCTCTCTTCTATTTATCTATAAAGAAAAAGATCCATGATTTTGAGAGGTAGCAGTGGGAGTACATTGGAGGAGTTGAAAGGAGGAAAGGTAAGGAGAAAAATCATACAATTATATTTTATTAAAAACAAGCAGTAGTTGGAAAAATTGTTGATGTTTTTGAAGCTTAGTTAGCAGAAATTTATTTCAGGTTAGTATAAGGGAAATGGCATAAAGCAATTACTAATTTGTGTAAAGACCTCTGGAAAGAAGTAAGAGGTTCTGTTTAAATATTTCAAGTTGTAGGTTGACTCTTAAAGAGGGCTTTGAAGGAATTAACATTTTGGCTCCTTTCACTGCCCTTCAGAAAAACTGTGGAAAGATTGTGGGCATGTATCTATGGTCGAGGGGGAAAGCTGTTCATGGAACAACGCTACTGAAAAGGCACAGTCACTGAGTCCTGAGGGACTTTGAGGTTCATCTACACTGTAACATGTACCAAGAATTCCTCCTCCTCTTTTTCTTTCTTTCTTTCTTTCTTTCTTTCCCTCTCTCTCTCTCTTTTTCTCTCTCTTTCTCTTCATCCTCCTCCTTCTTCTTTCTTCTTCCCCCTCTTTCCCCCTCTCTCTTTCCCTTTGAAACAAGACATTGCTATGTTGCCCAGGCTCCTATGGCATAAGACAAGGGTGCCCACTTTCCTAACTTGTATTCAATTTGATATTGATTTTTAATAAGTTTTAATAAATATTCATGAGATGGATAATTTATTCATAGGGATAAAATGCCCCTCTTTTACCTCCCAAATCATGATGATCCAAAAACTTACTTTTCAAGGAGCTTCTTTCCCTAATTTTCTTGAAAAGCCCACAAGGTGGAATTAAAACCACAAAGTACATGATGTCACAATGAGAACAGGTCTTCCGAGGCAGCATATCTTTTATCTGTACATGTAGCAATGGGTAAGAATATACCTGCAATGTGAAAGATGTTGAACCACAAAGGTGCATTCTGCCCAGAGACACAGCTTCCAAAATAAAGTTATGGTTTCCTTTGTACCTTGTAGCCAATTCCTTGTTTACCCATTCTCACTATCAGCATAAAAAATAGGCAAACAGATAGATTATCAAATAAGTTATGAAATTTAGAGAAACTGTCCAAGAAAACAATTACACATTCATCTTTTATCCTGTTCTGATAAACAATGGTGTCTTCTTTCAAGGTCTGGATTTTGACAACTTGTAAGTATGTATGTTTGTATATATGAACATACGACCAGGTTGTCATTCACTGCTCCATCTGATATATTTGTTTGCAACATGGTGCTCTAAACAGTAATAATCCTGTCTAATAAACTCTCAGTCCAGCTGAGACTGACTCGGTTCAAGCGTGTGTGTGTGTGTGTGTGTGTGTGTGTGTATGTGTGTGTGTGTGTGTGTGTGTGTGCGCGCGCGCGCGCGTATATGTGGCACATGCTTCTATCTTCTAAAATGAAAGGATGTATTTTTGTTATGAAGGCATAAAATTGAAAATGATAAAACTGTGACGCTTTTTTTTATGCATATAGAGTATTTTTTATTTAATTTTATATAACAAAGTCCAATTAAATGAAAACAAACATTTATACACAATATTTGGGAATTTGGGCGTCGTTCTTTCCAAACTACTTCCTGCTGGTAAGGGGCGCTGTCTTGGGGGATTCGAAGAAGATTCAGATATCCTAGCTGTAGTCTGTAGGGCTGTTTTGTCCTGCTGTTTGGAATGTAGGATCAGCTTGTACTCTGTTTCAGGCGGTCTGGTGTGATCAAACCACATTAGTCTGGAAGGAATCCACATCTTTTCATTTTCTGTGGAAACAAAAATAGAAATACTTTTCCCCAGTAACTTGTTCTTCAACTTAAATTTTGGAGTCAAAGCGTTTTTTTTTTTTTTTTTTTTTTTATTATTATTATTATTATTATTTTACATGTCGATCCCAGTTCCCTCTCCCTCCCTCCCTCCCTCCCCCCAAGCCCTCCCTCCCTCCTTCCCTCCCTTTAGCCCTCTCTACCCTCTCCCATGCACTCTAAACACCCTCCGCTCCCAACCCCCCACCACAATACAATATGTAGGGGAATGCCATCCAGTTGGGGTCATGTAGATCTGACAGGTCCTGTGAAGTAGGGACTAGGGCTTCTCTCCTATCTCTAGAATAAGGCAGTTATCCCTCCATGGGAGATATGTTTGCAAAGTCCTTTTGTGCACCAGGGATACATCCTGGCTCCACTGTCTGAGGTCTCTTAGACTGCTCAGACCTTCTGGCTGAGACCCATATTCAGGGGGGTCCGAGTCAGTCCCCTGTTGGCTTCCCAGCTATCAGTCTAGTGGCCCTTAGCTCCTCCTTGTTCAGGTAAGCTGTCTCTATGTACTTCTACCGCATGGTCTTGTCCTCTTCATCTGCTTCTGGGTTCTAGTTTGACTCAGTGTTTATGTATGGGTGTTTGCTCCTGTTTTCAACAGGCATTAGTTGAGGACTCCATGGAGAAGTTAGTTGTTGATCTCACTCTCCGGGAAGGGCATTTATGATAGCCTTTCCATGGGAGCTGAGATTGTTAGTTGGGAGCAGTCTTGTAGTTCCCTCGACCTTTCTTTGTGTTCAACTTTATCTTCAAACCAATATTGGCTCCCTCTTTTATGTTCTCTCTCTCTGTCTCTGTCTCTCTCTCTCTTTCCTATTTTCCATTCCTAACCAGGCTCAATCCTCCTGGTCGCACATGCCTTCCTCTCCTCCCTCTCATTTTCTCCTACTTCTCTCTCCATTAGCTGTCCTCCCCCACTATACCTGAGGTCTGGGGGACTTGTCCCTTCCCAGTTCTGTGAGGGACTTTATATGAATCTCTTAGAATACAACTTGTATCCTGGTTCCTCTGGTGATGTGAATTATAGGCTGGTGATCATTTGATCTAGGTCTAAAATCCATATATGAGTGAGTACATACTGTGTTCCTCTTTTTGTGACTGGGTTACCTCATTCAGGATGGTTTCTTCAAGTGCCATCCACTTGCCTGCGAATTTCAAGATACCATTATTTTTTTCTGCAGAGTAGTATTCCATTGTGTAGATGTGCCACATCTTCATTAACCATTCTTCAATTGAAGGGCATCTAGGTTGCTTCCAGGTTCTTGCTATTACAAATAGTGCTGCTATGAACATAGTTGAACAGATGTCTTTGTTGCATTGATGTGAATCCTTTGGGTATATGCCTAAGAGGGGGATTGCCGGGTCCGGTGGTAAACTAATTCCCATTTTCCTGAGGAACCGCCATACTGATCTCCAAAGTGGCTGTATGAGTTTGCACTCCCACCAGCAGTGGAGGAGTGTTCCACTTTCTCCACATCCTCTCCAACATAAGTCATCACTGGTGTTTCTAATTTTAGCCATTCTGGCAGGGGTAAGATGGTATCTCAAAGTTGTTTTGATTTGCATTTCCCTGATAGCTAAGGATGTGGAGCATTTTCTTAAGTGTCTTTCAGCCTTTTTGATTTCCTCCATTGAGAATTCTTTCTTCAGTTCTGTACCCCATTTTTTAATAGGGTTATTTGGTGTTTTGTTGACTAGTTTCTTGAGTTCTTTGTATATTTTGGAGATCAGCCCTTTGTCGGATATAGGATTAGTGAAAATCTTTTCCCAGTCAGTGGGCTGCCGTTTGGTCTTGTCAACTGTGTCCTTTGCCTTACAGAAGCTTCTAAGTTTGAAGAGGTCCCATTTATTAATTGTTTCTTTCAGTGTCTGTGCCCCTGGAGTTATGTTCAAGAAGCGGTCTCCTATACCAATTTGTTCAAGGGTACCTCCTACTTTCTCTTCTAAGAGGTTCAATGTAGCTGGATTGATGTTGAGGTCTTTGATCCATTTGGACTTGAGTTTTGTGCATGGCGACAGACATGGGTCTATCTGCAGTCTTCTACACACCCTCATCCAATTGTGCCAGCACCATTTGTTGAAGATGCTGTCTTTGCCCCATTGTATAATTTTAGCTGTTTTGTCGAAAATCAGGTGTTCATAGGTGCGTGGATTAATATCAGGATTTTCAATTCGATTCCATTGGTCTACCTGCCTATTTTTATGCCAATACCAGGCTGTTTTCAGAACTATAGCTCTGTAGTAGAGCTTAAAGTCAGGAATGGTGATGCCTCCTGATGTTCTTTTATTGTATAGGGTTGTTTTGGCTATCCTGGGTCTTTTGTTTTTCCATATAAAGTTGATTATTATCCTTTCAAGGTCGGTGAAGAATTGTGGTGGGATTTTAATGGGGATTGCATTGAATCTGTAGATTGCTTTTGGTAAGATTGCCATTTTTACTATGTTTATCCTACCTATCCAAGAGCATGGGAGGTCTTTCCATTTTCTGGTATCTTCTTTAATTTCTTTCTTTAGAGTCACAAAGTTCTTATTATATAGATCTTTTACTTGTTTGGTAAGCGTTACACCAAGATACTTTATGTTGCTTGTGGCTATTGTAAAGGGTGATGTTTCTCTGATTTCTTTCTCTGCCTCTTTGTCGTCTGAAAAAAATAGGGCTACTGATTTTTTTGAGTTTATCTTGTATCCTGCTAGTTTGCTGAAGGTGTTTATCAGCTGTAGGAGTTCCCTGGTAGAGTTTATTGGGTCGCTTATGTAAACTATCATATCATCTGCAAATAGAGACAGTTTGACTTCTTCCTTTCCAATTTGGATGCCCTTGATCTCCTTTTGTTGTCTTATAGCATTAGCTAGAACTTCTAGTACGATATTGAAGAGATATGGAAAGAGAGGACAGCCTTGTCTTGTTCCTGATTTTAGAGGAATTGGCTTAAGTTTCTCTCCATTCAGTTTGATGTTGGCAGTTGGTTTGCTGTATATTGCTCTTATTATGTTTAGGTATGTTCCTGTTATCCCTGACCTCTCTAATACCTTTATCATGAAAGGGTGTTGAATTTTATCGAAGGCTTTTTCTGCATCTAGGGAGATAATCATATGGTTTTTCTTTTTCAGTTTGTTTATATGGTGGATCACGTTGATAGATTTTCGTATGTTAAACCATCCCTGCAATCCAGGTATGAAGCCTACTTGATCATGGTGGATGATTTCTCTGATGTATTTTTGAATTCGGTTTGCCATTATTTTATTGAGTATTTTTGCATCGATGTTCATCAGGGATATTGGTCTGTAGTTTTCTTTCTTAGTTGTGTCTTTGTGAGGTTTGGGTACCAAAGTTATTGTGGCCTCATAAAAAGAGATTGGCAATAAACCTTCTGTTTCTATCTTGTGGAACAGTTTGAGGAGTAGTGGTATTAGTTCTTCCTTGAATGTCTGGTAGAATTCTGCACTGAATCCATCTGGCCCTGGACTTTTTTTCGTTGGAAGGCTTTCGATGACTGCTTCTATTTCATTTCGGGTTATAGGTCTATTTAAGTTGTTTGTCTGTTCTTGATTTAATTTTGGTAAGTGATAGTTATCCAGAAACTTGTCCATTTCCTTTGAATTTTCAATTTTTGTGGAATACAGATTTTCGAAGTATGACCTGAAAATTGTCTGGATTTCCTCTGTGTCTGTTGTTATGTTCCCCATTTCGTTTCTGATTTTGTTAATTTGCATGTTCTGTCTCTGCTTTTTCGTTAATTTGGATAAAGGTTTATCAATCTTGTTGATTTTCTCAAAAAACCAACTCCTTGTTGCATTGATTTTTTGTATTGTTTTCCTGGTTTCTATTTTGTTGATTTCAGCCCTCAAGTTGATTATTTCCTGGCGTCTGCTCCTGCGGGTGAATTCGCTTCTCTCTGTTCTAAGGTTTTCAGTTGCGCTGTTAATTCATTTATGTGACTATCCTCTGTTTTCTTCATATGGGCACTTAGTGCAATGAACTTCCTCGTAGCACTGCTTTCAAGGTGTCCCATAAGTTCGGGTATGTTGTATCCTCATTCTCGTTGAATATTAGAAAGTCTTTAATTTCTTTCTTTATTTCTTCTTTGACCCAGGAGTGGTGCAATTGCACATTGTTAAGTTTCCATGAGTTTGCAGGTTTTCTGCTATTTGTATTGTTGTTGAATTCCAATTTTAAAGCATGCTGGTCCGATAAGATACAGGGGACTATTTCTATTCTCTTGTATCTGTTGAGGTTTGTTATGTCTCCTAGTATGTGGTCGATTTTAGAGAAGGTTCCATGTGGAGCAGAGAAGAAGGTATATTCTTTTGTCTTTGGATGGAATGTTCTATAGATGTCTGTTAGCCCCAGTTGAGACATAACTTCTGTTAATTCTTTTGTTTCTTTGTTGAGTTTCTGATTTGTGGTCCTGTCTAGTGTTGAGAGTGGTGTATTGAAGTCTCCCACTATAAGTGTGTGAGGTTTTATATGAGCTTTGAGTTTTAGTAGTGTTTCTTTTACGAATGTGGGTGGCTTTGTATTAGGGGCATAGATGTTCAGAATTGAGACTTTGTGTTGATGGATTTCTCCTGAGATGAATATGAAATGACCGTCTTCATCTCTTTTGACTAGTTTTGGTTTGAAGTCTAGCTTGTTAGATATTAGGATAGCTACGCCTGCTTGCTTCTTATTTCCATTTGATTGGAAAATCTTTTCCCAACCCTTTACCCTGAGGTAATGTCTATCTTTGGAGCTAAGATGTGTTTCTTGTATGCAGCAGAAGGATGGATTCTGTCTTCGTATCCATTCTGTTAATCTGTGTCTTTTTATAGGTGAGTTAAGACCATTAATGTTGAGGGTGAGTAAGGACCATTGATTGTTGATGCTTGTTTGATTTAGGTTTGTTGTTGGCAGTGGTATTGTGAATATATTTGTTCTGCTTCACCCTAGGTTTCTGGTGTAGTTGGATTATCTGTTGCCTACATTTTTGTGGGCGTAGTTACCTTCCTTGGGTTGGAATTTTCCTTCCAATACTTTCTGTAGGGCTGGATTTGTAGATACATATTGGGAAAATCTGGTTTTGTCATTGAATATCTTGTTCTCTCCATCTATATTGACTGAGAGTTTTGCTGGATATAGTAGCCTAGGCTGGCATCCGTGTTCTCTTAATACTTTTAGAACATCTATCCAGGACCTTCTGGCCTTGAGGGTTTCCATGGAGAAGTCAGGTGTAATTTTGATAGGTCTGCCTTTATATGTTACCTGTCCTTTTTCCTTCGCTGCTCTTAATATTCTTTCTTTATTCTGTATGCTAGGTGTTTTGATTATTATATGTCGAGGGGTCTTTTTTCTTTGGTCCAGCCTATTTGGGGTTCGGTATGCTTCTTGTACTTTCATGGGCATGTCCTCCTTCAGATTTGGAAAGTTTTCCTCAATGATTTTGTTGAATATGTTTTCAGCACCTTTGAGCTGGGCTTCCTCACCTTCCTCTATGCCTATTATTCTTAGGTTTGGCCTTTTCATGGTGTCCCACATTTCCTGGATATTGTGTGTTAAGGATTTGTTGGATTTATGGTTTTCTTTGGTCGATGAATCTATTTCTTCTAGTTTATCTTCTGCGCCTGAGAGTCTCTCTTCCATCTCTTGAATTCTATTGGTTATGCTTGTGTCCGTGGTTTCCGATTTTTTGCCCAGCTTTTCAATTTCCAGCTTTCCTTCCATTTGTGTTGCCTTTATTTTCTCAATTTCGGTTTTCAAATCTTGAACCGTTTCCTTCACCTGGTTAATTGTTTTTTCTTGGCTTTCTGTACTTTCCTTAAGGAATTTGTTCATTTCTTCCACTTTTTTGTTTGTTTTTTCCTCTATTTCTTTAAGGGATTTTCTCATATCTTCTTTGAGGGCCTCTATCATTTTTATGATGGTGATTTTTAAGTCGTACCCTTCTGCTTCCTCTGCTTTGTTGTTGTGTTCCATTCTAGTTGGTGTAGATTCCCTAGATTCTGGTGGTGTCATGTTTGTCTTTCTGTTGTTAGGTGTTCTCTTGTATTGCCTTCTTCCCATAGTTTCTTCCTGTAGGTGTTGGTGGTGTCTCTTCCCTCTCTCTATGGTCCTTCCCAGATGGGCTTATGTGGATCAAAGATTCAATGTCTGTATCTCTGTGTGGTCCAAGCTCTCTAGGAGGCTTCTCTCTGGCCAATAGCCGGCAGAAGAGGACGAGGGCTGGGCTGGAACTTGAGAAGGTTTTGCAGGGTAGTGGGATCTCACTGGAAACTGGCACTCTCCAGCTGAGACCTCGTTCTTTGGCAGGGGCCCGGATTTGTGGGTCAAGGATCTTGCCTGCAGGAACTCCAAGTGGACCCACAGAGATAGGCGGATCTCTGGGAGGGGCCTGGGACTCCAGCAGAGGACTGGAGGCGGGGTCAGGGACCAAGCCGGTGGAAATTACAGGTGGTCCCACGTGGATAGTCAGGTCTCCTTTGTTCGGAGTTGCTCCAAGAGGTCTCCGAAGTAGGGTGGACTGTTGGCTCCACCCTCTGTCCCAGTGCTCAACCAGAGCAGCAGGACAGTAGGTGGGGTAGGGCACAGGGTGGGGGGGTAGGCTGGAGGTTGGGATGGGTGGGGGTGTATCAGAGCTCCAAGGGTGCTCTCAAAGGGGACCGGAGACAGGAGCAGCAGGATCAGGGGCCAATCCAGGGAGTCAAAACTGTGACTCTTACACAAATGTAAAATGAACACGTATTAAAGATTGTACTTATATCATAGCTAATTAGAATATTGGTAAGATGTTAAAATTCACTTGAGATTTGTATGTTTTCCTTTTTTATTTAAATTTGAATCAATCTTATTTTATATATCAATCCCAGTTTCCTCTCCCTCCCATCTTCCCATGTCCCCCATTCCCTCCCTTTCTGCTCCATAGATAGAGTGAGGCCTTCCATGGGGGCCTCAAAGTCTACCACATCATTTGTGGCAGGGCCTAGGACCTCTCCCGTGTGCCTAGGCTGAAAGAGTATCCCTCTATGTGGAATGTGTGGGCTCCCAATGTCCATTCATGCACTAGGAATAAATACTGGTCCACTGCCAGAGGCCTCATAGACTGCCCAGTCCTCCTAACTAACACCCACGTTCAGGGGGGTCTGGGTTGGTCCTATGCTGTTTCCCCAGCTATCAGTCTAGGGTCCATGAGCTCCCCCTTCCTTGTTCAGGCCAGCTGTTTCTGTGGGCTTCTCCAGCCTAGTCTTGACCTCTTTGCTCGTCTCTTCTTCCTCTCTACAACTGGATTCCAGAAATTCAGCTCAGTGTTTAGCTGTGGGTGTCTGCTTCTGCTTTCATCAGTTATTGGATGAAGGCTCTAGGATAGCATATAAAATAGCTATCAATCTCATTATAGGGTAAGGGCATTTAAGATAGCCTCTCTATGGTTGCTTAGATTCTTAGTTGGTGTCATTCTAGTATATCTCTGGATATTTTCCTAGTGCCACATTGCTCTTTAAACCTATAATGGCTCCCTCTACTAAGGTATCTCTTTTCTTGCTCTCCTCTATTCTTCCCCTGACTCAATTTTCCTGGTCCCCCATGTCTTCCTCCCCCCCTCATCTTCTTGCCTTGTCTAGGCTATCTTCAAAGTCACTATCTTCCTGACTAAGCAATGGAGTTTATGTGTGTATTTCTGTGACACGCCTCCTGAGCTTTGAACACAAATTAGAATAAAATGAATTTGTATTGACATTGTGTTATTCTACCTTTTATTACTATAGTAAAATACCAAAAGCTAGCTCTCTATCACAAAGTGTTTATCTATTATAGCTTGTATTTCTGGAATTCCAAAGGGTCCTCACATGTGCTGATCATCTTTTTACTGGCAGGAGCTCCAGGTGGTACAGAACATTATATGTGAAGTTCTGGAAGTATACATTCATGAATGCCCCTCTTCCCCCTCCCTCCCTCTTTCGCTCCCTCTAAAGCCACCAAGATTCAAACATGGGTGCTACTTCCTGATGAGATTATCTAATTCTAATCACCATTCAGAGATCCCCACCTCTAAGCACCATAGCCAACCAAGTTTTTGTCCTTTTAATATTTCACAATAGGCACATACTCAAACTATGTTGAGAATACAGCAACCATGAACAAGGCAATTTGTAGCATAATCTGTCTTCCACAACTATCAACATAAAGTTACAAAAAACCCAGACATCAAATAACCAAAAATTTCAATAAATTTCTCCTAGTACTTCTGGATAGATTTTCTAAATTGCATTTAATTCCTTTGCTAAAGGGATTATTGTGAGGTCAAATGTCTTTTAGAAGCTTTGGATAAGATAAAATTAGATATCCCCCCTTAATGAATCATTTTGAAGTAGTTTGTTTAGGTGAATGGGGGTACTACCAAATGTTCCTGAAATATGAATTTTCCCAACACAGAGGGAATCAAGAGAAAAGAGAAAGGGAAGGGTCAATAAACCATACTGGAAATCTCTCAGAGAACATAACCCTCAGAGAGAAAGCAGACTTCAAAAGACACCAGATTTGTGTTTGGTCTTGGATTTTCCAGACACAGAACTGTAATAACCATATTTTCACTGTTTATAAGTTACATGGATTCATGGCATTTGATGCAACAGCCCCCAATAAGCTAAGACAGGAACCTCACTGCTTAACCAGAGTATGATCTCTTCCACACTCCATTCTTCTCCATGGCAATACCTTTTCCAACTATGCCATTTATTTTTAAGAAACATTCTTGGGGAGGGTGGGAAAGACTCAATAATGTGAAAAATGATCTGTGCTGACTTTGGCCAAGTTTAGGTTGAATATAAATTTTCCTAGATGGAAAATACTGAATGTTGAGAAAATGGTAGTTTTTTGCCCTCTATGAAGTGAGGATCCTACACACACACACACACACACACACACACACACACCATATAAATCTATGCCTTTAATTTTGACAGATAGTGAATTCCAGTCATATAACAAACAGAAATGCTTTCATATATGTAAAAAGTACCATGTTATTTTTTTTGTTTTCTTCTTTCTTTCTTTCTTTCTTTCTTTCTTTCTTTCTTTCTTTTTTTAGGCTAAGCCAGAACATCATCTTTTCTCTCTTCCTTATTTCCAAATGTTCCTTTTAAATGGCAAACTTCTGTACTCCATAAAAGCCCTGTAGTGGGCTCTAGAATGACTCTAACTTCTATAGGAGTGGTGAGAAGATAAGGAATATTAGTCTGTGTCTTAGTTAGAGTTTCTATTGCTGTGAAGAGACACCTTGACCATAGCAAGTTAGCAAGTCTTATAAAGGAAAACATTTAATTGGGACTGGCTTACAATTTCAGAGGTTTTGTCCAGTATCATCATGGAGGGAAGTGTGGCCAGAAGCATGGCAGGAAGCATAATAGCACATAGGCAGACTTGGTGCCAGAGAGGTAGATGAGAGGTCTACATCCTAATCAGCAGGCATAGGAGAGAGAGAGAGAGAGAGAGAGAGAGAGAGAGAGAGAGAGAGAGAGAGAGAGAGAAGACAAGGGCTTGAGCCCTTGAAACCTCAAGCCCTGACTACATACTGCTGGAAACTGGCATTCTGCTGACCCTGCCCCCTAACAATGGGTGAGACATGTGTGGCCACATCATGGCTATGTCACAAGTTACATGGCTGAATAAAAGACTCAGTATGCATGTTTAGGTTTGCCCCTTTTAAGCAAGCGCTTCTCTATCTTCCCTCTGTCATCTCTCAATCTTCTCTCTTGCCTCTCTCTCTCTCCCCCCCCCCCCCTCTCACTTCTCTTCTGTTCCTGGTGTCTCTATGTCTCTTTTCCCTTCCCCCTTACTCCCCTTTCTAAATAAACTCTGCATACAAGCTCTGTCTACCTGGTGTGTTATTTCCTCTGCCTCAGCCACCCTTACCAGCTATGGGACTCACTATGGTCTCCCACGTGGTCCCTTACCTTGAGGCCCCCCCCACCTCCCCTCCAGCCTTATCCTAAAACTGTAACAAAGGAACACACATACTTTCTCTAACAAGGCCACACTTACCTCAACAAGGCCACACCTAACCCTGTCAAGTAGCACCACTCCCTAATGACCAAGCATTCAAACATGAGCCTTTGGGAACAATTCCTATTCAAACCACAACAGTCTAGCTACCTCTTCTTCCCCAGATGCATTTTTAAAACAATTATTCTGGAGAATGACTCATCCACTTATCACTTTCTCATCCACTTGATCATATATCCAGTAATACTTATCAACTATTACTATGTGCTCCTTGTTGCTTTAAGGAAATATAAATATAGTCATGATATAATTTCAGTCTACAAATACCTCAAAAAATCACTAGGTTTAATACTGTGTAGAAAAAGTCAAAGGGGCAGATGGAGACAAAGACCAGCAGACATGATTGTTAACTTGTTGGGCTCAGTCAAGGGTCTTCTTCTTCCCCCAGCCATGTTTGCTAGCTCCTCTTACTGGTCCCATTTCTTCACCTTCTTGCCTACCTGCATTAAGCCAATTATATCCCAACTGACAACTCTATAAAATTGAATGTTCTAAGCAAGTAAGCCCAGAACTGCTGCAAGAGGCAACAAAGAAGCAGAGAAGGGACACTTCAGAGCCTGGCTCCCAACTCCTGAATCATAACATCTAGAAAACTATTTCTTTTAGGTTTCCCAAATTAGTCAAAATAAAATATGTTTTAAACTTTTTCTCAGTTTCTTTGATATCTGTTATAATGTTAAACTTTTAATATC
This sequence comes from Phodopus roborovskii, assembly GCF_943737965.1. Lineage (NCBI taxonomy): Eukaryota > Metazoa > Chordata > Mammalia > Rodentia > Cricetidae > Phodopus > Phodopus roborovskii. Next base: position 36,121,799 of record NW_026126525.1, on the reverse strand, counting down.
TGATTGTATTAGTTTGGGTCTTTTTCATGTTTTGGCTAATTTTGTTGATATTATTTATCTTTTCAAAGGTTTAAATCTATTTCATTAATTCTTTGTAGCTTGTTTTTTCCATTTCATTGACTTTTGCCATGATCTTAATTATTTCTTTTGCTTACTGATTTTGCATTTGGTTTGCTCATGTGTTTTCAAGGTTCTATTGTGCACTGTTATTTATTTGAAACATCCCTGTCTCTTAAATATAGGTGTTTGCATCTATAAATGTCTTCCTTAGACTGCTTTCATCATATTACATCAGTATCAGGATACTGTTTTCATTTTTATTTGATTTTGTTTTTTTAAATTCCCTATTGCTTCTTTCAATAGCCTATCATCCTTCATAAGAGTGTCATTCAGTCTCCAGGGGTTTACATACATTCTGCATTTTCTCTCACTGTTGATTTCTGCTTATTCCATTGTGGTAAGGTAGAACATTTTTTTTAAAAGATCAGTTATCCTATATTTGTCAAGACTTGTTTGTATCCTTTATGTGATCTGTTTTAGAGAATGTGCCATGAGTTGCTGAGAAAAATGTGTACTCTGCATTGTTTGTAGGTATGTTCTGTTGATGTGTCTTGTGTCCATTCAAACTATGGTCTCATTTAACCCAGATAGTTCTCTGTTGATTTTGTTGTTGTGGTGGTGGTGACTTGTCTATAGATGAGAATTGGGTTGAGGTTTCTCACTGTTGTTGTATTGGTGTGAATCTGTGTCTCTACATCCATATTTGTTTAATGAAATTGTGTATATCTATATTTGGTATCTTGTTTAAAATTGGAATGGCCTCTTGATGGACTGCTGTCTTAATAATGTGAAGTGAGTTTCTTTGTCTCTTCCTGTTAGTTTTTGTTTTAAGTCTTGTCTTAGTCAGGGTGGCTACTACTGTGATGAAACACTTGGGGAGGAAAGGATTTATCTGGCTTACACTGTTCATCACTGAAGGAAGTCAGGGCAGACATTCAAACAGGGAACCTAGAGGCATGAGCTGATGCAAGTGCCCTGCAGGAAGGAATATTGTACTGCTTACTGGCTTGCCCTCTGTGGCTTGCTCAGACTGATTTTTTTTAATAGAACTCAGCCCATGGGTGGTCCCACACAAAATGGACTGAGACATCAATCACTAATTAAGAAAATGCCCCACAGGCTTTTCTGCAGACTGATCTTATAGAGGCATTTTCACAACTGAGGTTCCTTCTCAGATGACTATAGCTTGTGTCATGTAGCTCTAAAGGCTAGTCAGCCCTAATTTGTCACATGTTAGACAATGACTCCTGCTTGCTTTCTACTGTCTTCTAGGGCTTGGAGATGAACTCAGGTCTGGTTCTTCCAACTAGCAATTTAAGTCCTACAGTTTCAGCCTTTAGTTTTGCAGGCTATTAATTGTAGGGTAGGGGTCCAGTTCCATGTCATTCAAGTTTGCTAATATCTAATTAGGTGCTCACTGAAATCCATTTACCCCTAGTTCCTTAGTGAAACAGAGCTTCCTACACTTCTGAGCCGCTGTTAAAGTCAGATGAAGCCCCAATCAATTATAAGTAGAATAGCTGTGTAAAGATTTTTAAAGGGATGCTGCTCTCCTTACCCCTGGGTTGGACCTCAGGAGCATCTTAGACTATAAGATGCAGAGTAGAATGTAAAAAGAATACGATGATGATGGAGCCTGATACAGGGAATAGCTTCTTAACTCCATACTTACTCTATAAGAGAAAGAGCTAACACCTATTGCTATATCTAATGCTAGCTCATGGGTACTTTGTTTTGAAACCCACTTTCCTTTCCTCTGCTTGCTTCTGTGAGTCTATTCCTTACAATTTTACTGTTCTCCCTCTTATTCTTGATCCAACTCAGTTTTATTTTATTTGTCCCTTAATTGTTATCTTCAAGGATACTTCCATCATCTATGTTTAGTCTAAGTGTCGTACCTCCAAACCCACCCTTTGGACAGCTATATTGTACTCTGACACAGAAATATAAAACTTCATCATTGTCTCATTTCTTGACCATAAACTCTTGCATGTATTGGCTTCTGTATGATTTCAGCATTCTCCTTGGTTCTTTAATTCAGTTAATGTCCTCACTATGCAGTTCTTTACCCAGGAGAGAATATTAGAGGCCACTTTTCTTCATCACTTCAGTTCCAATCTCCACTCATTCAAACACACCTCTATTCCAAAACTAATTTCATATTTTTGATTGTGAGGTAGCCTTTAATGGTTTAGCCATCTCACCAGCCCTCCAAAACTATTTTGATCATATCACTTCCTCAGATCTTAAATCCTACAAAGGCTTTGCATTGTCTAAAACTTCAAACCTATTTATTTCCATGTTGCATAATAGAAACTTCAGGAACTGTATTGGGTCTCCCTCCAGGTTCATGTTCTATAATCTTCTTTAGATTTTAAAGCTCCAGCAGTATTGAATTATTTAAGGCTCCAAAATCAGCCACATTCTTTGCTTGTAGGTACTGCATGCTCTGTAATGTTTTTGTTGGTGTTGTTGTTTTGCTTGTTTGTTTTTTAATAGGGCACACATTCCTCCCATTTCAGAAAAAAAACCAACATGTTCTGAACTCATCCCCAAAATTCTTCCCTCTGAAAAGCCCCTCAATAGCATAGACATTGACATTAATCATCAAAGGTTCTAATAAACTTCTTAAATATGCACAAAGCCTCATTATATTCTATGCCTACTGCTTTTACTTCTGCTACTCTTTCCATAATGGGAGTTCTGGCTTCTTCCAGGCACACTTATGTGTTTCTATAGAATGTTGAAAGTAGCCATTTGAAAAGGTGGCAATATACATAAAACAGTGGTTCTGTTTCAGCCACATGGAGCTAGAGCAGAGTTATGAGCTCAGTAGTAATGATTGGAGTGATCTTGAAGACACCAGCACTTTCTGAGGTACCCTCCCTTTTATGGTCTGCCCATGGCCTTGGCATTTATTCTAAGGGCAGAGATACGAAATATATCTTGGCCAATAGGATATTCCCTTCCCAGGCACTTGAAAATGAATTGGGGTGTGAAGAAAGGCAGGTTTTCTTGAGCTGAGTCATTGATGTCAAACAGAGAAGTTCCAGAACAATCAGTCATGATCATGTCTCTAGATCTGCTTGCATTTCATTTATCTTCATTGACTGCTTTTCCTTTTTAAAAATATTTTGTTTGATTACTTTTGAGATTGTAATTATATTTATTCCTCACTTTTCCTGCCTCCAAACCCTCCCATATATCCTTCTCCACTATCCTTCATAGTCATAGCCTCTTTCTTCATCAATTGTTATTTTCATCAATTGTTATTTGCACGTAAATACATAGCTCCAAATAGGAACTGCTAAGTCTATATAATGTTACATGTATGTATGTTTTCAATGGTTCAATGGTTCTAAGTACAAATTCAATCTTATGGCACCCAGTAAACAACATCTAATGGGATGCAATTGGCAAAGCGAAGGAAAAAAAAAAAAAAAAAAAACGTTAGCTACTATTACACTGATGGTGAGGAACCAGTGATAAAATTTAAAAAATAAAAAAGATGTACCAGACTATTTTGTAGACAAATGACAAATGGGTGCTTGTATACAGTCATTTTTTTTTACATGAGCAAGCTGCCATAGGCAGCTTAGTAAACTCAGAAGCAACCTTGTTTTATCTATTATGTGAGTGGGGCATACTGACTTATTAGAAAAAATTCATAGTCTATGTAGAAGCTTGTGTTCAAGAAAATAATGAGACAGTCATTTATATTTTGATAAGAGAGGGATTGCAAAGATGCTTAGCACTCAAGAGCCTTTGCTGCTTTTCAGAAGACACGAATTTAGTTCTCAGCACGAGTATTGTCAGGTAGCTCACAACTGCCTGCAATCCCAGCCCCCAAGATCCTCCCCCTTCTCTGGTCTCTGTGGGCACCACATGTGCGTGCAGGTACACACATAAATCAAAAAATCAAAACTCTTAAATTTTGATGAGAATACACTATATTTATTTAGAATTCTATCAGGTTTATTTGAGATATGGAAGGGGAAGAGAGTGAAAGAAAATGAGACATGAATCCCAGGAAATAAAACAGATGTAACTAAGGGCTTAGTTGCCATGGTAGCACATAGTGTCATGAAGGACTTAGGAGTGCAAAGAGGAAGGAGAATTGGAAGATAAATAACTGGAATTGCAAGAGAAGCCCAGAAACAGCCTCAGGGTGTTTGGAAAGGGAGGCCTATACTGGTGACAGGAAAAATCACTAGGCAAAGTGGACAGGGAGTGAAATGCAAGTGGATAAGGAAGATGGAGTTCTCACTGCTCAGCATTAATCTGCAATACTTTTAAGTTTGAAATAATTTTAGTCTAAATCAAGCAATCAATCAGCCAGTCATACATATCAATATCTATGTGTTTATTTGTAATATTAATATCAAGCTTACCATTTTTCTTAGCAAGTAGGTATGGTTCTTGGAGCCAGGCCATGCTATGAACAAATGGAGATACAGACCAGACAGGAAGGGATGTTTCCTTTCTTAGTGTGTTCAGCTAAGTGAGATTGCCACATGTACATTGTCACGCAAGGCTATTCCAAGTGGGTACAAATGTGTCCTTTATTAAGCACCTTTATTATAGCAGAATGTGTTCTAACCTTTAAATGTATTATTTAACTCAGATCTGCTAGATATTTCAAAAACTATTCATACTTAGGTCACTTTCATAAATGGAGAGACTGAATCCAAAAAATTCAATAACTCTCCCTAGGCCTCATGGCTACAAAAATCATAAATGAAAGATCCAAATTCCTCTGTTTCATAGACTTGTTTTCCTTTCTGTTCTAATCAATTTATTAGGGTTTGATTACATTTATTTGCTTCAAAGCCATCAAGAGTTGAAGTATTTATTTATATGGACTTTGTCAAGTAGGCTCTGACTAGAAGAGTGAAGGCAAAGCATTTTGGAAAATAGATCAGTATGAGGCTGAGAAGAGAGAGGCTGCTGTGAGATTGAGCATCTTCCATTTACCCCAAAGGGAGACTGTGAAGAAAAGCTCTGATGTCTGAAACAATCAGTACTTTTCTCTTCTTCTACCTCTGTTCTTCTACATAATGAAGAACATAAGAGTTTTTTGAGATATCCCCCTATTGAGATATTTCACAATGCCTATCAAGTAGATATTAGTGAGTACATGAATAAAGATGGTTGAAAAGCAGCAATAAATGACAAAACTGAATCTCTAATATAAGCACACACCCAAAATATCTTCATCCTCTATGGTTTACACACTATTCCTCAGGTCTTCCTGTTTATGTATATACTACATAATTGGAGTCACTCAGCTGGTTCATTAGGGAATGCCTTCTTGAAGCTCTTGGTTTGCAATGAGGCATGTGGAACTGGTTTATTATTGAAGTGCTTGAGCAAAGAGGATGCCCTTGAGAAAACAGTGCTAATACATGATGTGTGTAGTTCAAGTGTTCCTTACCCTGGAAAAGAATTGCAGTTACAGAGTTCACAGGACTGCATCCATGTGGCTTTCAACCTGTATTGCTTCTTAATCTTAACCTATGTCTGAATGAGTCCATATTGAAATACGCCCCCTCCCCACTTTCTTCCCTCCTTCCCCAAGAGTTCCATATTTAAGTGAAGAAAACCATTCATTGGTATGTTTCTAACTCACACATCTTTTTATTTAATCCTGGTTGGCAGGATAATGTCAAAAGTAACTGCAGATACAGAGTGGTCTGGCTATTACTCCCACCCATCCCACTCATTGAATACTGTGCTTAAGGCAGACCCTGAATCCCATTTTTGCTTCCTTTGGGGCAGTGGTCAGTTGTGGTGCTAATGAAGTTATTGCCCCAAACAAACAAACAAACAAACAAAAGGATTAAATGTTACCTAATATTCAAAAGATTGACAGTACATAGTAAACATTAGACTCCCAGAACAATTATTTATGGAAATCTTGACACATATTCCTCTAGCTTAAGAGCATCCTGTCTGTACATCTGTTCTTGGTGGGAGGAAAGGTTTATAGCTTTGAGTTGGTCTGCAAACATTGGGCTAAGTGATGCCAAAAGCTTTGGAATTAACCTTAAATGCCATTTGAAAATGTTTGGAGTGATTTCTATCTTTCTCTTTTTCCTACATCATTTGTCTTTTGCTCCTCAATATGTTAATTAATTGTTAATACTGAAAGCTTCTGCTCAAATCTGCTTGCATGGAATACTTTGAAAGAGATATAATATAATTCACTGAGTAAACAGACAGTTCAGGCAATGTAAATCTCTCTTGGTAATTCACTCTTCCCTTCCCCACTTTAAATGAACTCAGTCTGTGGGAGAGTTAACCAGTTATTTACATATTTTAGAGTCCTATGAGGTTTTTTTCTTTACCTTGTATTCTTCTCTTTTACATTATATATGACCACAGTCCCCCCACTTCCCCCGCTACTCCTCCCAGTCCATTCCCCAACCTTCTCTCTTCCCCACATCAGTTCCTCCTCTGTTTCCCTAGAGGATCCATGATTGTTGCTTCAGTCTTTGTGAGCCCCAATGAGCCCTGCTTAGTTGATTCTGTGGGTTGTGTTTTTTTCTGGTTTCCTATACCCCTCTGGCTCCTACATTCCCTTCTTCCCATCTTCTGTGGGTTTCTTCTTGCTCTGCTTATTGCTTGGCTGTGGGTCTCTGCCTACACTCCCATCACTTGCTGGATGAGTTCTGTGACTTTTGTGATAGATGTTGTGTGTAGGGAGCCGTCCCGGCATTCTACATTACAAGATGGCGCCTGCATCTGGCTGGCGTTGAGAGTAAACAAGTCAGTGGGCAGGTACAGGGTGATTTTCCCTCCCTTGGCCTCTGCCTCTCCCATGGTGTCATATGGGCCGATGGGCTGCAGCCAATCAGGAGGTGACACATCCGAGGCGAAGGTTGTAAACCTATATAAGGGTTGGGTTTTGGATGTTTGGGGTCTCCACTCTGTAAGCTTATGCTCTCCCTCTCAAGATGCATTAAAGCTTTACTGCAGAAGGATCCTGAGTGTGCCGCGTCGTTCTTGCTGGCGAGACGGTAGCGCGGGACAGTTGAGTGTTTGAACAAGCAAGCAAACTGGATTGAGAGTCCTTGTTAGTTTTGGATTGACATTTGCAGGAGGAGTGAGGCATCATGAAGCAATCTTAATGAATTTGCATGTTCTTTCAATTGTCTTCTGCAGATGCTTGTGTTTGTAGATCATGGGAATAAGATTTTTACTTAGTCAAACAGTTTTTAATCTAAAACTTCTATTGAATCCTGCTGGCAGTGTGTTGTTGAATGTCATTGCAGATGCAGAGTGATCTGGCTATCTCCCAAAACCCCATATTCAGTGAATACCATGCTTAAGGGAGATGCTTGGTACAGCTGTCATTTGTGGTACTGATGAAGTAATTGCCACAGATGGGAATTTGTTCACTCAACAAACACATGATAGATGCTTACTTTATGGTGAATAGTATAGTCATTCTCAGTTAATCATCAGTAAAGAAAACAGGGTCCTGGGACAAACCAGCCTGGGGTCCTGAGAATATATTTCTTTGTGGGTACATAGTAGGGGAGTGGTAATCTTTGAGTTTCAGTTCCTTTGCCTTCCCTACATGTGGGCAACAAAATGTTTGTACACCAATTGAAATGTACAGGTTCATTTGCCTAGCTACTCTTTTGTTCTTCTATTATTTAAATTAAACTTTATAGTGAGAATAATCTATTCATTGTTAATTAAAAATATATATTAAATGTCATCAGATACCAGGTTCTGAGCCAAATACTGAATATACAGTAGTATTCTAGAAGATAAATTTGTTACGAGCAGTTTTTCCCGCCAGCCTGGACCCAGAGCCACATCAGCCCCAAATAACACACAGGGATGCTGTATTAGATATAAAGCTATTGTCCTGTTACTAGCATTTCTTATTGGCTAGCTCTGTCTTAAATATTAACCCATTTGTATTAATCAGTGTTTCCACGTGGTCTTATCTAACCAGAGAGAGGGTTCGGACCTCTTCTCTCACGGTCCCACATCTTAAATCTCCCTACTACATCTACCAGAATCCTCCTTGTCTCCTAGTCCTGTCTCTCTTGCCTTCCTATTTTGCCAACAGTGCTTTATTCATTAACCAATAAGAGAAATATATTTACAGAATGACATCTCCCATCATAAATTCTCTTCTCAGAGAACATCATTAGATAAGCAAGACCAACAATATGAAGCAAAAAAAAAAATCAATTGTGGTTGGAATTATTAATCAAAGACAAAGTGTTCAGAGAAAAGTGAATGCCTCCTTAAGATTGGAGAACTTTTTGAGTGGGTGTTATGCAATGTTCCAAAGATATGAATGATATCTACTAGAATTGGTAATACAGTAACACTGAAACCTGAGGGAAGGACTGGGGAGACAGTTCAGCAGATAAATGTGCTTTCTGTACAAACCTGATGATGAATTTGATAACCAGAATCTGTGTAAGGCTTAGAGGAGGGAAACAATTCCATAGAGCTGTTTTCTGGCCTCCATACACTTCAATGGCAGGTATATCTATGCACCCATGCACATGCACAGGCATACACATACACACATGCAAACAAGCAAGCAACCAAGCAACACACACACACACACACACACACACACACACACACACACACACACACCATCCTTAAAAGTAGGGAGAATCCAGGGTAAGAAAATCCAACAAAATTGGGAGGATGGAGAAAGGGAAGGGGAGGAAAGAGGGAGTTAGGAGAAAGAGAAGGGGGAAGAGGAGGGGAGGGGAGGACATGAGGGAGCAGGAAAATTGAGTTAGGGAACGAATAGAGGAGAGCAAGAAAAGAGATACTATAATAGAGGGGGTCATTATAGGTTTAAAGAGAAATCTGGCACTAGGGAAATGTCCAGTTATCTACAAGGATGACCCCAACTAACAATCTAAGCAATAATGGGGAAGCTACCTTACATGCCTTTACCCTATAATGAGAATGATGACTACCTTATATGCCATCATAGAGCCTTCATCCAGTAGCTAGCTAATGGAAGCAGAATCAGACACCCCATAGCCAAACACTGAGCCGAATTCCTGGAATCCAGTTGCAGAGAGAGAGTAGTGATGAGTAAAGGGGTCAAGATTAGGTTGGAGAAACACACAGAAACAGCTGACCTTAACAAAGGGGAGCTCATGGACCCCAGTATGATAGCTGGGAAAACAGCATAGGACCAACCCGGATTCCCTGGATGTGGTGTTAGTTGGGAGGACTGGGCAGTCTATGGGGTCTCTAAGAGTGGATCAGTATTTATCCCTAATATACAAATGGATTTTGGGAGCCCATTCCACATAGAGGGATACTCTCTCAGCCTTGACACATGTGGGAGAGCCTAGGCCCTGTTCCAAATGATGTGGCAGACTTTAATGATCTCCCATGGAAGGCCTCACCCTCTCTGGGGAGCAGATAGGTGATGGGATAGTGGATTAGGAGGCCAGGGGAGGAGAGGAGGGAGAGGGAACTGGAATTGGCATGTAAAATAAGCTTGTTTCAGATTTAAATTTTAAAAAAAGGAAAAAAAAAAGAAATTCCAACAAAAAATAAGAACAAACATATATGATGGCCACAAAATGAGCTCAGGGAACAGAAAAGATAAGGAAATATAGAGGTATGGACGTGGGAAGCCAAGTGGAGACCTGACTATTCTCAACCATGTTCATCATGATAATATTTGATTTGATGTTCAATAAAATAGGAAGCCATGAAAGACTTTCAAATAAGGACGTGACAGAATTTTGGCTTTTAAAAGTCCTCTCAGCTGTAGAGAGCACAACATGTTGAGAAGGAAAATATTAGATAACAGTTAGAATTCAGTGGCCCTAATTTAAGCAAAAGATGGTGAAGAATTGGATTTAGGTAGTAGATAACTAAATATTTTGGAGGTGGGAAAGATGGCTCAGCAGTGACTGCTCTTGCAGGGGACCTAGGTTAGACTCCCAGCACCCACTTTATGGCTTACAACCATGTATAACTGCAATTCCATGTGATCTGATGCTCTCTTCTGGCCTCTACAGCCTCTACCTCTACAGGTAAAACATCCATACACATAAGTAAAAACAAAGAAGAAATAATTAAAAAAATAAAATATTTTTTGATAGAACTGAAAGCATGCTGGGTTTTATATGGAGTATTTGTTGTTAATGTTTTGTCAACTTGATACAAGCTAGGGGCATCTGGGAAGAGAAAAAACTTAATTGAGAAAATATCTTCATCACATTGGTCCATAGGCAAGCCTGTGGGGCATTTTCTTTAATGATTGATATGGGAAACGTCACCTCACTACAGGCAGCACCACCCATGGACGGTTTGAGCAAGCAGTAGGGAGCAAGCCAGCAAGCAGCACCCCTCAATGACATATGCATCAGCTCCTGCCTCCAGGTTCCTGATTTGCTTGAGTTCCTGTCTTTTCTTCCCTCAATGATGGACTGTTATCTGGAAGTTAAGATAAAATAAACCCTTTCCTTTTCAAATGACTTTGGTCATGGTGTTTATCTCATCAATAGAAACTATAGCTAAGATCTATGGTGAGTGAAAGGTTTATATCACTGCATAACCATTAATATTTATAAATTAAAATCTCAATAAACCATTTTTTTGTAACTAGCATTCCCCCCAAAATTATGCTTGAGCAGTGAGAACATTGTTCTGAACTAGAAGTCTCAATTATACTTGGCATATGACCTGGTGCCCAGCAAATGCACAAATATTTGTGAACATAATAATTAAAGTTGACAGTATTTCTACCATTCTCATAATTTATAAGAAAAATACATTAAAAAGTTTTCCTGTTTTCTTAAATATTAGTGGAATAATAAATATTAAAACAGGAAAAAGGCTTTGTCTTCTTCTGCCTGAGGTGAGTCTGGGCCCAATCGGGGCTGCCTCTCCCCTACAACCTCTCCCCCTCCCCTGAACTCCCTGGGTTGGTCCCTGATCCTGCTGCTCCTGTGTCCTATCCCCATCGAGAGCACCCTTGGAGCTCTGATACACCCCCACCCATCCCCACCGCGAGCCTGCCCCCCCTACCCTGTGCCCTACCCTGCCCACTGTCCTGCCGCTCTGCTTGAGCACTGGGACAGAGGGTGGAGCCAACAGTCCACCCTACTTCGGAGACTTCTCGGAGCAACTCTGAACAAAGGAGACCTGACTATCCATGCGGGACCACCCGTAATTTCCACCTGCTTGGTCTCTGACACCACCTCCAGTCATCTGCTGGAGTCCCGGGCCCCTCCCAGAGATCCACCTATCTCTGCGGGACCACTGTGAGTACTTGCTGGCATCTTCTACTGGATCCTCATCCTTGACCCCATCCCTGGATCCTTGTCTGCTGAGAAACCTCCTAGAGAGCTTGGACCACACAGAGCTACAGATATTGAATCTCTGACCCACATAAGCCCACCTGGGAAGTACCATAGAGAGAAGAGGAGACCCCACCAACACCTACTGGAAGAAGCTATGGGAAGACGGCAATACAAGATAACCCCTAACAACAGAAAGACAAGCATGACACCACCAGAATCTAGGGAATCTACACCAACTAGAATGGAACACAACAACAAAGCAGAGGAAACAGAAGGGAACGACTTAAAAATTACCATCATAAAAATGGTAGAGGCCCTCAAAGAAAATGAGAGAAAATCCCTTAAAGAAATGGAGGAAAAAAACAAACAAAAAAGTGGAAGAAATGAACAAATTCCTTAAGGAAAGTACAGAAAGCCAAGAAAAAAACAATTAAGCAGGTGAAGGAAACGGTTCAAGACTTGAAAACTGAAATACAGAAAGTAAAGCCAACACAAACTGAAGGAATGCTGGAAATAGAAAAACTGGGCAAAAAATCAGGAACTACAGACGCAAACATAGCCAACAGAATTCAAGAGATTAAAGAGAGAATCTCAGATGCAGAAGATAAACTAGAGGAAATAGATTCATCGACCAAAGAAAATCGTAAATCCAAAAATCCTTAACACAAAACATCCAGGAAATGTGGGACACCATGAAAAGGCCAAACCTAAGAATAATAGGCATAGACGAAGGTGAGGAAGCCCAGCTCAAAGGTGCCGAAAACATATTCAACAAAATCATCGAGGAAAACTTTCCAAATCTGAAGAAGGACATACCCAAGAAAGTACAAGAAGCATACCGAACCCCAAATAGGCTGGACCAAAGAAAAAAGACCCCTCAACATATAATAATCAAAACACCTAGCATACAGAAAAAAGAAAGAATATTAAGAGCAGCGAAGGAAAAGGACAGGTAACATATAAAGGCAGACCTATCAAAATTACACCTGACTTCTCCATGGATAGGTCATGGATAGATGTTCTACAAGTATTAAGAGAACACGGATGCCAGCCCAGGCTACTATATCCAGCAAAACTTTCAATCAATATAGATGGAGAGAACAAGATATTTAATGAAAAAACCAGATTGTCCCAATACGTATCTACAAATCCAGCCCTACAGGAAGTATTTGAAGGAAAATTCCAACCCAAGGAAGGTAACTACGCCCACAAAAATATAGGCAACAGATAATCCAACTACACCAGAAACCAAGGGTGAAGCAGAACAAATATATTCACAATACCACTGCCAACAACAAACCTAAATCAAACAAGCATCAACAATCAATGGTGCTTACTCACCCTCAACATTAATGGTCTTAACTCACCTATAAAAAGACACAGATTAACAGAATGGATACGAAGACAGAATCCATCCTTCTGCTGCATACAAGAAACACATCTAAGCTTCAAAGATAGACATTACCTCAGGGTAAAGAGTTGGGAAAAGGTTTTCCAATCAAATGGAAATAAGAAGCAAGCAGGCGTAGCTATCCTAATATCTAATAAGTTAGACTTCAAATCAAAATTAATCAAAAGAGATGAAGACGGTCATTTCATATTCATCGTAGGAGAAATCCATCACCACAAAGTCTCAGTTCTGAACAACTATGCCCCTAATACAAAGTCACCCACATTCGTAAAAGAAACACTACTAAAACTAAAAGCTCATATAAAACCTCACACACTTCTAGTGGGAGACTTCAATACACCACTCTCAACACTAGACAGAACCACAAATCAGAAACTCAACAAAGAAACAAAAGAATTAGCAGAAGTTATGTCTCAACTGGGGTTAACAGACATCTATAGAACATTCCATCCAAAGACAAAAGAATATACCTTCTTCTCTGCTCCACATGGAACCTTTTCTAAAATCGACCACATACTAGGTGACATAACAAACCTCAACAGATACAAGAGACTAGGAATAGTCCCCTGTATCTTATGGGGCCACCATGCTTTAAAATTGGAATTCAACAACAACACAAACAGCAGAAAACCTGCAAACTCATGGAAACTGAACAATGTGCAATTACACCACTCCTGGGTCAAAGAAGAAATAAAGAAAGAAATTAAGGACTTTCTAATATTCAACAAGAATAAGGACACAACTTACCCGGACTTATGGGACACCTTGAAAGCAGTGCTACAAGGGAAGTTCATTGTACTAAGTGCCCATATGAAGAAAACAGATAGTCACATAAGAGAATTAACAGCCCAACTGAAAGCCTTAGAACAGAGAAAATCGAATTCACCATGCAGAAGTAGACGCCAGGAAATAATCAACTTGAGGGCTGAAATCAACAAAATAGAAACCAGGAAAACAGTACAAAAAATCAATGTAACAAAGAGTTGGTTTTTTGAGAAAATCAAAAAGATAGACAAACCTTTATCCAAATTAATGAAAAAAGCAGAGACAGAACGTGCAAATTAACAAAATCAGAAACGAAAAGGGGAACATAACAACAGACACAGAGGAAATCCAGACAATTTTCAGGTCATACTTTGAAAATCTGTATTCCACAAAAATTGAAAATTCAAAGGAAATGGACAAGTTTCTGGATAACTATCACTTACCAAAATTAAATCAAGAACAGACAAACAACTTAAATAGATCTATAACCCGCAATGAAATAGAAGAAGTCATTGAAAGCCTTCCAACCAAAAAAGTCCAGGGCCAGATGGATTCAGTGCAGAATTCTACCAGACATTCAAGGAAGAACTAATACCACTACTCCTCAAACTGTTCCACAAGATAGAAACAGAAGGTTCATTGCCAAACTCTTTTTATGAGGCCACAATAACTTTGGTACCCAAACCTCACAAAGACACAACTAAGAAAGAAAACTACAGACCAATATCCCTGATGAACATCAATGCAAAAATACTCAATAAAATACTGGCAAACCGAATTCAAGAATACATCAGAGAAATCATCCACCATGACCAAGTAGGCTTCATCCCTGGAATGCAGGGATGGTTTAACATAAGAAAATCTATCAACGTGATCCACCATATAAACAAACAGAAAAAGAAAAACCATATGATTATCTCCCTAGATGCGGAAAAAGCCTTCAACAAAATTCAACACCCTTTCATGATAAAGGTCTTGGAGAGGTCATGGACAACAGGAACATACCTAAACATAATAAGAGCAATATACAGCAAACCAACTGCCAACATCAAACTGAATGGAGAGAAACTTAAGCCAATTCCTCTAAAATCAGGAACAAGACAAGGCTGTCCTCTCTCTCCATATCTTTTCAATATCGTACTAGAAGTTCTAGCTAATGCTATAAGACAACAAAAGGAGATCAAGGGCATCCAAATTGGAAAGGAAGAAGTCAAACTGTCTCTATTTGCAGATGATATGATAGTTTACATAAGTGACCCAATAAACTCTACCAGGGAACTCCTACAGCTGATAAACACCTTCAGCAAACTAGCAGGATAAAAGATAAACTCAAAAAAATCAGTAGCCCTACTTTTTTCAGACGACTAAGAGGCAGAGAAAGAAATCAGAGAAACATCACCCTTTACAATAGCCACAAGCAACATACAGTATCTTGGTGTAATGCTTACCAAACAAGTAAAAGACCTATATAACTTTGTGACTCTAAAGAAAGAAATTAAAGAAGATACCAGAAAATGGAAAGACCTCCCATGCTCTTGGATAGGTAGGATAAACACAGTAAAAATGGCAATCTTACCAAAAGCAATCTACAGACTCAATGCAATCCCCATTAAAATCCCACCACAATTCTTCACCGACCTTGAAAGGATAATAATCAACTTTATACGGAAAAACAAAAGACCCAGGATAGCCAAAACAACCCTATACAATAAAAGAACTTCAGGAGGCATCACCATTCCTGACTTTAAGCTCTACTACAGAGCTATAGTTCTGAAAACAGCCTGGTATTGGCATAAAAATAGACAGGTAGACCAATGGAATCGAATTGAAAATCCTGATATTAATCCACGCACCTATGAACACCTGATTTTCGACAAAACAGCTAAAATTATACAATGGGGCAAAGACAGCATCTTCAACAAATGGTGCTGGCACAATTGGATGAGGGTGTGTAGAAGACTGCAGATAGACCCATGTCTGTCGCCATGCACGAAACTCAAGTCCAAATGGATCAAAGACCTCAACATCAATCCAGCCACATTGAACCTCTTAGAAGAGAAAGTAGGAGGTACCCTTGAACAAATTGGTATAGGAGACTGCTTCTTTAACATAACTCCAGGGACACAGACACTGAAAGAAACAATTAATAAATGGGACCTCTTCAAACTTAGAAGCTTCTGTAAGGCAAAGGACACAGTGGACAAGACCAAACGGCAGCCCACTGACTGGGAAAAGATTTTCACTAATCCTATATCTGACAAAGGGCTGATCACCAAAATATACAAAGAACTCAAGAAACTAGTCAACAAAACACCAAATAACCCTATTTAAAAAATGGGGTATAGAACTGAAGAAAGAATTCTCAATAGAGGAAATCAAAAAGGCTGAAAGACACTTAAGAAAATGCTCCACATCCTTAGCTATCAGGGAAATGCAAATCAAAACAACTTTGAGATACCATCTTACCCCTGCCAGAATGGCTAAAATTAGAAACACCAATGATGACTTATGTTGTAGAGGATGTGGAGAAAGGGGAACACTCCTCCACTGCTGGTGGGAGTGCAAACTCATACAGCCATTTTGGAGATCAGTATGGCAGTTCCTCAGGAAAATGGGAATTAGTTCACCACAGGACCTGGCAATCCCCCTCTTAGGCATATACCCAAAGGATTCACATCAATGCAACAAAGACATCTGTTCAACTATGTTCATAGCAGCACTATTTGTAATAGCAAGAGCCTGGAAGCAACCTAGATGCCCCTCAATTGAAGAATGGTTAATGAAGATGTGGCACATCTACACAATGGAATACTACTCTGCAGAAAAAAATAATGGTATCTTGAAATTCGCAAGCAAGTGGATGGCACTTGAAGAAACCATCCTGAATGAGGTAACCCAGTCACAAAAAGAGGAACACAGTTTGTACTCACTCATATATGGATTTTAGACCTAGAGCAAAGGATCACCAGCCTATAATTCACATCACCAGAGGAACTAGGATACAAGGTGTAGTCTAAGAGATTCATATAAAGTCCCTCACGGAACTGGGAAAGGACAAGTCCCCCAGAGCTCAGGTGAAGTGGGGGGGGGGCAGCGAATGGAGAGAGAAGTAGGAGAAAATGAGGGGGAGGAAAGGAAAACATATGCGACCAGGAAGATTGAGACTGGTTAGGAATAGAACACAGGAAAGAGAGAGAGACAGAGACCGAGAGAGAGAACATAAAAGAGGGAGCCAATATTGGTTTGAAGATAAAATTGAACACAAAGAAAGGTCTAGAGAACTACAAGACTGCTCCCAACTAACAATTTGAGCTTCCGTGGAAAGGCTATCATAAATGCCCTTCCCGGAGAGTGAGATCAACAACTAACTTCTCCATGGAGCCCTCAACTAATGCCTGTTGAAAACAGGATCAAACACCCATACATAAACACTGAGTTGAACTAGAACCCAGATGCAGATGGAGAGGACAAGACCATGCGGCAGAAACACATACAGACAGCTTACCTGAACAAGGAGGAGCTAAGGGCCACTAGACTGATAGCTGGGAAGCCAGCATGGGACTGACTCAGGCCCCCCTGAATATGGGTCTCAGCCAGAAGGTCTGAGCAGTCTAAGAGACCTCAGACAGTGGAGCCAGGATGTATCCCTGGTGCACAAAACGACTTTGCAAACATATCTCCCATGGAGGGATAACTGCCTTAATCTAGAGACAGGAGAGAAGCCCTAGTCCCTACTTCACATGACCTGTCAGATCAACATGACTCCAACTGGATGGCATTCCCCTACATATGGAATTGGGGTGGGGGTGGGAAGGGAGGGTGGTTAGAGTGCATGTGAGAGGGCAGAGAGGGTAAAAGGGAGGGAAGGAGGGAGGGAGGAAGGAAGGAATGGAGGAAGGGAGGGAGGGAGGGTGGGAGAGGGAACTGGGGTCGACATGTAAAATAATAAATTAAATAAGAAAAAAATGCTTTGACTCCAAAATTTAAGTTCTAGGACAAGTTTCTGGGGAAAAGGATTTCTATTTTTGTTTCCACAGAAAATGAAAAGATGTGGATTCCTTCCAGACTAATGTGGTTTGATCAAGCCAGACCACCTGAAATAGAGTACCAGGTGATCCTACATTCAAAACAGCTGGACAAAACAGCCTTGCAGACTACAGCCAGGATTTCTGCCTTTTCTTAAAATCCCCCATGACAGCACCCCTTATCAGCAGGAAGTAATTTGGAAAGAACAACGCCCAAATTCCCAAATATTGTCTATAAATGTTTGTTTTCATTTAATTGGACTTGGTTATATAAAATAAAAAAAAAACTGGAAAAAGCTTATCTGAGATGCTTTGACAGTCCCATCACCAGAAAATACACATTTTTGTTGCTATTAGACAAGAGGGACTCATTCCATGGGGCCAAGTTCTAGGTAAACTGTGAACTGGGCTGCTGCTGACCCCCCGACACTGCATGGGAAATGCAGAGAGATGGTTCTTGATAGTTTGGAGCCTAGATCCAGCTGTGATGTGAGAAAATAATTTCCTCTTTTATTTTAGATTCATCTAATAGGATGTCTTATTTTTTCACAGAATCAATGATCTTTGGAAGCTATGACTTACAAATGAATTCTACATTAATTAAACTACTTTAATATGCATATATGGAAGAGTCAAAACGACATCTAATTTCATGTTAACTTAAAAAGTCTGTTTATTTTTGTCTAACCTTTATCTGAATGTTATGTACAGATTAAAATGAACATCTACTACTTTTGTTGTATGGTGAAACTATCATTCTGTGTGTTAAAGGACGAAATCCTGGAGGTCAAACAGGATAATGGGACTAGAAGGATGGCTGGTACTTGGTCTCTTTTCTTTCAAAAATAGAAGAGACCCAGGAGATGACAGAACTCCCCTAAATGGGCCCTAAAATCCCTATTTTACCAGAGAAGGAGTAGAGACCCCAGAAGCTTAACTTAGTGGCATACATCTTGAAAAACAGTCTCTGGAGGGAGAAATGCCCCCTGTCTCCTAAGATGATCCACATAGTAAAATGCTGACCCATTCCAGTACATGGTATGGCTAGTAGAGGAAAAAGTAAAGGAGCCAACAGCAACCCCCAGTAACCCCTTTTGGAGATTTGACTGACATTTAAAAAAAAATGTTGGTTTGGGTCCTGTCTTAGTTACTTTTTCTTTAAGCAACTTTTTATTGATTTTGTGTGTGTATGTGTGTGTGTGTGTGTGTGTGTGTGTGTGTGTGAATTTTTACATTATGCATCTAGATCCCACTCATCTCTCCATCCCCTTGCTTCTGCCCTTTGCTCTTGCAACCTCTTCCCCACCAACCCCCCCAAACCCTCCAAAACAACAACAAAAGCCAAATTTAAAAGTAAAACCAAAAAATAACCTAAAACCAAAACATAGTAAACAAAATGAGCATGGAAGCTGTAGTGTGACCTAGTAAGTCACACTACTTACTACCCTTTAGTCCAGACATTTTTAGTTGTGTGTATTCATTGCAATGAGGCATTAGTCTGTTTCAGGGCTTCTGGCTTTTGATACACCCTTGATTTTGGGCCCTCACTGGGGCTCCTCTTAGATATCCTATAGTTGCCTTATGTCATGGAGATCCTGTAGTTTTGAATCTGCAGGTTCAGCTCCTTCACATGTTCCAGCAGTTTCGGGTGGGCTACCTCATAGCCCTGGTTCTGGGTCTGGGTTGGTCAGTTTGCCTTTCCTCATTGTGACCACCCAAGTGAGATCTTCAGCACTGCCCTGGCTAGCTCACCCACTGTAGCAAACAGCAAGGAGTGGCACCATTCTCCTGCTCCTGCCTTCATAGGGTCCAGCTTACCCATATTCATACCACTAGGATTAAGCATTCTGCAATCTACTCTCTACACTTACACTAGTTATAGGTCTCTGTGCTGATCATCATCTCTACTAAAATAGAAGCATCTCTGATGAGGGTTGCAAGATGCATTAATGCATAGATGTAATGATAAGGATTAGGAATCGGGTTAATATTATATCCAATTAGCAGAATAATAGTAAATTCTCCCCAACTGTCTATGACTTTTGTAGTCACAGGTTCTTGGCCCAACAGTACTGCCAGGTATGGGTATGGGCTCCATCTTGTAGAGCAGGACTTAAATCCAATCACCAAGGAGTTGGTTACTCCCATGATTCTAGTGCCTTTATTATACCAGTGGGCATATCTTGCCAGACCAGTTATCATATACTATCACACCTTGCACGGTTCACAGCTGGATAATATTCATGATTGTTTTTCTCCTTTAGTAGCACCTTTCAACACTATGGAAGCTAGCCAGTAATGATGAAGCTGCCTGGTCAGCACCAGTTTGGTTCATCCATGCCCTATGATTCAAGTATGTGGCCTTCAGCAGCAGGAGCTTACTATCATGTTCTGGATAGCAAATAAGCATTGACAATAGTCTGTAAAGTCTTGGTTGACATCTCAAAAACAGGTAACCCATTTCCAGCACTGGGATTTTCATTTGTTAGCCTGTAGTGTTTAGTAGGGGTGTTGCTGCCAGTTATCCAGTTATAGGGCAACTCCAGTCTCTGTCTCTTTATTTATTTTCTTTTTTAATTTTTTTTTCTTCAAGACAGGGTTTCCTTGTGTAACCCTCCTGCCCTGGAATTTTGTTTGTAGGTTAGGCTAGCATCAAACTCAGGGATCTACCTGCCTCTGCCTCCCAAGTTCTGGGATTAACTACATGTTAATGTATGTGCCACTATACACAGCTAAAGGGTTACTCCATTTTAACCCTCTGCCCATGTCTCTGTCTTCCTAGTATGGGAACTGTAACTGGTTGAGAATTACTGGCAGTTGATAAGCTAGGAGGAAGAAAGTCAGTTTCTTTGACACTGTAGCCTCCAGCAGGCTAGAGTATTAACTGCTCCTCTAGAAGGCAGGAATATGATTTCCACTTTAATATATGAAGCTTTTTTTTTACCATACTAGGTAAGTCGTCACATGAATTTTTAAAAATTCTTTTTGTGTAAATACCCAGAATAAAAGTACAACACAAAATAAAATAATTTATAATATTACAAAAAATATTATCCTACTGTCCAATCAGGATTCTCATCTTGACTCACTTCAGCTAGAGAGAATCACACCCTTAAAGACTCCCAGAGACAACTATCCAGGTCACCAGCTTCAGCTTGTTTCAGAGGGACTGTCAAATTACCCCAGTAGACTATCCCTTCTAGCTATAGAACTCTAAAGACCCACATCAGCTTCCAAAAGGGTTATGTCCCATTCACCTTATCTTAAGTTGAAAATACCACAAAAGCAAAATTTTCTGAATAGCATGACTTAGCAACAATTGCTGTTGAGTATTGGCTTTTGATAGGGCTAACTGAGATGAGAGCTCTGGTTCCCCTACCTTATCTGGCATTATGGGAATTTATTACATTGCCTGAGACAAATGCCAGAACTCAAAATTAGGACGATGACTCTTTCACTGTATTTTCAAACCTAGGGTTTTATGTAAACAAGGTGTGTGGGCTTTTACCATTGAGACATACCCTAGTCTCCAACTCTGGTTTCTCTTGAGTGCATATCATTCATAAAGATGGGAGATCACTCCTTCCTTGGTTCTGTACTGAACTCTTCTCTGCTGCAAGTTATTCAGACTGAGATGCTCTAACTGCAGCCATAATAAACAAGCCACAGAACATCCAATGTGAATGATCTTGCCAGCGAGCTAGGGAATGCCCTATTGGTGGAGGTTTGAGACATGAACTGGAAAGCCATATCAGTGCTTTCCATGTTACTTTCTCTTCTTTTCCAGAATACTCTACAGTGGTAACTCGTCATTTTGCCATGGACTGTGATCATCTGGAAGATTCCTGCTCTAAATGAGGT
This sequence comes from Phodopus roborovskii, assembly GCF_943737965.1. Classification (NCBI taxonomy): domain Eukaryota; kingdom Metazoa; phylum Chordata; class Mammalia; order Rodentia; family Cricetidae; genus Phodopus; species Phodopus roborovskii. Next base: position 36,100,359 of record NW_026126525.1, on the reverse strand, counting down.
AGGGGTGTTATATTGCCAAGCACTGGTTAAAGCTCAAGAGAGAGGAAATGATGCCACAATGGTAGCAAGTTCAGCTATCTGGTTCATGGCTGTGACCACATGGATAAGCAGAAGTGCTATTCTCATGTAGAATTTATACACATTTAAAACTTCTGCACCAAAGTGAAGTGCTATGCCTGTGGGGTAACAGATCAAGGGTAACTCCATGCTATGGTGAATTAGGGTAACTTGAACTAGAATGACCAATGAGACTATAGCCTAATTATTTTCCTTTGTTGTTCTCCTCTTTCTGACTGATGATTGTATTTTATCATGCTATTTTCACTGATTTAAAGTTCAGGAGAGAGGCTTTCTTCAGATCTGTGAACTTTACTTGTGATGTAAAGGAAGGAAAGAGAAGAGGAGCCTGACTTTCCTTATTCCACTCTCTGTTCTGCTGTGGATAGAGGTTTTGAACAGGAGGAGTTGAGTCATACCAGTAGCCATTTCTGTGTTTCTTGACTATGCTCCCATGTAGGAGGTAAAACCAATGGTGAAAATATCTATGGGTTTCTATAAATAACCAAAGTTTAGCATAGTGATGGCTTTGGATTGTCTGACCTGAGTAGCTATTCAATAACAAGTTACATATGTCCCAGGTCTTTATAGAAAATGCAGCTAAGTGGCAGTAAAAAAGCAAATATGCAAGGAAAATGGCACATGAGAGGAGTTGGAATTATTGCAGGCTTGATATGGGACACAAAGGATGGCAAAGGTTTAGTTAGAACATGCTGTTTTCAGAGACTATATCTAAACCCCTGAGTAAACACTGATGTGTAGAATAGCATAATTTGGAGTTACTCAGGAACTGCAGAGAAGTGCATTTTCTCAGAAATCAAGATGTTATTTTTGTATACTATATCACTTAGACAACTATATTTCATTTGCTGTAATCAATTTTTCAAAGTCAGGTAGAATAATCAACAAGTTCTGGAAAAAAAGAAAAATGTATTTTTAAAAGTATTCCAATAATACTTAAGTAAGGCAAAAGGTGGAAATTATAACTTGATTATTGTTGAGTGAGGCATTCTCTACATTTCTAAACATCCATTCATGCTTACATTTCAGCATCCTAATTCAATTACACAACTTATTTCTTGGTTTTGTTATGAAAGATAGAAACAAAAAAATGAAGGGTTTTTTTTTTTTGTCCTAGCAAGTTATATTAAATAAGGAAACAAATGATACTTGGAGTAGTATACTAAGGCTGTTAGTTCAAGATATGACCATGGAAGTAGACTGATGGATAATAGAAACATTAAGATATCATGACTATTGGAGATGGCTCAGTGGTTAACACACTTGTTTTTCTTGCAGAAGACCTGGCTTCATTTCCCAGGACCCACGTGGCAGCTTGAAACTGTGTGTAACTCCAGTTCAGAAGATCTCATACCCTCTTCTGGCTTGCAGAGGCACTGCACACACATAGTGCATAAGCACACATGTAGGTAAAAACACCCACCCATACACATGAAGTAAAAATAAATAAATCATTTTCTGTTTGTTTTTTTGAGACAGGATTTCTACATGTACCCCTGGCTGTCATAGAACTCACTCCGTAGACCAGGCTGGCCTCAAACTCAGAGATCTGCCTGCCTCTGCCTGCCTCCTGGGTTCTGGGAGTAAAGGTATGTGCCACCACTGCCCAACTAATAAATAATTTTTTAAGGATGAAATTATGTATGTTAATTTACTCATGGAAATATTTTGTTTGTTTTTAGTTTGGGTTTTGCTATAAGACAGAGAGCCCTGCATTTAGTACAGATAATGTGATGAATACTAACTACTCAAGAGCATGCAAATCAAATTGTGGAGAACAGGTATTCTGAAGTTCTAAAGGATACCTTAAAAATATGAAAATAGTCTCTGTTGGTACTGATATCAATCTCTTGGGGGAAAATCTTGTTATTAATTTCTTATCTTTCTTGGTTGAAACTTTTTGGATATTTTCCACATCACTGCATATGAATAAAATTCAGCACTCTAGGGTAGGCAAAAAGGTAATGAAAATTAAAGGATGCTAGAGGTAGTGGCATCCTGAGGGCTGTGAAATGAACATCTCTCCACCCTGCAACCCACAGGAGGAACAGCTGTGTGCTCTGACACACTAGCTGAGATGCTGCGGATTTAAAAATAAATGTGTCATGTATTTCCCCATTATTTTTTTAATGAATATTTAAAAAGTCCTTTACTTGGGGGGAGGACTGGAGAGATGGCTCAGCTACTGTTCCAGAGGGCCCAGGTTTAATTCCCAGCACCCACATGGCAACTTGTAACTGTCTGTAGCTCTTGTTTTAGAGAAGCCAACACCCTCAGACATACACTCAGATAAAATGTCAACATACATGCAATAAAAATAAATACATAAATAATTTTTTAAAGTCCTTTACTTAAATTCTGGCTCAGGGCTAACACTTAACAGTATTACTTGACTCCTAAGAGTTAATGGGACTGTTTTCTTTTTGGTCTATAAAGAACACTTGTCAATTTATATGAGTTATGATTATACACTTTCTATTTAAACAGAGTGCTGTTCTGCTGTGTCTATAACTATATCCACAGAGGTGGGAATCACTCTCTGCTGGCCCTTTGGATCTGAGGTGAGTCTTTCAAGCCCCAACAGAGTGCTCAGGTCTTTGCTTGTGGGGCCCTTTGATGCTGAGCCACGCAGCCTTGGCACTGGCTTCCTCTGCTCCTCAGAAGTCTTGCTCCTCTCACAGTGCCATTGAGTTACATTTAAAGGTAGCATTTATTGTCTTGTTCAGAGTCTATTCTTCCCTAATTATGTTAAGTGCTTATAGTGTAATAATTATATACCAGTGGATAAATACGTAGGAAAAGCCCAAAACTGTAAGAAAAAGGAGAAATTGTTAAAACGTTAACTAATGCTTTTCATTTGACATCAGTGAGATAGAGTTTTGCCCATTTTTCCTAAACTATCTCTGCCAGCAGGCAAGTCTCATGGTTCTAAGCAAGAATGTTTGTTTTGAAGTCGTGCTCTACTGGGGTTTCTTCTGAATGGAGCTCTTCTTTCTGTTTTGTTTTTACAAAGCCTTTCCTTTTTTCCTTCCTGTTGTGTTTCCACATTTTCAAAACACTCCTATGTTTAGTGCAGCCTCTCTGTGGGGCTCAGCAGGGTCAGCAGTATCCAGCTGCTACCGATTTGAACCAATTACTCTCTCGGAAGCCCTTCCTGAAAGTGGCCTCACCCAGAACAGCAGTGGCCACTTCCTCAATAAAGAGGCTCTGCTGCACTCTGGAAGCAGATGGATTGAAGCTTCTACCTGTTTTCTCTAGATTTCTAGTGTTTACTGAGGGGGTCCTGTGTCTGCCCAGGCCACGCCTCTCTCCCACTTGACGAATTTTACCCAGCTTTAAACAAGTAGCTGGCTACAAGATAGAACTGATTCATTTCAAGGTTGAAGCGAGGAAGTAGGAGAAAGCACATTTCTTTTTCTACTGACGATAAAGCCTCAGAAGTAATTTCCCCCACTTGATTATTCAGTTCTAAAGATAGGCTTCAGGAAATATCTCTTATCAGCATTTATCTAAACCGATTCACAAAAATTTCATCTATTATACTTGCAAAAACCAGGACCAGTGCATACATCAATTTTAAGAAGCAGCTTATAGATAATTTTAATCATATGTTCAATTTAGTTGGAGATCAAAATAGTTGTAACCTCAGCCCCTGTGCCCTCCTCATGACTGACATGTTGCACTTTGCTGGCCAGGTGGAGAGTACTTTTCTACCTATGCAGGAGCCTCCTTCTTGCAGCCTGCTTGTTGTGCTCAGTAGGTAAAAGCATCTTGCCCTTGGGTAAGAAAAGTATATAGAGTACCTGCATTTTATGTACTCTTATGGGTAGGTGGGGGCACAAATGCCACAGGGCAGGTGTGGAAGTCAAAGGACAACCTGTGTAGTCCATTCTCTCCCTTAGCCCATGTGGGTCTAAGGGATTGCACTCAAGCCTTCACCCGCTGAGCTATCTCACAGACCAATTATTTTTAAAATTAAAATCCTTCCCATTTCTCCCTCAAGTGAGAGTTTTCTCCCTCAGCCTCTGCAATTGAGTTTTTTACCCTAGAGTCCATAAATAGGTCAGAAGATACTCATTATTCTAAGAGACTATGCTTTAGTGGTGATCATATTCCTAAACTACATGTGAATCCAAATTATTAAATTCATTGTAGGGACTGATGTTAAAATGTTCATTGCTAATGTAAGGCTAAGATCTCATAAACTGCACCCAGGACAGAGCATAAGCTTAAAGCACGCAGGGCATAAGCTTAAAGCACACAATTTATGTGCATGATTTTGCCTGTTTTCAGCCTCCCCTCCCTCCCCCCCCCGCCCTAACAGGTTTCTGAGACTCTGAGTGATTTATTCAGCATGTACTATATCACACCCTATCAGGGTAAGTCAGAGGATCTGGAGTGCTGGAGTCTCTTCAAATATTGCAAAATACGCTAATAAATTCAAATCTAATCATGAATATGACTAAAGTTTTAGCTGTGGATACAGCTCAGTGATGTGTGCTTGCCTCACAGGCACAAAGCTAGTTTGATCTCCTGTGTGGCAGTAACAAAACAAAACAACACTCTCCAAATCCTCAGCTCCATTTCCTTTCTCTTTTTAAAATATCCTTTGTCCCAGTGACCTACTGGCCTCCTAAACTATCTTAAGTTTTAAAAGCTCATGATGATATTACAGAGATAACTCAAAGGACATGAGTAAACCCTCTTTAAAAAAAAAAAAACTAAATTGAAACAACCCCAAATGTAAAGCAGACAACATATTATACAGTGAGTCATGCATCTCAGCATTAATAGCCAAGTTCAGTTTGGATAATTGTAAGCTTTAATTTTAGAAAACCTACAAAAGAAAATAGTGTGTGTGTATGTTTTTTGGGGGTGAGGGTGGTTTCTATAAACACCATGACCCGCGCAGAGGCAAGAATAGAATCCAGTTCAACATAACTTAGTTAGCCTTTGTTGGTTCCAACTTCTGGAGTCTGAGGCCAGGCTGTTTATTTTAGACATGTTTAAGCACAGCACAATTTTGGAGCTTTCTCGTGACAATTATCCCAACCCCATGTGCACAACAAAGCTTAAGGCATGACTACATCTGAATTCTTTTGCAAACACATGTGAGCTTGTCAACAAAGATAAGTTCTATAGCGTAAGGGCCTAGGAACTGATGTGGTCTAAGTTATACAGCTAGCTTACAAGTAGAGGTCACAAAGCTATGAAATGCATTTGGTATCTCCCCTAAACTTGGGCTCTATTGACTGAGAAGCAATGTTCAAGATAAAGGTTAGGGAGGAAGAGTCTGAGATAAACATAATAGTCTCAGGATGCAGGTGTGGCCTGGTCCCACATATAGAAAGGATCACCTATTAACTACATCCACTCCCAGGCTTCTAGGTGGAAAAATGGTATACACATCTTTTCCACGGAGACAAGTCTGCATGTTTAAAATTCCTGGTTTCCCTAGAGCTATCTATGGGCACCAGGACCACATGCCCTTTACAAAATAGAAATGTAATAAATAATTGAAAATGTGAAATGACTGCGCAAAAGGTAAGGAAAATTGGATTGGTGTGTACCTCAGTGGTACTCTAGCATATAATATAAATTTCCAGCACTGACAAAATAAAGGTTAATGATGACCTTCAATGATGAAGAGCAAGATTAGTATTAGTGGCTCTGCTATAGTCAAGTTATTGTTCATAAGTCATGTGCTGTATTATTACTGCATGTAAGGAAGACATGGGCTATGCTGTTTATAAGAAAGTCATGTGTATGTTATTGTTTGTAAAGAAGCCACATGCATGTTACAGTTTGTAACTAAAACACTAGCACAATTAGTCTTACAGGGGCTGAAGTCAGCTATTATGGAAGAGCTCCTTCTATACTTTCCAACGGTGTCAATGGTTACAGGTTTTCAACGTCACTTGTGAATCTGGAAGACTCATCATTATCCAAGGAGTATCTCATTTGTAAAATACTGATACCCACAGTGGTCTTACATGAACCTTCTTATTGGTTATCTTTCTTCCCTAAAAATAGTTCCAATTCATTTTTCATAGCATAAGCAAACAGACATCATCCTTGCCGAGCCACTCTCTAGTGGGTTGGACTACACTTAGCTGTCAAGCCCTTAGTCAGTGGTAGAAACTGGCAAGCACATCACAAGATGACCAAGGCAGGAAAGCAGCTGGGGAATAATTGATGAGAGTCAGGTGCAAAAATGAAGATGTGAAGAAGAAACAATTTAGGAAAGAACACTTGGCCCTTAATATATGTTTTACATTTTCTTCTTGTGTATATATAAGACATGTTTTAAGACCATGTTGTCATCCAAAATGACATCAAAACTCCTGAACTCAACTTTTGTAAAGCATAAGGGATGAAATCACTTAGAATGATGTCCTCTGATATGGTCACATATACCTCCTAGCAGTGTGTGTGTGTGTGTGTGTGTGTGTGTGTGTGTGTGTGTGCATGATGTATACTTCCAAATGGAGAAAAATGATTAAAAAATGAATCATATTATGATTTTCACAATAGAGAGAACTCTGGTTGAAAGTAACAAGGCCAAACAGACAACTAAGCTGATCTATACTCCAATGCACCCCATATCTTTCTTTTCTGTGGATCTAAAACATTACTTACAGCATTTCAAAGTGTCAATCCTGAATGCTAATGTTAAGGAAGCCTTCAGAGCTGATCAGCATGCAATCACCACTGTCTGACAGTTTCTCTGGTTCTCCATGTAATGTTACATATACTTCCACTATGCTGAGCAGCCAGTGAGATGGGGCACATTAGGCTGGTTGCTTCAGACTGGTTAACTGAATCCCTTCATTGCCAAAAACGCCATCCTAGATTTACCTAGATTCAAGCCACCTGCACAGTCTCATTCATTGCTGTACATCCCTGAAGTACCAGAACGTATTAAGCAATGGTTTCCTTTTAGACGTTCAGTAAATGTCTTGATATGTGCAACTGCTAAACCTCACTCCAGTCCTAACAGGTTCCTGACTGACCACAGATAGTTGGAAGAAGATCTTGTAAAGTCATGATGGTAATGCTAAAAGGAGTGAGGAGAAACAAGGTGAGAGTAGTCGAGAAAGGTATGAATCAGCAGGTAGGACTGGCTGCCGACTGGAAGGGTTGGGGAGGGTGGAATTCACTAGATGAGGTACAGCAGATGGCAGAGATGGAAACTGAGAGTGTATCAAAATATTGGAAGCAGGATAGGGAAAAGAATAGTGAAGGTGACTGCTCCAAAAATTGAAGAAATCAAGTATAGTGGCCTATGTTTGCATTCTGAATACTAGGATCCAAAGATCAAGGGCAAGCCATGGCTCCATATCAAGACTGTCTCTCAAAACAAACACAAAGATAGAAATAAAAAGCCTACCCAGCCAACCAAAACCCCTCACATAGAATAGCAAGTAAAGTCTTGTCTCCTTGCTTGCTATGGTTCAGTCTCTTCTTAAGACTCAAGACAATCTATAAGCCCCTATAAAGTAAAATAAAACAACCAAGTTGCATATGTTCAATAACTAATGGCATAGAATAAATGCCTCAATTTCAAAAATGAAGAACACGGTTTCAGATATATAAATCTGAAACCCAGAAGAGAAAATGCCAACCACTGTTTCCCCATATCTAGTATTTGGGGCTCATGATAGAATAATTTAATTTGGGCTCCAGTGGCCTTTGGAATTCTTGCCTTTCCCTTTCTGCTGCCTCCAACACCTATGATCTCTCTCTCTCTCTCTCTCTCTCCCTTTCTCCCTCCCTCCCTTCTTTCCTCCCTCCCTTACTCCTCTCTCTGACTGGTTCTATTCTGGGTCTATAACTTGCTTCAACGGATATCCCATAATCTTGGCATCTACAGCATCGTAAGGCCTTCACCAGAACTTAGCCTTTACCTTCCTTTCATACAGTTGTCTCTCAGGACCTCCTTGTGGGGAATATAACACTGCCAAGTATTGCATGACTTCAGAAGGTTTCTAGATCCTTGGTGCAATGCTCCCTGGCTCCATCACGCTAATATGTTGCATGCATGCAAATTGATATCTGCTATCGTAAGAAGTATCCTGCCTCTCAACCTCTGGCCCATGATTGCAGCAGCCTCTCTGTACTTTTGAGACTGAACGTGAATAACAAAAAACAAAAACAAGAAAACCCAAATAGTTCCCCAGGGAATGGTTTTGAGCATAAAGTCCCTTTAGTTCTCCTGGTATTCTCAGCTCAAACATACTCCTTTCAAATTAACATTAATTTTCACAGTTTAGATTCTTTGGCCAGTTGGGTCTTTCCCTCAGGGCACCCTTTCTTTCTTTTTATTTTTGTTTGTTTGTTTTGTTTTTTGTTTGTTTGTTTGTTTTGTTTGGTTTGGTTTGGTTGGTTGGTTGGTTTGGTTTTTCGAGGCAGGGTTTCTCTGTATTGCTTTGGATCCTGTCCTAGAACCAGCTCTGTAGACCAGCCTGGCTTCAAACTCTCAAAGATCCTCTGCCTCTGCCTCTGCCTCTGCCTCTGCCTCTGCCTCCTGAGTGTGTGTGCCACCAATGCCTGGCAAGGGCACCCTTTTTAATTGTCACAATGCAGACCAAGAAGGCTCTTTTTAATGGTGCTAATCTTTTTAGTAAATATCACAGTGTTGTTTACACCTACCTAGTCTGCAATTTCAACTTTGTCCGTTCTCCTTTTCCCCCTAAGGCATGTTTTCATGTCTTTCTGTTCTTGCTGCATTCTCTCACTATAGCTAGACCTTGGTAAAAAGCAATGAGTGGTAACCATGACATGGTCTGAATGCCATTCTGTCCTGAAATTTCTTCTAACAAGCAGTCAGTTCCCTTTGAATTCAGCTTCTGTCAAGTTTTCATGATGCAGGCAGAATATAGCTAATTCTTTAAACGACATCCCAGGAATGGTTTCTAGCCAAGTACTCACTACAGTGCTTCAGAAGCCTCATGAGATGAGACTCTGTGGTCTATATTTCTCTTGGCATTCTGCCTTTCCAAACTCTTATCAGAGTGTCCCATTAAGCACTACTTAGAAGATTCTAGGGCTGCTCTAATCCATAACTTTCCAAATCTATTATCACACAAACCAACCTTAAGGGCCCTGAGTCACATAACAAGTGTATCATAGCAACTTCAGTATCGACTTTCTGTAACAGTTACCGGGTTGTGTTGCTGTCGCAAAATACCCAACAGTAGGACTTTGAGAGGGAAGGATTTATTTTGACTCACAGCTTGAGAGTACAGTCCACCATGACTGAGAAGGTATGAATGGCATGAGCATGAAGCAGCCAGGTATATTGCATCTTCAGTCAGGAAGTAGGCACTTAGCTTTCGTCTTAGTTCAACAAATCATTATTTTTTTCCTTATACCTATAATGATTTTTCTACAGAAAAAACGTGTAGATGAATTTTTCTTTGGGGTTGCCTGCTCACAAAAATGATATGAAGACCTATTATTAATTATGAAAGCTCAGCTTAGCTATCCCACTAGCTCTTATAACTTAAATTAACCAATTTGTATTCATCTACATGTTGCCACATAGTTTTTACCTCTCCTTCTACATGCCATGCTTTCTCTGTGTCCCACTGGTGCCTCCGCCTTTCTTCTTCCCAGAGCTCCCTCTGCCTAAAAGTTCCTGCTATACCTCCTGCCTAGCTATTGGCCATTTAGCTTTCTATTAAACCAATCACAGTGACACATATTCACACAATATAAAGGAATATTCCACAACAAAATGTTGTGCTCCTTAGTTTATATGTGCTATTCTAGACAATGTGTTTATGAACTTTGTTAAATATGCTTATACAAATAATGTTCAAATTATCTCTGTGTGTTTCTTTATTTTACTTTTTACAATTGTTTCGTGTGTGTGTGTGTGTGTGTGTGTGTGTGTGTGTGTGTGTTGCATATGTAAAGGTTAAAGGCAATCTTGCAGTACTAAGTTCCTTTCTTCTACCATGTGAGCTCCCAGGGATTGAACTCAGGTAGTTAGGACTGACAAGAAGCTCCCTTACCTGCTGAGTTATCTTGATGACTGGCATGTCTAATTCTTGAAACACAGCAAATGCAGACTATAGTTAAAAACACTCTTTTTTATTTAAAGAAAAGATTGGGAACATATTTTTGTATTTTCTTTTTTCTGAGCATCCCTCTCCACCGGTTCTAGGCTTTATGAAGAAGTTATACTAAATCTCAGTTTTTTCTTCAGAAGGAACAAAATATAATTAGAGTAATTTTCTTCTTGAAAAAAGTGTGACAGAACCACAAATATATCTCTTCTCTTTCCATCTACCCGTGAGTGTGTGTGTGTGTGTGTCTGTGTGTGTATGAGAGAGAGAGAGAGAGAGAGAGAGAGAGAGAGAAAGAGAACACAATTTATCAACAAAGTTAGCAACGTTAACATCTTAGGAATCTGTCTTTTTCAGGCTTACCAATACAAATGTCTTGGGGTATTAACTCACCAAATGTGCTGTGTGTTGGTAGCACACAGCTTTGCAATTTTGTGAATTCATGGAAGGAACAAACAGCTAAAAAAGTAAAGCAGATACTCAGTGTTTGAGCTTGGAGAGATGAATGGAAAAGGACTACTGAAGTACTTGTTTAGGTATGATTTTAACATAACTAAACAAGAGCACAAAAATGCTACAGGATCAATTAAAATGAATGTGTAAGGCCAGTGAGCACTGAGACATAAACGTGAAAAAATGATGAAGGCTTTCTGAAAATAAGAAAGGACTGTTTTGTTTCAAGTTCAGTTTATTGGGCTACATGCAATGCCTGGAAAGGAGAAATGCCTTACATTTGCATGATATAGATAATGTAAGACACAATCCCTTTTCCTTCCTTAATAACTTTCTTTCAACTGTATAATTTTCTGCATTTGAGGCCTCATTACTGGCTTATAAAATTGGAATGTAACTGTTGATTTTAGCTCGATGTCTCTGGGAGATGCATTCTGCTATCCACACTATATTTCTCATCTCTTGCTCCTTCAACTTTACATATGCATAAAACACACCATAGTGGAATTGCCTGTTGAACGCCAGCACATTCATTTGCACCTAAAGAAGGAAAAAGATTACATGGACCATCAGCTTGTCTAGAATATACTACATTTATGAAGTAATAAACAAGCTAGATATGTTTTTTTTCTATATGGTGATTGTTTATTCTTAAGTAGTATGTAAATTAGACCAATAATGGGAGTAGAGGTAACTTAACACATCTTTAGGACAAATATAGAAGGTATCAGCTTAAAAAGTAAATTTATGGACTCAAAAGACAGGCTTCACATCCTAGCACTGCCAGCAGAAAGCTGTGTTCAGGGAAAGCATGTTTAACTTTGTAATATTACTTATTTGGCTTTGATTTGGTTGGTCTAGCCTAATTTCAGTAAAGTATTCCTTCCTGGCCACAACTTCAAAAAATCTGAAGAGATATTTAAGGCTCTCTTTCTCTCAGGGCTGTGTGACAGTGCTCTGGAATTCAGGCTGGCACTGTAAGCTCTTTTTAGGTGTTCTGTAACTAAAGTCCATGCAGTTGCATTGCTTTGTTCTACAAAACTAAGTAAGCAAAAGAAAATAAAGTTTCTTAAAACTAGAATTAAGCTGCAAATTGAACAGTTTTTTCACTTTGCTCCATTTTGATATAAGGATGGAAAGAAAACAGAAGAGGTACACAGTCCATCCTGCTGTTCTGCAAACCCTAAGCAACACAGGCTGCCCCTGGTGCGTACACTACACACTCATTTTTCTGAAGAAAAGCAGCTTCCTTGACTGCTCCTTTGTGGTGTTGGTTTAGCCAACCTGTGTAGATTTTAAAGATCCCTAATATGTTGGATTATTTGCCTTGTTTCTGTTTCTTTCTATGAAAGTGAGCTGTTGGAATATGCCCAATGTCTAAAGACAGCAAAGTTCCCAAGCTACATATAGTAACATCCTAACCCTAAAGCCTGGTTCTTTATTTAGTCAGTCAGGTAGGCATGGGTGAGCCAAGGGTTTCCATCAAGTGAATATGCTCGAAAAATTCTTTAAATTTGTGGAATTATTTAGATTTGTGGGGATAAACTCGATTGCAAAAAAATAAAAATTTTCTTCATTAAATAGTGCAGTAACTAAGGACCTAACTCCAATTGATTAAGTAATCTGCCTTTTTAGGGAAGGATAATTATCTAGGCTATGGTTTTCCATATAAATAATTCACACATAGGCATACTGTCTACATTTTAACTATATCTAACCCTTCCTGCGGGTGACATGGACTAAAGAGTGAGAGGAAGCAAACTGAGAGGAGTTGGTGTCTGTGAAGACATTCTTGCTTTCCTTTTGTAGTTAACTATGGAAAAGCCACTTCTAAAGCTTTCACCCAAAACAATCTGCACAGGAAAATTCATGTGAACCTATATATGAGCTGCAAGGATCTGACCCTCCAAGGAAATGATAATACACAATGTTTACTGAAAAGCATCTATTTTCCCCATTTAAGAGAAAAAGAAACTCCAAGTGAGAAAACATCTAAAACCCATAATGACAGCAACAACAAAAGCAAATAAACCATAATATTTCCACTTCTGCCATACCTCTCGCTCATAGAAAACATCTTCCAATGTCTTTCCCCCACTGCCGCCTACAGCTTCAAACAAAGGCTTGTAAACCTTAAAAACAAAGGAAAGAGCTTACATATAAAGTTCATCTCATTTCTTACAATTGCATTTAAACACATTTTCTGAGCAATAGGTACTGGTGTGTGTGTGTGTGTGTGTGTGTGTGTGTGTGTGTGTGTGTGTGTGTGCTTTAAAGAAAATTTGTACAGAAGGCCTAAATGCCCTTGATCAGGCTTTTCACTACTTATACCCTCCATTGCCTCCAAAAGTCCAAACAACCAAAAAAGGTGAATGAAATTCTCACTTGTGGGCTGAATGGGCTACAAGTACAGAGGAGAAAAAAACTGTATTTTCCCTCAGTGTGCATTGTCATTTTCACACATTAAAAACCTTGGACTTAGTGAACTCTTACAGTTTGACCAGTTTGTGAGTTCCTTGAGATGGCAACTGATACACCTCAAGAAGTTGCAAGTGCAGAAAGAGTGGAAACAGGGGAGAAGCTCAAATTATAACTTTATACTAAAGAGTTGCCCACAATTGAAGATGGCATACTAAGAAGGTTTATGGATGCTGTTTGCTGGCTCTTTAACTGGAAAGATTCAGAAACCCATAAGGAAACCTCAGAGTTACTCTTAAACTGAGGAAGTAAATGGATACGTACCCACAAGTCTGAGGAAGTGGATCTGGGTGAGAATAGCCACATGGAGGAACCTCGGGCCATCTTAGAACGCCGAAGGCAGGGGGAGGAAAAGCGAGTGAGCAGTTCTGTTCCTCTCCCAGTTTCTGCCACTCAGCAAAGGGGTTAGGAAAAGCCACACATATCCCACACTCTCCTGCAGTCCCCATAGAGGATCTGTCATGACTCTGTTTCCCTACTGGGTACTTGAAAGGAACATTGAGGTCAGGCTGTTTTAGGAACTTTGACATGAACTCTCACTTCCAAGAAGTTGCTCCAGCCTCTTGGGGGAAGTTGCTTTATAAGGTACTTAAAGACGTGCCCAGATAACCACTCCTGGGAGATTTAAACAAGGGATTTCTTGGCAGGACTCTTAAAAGACACCAGCTTGGACTGGAAACTTGAAGTGTTTCTCTGGGAGGCATAATTATAGCAAGAGGAACTGCTTGCTGCCATCCGGCTATTGCCTGGGATGAGATGTCTAAATAGATGTGTGAGTTTCTAAAGGGCCCCTTGCTGAAGTAATGCAAGGCACTCAGGGTGCTGGTGAAAGCACTTACTCCATAATTATCCGCTACTCTCTTCATCTGCTCGAAGTCTTCAGCTTGAGCTAACAAGTGCAGCCCCTCAGGATAGAGCTTGCCACAGGTGGGGAAGAGGGTCTCCCTGTCTTCTTTGCTCAGTTCAGTGCCAAACGAGTTCAGGGTGATGATTAAAGCGCGTCTGTCTGCCTCAAACTGAAAGAGAAAAACATGGAAGCAGCAATCTAATAATCTTTTTACACCACACGCTACATGCAGAATTGCATCGCTGAAGTGATCTACTTTCCATGTCTAATTACAATGTAGTCATGTGTTACTAATGTCCCTTTAGTCTCCCCTTGAAAGGGAGAAATTTATTTGCTGGGGGAATATTGCACAGCCCTGTGATAGCCTATGACTCTTGAAACCCTACCAAGATTTACTTCCCAGGCTCCCTGCAACGAGTTACTCACATGTTGCTTCATGTAGGTCACAAGAGTAAGAAATGTGTTTTCCATAAAAGTGGTAATTATGTCACTACAGTGCAGGCATTGGGGGAATAAGGGAATGCAAGTAAAGCTGTCTGCCAGGGTGTTTGAACAACAAAAATGTGTATCACTACATCATATTACTAACCCCTTCTAATTGCTCCTATCACTATTGTTTGTGTTATTGTTTGTGATGCTGATGATCCAATGTTAGTTCTTACCAAGGCATCCAGCCTGCCTCAGCCATGCAACCCACGCAACCCTTAAAAGTGTCCGTCAATCTGTTCTCTTTTTTTGCTCTTGCCTGTTCTATGTCCATCTGTCTGTCTGCCTGCTTCTCTTATGTCCCCACTCTGAGACAGCCTTTTTTGCTCTTTCGCTATCCTTATCCCTCCTCTCCCAATAAACCTCTTTCACATGATGTGTTCTCTTAGTGGCATACCTTGGCAGGGCCCATTGAAGGTACCCACTTCACAGCATTTTATCCTTTCATCCAATCCAGAGCCTCATGCATGTCATACCAGCTCTACCATTGAGCCATATCCCTAGCCCTACTTATTTTACAGAATTAATCTTTATGCTATAGACCATCTTTATTTTCATGGTTTTGGATTTTTAAATGACCTATTGTAACACAAATAAATAAAAACCCAGAGCTATATATTGGGTTTCAAGCTGATGGTCAGATAAGCAAAGCAACCAGCCACTTGCTCTTATCTCTACCTCAGATTGAAAAAGGGCTGCCCTCTCGTCAATGTGGCTGGAGACTAAATCTCAGACTACGGTCCCGTCTCCACCAAACCTCAGAATGCAATCCCAGACTGCTGCCTCTTGCTTTTATACCTCTCAAATCCTGGGATTAAAGGCATGTGATCCCAAGTACTGAGATCACATTTGTGTGAGCTGTTTCTCTTTAGGACTGGATCAATTTCATGTAGCTCTCTGTGGCCTTGAACTAATAGATCCATCTGCTTGTCTCTTGAGTCCTGGTATTAAAGGTATGTGCCACCATTGCCTGGCTGTATGGCTTATGGCTAGCTTTGCTTGGCAAGCTTTAAAAAATCATAAATAAAATACCACTACAACTCAGTACTCTTCTCTACCCTATCTGGTATTTTAAACTGAGATGATCTCATGCAGGTCTTGTCTAGCTAACCACAGCTGCTGTGAGTTCATGTAACAGCTATGTCATGTCCAGAAGAAAGCATTACACTGCATTCCTCCCTGTCTATTGGTCCTTATTCCTCCTAGATCCCTTTCCATGTCCTTAAGGGCCCTTCCTCTTTTTATCTGAGTATTGTTGGGTTCAGAAACCCTTCTCCAGGCCCTTGAAGTACTTTATACTTACCGTGTCATTCTAAAGTCTGCCCCTGTACTTTTCCATTCCTTACTCATAACTCTTGGAAGGGCCAAGAATTATTTTTATTCATTGTTCATTTTTTGGAGTCAATGCCTGCCACATAGGAGTATTCTAACTATTTACTGAATCTTTTGAATTCTCTACAATATTTTCTACTGTGATGCTATGAAATCATGGCTCAGTAGCTTTGACATCAGTGAAAGTTGACTAAAAATGCAGAATATCAAGCCACAGTCTAAAGTTAAACCTACTGAACCAACACTCTGCCTTTTAAAAAGATTCCACGGCCTTTCACCAGCACAAGAAAGCTAAGAAGAATGGCTCTGAGCTGTCCTTCATTATTTTCCACACTTACTAGCTATTAACAAAGCCAGGCTTACAACAGGTGTTTCTTATCATCAGGAGAGTGAGCAGTCCCTCTGGTTCTTTTGATTGCAATCATGGAAATTATGGGTTGGTCAGAAGCTGGGTAGCCTTATTTGGAAGCAAAGGTGGTTACACTCTGGCTCCTGCATACAGCCAGTCCTGTAAATCACTTTAGAACTTCCAGGGATGAGAGGAATTGCAAATAGAATTGTTCATAACAATACAAATACTTTAAATGAAAGTTGGGGTAGAATAAGCAACAGGCAGGTAATTGTCCCAAGTGTTCTTTGGTGTTCTTTCATAGTTGTAAGATGTTAGAATTTTAAGGAGGGAAGTATAACAGGGTAGGCAGCATTACAGACATCAAGTCAGCAGAAGTCATGCCAGAGGACGTTGCTGCAGGAGGAAGCACATGGCATTTGGAGGATGGTTAAAAAGTAAACACCGAGGGAAGCCACTGGAAAACTGGATAGACAGGGGGACATGGGGAAGGAACCAGGAGAGATGACTCTGACTGCTTCTAATGGATTATCCAAATAATCCATTAATTTCCTATGCTTTGCCTTTTAATAACAAAGTGTATTCCTTAACTTGTAAGCACATATTCCATTCCCTACATCTGCATGCTGAAACATTAGGGGTGTTCCCATCAAAAGCTGTCTTTATCACAACAAGTGCTTCTATTTCTGACCTGTTTGGATATGTTTATTTTTTAATTCTTTGTATACTTTAATGTTGTTTATTCCTTTGGTCTGAAGGCTCTTGGTATGATGTGTAGCCTCATAGTGAACACCACTCTAATTAAAAATGTTTAAATATATTGTTCTTTGATCATCCCTAAGCATAGTCTGACACAGCATTTCTTTTATTTTTCAAAAGTCTTAGAAAGCCACTGAGAGATGTGTGTTAAACACTAAGTGCAATCTGTGCCCTGGGTTGAATCCCAGACTCTGTTGATGTCCACTCCAATATCCTATCTTCTGTCAAGAGGACCTCTGAGTATGGGTGGGATCTGTGGTGATAAACAGAAAATTTAAAAGGGTGTTAATATCAACTCCAGAGAAAACACTGATGTGGTGTTCCACACAAATTCCTGCTCATTGTACATTTTGAACTATATTCTTTCTGATGAAAACTGGGATGGTGGAGGACTGCTTACATAGCCTTTGTTTTAGGTTTTTATGAGGGTGATGTCACTATGAATAGAGCTATAATGGACTGAAGTTCCAACCTACAGGGGATTCCTGTTTTTCAATGGCCCCTCTTTGGAAAGACTTTGAGTGGATATTATGAGAATAATTATAACCTATCAGTTGCTAGTAGCATACAAACTGTTTAATGAATTGTAACTTGCTTTCTACACATCCATCAACATGAATCATAACCACACATTCATACTCACTTTGTCTGGTAGATCTTTGCATTGCTGGAGATGGAATCTAAGACCCCATATGTGTTAGGTAAGTGTTCAACCACTGAGCTATAATGCTGGCTTCCAAGAAAACACTTAAGGTATCAAATGACATTGCTTATTGAACTTTCAGCTAACTTCTGAGATGAAGAAATATAACATGGTCAAAGCAATAACAAGTATGTAAACTCATTGGGCAAAGACAGAGCCAAAGGGTCCTTCTTACCTCAAGAATGGGGCACATAATTTCTGCTGTGACATCACCGTGATCCTTGCAGAATTTATAGAATGCCTCAAGATAAGACTTAGAAAGAAGATTATAAACAATGCAATGAGTTATTTTCCTTCTAGAAACTTCTAGGTCATCTTTTCATAGCTTATGAAATGCTGTAATGGAAACTGAATTGGGATTAATGGAGATTTAATATACCTGTGACCCAGACTAAAAATAACTCCACAAAATTGCACTTATCACAGTGTCTAATTACTTAACAAGCATTTACATAGTTAACTCCAGCTATTCTAACAAGAATGCCAAGTCCTTTGCTGAGCTCTGCAAATGATTTAGTAACCCTGATATTAAATCTTGTAAGACACATTGGCTTTGGCTATGTGAATACATTGGAGCAGCAGAGCATAGGTTATAAGATTAGACCACCTAGGTTTGTATTCCAGCTCTAACTAACCTAATACTAAGTTATTTCTGCCATAGAAGCTTCATGTCTCTGCATCTTTCAGGTTCGTATGAGGAGCAAGAATTGCACAAATCACAGCTTTGCTACTCAAATGAGTGAGTTAAGGCCTATGAACTGCTTAGAACACTATATTCTGTTAGTTCTAGCTCATGAATGCCTCCTTAGAAGTGTCTCTTTATAAAACAAAATGCCTATAATAAAATACTCTTGAGAGGACTATAAGTTCAAGCTTAATACACTATTTATATGCCACAGTATATAGTAATTTACTTTATGAGAGTGTCTAATAGATTTTTCTTGCCTTATAGTACATAGTCTAACTCTAATGGTGGCCACACAATCAGGACAATCCAGTGACCATGTAGTGGCAATATGACACAGTAGATAATTCTGGTATAGGTTCAAAATTGCACTAGCAGATTAATTATGATTCAAAGTTCTGTAACAAAATCTGCAGCAGAGATGGACATGCTACAACAGAATGCCTACTGTCTATGGTGATTTCCTATGATAACAGTTTTCCCCACACATTTATCTGCTTATCTACCATAATCTCACCATCACTTTTTGCATTTAAGACACTGTATATAGAGCAAAGGATAGGAGAAACTGACAGCCACATATATAACAAAAAGTGAGCTCAAAAAATAAAACTATATTCCAAACATGAATAACTTAACAATTGCCGAAGCTGGCCAATGAGCAAAGTAATTTTGTTAATGTTGACTTTCCAAGGGAGGTCTTACCCCCACTGAGGAGTGGATTGGAGTGGGATGGGAGAGGTTGGAGGGCAGAAGAAGGGGAGAGAGGTGGAACTGGGGTTGGTATGTAAAATGAACAAAATTTTAAATAAAAAAGAACTCCATTGTGTTATATTGTGCAATCAAGAAAATACATCTGGGAAAACAATTACCTTGTATAGTTTATTGCGCAGTAATTCAATATTCAGTTCATCGAGAGTGTTTTCAGATACACAGTCTTGGAAGAATGGAGCTGAAAGCAAAAGTGTATAAATCACAAGCCAGACTACAAACTATAGCTATTAAGAATAGCACTGCCACCCTGTGCTCACTGCTAATGAGAACTCTGTGGAATAGCAATCCACACTGGATAAAGCAAACATTGATTAGGATGATAGAACTTGTGATTCATTAAGCATCTACTGTGTGTGAACTCTAGACACTGCTTGCTGTACCAAACAACAGATACTTAGCTTATATAATTTTCACAACCTTGGAAACAATCACGTAAGGCTTGCTTTTTTGCAATTCCTTCCTTATATGTTATTACAACCTTACAGCAATATTTACTATCTGCAACCAAATTTATACCAGGCACATTATTTTATTAAAATTGTGTTTAAATTCATTTTCAAAACTGTTATGATATGAAATGAGGAAACTGGGGTACACTAAGTTGCCCAGGTCATTGTACTGGGACCTTGTAGAGCCTGGATTCAGATTCACAGCTCACTCATTCCACACTCACCTCGTTTTCACCAGGCTGCAATGTCTAAGACACAGACACTTAAAGGTGACATAGTGTGCACTTGCCTTTTTAATGTATCTGTTTGAAGGATCACTAGTTTGTCTCAGAGTGTGGGCTCATGAGTAGAGCATGTTCTTAGCATGCAAAATACCCTGTGTAACCCTGCTCCCCAAATTACTTTATTTTGTTTTTTAAATTTTTCTATGTATGCTTACTTTGCCTGATGTATGTCTGCACCATGAGCATGCCCAGGGCCTGCAGAACAGAAGAGGTTGTTTTGTCCCCTGGAACTGGAGTTACAGATAGTTTGACTCTCCATGTGGGTTCTAGGAATTGAACCCAGGTACTCCAGAATAGCAGCCAGGGCTCTTAACCCCTGAAACATCTCTTCATCCCCTGCCCCCATTTTAAATTAAAGCTATTTTCCCATGATCAACAATGAATTGCTACCATCTAGAATTCCTGACAGTAATAGTGCTTGAAAAATTTCCCATTAACATTTTGAAAAATGAAATTGTTTTCAGTGCTAAGCTACAGTGGAATTAAGTCATTTCATAATTGGACTAGATAATTTGGTAGAGGCTTCCAAGTAGCTTATAGCAATGAAATTTCAAAACTTCTTAAAACAAAATGATTCCTATATATGACCTGAATCAGATTAAGAGTTTAATGTGAAAGAATAAGGAACACAGAAAGGGAAGCCATGTTTGAGAATGTACAAGTTCATCATTTAATTGCTACAATCTGGTAGAAAGCATAAGAATTTGGTGGTTGGGATATGAGCCCCAGCCCCTTCCCTATTTGAATGGCTTATAAATGACTTGACCAGATTGCCTCATTTATCATCATCTGATAAACATGAAAGCAAGGTTAGATGATTTTTATGCATGCGTGAATGTGCATATTTGTGTACATATGTCTATGTACATGTGTGCCTATACACATGTGTGCGCACAGGTAGAAGCCAGAGAAAACCTTAGGTGCCCTTCTACCTTGTGACCTGGAGCTTGCCAAGAAGGCTAGGTTAGTGGTTCAGAAAGTCCTGTGGATCTCTGCTTCCCCAGTGCTGAGTTGGAAGAAGGTGCCACAACACTGGCTTTTTTTTTTTTTTTCAAAATTTCTTTGTCTCAAATTCAAGTCCTTATGATTTCAAGACAAGTGCTATACCAACTGAACCATCTCCCCAGGCCTACATGATTCTTTTGATGTTGTTTGTTTTTATGAAGCAGAGTCTCTCTATGTGATCAGACTGACCTCAGGATGCCAAAGTCCTTTCTTAGCCTTTTGCATATATATATATATATATACACATATATATATATATATATATATATATGTGTGTGTGTGTGTGTATGTATGTATATGTATATATATACGTATATATATACATATATATATACGTATATATGTGTGTGTGTGTGTGTGCGCGCGCGCACTGCCACACCCAGCTCAAATATCCTATCAACAACTATGAATCTGTATAGCATAAAATGACATTCACAAAAATGTTTCAGCCCAGCATTGGTGGTGTACACCTTTAGTCCCAGCACTTGGAGGTAGAGGCAGGCGGGTCTCTGTGAGTTCGAGGCCAGCCTGGTCTACAGAGTTAGTTCCATGACAGGCTCCAAAGCAATACAGAGAAACCCTGTCTCGAAAAACTGAACAAACAAACAAAAAGTTTCATATTGAAGGTACATTTTCTAATGACTGTACTAACATGCACAGGCCATTTTACAAATAAGTATTAATACCTAATGGTGTTTCAACCAGCACAGCCTTGAAGAGATCTGAGGTGGTCTCTGCAATGTTGACTGCTTCCATCTCTGTGAAACGGCCCAATGGGTGACACTTGGCTAGAACTTCTTTCACAGATTTCTTTTGCAATGCTCCATTCATCAGTAGTATTACATTGTCTATCATATAGCTGCAGCTGGAATAATATTTATTTATTAGTGAAACAGTTAACTGGGTGGTGTGGTAACTTGTAGTTGGGCCCTGAAGAAGTCCACAGGCCAGACTCCTTGGAAAATGACATTCAAGCTGAAATTTAAAGAATGAATGGAGTTTTGACATAAAGGGCTGAGACCTGGGAGATAGTTTTTCAAGGTGGAAGGAAGACATTTGAGATCACACACACACACAGACACACACACACACAGACACACAGACACAGGCCCAAGGTTGTCCATGATAGGTCATTATTATAGATAAAGGGAGGAGCCTGGGAGTTGTGGACAATGGTGGAGGCTGAAAGCTTTTCAACTATAGAGAGTGTTGTGGCCTATGTGTTTAATATTAAAGTGGAAGAAGAGGCAAATACGTATCTATAGAGTGTGGTACTTTACAAAAGTCATTTTATTTGATCTCCATAACATCACTGTAATGGTAGTACTATTATAGTCTAATTGAGGGACCAGTGGCCCAGGAAGATGCAAATGTTGCCCATGATTCCAGGTTCCTGCTACATTTGAGTTCCTGCCTTATCTTGTCTCATGGACAGAGATTCAGGATATGTAAGCCAAATCAACACTTTCCTGTCCTCCCGGTGTTTTATCACAGCACTAGAAACCCTAACTAAGACAGCAAGCAAAGGGCTCATTGTGTGCAATAGAGGAGGAACCTGCGATAAAGGGAATGGAGAAGAACAGCCAGATGAGGGGAGAGCCAGGGGAATTAACTCCAGAAAGTTCTAGAAAGTTATAAGGAGATATTACAGAGTGTCAATGACCACAGGTACATTAAGGCAAACATTGACATCGACATCCATAATCTACAGAAACTAGGACCATCTAAGCTAGTAAAAGCACTCAGTGGAGTATGTTTGTGGGAGAGGAAAAGGGAAAGAAAGGCAGAGCTGATCAATGCATGTTTAAAAGAATAGGAAATGGGAAAGACGGAGGGAGAGAACTCATACCACAAGCTGACCTTAATGTAAGTAGAAATGGCCTTGCACAGAAGCCTTGCGACTTAGATCAGTCAGTATTTGTTTCAGGTGAAAGAGAAGGTGGAATGTGCAGTGCCGAGTGGGGAGAAACAGGGGAGGAAATGAAGTCACAGGTTGGAGGAGGGAAGGAACAGTCCACTAATGAACGAACAAAGGCCCTCTAGTTTGACAGTGGTGGAAGATTGCACCACAACTTGACAAGTGACACCTTTCAGTGGGTTGCAGGGAACCTGGATACTTGGAAATGCTATTGTAGGATCCTGGTGCATGGGTTACAGGTTTACTGAGCAGCAATTCATTTCATGGTGGAAAAGCAAGTCTGCCTTGCTGTGGAAAGTCTACAGTCTACCTCATTGAGGATTCTAACTAGCATTCCCGAAGCAGACAATTATCCTTCATAAAAAGCAGTTGACTATGAAGTTTCTTTACTTCCCAAACACCAGCACCCAATTACAACATTATGAAATTTTAGAATCCACTTTATCTGTTGAAAATGATACTAGCATGGTATTGTTTGTTTGACTGTCCCTTTAGGCTCAACGGCAGAGGATTTGCTACCACTTTTAAGAGTCCTTGGTACTTGTGCCCCACAGCACCTCTGTAATGTAACAGCTTATGTGCTCCTGCCATTCTGCAGCTTAAGTCAATGCTGTAGGGAGGATTTGCCTGCATGTAATGACCTGCACAGGGTGCAGACTGTATATTACATGTGCTTATACTTTGCTAATACAGAAGTTGGCTTCTTACCACAAAGAATCACAAGGAGTACAGATTGGGTTGAATTTTATTTCAACTCATTCTTTGAGTGGATTTGTTTCTAAAATAACAATAACACCAGTTCTCATAGCATTGTTTGGAAATGAGTGATTAGGAGATATCTCTTTCCAGTCCCTTCCTTACCTCCTTGTCCCCATCACACATATATGAGTCACACATAGGTAGCATCAGCTGATGGAGGTGGGACATTGCTCAGAGATAAAGTAATTTCTCCTGCTTTGATATCCATAAAGCTCCATGGCCATGAATATGGTGGCCAGCTTCAAGTCACCTGGTTTTCTACCTAGTTAAGACTCTTGCTTTAGATAATTTTGTTCACAGATAGATTTAGATAAATTTGGTCACAGATTCAGGATCAGTACCTACTCCTACAGAGTAACTCTCACCACTACTCATTATCTACACCAACTCATTATCTAGCCCCTTTCTTAGCAGTTTATTCTGTGCCTCTGATATTGGCATCTGGGGAAATCATAGTATAGTCACTCAATTTCAAGACTACCTTAAGTTGTTAAAAGTACACTTTTTAGGCTGGGCATGGTGGAACCCAGCTGTTATGCTAACACTTGGGAGATTGAGGCAGAGGACCACAAGTTTGAGGCCAAATTGATCAATATAGTGACACCCTACTTCAAAAAATTATAAGTAAATATTAGTCATGCTAGAGTTTGCATTATGTGGCAGACTCCTGATAATTTACTACCAAGACTTCACCGATCAGGGCACCAGTGCTAGAGCTGGGGCATCTGTGCCTTCAGATCACCCTGCTCCAATCTGACAGGAATTTGTTGGCAGTAATGTCTACCTGCCTCTCTGTGAAACCTCTTTTCCATCCCAAGTGTACACCACTTCTGCAGGCTGTGCACAGCATCCGTACAGCAACAACTGCAGCAGAACAACAACTACTTCCAAAGCCAAGGCTTCAATTCCTTTATCCAGGTCAGATAAAAAAGCCAGCTCAACCTCAACAAGGGGGAGCTCATGGACCCCAGTCTGAAGCTGGGAAACCAGCATAGGATCAACCCAGATTCCTTGAATGTGGATGTTAGTTAGGAGGACTGGGAAGTCTATGGGGCCTCTGGTAGTGGATCAGTGTTTATCCCTAGTATACAAATGGACTTTGGGAGCCCATTCCACTCTCTCAGCCTAGACACATGGGGGAGGGCCTGAGCCCTGCTCCAAATGATATGATAGACTTTGAAGATCTCCCATGGAAGGCCTCACTCTCCCTAGCGAGCAGAAAGGGAATGGAATGGTTGGGAGGGAAGAGAAGAAGGGAGGGAGAGGAAACTGGGATTGATATGTAGAACAAGCTTGTTTCAAATTTAAACATATATATATATATATGTATGTATATATATGAATATATATGAATATATATATATTCAGCTCAAGCCAGACAATACTTTCAGCATTTGCCTTTGGTCTAAGATTTATTCTCTCCTCTTCATCTTTTTTGTACTTAAGAAACTTGAGAATACCTAAAACACATATTTTTTGTACAAAAATGACCAGATTTTTCAGTTGCTGAAGGTCCACTAAGGGTCATAATTTACTGAGTTAGAGGAACTTTCTTTTATGGAAAAAAACTCAATACTTGTGTCATTAACAGCAACTGTGAAATGGCTGCCATTTGCTAAATGCTATGTGCATGAGACAGAAAAATAATGATGATCAGTGATGATCTTGACCTTGATATTTTGAGGAGTACTAATCAGGTGGCCTAGGGATGCCTCACTGCTAGAACCTGTCTTAGCAGCAGCACAGAGAATAGGTTACCAGAGGAAGATCCATAAAGTGTAACTTCCATTGCATCCTATCAATGGTAGATGTTAACATTGCTTGTCATTCATCATTTTTTATTGGCCTTGATCTTCTGGCTGAGGTAGTATCTGCCAGGTTTCTCCAAAGTAAATTTGCTGCATCCATTCTTTCTGTGTTCTGCCTTTTAAAATTTCTTCACGCAGCACCCTTAGCAGTGATGGTGATGATTATCTCGCTTTAGCACAGACTTTCTACAACAGTTACAGAATTTTTTCCACAAGGGAGATTTATTCTTTCTCCTTCATTTATTAATTAATGTAATCATTTTTTGCACCAGTATTGACCCGTGGTATTTATTTTATGCTGGAATAATAGTTCAGTGCTACTTCCCTCAGTTTGTTGCTCAGATTGTTCCAGGTTTGGCCACTGTGAACTCATTCAGTTGGCTAAATGCTCCTTTCATGTGCCTGTGTCATTGCTGTTTGGCTCCTAGCACTTCTTCCCAATCTGGCACTGTACAGTGTCGAGGCTAATTCTGGATATTTCCTGTCCCAGCCTTAGAATCAGCTATTTCTCTGAGGCATTCTTTTGGTCCTATTGTGAGTGAATAGTGCTAGAACCAACATCTGGACACTAGTTGGGCTTGCTAAGAAGATATTATTTCTGTATGACCATCTCAGCTGAGAGAAAGAAGAATCCATGTGTGTTCTAACCAAAGGTTCCATTGTACTGTAACCGCTCAGTCCCTGACACTCAACAATATCATCCAAGGCCACATTTTTCTTCTGTTGTGGAAGCAGAATATTAGCAAATCTCAGTTCTAGATAAACCTCTCCTGAATCTCAAGTTTATGGATCTGAGACTATGTCCTTTGCTTCTTATAAACATAAGTAGTCTTATGATGGATTTATAATGTAAAATAAAATAGATGCTTGCTTTTCATTTACATATTGTTGTTCTGGAGATTAAACTAGGCTTCAGAGATGACATGACAGTCTCCTGTCCCTGAGCTAAGTTCCCAGCTGTGATCTGAACTCTTGTACTTCCTTTCGGTGCATATGACCACTCATTTTTCCACAGGTACCACAGTCACATAAATCATAGAGGCACACAACCCAAATGCCTCTGATGCATTTCTCTTCTCTTTGCAAGCTCTATTCTTTATCAGCATCTACACTGCTTTCCCTCTTCAAGGTCAAATGTATATTTCCATTCCTTGTATAAAGGCACTTCTTAAATCAGTCTATGATTGCCTCTTCAGCAAAAGATAAGATTATGTATATTTTCAGGTATAAGATGCTGGAATGCTTGCCTAGTGCATACCTAGATCTGGAATGTGACTTATAGCATTGAAGGAAAACAAAGTACACATTTTAAAAGAGAATAGTGGTGGTGGCACACACCTTTGATCCCAGCACTCAGGAGGCAGAGGTAGGTAGATCTCTGCAAGTTTGAGATCAGCCTGGTCTACAAAGCTAGGTTCAGGAGAGCAAGAGCTACATAGAGAAACCTGTCTGGAAAATATATATATGTGTGTGTGTGTGTGTGTGTGAGAGAGAGAGAGAGAGAGAGAGAGAGAGAGAGAGAGAGAGAAGACCTCTGAAGAATATTCTTGGGGCAGAAATGAGCCTTTGTAATAGGCTGAGAAGGTAGGAGTGCCAAAGGGAAAACAGTCATTAGAGTGAGTGGGGTGAGGATGGTAACTGCAAATGCCTGGGAAAGGTAGAAGAGCACTCAGCAGCCCACATGATTTTGATGGCACAATGGGTTAGGATGCAAGACTGAAGGAGGCTTGTAAACAAGTGTCAAAAAAGAGGGAAATAGACCATTCTTTTAAACAAATTTGGCACCAGAGGACAAGAAGGGGCAGACTTGGTAGGGCCACAGAACAAACTAAAGTAAATCATGCATATCAAAGCAGTTTGTAAATCATAATAAGATTGTCACATTAGAAGGATCCAGGGCTTGGGAACAGATAAACATGATTCTAAAACCAGTTCTGCCACTTAAAAGCCAGTTCACAAGCACTCCATTTCCTCAGCTTAAGAATGGAAATATTTATTCAGTTTTGAATGGTTGGCCTCAGGATTAGTCATAATAAGAAAATACAGGAGAGTGCCTCGCGTTAAAGAAGGCCATGCACTCTGAGAACAGATTTTCCTACAAATTGGTCTCTGCAGGGATGGAAAAAGAAAGTGAAAAACCACATTTTTAATATGAAAACTTTACTTTTATATCTTTTTATTAAGCTTGAGGTTTCTTCATATGTGGTTTTACATTTACTTCTAAATAAAAGGACCCTTTCAAAATTCACCATTTCTCTTGGAGGGTAGGAGGTGGGGATCAGATCATGAGGAATGGCGGTGAGATAGTTCAGGGGCTTTTACATGAGTTTAATCTTTGGAAGCCACCATGGAAGGAGGGAACCAATTCCCCAAAATTATCCTTTGACATCTATATGAGTATGCCTGTATTCACACATGCACAACCTAATAATAATGAAAATTAAATTTAAAAAAAACAAGGACATGAGCTGGTTATACTTTGGAATATTAGCTTCAAGTGCTTCATTTGTAAATATTTAAAAAACCAGTTGCCATTCTGACACACACACACTCTCTCCCTCTCTCTCTCTCCCCTCTCTCTCTCTCTCTCTCTCTCTGTGTGTGTGTGTGTGTGTGTGTGTGTGTGTATGTATGTGTTTGCTTGCGTGTGTGTGACCAGTTCTGCATCTTTGAACTCTTCACATCTTTGGGTGGTCATGGTTCTAGATGACATTTTCTTTAAGTAAAAATTCAATGTTATTTTTCCCTTCAGTAATGAAATCATTAACTTCAACACATTATTACTAAAGTATATTATATGCATAAATGAAACTGTTACAAAGAGCTCATTATATTTTCTAATTAAAATATGCTAATATAAAACCCCCAAACCAAAAATGAAAACAGTGCTTACCAGTGGCAGTCCTCAATGACAGCTACTCCTATATTTAAAAAGGCTTGAACTACTTTTTAGAGGTACTGAAGACTCAGCCTAATCAAGTTCTTTTGTCCTCAAATGAACGGTGTATAACTTGGTGACTATATTAGACATGTGTTGTAAAGGCATGTGACTATGACATGGGTTGATCCTGGCAGTCACATCTTTACCACACTGATTTATTTTATGGGTTGGAGTGTGTATGACATGGTGTGTGTGGAGGTCAGAGAGTACCATGAGAGCGTCAGTTTTCTCCTCCCACCATGTAGGCTCTAGGGTTGGAACTCACATCAACAGGCTTGGTAGATGTGTATCTTTACTCACCGAGTCATCTTGTGAACCCAAGATTCACATCTTTACATCAAGCTTGATGTACCTAAACATCCTACCTAAAAGGTCATGCCAGCATCCTTTTCTCTGGACAGTATAAAGAATTGTATGCTCAATGATAATTGTCTTAGGTGATCAGAGTTCTTAGATATGTTTGCTAGGTCATGTTTGCACATATGGATCCCAGAGAATGGAATATACTGTGTAATATTAGATATAACTGTTTACTAACAGAGGTTTGGTGTGTGTGTGTGTGTGTGTGTGTGTGTGTGTGTGTGTGTGTTTGTATGCGTGAGCATACGCGCATGCATGTTATATTTGGTAACATTTTAAAAACAATTTATTCCACCACCAGTGAAACTCCTTTGTACTGGTTAACTCATATAGGCTGAGCTGTCATTCATTATGACACAGACAGCAAGGGCCATGTTGTATCTCTCAACTTAATAATTTTCAAGTGAAGGTTTGGTAAACATTTAATTAAGTTATGGAATTGCTCAACCCAGACCTAGTCAGACGTGTTCCATGAGGAAGTCCTGATGTTTTGTATGATTTGCAAAAACACTGCTGAGGTTCAGAACACACACAAACGATGTGTTCCTTCTGTATTTTCAGTAACATTTTTTTTATTTTCTGAAGCTTTTCTTTTCTAAAATAGAGGAAGTGAAATTAATTTTTCAGAATGATTTAACTTTTGTTGCCACATTCATTTTTCCTTCTAGAAAAATAAAATACTTAACAAAATTACTCTGCATTTAGGATTGCCTATAATAGAAAACATCAGCATGAGAATGTTGCTCACCCTGTATTGCCCAAACTCTACAACTGTTAACCTCTTTAGTTTTAAGATAGTGGCCAGGCTTGCTGAAAATTCTTCCAACTTACTTGCATTTTTCTACAGCAGTGTCATGTTCTTTGTCTTTTCTAGATGCATAAAAATGTTTGAAGGTCAAACCCCTCTCATCATTCCAGGCAATAGTCGGATACATTTTCATTTTAGCTTTTTCAATGTTTCCAGCTCAGGTCTGGTTATGATCACTTGCTGCTCTTGAAAAGGACTAGGGTTCAGTTCCCAGCACCCACATCAGGTGGCTCACAACTTTCTATAACACCAGTTCCAGTGGGGACCTGACATCCTCTTCTGGCTTCCTCTGGAACCAGGCATGCACTCACACATCCACATACAATAAATAAATCTTTAAAATGTCTTCAGCTAGAAGCTAGAAGACCTCTCTGTCTCTGTCTCTTGGCATCTCTGTATGTATATTGACAGAGGCAATAAAGAATGCACATTCATTCACAAATATTCATTACACATTTAATGGGATATATGATCTGGAGTCCATTACTATTTCTCAATTTCAACTGTGTGATCTTGTGTAAGTCATTTCATATGTTCATTTGAAATACAGTTATGCTTAATTCTCACCCATGTGTGGTGACAAGTCTACAAAGTATATTTGTGTGTGTGTGTATGTGTGTGTGTGTGTGTGTGTGTGTGTGTGTGTGTGTGTGTGTTCGTTCTGGGCTTAGAGCAGAACAGAGAAGTAATGAACATTTTCTAACAAAAGTAAAGGAAATAACTGGCTTCCTGGTACCTTTTCTGGAGTTCCCTCTCTAGGAGTGAAAATTGTTCATTTCCTGAATCTTCTGTAACTTTTTATTCACAAAATGACCATAATATTAAAAGGATGCCTCCTTTGTTTCCCCTCTTCTAGCATACCTGAAGCATCTCAGGAACTCAAAGAAAACTACCAATAGAAAGAAGGTGTTTTTGGTCAGTTAGATCAGTTACATACACTGGGAGCATCTACTATAGCCTGCTCCTCATTTTTAGTATGTTTATCACTCAGAAAAGGTTTTATAGACTCTTACTGTTTTTTTTTTCTTTCTGACACAGAGAAGAAACAAATCTTAGTGAATAGGAAAGTATCTAAGAGCGCAATCTGCTAATATTAAAAATTGAATATCTTTTGATACAGCAATTTTACTTCTGGGAATCTGAACTAAAGGAATTATGTCACATGAAAGGACAGGCATAGCTGCAGTGAGACTGGTTACAGAGTCATCTGAAATGGCAGAGAAACAAGCCAGGGGTTGTGGCACATGCCTGTAATATCGTGTTCTGATGCCTGAGGCCAGAGGACTATGAACTCAGTCATCTGAGATTTACAGGGAGATCCTTTAAAACTGATCAATCGATCCATCAAACAATCCAGAGAGAGAAAAGTGAATGATCAAATGAATCATGGTGCACCCAGCATAATAGGATCTACTGTTCTCACTATACAAAACACATTCTACATGTGTTTATTTGGAAAATTCATAACAAATATGAAATAGACAACTTATTCACAATGTCTATATGCAGTACTATTGTGTAAAACAAACAATAAAGCTAATGATATAAATTTGTCCTTACATGTAAACTCATGTATATCTGAAACTTATCATATGGAATATATAGAAAGATATAACCAAAACATATGCATGGTTACCATGGAACTTAAGGACATGGGTACTTCATATGTTTTTCTCTATTTCTAAAAACCCAATAATGTTAGCACTAGTCAGTACAGTTGGTGTGAGAATTAAATGAACATAATACATGTGAAGTAGTTATACCTTGTAGTGAATACTAAATTCTAGTTAAAAACTATTTTTTAAAAAAATACTGATTCTTTACAATAAAAAAGGAAGATAAAATAAAACTAGGACAACAGATATCTGAATCACTACCAAGGTAAATGTTAATCTGTATCCTGAGAACCAAGGTTACGAAACAGCCTCAAATTTCTTCAAGCAATTGTCAGGAAGGAGAAATAGTTTAGAAGCCAGGTTACCAGGATCTATCCCGACCCCTCGTGGACAGTTAGTGATTAGGCAGCTCATGGGCAAAACCCAAAGGAAAAGAGCATGCTTGCCTTTGGCCCAGTTTTGCATCCCACTTGAAAATCTGTTGCAAGAATGACATCCTAAGCTCCTCTACACCCACTTCCTTAATATCCTTAATCCTCAGATGCTAATTTTGCTAATTTCAATTGGCATCAACAGCTTAGCAGCAGTGTTAAACTGGTTTCCTTTTTGTTGCTAGATTCACCTGGGTCTAGCCATTTCTGCATAGAAAATGCACCTCTTCCTACAAGGCTGGACTTGGGCATTGGCTTCTCTTGTGCATCCTTTCCTCACTCTCCCAGGTGAACATTGTGCTAGCATTTGCAAGTAAAATTTGCTACTTTTTTTTTTTCATGTTTGAACACTTTTAAGTGAAGGTAGACTTAGACTGAATGAGTTTTCTTATTGTGTAAGTGCATATGTTTACAGGTGATTTTCACAAACCTGTGACTTATGTAACAACCCAGGGTCCTACATTTGGCTTAATCATATCCCATTTTTATTAAACAATTTTAAACCAAAGACCCTGAATTTTACTTGCAGCTGCTATCACAAAATAGTCTTTTTTAGAATTAAACTCACAACTCTGCATTGTGTAAAATGTCATTTCTTCTGTAGATGGAAACCAAGGTTTTGGATGACTAAAGAACTTGTTCTTGGGGTGAGTGCCAAAGCAGCTTAGTGTAGAGTCATGTTGGAGCAAATGGTAGTGAGAATTTCCCAACCTGCATCAGAGTTACCTGCAAAGCTTACTAAATAAAATGCAGATTCATAGACATATACCAAGAAACACTAACCCATGATTTTTGGAAGCACAGACTTGGAATCTGTACCTTAAGTAATCCTTCCACAGTTAGAAAACAAAACTCATTTTTAATCTTAGAATCTTGCACAAATCTTCATTTGCAGTAGTCACTTAATATGTGTACTATGATGATCAAACAAATATTGCCTAGTTCAGACAGACCAGATTTCAGTTCTGCATAATAGCACTGATGTTTTTCAGCACTTATAGGACTATGAGGGTTTAAATGATAAGACTGCAGCTGAGACTCTTTAGCTATATCCCTGTTTCCTATGGAATTTCTGGAGACAGTAAAAACCTTTCAGTCAGAGTCATGTGTAAGACTGGTAGAAGGACATTACTGGCTGGAACAATCAGGAATGAACAGTGATGATGCTAAGGTAATGGACTTGCAACGCTGTGACAGAACCTGAGATAAACAACTCAAGAAGACTGACTCACTTCAGAGGTTTTTACTCAACCACAGTGGGAAGGCAGCGCCAGAGCACAGCCTTTGCCCTCACTCACACTGGCTTGGGAGCTTGATCAGCTCAGCTCAAACCACCAACACTTTTTGTTAATTGAGAAAAGCTGGCCAGAAGTAAAACTTGGTCTTCCTGTACTTGAATGATATTTATTTGATCAGCACAACAGATCAGGTGACAACCGTGACGTCAGGAGGACAGGAAGGAGGCAGGAAAGGCATGCCCCAAGAGACACACCTCCTACTTCCTTCAATCAGAATCCAGTTCTGTCAGCTTCCAATTGTTCATTAAAAATATTAGTCCATCCATAGATTAAACTATTGATCAGATCAGAGAGAAACCTTAAGTTCTAGTCACAGGTAGGAAAAAAAATCTCTTAGAGACACACCTACAGATGTACTTTACTTATCTCTTGGCATCTTTCAATCCAATCAAATTGGTAGTCAAGATTAATTGTCACTGTTGGCAGTCAATCTCAAAATATTATTGGAAAATTTGACTGTGGAAATAAGAACACAGTATGTACTAAGCTGAGTTTGGGGAAAGAGAAACACAAAGATTAACATATCTAAATTATCTGAACCAGGGGAAGGTTCTACAGTCATTTAAAAATAATGTTAGAAAAAAGCTGACAGTGAATGTAGGGAGGCTAATATTTCAAATTAACAGTAATTTTGGTCTTTTCAAAATGAAAGAAAGAGAATATAGAAAGCTGTCAAGCGATGATGAGATAAAGAGTAACTTATTTATATTATGGTCTTTAATTCACATTGGATTTTGAATATATCTACATATATAAAAATAAAATCCTTGTAAATCATCCCTTCCTTTTGTCTAGACTGCTCAGAGTTCACTGCTATCTGCTCTCCCTCACTCCTCACAAATCCAGATGCTAAATTCTGATACCTCTAAAGTATCTAGCCACCATGCCACCATCCTCTCTTTCCCATTTCACCTGCCAAGTTTCCAGTGCAAATTTAAGAAATAGCTTCCTCTTTAGCTTCTATGCTTTAAGTCTCATCTCCTGAATGCATCTTTTATAATAATAACAGAATTATCTCCCTAAATATGTAAAATCAAATAAATAAACAAGAAGGGATACAACACATTTGGAACATGGATGCTTGGAGTACAGTACTTGGAATCTGTACTTGGGTGCTTACAGCTCTGTAGACTTAGGCAGGTTATTTTTCAATGTCCTAGTACATAAGTATGACAGCAGCATTGCCAGTCACTGAACATTGAACTGTGTGCACAACAGTCCTAAGAACTGATACTCTCCCACTGACCAGATGAGAAAAGAGCACAAAGGCATAGACATTAAACTGCTCAGCTATCCAGCCACCTGTGGTGGAAGCATTCAATCATTTCATCTTATAGTCTCACGGAAGAACCTTACTCCTTGTTATATAGGGCAGTGGCCATCCAGTAAGGGGTACAGATCGGCACAGAGAAGCATAGAAACTTGGGCATCTTTGTTGAAGCCCTTCTTTCACTTGGCCAGGCTTTTTCTCATCCTCTCCCCTTCTTCCTCTTTTCACATCTAGGTCCAGAACCATATGAAATGAGTTCCTATTCCTACGCACAATGTCTTTTCCTGTCTCAGGTATTCCTTCAATGTATGCACATGTTAAATATTGGTTAAATATTCTACCTTCTCTGCAGACCCTTTCATGTCAGAGCTATTGTTCCATGTCTGTAGGAACCACTCACAGATCCCTAGATTTGTAACAATTGCTGCCTAATTCTGTCTTGGCTTTTCACCATTCAGGGACACATCTGCATGCTTCACTTGAATAGGCATTCTCCGAGTCAAGGTATTCTTATCCTGTCTAGACTGCTGAAGACTTGCTTGATTTTAGTACTGAAAGGCCTGAGTCTATAACCTGAACATACAATACAGAGCAAAGCCTACAGATAGTCTGTAGGCCATCCATGGAACAGTAAAGAACTTTGGTTACCCCTAATAAATGAATCTTTAAAGGTTTCTTCAGATTACCTGAGATTCTCACTATCTTTCATCTTACATTCAGGGTTTCTTATTGCATTCATCCCTGTGTCTATGGTGAGGACCAATCCAGATCCCCTCTCCAAACACCCAACATTTCCAGACATTCAAGTAGGTAAATGGGATTTGTATGTAATCTGCAAGCATCATCCCATATATTTAATGTAAATGCTGGAAAGAGCAGTTGAAACGCTTCTGTAAAGTACTGGGTAGGGAAGGAAGAAAAACAAAACATTCTTGGTCTGTAATAAGCAATCTTCACTAACATGCTGCTGGATCTGTTCCTTTGTTTCATAAACTGTGCATAATTATGGTATGCAAAACCTTCAGATATTCTTGCTATGAAGGATTTAAAAATATCTGCTCCACATTTTCAAAATATGTTTTCCATGTACAGTAATTATCTCATGTAAAATGTGAAAAACTTAAGATAATCAATTTAAATTTAGACTGTCTCTCTTAGGGTTGACTTTGACAGTGCTGTAGTGTTACCTCGGGATACTTCCTACTAGGACAAGATCCAATTCTGATTGTTGGAAGTTTATCAGGGCTAGATAGGCACTTGACTTCATAGAACATTTTGGAGGATGTATAAGAGAAGATATTTTAAAACTGTAGGACACCAACCCCCATTTGTACAAGTTGGTTATTGAAATAAATCTCTAAGCTCTGCAGAGAGCACCAGGCTTGTGCCAGAAGTGAAAAGTCATACCACAAGATGATAAAACAAGATAAAACATAGACGACTCTGTAGGAGCCAGATGTAGTGGTGCACATCTGTAACACTAGAACCTAGGAAGTCGTGGCAGGTGAATTAAAAGACCAGACCAACTGGTAAGCTATATGGTTGGCCTACTCTCAAAATATTAAGGGCTGGGGAGGGAGCTCAGTGGTAGAATGCTTGACTAGCATGCTGATGGACCTGGTTCAACTCCCAAAAGTTTAAAGTCATAAGACCTAGTTGTTCATTACTGCAATCCCAGATACTTAGGGGGTTGAGTCAAATGGCCTGTAAATTCTGGATCAGCAAGATAGCTCAGATAAGTCTGCCCATTAATGGAACTCTGTGTGAACACAGGGAGTAAAATGGGTGAAAGCACATGCTTAGAATCTCCAGGACAGAGTTTTCCATTTCTTTCCACTTTTTAGAAAGAGTCCTACAGAGCCAGATGACAATGCAGGGCTGAGTGTCTGTAATCCTACTATTAAGAGGTATAAGAAGGAAGAACACAAATTCAAGATCAGCTTGCACTCCACAGTGGGACAGTCTCAAGGAAAGTAAAGTAAAGGAAAGGAAAGGAAAGGAAAGAAAAGGAAAGGAAAGGAAAGGAAAGGAAAGGAAAGGAAAGGGGAAAAAGAAAAAAAAAAAGAGAAAAGAAAAGAAAAAACCCAAGGCAATGGATGGTGGCAAATCCTGTAATCCAAGCAATTGGAAGGTGGAGACAGGAGGATTAGGAGTTCAAGATTGGCTTTGGCTACATTCTGAGTTCTACCCAGGGTGGGCTACATAAGACCCTGCCTCAAAAATCCAAACCAAGCAACCAAACAAACAAACAAACAAACAAGCAAGCAAACTAATAAAATGTTCTACACACACACACACACACACACAAATAAATACATCATTTTTATTACTGGGTCTGGGGTGTACTCAGTTTTTTTGCCTAGTATGTGTGAGATCCTGAATGTGATCTTCAGTACCAAAAGCATACACCAATGATAAATGTTATAAAATTAAATTGCATCAAGCCAAAAAATAATAGCTTTTTTACTTATTATTACTAAAAAAGACTACTATATTAATTTACAAAGTATGCATATCAATTAAAAACTTCTATAAACTCTGATAAAAATAGGTAAATAATTTAGCCTGGTAATAAGTATGGAGTAATCAGTTTTGCTTGTAAGGAACTGAAAAATGAATAGAGAAGTTGAGAGTTTTTAATCTATCAGATTGGAAAAAAATTTAAAAAACACAAAATACTGACAATTGTATAAGAACACAAGACTTCTTATGTATTAATTTGGAGATTCAAACTGCTGTTACTTTTGTTATATGCAATTTAGCAATATTTACCAAATTTTAAAATGTACATTTCTAGCTACCAGTCTGGGGGTCCATTAGCTCCCCCTTGTTCAGATCAGCTGTCTCTGTGAGTTTCTGTAGACTGGTCTTGACCTCATTTTCTTATCACTCCTCCCTCTCTGCAAATGTGGGTCTCAGAAGGCCTAGGCAGTCTAAGGGGCCTCTGACAGTGGAACCAGGATGTATCCCTGGTGCATGAAAGGATTTTGGAAGCACATTCCCCATGGAGGGATATTACCTTAGCCTAGTCCCTACTCTAAATGACTTGACAGATTTTGTTGACCCCTCCTGGAAGGTATCACCCTCCCTGTGGAGTTGGGAGGAGGGAATGGGATGGGAGGAGGGTCAGGGGGCATTGGAGGGATGGAGGGAGAGGGAACTGGGATCAATATGTAAAATAAGAAAATATTATGTGTATATATATATATATATATATATATATATATATGAAAAAGGAAAAAAAAAAAACAAGAAAACAAAAAATCAAGCATTTCTAACCAGAAGCCAGGGGATCATGAGTTCAAGGCAAGCCTGGGATTTACAGTAAGTCTCAGACTATTTAGTTAGATACTGGGAACCAGTCTCAATCAAAACAAATGAAGAAAAGCACATTTCTTTGACTTATCACTTCCGCTGCCAACAAACCAAAGTTAGAAATCAATTCAAGACATACCTCGATGGCTGGGTATGTGGCTCATTAACAGAGCACTTATCCTTCCTTGCAAATACACTTCTTAGAGTTTTATCCCATGCACTGCAAGGAAACATCTTCACAGAAGTTAGCTAATTGCAATTTATTTTTGCAATGTAAAGAAATAAAAATAATTAGGCTACCTGTTGAGAGATGACTGGTAATGGAATCATAGCATATGATTATTTAATGAGAACAATGTTCACAGGGATATCAGTAAGAAATATTGGGAGAGAGAGAAAGAAATATGCAGTGTTCTTTAGGGCATGCATTGTTAGACACATATACATATAAATGTTTTTATGAAAAAAAATAAGAAATTAAAAAGTGGTTCCACTAGGGAGAGGAACTAGGTGTGTATCAAAGGGGTATGTGGAATAGAGAATTTTTATGTTTTTCTGAACTTATGGAAAGTTATAATCATGCCCCTTGGTTTTTTTTCCTCACACACCTTTTCTCTCTCTTTCTCCCTCTCTCCCCCCTTTCTTCTGTTTATCCTCCTCCTTTTATACAACATGAGTAACAGGTCCCTGTTATGAGCAGTTTCCACCAGCCTGCTCCCAGAGCCGGGTCAATCCCAAATAACACACAGAGGTGCTGTATTAGATATAAAGCTGTTGGCCTGTTAATAGCATTTTGTATTGGCTAGCTCTATTTTAAATATTAATCCATTTCTATTAATCTAAGTGTTTCCACATGGTCTTTCTTATCTTACAAGAGAGAGGAGCCAGACCTCTTCTCTCAAGTCCCTACATCTTGACTCCTCTACTACAACTCCCAGAATCCTCCTTGTCTCCTAGTCCCACCTATCTTGCTTTCCTATTGGCCATCAGGGCTTTATTCATTACCCAGTAAGAGAAACATATTTACAGACTGACATCTCTCTTCAGAACCCAGAGACTTTTCCATGCTAGCAAGTATACTACTGAACAACAAACTCAGCCATATTTTTTCTTGAAAACATTTATTAATCATGGAGTGAACCTTCTTCTCAGCACCACATGGAACCCTCTCTAAAACTGACCACATACTTGGAAATGTAGTAAACCTGAACAGATTAAAAATAAATAAATAAATAAATGGAATAACCCCATGTATCTTATCAGACCACCATGCTTTAATGTTAGAATTCAACAACAACACAAATTGTAGAAACCCTACAAATTCATGGAAACTGAGAAATACATAATTGCATCATTCCTGGGTCAAGGAAGAAATAAAGAAAGAAATTAAAGACTTCCTAGAATTCAATGAGAATGAAGACACAGCACACCCAAATTTATGTCATCAAATGTCACCCAACCAAAAAAAGCCCAGGGCCAGATGGCTTCAGTACAGAATTCTAATGTGAATTCAAAGAACAGCTAATACCAATACTCCTCAAAGTGTTCCACACAATAGCAGCAGAAGGGGTCATTGCCAAACTCTTTTTGCAAGGCTACAATTACCTTGGTACCCACGCCACACAAAAACACAACTAAGAAAGCGAACTACAGACCAATATCCCTCATGAACATTAATGCTAGTTAACAGGCCAACAGCTTTATATCTAATACAGCATCTCTGTGTGTTATTTGGGATTGACCCGGCTCTCTGGGAGCAGAAATACTCAACAAAATACTGGCAAATAGAATCCAAGAACACATCAGAGAAATCATCCACCATGACCAAGTAGGCTTCACCCAGGGATGCAGGGATGGTTCAACATACAAAAATACATCAATGCAATCCACCATATAAATAAACTGATAAAGAAAAACCACATGATCATTTCACTAGATGCTGAAAAAGCCTTTGACAAAATCCAACATCCCTTCATGATTAAGGTCTTCAAGAAATCAGAAATAACAGGGACCTTGGTCTCCTAAACATAATAAAAGCAATATACAGTAAACCAACAGCTAACATCAAACTAAATGGAAAGAAACTCAAAATGATTCCTCTAAAATCAGGAACAAGACAAGGTTGTCTACTCTCTCCATGTCTCTTCGATATTATACTTGAATTTCTAACTAGAGCAATAAGACAACAAAAGGAAACACAAATTAGAAAGGAAGAAGTCAAACTTTCACTATTTGCAGTGATATGATAGTTTACATAAGTGACCCTAAAAACTCTACCAAGGAACTACCTTGAGCAAAAAGGCAGAATGGAAGATTAACTAAAAAAATCAGTAGCTCTATCTATACAGACGATAAATGGGCTGAGAAAGAAAGCAGAGAAACATCACCTTTTCCAACAGCCACAAAGAACATAAAATATATTGGAGGTAACACTAACCAAACAAGTGAAAGACCTAGATAGAAAGAACTTTGAGCCTTTCAAAAAAAGAAATTATACAAGATACCAGAAAATGGAAAGATCTCCCATGCTCTTGGATAGACAGGAGCAACATGGTAAAAATGGCAATCTTGCCAAAAGCAATCTAGAGATTCAATGCAATCCCCCTCAAAATAACAGCACAGTTCTTCACAGACCTTGAAAAAATGATACACAAATTTATGTTGAAAAGCAAAAGACCCAGGAGAGCCAAAATAACCCTGTACAATAAAAGGAACTTCTGGGGGGATCACCATCCCTGACTTCAAGCTCTATTATAGAACTATAGTCCTGAAAACAGCTTGGTATTGCCACAAAAATAGACAGGTATAGCAATGAAATCAAATTGAAAACCCTGACATTAATCCACACACCTATGAACACCAGATTTTTTGACAAAGCAGCTACAATTATTCAATGGAAAAAAGAAAACATCACCAACAAAGGGTGCTGGCATAACTGGATACTGACTTGTAGAAGAGTGCAGATAGATCCATATTTACTGCCATGCTCAAAACTTAAGTCCAAATTGATCAATGAACTCAACATAAAGCCAGCCCCACTGAAATCTTAGAAGAGAAAGTGGGAGGTACCCTCGATCCAATTAGTACCGGAGATTGCTTCCTGGATATAATACCAGTATCGACACTGATATTGACAATTAATAAATGGGTCCTCCAGAAGCTGAGAAGCTTCTGTAAGGCAAAGGACACAGTCAACAAGACAAAACAGCAGCCCACAGAATTAGAAAAGATACTCACCAACCCCACATCTGGCAGAGGGCTGATCTCCAAAATATACAAAATACTCAAGAAGCTAGTCACCAAAACACCAAATAGTCCCATTAAAAAGTGGGGTACAGAACTAAATAGAAAATTTTCAATAGAGGAATCTAAAATGGCTGAAACACACTTTAAAAAGTGTTCAACACCCTTAGCCTTCAGAGAAATGCAAATAAAAACAACTCTGAGATTCCATCTTACTCCTTCAGAATGGCTACAATTAAAACCACCAATGACAGTTTATGCTGGAGAGGATGTGAAGAAAGGGGTATACTCCTCCACTGCTGGTGAGAGTACAAACTTGTACAGCCACTTGGAAGATCAGTATGGTGGTTCCTCGGGAAAATTGGGATCAGTCTACCACAAGATTCAGCAATTCTACTCCTAGGCATATACCCAAACGATGCACACTCATACAACAAGGATGTCTGTTCAACTATGTTCATAGCAGCATTATTTGTAATTGCCAGAAACTGGAAGTAACCTAAATGCCTCTCAACTGAGAATGGATGGAGTAAATGTGGTACATTTACACAATGGAGTACCAATCAGCTGAAAAAAAAAATAGTGGAATCTTGAAAGTTGTAGACAAATGGGTGGAACTACAAGAAACTTTCCTGAGTGGTGTGACCCAGCCTCAAAAAGACAAACATAGTATGTACTCACTCATATATGAATTTTAGACATAGAGCAAAGGATCACTGACTTACATTCCATGTGGCCAGAGAAGCTAGGAATCAAGGAGGATCTTAAGAGAGACATACATGGTCCCTCACGGAAGGGAAAAGGGACAAGATCTCCTGAGCAAATTGGCAGCATATGGGGAGAGGAAAGGGTATTAGAAGAAAGAGAAGGAGAGAAGAGGAGGGGAGAGGAGAATATGAGGGAACACGAAAATTGAGCCAGGGAAAGAATAGATGAGAGCAAGAAAAGAAAAGAGATACCATAAATGAGGGAGCAATTATAGCTATAAAGAGAAATCTGGCACTATAGAAATGTCCAGAGATCTAGAAAGATGACCCCAACTAACCATCTAAGCAACATTGGAGAGGCTACCTTAAATGCCCTTCCCCAATAATGAGATTGACTACATTATATGCCATCCTAGAGCCTTCATCCAGTAGCTGATGGAAGCAGAAGCAGATACCCACAGCTAAACACTAAGATGAACTCCTGGAATCCAGTTGCAGAGAGGGAGAAGTGTTAAGCAAAGGGGTCAAGAACAAGTTGCAGAAACCCACAGAATCAGCTGACCTGAATAAGGGGGAACTCATGGACTCCAGACTGATAGCTGGGAAACCAGCATAGGACTAACCTAGACCCCCTGAACGTGGGTCTCAGTTAGAAGGCCTGGGCACTCGGTACCTCTGACAGTAGAACTAGGATGTATCACTGGTGCATGAAAGGACTTCGGGAGCACCTTCCCCATG
This sequence comes from Phodopus roborovskii, assembly GCF_943737965.1. Classification (NCBI taxonomy): domain Eukaryota; kingdom Metazoa; phylum Chordata; class Mammalia; order Rodentia; family Cricetidae; genus Phodopus; species Phodopus roborovskii. The sequence goes on along the minus strand of NW_026126525.1, from coordinate 36,058,392 downwards.
CAAGGATACTCCCTTAGTCTAGAGACATAAGGGAAGGCCTAGGCCCTACCCCAATTGACTTGACAGATTTTGATGATCCCTCCTGGAAGGCCTTATTCTTCCTGGGGAGTGGATGGGGAATGGGACTGGGGGTGGGTATGGGAGGGTGGGAGGGAGAGGGAACTGTGATATGTAAAATAAGAAAAAAAAATCCTAAAAAAAAAAAAATGTACAGGCTGGAAAACCCCAGAAACAGCTGATGTGAACAAGGGGGAGCTCATGGACCCCAGACTGATAGCTGGAAACCAGCATAGGACCGACCCAGACCCCCTTAATGTGTGTCTTAGTTAGGAGACCTGGGCAGTCTATGGAACATCTAACAATGGAACCAGGATGTATCCCTAGTGCACGAACAGATGTTAGGAGTCCATTCCCTATGGAGGGATACTCCCTTAGCCTAGAGACTCGGGGAGGGGGGGGAGCCTTGGCTCTACAGCACATAACTTGACAGATTTTGAGGATCCCTCATGGAAGGCCTCAACTGCCCTGGGGAGTGGGTGGGATATGGGATTAGGGTCTGTGATGGGTATGGAAGTATGGGAGGGAGAGGGAACTGGGATCGATAAATAAAATAAGAAAAAATATTAAATAAAAAATTTAAAAAAATAGATAATGGAGAGATTGAAGCAGGGGTGGGAATACAATAACACCCTTGTTGTCTTACTACCAGTTTTTTTAATTTATTATTTTACATGTCGATCCCAGTTCCCTCTCCCTCCCTCCCTCCCTTTTACCCTCTCTGCCCCCTCACATGCACCCTGAACTATCAGACAGTTTTAAAGGCAGAGGCTGAAACTGCCCCTTTAGAAGTCTCCTCTGCCATCTGCCTATTTGCTTTAACCCTTTCTCCTGTTTCTCAGAGCCTATCTCTACACTCCATAGTTTTTTCCCACGACCTTCTTACATGCATTCCAATGCCCACTTTATTTGATTTATAGACAATTTCCTGATTTATGTCTATTGATGAATACAGTGCTCTATACATAGTCCTATTCTTTTATTTCATTTATTTACTTTTAGACCCACACAATTCAGCATTTTTATCATTGTTAACATTGTTCTATGAATACATTGCATGCTTGAGTGCTAAACACTTAGTAGAACTTGGGTCTATTAGTTATAACTTTGTTCCTTATAATTAAATTTGATCTATATAATATCCAGCATATCTATTATAAGTCTTTGTTTTTAACTAGGTCAGCTATAATTTTACAGATATTGAAGTTGCTCATGTGAGTACCGGTATACTTTTACATGTCATTTATTACTGCGTGAGCATTGGAATTTGCCTTAGAATGAGGAACACACACATAGAAAGGTTGAAAGCACTGATAAGGGTCAAGAATAAAATGTGTATCTATGACAGGAGGCACTTGTACTGTGAGAAATGGACCAGGACAGTTAGAGATGACCTTTATAGCAATTTGTGAATCTTCCCCTACTCTGTAAATGATATTTAAAAAGTCAATAAGAGTTACCGCAGTACTAACACATCAAGAATTAGCTCCACTCAGTATTCATTAAAACAGAAACACTTGTATATGGAGGTTATCACCACCTCCACAATCAGCTTTATATTCGTGAGTTCTCTATTTCAAAAATAGGTTGTGAATTTACCAATTGCTAAAATCTGTATGCATTCAAGATTATAGACAACAAGGTCTAACACAGACACGCAGGCCCACTCTTCCACTTATAACGGTTAGGGGTCATCATCCATCACATTGGGGTTTAGCAGGGCTTCACTTACGTCATATAGGTGAGAAATGTGCTCAGGGGTTCCAAGGAATGGTTCCGGAAGTAGTCAAATTCTCTGCAGAGCTTTTTCCTCATCTCTGTGTCAATTTTGGAAACAGTGAGAGGGTTTGTTTCATTGGCCAGGAAGTTGCCATACTCAGTGGTCTGGAGGTGAATTTTCAGATCTGAAATCCAAAGAACCCCCAAGTCAATTTAAATTTGGAGAGGTGTTTGTGGTAACTTTAGGGTGAAGACATATTCCCTATCTCCTTAGACTAGAGTGCTGATCTCTAAAAAAGAAAAAAAATTTCAGTGTAAATATCAATACTGTAACACACCATAAGAATTTCAAATTACCCAAGAAACAGTATTATTTCACAAAGCTAAAAGCATGTAGGCAAACAAAAAGCCTAGACCAGAGCCATTAACCTTAAAGGTCAGGTTAACAGGACCTGGAATCAATTGAAAGACATTCCTCTGAGCTGATGACTTCCTAGTTATCCAAGAGGAGAAGGCTCTCCCCTACCCTAAGCTGCATCTTCTGGTGGAGGCTCAGATACATAGAGGTCTGAGAAAGTGTCCTTTTCTGGACAGTCTTCACTTTATGCTGGTAATGTGTGTCTATTCTGTTGCCTCTGTAACCATCATTGTTGTCATTCTGTCAACTCAGGATGAGGGGACTCTCCAGGAATCTTTTTGATTCCTTGCATTGGGACTGCTATAGCATCCAGTTTCATGGTCTGAGCAGCAACAGGATTGTCACCCTTTTCATCATGCAGAGGGCCACTCAGACCCTATGAGTTATAAGCCATTCTAGTGGAGTCCCTATTACAATTTACACTCATTCTGTCAGTTCTCTTCCTATATAGAACCGTCACTAATACAGATGGCTTTGCTTTGGCCAATTTTAATCTTTAGTAAATGGTTTGAGAAATACTAATTCTCTGTCCAACTTGAGGAAAAGAAGAGACTAGTAACAGCTGACAGATATAGAGTGAGATGGGCATCCCTCATGGCTCAATTCTAGTGTCCTTTAGTTACAGACAAAAAAAAAAGTTGAAGTTCAGGGGGCCAAAATGGAGGAGTTAGAAACAGGTTGTCTTGGAACTAGAAGACATTTTACTCCCAAAACCAAACATCATCACTGCACCATTCATTGGTTTGTGTTGTAGAGAACTGAACTAAATTCCAATTCATTTTAATTGTCTATTATTCCTCAAAAGGCTATATCATACTCTTGCTACTGTTGATCCCACCGCAATCTCTAGGATCATGTAAGTAAACTGGTATTCAAAGCCATGTTTAATTGACTTCAAAATCATTTCAAAGTTGTAATTGGGCTATCGATCCATGCAATCATTATTACATACTCTGAAAAGCCAGTTTTTCTGAGACAAAATTATTTAAGCCCACTGATCTGAATTTGAAAACACTTTGCTAATACTTCTGGCATAGCACCTGCTGTATTTTGAATGTTCCCTGTAAGGCTAACCTGGTGGTGCTGTTTGGAGAGACCAGAATTGAGGCTTATTTAATGGAAGAGGATTACTTGGAATTTGCCTTGAAGTTGACATCCATCTCTGGTTCTGGTCTATGCCTAAACTGCTTTCTTCACTGTGGTATGCTGACCACATTTAAGACCATTTGTTGCTTTTGTAAGAGCAGGATTCAGTTCCCAGCAGCTACAGGAGGGCATTGGCAGGACTGAGCAGTCTAAGGGACCTCAGACAGTGGAGGCAGGATGTATCCCTGGTGCACAAAAGGAACTTGCAAACACATCCCCCATGGAGGGATAACTGCCTTAATCTAGAGACATGAGAGAAGCCCTAGTCCCTACTTCACATGACCTGTCAGATCTACATGACCCCAACTGGATGGCATTCCCCTACATATGGAATTGGGGGGGATGGGAAGGGAAGGTGGTTAGGGTGCACGTGAGAGGGCAGAGAGGGTAAAAGTGAGGGAGGGAGGGAGGGAGGGAGGAAAGGAGGGAGGGAGGGAGGAAGGGAGAGAGGGAGGGAAGAAGAGGGAACTGGGATCAACGTGTAAAATAATAAATTAAAAATAAATAAATAAATAATGCTTTGACTCCAAAATTTAAGTTCAAGGACAAGTTACTGGGGAAAAGGATTTCTATTTTTGTTTCCACAGAAAATGAAAAGATGTGGATTCCTTCCAGACTAATGTGGTTTGATCAAGCCAGACCACCTGAAACAGAGTACCAGGTGATCCTACATTCAAAACAGCTGGACAAAACAGCCTTGCAGACTACAGCCAGAATTTCTGCCTTTTCTTAAAATCCCCCATGACAGCGCCCCTTACCAGCAGGAAGTAGTTTGGAAAGAACGATGCCCAAATTCCCAAATATTGTCTATAAATGTTTGTTTTCATTTAAATGAACTTGGTTATAAATAAATAAATAAGTAAAATTATTAAAAATAAATAAATAAAATATAAAGTGTCTAAAAAAAAAGATATAGGGCATTGGATTCTTTTTCAGTGTTTTGAGTAGATTTTTCTCAAAGTTGCTCTTTACTGAATCAATTACATCTGTAACTCAGTTTTAGGAAATTACATTTCATTCCAAGCCTTGTTTGTCATTATGGCGGTGCAGAATTTTATGGAACTATGCGGTTTGTATTTTCACTACGAAAGATTATTTGCCAACATGAGCGACACAAATGGTGGCATTTCTTTCAAAACCATATTTTGCTCAGTGACATATGTTTCTTCTAAGCTAAATAACTTTCAAACCTTTTCCCTGCCAATGAGAAGCTTCAGTGAAATATTTCCTTTGCTTCAGACCCTGGAGGAATCTTGGGATGCTGGAGCCCTGGAAAATGAAATAAGAGACCCCTTTCCTTCACCAGCACCAATATGATCCACATCCAGACATTTGCACAGTGCTCAGGGTTGTATAGTTTTCAAAATGGGTTCACGATATTTCTTCTCTTGCATTTCCCTAAATGCTCATCTCAATAGGTGTGCCAGCAATAGGCTTTGCAACCACATACATCGCAATAAGGATAAACAGGCTTCTTTACTGTAGAAACTGAAAAGCTTTAATGGAATCATTTAATGGATTACTTCTTTGTAAAGAGCAGGACACAGACCTTTCAAGCCACTAAGAAACAAAAGAGCTGCTTTCAGAGCATATGTGGAGAGATCACACTACCATTTAATTAATAGAAGTAGTGTCTTTTCTTTATTAAATAAGGAAATATGACGTCAGTTTTGCAGACTGTGGTATCCCAATGTACTAAGTAAATGTAATAGTTTCTTAACAGCAATAGAAAAGAAATCTATTAGACCATTTTAATGAATGGTAGAGTATTTCATAAAGTGGTAGGTATGTATGTATGCCTGAATACATGTTTGTCAGACTGTAAAACACTTCTTCTGAGGTTGGAAACTAGCCCTCATGAAAGGAATGATCCAAAGCCAGGTGGCTAGTGAATAAGGAAGTATCTTCATTATTATTATCTGTTGTGGTTTAAATAGGTATGATCCCCATAGATCCATGTGTTTGAATGCTTGGCTCATAGTGAGTGACACTATTAGGAGATTTGGCCTTGTTGGAGGAAGTGTGTCACTGTGGGGTGGGCTTTGAGGTCTCATATGCTCAAACTATGTCCAATATGATATACAGTCTCCTTCCTCTGCCTACAGATCAAGATGTAGAATGCTCATCTCCTTCTTCAGCACCATGTCTGCCTGCACACCACCATGTCCCACTATGATGATAATGGACTACACCTCTGAAACTTCAAGCCAGCCCTAATTAAATGTTTTTCTTTATAAGAGTTACTATGATCATGGTGTCTCTTCACAGTGATAGAAACCCTAAGACACATGTTCGTCGATTGGCAGATATTTTAGAAAATTATTTTGTCTTGTGAAACTTGCTATTTGGGCCTGCTTCTAATATTTAAAATTGAAAGTTGGGTGTGCTAATATGTCTGTAATCCTAGCACTCTGGAGGCAGAGGTGGGAAGCTCAAGAATTTGATACCAACTTGGACTACCTAGGGAGATTCTAAGGCAACAAACAGAAAGGAACATCTCTTCTCTCTTAGAAGTTACTCAAAGAAGGCACCTTCAGACACACCCATTATCCAGGGTACTGTTACAGCCATTGGACCCTTCCCATTTTCCAACTCTGCTAGTGCTGACCTTAAGGAGGTCTGCTTATCTCTCTCAATTTAATTTTCTGATCCAGAAAATACTAGAAAACTTACATGTCATGAGTAAGGCCCTGGGTATCATCTCCAGTACCATGTGTGTGCAAATATATACACAAACAGACACACATAATACACACAGAGAGAGAATATAGGGTCTATACAATCAGACTATGGCAAGGGTTAAATCAAACAATAGTTGTGATTTAATCAACAGTTTAAAAAAGGCAACTGCAGTATATGAAGAGGCAGTATATAGAAACTACTTCAAAATGTTAATTTTTTTCCTCTGTGTATTTGTCTACTTCCTAAACAGTTTGATTCTCCAAGAACTTTGACTTTTATCCTCTAAATGGGGAATTTCCCAACTGATGTACACAGTTCCAGCACTAGATTTAATAATTATCTAGATTTTAATACACATATTTATCATGGCTTCAATATGGAATATTCCCCACAGGCTCTTGGGTTTGAAAACTTGGTGGAACTGTTTGGGAGAGTGTAGAAATTTGGGTGATGGAGTCTAATGGGTAAATCTAGTTTGTAAGCCCATTGGCAGAAGTCCTGGAAAATTACAGCCATTTCTCTGCTTCTAATCCTAAAAATGGGAGCAGACCACACCCAAGCTCGTGTCATATTGACTGACCCATTGTGTCTTCTGTGACAAGATAGACTGGTAGTTCCTTAAAATGTGAGACAGAAAGACCTTCTTTCCTTAAGTTGTGTATGTCAGATTTTTTTTCACAATTTTTAGAAAGGTAATTAATATAAAACCAGACACCACTTCATTTATTTTGCTAACTTATTATTATTCATATTGCATTAAAACTTCATAATTCTATTTGGTGCTTTAGTATATTAAATGTTTTTTTCCTCAGTCCTTCCTTCCCTCCCTCCCTTCTCTTCCTTCTCTCTCCTCTCTTCTCCCTCCCTGTCTTTTCCTCCTCCTCCATCCCCTACCCCCTCTCTCCAACTCTTCATCTTTTGCTTCCTCATTGATCCCTTTCTAGGGTCTTGGCTTATTTTACACGTAGGCAAAGCTAACTTTGAGCTCAACAGCCTTATGCCTCAGCCTCCCAACTGCTGGAATTATAGGCACCTCCTACATCTATTCATCAGTTTCCACTTCCACCTTTTCTTATTTTGGATGATCATCTGACACTGAGATTCTTTTGCCAATCTATTAATTGATTTTCCTAATGCTCTTAATGAACCACTGGCATACAATTTACTGTTTCCTAAGAACTGTTTCCATCTTATCCTGCTCTTACAAAGTGGCTTATAAAAGTCACTTGGTATTAAAAGTAATTTAAAACAAGATTTATAGATGTATAGAGTATTTTAGCACTAATAAGATGATTTTAATATGTATCATCTCTTAAATTTTCATTTGTCCTCATTTCTTTTTTTAATTTATTTTTCTTATTTTACATATCGATCCCAGTTCCCTCTCCCATACCCCCCACCACCACCCTCCCATCCCATTCCCCACACACACTCTCCACAGGGAGGATGATGACTTCCAGGAGGGATCAACAAAATCTGTCAAGTCATTTTGAGTAGTGACTTGGTCTTCTCTCCTGCCTCTAGGTTAGGGGAGTATCCCTCCATGGGGAATGTGCTCCCAAAGTCTTTTCATGCACCAGGAATACATCCTGGTTCCACTGTCTGAGGTCCCTTAGACTGTCCAGGCCTTCTAACTAAGACCGATGTTCAGGTGGTCTGAATCAGTCCAATGCTGGTTTCCCAGCTATCAGTCTAGGGGTCCATGAGTTCCCCTTGTTCAGGTCAGCTGTCTCTGTGGGTTTCTGTAGCCTGGTCTTGTCCCTATTTTCTTGTCACCCCTTCCTCTCTGCATCTGGATTCCAGTTCAGCTCAGTGTTTAACTGTGGGTGTCTGCTACTAGGGCTCTATGATGGCAGATAAGTTAGTCATCAGTCTCATCAAGGAAGAGCATTTAAGGTAGCCTTTCCACTGTTGCTCAGATTGTTAGTTGGGGTCATCCTTGTAGGTCTCTGAACATTTTTCTAGAGTCAGTTTTCTCTTCAAACCTATAATGGTTCCCTCTTTTGTGGAATCTCTCTCTCTCATCTATTCCTCCCCTACCTCAATTTTCCTAGTCCAGAAAATGGAAAGATCTCCCATGCTCTTGGATAGATAGGATAAACATAGTAAAAATGGCAATCTTGCCAAAAGCAATCTACAGATTCAATGAAATCCCCATCCAAATCCCAGCACAATTCTTCACTGACCTTGAAAGGATAATACTCAACTTTATATTAAAAATACAAAAGATCCAGGATAGGCAAAACAACCCTGTACAAGAAAGAAATTTCAGGAGGCATCATCATCCCCAACTTCAAGCTCTACTATAGAGCTATAGTCCTGGAAACAGCTTGGTACCGGCACAAAAATAGATAGGTAGACCAATGGAATCTAATTGAAAATCCTCCTATTAACCCACAGAACTATGAACACCTGATTTTTGACAAAACCGTTAAAAGTATACAATGGAAGGAGGAAAGCATCTTCAACAAATGGTGCTGGCACAACTGAATGATGGTGTGTGGAAGACTACAGATAGACCCATGTCTATTGCCATGTACACAACTGGTCCTCATTTCATAAACGAAGAAAGTGAGGCCTGGAGAGGTTATGTGTCCATGTTTTCCATGTCAGAAGGTCTGTTGCTGCACTCAGACATGACTCTTATCCTCACCCAGTATTACGGTCATCATCCTGACCTTCACCCTCAGACTGTCAAGGCACCTCAACATTTTTCTCAACCTACACTCCAGCCTCACCTCCAGTTATTGCAATGCTACTGCCAAACTGATTCACTTGGCTTTCGTTTTCTATAGGTCACTGGCTTCCCAGTTGCCCAGAGTGTTTACCAGTTTTAAGCCTTCTTCCAAAGCTATATCAGCAAGTTCCTCAAATACCACTTCTCAAGTTTGGTTCACTTTCATGTGTAAATTGAAACTATTTTTTTGTATTTTTAATTTTTAGTGACTTTTTTCTTACCAACGATATCCTGAGCTACATAGTTATGTAGGTACTTAATATTCTTGCTATTCTTTTTATTCTTCATAGCACTTAATTCAAATTTTGTCTCCACAGTTTAGCAAAGATTGCCACCAGCAAATCGTAAAGGGTCAATCAGGTGCCCTAGGCAGACAAGGTAAAAGAGCAACACATTTTGACATAATTAAACAAATGCAACACATCTTTACATAGTGAAACAAATGAAGCACATCTTTGCATAGTTAAACAAGTATCTAATTTCTTCACAAGTTAATACTTTAGTCTACAGTAGGGTAGTGAGGTTAATGTCCTTTGGCATGTAATAACATACAAATGTCATAGATGCTGTTCAAGATTGGGTTCACTGAAAGTTATGAACAACAAAGATGAAACTTTCCAATTCTGTGTTACCAGGGACACAGTAGCAAAGGGCTTCTAGAAGTAGTGGCTTGACATAAGGGTTAAAATTGGGTGAAGGGAATTTGTGATTAAAGGGATAAGTTAAAAAGCTTGTGATCAAGGCTTGAAAGATGGACAGGTAGAGGTCAGTTAATGTCTATTTAGTTCAGTGGAAGTCACTGTTGTACTATGGAACAGCCACAGTGTTGCATATCCATTCTAAATATAAAACAAAAGTAAGTGCTTGGATGAGAGGTACAAATTGTGTCTAATGATTCAGAGAAAAGTCTTCCTCCTAAAATTTATTCTTGTGTGTGTGTGTGTGTGTGTGTGTGTGTGTGTGTGTGTGTGTGTGTGTGTGTGTGCTCATTTGTCCACAGAGGTCGGAAGTGGATATCCACTCCTCTGGCACTGCAGTTATAGACATTTTTGAGCTGATATGCATGTCAAGAATGAAAACCTAGTTCTATGCAGGAACAGCAAGAAAGCATTCTTAACTGTTGAGACATTTCTGGTTCCTCCATACTTTAAATGTAAAAAGAATGTGTATGTGTATATGTACAGTGAAAATTTTCCAATTTCTTACCTGCCATATCAATACCACTGACCACTTACTCTTGTCTTCAGGTAATTGTTATAAAAATTGTATTTAGTTTCTTTTAAATATTATACATTCTTTGAATCTAGGTAATCATACAAAACCATTTTTTTTAAATTTATCACCTTTTCCAAAACTAAGACATATCATATCACAAATGGTCCTTCTTTGCTTAGCTCACTTCATGTGTCTTGGTAATTTTTCTACTGCCACTATCCAGGAATTTCTTGTTTTAGCTTTAATTTTTCAAGCTGTAAAATATTCCATTATAAGAAAGTCCCCAAACTTAATTAACTAGTTTCCTACAGAAGGACATTTGATTGGCACCTGTGGAGGTTTGGATGGAAATGTTCCTTATAGGCTGTGTCATTTGCATATTTGATCCCCAAGCTGGGGGTGACATTGTTACAGGAAGGAAGTGTGACCTTACTGTAGGAAGAACTTACTGGGGATGGGCTTTGAGGTTTCAGAGCCTCAGTGCCCTTTCTGGTTCTCCTTTCTCCGATTCCTGTTTGGTGTTCAAAATGTTAAGTTCTCAGCTTCACTTCTTGCTGTCAAGCCTCTACTCTGCCATCATGAACTCATCTCTCTGGAACTAGAGGGTCAAATGAACCCTTCTTTCTATTAAATTGATGCAGTCATGAAAAGTAACTAAAACAACATGCATCTTTTGCTGTTCCAAATAATGCAAAGAAGAGCATTCACACATATGCCTTCTCACATGTGTGCAAAGTTTTTGATGGAATGTGAAATTTCCAGGCACCATTTTTATGCATTTGGAATTTTGATGGGTTCTGCTCAGTTTCCCTCTTTAGGGGTTTCTTATTTGCCTAGCCATTTCATTTTCTAGAATGAGAATCCCTTTATGGCAGGAACTATATCTTATCCATGTTTACTTCTTTGGCTTTAGCTAGAAAGCTTTTATTGTATGCTGGATGCATTAGTTCTCACTTGAAAGCACAGATGGGGAAAGGAAATCCCTTTAAAGACACCTAACTGTCAGGAATACAAAGTGGGCATCTTACATTCCCTTCCAAAAACCTGTGGCAAGGAGAACAATGTGAAAATCCAATCTAGGGTATTGCCCACACCCCAGAGACAGTGCATACTTTTACTGTGTTTGGAAAGGCCTATTCATTACTAAACTTTGGCCATTGCTGTCTCCATCTTGTCTTTTTCTAAGAGGTGAAACTCTTTCCACAATTATTTGTACTTGAGTTTCTGATGAAAGTGTGTTGTTTTTTTTTAAAAAAAAAAAAAAAAAAAAAAAAAAAAAGGTAAAGCTTCCTTCTTTTGTTCCCAGGAATGACTGACTCATTGTGGCTCCCATGACTAGTGTGTGCTTCAGTTAGTCAGGGCCACACTTGGAGTGGGTCAGTATTTCTGACCACATTTGCCCAGTTACAGACACAAGCCAGCACAATCCTGAATATGAAGACTTCCCAATGTTTTCCTGGACAATTTTATTTTCTGTCTTCTAAATTTACTTGAAATATTATGTGTTCTTTGAAAGTGTTCTAAAACAGTCTCTGCTATCACATCAGGATGTTTTAAAGGACTATAGGCTTTAAAAACAGTGAAAGCAAATTCAAACTTTGCTAAGTAAGCTTTTCTTTTGTCAAATGCACCTGCTTCGACATAGTACTGTGACAGCACAGCTTTACCTTCTCTTCTTTATCCACAATTCACATAATGCATACTGTGCAAAAGTAAACAGAAGTACATAAGTCCTTAACTTCCATCCTAGCAAATGCCCTTGATGGATTCTTAACCCTAACTTGGCTCAAAAAGTACCTGCATATTCACAGAAGTAACACGCACATTGCTTTCCAGAGATGTTTACTTCCCATCATACTAGAAATGGACTAAGTAAGGCAGTCTGTGTTGTACCTATTATCAAAAGAGGTGTGACATCAAAACAGCATAGGTTTATTCATGTATCTGTGTGTGTGTGTTGCTGGAGATGTTACTTAGAGCCTCATGCATGGCTAGGCAATTGGCAAGCACTCTAGCACTGAGACACCCATAGCTCTATTTTCTGTTGTTGGTAGCCTTTGGTTACTCACAGCCATTCTAACTAAGCCTCACTGTCCTCAGGTGTATGAGGACAAAAGTTCTTAATTAAGGAGCTGGAGATATGGTTCAGAGATTAAGAGCGCTTGCTGCTCTTGCAAAGGGCTGTATGTTGGTTCTCACCACATTATGTGGTGTGCAACCTTCTGTAACTTCAGCTCCAAGGCATCCATACCCTCTTTTGACCTCTGTGGACACCTGCACACATGTGGCATACACATACCCACAAGTACACATTTTGAACATTCTTTAAAGGTTTTCTCATATAAATTTTCTTCAGCATCTATGAAAACTTGAATGTGGTTTACTGATTTTTTGATAATATTTTTTAGTATCTTCCAGTAATAGTCTGTCACACAGATTCATGTATGGTTGGAGGCAGTCCCTATAAGTTGACATGAGGTTCTGTTGGGTCAGCCTACTCTTCTGAGTTCTGAGTCTGTAGACAGATAGATATCTGGGAATTAATAATTGAAAAAATCATATTGAGAAGAAAGAAAAATTGTGAGGCATAATGATGATAAAGTAATGATGCATTGGGCAGGGTTTCCTAATTAGGATATAAGGCTACCTTCAGGAGGTCCACTACTCCTTAGCATTGTTTAGGAAGTTATGTGTGTGGGTATAAGTACAACTTTTCCAAGAAGCATCATTCCTAAGGTTTCCAACAGGGTTTAAAAACTTGCCTTGAAGATAAAGGTACTAAAGGAGTTAGGTGACTATTTTAGGCCAGATTGCATGCTATATATATATATATTTCCTTCTTCTCTTCCATTTCCTCTTTCAATAGAATCTTTGATTAAAATGCCCTATGGTAAAAAAAAATATCTTATAACTTTCAAAAGAAAAGAAAACCCTCACATTTATTTCATTTATAATTATGTGTACATGTATGTGTGAGGGGTGGGCATGTATATGTATGTGAATGGAGGTGCCTTTGGAAGCCTGAGTCCTCAGATGCCCGAGCAGCTGGTATTATTAGATGGCTGTAAACTGTCTGCCCAGTGCAGGTATTGAGAAGTGAGTTCAGGTCATCTGCAATAGCCATCTCTCATGCCCTGGTGGTAACTTTTAGTTCTTGACTTGTGTCTTCTTTACTTTTCTATATCCTAGAATTCTTTCTCTGACTTTGATATGACTTCTTTAATTTCTCTATGATGTGTGCAGAAAGTGTTATCAAAAGGCCCCTTAATTGTGGCTTGCAATTAAATTAGCATTTGTTTTTATTGTTTGTAGAGGCTTGCCTCAAAACTAAACAGAATTTATCCAAATGGATGACTTCTCTCTGAAGCAAGTATTCTGCCCTATGTTAATGTTTAATTTATGGAGACATTTCTATAAGCAATTGACATTCTCTAGTCACCAAACTCCTAACTGAATATGTTGTATTTGAAATTATGTATCATTGTTTGTAGTTAATAGAATTACTTATCATCTGAAAGATCTGTTTATAAAGTAAACCAAAGGGCAGGGCAAGGGTGATCCCACCTTGAGTCCTTAACTCTGGCTTTAGCTAGCCAAACTATACAAAGTCACCTTCAGAAGTTTGGTTTTCTTTTCTTTTTGTTTTTTTGGTTTGTCATCCACTCCCACCTCATCCCCCACTCCTTATGACACCTACTTAATGCTTTTTCTAAGAATTTTTCCCTTAGTGCTTCTTGTAGAAAAATCTGGAAGTCTCTTAAAACAAGTGAGCAAAGCTGCTTTTAATATAAAAACGCTTACAGATGTGCATCCTTCCTTGTGTTTCAAGAAAAGTGTGATTTAAGGAAAATTATTATTTATTGGGTACGTATCTACTTTGCTCTCCTTAGTAACTATGTAGGAATTCTTTCCCCCACGTAAAAGGGAGGAATTTTGAGGATCAGAGGCTTTTAAAAACTAGGTCACCAACTTTTAACACACCTCCTGGCTATTCTTTTTCATGTCCCTTCAGTTAAAGGCAAATCTCAAATAATTACCCATTCAATCCTGAAAAACTGAAGCTAGACAAAAAATTTCTGTGAACCCAAACTATTAGCTCTTTCTTTCTTCATAGACTCATGTTGGTGAAGGGCCTTACCAAATAGTGTTTATAATTATGTGGATAAAAATAGATAGGATGACAAAGGAAAAACAATATTTTAAAGTATTATTATCAGAATACATCAAAAATAAAATGTGCTCTTTACAGAGACATTACAAATTAAGGTCAAAGGACCCTTGAAATTAGAGTAGCATCTAAATTTACACTATATAAGCATTAATATATTTGAGAATATCTGCGAGAACTTCAGTGGGCAGCTGCGGGTTTCTGGGTGGGTGTCAGAGTCGCAGGTGATGCTTATACCTATTGCCACGGCTTATTCCCTGCATTCATAATGGAAAGAATGTTAAACTGTTAAACAGTATCCATGGATACAGACTTTTTTTTCCTCCTCAGATCCAGAGTCCCTAAACCACAGGTCTCTGGGTATGTGAATTCCAGGACTAAGAACCTGTTCTGGCCATCTGAGTAGGCGATTGCAGCCCCATTCCCTCCCTTCCAGAGAACAACATCATCTTTGAATGGGCGAGGTGAACAGCTTACCTTCCAAGGTCTCACACTGCACTAGGTTGACATAGTCCTGCTGAGTTAGGAGGCTGGCTTTGCATCCTCGCACAAGGCCCTCCAGGTAGCCATGGTCCACATTGAAGTACAGTTCTGCAGTCTCACGCATATTGCTCAGCCTGAAACAGCAGCCACAGAACGCTGGCCCTGGTCTGGGAAAGAGTGGGTGTTGCAGTCACTCTGCTGAAAGTCAGGGTGCTACTGACTAGTTTGCTCCAGTTTCTGCAACTGTCAACACAGCGCCTGGGTCTTGTTTTTACATCAACAGTGAGTCAGCCAGATGGCCTAAGTACCGGGGAGAAGTGAGAGGAGGGGCCCTGTCATCTCTTCCTCCCACTGTCAAGGTCATAACAGTTTTGTCAATGACACCTTTTCCACTTATGAACTTTAATTATGTTGCATTTATTCCACTTTTTTGAGGACTGTTCATGTGAACAGGTTTCTTTTTTAAAACTCTGGAAAACCTTGGGTGTGATGACTCTTGCATTGAGTTGTAGCACTTGAGAGACTGAAGCAGGAGGTTTGCCATGAATTTGAGGACTGCTTGGGTTACAGAGTGAAACTCGTCTCAAAAAAATAAAACAGGCAAAAAAAAAAAAAAGCATTTAAAAAAAATGTTTGGAGACAGAGGAGATAATTCTGTAATATAGTGTATTTGTTAAACAAATAATTAGTAATGTCTTTTATTTTTATTTATTTATTTTGTTTGTTTTGTTTGTTTTTGAGACAGGGTTTCTCTGTATTGCTTTGGAGCCTGTCCAATAATATTATAAAATTGCCTAGACTGCTAGCCATTTCATAACCAGTCTAGAATTAGAGCCTTGCATTCATATAACAATAAACCACTCCCTTTGCACAATTGGGTTGATGATAATGCACTCTTCATTTTCTTTTTTCTTGTGGTTACTGTGAGACCTGTGATATGACTCCCCAAGTCACAGGTAAGGAATCAGATGTCAAAAGCTATGAGGCAGCTCAGAAAGTTCAGCTGGCAATGCAGTGGGTATCAACAAAGCCTGCACTTAATTGCTGAGTCCCATGCTTCAAAAGGACTACTTGTTTCCCCCAAAATACATGGCTCACAAACTAACAATGTCTTCGGTATGAATTCCTTAGGTAGGATTGCCTATGTATTCTGTAAAATGCTCACCTACGTAAAGTTAAGGAATCAGAACTCTGAGCTTTCTCAGTACTTCCACAATGACTTAGAGTAGAAAAGATCCAATCAAGGTAAATGCTGCTGTAGCTTTTTGGAACCACAGAGAAGTACACTTAGCTTTAAGCAGTGCTCTGAAAGTCTGCAATTGATGGGTGACCAAGGTTCTTATTATATTGCCATGGTTGGGCCTCCCACAATTACTTCATCTGTAAACATCCTGAATATATTTTACCAGGAATCTTGCAAGCATATCTGTCATGTTCATAGGTCTAAAGATGACTGTATGTGTTGTCATTTTATATAGCTAAAATGAGTGGAGGATACAAATAATGTATAACAACAAAGTTTTTTATCATGTAATTATTTATATGCTTGAGGTTATTATCTCTATGGTTATGCTTGCATCTGTAGTTCCTGATTGTTTACTCAGTTTTTCTATTTCCAGCATTCCCTCAGTTTTTATTTTCTTTATTGTCTTTATTTCAGTTTTCAGGTCTTGAACTGTTTTAATTATTTCTTTCATCTGTGTGATTATTTTTTCTTGTGTTCCCTTGCTTTCTTTAAGACATTTGTTCATTTCTTGCATTTTTTTGGGGGGGGGTTTGGTCTTTTTCTCTATTTCTTCCAATATTTTGTTTGTTTTTTCTTCCATTTCTTCAAGGGATTTTCTCATATCATCTTTGAGGACTTCTATCATTTTCATGAAATTGTTTTTTTAGGTAATTCTCTTCTGCTTCATCTGCTTTGTGTGTTCAGATCTAGTTGGTATAAAGTCCCTAGATTCTGGTGGTGACATACTAGTCTTTCTATTAGTGTTTTCGGGTATTGCCATCTTCCCATCCCTTCCTTCAGTGGGTGCAGGAGGGGGTCTCTCTTTCTCTTTCCTCCCCTCCTGGTGGGTGTAGGTAGGTCAAGACTTTGATGTCAGTAACTTTGGATGATCTGAGCTCTCTTGGAGGTCTCTCAAGCAGAAGCTACAGCAGGGCCAATGATGTTGTGAGGGCAGGCTCAGGATGGTCTCAAACAGACTACTGGCCAGGTGAGGGCACACTCCAGATGGTTCCATATGGAGGGGCGGGTCCAGTATGTGCAGAGCAGACCCAGGAAGTTCCAAGGAGAGGGTGGGGATGTTGGACCTGAGCTCTGGCCAAACGCTCACCCCAAGCAGTGGGCCCACTAGGGCCACGGATGAAGGGAAGCCAGGATCTGGATGGTCCAGTGTGCCAGAGTGGGAACACTCAGGCCAATGACATAGGGAGGTCAAGATGCAGAGCTGACCCAGGAAGTTCCCAGTAAAGGATGAGGGGGAGATTCTGCCTGGGCTGGTCCCAAACTCACCTCAAGCAGAAGGCAGAAGAAGATGCCCAAAGGTCAGGAAAGGGCAGGTTCCACAGTACATAGCTTTTTACCTGTTTTACCTATTCTTACCTCACCTTGCTCTGAGAGACAGTCAATGTGCACATTAACAAAATGATCTTAGGAATTGTTCTCTAATTAAAACTGCCCAACTGTAACCCAGTATTTTCCAAATGTTTGATTGAATACAGTCCCCTTCTATGGGCAATTTGCACCTTGAAAATCTGGAAAAAAAAAAGTAGCATTCTTTGAAAAATGATTTATAAATTCTGATGTGTAACAGTTATTTTTAAAGTGTAAAAATGCATGCTATTTTATTTAACTTTATTATTTTGACATTTATATTAACATGCAAAGAAGGAGCTTTCATTATAACATTTCCATATATATGTATCATTAGATATTGTTTTTATTCACTCCCTGGTAACGCCCCTCTCACTCTCTTCCCTGCCTTGTTGGCCCATTGGCTGCCTCCAGACTTCCCTTCTGTTCTCATGGCACATGTCTTCCCTTACCTTCTTGCTACTATCTCTTTCTCCTTTAGATCTCTACTTCCCTCCTTATAGTTTCCTTCCAACTTTCCTATCACACTATTTCATAAATATTCAATTAATTTTTACTCTTAAATTATATTTTTAATTCACTGATGCCTTAAAACATAAAAGCTTAAAAATGTTCCCTTTTTCTCATCTGTTGTTTTGTTGGCAGTGACCCCAGAGCAATAAGCGGTATGGTGAACTAGTGGTGAAAAATTTACCTGTGGGAAAAGTAAATGACATTATTACGGCAAGGGTAATATGAACTAAAATGATTTTTGTGAGCAGAGGGATCATTATTGTATAGGACTAGAAAAAGTGTTACACTGGAAAGGTACACAGGCAGAAAGGTTTTACTAATAATTCTATAGTGTTAGCATTAGATGAAACCTCAGGTGTCATGAGATATGAAGTCATATTAACTACAGGAGTACAGAGGAGCCTTGGTTCCCTTGAGGTTGGTCATTGTGTTTTCAGACACGTCAAGCATAAGAAATATCTGTTTCTTGGCAAAATAAAACACTTTCCCATGGAAGTTAGAATTTGCTGGCTCTACTTCTCACGATATATTTATTTATTTGTTTGTTTGTTTGTTTAAGATCCGGTGAGCCAAATTCTCTTAAAAGTCGCTGTAAGGTAACTTTAACATATTTGAAATGACTGGTTTTTATGAAAAAAAAATCCCTGGTTTATGAGTACTCTAAGACTACACCCATGAACTAGAAGTTTTGAGCATACAGGAAATGAAGGGGAACTAAGGATATCATAATAAAAAACTAGCCTTCTGATCTTTTTTATGATAATATTTTTATTTAAATTTGCAGCAAGCTTGTTTTACATGTCAATGCCAGTTTCCTCACCCTCCCCTCTTCCCCTGCCCCCCTACAAACCCCACTCCATCTCCTTTCTGCTTCCCAGGGAGGGTGAGGTCTTCCATGGGGGATCTTCAAAGTCTGTCATATCAGGGCCTAAGCCCTCCCTCATGTGTCTAGGCTGAGAGATTATCCCTCAATATGAAATGGGCTCCCAAAGTCCATTCATACACTAGGAATAATAACTTATTTGCTACCAAAGGCCCCATAAACTGCCCAGTCCTCTTAACTGACATCCATGTTCAGGGAGTCTGTGCTGGGCCTATGTTGGTTTCCCAGCTATCAGACTGGGGTGCATGAGCTCCCCCTTATTCAAGCAGAGTCTGTGGGTTTCTCCAGCCTGGTCTTGACCCCTTTGCTCATCACTCCTCCCTCTCTGCAACTGGATTCCAGGAGTTCAGCTCAGTGTTTAGCTGTGGGTATCTGTTTCTGCTTCCATCAGCTACTAGATGAAGGCTCTAGGATCTCATTATTGGGGAAGGGCACTTAAGGTAGCCTCTCCAATGTTGCTTAGATGGTTAGTTGGGGTCATCTTTCTAGATCTCTGGACATTTCCCTAGTGGCAGATTTCTCATGAAACCTATAATGGCTCCCTTTAATTGTGGTATCTCTTTTCTTGCTCTCCTCTCCTCTTTCTTTTAACTCCCTTTCCCCTCCCTACATGCTCCCAATTTCCTCAGGAGATCTTGTTCCTTTCCCCTTTTCCGGGGGACCATGTGTGTCTCTCTTAGGGTCCTTCTTGTTTCCTAGCTTTTCTGGTGGCATGGATTGTAGGCTGGTAATCCTTTGCTCTATGTCTAAAATCCATATATGAGTGTGTACATACCATGTTTGTCTTTTTGTAACTGGGTTACCTCACTCAGGATGGTTTCTTCTAGTTCCCTCCATTTGCCTGCAAATTTCAAAATTCCATTCCCCCCCCACCCCCGCCGCCGCTGAGTAGTACTCCATTGTATAAATGTACCACATTTTCTCCATTTATTCTTCAATTCATGTAGCTAGCCTTCTGGTCTTAAAGCATAAGGAAAAAATTAAATGGGCAGAAATGTGAAGAAAGAAAAAGTGATTTCATTACCTGAAAGTGATTCATAAAGTTTGCCTCAACCCTAGACCCAAAAACCCAAGAAGGAGATGGGAGCAAGAAATGGGGGGAATTGACCACAAGACAGGATTCTGATCAAGTGGCAAACTTTATTTTTCTACCCAGAGCTTATATAGATAGCAGAGCAAGGATGTAGGAAAGCAGACAGAGGAGGTAAGAAGAATAGTTGAGGACCTGTTCTTGTAAGCAGAATATAGGAAATCACAAAGAATGGATGTTGACATGGGTAGAAAGATCAGGAGTTATGAGAACAAGAAAGGTTACTATGGTGACGGGGCTAGTGGTTATATGCTAGGCTGATCTTGCTAAATAGGGCTAGTTACTAAATCGTCAAACCTTTGTGGAATAACTGAAGGCTCTAAATGTACAGCCAAGATCCAGCCTCAGTTTCCAACAAAAGTTTATGCAAGTTTTAAAGAATGAGTATTAATCAATTTGACTTAGAACTGTGTTTCTTGTTTTCTGCAATGGTTCACTCTTGTAGGTGGGGGTTGTATCTCTCTATTTCGAACAATAGAGAGAAGGTAAAAGAAGAGCATACATGTAGGACTTCATATAGGCAACCAAAAGGTTGGACATGTGGTTGGCAATAAAGCACAAAGTAACAGGGACAGACTATAAAGATTTAGGTAAGTGAACTTTATAGGGGACAGTGATGTCACCACTTTTCTCTTGTACAATATTAAAAGCAATGAAAATCAGTTTAATGATCTATGACCTCTGTGATGAAATTTGTGAATCTCACATTCATGAGGTGAGCACAAAATGAGAAAGTTTTTCTCAAAAGAACTCAGACATTATTATATAGTACATCTGAGCATGAGAAAGTCCTTCTCAGTACTACATAAAAGGTAGAAACAATGGAGGGAAAAATAAAATTATTTCTACATAAGAGTTAATATATCTGTGTTTAGTAACTGCAAACCAAATAGAAAGGAAAGACTAATAATATTAGTTTTGATTTCATAGACTGTATCATTTTCTGAGAAATGAACATGACAATGGGCAGGTTTGAGCATGTCAGACAAAAATGAACTATTTTTATAAAGAATGAGTTGGGGCCTGGAGCTATAGCCTAGTTGGTAGAATGTTTGCCTAGCTAGCAAGAAGCCTGGATTTGATCTTCTAAAATTGTGTAAGCCAGTTGTGGTGTCACACTAGCATTCAGGGAGGAAAGACAGGAAGATCAGAGGTTCAAGGTTTAGCCACAAAAGAACTCCTAGGCCAGCCTGTGGTACTCAAAACCCTGTTCCCAAAACAGGGTTAGCTAGGCATAGTCATGCATATTGTAATTCCAGTCCTCAAGAGACAGAGGCAGGAGGGTCACTAAAACTTCCAGGCCAGTATGGTCTACAAAGTGAGTTTCTAGCCTGCCTTAAGTAACTAATGAGACCTTGTTTCAAAATGAATTAAAAAAATAAATAAGAATTATTGAAGACAAAAATGGGGAGCAAATTATAAAGGGAAGAAAAAATGATATAGAACAAATAATTGTGATGATATGGGGGAAATAAAATCAGCATCCCCTCCTCCAAATATCCAGAATAATTCACCAATGAAATTCAAATAGCCAAAAATTGTACAATTGTACATTTTTGTTTGAAACTGGATCTCTTGATGCTACCCAGGCTGATCTTCCCACTTCAGTTAAAGAATCTCACTATATTAATGCATATGTTCTTTTTTGATTTCTGCTCATGTGACAAAAATCAAGTTGGAAGCTACAGAGGTGGCAGAGTCGAAGTTGGCCACATGGAGCCTGGGACTTGAGAAATGTAAAACAGTGGTAAAGACAGCCTCCCTATTCCTTTTATCTTGCCTAAATACCAAATATTTTTCTTGAGATGTCCCTAAATTCTTCATCTTGTCTTTTCCCTTCATTGAAACACAAATCTTCTGGATCATCAAGAAAGATTTGATCCTGAGCAGGGCAGTGGGCAAGCTTCCTACAGGCAGGCTACTCTGGTACCACCCCATTGAACTCTGAAATCTACAAATCCCACTCTGCTCTCCAACCCTGAGCATCCTCTCCACCATCTCAGCAACTCCTTGAGACACAGATTGTAACTGCACAGAGAGGAACAAGAGACAACAATTGCAACAATCAGTCCAAAAGAGCATTTCTGAGACACAAACACTGACTACAAGAATTGGACTAAGAGCCTGCACAATTAGAGGATGAGATGGGTAAGCACCAATACAATAATACATTCAACAACCAAAACAGCAATATGGCAACACCAGAACATAGTGGTCTTACAACAGAAAGACCTGAACATCCTAACTCAGAAGAAGTAGAAGAAAAAAACCTTAAATATAATTTTATGAAGATAATAGAGACCCTTAAAGACTAAATGAAATTTTCCCTTAAGGAAATGGAGGAAAAGACAAACAAAAAAAATTGGAAGAAATCAATAAATCTCTCTTTTTGATTTTTTTTATTTAAATTTGAAACAAGCTTGTTTTACATGTCCATCCCAGTTCTGGAACCCTCCCATCTTCCCCTGCTCCCCACCACAAACCCCCATCCCATCCCCTTTCTGCTCCCCAGGGAGGGTGAGGCCTTCCATGGAGAGTCTTCGAAGTCTGTCATATCATTTGAAGCAGGGTCTAGGCCCTCCCCCATGTGTCTAGGCTGAAGGAGTATCCCTCTGTGTGGAATAGGCTCCCAAAGTGCATTTGTATACTAGGGATAAATACTGATCCACTATCAGACCTCCTAACTAACACCCACATTCAGGGGATCTAGGTCAGTCCTATGCTGGTTATCCAGCTATCAGACTGGGGTGCATGAGCTTCCCCTTATTCAGGTCAGCTGATTCTGTGGGTTTCTCCAGCCTGGTCATGACCCCTTTGCTCAGCACCCCAAGCTCTCTGCAACTAGATTCCAAGAGTTTGGCTCAGTATTAGCTGTGAGTATCTTTTCCTGCTTCCATCAGCTACTAGATGGAGGCTCTATATGGATGGCATATAAGGTAGTCATCAATCTCATTAAAGAAAGCTGAGAAAACCAAGGGAAAAAAACAATCAAATGGATGAAGCAATCAGTTCATAACTTGAAAATGATATACGGATAGTAAAGAAAACACAAACTGAGGGAATGCTAGAAATGGAAAATCTGGGTAAACAAACTAACTACAGATGCAAACATAATCAACAGAATACAAGAGATAGAAGAATCACAGAAGTTGAAGATATTATAGAGGAAACAGATTCATTGGTCAAAGAAAATGTTAATTCCAAAAAATTCTTAACATAAAACATCCAGAAAATCTGGGACATCATGAAGAGACCAACCCTAAGAATAATAGGCAGTGGGACCAGGATTTATCTCCAGTGCTTGAACTGGCTTTTTGAAGCCCATTCTCTTTGGAGGGATACCTTGCTCAGACTAGATATAGTGGGTCCTGTCTTAAAGAGATGTGCTGACTCCCCATGGAGGAGTGGATGGGGTGGGGTGGGGAGAAGGTGGGGAGAGTGGGATGAGAGGAGTGAATGGGAACTGGGAATGGTATGAAAACTGAGAAAGAATTGTTTCTTTTTTTTTTTTTTTTTTAACATATCGATCCCAGTTCTCTCTCCCTCCCATCCTTCCATATCCCCCATGCCATCCCCCATCCACTCCCCAGGGATGGTGAGACCTTCCATGAGGGATCATCAAAGTCTATCAAATAATTTGGAGTAGGGACTAGGCCCTCCCCAATGTCAATAGGCTAAGGGAGTATCTCTCCATGGGGAATGAGCTCCTGAAGTCCATTTCTGTACTAGGAATACTTCTTGGTTCCATTGGCAGAGGTATCAGACACTTTCCAGATTCAGGGGTTCTGAGTCAGTCTTACACTAGTTTCTCAGCTATCAGTCTGGGGTCCATAAGCTCCCCATTGTTCAGGTCAGCTGATTCTGTGGGTTTCTCCAGCCTATTCTTGACTTCTTCCCCTTCTGTAAGGGACCATATATGTCTCTCTCAGGGTTCTCCTTGTTTCCTAGCTTCTGTGGTGGTATGGATTAGAGGCTGGTGATCCTTTGCTCTATGTCTAAAATCCAAACATGAGTGAGTACATACCATATTTGTCCTTTTGTGACTGGGTTATCTCACTCAGGATGGTTTTTTCTAGTTGCCTGCAAATTTTAAGATTCCATTTTTCCCCCATTGAGTAGTACTCCATTGTGTAAATGTACCATATTTTCTTTATCCATTCTTCAGTTGAGGAGTGTTTAGGTTGCTTCCAGATTCTGGCTATTACAAATAATGCTGCTATGAATATAGTTGAACAGATGTCTTTGTGCATGGATGTGCATCTTTTGGGTATATGCCTAAGAGTGGGATTACTGGGTCTTGAAGTAGACTTCTTCCCATTTTCCCGAGAAACTCCATACTGATCTCCAAAGTGGCTGTACAAGTTTGCACTCCCACCAGCAGTGGAGGAGTGTTCCCCTTTCTCCACATCCTCTCCAGCATAAACCATCATTGTGTTTTTTGATTGTAGCCATTCTGATAGAAGTAAAATGGTATCTCAGAGTTGTTTTGATTTGAATTTTCCTGATGGCTAAGGATATTGAGCACTTTCTTAAATGTCTTTCAGCCATTTTAGATTCCTCTATTGAGAATTCTCTGTTTAGTTCTGTACCCTACTTTTTAATCAGATTATTTGGTGTTTTGGTGACTATCTTCTTGAGTTCTTTGTGTATTTTGGAGATCAGCCCTCTGTCAGGTGTGGGGTTGTTTAAGATCTTTTCCCAGTCTGTGGGCTGCTGTTTTGTCTTGTTCACTGTGTCCTTTGCCTTAGAGAAGCTTCTCAGTTTCTACGGGTCCCATTTATTAATTGTTGATCTCAGTGTCTGTGCTACTGGTGTTATGTTCAGGAAGTGGTCTTCTGTATCAATTCCTTCAAGGTTACCTCCTACTTTCTTTTGTAAGGGATTCATTGTGGTTGGATTGGGGAAAGGTGGGGAGAGTAGGAGGAGGGGAATGAGTGGGAACTGGGATGGGTATGTAAATTGAGAAAAGATTGCTTTAAAAGAAAAAAACTCATGTCACGAAGAAAAAGATTTAATCTTCTAGTGTCCATGGGAGAAGAGGAGCTAAGTTTCTGCAAGATCCATTAGTTAGCATGGATGATGTAATTGAGAACACATCCTTCCCAATGTGGCCTCCAGGGCTTTTGCACTGGTTCATGCTGGCACTGGAACTGACTCTTACCTTTTGTTTGAATGAAGTTGATTTACCCTCTTTCTCTTACTAGAAAGTCTTTATACTGTTGATATAGTGTGGATACAGTATTTCTTGATTTTTTTTTCCATGTCCAGAACAATTGTCATTGATATCTTTAAGAAAATAGTGCAGCAGTAAAGGAAAAGAGAGCAAGAAATCAGGAATTAGAGGGAGGGAACACCTGTCCTTGGCATTGAAAGGAGGAATCCTTCCAACTCCTATAATTTCCATAGGAAAAATGGGATCTGTCACTCATAGGGACTTGTTCCCAGTAAGACCTGCCTTGAAAAATTTCCTCCACTAAATCCTAGCATGTAACAGTGATTGGCCTTTGGTTTGGGCATCCAACATATATCCACTTCTATCTCTTCTGTCTTGTGTCATTTACAATGTTCCTTCTTCCTCCTACCCTTCTGTCTTTATAAAATAACAACAGCAGCTTCTAATCATCATAACCATAACTGAAGCAACATGTGTAAGTTGTACGACACAGGGCGAGTCCCAAGTCCTCATTTAGTTATCATTGCAATGCTTGTCATTGTCTTCACTGAACAGAAGACCTGGCTGCCCTGTGTAGGATGACTGCAGGTTGGTGAGCACAAGACGCATCAGCATGTACCATTCTGGGCTTGTTGAGAGAGGAAATGAAATTCCCTTTCCTTTTTCAGTGTTTGATGGGATGCAGTAAAAGGCAGCCCAGCTGTCTCTTCAGGCACTTCTAATCTTAGCACAGTCTTCCTTTCATCACAGTCCTCTGCCCGGAACAATTGTCTTGCTTTCTAGAGTGTTTTAGGTACAATGATGACTGAGGGACAGTAAGTTCAGTAGCAGCTAAGCTTAGAGAAGAATGATGATGATTGATAGGACTGGAATTGAGTTAGCAGACACGGTGTCTTGTAAAGACTGAGCTAGCAGAATGGCCTCTCTGGTCTTCTGTAACCAGGCAGGGAATTCTACTCTGGGGATATCCACCCTTTTAATGCCACCCCCTCTTATTGTAAAGGGATTTCAACAGATTAAGAACTTCAGAAACTAAAGCATATCTTTAACCTATGTAGAGTTGAGCCCCCAAAGCTTGGGAAACTTGCCAATTTGGTAGCTAAATTGCATCTTAGCACACACCAACCCTTCCTGTTGTGACCCCACTTACAGTTCTTACAGAATAGAAATGATAGAGCTTTGTTATGAGTAACGTTTTTCCTGCCGTTCTGGTCCCACTGCCATGCCAGCCCCAAATAACACACAGAGATGCTGTATTAAATATAATTCTGTTGGCCAGTTACTTTTTTCTTATCAGCTAGCTCTGTCTTAATAATTAACCCATTTCTATTAATCTAAGTACGTCCACGTGGTCTTATCTTATTGGAGAGAGGGGCTGGCGTTCTCTCTGTCAGTCTACCATCTTGGATCTCCTCCCTACTACTTCCTCTCTCCTCCTAGTCTCCTTGTCCTGCCTATCTTCTTTTCCTATTGGCCAACAGTGCTTTATTCATTAACCAATAAGAGAAACATATTTATAGAATAACATCTCCCATCAGAGCTTTTTTTTTTTTTTCTGTGTGTGGGATTAAGGATCAAAACCAAAACCTCACACATACTAACAAGTACCCTGCCAATCACATGCATTACCAACCTGATCATAGAATTTAAATCTGACTTCATTAATTTTTACTTTAGGAAACTTTTTAAAATTGCTTTTGTCACAGTATTTCCATCTTATTTTAAAAATCCATGTTGAAGAAGTCCCTGTTTAGAGCAGCTGAAGTGATGTTTTCAAATTTATCCAAACTCTGGAATGATTGTGCCATTTATGAAGCTGGCTTTGAGACTGCCCTATGGGAAATGGGGTGGAGGAGAAGAGATGGGGGATCTGAAAAGACATGGTTACATAGTCTCTCCTGATGGGTCCCACCCCCACTTAATATCTCCAAAGTACATCTGGTGTCTCAGAAAAGTATGTATTCAGAAAATGATTCTCTTATTTAATGTTTACTAATGCTTGTACATGCTGTGCACCATACAAGGTCCTTGTCCTCGGTAGTCAACATCCCCTCCAGCAGAGAGGCAGGGGCATGGCTACAATCACAGGAATTTGTTATAAGACATGACCTTGTTTTATTTATCAATGTAAGACTGGTTTGTTTGGTTTTTTTTTTTTTTTTTTCTGCTACTATTAGTCTTGTTTTGAAACCCACTATCTCCTCCACTGTCAAATTACTAGAATTCTGTTTTCAGTTATTTGGTATAGGAAGCCACACATGGCAGTGTTGACTAAAGCTCCTTTTATTTGAGCAAAAACAGTGTGTTTCTCAGAAGTGTTAGTTTCTTTGATATTTGATGATTAATTCCATGAGCCAAGGAGCTTGTGTGCCATTTTAGGAGGAGAGCAATAAATTAGCACTGGCAACGTGCTTTCACCCACATGAAAGATAACAGGAAACTTGATCTGAAAAGTGGAAAGATTTGCAGTGTGCTACTGTCTTCTGCACCACCCCGGGAGAGCAGGTGAATAAGAGGTGGAGCTGTAGAGTGGAGAGGAAAGTTTTAACATTACTAAGTTGCTGTCTGTTTTGATAAGGCAATTAGCCAGAAAATTCAATGCAAGGTGTAGAACAAAGCTATTTTTCTGTAAACTGGCAGAGCCAAGCATCAGTTTTCTTCACAGAGTACTGAGATACAAGGAACAAATGAGCAGAAGAAAAAAATTCAAGTATAAGCTATAAAGTACAGGCTATAAAGACTGTTTGGGGCAGAACAAACCTCTGGGTAAGCAGCAACCTCGAACATGCCAGAAAACAGAGTTTCTGCGTCCCAGCGAACCAGCCCACATCATGGTGGACCTCTCGGCCCCTGGCTGCTGGTAAGCCTGCACCAGCATCTTGGCACCAAAAAAGGGACTTTTCGTGATTGCTGAGATTATACTGTGCCTGGTGGTTTTAATTTGCTTCAGTGCTTCAACATCAGCAAACTCCTCCCTGTCTTATTTGTCTTCTACATGTGTGACCTGCACTCCAAGATATCATTCATCAACTGGCCATGGACTGACTTTTTCCAAGCCTTCATAGCAGCCATCCTCTACCTGATCACCTCCATTGTTGTCCTTGTATATGGGAAAGGCAGCTTCAATATCGCCGCTGGGGTACTGGGTATATTTGCTACATTGCTCTTTGGCTGTGATATGTACTTCACCTTCCCTCTAAAGCAATAAAGACATACAGCAGCCCCTACTAACCCCACAAATGGCCCGTGATCCTCATTCATCTATCTCTGCTACCTGCAGATAGCTCCTCGATCAAAAACTTGCTCTTGCCGGGTATGGTGGTGCATGCCTTTGATCCAAGCACTCAGGAGGTAGAGACATGTGGATCTCTGTGAGTTCAAGGCCAGCCAGGGCTACACAGTGAAACCTTGTTTCAAAAAAAAAAAAAAAAAAAAAAAAAAAAAAAAAAACCTCTTCCTCTTTCCACAACACTCCTAGCCAATTCTCTGACTGACCCCACCAAAATTGCTTATGGTACAGGAGATTGAACTTAGAACCATCTACAATACTAGGCAAGCAGTCTCCGCCCAGCTACATCTCCTGTAAAAATGCCTTTGTTGGGAGAGTTTTGTCTTCCAGCCTGCCAATCAACCCTCCTGTGTGACCACCTTTATAGGTGTACCTAGGTCCCCCTTTGCTCTGCAGTACCAGAAGCTGACAAGAGTTCTGCTTGAACCATTCCCCCACATAAGCTACAAAATGAGTGATCCACTACAAATAACCTTTTCTCTATGTGGGGTGAGCTGTGAAGGGTTAAATAAATAATAAAGATTATTAAGATCTATAAAAATAAAAAGACTGAAACACAGTGGTATCGGCATTAGAAACTTAGGCATTATGTATGTGATAAAATTGCCTAGCCATTTGACATCCAATCCTTTGTTACACTTCCCCAGCTGAAATTTTCTTTTTGGTGGAGGTGGGTGGTGTGGATTAAGACATGCTCTTAAACTCACTATAAAGTCTAAACTTGCCTCAAAATCAGTCTGCTTCAGTCCCTACATTATAGGCATCATAGATTACACTCAGTTCCTTGGGGAGATTTTTAATAAATCATAAAAGTATTAAATTGTGATGTAAGTAAGGACACTTAGACTCTAACCCCAATTCTACAGTTTAAACAACAAACTGTCCAACCTGATTTTAAAATCCTCCAATATCATGATGGTGAATCTTCATTCAAAAGCAAAGCTACTTATTTTGGTCACTCTTTGAACCTGGAGAAAACAGAGAATTCTTTTTAATTCTCTTATGCTTCAGTAAATGGTAAGTATTCAAAAATTGTAAATATTCGTTCTTTAAATTACAGTGCTTTGGTCTGTGAGTTCCAGGCCAGTCAGGACTTACATAATGAGACCCTGTCTCAAATAGTAAGTAAATGAGTCACAGCATTTTCCTGGTTGATAAATGAATGAAAGTCACTTGAGAGACCCTAGTTAGGTGTCCAGACCTGCATTGCTTGGCTCAGCATAGTACGCACTATTGCTCCAGTGATCTGACCTGACCTCTGTTGGCCTTCACAGGCGTCTACTCTCACATGTCCACATTTGCCTCCTCCATGCATACATAATTTAAAATAAAATAATAATAACAAAAAATGGAAGTACCTTATTCTTTATGAGAGAAACTTCTATTCACGAAAATGTCCTCTTTAGGAGTCTGACATAAAATTATTATTGAGTTCTTATAATGGTTTGCCACCTATACCTTGTTAGTGTGGAGTCACTTTCCCCTTCTAGCCTTTACAAAGCCCAAACAGAACAGTTGTAACCTGATATGATATAGTTTTGTCTTGGGACAGTATCAGCTGTGAAAAAAAGGTGAAACACAACTTAAAATCTGTTTTGTCAATTGGGAAAGAAAGGGAAAATGAAGTGTTCATGACATAGGATGAAGGATAGAAACTCTGCTAGCTGTCCGAGATGAGGAAGAAGGCTCTTTGCCTTGATTGCTGTCAACAAAACTGGGAAAAGTTTTGTGTTCCTTGGAGCATATTCCATAAAGTTTAATTATAAAGTCTTAAGTCATAGTGTGTAACAACTGTGCATGTACATAAAAAAAAAAAGGAATAAAAATGTGAGTCAGAGGTCAGCACCAGGAGAAATATCTGTATTTTGAGGCAGAATTGTTCTCATGGGCTGGTCTCAAACTCCTGCCCAGTGCTCCTCCTGCCTCAGTGTTGGGATTACCAGTAGAAATTATTAAGAACACTTACTTTTTTTGAGGGAAAATACTACTTTCTGTTCAAAGACTTTAGTAAAAATATCCATTTGAAAGAAGAGAGTTTTGAGCTTTCCTAAAACTCAAATTCTGTTCTTTCCCACCCTTCCTCTGAAGAGGCAGGCAGGTTTTTGCCTCTCTCTCTCTCTCTACTCTCCCTCCCCTCTCTCCCTTCTTTTCCCCTACTCCCTTCCCTTCTCCTAGTAAAACTATCCACATAAAAACTCAACTTCTACCAATAATTACCTTATATTTTAATAATTCTATATTAGCAAAGTGTAACAATTATAATCCCCAAACCACAGGTTTACATCTAGAATGTTTGAGATTATCTAGATTGTTTTATACTGATTTTTATTTGATATTTTAATATTTTTTAAAGCAGAATCTTGTTATGTACCCAAGTAAGCACTTGAATCAAGAACTTGACTTGTTTTTGGACACACATTTATCATGAATAAATACAGATTGTTTGAGAACTATTGGATAGCTTCCCATTGCTCTGCTGCTTTGCTTTGCTTTTGGTGCAGATGATGAAATCTAGGGTCCAGACCACACTGTATGTATTCTACCACTGAGCTGCATCCCCAACTCTTTCAATTATCTCTCTGTCTCATTTCTTTAGTTCAAGTCAGTTAATGTACTCACAAAAGACTGGGGAGGGAATTAAACTGAAGATTTCATAGTAAAAAAGCAGTAATAATGAAACTCTCTGTAATATTTTATCTTTTCAAAGCCATTCTGCAGTATTTGACTTGATTTGGTCTGAATAGAAATATGAGGATTCTGATTTTTCTAAGGAACTGGAGATGCTAAGTTTTCAGAGTTGTGCGTGTGTGGACTCACTGTTCAGTCCATATCCACTCACCTCAGTTCAGCCTTTTTATGTGTCAACATGTTGGCCAAGGGCAACGTTTTCTTGAGACTGCTGACAAAAAACAAACGGGGGCAAATTTTAAAGCAAAGGCTGGGCTCTATCAAGCCTTAGAAGAGAAACTATTTGGTGTTAGTTACTTTTCTCATTCTGTGACAAAATGCTACTTGGCAGAAAAGGCTTATTTTGGTTCACTGTCCAAGGAGAAACAGTCCCTTGTGGCAGAAATGGAAGGGCAGGTGGAGCAGCTAAAATGGTGGCCGTGGGAGATTCATGCAGCTTCATGGCTTTATAGAAAGTAGAGGGTTCAGGCTAGTACCAGAAGCAGGCATTACCTCCCAAGATCTGTTCCAAGTACCATACTTCCCTCAACCAGCCCTCATCTCTTAAAGATTCAGTGTTCAAACACTGAGCCTGGTGGGACATCTCACAGTCACACCACATCAATGGGAAGCTGCGCCTGACATGGAATGGATGGAATACCAATGGCTGCACTGGTGATGATGTTTCCAGGTTGTAGTTTGTTCCAAATAGGAACTTGATTAAATGTGTAGTCCTGTAATTTGTGTGGCCTTATAGGACCAGTGGTTGAAAAATTTAAACATACTCAGTTTTTATTAATTTATAGAATGTGTTCATGCAAGCACATTAGGTTTTGTTTAATTTCTGTTTACTAAGTATAGACAAATTAGCTTTGTAACTGAGAAGGAAAAAATAAAATAGAAGTTAATTTTCTTCGTTTGCCTGCCTTCCCTTTTCTAATATGTAATATGACACTGACTCATAGGTCCTCTCTGATTGCTCTCTATGGCTCAGGATGTCTGTAATTTGTTACTCATGTTTGAATGATAAGCTGTGTGTGGCTGAGTAACTTTTTTCCAGTGTTATGGTTACCTTATTTTCTGAAAATGCATTTAAATGTACATTCATTTGTCAACATTTTAATGAGTTCCCCATAAACCTTGCTGCACAGATTTTATGTTGTTTCTAAAAAGATTTAGTTGCTTGTCTTTAATGTTGTCTTTGAGATGTCTGATTTAACCTTCATTTAAATAGTTTTGGGTCCAGGGTCAAATAGATGTCTAGCCAAAATCTGAGGGCACATTGTGTGTTAGCCCCAGCTATGCATTGTCTAGACTTTAGTGTTTCAGTAGTTAACAAACATGCCCATTTATTTTATGATCTGTGTTTTTACAATAAATATTTTAATAACTCATTTACTTAAACAAATAGAGGAGGGAGAATGACATCTTCACACGTATTTTGTTATTCAAATTCTAGGTTAATTGTGTGACACCTTTTTATATAGTCTGTTTTTTTTTCTGGTCCAAGGACAAAGACAGTAGACTATAATCTTATCTTTCTTGGGACACCTAACTTTAAAGACACAGATTTGTTAGAAACTGTGCTTTATCAGAAACAGCTGACCTGAGCAAGTGGGAGTACATGGACCCCAGTCTGACAGCTGGGGATCCAGCATAGGACAGAACCAGGCCCCTGAACACGGGTGTCAGTTGTGAGGCCAGGGCAGTCTATGGGATCTCTAGCAGTGGAACCAGTATTTATCCCTAGTGCATGGACTTTAGAAGCCATTCCCTATGGAGGGATACTCTCTCAGCCTAGATACTTGGGAGAGGGCATAGGCCCTGCCCCAAATGATATGACAGACTTTGATGATTCCCCCATGGGAGACCTCACCCTACCTGGGGAGTGGAAGGGGAGTGGGATGGGAGATTTCTCTAAGTATATGATATATGCTTATCAGAAAAGACGTAGGTGTGACACAGCAATCTGTTGGTGCACACTTTCACAAGTGTCACAGTGAATTATTCCCCTGGGCTGATTAAGCACATGAGATATAAAATAGAGTTTTGTGCACATTTTGCTATGTCACAGATCTTCTATGTACTGAATTCCATTTGTAGGAGGTGGCTTTCTGTTGGTCTAGCCCTTTCTGTTGGCCTCTTCTTTATAAATATGGAGATATGTTGAAGGCTGGCTGAGTCCAGATTAAATATTGAAAGAGAAAGGGAAGTGGATGATTTCCCAACCTCCACTTTCCACTCTGGTTTATTCTTTGGTCACAAGAACTCTATGTGTGGACAGAGTGACAAACCATGTCTGGTAATGATGCAGTTCTTCTAAAGTCTTCAGTTTGTTCAACTTCAGTGAATGTAATGCCAGACATGCTGCATAGGTGTCTATAAAATACTTATCATTTGTAGGTCAAACACTGGAATGTAATTTACATTTTTCTTTACAATAGCCACAAAAAATATAAAATATCTTCTGGTAACGCTAACCAAACAAGTGAAAGACCTATATGATAAGAACTCTGAGTCTTTAAAGAAAGAAATTAAAGAAGATACCAGAAAATGGAAAGATCTCCCATGCTCTTGGATAGGTAGGATAAAAAGAGTAAAACTGGCAATTTTCCCAAAAGCAACCTACAGTTGCTTTTCAATGCAATCCCCATTAAAATCCCAGCACAATTCTTCACTGACCTTGAAAGGATAATACTTAATTTTATATGGAAAAACAAAAGTCCCAGAATACCAAAACAACCCTGTACAATAAAGGAAATTCAAGAGGAATCATCATCCCCAACTTCAAGCTCTATTTATAGAGCTATAGTCCTGAAAACAGCTTGGTATTGGCACAAAAATAGACAGGTAGACCAATGGAATCCAATTGAAAACCATGATACTAACCCACACACCTATGAACACCTGATTTTTGACAAAACAGCTAAAAGTATACAATGGAATGTGGAAAACATCTTCAAAAATGGTGCTGGCACAACTGGATGATGGTGTGTAGAAGACTGCAGATAAACTCATGTTTCATGTCTATCGCCATGCACAAAACTCAAGTCCAAATGGATCAAAGACCTCAACATAAATCCAGCCACACTGAACCTCTTAGAAGAGAAAGTAGGAGCTACCCTTGAACAAATTGGTACATAACACCAGAAGCACAGACACAGATCAACAATTAAGAAATGGGACCTCCTCAAACTTAGAAGCTTCTGTAAGGCAAAGGACACAGTAGACAAGACCAAGTGGCCACCCACAGACTGGAAAAAGATCTTCACCAACCCCACATCTGACAGAGGGCTGATCTCCAAAATATACAAATATATATACAAAATATACAAATATACTAAGAACTCGAGAAACTAGTCACCAAAACAACAAATAATCCTATTAAAAAGTGGGGTACAGAACTGAATAGAGAATTCTCAATAGAGGAATCCAAAATGGCTGAAAGACACTTAAGAAAGTGCTCAACATCCTTAGCCATCAGAGAAATGCAAATCAAAACAACTCTGAGATACCATCTTACTCTCATCATAATGGCTAAAATTAGAAACACCAATGACAGTTTATGCTGGGGAGGATGTGGAGAAAGGGGAACACTCCTCCATTGCTGGTGAGAGTGCAAACTTGTACAGCCATTTTGGAGATCAGTATGGCGGTTCCTCAGGAAAATAGGAATGAGTCTACCACAGGATCCAGCAATCCCACTCTTAGGCATGTACCCAAATGATCCACATTCATACAACACGGACATGTGTTCAACTATGTTCATAGCAGCACTATTTGTAATAGCAAGAACCTGGAAGCAACCTAGATGCCCCTCAACTGAAGAATGGATAAAGAAGATATGGCACATTTATACAATGGAATAGTACTCAGCAGAAAAAAACAATGGAATCTTGAAATTCACAGGCAAATGGACGGAACTTGAAGAAACTATCCTGAATGAGGTAACCCAGTCACAAAAAGAGGAACGTGGTATGTACTCACTCATATATGGATTTTGGACATTGAGCAAAGGATCACCAGCCTATAATTCACACCACCAGAGAAACTAGGATACGAAGAGGATTCTAAGAGATTCATATAAGGTCCCTCACAGAAGGGGAAAGGAACAAGATGTCCTGAGGATATTAGGAGTTGGGGGACAGTGAGAGGCAGTTAGGAGAAAGAGAAGGGGAGGAGAGGAGAGCATGTGGGACTAAAAAGATCCAGTTAGGGGAGGAATATACAAGAGAAAGAGAGATACCATAAAAGAGGGAGCCATTATAGGTTTGAAGAGAAAACTCACTCTAGAGAAATGTCCAGAGACCTACAAGGATGACCCCAACTAACAATCTGAGCAACAGTGGAAAGGCTACCTTAAATGTTCTTCCTTGATAATGAGATTGATAACTAGCTTATATGCCATCATAGGGCCCTCATCTATGGAAACAGAAGCAGACACCCACAGCTAAACACTGAGCCGAACTCCTGGAATCCAGTTGCAGAGAGGGAGGGGTATAAGAAAATGGGGTCAAGACCAGGCTACAGAAACCCACAGAGACAGCTGACCTGAACAAGGAGGAGCTATGGACCCCCAAACTGATAGCTGGGAATCCATCATGGGACTGACTCAGACCCCCTGAACATGGGTCTTAGTTAGAAAGCCTGGGCAGTCTTAGGGACCTCTGACAGTCCCTGATGCACGAAAAGACTTTGGGAGTATCCCCATGGAGGGATACTCCCTTAGCCTAGAGGCAGGAGGGAGGGCCTAGTCCCTACTCCAAATGACATGACAGATTTTGTTGATCCCTCCTGGAAGGCATCATCCACCCTTCCTGTGGAGTGGGGGGAGCGAGGGGATTGGATGGAAGGAAGGTCGGGTGCATGGGAGGGAGTGAGGAAGGGAGAGGGAACTAGGATCAATATGTAAAATAAGAAAAATAATTTAAAAATGGAAAAAAAGTGTAGTAAAAGTTAATTTTATATTTAGTATTATTTTGTATTGATTGAATGTTATTATTCTATTGATTGAATTTAGTATTGATTGAACGTTGCTAAAATGGGGGCATGTACAATTTTTTGTACCAGGTCAACATCATGAATTAACTTGTGGCTTTACTCACTCATTTTCTGCTGTTCCCCATAATGGGTGCTGTAAGAACAAGGCTGCAGAGAGGCAAGCAGGAGCTGAGTGCCCTTCAAGCAGATGAATGGCCAAGGTACTGGTCATGGAGGTTGTGGAAGGAATGTAGTATGGGGTCCACACTCTGTCACTCACATATGGATCCAGGACCCTTCAGCTGGTTCTGATTGCAGCCCCACAAAGACAGCTCCCGACACTTATGTCACAAAACTTCTGGAGCTCAAAAGTGGAATAACTTACCTAAGACCAGCATGAGGCAAACAGCAGACCTGGAATCAGAAACTCAGGGTTTTGTCTTTGACTTCCATGTGAATCAGTTCCAAGTACAGATGCAAACGGGAACACAGGGGTAGGTATGGGGGAATCCTTTCTATGCACAACATATAGAGAAATGTTTTCATGTAATGAGCAGAAACAACAAACACTTAAAAACATGGATAAATTAAGAAAGAATGTAAAAAGTAAGCTTTGAATACTTATATTTGTTTATGCACCATTAAGAAACAATAGAGTTCAGTACTAAGCAAAGTCGAACTGTAAATATTAGTCATTTCCTGAGATAATAGACTCCCCCTTTCTTTGCCTGTGTTTCACTGATATACTTTTCTTTCACTGACACCATTAATCCTAATGTCAGCAAGCATCCTGAAGTCCAAAGGTAGGACTCCTTTATGATGCCTGGCTAAGGGAGGATACTCCATGCAGTCAGATAACAGGATCTTGGATGAGTGGGTTAGGATTTCTGTCTAATCTCATATGTCAGTGACAGGAGTTTTGAATTTAGGAAGGCTGTCTGGGGCAGAAGGGACAAGATCTGTGTTCAAGACAAAAGGGATCAGGAACATAGTAAGATGGGTACAGGAACTCTTCATGGCTCTGTAGAGGGACCTGGTACTGAGACAGAGGTTCTCTCAGTTGCAGTAGTATATGGGTGATCATTAGTGAAAATGCCCGCAGGGAAGACAGAGGCAGCGGGCTTCCAGTGTGAGACAGTGTTTGCAGGACATGACTGAACAAATTACACATGAGCTCACAGCAGCTGCGACTGGAGTGTGCCTTTTCCCTGCCATAAAGAGACAAGAAGATTGGTCATTTTCCCAGTTATATCATCCAAGTTTTCAAAGTGTGTGTGTGTGTGTGTGTGTGTGTGTGTGTGTGTGTGTGTGTGTGTGTGTGTTCACAGGTGCGGGCAGAAACTAGAAGAAGGAATTACAGTTCTGTGAGCCACCCAATGTGGGTGCTTAGATTTGAATTCCAGTCTTAAAATTCAACAGCAGCAAGAACTTTTAACTGCTGAGCCATCTCTCCATTCTTTAAGTGGTTTTTAATAAAAAAACAATTCTGGGAGTTCTCAGCAGTTCTCAACCTGTGGGTCATGATCTCCACAGGGGTGGCATATCAGGATTCTGAATAGTCATTACTTATATTACAATTACAACAATAGAAAAACTGCAGTTAGGAAGTAACAATGAAATAATTTTATAGTTGTGGGTCACCATAACATGAGGAACTGTATTAAGCTGTTTCAGAACCACATTAGAAAGGTTAAGAACCATAACAATTCTAACTAACATTTAATTAGGCATACCTCTCAGCATTTCTGGGAACCCAGAGAAACAAAGTATCTGGAATTTTGACATCACTCTACCATCTTCTGGTGAAATTGGAGAATGCAATCCAATTTCTTTTTCTTTTTTTTTTTTTTTTTTTTTTTTTTTTTTTAATTTTTTTAATTTATTTTATATAACAAAGTCCATTTAAATGAAAACAAACATTTATAGACAATATTTGGGAATTTGGGCGTTGTTCTTTCCAAACTACTTCCTGCTGGTAAGGGACACTGTCATGGGGGATTCGAAGAAGATTCAGAAATCCTGGCTGTAGTCTGTAAGGCTGCTTTGTCCAGCTGTTTTTAATGTAGGACCACCTCGTACTCATGCAATCCAATTTCTAAACACTGGATTTCTTTAAGTAAATAAGTTAACAGGCTTATAAAAAAACAACACCCACATTAATGAGCACATTAAACACCATATTCACTTTTCAAATTTCTTTTATTAATACTTTCATGAAATAATTCCTACTTATTTCTAGTAAATAGGAAAAGATTCTCCTGGATAATACCAACATTTCTCATTCACCATGTTTCCATGTCTGTCAGTATATGTGGCTATTTGTTATTATTGCTATTAGTAGTAGTAGTGGTGGTGGTAATGATACTATTTCTCAGGAAGAAACTGCCTTAGCAAACCGAAGGAATAATGATCAAAGTGATAGGAACAAGAGAGCAAGTGAAGAGAGTGTAGGCAGTCCCAGAAGATCTTAGAATTGCTCTGGTGTCCTGAAAAGAGCCACTGATCTACAGTATTTTGTAATATTACTTAAAAGCCATGTCCAGTATCCTTTGCAACTAACTGAAATTAACCTCCCAGTTTTTTGGTTTTTTTTTTTTTTTTTCTTTTTGGATACTTCGAATCATGCAACTGTTTACTTTTTTTCAATGAACTGCTTCAAAACTGGAATTCAAATATGGGCTTTATTATTAGTTATTATTAACCATTTTGCACTTAAATAATAAAATTCTTACTTTGAATATCTATAAAATAACCATACCTTTGGCTTCATCCTAGGCCTTCTATTTTCATTTCTCTCCTGCATTTCTAGTTCACTGAATTCAAATGGGTTGCACTTTGCTTTTATTTGTACTTACATAAGATGTGTTAAAAAAAAAATAAAGAAGAAAAGGAAGGAAGGAGAAGAATGAAGGAGAAAGAAAGAAAAGTTGTATCAATTTTCTTAAAATAATTATAAGAGGCAAATAAAATCATTTTACTTAATTGGTGTAAGAAATAGAATGTGCTGGTTTGAATGAGAATGGCCCACATAAGCTGGTATATTTGGAAAAGATTAGGAGGAGGTGAGTCTTTAGGGGTGGGCTTTAAGGTTTCAGAAGCCCATGCCATTCCCCCTTAACTCTCTCTGCCGCCTGTTTGTGGATGAGATGGACTCTGCTACTGCTCCAGCACCATGCTCATCTGCTTGTTGCCATGCTCCCTACCAGGATGGTCATAGAGTAACCCTCTGAAACCTTAATCCCCAAATACACTTTCTCCTACAAATTGACTTGCCCAGAGCATCTTATTACAGCAATAGAAAACTAATAAGCCAAGGAATAGGTGCTGAATTGTGACCATTTTGTGTAATATTCTTCTAAAGAAATCCACTAGTTAATAATAAAAATTATTTCATGAAATACTGAAATGGGATTCTTCAACCCAACACCCAAAACAGCAAAACAAGGAAGACAATGATTTGAGAAGCCAATTCTGAAGCAAGGTAGCAAGTATTTTCTCCAGTTCTACAAGCCATAGGTGACCGTTTTCATCAGTAATAATTGCTATTGTGGTTTGAATCTGGAGACCCCAGCCAACTCTTAGCTTTGATGTTTGTTCCTCAGCTGGCATTTTGGAAGACCATAGAGCTTTTGGTAGGTAGGTCTAGCTGGTTGAAGTAGATGGCTAAAGCTGAATTTCTAACATTATAGTCAGACCCAGGATGCAGCGTGGCTCTCTGCTTCACAGTCTACAATGATGTCAACAATCTCTGTCACATGTCCTTGCTGCATGAACTAAGCTGCTGAGCCACAACCCTCTTGTCATGCTGGACTGTGACACTGAGCTTTTCCTGACTTCAACTGCGTCTGACAGTTACTGTAGTCACATAAACCACACTTGCATTATGATCCCTAAAAGATATATCCAAATAGGACCTGTGTCGTTGTTGGGAATGATTTTTCCCCCTCCAAATGTGGCAAAGATAAAGATCTACAGATAAGGCCATCTTGAGTTAGGGTGAAGAGAAAGCTGATTGTATAGTTCAGTGGTAGATCAATTGCCTATCCATGCACATGAACCTGGGTTTGGTCTCTATTACTAAGAATAAAAGGTGGAAGGAAGCACAAAGAAGCACAAAAGGAGAGATCAACTGTGAAGATAGAGGCAGAAATCTGAAGGCCACAAGCCTTCCAAGCCACAGGACAAATGATGCCAACATTTGTCACCAACGGCTGGAAGCAAGGTACTGCCCAGAACTTTCCAAAGAGATGAAACTCACAAGAGACACAGAGGAATGAGAGAATCAGAGTCTGCTATACTTAGTCACCAGTTTGTGGTGACCTCTTACAGTGGAAGCTCTGATGGATATTGCCCCCAAATCTCATGAAACTCTACATTCATTCACGCTTTAGGTTTCAGAACCTTTGGCAGTGAATTTAACCCAGTCGAGTCTGAATACCTGAATTGGATTACATGGACCCATGAGGTTTGATCTTTACACAAGTACCATGTCATGAGGTCACACACATATAAATAAACTCATTTTTTTCTTTTATTAAACAATATTATTTTTCATAAATTGTATGTTAAAAAATCTGCACTAAATTAGGCCAAACTTAGGGAGTATTAAATTACTAAACTCATACTTGACAAACTGAGTGGTTAGTTCTTCAGCCTTGTCACTCTTATAACTGACATGTTCATTGACAGAATTGTCACTTTTGTTTGTGTGTGTGTGTGTGTGTATTGCCCTAGATATAGCAAATGTCAAGCAATAATACAGATTAAAATAACCAAAGGTTGATATATTGATGTTTCAACCTCCAGATTATTATATCAGTCATTGGAAAGAATTGTTTATAAAGATATAGTGGGTGGCAGATTGTAACAAATTAGATGACATGGGGTATAAATGAACAGCTCAAATCAGTATCATATTCTCAGCAGCTTAGAAGTTTCTGAAGTACATTATAATGGGAAGCCTTAACAAGACAACAGTTTTATTGTTTAAGAATTTCACAGTGCGAGACCGGTGCGGAGGTGGTGCGGCCCAGGCTACTCTCAGTGTGTCATCGCGAGAGGCTGCGGTGGGGCCTCTGTAGAGAAGGCAGGAGCTTGACCAGGAGTGGTGACAGCCATTTGGAGTCATGAGCGACAGCGGCGAGCAGAACTACGGCGAACTGGAATCCCGTCGGAAGTGCTCATGGATCGAGGAAATCTGCATGGCACACCCCTGCAAGGTCACGCTCCAAGGAAGAT
Organism: Phodopus roborovskii; assembly: GCF_943737965.1. Lineage (NCBI taxonomy): Eukaryota > Metazoa > Chordata > Mammalia > Rodentia > Cricetidae > Phodopus > Phodopus roborovskii. Next base: position 36,017,341 of record NW_026126525.1, on the reverse strand, counting down.
TCAAGGCGTTCTAGATCAAAATCAAGGTCCACATCTGAATCTAGGTCTAGATCCAGAAGAAGTTCTAGAAGGCATTATACAAGGTCACGATCACGATCCCGCTCCCATAGACAATCCCGGAGCAGGTCTTACAGCCGAGATTATTGAAGACGGCATAGCCACAGCCATTCTCCCATGTCTACTCGAAGGCGTCATGTTGGAAACTGGGCAAATCCTGATCCCAACTGTTGTCTTGGAGTGTTTGGGTTGAGCTTGTACACCACAGAAAGAGACCTAAGAGAAGTGTTCTCTAAATATGGCCCCATTGCTGATGTGTCTATTGTATATGACCAGCAGTCTAGACGTTCAAGAGGATTTGCCTTTGTATATTTTGAAAATGTAGATGATACCAAGGAAGCTAAAGAACGTGCCAATGGAATGGAGCTTGATGGACGTCGAATCAGGGTTGATTTCTCCATAACAAAAAGGCCCCATACCCCAACACCAGGGATTTACATGGGGAGACCCACCTATGGCAGTTCACGCCGCCACGATTATTATGACAGAGGATATGATCGGGGCTATGATGATCGGGATTATTACAGCAGATCATACAGAGGAGGTGGTGGAGGAGGAGGTGGATGGAGAGCTACTCAAGACAGGAATCAAATTTACAGAAGGCGGTCACCTTCTCCTTACTACAGTCGTGGAGGATACAGGTCACGTTCCAGATCACGATCATACTCACCTCGTCGCTATTAATGCATCAAGTTGAAACCTGCCATAGAGCTGGGATATTATTTGTGTACAATATTTTCTATTGTCTCCTGTTTAAAAAGTGAACAGTGCCTAGTGAAGTTAGGTGACTTTTACACCTTTTATGATGACTACTTTTGGTGGAGTTGAAATGCTGTTTTCATTCTGCATTTGTGTAGTTCGGTGCTTTGTTCAAAGTTAAGTGTTTTCAGAAAAGTATGTTTTGCATGTATTTTTTACAGTCCAAATTTTGACTGCTGAGAAGTTTCTATTGTACAAAACTTCATTTAAAAGGTTTTTCTACTGAATCCAGGGTATTATGAAGATCGAAGCCTGTGTGTAAAATGCTACCAAATGGCAAAAAGCAACAATAAACAAGTTTGATTTAAAAAAAAAGAATTTCACAATGCATATAATATGTTTTGATCAAACCCATCCCTGTCTATTCCCCTTTAATTCACCCTCTTTCTTTATGACCACTTTCCCCTCCCAACTTTATGTGTTCTGTTTCTCAAAGCACAGAATGCACTTTGTGCTACCTGTATGTGCATGAGTGTAGTACCACCTCCTGGAACATGGGTAGTCTTCCAGGGGTTACATCCCTGAAAAAAAAAGACCCTCCCTCTCCTGCAACCACCAATTGTCAGCAGCTCCTAAGATCTGGAATAAAAAGATAAGCACACAAGCCATAGAGACTCTATTCAACAAAATTCTAGGAATAAATTATTCAAATCCAGAGAAGGTAGACAACCAGATGCAAGAGGCATTTGGAATCACAAATAGACAGGAGCCAAGTTATCCAAAATCCAAAATAAAGACACAGAATAAAAATGCCAACTCCCCTACAAAAGGTGAAACATCAGCACAGCATCAACTCTTTCATCAGAAACCCTAAAATCAAGGAAAGCATGGAATTATGCATTGCAAGACCTGTATTTATGTAACTACCAACCAAAACTGCTATACCCATAAAACTCATACTTCAAATTTGACAGAGAAATACAACATCTCAAGACAAGTACAAACATATGTCAAAGAATACTATTCACAGAGAAAGTTTCAATCTTATGAGAAGAGGAAAAAAAAATTGTCATGAGAAGAATATGTAAAAGAAGAGCTAGGAGTGAATCCATCAAGTGCAACACACTAAACCAGAAAACCACAATGCTAAGGTTGGAAACCCAATAACAGACAGTAGCTCAGCTAATGTTGGCTAACAGTTTGCTGTTTATTGCTTTTATTATGGTTAGTTACTTTCCTGTTATCCCTGATCTCTCCAAGACCTTTATCATGAAGGGATATTGAATTTTTCAAAGGCTTTTTCAGCATCTTATGAGATTATCATGTGTTTTTTCTTTTTCAGTTTGTTTATGTGGTGGACAATATTGATGAATTTCCATATGTTGAACCATCCCTGCAACTCTGGATGAAGCCTCCTTGATCATGGAGGATGATTTTTCTGATGTGTTCTTGGATTCAATTTGCTAGTATTTTATTGAGTATTTTTGCATCAGTGTTCATGAGGGAAATTGGTCTATAGTTCTCTGTAAGGAGTAGGTTTTCCCCGCCGCCGGTCCCACTGCCATGCACCACAGCACCAGCCCCAAATAACACACAGAGATGCTGTATTTAATATAATACTGATGGCCAGGTACTAGTTTCTTATCGGCTAGCTCTGTCTTAAATATTAACCCATTTCTGTTAATCTAAGTATTTCCACCTGGTTTCATCTTACCGGGGAATGGGGCCCATGTCTGGTCTCCCCAGTCTCTACATGCTGACTTCTCCTTACCACTTCCTTGAATCCTCCTTGTCTCCTAGTCCCGCCTATCTTGCTTTCCTATTGGCCAACAGTGCTTTATTCATTAACCAGCATGAGAAACATATTTACAGACTGACATCTCCCATCAGTTCTCTATCTTAGTTATGTCTTTGTGTGGCTTGAGTACCAAGGTAATTGTAGCCTCATAACAAGAGTTTGGCAATGAACCTTCTGCTTCTTTGTGTAGAGACAGTGCTTTATCTCCTGGGCTGTAAGGAGAAGTGACTATGCTGGGAAGACATGATCATTATTGCAATATTTTCTGTTTCTTCACTGTGAAATGGTAATTAAATGCTTGGAAGTTCCTAACATAAGGGGATTAATTTGCTTGCAGAAGCCCTGGAAGGCTGCTGACTTAATGTTTAGGCTCCCCTCTCTTACTAACTCCATGTCAAGGAGACTAGTAGTCTTTCTTCATTCAGGGGTCAGATCTATCATGGAAGAGAGTATATTCAATCCGGTGGTCCTGTCTGACTCTTGGGCTCAAGAGGACAGCACCACTGGAGTAAGGAAGAGCGACCCTGGAATTGAGAACCCAGAGCCTGGGGCTGTGTCTTCCTTTTCCAGATGCATTGCTGGTACAGTTTGCTGCAGGACTGGTGAGGCCTCCTGGCTTTGGAGCATATTCTTTAAGAGGGCATTGTTTTGGATGAGTGAGAAACTATACTTTGGCAAGGAGAGAATGTTTTCAGTTCTAGCAGATGCAGGAGGCCTGGTGGGGGCAAGCCTTAGATTGTTTATTCTGCACCCAAAAATTGTGGTGTGGAGGGGTGTCTTTTCTGCCTATTTGTGTCTGGAATGAGGGAGTGGAGGGACAGGAAAAACAGTCTCACCAAGGATGTATTACGAGCAGTTTTCCCGCCAGCCTGGTCCCATTGCCACATCAGACCCAAATAACACACAGAGAGACACTGTATTAGAATAAAGCTGATGGCCTGTTACTAGCGCTTCTTATTGGCTAGCTCTGTCTTAAATATTAACCCATTTATATTAATCTAAGTGTTTTCACATGGCCTTATCTTACCAGAGAGAGGGTCCAGACCTTCTTCCCCCTCAAGTCTCTACATGTTGAATCTCCTATTACATCTCCCAGAATCCTCCTTGTCTCCTAGTCCTGCCTGTCTTGCTTTCCTATTTGCCAACAGTGTTTTATTCATTAATCAATAAGAGAAACATATTTACAGAATAACATCTCCCATCAAGGATGAGTTTCCTTTCTTCTGTGCAGAAGCACTGGCCCATATGCCTGTATCCTGTGCTTCTCAATCTCAAACTCTTCATTTCTCCTGGGACCAGTAACACTCAGTTAACATATTTCTATCAACTTATAAGGAGGAGTCAGAGATAGGATCTGATTGCTGGGAACAAAACACTGTGTCTGAATAACAGTGGGCGTTGTAAACAGACTTATCATCTGCAGAGGACTTTACACTTGCCTCTCCATCTTACACTCCTTCCTATACCCCATCTGTGTGTGACAACTTCATCTATCCAATTAGTTAAGCTGGGAAGTCCAATGTCGGTTTTGGCAACTCCTCTCATACCTTCATATCCTAACCACATCTTTGTCTTAAAACTTTTTTTAGAACAATGTAATGAGGGGCCTGGAGAGATGGCTCAGTGGTTAAGAATACTGCCTGCTCTTCCAGAGGACCCAGGTTCAATTCCCAGGGCCCACATGGCTGTGTGTAACTACTATTCCAGGGGATCCAATACCATCACACAGACATATGTGCAGGCAAAACACCAATGTACATAAAATGCAAATAAACTTTCAAAAATAAATCATTTTAAAAAAAGAACAATGTAATGAAACAGAATAAATAGCTTGTAAACAAGAAGAGATGTGTCTTACAGTTTTAGGAGCTGGAAGGTACAAGATCCAGGCAGCAGTAAATCTACTGCCTGGGAGGAACTGGTTTCCCAGTTCACACAGGGAGCCTTTCCAGGTGTGCTCATATAGCAGAAGGTGAGGCATCGCTCCTGGGCCTCTGTTATTAGGCTATCACTAATTCTATTCATGAGGGTTCTACCCTAACCACCTATCCTATGGCCATTAGACATTAGGATTTAATGTAGAATTGGAGGATCATAAACATCATTGCCCAGCAATCTTCAGTGTTCCTGCATCTTCCTTTCCATTTAATCTCTGGATCAGACTTACAGTTTGCCTCATGCACTCATTTCATATTACTGTCTTTTTCTTGCACTGGCATTGTTGAGAGAGAAGTCAGATTGCTTTACTCTCTTGCCTCCAAATGCTTTGCTAGCTTATTTCAACCCTTAGCCCATTACTTCAGAGAAGTACTATGAGAATCTTTCTGTTCTCTCCTGATTTGTAAAGTTTCCACTTAGAAGGTGTGTGTGTGTGTGTGTGTGTGTGTGTGTGTGTGTGTGTGTGTGTGTGTGTGCACTTATGTATTGTTTTTTTTCATGTTGAAGCTTGAGAATCCTCCATTGTATTTGATCTTTGAGACCTTGTCTTGAGGTAGACTTGGTGAGTTGAAGCTGATCTTAGATCTTCCTCAACCTGGTTGTATCCTGGATATTTCTGTTCTTATGTCTTGGAATAACCTTCCCATCTCTTTGGCATTTAATCCTAATAAACACATCTGTGCTCTTGAAATACTGTGCCAATGTGTGTATAAACTTTTCTTGTTCCTTTTCATTATCTTTTTCTTCTCCATCTATTTTGTCGTGGTCTGCCTTTGAGCTGTTTAATTCTCCAGTTTGATCTGTTACTAATGTCTTTTATCTCATCTCATAAAATTTCACTTAGTGCACTTATAAGAGTTTGATATTTTGAAATTATTTTTATCTGTCTTAAATATCTCTTATAAAATACTGATTATTTACTTGTGTCTTCTTGATGCTCATTAAATTTCATAAGAACGGCTGTTTTAAATTCTTTTTCTCAAACTATTTCCAATTGATAACTGCTCATAAAGGAAAAATTAGATTTCATCAATGGAGTCACATTGGGTATACAAACCACACTTATCAGAGACCCCAGACTCAGTTTACTCTGGTCAGCACAAAGTAAACTCAGTGATACTTCTGGAAATATTTTGTCTTATAGTACTTTGTTTGATCATTTTTTTTTATTCCTTTCTTGTCTTTGATTATCTATTATTGCTTTTTATGGGGTTTGTGTCCCTGCATGTGGACCCCCCATTTGTGTGTTTATTTTATTCTCTTTTTTAAAATAGGTATGCCTGTTTTCTAAAGAGAGAGAAGGTGGAGAGAAGGAGCAGATCTGGGAGGAGATGAGGAAGGGAACTATATTCAGAGTATACTGGATGACATTTACTTTCAATAAAAATTAAAATAAAATCTTCTGAGTACTCACTCATATTTGTTACTATATGATCAGTTTCTGGCACTTAATTTGTTCAACAGATAAGGGTAGGGTTCGCTGAAAGTTCTTGAATCTTGTTAGTTTGCAGCATTATACATTGAATGCTAGGCATTTATTAAGTATTCGTACTATGATTTTCCTTAAAATGTTTAAAATGTCTACTTTCCTGGAAATAACTGCTTATTTCTCATCTTATATATCTCTACATCCATCATAAAATGGCATCTCATATCTAGGTTTTCTGAAGTTCCTTGTTAATGTTATTGAACACTAGGGGACACTCCAAGCCCAGGTTTTCTGCATTCCACAGTTTATGTGCTTGGCTTTCCATCATGAACTGCAGGAATACCTTAACACCGCCAGTATCAACCACATAAGGCAAAACATCTCTGCAAGACACTTAGGGATGAGGGATAGAGCAGGCACTATGTCCAGCATTGACCTGTAGTCAGTTACCATAGACTTATTTTGCCTGACTCCTGCCAGAAATGATGTTATTAGCATTAACTCCTTAGTACCTACCATTTATCCCTCAAACGTGTGTTTAAATCAGGTCAACTAGAATGGACCTCATCTCTGAGTTGAGAGACAACTGAAAGCTAACAATAAAATGGTTACTTAGTCATGTCTTCATAAAATACTGCCCAGAGATAAGGGGAAAATATTAAAATGGAAATGAATACCAAGTGAGCATGGTAACCTTGGGGTATATATTACATATGGATATAATTCTAGCATTTGGGGGGCTGAAACAGAAGGGTGATGAGTTCAAGAGTAGTCTGGGTGCATAGAAAGACCCTGTTTCAAAGCAACAACAGGATGGTGTTGCTTATACAAGTAATTGAAGCCAAGAGACAATGCAGAAATGCATAATTATTTGACACTTAGTCCTTCTTGTATTCTGTTTGTAATTATTTCATCTACAGACATTTTCATCTCAAAATAAAGATTTTAAAACAAAGAATGGGGAGGAATAACTGTCTCAACAGGAGTAAAGATATGCTAGGGACATTTATTGCCCCCCCCCAGCTTTGGCTGCTAGACTATTGAAGCAATAGACAACAATAAATCAGAATTTCCCCCAGGAATCTGAGGCTGAGAAGAAAAAGCCATCCAGGGGTGGGACTTGGTTTCAGGAAGAGACAATACTAGATCAATGATAGGCAGGGCCACACCGGACTGGGAATGCTTAGCTGTGCATAACCCTGACTCTGTTCTTCAAACCTTTTGCCTGGAACTCATACATGAACATGCAGTGAGGGGGATCACATCCAACAAACTTTTTTCTTCTTTTCATTATTAATTTATCCCTTTAATAGGGTTGTTGAGAACAGGTAGTAAAGTTGACTTGATAGGGCTGCCTCAACAAGGCTCTCATCCTAATAACTCAGTAACAGAATACCTACAGCATTCTCTGTAAAGACTAAGTGAAATCTGGAAACAGTAATATCTCTTCATCCATCTTCTTTTATTTTTCTCACAGGAGTTCAAGAGACAGAGAGAAGTGACAGAGAACAAGATATATATATATATATATATATATATATATATATATATATATATATATCAGACAAATAAAAACAACAAAAAAATCCCACAAAACCTAAGAGACAGTTCCTAAGTAGTCCCAGAACTTTCCCTGTAACTAACGCCTTACAATTTTGGGGCACACTTGTTAAAATCAATGACATACTGTGACTAATCAAAGTGTACATTTCATATAGACTTTCTGGTCTCTACTTAATGCCCTTGTTCTATTTTGAGGTCCAGTCCTGGATTCCACGAGACACTTGCTTAATATGTCCCCTTAAGGTCTTTGCAACATGACCTTGATTTGATGATTGGCAGTTTTGTTGAGCAACTATGTAACACAGGCTAATATTTTACTTCAATCTATCTGATGTTTTCCTCACAACCAGGTTTGTGGTTACAGAAGAAACATGTCTATTTTCTGATATTTTATCAAGTGTGCTTCAGATTGACATGATGTATACCTTTCTGTGTTGTTTGATGACAATTGGAAAACTCTTTTAAAAAAATAATGATTATTTGATTTAATTTCTTCTTTCTCCCCTTCCTCCTATCCTGTGCATATGTGTGTAGATATATATATATATATATATATATATATGTGTGTGTGTGTGTGTGTGTGTGTGTGTGTGTGTATATATATATATATATATATATATATATATATATATATATGTTTGTGTGTGTGTGTGTGTGTTTATGTCTATGAAGGCATGTGAGTACTATGGAGCACACTTAGAGGTCAAAGAACAGCTTTCAGAAGTCAGTTCTCTCTTTCCACAATGGGTTCCAGAGATTGAACTCAAGCCAGTAGGCGTGTATAGTGAATGTTTGTGTGTTTGTTTGTTTTATTTTCTGTTTTTTGTTTTTTATTTATTTTCTTATATTACATACCAATTCCAGTTCCCTCTTACTCCCTCCATTACGCTCTCCCTCCCTCCCATGTCCTCCCTACCACCCTCCCATCACATCCCCCATACACACTCCACAGGGAGAGTAATACCTTGCAGGAGGGATCAACAAAATCTGTCAAGTCATTTGGAGTAAGGACTAGGCCCTCCTTCCTGCCTCTACATTAGGGGAGTATACCTCCATGGTGAATGTGCTCCAAAAGTCCTTTTGTACACTAGGGATACATCCTGGTTCCACTGTCAGAGGTCCCTTAGACTTCCCTAGCCTTCTAACTGAAACCCATGTTCAGGGGGTCTGAGTCAGTCCAATGCTGGTTTCCCACCTATAAGTCTGGTGGTCCATTAGCTCCCGCTTGTTCAGGTTTTTGTGGGTTTGTGGGTTTGTGGGTTTCTGTAGCCTGGTCTTGTCCCCATTTTTGTATCACTCCTCCCTCTCTACATCTGGATTCAAGTTTGATTCAGTGTTTAGCTGTGGGTGTCTGCTTCTGCTTCCATCAGCTACTACATAAGGGTTCTATGGTGGTAGATAAGTTAGTCATAATCTCATTATGAGCAAAGGGCATTAAAGGTAGCCTTCCCACTGTTGCTCAGATTGTTAGTTGAGGTCATCCTTGTAGGTCTCTGAACATTTCTCTAGAGTCAGTTTTCTCTTCACACCTATAATGGCTCCCTCTTTTATGGTATCTCTCTTTCTCTCTCTCTCTCTCTCTTTCTCTCATCTATTCATCCCCTGACTCAATCTTCCTAATCCCATGTGCTTTTCTCTCCTCCTCTTTCTCCTAGCCCTCTCCACTCACTGCCCCCACTCCCAATATGCTCAGGAGATCTTGTCCCATTCCCCTTGTGTGAGCGACCTTATATGAATCTTTTAGAATCCTCCTTGTATCCTTGTTTCTCTGGCAATGTGAATTAAAGGTTGATGATCCTTTGCTCTATGTCTAAAATCCATATATGAGTGAGTACATACCATGTTCCTCTTTTTGTAACTGGGTTACCTCATTCAGGATGGTTTCTTCAAGTTCCATCCATTTGCCTGTGAATTTCAAGATTCCATTGTTTTTTTTTTTTTTGGTTTGTTTGTTTGTTTTGTTTTGTTGTTTGTTTGTTTTTTCTGCTGAGTAGTATTCCATTGTGTAAATTGCCACATCTTCTTTTTCCATTCTTCAGTTGAGGGGCATCTAGGTTGCTTACAGGTTCTTAATTTTTTATATTAATTTATTTTTTATTTTATTTTACATATAGATCCCAGTTCCCTCTCCCTTCCTCCCTCTTTCCCTCTCTCCCACCCTCACATGCACTCTGACCACCCTCCCCTCCAATCCCCCCCCATTCCAGGAGGGGTCATCTAAATCTGTCAAGTCATTTGGAGTAGGGACTAGGACTTCTCTTCTGTCTTTAGGTTAAGGGAGTATCCCTCCATGGGGGATGTGCCCCGTGCACCAGGAATACATCCTGGTTCCACTGCCTGAGGTCCCTTAGACTGTTCAGTCCTTCTAGCTGAGACCCATATTCAGGGGGGCCTGAGTCAGTCACATGCTGGATTCTAGCTACCAGTCTGGGGGGCCCATTAGCTCCCTCTTGTTCAGGTAAGCTGTCTCTATGTGTTTCTGTAGCCTGGTCTTGTCTTCCCTCTCTGCATCTGGATTCTAGTTCAGCTCAGTGTTTAGTTGTGGGTGTTTGCTTCTGTTTCCAACAGGTACTAGATAAGAGCTCCATGATGGTGGATAAGTTAGTTGTTGATCTCATTATCAGGGAAGGGCATTTATGGTAGCCTTTCCACTGTTGCTCAAATTATTAGTTGGGGTCAGTCTTGTAGGTCTCTGAACATTTCTTTAGGTACTGTTTTCTCTTCAAAACTATAATGGCTCCCTTTTTATGCTCTCTTTCTCTCTCTCTCTCTCTCTCTCTCTCTCTCTCTCTCTCTCTCTCTCTCTCTCTCTCTCTCTTCTATTCCTCCCCTGACTCAATCTTCCTAGTCCCACATGCTTGCCTCTCCTCCCCTTCTCTTTCTCCTAGTTCCCTCTCCACTCACTGCCCCCCCCACTCCCCATATGCTCTGAAGAACTTGTCCCTTCCTCCCTCTGTGAGGCACCTTGTATGACTCTCTTAGATTCATCCTTGTATCCTAGTTCCTCAAGCGGTGTGACTTATAGGCTGGTGATCCTTTGCTCTAGGTCTAAAATCCATATATGAGTGAGTACATACCATGTTCCTCTTTTTGTGACTGGGTTACCTCATTCAGGATGGTTTCTTCAAGTTCATTCCATTTGCCTGCGAATTTCAAGATTCCATTGTTTTTTTTTTTCCTGCAGAGTAGTATTCCATTGTGTAGATGTGCCACACCTTCTTTATCCATTCTTCAATTGAGAGGCATCTAGGTTTCTCCCATGTCCTTGCTATTACATATAATGCTGCTATGAACATAGTTGAGCACATGCCTTTGTTGCATGGATGTGGATCATTTGGGTATATGCCTAAGAGGGGGATTTCTAGGTTCTGTGGTAAACTAATTCCCATTTTCCTGAGGAAATGCCATACTGATCTCCAAAGTGGCTGTATGAGTTTGCACTCCCACCAGCAGTGGAGGAGTGTTCCCCTTTCTCCACATCCTCTCCAGCATAAGTTGTCATTGGTGTTTCTAATTTTAGCCATTCTGACAGGAGTAAGATGGTATCTCAAAGTTGTTTTGATTTGCATTTCCCTGATAGCTAAGGATGTGGAGCACTTTCTTAAGTGTCTTTCAGCCTTTTTGATTTCCTCTATTGAGAATTCTCTATTCAGTTCTATTCCCTATTTTTAATAGGTTTATTTGGCGTTTTGGTGGCTAGTTTCTTGAGTTCTTTGTATATTTTAAAGATCAGCCCTCTATCAGATGTAGGGTTGGTGAAAATCTTTTCCCAGTCTGTGGACTGCCATTTGGTCTTGTCGACTGTGTCCTTTGTCTTATAGAAGCTTCTCAGTTTGAGGAGGTCCCATTTATTAATTGTTGATCTCAGTGTTTGCGCTACTGGAGTTGTGTTCAGGAAACAGTCTCCTGTAACAATTTGTTCAAGGTACCCAACCACTTTCTCTTCTAAGAGGCTCAGTGTGGCTGGATTTATGTTGAGGTCTTTGATCCATTTGGACTTGAGTTTTGTGAATAGAGATAGACATGCACTCTTCTACACACCATCATCCAGTTGTGGCAGCACCATTTGTTGAAGATGCTTTCCTCCTTCCATTATATACTTTTATCTGTTTTGTCAAAGATCAGGTGTTTATAGGTATGTGGGTTAATATCAGGATTTTCTATTTCATTGCTTTGGTCTACCTGTCTATTTTTGTGCCAATACCAAGCTGTTTATAGGACTATAGCTCTATAGTAGAGCTAGAGTAGGGCACAGTGATGCCTCCTGAAGTTCCTTTATTGTACAGGGTTGTTTTGGCTATCTTGGGTCTTTTGTTTTTCCATATAAAGTTGAGTATTATCCTTTTAAGGTCAGTGAAGAATTTTGTGTGGATTTTGATGAGGATTGTATTGAATCTGTAGATTGCCATTTTTACTATGTTTATCCTACCTATCCAAGAGCATGGGAGATCTTTCCATTTTCTGGTATATTCTTTCTTTGTTTAAAGACACAAAATTCTTGCTATATAGGTCTTTTACTTGTTTGGTAAGCGTTACCCCAAGATACTTTATGTTGCTTGTGGCTATTGTAAGGGGTGATGTTTCTCTGATTTCTTTCTCTGCCTCTTTGTCGTCTGAATAAAGTAGGGCTACTGATTTTTTTGAGTTTATCTTGTATCCTGCTAGTTTGCTGAAGGTGTTTATCAGCTGTAGAAGTTCCCTGGTAGAGTTTTTCAGGTCACTTATGTAAACTATCATGCCATCTGCAAATAGTGACAGTTTGATTTCTTCCTTTCCAATTTGTATCCCCTTGATCTCCTTTTGTTGTCTTATTGCTTTAGCTAGAACTTCAAGTATAATATTGAAGAGATAGAGAGTGGGCAGCCTTGTCTTGTTCCTGATTTTAGAAGAATCAAATGCCTTAAGCCTCTCTCCATTCAGTTTGATGTTGGCTACTGGTTTACTGTATATTGCTTTTATTATGTTTAGGTACGTTCCTGTTATCCCTGATCTCTCCAAGACCTTTATCATGAAAGTGTTGAATTTTGTCAAAGGCTTTTTCAGCATCTAGTGAGATGATCAAGTAGTTTTTCTTTTTTGGTTTGTTTATATGCTGGATTGTAAGAAGTACGTTTTTCTGCCCGCCGCCAGTCTTGTCCTGCCACCAAAATAATGCACAGAGACTCTGTATTTGATACAATGCTGTTGGCCCGGTTACTTGTTTCTTATCGGCTAGCTCTGCCTTAATTATTAACCCATTTCTGCTGATCTATGTATTTCTCTTACCGGGTAGCCGGCCGGCATACTGCTTTCTCCCGATTCTCCATCTTGACTCCTCCTTACTACTTCCTATTTCCTCCTTGTCTCCTAGTCCCTCCTATCTTCCTTTCCTATTGGCCAACAGTGCTTTATTATTAACCAGTATGAGAAACATATATACATAATGGCATCTCCCATCACTGGATCACATTCATAGATTTTTGAATGTTGAACCATCCTTGCAGCCCAGAGATGAAGCCTACTTGGTCATGGTGGATGATTTCTCTGATGCGTTCTTGGATTCGATTTGCCAGTATTTCTTTTTTATTTATTTTATATAACTAATTCCATTTAAATGAAAACAAACATTTATAGACAATATTTGGGAATTTGGGCGTCATTCTTTCCAAACTATAATTCACACCACCAGAGGAACTAGGATGCAAGGTGTATTCTAAGAGATTCATATAAAGTCCCTCACAGAACTGGGAAGGGACTTGTCCCCCAGAGTACAGGGGAAGTGAGGGGCAGCAAATGGAGAGAGAAGTAGGAGAAAATGAGGGGGAGGAAAGGAAAACACGTGTGACCAGGAAGATTGAGCCCAGTTAGGAATAGAAGATAGGAGAGAGAGAGAGAGAGAGAGAGAGAGAGAGAGAGAGAACATAAAAGAGGGAGCCAATATTGGTTTGAAGAGAAAATTGAACCCAAAGAAAGGTCTAGAGAACTACAAGCCTGCCACCAACTAACAATTTGAGCAACAGTGGAAAGGCTACCATAATTGCCCTTCCCGGATAGTGAGATCAACAACTAACTTATCCATGGAGTCCTCATCTAATGCCTGTTGGAAACAGGTGCAAACACCCATACCTAAACTCTGAGTTGAACTAGAACCCAGATGCAGATGGAGAGTAAAAGACCAGCTGCAGAAACACATAGAGACAGCTGACCTGAACAAGGAGGAGCTAACGGGCCCCCCCAGACTGATAGCTGGGAAGCCAGCATGGGACTGACTCAGGCCCCCCTGAATATGGGTCTCAGCCAGAAGGACTGAGCAGTTTAAGGGACCTCAGACAGTGGAGCCAGGATGTATCCCTGGTGCACAAAAGGACCTTGCGAACACACCCCCCATGGAGGGATAACTGCCTTAACCTAGAGACAGGAGAGAAGCCCTAGTCCCTACTTCACATGACCTGTCAGATCTACATGACTCCAACTGGATGGCATTGCCCTACATATGGAATTGGGGTGGGGGGATGGGAGGGGAGGGTGGTTAGGGTGCATGTGAGAGGGCAGAGAGGGTAAAAGTAAGGGAGGGAGGAAGGGAGAGAGGAAGGGAGGGAGGGAGGGAGGGAGGGAGGGAGAGGGAACTGGGATCGACATGTATTTTACATAAATTAAATAAAAAAGACCATTCATATTAAGGGAAAGTAAGGACTTTTGATTGTTAATTCTTGTTTATTTTAGATTTGTTGGTGGTAGTATTATTGTGAGTATATTTGTCCTGCTTTTTCCTTTGGGTTCTGGTAAAATGGGATTATCTATTGCCTATGTCTTTGTGAGTGTAGTTAACTTCCTTGGGTTGTAGTTTTTCTTCTAGACCTTTCTGTAGGGCTGGATTTGTGGATTTTTATTGTGAAAAATCTTGATTTGTCATTGAATATAGTGTTTTCCCTGTCTGTAGTGATTGAGAGTTTTGCTGGGTATAGTAGCCTTGGCTAGTGTCTGTGGACTGTTAGTATTTGTAGACCACTTGTGCACATCATGACATTCTTTTTTAAAAGGGCCCTGCCCTGCTCACCTCCCATCCCTCTCCTTCTCCCCTTTGTTTCAGATGGTTTTATTTCCCTCCAGGCTGGATTTTCTTGTCACAAGCATTCAAGGCTGTGGTAGAGGATGCCAAGTAGACCACCAAAGGAGAGTAGCAGGTCTGGGCATTCTCCGGTAAGCCAAGACCACATGGAAATACATAGAAATGGGTTAGTAATTAAGACAGAGCTAGCCAATAAGAAGACCTAGCCATGGGCCAATAGTTTAATAATTAATATAATGTCTGTGTATTCATTTGGGGCTGAAGCAGCAGGACCTGGTGGGACAAGAGAAACTTACAGCAACACCTCCTCTTTCCCCGTCCCTCATCTCTCCTGCTGCTCCTGCTTCCAGAGACCAGTCTCCCCCCTTCCCTTTCCCCTTTTTATGATCCCTTTCCCTAATTTAAAAAAAAAAAAAAAACCTCTCTGCTCAATCCATGTCTCATGGCATCTTTCTTAAATTACAACAAAACTGGCATCTTACAATTCTGAATCCTACTATTCATGAACATGGGCTGTTTCTTCTTTTATTTAGTTCTTTAAAACTTTTTTCATTATATTTATGTGAGTGTTTGTTGGCACACAGGTGCCACTGTAGGCATGAGGAGGCCAGAGGACAACTTGTGGTAGTGGGTTCTCTCCTTGCATTATTTTGGCATTGTGTTGGCTACTGATTAAATGGTCAGACTCAGCAGCAAGGGCCCTTATCCACAGAGATGCCTCCATGCCCTTACTGAGTTCTTTATTGTCTCTCTTCAGTTGTGTACTGTTCTCCACAATGATCATATATATGTTGCTAGCCTCATAGCCGCATCTCATTTTGGTGGCACTCACATAGATGGCACTGTTCTGCTTATTGCTGGTATGGAGGAAAGTGACTAATCTTTGTGGATTAGGATTGTATTCTGAAGACTTGGTATAACCAATTCTTCCAGTGGGTTTTGTACTTTTTTCCTTCAGGTTTTCGACATACTCAATCACATTATCTGCAAACAGTTTCTCCACCTCCCTTTTCGATCAGTATGCTCCTTATTGCAATAACTAGAACTTTCAACAGAAATGAGAAAGAGTCTCGAGAGGGGACACCCTTGCCTTGTTTAATGGGAACACTTTCAAGTTTCTTAGCATTGACTTAGCAGTAGACTTCTTGGAGATACTGTTTGCAACTGGTAACTCGCCCTCTATTCCTACTTCTGTTGTTTGGATTTTTGTTGTTGTTGTTGTTGAGGATTTTACAATGTTAAATTTTGTCAAGTGCTTTGTTGTCATAGCTATTGATACAACCATGTAGTTTTCCTTCTTTAGCCTGTTGTATTGTGACAGGCCAAGACTGTATTTTTGCTGAGGCCATTTTAGGCTTGACTAGAATCTGATCTCCTTGATAAGATCCATGGAAAATTACCAAGTCTGTTGTAGGAAAACTAAGGTCATGATACCTAGCTGGCTTAACTTCTGTTAAACTACCTGTTTACATTACACCCCCCTACACACACACACACACACACACACACACACACACACACACACACACAGCTGCTAAATGAGATGCCAGAATGTGATTTGTTTTTGTTTGTTTGGTTTGGTTTTTTTGAGATAGGGTTTCTCTGTATTCTACCCTGGCTGTCCTGGAACTCACTCTATAGAGCAGGCTGGCCCCAAACTCACAGAGTTCTCTCTGCCTCTGCCACCACACCCAGCCAGGACAGTTTTTTCCTTCAACAATGCTATGTTCTGAACACTCAGTGCTACACTTGGGTCCCTAAATGTCTGAGTGTAATCCAAGCTGGGGAGAATAAAGATTTTGAATTGGCTATAAACAGCATGAGTGGTGATGGGATCCTGTTAACACTATGGGGGGAAAAATCAATTACTTTCAAACCTCGAAACATCCTATACTGCATGGGTTAGATCTCACTTAGCCTTGGTATGTAATTATCTTTTTAGCAATTATCAGATTCTATATATTAATATTTTATTGGATATTCTGCATTTACTACTTCAAGGAATACTGAGAGGGAGTGTGTTTTGTTTTGTTATGGCTTTGGGTTTGACTCCCATTTCTACCTTCTGAAAGAGACTGTAGAGAATTTGTAAAGCTACCTTCCTAAATGTTTCGAGTAACTCACCAGTGAACACCTCTGGACTAGTGCTTTGTCTCTAGAAGGTTATTAACTGTTGATTCAGATTCTGTCATTGACTTATAGAAATCAGGATTTGAATTGGGAACCAGAAATCAAGAATTAACCCAACTGCAAACCCCAGTGCAAAGTTCACACTTATCAGCAGTTGTTTTATTTAAATCTTTTTTTTTTTCCTCTGCAAATCAGATTCCTACCAGATACAGGAAAAAAAGAAACAAAAAGAAGAGTTGACTGGCATTTTTTTCAAATAGCAAAAGAGGCAGTTTTGAAACACTGTAAAGAAAGAATCCTATTTAAATGCCTTCAGGCCTAATCCTTTTCAACGGCTTCCAGGCTCCAATTCTAGAGGTGAATTCATTTTTTTTTTTTTTTTCCTTGTTCCTCCCCGACCACATCCACATTAACTAAAATTGACTTAACGACATTAAAAGAAAGGACCCCTCATGCCTCATCTCCTCTATAGCAAAAAACAGTAAAGGATGACACTAGTTTCTCCAAGCCTTACACGTGTGGACCTTGCAGAAGCCGTTTGACTCATGAGCCAACTCCCTCCTCCTACTTGCCACTGTCTGACTCCTGCTTTTTCCAGAAATTTTTCCACATCCTCTCCTGCTATCACCAGCTTCTTCACCTCAGATTTGCTCAAAACCCTTTCCGTCCCCAAAGCCCGCCTCCCGGAGTTGATCTTATCCAATCAGAGCTCAGGCAGGAAGTTGTCCAGATCTCGTGACACCCCCCCCCCAACTTCCCGGCGCTTAGCTCTTTCAAAGGAGAGCGCCAAAAAAGCCCCGCCCCATGCTCGCTGATTGGTCATTACTTGCACGGTCTCCCGGGTAACGGGAACGCGGTAGCCTGGTGGGGGAGTTTTGGTGCGCCTGCGCACTTAGAAGATCAGGGTGCCCCTGGAGCCTGGAGATGAAGGTAAATAACTTACAAGAGCTATGGGTGGTGATTTGACGCGGCCGTCGCTGGTTTCCTCCGCTCTCGAAGTGGAGTAGTTTGTGTTCCCAGTCCCTCCGCAGGAGGGCTAGGGGTGGAAGAATGCTTCCCGGGAGTGGCAGGAAGGGGATGGAGCTGTGAGGGATGAGGGGAAAGGACGCTCTGAGAACAAGCAGAGAGGGAGGCCTGTGCCCTCCGAAACCCAGTAGAAGCCTGGATTGAGGTTGCCCGAACTTATCAGCGCTGGGCACCAGTCGCTGTGTAGGTGACCCGATGCCTCAAGCTGCCCCATTTCTGTAGCTTAACCCCAGGCAAGCCAAGCCACTGGCCCAGAGCCCTAGAGAGAATAAAAATCTCCAAAACAGTAATCAAAAAATTACTTGGCCTGTGGCCGTCCAGTGTACAGATTCCTGGTCGCTAGAACACTTGACGGAGAAATCTGCACACTTGTGTCCGCCGTCCTCAGCAGAAAGATTTTCCACCATTTGGGCATGTTGTGAATCCCACAGCTGCAGCTTCTTCGCTCCTGTGATTTGCCTCAGAGATACCTACCACATCCTGCTCTGGCAAAGAAATGGAAAAGCCGATTTAAAAATGGTTTCACCTTTGCTAAAGCTTCACTGTGGCTCTTGTGTCAATTGGATTGACAGATAATTGTACGTGATTCACTTCAGAAGTGATTCACTTTCCAATATGATGTATCAAAAAGGTGGAAATACTTTTTTCTTTAGAGCTGAGAATCCTGTGCTTGAGAGTTACAGTGACTTGCTCTCATGCCTATAACTAACACATAAGAAGCAAACCTTTGGGTTTCTGATTGGAAACCTGTAACTTTCATTTCTGAATTGTGCCTAGAGTGGCTATAAAGCTCTATGGAAGAAAACTAACCTGTAAGATTACAGCCCAAGGCAGATCTGCCATGAAGGGACTAAAGTAAGGTTTACCAACAATGTAGTCACACAGTTGCAGAAGTAAGGTGTTTTTAAATACTTGTGTACGCCCATGCTGGACGGTGTGTGCTTGGAATCATAGCACAGCTCTACCTTAAGTTGTGATCCCAGGACACTGGCTTTCAGGAGGTGGATACAGAATGTGTCCAGAAAGTACTGAAGGAGTTGTGTTGCCTCTCAGACCCAAGTATTCTGTAATAGTATATAAATAAGCTGCAACTACCTAGATAAGGGTGCCTTTGTTTAATCTAAAACATTAAAATCTAATTTTTTTTTTCATTTAGGGTCATGTTCCCAGGTCTTCTAGATTTGAAGTCTGATATAAGAATAATATAAGTAAATGAAATTTCAAATTTTTTAACTTAATAGCAACTGTAAGGTTGTTAAACAGACAAAATTGTGATAATATGCTTTGTTTTGCTGAGTATCTTCAAAATGTATTTCAACATGTAATCAACAGAAAAAATTATGAAGCCAGCCTTTTTGCCCACACCTTGGGAGGCAGAGGCAGGAGGATATCTGTGAGTTTGAGCCAGCCTGGTCTACAGAGTTCCAGGACAGCCAAAGCCTTTACACAGAAAAATCCTGTCTCAAAAAGACTCCCCAATCCCCCCAAAAAATATAATCAGTAAGTAAAAGAAGATAATTTTAAAGGAATTGTAAGCATCTTAGATAGGTCTATCATAATCATTTAATATTTTTAAATAGTAATGTTGTTAAATTTAATACCCCAAATCTGTGTCACAGTTACCAAACTTGTGTTTAAATTATTTCAGTGTCAATAAAGCACTGTGACACATTTTTATATAATAACTGAAAACATTTAATAACACCAGCACTCAAAAGGCAGAGGCAGATGGATCTTTGTGAGATTGAGGCCAGCCTGTTCAACATAGCAAGTTACTGTCCAACCAAAGCTTTATACTGAGACCCTGTCTCAAAACAAACAAAAGAAGTTGTGTGATAATCTCTCTTTTCTCTAGAGGTGCATTCTAGTTTCATTTCTGTTGCTGTGATAAAGGTACCTGAGATAAACAAATTAAGAGAGCAAGATTTACTTCAGCTTACAGTTCCAGATTATTGTTCCCTAAGCAGGGGAGGCACAGTGGCAGGAGCTTTGAGCAGCCAGTCAGATCAGATCAGAGAGAAATAGATCCTAGCATGCCCACTTGCTTATCCTCAGCTCATTTCTTTTTACAATTCAAGACTCTACTGCCTAGGGAATGGTGCCTCCCACAGTTGGGTAGGTCTTCCACATCCATTAACAATACAGGCCAAACCAGCCCGCTATAGACAGGCCCTCATTGAGACCCCCTCCCCCTTCCCAGGTGGCTCTAGATTGTGTCAGTAATTAAAGCTAACTCAAAAAGCCCATCCTGCTCACAAATTACTTGTGTTTGATTGATTGGTTTTGTTTTGTTCATTTTATTGTTGGTTTTGTTTATTTGTTTGTTTGTTTGTTTGTTTGTGGGACAGGGCCTCACATTGTATCCCTGGCTGGCCTGTAACTCACTGTAGCCCAGACTGGCCTCACTGACAGAGTGCCAAGTGCTGGGATTAAAGATGTGTGCCACCATAACTGGCTCTCATTGTTACTTATTTATTTTTTGAGTAATTAAAAAAATTATTCCATAGCCTACATATCTGCAGGATTAAATTTTGACATTTTCTAACCAATACATAATTGTTTTGAGAATGTAAAAATTGTGTTTCTTTTTTAGCGTGTTTTCTCCCTACTAGAAAAGACATGGCTTGGTGCACCAATACAGTTTGCCTGGCAAAAATCATCAGGGAACTTCCTTGCGGTAACAGGGTAAGAACAGAATGAATATTAAATAATAGTGTGTGCACGTGTATCCACACCTAATCTGTGCCCATAAAGTCTCTTTAGTGTAAACTCTTGCTTGAGTGTGTGTGAAATAAATATTCAACCCCATTAACATCACAGTTTACAGACCTTTTCCTTGATAGTAACTTTTTAAAATAACAAAATGTAAAACTACCAAAGAACACTGACATCAACTGAAATAGAGCCTAATTTTTTAAACACATGGGTAAATAAGAAAAACATTAAATTAACTTTTCTACTCTACTTGCTTTCAGAGCTGATTATATTGTTAAAATCTTTGATCGCCATGGCCAAAAAAGAAGTGAAATCAGCTTACCTGGGTAAGTACAGGGGTGGATCAAAACCTTCAAGCATTGTTGCCCACAAGATTTTTAAAAAAAAGAGGAGTGCTATCTTAAATCAAAAGAATAGCTCCATAGCCCCATGTCCTCGTCTGTTTTCTCTATAGCTATAAAAGGGTTTTTTTTTTTTTCTTTATGCTAAAGTTAGCAAAGCATGTGTGTGGCACTTGAGTTAGAGTTTATATACATAAATATTCACATGGAAGCTTTGTGTGAGTATAAAGTCTCTATGGGGCTGGTGATGCCTGAGCACTTGCCACACAAACATGAGGACCAGAGTTCAGATCCTGAGACACACATAATGCTGTGATGGGGTAAGAATAGTGACTCACCTGTAATTCCAGAGTTGGAAAAATGAAG
Source organism: Phodopus roborovskii (assembly GCF_943737965.1). Classification (NCBI taxonomy): domain Eukaryota; kingdom Metazoa; phylum Chordata; class Mammalia; order Rodentia; family Cricetidae; genus Phodopus; species Phodopus roborovskii. The sequence continues at coordinate 35,996,231 of NW_026126525.1, read as the reverse complement.
ACAAGATTGATCCCTCCTGCAATCTGACTATTCAGACTAGCCATATAGCTGAACTCTGGGTTTGATTGAGAGGGCCTGCCTCAGTAAGTAAAGAAGAAAAATGGTTAAGGATGATCCCCAACGTGAACCAGAAGCCACTACATGCACACACGTGTACCCCTACACATGAAAACATGCATACACATGTAAACACCACACACGTAAAAGTGGCAAAAAAAAAAAATTACAAAATAAGGATTTTCCCATTAGGAATACCCAACCTGTGTTTCCTTTGGTATTTCCAGAATTCATTGGAGGACAGTTGCTTTGCACACATTTCTTAGAGAATGAAGATGCCATTCTAAATGCACACATAGATTGGGTGCTGTGAATGGCTCAGTGTTGTCATCTTACTCTGCTGACAGACTCAGCAGTTGCTCACATGGAGACTCCCTGACTCAATAAACTTGTGCTGCTGGGATTTTCAATGCATATCTGCTGTCCATAGTGTGTTTACCACTTTTCCAAGTCTCCTTGTTTACCTCTCTTGGCCTGGCCTCTCACACTTGGTCTGCCCCATCCTTCTGAGGCTAACATTTTGCCATCTCCCACATTCATCATTGTTGCTTCTGATTTCACTATTTTGGGGAATGAGATCAAAATAGTTACTCAGTGGTTATGCCTAAAGTAAGGCACTCAGCGAAAAAAAACCACTTTGAGTAAATTGTGTGAGTTTAATTGCCTAATCTCAGTGATACTTATTTGGTTGCATAAGGACCTCATTGAATTCTGTTGCTGGATTCATAATAGTTGGATTTGACCAAAAAAGATCTCCAGACAAATAAAATTCTGTCTGATTTTCTTTAATTGGCAAATGATTTTATCAACAATTTGAAAACTTTCCCCCTCTATGCTCCCAAAGTTTCTGAGACTGTGAAAGGAAATTAGAGTCCCCAAACACATCTTAGCCATTTGAAGAATAAAATAAAGTAATTGCCAATCTAAATGTAAACCACTACATTTAGTAGTTTAGAGAGTATCCAAATAAAAAATAGCATTATATAAATAATGAAGAAGTCTGGGGTTTTTTTTTTTTTTTTTTTTGAGAATTAGAGAAATTATAAAGTTAAAAGCATTATATCTATGCATTATATATTTTATACATGTGTGATTTTCTTTTGGTTTGTTTTTGAGTTAGGTTCCCATGTAGCCAGGCTTGCTTTGAACTTAGTATGTAACTGAGGATGATCTTGAACTCCTGATCTTCCTCACTTATTCTATCAACTATGGTGATTTGAAAGAAAATGACTCCCAGAGGGAGTGGCACTATTAAGAGGTGTGGCCTTGTTGGAGGAAGTGTGTCACTGTTGGGTGGGCTTTGATTTCTCTGGTGCTCAAGCTACTCCCAGTGTTGTCCATTTCCTATTACCTTCTGATCAAGATGTGTCTAGTACCATGTCTGCCTGCATACAGCCATGCTCCCTGCCATGATAATAATAGACTGCACCTCTAAACTGTAAGCCACCACCACCACAAATGTTTTCCTTTATAAGGGTTGCTGTGGTCATGGTGTCTTTTAACAGCAATAGAAATCCTAACTAAGACAGAAGTTGGTGGCAGGGTCAGGGGTTTTGCTCTGATAGGCCTGAACATGTTTTTGCTAGAAGAAATTTGGACTTTGATATATTGGGTTTGAAAAGCAGTGGAATACTTTAAACACTGACTAATGGGCCATGCTAGTAGAAGAGAGAGACAAAGAGAGAGAGAACATAAAAGAGGGAGCCATTATTTGTTTGAAGAGAAGACTGAACCTAAGGTCTAGAGACCTACAAGACTGCCACCAACTAACAATTTGAGCAACAGTGGAAAGGCTACCATAAATGCCCTTCCCGGATAGTGAGATCAACAACTAATTTATCCATGGAGCCCTCATCTAATACCTGTTGGAAACAGAAGCAAACACCCATACCTAAACTCTGAGTCAAAGTAGAACCCAGATGCAGATGGGGAGGACAAGACCAGGCTGCAGAAACACATAGAGACAGCTGACCTGAACAAGGAGGAGCTAATGGGCCTCCAGACTGATAGCTGGGAAGCAGCATGGGACTGACTGGCTCTCAGCCAGAAGGACTGAGCAGTCTAAGGGACCTCAGACAGTGGAGCCAGGATGTATCCCTGGTGCACAAAAGGACCTTGCGAACACATCCCCCATGGAGGGATACTGCCTTAAACTAGATACAGGAGAGAAGCCCTAGTCCCTACTTCAAATGACCTGACAGATCTACATGACCCCACCTGGATGGCATTGCCCTACATGTGGAATTGGGGTGGGGGGATGGGAGGGGAGGGTGGTCAGGGTGCATGTGAGGGGGCAAAGAGGGTAAAAGTGAGGGAGGGAGAGGGAACTGAGATCGACATGTAAAATAATAAAATAAATAAAAAAATTTGTAGAGTGCTTGATGAATTTATTTTCCTGGAAGATGAGGGTTTTTCTTTTTTCTTTCTTTTTTTTTTTAATAGGGCCCAGGAAAACATGATAATTGGTTAACTGGTTACATACAATTGTATTTAGTATAATGCATTGAAGTAGTACTAAGAATAGAACTTAAAGTTTTTCCCATCCCTCAAAGCAAAAACAGAAACATTAAAGTTAATCTTGTATTATCAGTGGATAGCAGGTTGAATTTCTCATTTTGGGATGTCCGTGACCTATTAAAAGATATTGAGTGGTCTTGGGGCAGAAGTCACAGGTAGGTGAGTATTTGTTTCTTCTCTCTGACTTTGGATAGTAATGATTTTCTCTTTTCTAAAAGCAATTGTGTTGCCATGGATTGGGATAAAGATGGGGATATCCTGGCGGTGATTGCTGAGAAGTCTAGTTGCATTTTCCTATGGGATGCTAACACAAATAAAACCAGCCAGCTAGACAATGGCATGAGGTAAGGATACCTTTGTTTTTATTTAAGTGGTATATAAAATACTAAACGACAAATTACTTTCGTCATTTGTATCATTTTTATTAATGTCAGTAATTATACTTACTATGGGGATATAATATATTTTAACAGATGCACACAATATATTCTTGCCAGATCAGTGTAATTAGTATTTCCCAACTTTGTAGTTGTTTTTAAATTTTTCACTGAGCAATGTTACTGTTTAAAGTTTTCACTCAGAAATGTGACTGTTTGTCATCTTAATGCTGATAGTGTTTATTTACTACTTTGACTTTGGAGATGCAATGATGACTTCTTTTTGTTGCTGTTGTTGTAGTTACTTCATTTTGGATTTTGGTTGGTTTTTTTTTGTTTTTGTTTTTGTTTTTGTTTTTTGAGTTTTGGGGTTTTTTTGGGGTTGTTTTGTTTTGTTTTGTTTTGTTTGTTTTTGTTTTTTTTTTTTTTAAGCAAGGTCTCATATACCCCTTGCTGACCTGAAGCGCACTGTATAGCCAAGGATGACTTTGAACTTCTGATCCTCCTGCCCCTCCTAAGTGCTGGGATTATAAGCCTGAACCACCAGTCTTGAGAAGTTTTCTTAGGAAGGAAAAATAGCATTCCCTTTATGGTTAATATGTGTAATCCTTCCATTAATTAGAATAAAGATGTTATGGCCAAATGTGGTGGCTCACTCCTTTGATCCCAGCACTCAGAAGGCAGAAGCAGGTAGATCTCTGTGATTTCAAGTCCAGCCTGGTCTGCATAGTGAGTTCCAGGACAGACCTAACCCTGTCTCAAAACAAAATGAAAAAAGAATAAAGATGTTATGGTTGCAAATAGCTTCTTTTAAAAAGACTTTTGTTAAACAAAAATTTTATGAGAAAATCTGGAGGTGAAATGATGGCAGTGGCACACAATGGAAGACCTTACATTAAACAAAGGAGAAGTCAAGGACAGCACAGGTTGTCCCCTCACCTCCTAAAAGGAGAATGCAGTCTGTTCAGTTAGCATTTATTTATTTGTTTTGTGTAGGAGTATGGAAGTGTACATGACTGTGTGCATATGAGCATGACTGTATTCCTGACTGTTTGCATGTGTTCATGGCTGTATTCCTGACTGTATGCATGTGTACATGGTTATATTCCTGACTGTGTGCATGGCTGTGTGCATGTGTGCATGGCTGTGTGTATGCATTTGTGTGTGGATCCCAGGGATTGAACTCGGGCCATCAGACTTGGTAGCAAGTGCGTTCACCTGCTACCTGATCCATCTTGCCAGCCTCTGAAATTAATTTTTAACTAAATTTTACTATTATTATACTTATTTATCATATTATTATGATAACTATGACACTATTAATGTTAACTTTATTCACTAGTTATTGTAGCTAACTTTTCATATACTTCATTGATATCATCTTAATGTATGATCTTTCACGACTCAACTTGTGTTAACCACACATAGAATTTTTGGTGCTCTGATTTCAGGTTTAGCTAGAGAAAGTCTCCTCTTAACCTTTGTTCTAATTCAGTGTTCTGGGAAGCAGTGTCATTTCTAAAGACAGAAGCATCATCTGTCTGTGGCACTCAAGATGTAGCTACATTGGAATCACCTAGAAGAGTCAGTAACACACAGGCGGCTAGACCCACCCCGAGTTTCTGACTGAGTAGGTCTGAGATGGTATCTAATAAGTGGCATTTCCAACACATCCTTGGGGTGATGCGCCTGCTGATGGGATGATTTTTGAGAACTGTTGTTTTGGATCCTTTGTGATTTCTTCCCTCAGATTGTGGAGTTAGTCTCCAAAGAGTTCTCATTCCCTTTTATAGGGAGTCATAGAAATATCCAGCCTGTGAGTCCTAGAATGCTTGTAAGAACTTGAATTTGGCCAGAAGACGCTAAGCTGATGAACTGAATTTGACCCCTGGGACACACATGGTGGAAGGAGAGAACTGACTTCTACACAGCTACTGTCCTCTAGCTGTGATATCACTCCCACACACTCAAATATATAAATGTAATTTAAGAAAATAAACTATTTAGACAAAAGTGCTTTCTATGTGCTTCTGAACAACTTTGTAGTAGTGATGGAGCAACAAACATAATCTCTTTTTGGATTTTTGGTTTTGGTTTTTTTAGTTTTTTGTTTTTTTGTTTTTGTTTGTTTGCTTTTTTGGTGTGGCTAGGAATTGACCCAGGGCTTTGTTTCCAGTGCTCTACCACTGAAACATATGCTCAGCCAAGATACATCCTTTTTAAGATTATGAATTCCCTATTTAATTTGCCACGTTGTAGAAAGCTCCTTGTCCCCCATCGTGCACTTGTATGTGGTGCCTCTATATGTGTGCATGTGGAGACCCGGGGCTGACTCACCTGATCATTCTCTACCTCATCCATTGAACCCAGAGTTTACCATTGTGGGTAGTCTAGCCAATTTGCTCTGGGGGGGGTCCCTTTCTGTCTTGCAAGCACTAAAATTACAGGCAGACCCATCAGGCATTTACATGGGTTCTGGGGGTCCAAACTCTGCTCCCCCACACTTGTGCACCAAGTGTTTTATCTAAAAAGCTACCTTTAAAAAGTGCACAAAGTTTCATGTCACTGCTCTAGAGACAGCAGAACCTGGGGAAATGATGCCAACAAATGAGATCTGGACTAAACAGGCCATGCAATAGCCAACTTTATTCAGAGCATCAGACAATTTATTCTCTGAGGGTTAAGAGGAGTCACATGAGTAAAGTTTACAATCAATCACAGGCTAAAGATGGCAAACAAACCATGTGGCAAAACATGTTTTTCCATAGACGCATATAAACAAATAACAATAGCCAGCTGTGTAAGGAATAATCTGAAGTAAACTCGCTCCTATCCACTACACCTGGGGGAGCATGAAAACATTCCAAAAACACTTCCCTGTTGTGACAAAACTAAGGTTATAAGACTCCTGTCCTGTTTTCATGGAGTTTCTTACAAGCACTCAGGGTTCTCCTCAATTCTTGGACCAAGTTCTAGCAGTTTCATTGTCCATTAACATTTTTATAATAATTATAGTTAAAACCATCACCAGTAACACAAATCACCCATGAATTTGAGGTTCTGTAACAACTGAGTTGAAGTCTAGATTCATTATTTAGTAGTAGAGTCTAACTGCTGCCAAGATGATCTTGTACTGTCTCCAATTTTTCTTTTAAATTTTTAATTATATTTTATGTGTGTGGGCTTGCTGGGATGCATGTCTGTGAATCACATGTATTTCTGGTGCCTTCAGAGGCCAGAAGAGTGTGTTGGATCCCTTGAAACTGGTGTTACAAACAGTTGTAAGCCACCATGTGGGTGCTAGAGATCAAACCTGAGTCCAGCCAGTGTTTTTAGCCTCTGAGACATCTCTCTGTCACCTCAAAAATTCTTTTAGCACTTAGTCTTCATCTAAAAACTATAAGCTGTGTGGGGTTTGTTTGTTTGTTTGTTTTCTTGAGATAGAGTATTACTCTGTAGCTGTAGGTAGCCTCCAACTCACAGAGATCTGTCTCTCTCTGCCTCCTGAGTGCTGGGATTACAGCTAAAAGTCCATGAACTATGACGTTGCACTTCAGTGTCTAAGCATAGTTTGAAGTTATATATAAATATTTCTTAGAGCATTATTAAGGGGTTATGATTGTGAATTGTTCTGTAATATATATCTTAATATTACAGGGATCAAATGTCTTTCCTTCTTTGGTCAAAAAATGGAAGTATCCTGGCTGTTGGGACCATTAAAGGAAATTTGCTTATTTATAACCATCAGACATCTCGAAAGATTCCTGTTCTTGGTAGGTTCTGGCTAGAAGCACTACTGCATGTTTGAGATGCTGCAAGGGAAAGTCTGAGGAGAAAGGCTTCCCTGGTCCATCTTAGATTGCTGACCAAGATTTCCTGAGGTACACAGGACAGACCAAGTTAAGGTCAGCCTATGTCTTCAAGCATCAGGACATTAATGGTAACTGTTTTCCCTTTCACATTCAGATGGAATCGCTAGACATGGAGTAGCTGATATGCATGTCAACACCTATTGATCATATATGTCTATTTTTGGCTAATTTTAGTCAATGTTGTTGTGTCATAATGTATACTGATTTTCACCCATGTAGTAAGTGAATTGAAACATTCGGTGATTGTTTATAGGATCCATGGTCCCGATCCTTACCCCATCTTGTCTCCAAATTCCAGTTGAATATAGACATTGGACTATGAATAGTTTGCCACGGAGTATGTGGCCCATTTCACCTTGCATGAGGTACTCTGGTTCCTCCAACCCCTGTTCACTTGGCCTTGGCCCCTTGAATACCCTTGAAGATTGACCCTTTTCATTGTAGCATCATTCATTGATGAGTGATAGAATGAACTGCATTCTATGATAAGGTTAACTGCAGGCATGTGGCCAGAGAAAGCATCCCAGCCACTAAGAGAGGCTACAAGTGCTGGAGATAGCGGCACCTGCAGGAGATATCAGAAAGTGCTTTCCACTAAGAGCAGTGAGTCATTTCAAATTGTTTTCACAGGTATCGCTTTAGTATTGATTTTAATTTTAAATAATGAGAGATAAATAAAAGCATCATTAATCTGTTTGGAAGACAAAATTAAAATCAACTTTTTTCATATAAGTTTCTTTTTATTTATTTATTTTATATAACCAAGTCCATTTAAATGAAAACAAACATTTATAGACAATATTTGGGAATTTGGGCGTCATTCTTTCCAAACTACTTCCTGCTGGTAAGGGGCGCTGTCATGGGGGATTCCAAGAAGATGCAGAAATCCTGGCTGTTTTTGTCTTTTTTGGGGGGGCAGTTTGTTCTGTTTTGTTTTTCAAGACAGAGTTCCTCTGTGTAGTCGTGGCTGTCCTAGAACTCACTCTGTAGACCAGGCTGTCCTCGAACTTAGAGATCTGCCTACCTCAGCCTCCCAAGTGCTGGGATTAAAGACATGTGCAACCACTGCCCAGCTCCATATAAATTTTTGTATGACTCAAGTAGGCATTGTGTTCCCCACTTTATCTGTGAGAATGTCTTCCAATACATTATAAGCCCCAGAGATTTTTTACATTGATGTATATGGAAATAGTATGTTAGAGCATGATCTCTCATATCAGGCTACTATATGAACATGATGTTATTGTGATCTTTGTATTTAAAATTAATATGATTCTGCCCACATTCCTACTTAATTAACATGTAAAATGCACCTGAAAAGATTCTAACTAATTATCCTTTAGATAAATATACCATTGCTTCTCTCACACTTGGTTGGGATTTGTGACTCGGCCCTCTTTCCTCTTAACCTTTTTAAATTTTATTTTTATTATTTTGAATTATGTGCAGGTATTGAGTGCAGATGCTTACAGAGGCCAGAGATATTGAACTCTCGGAGCTGAAATTACAGGTCGTTGTAAGCTACCCGATGTGGGTGCTGGGAGCTGAACTTGGGTCCTCTGGAAGAGTGCAAGTGCTCTTAAGCACTGGGCGATCTCTCCAGCCACTCTTCTTAACTTTTTTTAAAATCAGATCACCCTACTCATGGCTGCTTTATCCAGAAGCACTGTATAGAAACCAGATATGCATTTCATGGTGTACATTTCCTTTGACTTGACTAGACGCCTGCATTTCTTCCTTTGCAGGGTTCTGATGTGCACAAATGTCAGTTATGACAGTTTTAATTAATAATGCCAGTCTCCCATTTCAGATGCCAGAGTACTGTAAAAGTAGGTCAGGTAGTTCATGTTAACTGTTCTTACTGATGTTATGCTTAAACTGAGTTTTGAGCAATGTGGCAGTGTATAGGAAAAAAGGAAGGTTTCTTCTTCCCTTTCTTGGTAAAGAAAGGAGTTTATGGGCCAGTGAGATGGCTCAGGAGGTAAAGGCACTTGCTGCCAAGCCTAACAATCTGAGTTTAGTTCCTGAAACTCACATGGTGAAAGAGAGAATCAGTTCTCAAAGGTTCTTCTTTGACCTCTACATTTGTGCCATGGAACACACATGAGCATACACACACACACACAAATAAATAAATGTACCTTTAAAAAATGAAGGAGAAAGGCATTTGTGTTTAGCATCTTTCACCTCTCTTTACATAATCCTTTCCCATCCTGATGTCACTGCACCACCTGAGTCCTTTAGTCTATGATCCACATGATCACTCCATCTACAAGCTCTTCTCTAGATGTTCCCTTCGTTTTTGTGCCCTGCTCTCCTGACTTGACATGCTCTCTGTAGCCTGAGAACTCCTGAATCTGTATCTCTCCAACCATTGGCTAAGCTCACACACGCAAGTCCTTACTCTCCATCCTCAGTGAGATCCCTGTGAGCACTGCAGGTTTAACATCCCCAAGCCCTCTTGATTGATGAGAAAGTGTCTTAGGTGTTCCCTACAGCCGTGTCCATGTTGCAGGCTGTCTCACCTCCACTCCTCTTGCCCTGCTCCAGTGCATTTGTGCTCTGTGTGCCCATGGGTACTGTATCCTTAGGTCCAGCCACCCACAGTTGGAAAGTATTCAGGAAAAAATGTTGACTTGCACTGAACACACACAGACATATGTCACCTACTGTTCCTTGGTGAGGAGTCTCCCTTCTTTTTTTAAAATTCATTTATTTCATGTGCATTGTTCATGTGTTTTGCCATGGGTGTTGGGTCCCTGGAACTGAAATTACAGACAGTTACAAGCTGGCGTGTGGATGCTGGGAATTACCCAAGTCCTCTGAAAAAGCAGTCATTGTTCTTAACCACTGAGCCATCTCTCTAGCCTGGAGTCTCCCTTCTTAGCACACATCTCACTAGGGAACGTTCAAATATGTGCCTCGGTGTCACCGTGAATTATACTGTAGTTATAATGAGCAGTTAAAACTGTGAATGAACAGTCAGCCTATATCAAGGATTTATGAGACCACGGGCTGAATGGTAGCTTTGGGATTTACTTCTCTTAAGATAGTACCATTACAAGTCTGGTTCTGTGATAAATCAACAAAATTTGTAGAGGAAAACATTGTTTTCTGCGGGGGCCTTGGTGTATTATCTAGATGAAAAGTTGTTATGTGCCTTCATCTTAATTTCTAGCTTCCTGATAAAGCATTTGAAATAAGGTTGCATAGACACTAAAGGCTTGGGTGAGAGTAGAATCCCTTGATTGTTCATTCTCATAGCACAGATTAGCATCACAAAGTTCTTATTTATTCTTTTGAGAAGTCCATGTGTCTGCAAAAATTGTCTCTTTTCCCAGGAAAACATACTAAGAAAATTACGTGTGGATGTTGGAATACAGAGAATCTTCTCGCTTTGGGTGGTGAAGATAAAATGATTACCGTTAGTAACCAGGAGGGCGACACAATAAGACAGGTAAACTCCTTGTAGTCTCTGCTGTGAGAGATCCATTTTCCTCATCATAAACAGCTTTACATCAAACTAATATATCAAATTTTAAGTCATGCTGGGCATTGTGGTGCATGCCTTTAATCCCAGCACTTGGGAAGCAGAGGCAGGCAGATCTCTATGAGTTTAAGGCCAGCTTGGTAGTCTATAGAGTGAGTTCCAGAACAGGCAGAGTTATACAGAGAAACCCTGTCTTAAGAAAAAAGAAAAATTAAAGTCACTATATGGAATATGCATGTAATTTCATATTTTAAAAGATATTGATATTATTTTACATGTATGTCTGCCCACAGTTATGTGTGCATACCATAAACATGCCTGGTACCCACAGAAATCAAAAAGGGGTGTTGGATTTCCTGGAACTGGAGTTACAGATGGTTACAAACCATTAACTGAACCTGGGTCTTCTGTAAGAGTAACAAGTGCTCTTAGCTACTAAGCCATATCTCTAGCCCCCATTCTTATGTTTTAAATGTGAGAAACCTTTGTCAGTTCACATACAGCACCCAGATGCCCATGAACATTCATATTTTCACACTTGCATATACATCTACCCAAATCCTTTTTTATGTATTACTAGGAAACTTTTCTTTAATATGAGTAAGTTATCTATTAAAGGAAATATGCTTTCCCCTGCTATTAAGTGGATTATCAGCTCTGTGGCTATAGTGAGCATGTTTGTGATGAAGTCTTATTTTTATGTACCATGCTAATAAATGTCAAGGACCAGAGGATTCTGGACTGGGAACAAAGCATCTTGATTCTAAACTTTTCACTGATGTTAAATTGTTTTCAAAGTAATCCTGACAAGACTTCAGTTTAAGATGAAATTCTACTACTGTTGGAATTTCCCAAGATTGATTTGATCCCTAGTGGGCCTCTCCATAAGGGAACTTGTATTGCCAGTAGCTACCTAATATCACCAATGAGGAAAATTAGTCTTTGAACTACTGTCTGCACATTAATATTGGTTGAAATGCCCTTTGAATATCTACCGAGGCACATGAATGAACCTTGCCCAGCTATACACATAATTGGGAATGTGATGGACTCATCAGTTGCTGCTGTGTAACAAAACATCTCAAAATGCAGGAACTTAGAACATCTGTGTTTTATAGTTGTCAACAAGGAATCCAAATGCAGCTTCTTGGGGGTGCCTCTGCCTCAGGATCTTCCATGAGGCTGTTTCTAAGTTTACTCATATAGTTGTTGGCAGAATTCACCTCCTTGCAGATTGCTGTTCCCACACAAAATCACTGTAAGTTCTGATTCCTTGCCACATGGATCTCTCCTGTGGAGTGTACAGCTGTTGAATGTGGTTTGTCACCCAAGTGTTCATGTGTCTCTTCTATAGATTGTCGGGAAGTAGTGGAACCTTTGAAGAGTTGGCACCTAGTAGGAGGTGAGGGAGTCCTTGTGGACAGGAAAGAATTAATGTAGTCCTCCTGGGACTCTAGTAATTAAGTGAAGGTTGTTATAAAAGATGAAGATTGCCTTCCACCTGCTTCAGCTTCCATGCTCACCCTGGCTCTTCTGTTAACACACATCCCTTCCTTTAGAAGACACATAGTCTTCTAAAAGATACATGGCCCTTCATGATTGGTTACCAAATTTTGTGGTACAGTTTACAAGCTCTTTAGCTTTAGGAGATAGTAAATCTTTAAAAGACAGAAAAACTGAATAAGATGGAGTGTAGGCATATGTTATAATGAAGGTTAGGAGTGTGGCTCAATGGTAGAGAGTACTTACCTAGCATGCACAAGGTTAATACAGCATCCCTCATTCTGTGCAAGCAGAGCAGTATGAGCAGAGGTACGAGGGGAAGGTGTAGTCCAGGCTGCCCAAGCTAGCTGAAGGTGTGCACTGAGATTAAGGTTTATAGTGAGCAAGGTGGAAGAAGTGAGTTGGTTCTGTGTCTGGGATACTTAGAACAAGTCAAGCAGAAGTGCATGCCTCTGCTGCGTTGAGCAGAGATGTAGCATGGCTGGTGTAGATCTTTTTAAAAGAGTTTTGAAAAACCCTTAATTGTATTCATTATTACTGTGGGGGGGGGTAGAGGAAATACACACATGCACTCACTTCAACACAAAAATGGAGGTCAGAAAAAGATGTGTTGAGTCAATTCTCTCCCCTTCTGCCTTTATATGGGTTCTGGGAACCAAACTCAGGTCATCATGCATATATGCCAAGCACCTTTTATCCACTGAGTCATGCTGGTACCTCAAGTTAGTATAGTTTGTAGGTTTGTCTGAGCCAGGTGGTGGCAGTGGAGGCAGCAACACACACCTTTAATCCCAGAGCTTGGGAGGCAGAGGCAAGTAGATCTTTAGCCTGTTCTGCAGAGTGGGTGCCAGGAAAGGCTTCAGAGCAATACAGAGGAACCCTGTCTGGAAGGGGGAAAAATAGTTTTGTCTGACATTCTAAAAGTGTTTTGCTTTGACATGATTTCTAGAAATCTTACAATTTTGATCATTCTATCCTGGTGTCCTTTAGGAACAGAAAGGTAGGTGCACTGTGTCCCTGCTGCAGCTCCCCCAATCCAAATGCCCATGCCAGACATTCCCCGTAGGCACCTGAGTCATGAACTGACCTTAGAACAGTTTTCTACAGGGCACCCCAGGAATTCATTGCATCTTGCCAGTGTTTGCATACAACATAATTGTTTCTACCTTCTTACCTTAGGCGGTCTCCTTCCAGAACTAGACACACCACTTAAGGTGTCGCGTGGTAGGCAAAGCACCATTACAAGTATTGCATCACTTGCTATCTGTGTCTGCTGTGGCTCAGAAGCTGTCTCCAATGCTGCTTATGCTTCACAAGGATCTGAGTCTAGAGACTGGTTTGGTTGTTTGGTTTGTTTTTTCAGTTTTAGGGATTGTACCAAGGGCCGCCTGCATGCTAGGCAAGCACCCTAAACTGCTTCCTCGGCCCTCCGTTTTTTGCATTTGAGACAGGGCCTCACTCTGTAGCACAGGCTAGCCTGGAAGTCATTATGTAACCCAGGCTTTCTTTAAACGCATGGCCATAAATCTGCCTCATCCTCCTGGAAGTTTTAACTTTGACAATTCTACATTTTATTTTTAGAAAGTACTTGGTAGTTTTTTTTTAAGCTCTGCTTGAAATATATGTAAAGGTAATCTATACATATATAAATAATTCACACATGATAATGACAAAACTCATAATTACAGAGTAATGCTGAGACATTGTTGCTTACCTCTTACACTGATGAAATGATATATGTTGTGGCCACATATTATATTGATAAAACTGTAGATAAAATTACATACACCTTCAAGATGGACATTTGAAAAAAATGACAAAGCTACACAGGCCGTAACAGCCAAACAATGCCATTTCTAGAAGTTCACCCAGCAAAGTGCATCTCCTATGAAACAGAAGTATAGTTTGCTGGGCTGCAGAGATTGGCTCATCAGTTAAGAGCATTTGTTCTTACAGAGGACCCAGGTTTGATTCCCAATATCTGCATGACAGCTTACAACCTTTCATAACTCCTGTTTCAACAGCCTCTTATGACACTTGAGGGCACAAGGCATACACATATATGTGGTACATAGACATACATGCAAGCAAAACCATACACATAAAAAAAATCTAAAATAAAAATTGAAATATTAAAAAGTGCAGTCTACTGAAACTTTTAAATTTGTTATTTTTTTAGTTTATTTATTTATTTTACATTCTGGCCCTTTCTCACCCTGTGTCTCTTTAAAGTCTTTATTATATAATCTCTCTCTCCCTCGCTCTCGTGATTGTGTTTTAGGGACTTTTGGTGTCTTGTTTCTCTGTGAGTTGCATTCTTTTGAACTTAAAGTTCATTTTCTGCAGGGTATATCAGACTTGGAGCATTTGGCCTGACCTCTCAGGTATGGTGGGCCTGCTCCTTCCACCATTTATATAAATTTCTTCCCAAAGAAACTTACGGACTACTCAGCATGTAAGCCGGAACCACAGACCCTAGTAAGGATAGGGAATAAGGGTGTGGATTATATTCTTGAGATGAACATTGTTTTTTCTGACCCAGATCACTAGCTCCCCACACCCCCACCGCACAGCAGGCTGCAGCTTGAACATGTGAACATGCTGCTTTCAGTGTGCTATTTGCTGAGGCTATCTGTAAATCCTTCCTTGAGCTTAACTGTCCACTTAAGAAAAACACACATTCTGTTTCACCCTGAATTTCCAGGTATTTAGCAGTAGAATTTTCAGGTTTATAATTCAAATTTAGTCATAAATAAAAGCAAACTTTGTATTTTATTAATATTCAGAATGACTAAGATTCATTTTACAGAAGGAAAGTATTTCTACTGAACCCAGGACTTCATTCATGCTACGCTTAGCTTGTGTCCTGTCACTGATGAGAGTGATTTGATTGCTGAGTTCATTTACAGTGATGATGATGTCTTACTTCCATAGACACCAGTGAAATCAGAGCCAAGTGACATCAAGTTCTCCACAAGCAAGACAGATGACCGAATTTCTTCTGCTGAAAACATAGTAAGCATTCTAATTCAAGCCCACACCCAAATCATCTTGGTAGTTTCATAGTGGTCAATTTCCTTTTCCCAACTGGCTCAGACTTTGATAAATTATGTCTGTTGTTTCTTAAACCAAGGAAAGCCTTAGTCTCTCAGACCTAGAAGCTGTGTCTGCCATTCTAACTGCCTTACATCCCAGTAGATGAGAACATTTCCTGTTATGGCTGCTGTTTCTATACCCATTTCTATGGTAGCAAAAACAGAGACGTCTTTAAGAATGGGAACATTAAAGCCAGAGGTGGTGGCACAGGCCTTGAATTCCAGCACTTGGGAGGTAGAGGCAGGTGAATATCTGAGTTCGAAGCCAGACTGGTCTACAGAGTGAGTTCCAGGACAGCCAGGGATACAGAGAGAAACCGTCTCAGAAACAAAATCAAAACAAATTTAAAAAGTAGAAACAATGATTTCTGTGAGACTTTAGATTTTTTTTTCACAATGCTGATGGTAAACAGATCTCTGAAAATTGTAGCCTGTGTTTCTTTAACATGTACAATTTCCATGCTATATTGTAACATTCTAGACTCCAGATAATTTTTATAATAAACACAAACATATGTAAGAAGTTAATGCTTCTTTATTTCCTGAAAGGCTGTTTTAAATTGATGCTGTTGTAGTTGATAACATTTTAGAATCCAGGAAATACAGCAAAGTATCATCTTTAACATAGGTTAATATGCATTTTTCTCTCCTCAACATAAGGATAGCTTCCAGTGAGAATTGTAGCTAGTTCTGTGGGAATAACACAGGGATCCTACTTCAGCCACACTCATGGGGTGGGGGAGAGTTGGTTAGAAAGTGACACTGAAGTTAACTAGCTTATCCTTAGGAGTGCACACCTGCAATCCTGGCTGGCTCACAAGCCAAGGGGCCTCTGAGAATGAAAAAATCTGTAATGAAAAATTCAGCTGCAGCAAAACTATGCCAGAGTCACCCTCCTAAACAGCACAGTATCAGATGAGAGGTATAGAGTCCAAAAGACTATCCACAAAGGCATAGTGTCTCAAAAGGATATTGGACATACATAAACCCAAATACCTCTGCTAGACTATATACATCGCTAAATCCTTTTGCCATGATTGTTAGTTACAGTTTATACTAATGATAACATTTAGCACATCTTGCTTTGACCCACTGTTTTCACAATGGGGTTTTGCTATTTGGACTTGCTTATTGGTCTTCTCTTGAAATTCTGAGTAACTCATCCCATGATCTCCTGATCTTTCCTGGCAGATAAGTGCGGTAGTTGGCAAGAAAATGTTGTTTCTTTTTCATCTGAATGAACCAGATAACCCAGTTGATCTGGAGTTTCAGCAAGCCTATGGCAACATTGTTTGCTATAGTTGGTATGTACAAAAAATTATAGGAAAAAAAAGCCATGTGTTTTTTCGTACTATTTGCCTGTCTGTAAAATTATATTCTATATACTGCATCCTTATTGCAATCTGTGACCTCATGTGTAACACCACCCAGCATGTTATCTGATACACAGTAGGGCCTCAGTGAATTATATTTTATCATATTAATGTTTTTGCCATTTTGGCCTTGATAGTTCACCTCTTTTTTTTTTTTAATCCTATTATTGCTTTGCTGCTGTAGGTATGGTGATGGCTACATCATGATTGGCTTTTCCCGTGGAACATTTCTGGCCATTTCTACTCACTTTCCAGAAGTTGGACAGGAGATATTTAAGGCTCGGGACCATAAGGATAATCTGACCAGTGTGGCATTGTCACAGACTCTGAACAAAGCTGCTACATGTGGAGATAACTGGTTAGTTACTCACATGTTTCTGAGAATGTGGAGATGTGTTAGGGTTGCTGTGAAGAGACATTTAATTGGGGCTTGCTTACAGCTCAGAGATTTAGTCCATTATCATCATAGTGAGAAAGCATGGTTGCATGCAGGCAGACGTGGTGCTAGAGAAGGAGCTATATCTTGATCCAAAGGCAACAGAAAGAGACCATGTCCACACAGGGTGTAGCTGGAGCATATGAGAGACCTCAGAGCCCAACCCCCAGTGACACACTTCCTCCATCAAGGCCACAGCTCCTAATAGTGCCAACTCCCCATGGACCAAGCATTCATACACATGAGTCTAGGATGGGCATTCCCATTCAAGCCACTGCAGGGAGATACTCAAGAGAACCAACAGAATTTTGTGGTTGATGTGCATCTGACATCTACACTTCCTTGGACTCTTTGAACATTTTACAATGAAAAAAAAAAATTTAAGACCTCTGCTTCCCTGCTCACATTCACATGGTCAGCACTCATAGTCTCCCAATAATATATAGTGAAATAGCAGACTGTTTAACACAGAGAACATCTGAAGGTTTATGTCTCAGAACAAAAGAATAAAATGGAGCATGCTAGAAAACCAATCTTAAAACTAAAATGGGAGTTTGCGATTACAAGGAGTGAACACACTCCATCTGCCTCTCCTACTGATCCAGCGAGACAGGTGTATGCACATTGACATTGAAGGGCTTCAAAACTAAGTAACAGCAGACCGATCAAAGGGCAAGACCAGAATTCAGTGTTCCACAACTCAGCAGGGAGTCCCCTATTGGCCCATCTTTGTTAGCCAGTGCTCACAGCAGCCTGAAATCTGAAAGTGGGCTCCAGAGCATATAGAGGGCCTGTAAAGCCGTTGACTGCAAGCTGAAGCTGTAGAAGAGGGGAGCACCTAGTGGGATGAGAGATGGAAGTGAGAGGAGGGAGGGTCCAACAGCAGGGCCAGGAGAGGGAGAAGGAGGGTGTTCACTGGGAGGGCCAGTGGAAAGGGTGACTAGAAACTATGTGCAAAAATGCCAGAATGAAACTCACTAAAAATATATACTCCTTTTTCTTTACTTTTTCAGCATTAAAATTCATGATTTGACAGAATTAAGAGACATGTATGCTATAATTAATCTGGATGATGAAAATAAAGGTATTGATCTTGCCAAAGCTGATTGGTATTTTGTCATTGTAGTAGGGGAGAATAATGATTGTTGTGTAGTTTGTATTCTTATAGGAGGAATAAAATTAACACCTTTCTGTGAAGCTCCCTAAAATAGTTTTTTTTAACTTTAGGAACAACTAAAGGTTGTAAGTACACTTGGGTACCCGAGGCTAATAGCAAACTTTAATCCCAGTTGTACAGTAGATGTATACTTTTGTTTGAGCCACAGCAAATGATTCAATATCCATATTCTCTTATTAATGTGTAGTGAAATAGCAAGATGACTTGGGGAAGAACGCATCTAAAGTTTTTACACCTATTGCATGAAAATATTTGACTGCTTGCCCATAGTATATTGTAGTTTTGAATGATGATTTATTTTGCAAATTATTTCAGGTTTGGGTACCTTATCCTGGACTGATGATGGTCAGTTGCTAGCACTGTCTACCCAAAGAGGCTCACTCCATGTCTTCCTGACCAAGCTGCCCATCCTCGGGGATGCTTGTCACACAAGGATTGCATATCTCACCTCCCTCCTTGAGGTCACTGTGGCCAACCTCATTGAAGGAGTATGTAAATCATATGGTCTGTCCTTTGTTCATAAATTGAAACAGTTTTAACAGTTGACTCACTACTGTTCCGATACTGTGTTGTAGGAGCCACCAATCACAGTTTCCGTTGATGTGGAACCCAACTTTGTCGCAGTAGGTCTCTATCATCTGGCTGTGGGGATGAATAATCGAGCTTGGTTTTATGTCCTTGGTGAAAATGGCAAGTCTAAATCCCAGTGTTGTATTCTTGTATACTATTCCATCTCTTTACTATTGGGAAGCATGAGAAGGGATTTTTGAGGCAGAGACTTCCACTCACTTTCATCCTGACATCTCTTTCTTAACTTTAATGGCTTTGTTTTACTCTAAAATCATTGCATAGTGTCTAGACAGATTGCGTTCTTTGCTTCTGTAGTGAGGACAGCATTGTATGAGTTCTCCATTACAGAGATCCTGGGTTGAATTTCCCTTTCTGCCTCTGCTAAAGGAATGGTTGCTACCCTGAGAATTTGACTTAATCTAGAAGATAAAGCTACTTTAAATGGATCATGAAGCTGATGAGGTGAAATTAGGTATTGTGACCTCACTCTGCACAGTGGCTTTATTGAGGCACACCTAATTCTGGAAAGTGCTTAATTAATGGTGTCCATTCCTTCCATTTTGTTCTTTGACTAATGCTATTCCTCTGCCCCCTCTATTCTTTTCCCCAATCCCTAGGTCAGATTTAAAATCCCTGAGAAGTGACCTATTATGTAGAAAATTCCATTAAACTTCCTGTCACTTAAAGCATGATTTGTTCTGCATGTGATTTTATCTGCTGTTTTGTATGGACCGCTAGTTTCTTTAGAGCAGCCGAAACAGGTTTTTGTTCAGAAGATCCTTGCCAAAGTAACACTGAACAACCATTTTCAAGTAAATAGATGCAATATTTTTACCTATGGTTTAATGTTTGTTAATGTTTCTGAAATTGATATAGCTGTGAAAAAGTTAAAAGATGTGGAGTATCTGGGAACAGTAGCCAGCATTTGCCTTCATTCTGACTATGCTGCTGCACTCTTTGAAGGCAAAATCCAGTTACATTTGGTAAGTATAATCCTCCAGTCCTGGAAGCCTGAATTTGGTGTCCCATTATCAAGAACCTTGGCTGGGAAGCAAGAATGTACAGACTAACTAGAAAACCCAGTGTGGGTTAAGGATGAACAGAGTCCCTCCTTGTCTGTATGCTATGTTCAGTTGACTTCTTACCCCTGTGCTCTGGAAGCATGATAACTATCCACAGTGCTGTTCACATTAACTACAGTAAGATGACCCAGTTGGTAATTGCATCTAGAAGGAACTTCAGATGAGCTGTGGTACCTAAAGAGAACATGCTCACTCTGTAATTGGGCTTGTTGCATGTGGAGATCCATCAAACTGTGCCTATTGAGTTGTTCCAGAGAGACTGGCACCTGTGAGGACAGCAATCTAGACCAGGGTATAGCACACATCTATTTCTTGATTATGTTCAGGAAGCTAAAGAAATTAGCAGCTGGACAGCCGCTGAACCTGCTCACATAAACTTCCCACTAAAAAAGGATGCTCAGGGCTGCTCTGTGTGCCAGCTGTCATGTTTTGTGTGTATGCTGGCCTAAGGTAGTTTGAGAGTCTGATTATGTAGTTGAAGTTGAGGAAAAGACACTTTTCCCTAGCTGTATACCTTATTTACTCAAATAAATCAAGGAACTACTAAATCAGCAGTTCTCAACCTATGGATTGCAACCTCTTTGGGGGTCACATATTAGATATTTACATTATGATTCATAACAGTAGCAAAATTACAATTATGAAGTAGCAATGAAATCATTTTATGGTTGGGGGTCACCACAGCATGAGGAACTGTATTAAAGGGTATCGGCATTAGGAAGGTTGAGAACTGCTGCGCTAAATAAGACATCTTTATATTTTAGATAGAAAATGAACTCTTGGATGCTCAGGAAGAACGTGAGACTCGGCTCTTCCCAGCAGCAGATGATAAGTGCCGAATTCTATGCCATGCCCTAACCAGTGACTTCCTCATCTATGGAACGGATGTATGTATGAGCTTCTGGAAGGCAGAGCATGGACAAAGTCCAACTCTTGCTTTACGATCTTGATCCTTTTCCTATTGTTTTTCCTCCCTTTAAGGAATTCAATACAAATAAAGAAGTCTCTGCTCAGTCATATACTTAGAATCTAGGTGACATGATTGGCTAGTATCAGTATTTGGTGATTTTAGGCAGTTGTGATTACTGTACTGGCTGGTTTTGTGTTGGCTGGTTTTGTGTGTCAACAAGCTAGAGTCTTCATGAGATCATAAGGCATTTTCTCAGTTAGTGATCAGTGGGTGAGGGCTCAGGCCATTGTGGGTGGTGCCATCCCTGGACTGATGGCCCTAGATTCTATAAAAAAAAAAAAAAAAAAAAAAAAAACAGTCTGAGCAAGCCAGGTGGAGCAAGCCAGTAAACAGCACTCCTCCGTGACCTCTGTACCAGCTCCTGCCTCCAGGTTCCTGCACTGCTTGAGTTCCTATCCTGATTTCCTTCCTTCAATGATGGACTGTAGTAGGGAAGTGTAAGCCAAATAAACCCTTTCCTCCCCAACTTACTTTTTGGTCATGGTGTTCCGTGACAGCAACAGAAACCCTAACTAAGACAACTGTGTAATGCAAAGGGTGGACTCCAGAATCTGACATTTGGTACTCAAATGTCAATTCAGTTAACTGCTAGCTGCTGATACATAAAAAGGAGAATATATTAGCCTCACTTTCCCAGATGAGTGCTAATGTATTCTTTTTATGTATTGTTACATTCATTTACTAAAACTTCAGTTTAAATTTGATCTCTTGAGTTTTTTGTTTATTTCTTTGTTTTTAATTAATCCTGTGTTTTATCTTCATGTTATATCTTGGTGCCCTCTGAAGCCAGAAAGGGGTATCAGATCCCCTGGAACTAGTTACAGATAGTTGTGAGCCAACACAGGTGCTGGGAATTGAACTCGGGTCTTGGCTGCTGAGCCATCTCTCTAGCTCCGTTGTACTACAATTTTAGTTTTTGGATGTTTTGTTTTGTTGTGCGGTAGGGTCTCACTATGTAGTTCTGGCTGGCCTGGAACATTCTATATAGAGCACGATGGCCTTGAACTTACAGAAATCCACCTGATGCTGACATTAGGGGGTGTGCACAGCAATACTGACCTCAAAAATGGGATAGTCATCTTCAACTTTCTGGAAGCATTTATTAGAATTGTGTAAATATTTTTCCTTCTGTGTTTTGAGATTTCACCAGTGAAGGCTGTCATATTGCTGCTCAGCACTTCCTGAGTAGTTCATTTGGCTTGGCTGTACTTCTCCCATAGATGAGAAGGGAGACAGCAAGCTCCCTTCTGTGTATATAGCAAAGCCAGATTAGCATGCAATCATCTGTAGCCTGCAACACTACACCAAACTAAAGGAGCCAGCACTACAGCCAGGCAGCTCAGACTCACAGCTAAACCCTGAGGAAAGTGAGTTGGGTGCCTCCATGCATCCCTGGAAGCAGTCAAGAATCTGCTTCCTGGAAGTTTCTCCAAGGTAGATGTGTGAGAGATGACTTGGACAACCTTTCACAAGACTGCCAGTCTACTATAGTTGACAATGTCACTGACTGCCAGCCTGCTGTAGTTGATGATGTCACTGCCATCCTACCTGTAGATGATGATATCACTGACTGCCAGCCTGCTGTAGTTGATGATGTCACTGACTGCCAGTCTGCTGTGGTTGATGACATCACTGGAGTTTACTGGTTTGTTTTTTAAAGTTTCTCGAGCAAGTAGGAAATCTATAAATCAACTGTGACCACCTAAACATATTACAGTCACTAGATTATTTAATTACTTCTGAATTCCTATTTCATTTCTCCAGTTTGTACCTTCCATATACATTAAATGTATTAGCCTCTTCCTTTATCAAAAATAATAGTATTCTTCTTTTAAAATTATCAAAATTAAATGTAAAAAGTCAGTATTTTAAATTCCCTGACCAAGACTTTTTCTCTTTTAGACTGGCATTATTCAATATTTCTTCATTGAGGACTGGCAGTTTGTTAATGATTACCGACATCCTGTTGGTGTGAAAAAGCTTTTTCCTGATCCAAATGGAACCAGATTAGTCTTCATCGATGAAAAAAGTGATGGATTTGTTTACTGTCCTGTAAGTCTAGAGAATTTAAAACTGTGATCTAAGGTATAACTCCATGATGGCAAAGCGCTTGTCTAGCAAGCTCTGCCCTGGGCTCAATCACAGTACTGGGGGAACAAAACAAACACCCAAAATGCTCAACTTCTTAATGCAACACAGTGGGAAAGGTTTTTTTTGTTGTTTTGTTTGTTTCTGAGACAGGGCCTCTCCATTCTATAGCTCTGACTGTCCTGGAACTTGCTATACAGACCACTCTGGCCTCAAACTCACAGTGACCCACCTGCCTGTGTCTCAGGGCTGGGATTATAGGTGTGTTCCACCACACCTGCTTTTAAAGAAGTTTCTTTTACTAAAGTATCCATCAAATAAAGATTTCTCTTCCACAGAGTCAGGTATTATAGTCATTTGCTATCATCTGTGTAATATCATGTTAGTGAGCAATGCCAGGAAATCTTGCCTGTTATTCTGTAAATTTTTTGTATTATCAGTCTCATGGAAATTTGTCATTGTTGTTGAGACTGGATTTTTGTACTATGTAGCCCAGGCTAGCCTCAGCTGCTCAAATTTTGACTAAGAAAATGCACCAGAAAAGTTGTTCCATACATCTTGAGCAGTGTCAGCTTTTTAGTAACTTGGAGTCCTCGTGTCTGAACTTACAGTTTTTCCTATAAACTAGTCCAGTTATCAAGCCTTGGATTTTCCTGGTAACTATCATTTTGGTTGGTTGGTTGATTGGGTTTTTCCGGTTTTTTGTTTTGTTTTGTTTTGTTTTTCCAAGTTGGATATTATATAGTGATCAGAAGAGAAGCTCTCCTACTGAGGAAAGCTAGAGTCCAAGTGGGGTTGGGTTGGAGGTGGGCTGGGAAGCCATGCCTGCCCAGGCTGCACATAAGCTCTTAACAAGGCAGGTTGTAATGATAGTAGACACATTAGGCAAATTTGTAAATCCTCCCTCATAGGTTAATGATGCTACCTACGAGATCCCAGACTTCTCACCAACCATTAAAGGTGTTCTTTGGGAAAACTGGCCTATGGATAAAGGTGTATTTATTGCTTATGATGATGACAAGGTGTACACGTATGTGTTTCACAAGGACACCATCCAAGGTACCCAATCACTTACTGTACTTTTACTGATAAATTAATTTCCATTGTAGTGAAATCGAAAACCTTTTAGTATTTGTGCCAAGCATTGCTTGAGGTATTAAGGGGTCTGCTTTCTAATACAGGATCCAAGGTTATTTTGGCTGGTGGCACTAAACTTCCCTTCTCCCACAAACCTTTGCTGTTATACAATGGAGAACTGACCTGCCAGACACAGAGTGGGAAAATCAATTCCATCTACCTCAGCACCCACAGCTTCCTTGACAGCGTAAAAGATGCGGAGCCTGCTGACCTGAGACAAATGCTGATGCAGACCCTGATGCTCAAGCGGTAGGGAGGAGTGAAAATGATTGACAGCAGCTTGTTTGCCTTCATGTCCTACTCAAAAATGTGAATAGTGGTTGTCTCATGGACTATTTTGAAGCTTAGATAAGACAATAGATAAGAGGGGTTGGAGAGATCACGTGGTTATTAAAGTGCTTGCCTTGCAAGCATGAGGACCTGAGTTCAATCCCCAGAACCCACACTGAAAAGAAGCACGGATGGATTTCTGGGGCTCCCTCCAAGTCAGCCTAGCCTGCTTAGCAGATTAGGTCAATTATAGACCTTGTCTAAAAAACAAAAATAATTAAGGGGGTGGCATTTGAGGAACAACACCTGAGATGGTCCTCTGGCTTCCAAACACTGTACCATGCACACATGTACACCTGAGACACACACAAACATGCATGCACATATATGCATACACATACACACAAAAAAATGACAGTGGGTATGAAAGAACATAAATTCTATCAGAAGTGCTGTTGTTGGGTGTGGTTTTTATGAGTGCTTTATTATGAGAATCACTCAGAGCCACAAATAGCCCCATTGTTAGGAAGTTCTAATTGTTAAACAAATGATGAAGTTTGATTTTTGCCTTTCTTGAGATTTCTTTTTCCTCATATTTTCCCTCTTACCTAGGGCCACTGTGAGTTCCCTGGGGCTCTTGAATAAGTTCTCAGGGTACCATGAGCTCTTGTACTCCTCTCTATTCTTCTGGGGTGAATCTCCTCACATGACTTTATCACCACCATAGTGACTCCAGAAACTGTCTCCAGGACTAGAGTTTAAACTTGGTGGTAGAGCACTTCCCTATTGTGCACATGGCTCTAGGATCCATCCCTGGCAGGGTTCAAAAGAAAACAAATAAACCATCCTTGGTAGCCAAGTATAATCCCGGCTCATGGAATGATCTCAGGTCTGAAGCCAGCCTGGCCTATATAACAAGACCCTGTCTCAACAAAACAAAACAGACAAAAATCTGTCTTCAGTTTAAACTTGTATTTATAACCCCTACCAGTCTATGAACTCCTCAGACTTGCCTACCTCAATACAACCTCATCATTTTCTATTGCAGTGGTTCTCAACCTTCCTAATGCTGCAACCCTGTAATACAGTTCCTCATGTTGTGGTGACCAACATGCTCCTTCATTGCTCCTTCATCACTGTAATTTTGCTGCTGTTATGAATCACAAGTCTCTGCATTTTCCAATGGTTTTAGGCAACTCCTGTGAAAGGGCTGTTCGACTCCCAAAGGGGTCAAGACCCATAGATTGAGGACCACTGTCCTGTTTTTCCTCTTTCTCCATCCATCCACTGTGTATTTGCCTAAACACACACAGACACACACACACACACAAAAAGCAACAGACAGCAGAGAACATCTGTACCATTGACTTAATTTGCTGAACTCTGAAATGTATACATTTATAATGATTGAATACTGGTGTTCTTTTTTTGTGGGAGAAGATTAGTTTGTTGGTTGGTTTTTGTTTGGTTTGGTTTGGTTTTTGAGACATGATCTACACAATCTCTCTAGGCAGCTCTAGCTGTCCTAGAACTTGATTTGTAGACCAGTCTAGTCTCGAACTCACAGAAATCCTCCTACCTCTGTCTCCCAGGTGCTGGGATTAAAGGTGTGCACCACCAAGATCAGCCTAATGATTTCATTAAACTTAAATGATAACAAAATAATTTTCAACTATGTGTGGATATAACAAGTCTTGTTCTGCCCCACCAGCCAACTCCCAAAAAATGACATGAAGATTTCTTATTAACTATGAAAACTTGACCTATTGCTTAGACTTGTTTCTAACTAGCTCTTATAATTTAAGTTAACATATTTATATCAATCTATGTTTGATCATTTTCTTTTTTTATTAAGATGTATTTATTTATTATGTATACAGTGTTCTATCTGCATGTATCCTTGCATGCCAGAAGAGGGCACCAGATCTCATTATAGATGGTTTTGAGCCATCATGTGGTTGCTGGGAATTGAACTCTGGACCTCTGGAAAACTAGTCTAGTGTTCTTAACCACTGAACCATCTCTCTAGCCCTCTATGTTCAATCATGTGACATTACCTCTCTTTCATCCTGCACCTTCTGTTTTCTTTCCATGTCTCCTGGTATCTCCTTCACACCTCAATTCCTCCTCCTCTTCCTTTCCATCCCTGAAAATCCCACCTACACCTCCTGCCTCTAGATTTTGGCTGTTTAGCTTTTGATTACACCAATCACAGCAGTATTCCTTCACACAGTGTACAAATATCCCACCACATGTGGAATTTTACAACTTAGAATTCATTGTTAATTGATGTTGGGAGGAGGATGATAATAAATTATGACTAGGGGCTACAAGGTGCTTAGGAGGTAATAGCACTTGCTGCAACAGTCTGGGGACCTGAGTTCAGATCTTGGTACCCACATGCAAAGTGGGGAGTGTCTGGGGCTGCCTACCCAGCCTCATTGCAAAGCCACGAAACCCACATTCAGTCAAAGATCCTGTCTGCAGGGACTAAGGCCAAAAAAAAAAAAGTGATAGAGCAGGATCCTCTGTGCCCTCCTCTGGCCTCCATGGCCACACACAACTGCACATACATACACCCCACACAATACACTAAGAAGACAAGAAAAACAAAATCTATGCAAATGAGGGAAGAAAGTTTATTGTGTTTTTTCCCCCATAACCTGCAAGTACTGATTATAGGCTAAGAAATGTTTTGAAGATTTGTCTAACATGTAATGTTTGGTGACACACAGTCCAAAGACTGCCTAGTAGGTGACAAGCAAAGGCAGAGCTTTGGTTCAGCCTGTGTACTCACTCCTAGGTTTTCTGATGCTTGGGAAATATGCAAGATGCTAAATGATCGAATGGCATGGGATGAGCTGGCCAGAGCCTGTCTGCATCACATGGAGGTGGAGTTTGCTATCCGAGTTTCCCGGACCATAGGGGATGTTGGTACAGTGATGTCCTTGGAACAAATAAAGGTATGCAGTGTTTTGTGAGTCACTAGATTAAAATCTACATGCAGCTTATTCAACATTTTACATTTCAGTTAGTCTTAGTTGAAATAACTGAATAGGTAGACTGATACCTCTCCCTACTGAGCAAAGCCTTCTGAAAAATAAAATCCTTTTATTTCTTCTCATGAAAACTTTTATTTGCAGGGAATCGAAGACTACAATCTTTTGGCAGGACATCTCGCCATGTTTACTAATGACTTCAACCTGGCTCAGGACCTGTACCTGGCATCCAGCTGTCCTGTGGCTGCCCTGGAGGTATGACAGCAAAGGGAACCATGCCTTCTCCGTAGGCAAACTTCTTGCACCAGACACCACCTGTCTCCCTCTCCTGAAGTGCAGACATTCTGCTTTCAGAGTCCCCAAATGCTCAGTAGTGTTAAAAACCACTTTCACTCTGCATTCAGTGGAGGTTATAAAAAAAAAGGATGGTATTGTAACATTGCTAAGTAATTCAAAGTCTAAATGTGCCCACAGAGAACAGACTGCAGAACTTAACAGAAACTGGAAAGAGAGAAGTAGATGCAGTTTATTGGTTGCTCGTATTGCAGGGTGCCATTCTAAGCACTTAACCTGTATTAGCTCACTTAACCTCCGAAACAACCAAACTTATGTTATTTTCCTTATTTTCCACATGAGGACATTGAAGTTCTTGATCTTCTGGTTGCTGCATGAAATTCTCCTCTGTGTTAGAGCTGAAGGTCACAGGAGGCCGATTGAACCAAATGCTGGGCTGAGCCAAAAGGCAGAGAGAGGGGAAGGAAGGCCTGGTGACACAGACTGTCAGTGGAAGGGTGTAGACTGGCCAGCCCAGGTGCTGCCTGTAAACCCAGGAACTCAAGAGGCAGAGGCAGGAGGGCTGCTGTAGTTCAACATCAGCCTGGTCCAGAGAACAAGTTCCAGGCTAGTCAGGGCTACAAGGCTTTGTCTGGAAAAAGAAAACAGCAGACTTGTGAGGTGGGCACACCTGGTTTCAGATTCCAGCTGTGTGTGTCCTTCGACCTCAGCTGAGGTCCTATTTCTTTAAAGTTCAGGTAATGATGCCTAACCCTCCAGGGTGGTTAGTAAGAAAATGGGTTCATAGTACAACTACTTAGAAGTAATTTATATAACTAGTAGTAGCCAGAAATAAGCAAGCAAATTCTGAATCTGACCATCTTTTCTCACCAATATTGAAACTAAACTGCATCCATCTTTTATAATATATTTATATTGTGACATGTAATATAAATATAATCTTGTTTAGTAGTTATATAAGTGCCATTAGCTTTGTAAAGGGCTAATAGCACTCTGCTCTATAATAGTTCTGTAAGGTTCCTTTAGCCTCACTTTGCAGGACAAATTAGTTAGGTAGAGCCCTGCTTCATACCAGCCATGTAGCATAGCCTAAGACACAGCCTTATTTTGCTTCACTTTCTGGTACAAGAGCATTACAAAATAAAATAAGCTGATATGGAAGAAAGGAAGGAAATCAATTCCTAAAGTATTTCCTGATTTTTCATTGGTGTCCTTCTAAGGTGAATTTGTAATTAGTTGATTATAGCTTTAATTTCTCACTATTGGGAAAAATACTAAATAAAGTTTTTTTTTATTTTTAGATAGGCTTGATTTGTGAGAGGAGCACAAACTACCACAATAACTAAGATATTTGTCCAGTCTAGAAGGCTCTATTACTGCTATTTACCAAAAGATAGCAATATCTTGGTAAATAGAAAGTTTCATTATTTAAACAAACAAACAAACAAAAAAAGTAATTCCTTTCCCTAAGCCTGGCTGTAGGCAGCAACTTTGCAAAGCACTTTGCCTTTCTGGCCCTCAGGACTTTGTCTTTCCGGCAGATGAGGCGGGACCTGCAGCACTGGGACAGCGCTCTGCAGCTGGCGAAGCGCCTGGCCCCAGACCAGATACCCTTCATATCCAAAGAGTATGCCATCCAGCTGGAGTTCACGTAAGTCCCTGGTCCCACATCTTCTAGTCAGTAACTAACTGCTGCATATCTGCAGTTCCAAACTGTCATTGATGAGGCCATGGGGGGGGGGGTGAGACAGGGTTTCTCTGTGTAGCCCTAGCTGTCCTGGTGTTGGACCCTAATTCCGGGGTCCTGATGGGCCGGTAGGAGAGCCCCGAGACACAAATACCAAAACCAGGAGATGCAACAAGCAAGAGGTGTTTATTGAACAAGTACACTCGGGTGACAGCAATCTCGGGGAAAGCTGCACACCCCCCAAAGGGTTCAGGTTCTCTTTTTATAGAGAAAGATCACAATCAGCATACATGCATGGGGCACAAGGTGATTGATTACAAAGTATGATCTCATGTTTGAGAGATCACCCAGGTATGACCTGTTCTTATTCAAAGGATAAACCATAGAATGACTTGGAAAGTCCCCAGACTGTCCATTGGCCAGGTATGACCCAGACAGGGTTGTTTATCTAGGACCATTTTGTTCCAGGGTTGGGGGCCTATTTCCTTGTTGTGGGTCAAGACCTGTGAGAAACTTTTTTCATACTCTGGCTTTCTCTTGGCTGTACATTTAGAGCCTTCAGTTATTCCACAAAGGTTTGATGATTCAGTAACTAGCCCTATTTAATAAGATCAGCCTAGCATATAACCATTAGCCCCATCGACATAGTAACCTTTCTTGTTCTCATAATTCCTGATTTTTTCCTCCCATGTCTGTCAACGTCCATCCTTTATGATTTTCTATATTCCACTTGCAAGAATTATTCTTCTGCCCCTTTCCTACATCCTTGCTCTGCAAACTATAATCTTTCACTGGAACTCACTATGTAGACCAGGCTGGCCTCGGACTCACAGAGACCTGCCTCTGCCTCCCAAGTGCTGGGATTAAAGGTGTGCACCACCACCACCCAGCTCAGACCTCTTTTTAACATTTGGAAGATTTTCTGTGTCACTTAAAGGCAGAGCATAAAACTTAGAAGTTTGAAGTTTGGTCTTTATCTTGATCTGTTTGTGCTGCTGTCACAGAATGCCTGAGACTAGGTGATTTTTCAAGATCGGAAATTTCAGGCCAGAGAGATAGCTCGGTAGTTAAGAGCACTCTTCCAAAGGACCCAAGTTCAGTTCCCAGCACCCATGTTACATGGCTCACATCCACCTGTAACTCCAGCCCCAGGGGATCCCTCACCTCTGGACTCTGCAGTTATCCATACACGTGCACATACACACACACATAATTACACCTAATTGAAAATAAAGCAAACAAATGTTCTAAAAAGAAATTTCTCACAGCTATAGAGGCTAGGAAACTCAAATCGAAGGCACCAGCATTTGGGTAAGACCTGGTTTTAATTCTTACATGGGAGGCTAAAGAGCAAGAGAGACAGGCCCAATGTGGCGGGTCAAGTGACAATGGGTTGAAACCATGACCCAAAATAAATTTATTTTCCTCAGTAACTCAACACACACTAGCACAATTATATCATAGGTGATCCTTTAAACAAATCATTTATTTGTGTGTGTGTGTGTGTGTGTGTGTCTATGTGTGTGTCTATGTGTGTGTGTGTGCGTGCACATAGGAAAGTCAGAGAACTGAAGGTCAGAGAATAGCATTTGCAGTCAGTTCTCTCCTTCTAGCATGGCTTGTGGGGATGGAAGTCAGACCAACAGGTATGCGTGGAAAGCACGCCTAACCGTCTTAGCAAGCCCATGTGTCATCCTTTTGATCAAAATAAGGACCAGAGCCCTCTATCCTGTAACGACAAGGGTACTCCTCCACACCTTTTATAAAAGCAACCCTGAGTCTTTTCTTTATACTTCATTATCCTGTCATTGTGATATTCTGCTGATATAATTTTACTATATTGATGAGTAATTTGAAATTTTTTAATTTTTATTACATTGCGTGTGTGTGTGTGTGTGTGTGTGTGTGTGTGTGTGTGTACATCATGGCACATGTGTGACTCAGAGGACAACTTACAGGAATCATCTCTCACTTCACCATGCGGGTCCCAAGAATCAAACTGAGGTCAGGCATGGCAGCTAATGCCTTAACTACTGAGCCATCTCACAGGCTTCCAACTCAGATTCTTGCAGTAATATATTCTTACAATTATTGGGCATTTGAAAAAAAATAGGTTTCTATAACGATGTGATTGTCATCTGTGCCCTAAAGGAAATAATTAACTAAAAGTAACCCATGAAACTGAAAAACACTGTAAGGACGCAGAATATTTGTAAAGCAGTGGGGCGAGAGGCTGCTGTGCTTTGAATAGATGCAGCATCCATGTTGTATAGCATCTTTCCTGAGCATAAGCCACATGGCAACAAAGAGTATCTTTAACACCCTATGGGTAGCTAAGAGACTTAAATATGAATTAATTTGCTGTGATTTTTTTCCTTCTAGGGGTGATTATGTAAATGCTTTGGCTCATTATGAGAAAGGGATCACAGGTGATAATAAGGTAATCTTACATAAATATAAAATATGCCTAATGCTCCAGGAGTGTGTTTTTTGTTTCATTTTAAAATCTGGGTCTTATTTGCATTGTAGTTATTCAGTATCTAGTAAGGGAGCCTAATTGTTAAGTTTATTAACAACTTTACAAGAAATTTATGCTGAAGTTACTTTAAATTCACAAAGCTAAAGATGACAATCTATTTTTATTTATTGCATCTGCTTGTCGTTACATCCTAGATATGACTCCTAGTTAAGATTGAGATGAAATAAAAGTTTTACTTCATTTATAGGTCAATGTAGTTGAGTGACAAAATCAAAAATTCATGGTACATCCAGAGTGATATTAGATGTTCTTCAAAGATTAAAGGAGAATCGTGTGCACTAACTCGGGAGGCCGTGGAAAGCACCACAGCTCTGCACTCAGTAGAACCAGGTTGATCTTTGCCTGTTGATTTCTTTTTTTTTAAATCCATATTATGTACATATGTGTCACAGGCCAACTATGATTTCATAAGACTTTTGCTCTTATGACAATTCAGTAATCTTGGGTTGGAAAGATGGCTCAGTGCTTAAGGCACTGGCTGCTCTTCCAGAGGTCCCAGCTTCAAGTCCCAGTACCTACATGGTAGTTCACAATTGTCCTTAACTCCAGGCACATGTGGTACACAGACATACATGCAGGCAAAACACCCATACACGTAAAGTAATAAAATAAATTTTTATTTAAAAAGTATATATATTTACTTATTGATTGTGGGTTGAGAGTATGCATGCCACTACATATAGGTGGCTGTCAGGTGACAGCTTATAGATACTGGTCTCTCCACCCTATTGGTTCCAGGGATCAAACTCAGGTCCTCAGGTTTGATGGTTACCGCCTTCACCACTGAGCCATCTCACCAGTGTGCCATTAACATCTTCTTTGTTTGGTCCCATCTGGTTTTGGTTCATTCTTTAATCTGTCAAATACAGTAGCCATTAGCTACATATGGCAGTTTGATTGTTAGAAATGAAGGGAAATTCCACTCCTCCCTCGCATGAGTACATTTCAGATGCCCAGTAGCCTCTTAGAACCATTCACTACCTCCTGTGCTAATGGGGAAGAAACAAGACATTCCTGCCATCACAGAAAGTTCTAATGGACACACCACTGTAGACAGAACGTGATCTGACACTGCGTTTCACTAGAAAACACTAGTTACTTAAAACGTTTTTTCAGGTGTGGTGGCACATGCCCTGTATCCTTGAAATTGAGAGCTGAGACAGGAGAGTGACTTTGAGTTTGAGGCCAGCTTGAATTACCTAGTAAGTTTTAAGTTTAGCCAGACCTTCTTAGAGAGACACTTTGCAAATATATCAAGTTTATTAGTTGTCCTTTAATGACTTAACAGTTCTAAATGAAGTTATGTGTAATCCTACCTAGTAGGATTTGATTAATGAGTTTTGATTAATGAGTCCTTAATTTTACTTATAGCATTTATGCTATAATAGCCAGTATATTACTTCTAGATATAATTATATACCAATTTTTCTGCTAAATATGAGAACAAAACCTCTGAGAAGAAAAAATAACATTTTTTTAATGGCTTTTCCAGACACGGTTTCTCTGTGTAACAGTTGCCAGGACTCACACTGTCCTGGAACTCACTATGTAGACCAGGTTGGCCTTGAACTCACTGACCTCCACTTGTCTTTGCCTCCCAAGTGTTGGGATTAAAGGTATGTGCCACCAATGTCTGGCAAGGGGGGAAAAAAAACAGCTTTGTATTACTTGATTTTTTTTAAGTGTTAATTTCAGAATTGTGAGGGGATCTTAAAATGATAGCTGGGAGTAAATCTTAGAATGATAGCTGAGAGTGGCCTGATCTTTGGCCACTGAAGTGCATTGTGCTAGAAGCATTTGCCTTGTTGTCACAGGAACATGATGAGGTGTGCCTGGCTGGAGTGGCTCAGATGTCCATAAGGATGGGAGACATCCGTAGAGGGGCTAACCAAGCCCTCAAACACCCCAGTAGGGTCCTTAAAAGAGACTGTGGAGCCATACTGGAGAACATGAAGGTACTCCTTTATCTTCATAAATATCAATGTGGTCAAATCATAACAAATGTAGTATCTTACATTCCCTTTATTATTGTAGCAATTTTCAGAAGCAGCCCAGCTGTATGAAAAAGGCCAGTATTACGACAAAGCCGCCTCTGTCTACATCCGCTGTAAGAACTGGTAAGGGCTGGCCAGAGTTTGTTTCCAAGTAGATTTGTTAAGGGGTGTGTCTGGGCTTTCCCCACTTGTCTCTGCCACTCTTCCCACCGTCCATTCTGTTCTCGAGCTTGGTTCTGCCTTCCATCCCTGTTGTTATTACACAGATGAGTTCACATCCACAGTTGCTTCCCAAAGAGCATCCTAAACCAGATAAAGTACTGGTTTCCCCAAAAGAGTTAATGCACTAGCCTTCATCTTCCCTCCCTGTGGGTGGTGAAGGAGGTATCAGGAGAAAGGGCAGTTAAATCTGGTTTGCATATAGGACCAAGATATTTGTAAGTTCATAGCTGCCCTTGATAGGAGAGCTAGTTGTGGGCAACTACTACTCCTGGACAGAAATGTGTGCTGATATCATTCTCGACTCTCCCTTTCTAGGGCAAAAGTTGGTGAACTTCTGCCCCATGTCTCCTCTCCTAAGATCCACTTGCAATATGCCAAAGCTAAAGAGGCAGATGGGAGGTATGTACAGTTTCCCAAGTCTGTAAAAACCTAAGAGAACACAAGCTTGATGGGCTAGCCATGGGTATATTCAACCTTCTAAAAGTCAGGCAGAGAAAGAAAGTATTTATCACAGTCCTAGTTAGCTGAAATACCGATTGTGAACACCTGCCACAAAGGCAGACCGGTATGTATCCAGATACAGTCTGCTGCCTCTTCTAAATGAAGCTAAGTATGGAAGTTTTGACACAATGTGGCAGAACGTGATAAGAAAGATGCCTTCAGGATGCAGAAGGAGCAAAGAGTAGGCATGTGGATCCTGTACTGTTCAAGCGGCAGTGCAGTCCTAAATACAGCTATGAAGAGAACTATCCTGAATGTACTGAGAATTTCTACAACTTAATAGATATAAGAAACTAAAAACCACTACTAGGAAAGGAGGCTAGAGAAAAAAGGCGAGACCCAGAGGAGGAAATACAGTTATAAGCTGCACTTCTGTGAAAACTGGGAGCTCCTCCCCTGATGGTGGTAAAGGTGTGCCATCTTATCTGATGCTTATTTTTATTTTGAACTAACAACCATGCTATCAAAATGCTCTTGACGTGAGTGACTAATGGAAGTATAAATTTTTACAGTCTTTGGAAATTAATGTCAGAAGTATCTATTACGTGGCCTTTATAAGTTAGTAATGCCTTCCACTTTTAGAAATTAACCTTGGGGAGTAGATACTGATACACGCTTAAATGTCGGTTTGAAATTGGAAGACCAGAAAGCTAGTCTGAGCTGAGAAGTCCTGATGGCTATCTAGAGGTGAACATGAAAAGATTTTTTTTTTATCTTGCTATCTTGCTATTAAAGCTTTATGTCTATCATTGTGCAGCATTCTGTAATTTCCAAAATAATTGCACACTGCTATTAAATATTCCAACTCAAAATTAAAATAACAGTAAAATGTACCCAAATTATATGCTTTTAATACATAGGAAACAACAAAATTCATTATTGGTCCTTTATACTTCATTTATACAACCCCTAAAAGAGAATGTGTTTTCGTAGAAGAGTTCCTAGTATTTGATTTTGAAGAAGAAAGAAGTTCAATTAAACAGAGCAGCTGTTATCACCACAGCAGAAAAAATTGACAGAGTTGAGAGCGCTCACTTTACCCACATCTCTCCCAGGTACAAAGAAGCTGTGCTCGCTTATGAGAATGCAAAGCAGTGGAACAGTGTCATCCGCATCTACCTGGACCACCTCAACAACCCTGAGAAGGCCGTCAGCATCGTCAGAGAGACCCAGTCTCTGGATGGAGCCAAGATGGTAGCCAGGTGACTGCACACTTGTGTATTTGGACTTCCAGAAACACAAGTGTGAAAGAAATACTTTTTATGTTTTTATTAGCTTTAGATATTTCAGTGAAGTGGCTCTTTGTTGTAGTCAGCATGTAAGAATAATGCCTGTCAAGTATAAAAGGGTAAGGCAGAGCTACAGTTACAGGGTACATTTTTGGTTTTACCTGGTTGAAAAGGGTATTTTGTTTTATAAGTCATGGTATTTGTTACTCTTCTCATGACTGTGATGATAACCTATCTGATAAAGCAACTTAGAGGAAAGGGTTTGTTTTGGCTCACGGTTCATGAGAGCACTGTCAATCATGGCAGGGGAGAATGGTGATGGATCTGGGGAAGCTGGTCAGATCCCATACCATCAGGAAGCAAAGGGATGGATGCTGGGCCCAGCTCACTTCCTCCTTTTACTGAGTCTGCGGTCCTAGCCCATGGGATGATGCTGCCCACATTTATGTGGGTCTTCACACTTCAACCCAATTTAAACTGCCTCAGATAAGCCTATCCTGGATGATTCTAGGCCCTGTCAAGCTGATGAAATCAACCATCACGATCATAAATGAAGGACATGAGAGGCAAGCTAACTAAGGTCTTTTGTCACAGGTTCTTTCTACAGCTTGGTGACTATGGGTCTGCCATCCAGTTTCTGGTCCTGTCCAAATGTAACAACGAAGCTTTCACTCTGGCCCAGCAGCATAACAAAATGGAAATCTATGCAGACATCATTGGTAAATGCCATTGCTTACCTTACGTTCTCATAAAGATTTTGTTGTCACAGAAACCATGACTCTTTGGATCTAAAGCTTAGATGGGTGTATGTACAAGCACTCCTGTACAAACCTAATACACATACATTATTACTTGCTGGGTTCAGGCTCCCTACAGCCTAAAGATGAGGTGGAATTCTAAGAAGAGCAACTCTCAGAAATGTGGGGTCAGTTCCAAAAGAGGTCACATTTCCAAACCATGCTATTTATCAACCAGAAGTGGTAAGCAAGACTTCACCATGAAGGTGATGGGAAATACAGGAGGACCATAGACAATAAAACTGTTTTCAGAGGCTGGGCAGGTGATGGCTAAGGAGTTAAAAGCACTGGCTGTTCTTGCAGAGGACCTGGGTTCCAGTCTCAGGACCCACATGGCAGCTCACAAGGGCCTGTAACTCTAGTTTCAGGGGATCTGACACCTTACTGTGGCATGTGTGGGGACCCACATACATGTGGTACATACGAACATGTAGGCAAAATACTCGTTCACATTAAAAATAACCATTTTTTAAAAAGAAATGTTTTCATAAAACATATAAGTTGAGACCAGAATATAGGGCTACTTTAAAGAAAGAGACATACACACAAATTACAGCTTTTAAAGATTTTGCAGATCCAAAACAGAATTTTCTGTCCTGAGGATGCATGTATTTGTATGATTCTTAGATATGTGCACGCCCAGCATAAGTGAAATCCCAGACTCACTCCCCAGCAGTTCAGTTTAAACTCTGTCCATTAAACGCTGACCATTATTCTGCTTCATCTTTATGAACTTGATTATTCCAAGTATCTCGTGTAAGTGGGGTAATAAGGTAATAAGATATTTGTCCTTTTGTGGGCTTTTTCTTTCTTTCTTTCATAGTATTCACTGAATGTCCCTGTGAATTAATAAGAACCATGAGAAAATTTATTTCAGACTTCAAGGGAGCAAATCTGTGGGAAGTCATTAGATAGCTGGGAACATAAAGAAATAAAGAATAAATGAAGGATAGACAAAAGCAGTGTCAGACCTAGAGGCTGAGGGAGGAGGATGAATTTGAGGCCAACTTGAGTTATATAAGGCCCTATAATGGGATGGGTGGGTGGGTGGTTGGGTGGGTGGGTGGATGGATGGATGGATGGATGGATGGATGGATGGGTGAGTGGGTGGATGGGTGGATGGGTGGATGGATGGATAGATGGACAGGCAGAACGGCAAGCTGGATTGTGTTTGTGTTGGGATTTAATTTGGCTTCTGGTTGTTCTGAAGCCCTAGATGGTTGTGGCTAAGGGTACACACACAGATATGAGATTCTGAGTCTGAGAATGATAAATTCTCAAACACTATTAGCAGATCATAGCCCAAATCTGCACATAAACCTCATCTTCCCTCTCACGATTGCTGCTGTGAGTGACACAGAGGTAGGACAGTGTCAGTATTTGAAGTAATTACAATGAATATACTTTGTGATAAAAACAAACAAGATGGCAGTATTGATGTTCAGTGCTAAACAGCTTTTAGTTTCCTGGAGATTTTTAAGGTTGTTTGTTTTGTGTGTATGAGTGCTGTGATGTGGGAGGGAGAACACACATGTCATAGTGTGTGTTTGGAAGCCAGAAGACAACCGTATGGGGTTGGTTCTTTCTTTCCATTTTTGTGTAGGTCCTGGGGATCAAACTCGGATCATCAGACAGGCACAGCATGCACTTTTCCTCACTGAGCCTTATCACTGGCCCAGCCTCCTATTTTTAGATCGCGTCTCATAGATACTAGCTTTAGATTGGCAATGGCAGATCTACTCAGATATTTTACTCAGTGAATGTGTGTTGTAGGTTCTGAAGACACAACTAATGAAGACTATCAAAGCATCGCCTTATATTTTGAAGGGGAAAAGAGACACTTTCAGGCTGGAAAATTCTTTTTGCTGTGTGGCCAGTATTCACGGGTTAGTATTTGCCAAGGAAGCATACCCTGGACACCACAGTAGTGATTGTAGGAAATATTATAAATGCCAGTATGCTCCCACTCAGACTTGAAATCTCATCCTTGCTTCTGTTGTTGGCACTGGAGGTCAACCCAGGCTGTCAACATGCAAAGCACAAACCTACCAGTGAGCTCCCACCTCACCCTCTGGAGCCATCTTTGAAATCTCCTCCTTCATATGTACATGCACAGGCTTCCTAAAATCTCTCACATCTGCCCCATTTATTCTAAGTACCATCAACCTAGCTCAGAGCCAGGTTTCCCTGCTTTCAGTTATGTAATCCACTATGTTCCTTGCCTCTAGTTTCTCTGCCTCCAAGTTATCATTTTGCTTCCCAAGTAGAACTGCTTTGCCTAAGGCAGGAAGTACAGTGTCCAAAGAAGAGTGATGGGGTTAAGATGCCTGCCACTGCTGGATCACATGCATCTTCCTGCAGGGAATAGATACTGCGTACCGCTCTCTGGTGAACTACTGTGTTCAGGAGGCTGGGCCAGCAGGGCCTGATCATAGTGTCTTTCAACACAAACAGAAATCTAAGTCTCCAGAGTTCAAAATGCTGACCAGATTTTTGCATAATCCTCACTGGCCAAGGAACACATGCCTGTTTATGAATACAACCCACAGGCTGCCAGTTGCCATCTGTGGTCTTTTAGAAGATATCCAAACTGCTTAGCTGGTACACAAGTTAATTCTCCATCAGTTGGCCGGCCAGCCTAGGCATCCCAAGATGGCCTCCAGCGGTGTCTGTGGAAGTGCCACACAGGATGCTTGCAGCAAGGCCCTTACCAGCATTGCCTTCCATCTGCTTCCTCTCTGCTCCCTCCATGACCACTTTAGACTTGTTCATTCTGCATGTCTTTGTCCCTTTGTATCATCCCCACAATCATCTTTGCCTCCTCAGAATACCTAAAACCGACTTCCCACGTAGCCCTTTGTTATCTAAGCTTCTTCACAGGTGTGTGTTAGGAATTAAGATAGTTCCTGTCACTGCCACTGCCTCACACCAGTGTCCCCCATTAGAGCATATCTAACACAAACAGTGGGGCCACACCAGGCTCCTCCTGCTGTTCTTCACAGACTCCAGCACATACACTAACATCCCACGAGCAGAGTGTCCTAAATATTAAATGAAAGGACTATCATGCAGCCATAGCATCCATCTGACATGCATGAGA
The DNA here is from genome assembly GCF_943737965.1 of Phodopus roborovskii. Taxonomy (NCBI): domain Eukaryota; kingdom Metazoa; phylum Chordata; class Mammalia; order Rodentia; family Cricetidae; genus Phodopus; species Phodopus roborovskii. The sequence continues at coordinate 35,956,855 of NW_026126525.1, read as the reverse complement.
GCCTGAGTTCAATCCTGAGACATGCACATACATGCACACATAAATAAAAACAATGAATTAAAATGATTAAATCTTACTTGGGAAAAAAACACATTCTACATTTTCATTTTACCATAAATCAGAACTGATTCTTTAGAAGGTTCTCTGGATCTTTCTGTGTTTTAGAACTAGACCCAGCCTTTGAAGTGAGTCTGACAGGGTGGTGGTACACACCTCTAACCCCAGAACTCAGAACCCAGGCAACAGGGCCATGGGTCTCTGTGAGGTCACAGCCAAGGGCTGTGTAGTGAGACCCCTAGCTGAGATCAAGACACGCCCACATTTAGTCTCTGTGTTAAAGCTGATTTGCCCAGCACATGTGCTTGTGCACACGCACAGCCTGACGATTTTTAGCTGCTGTCCATCTCTCCTTTTAGGCACTAAAGCACTTCCTGAAGTGCCCAAGCTCAGAAGACAATGTGGCAATAGAAATGGCGATTGAAACTGTAAGTAAATTCTGAACTGAGACTTCAAAGAACACTAGTAGTTTATTTGGTGTTGATTTGTTTTGATTTTTGAAGGCATTTCCAGGAGCCAGGAATGTGGCTCAGTTGGAAGAGTGTGTTCAGGAAGCCCTGGGCTCCATTCCCAGCACTGCTTGGTGCTACATGCCTATAATCCCAGGGGGTGGAGACGGAGATTCAGGGTTAGGGAGTTTGAGACTAGCCTGGGCTACATGAGACCCCTGTCTTAAAGCCAGACAGTTGGTCAGTAGTGGTGCACACCTTTAATTCCAGCACTTTGGGAGGCAGAGGCAGGTGGATCTCTGAGTTCAAGGCTAGCCTGGTCTACAAATTGAGTTCCAGGACAGCCAAGGCTACACAGAAAAACCCTGTCTCAAACACAAACTTCCAAATATATGCAAAACTTTATCAAACTCCCTGTACCATCACCTAACTTTCACAGCTGTCAACACACAATCTTTATTCACATCCCTACCCTCTTCCCTGAATTATTTTCAAGCAAACAAGATGTATCCTTTCATGTCAGAATAGACTATCTGAGTTATAAAGAGAAGACCTTGTGGTCCCCCTTTGAGTAGAACTTTCTTGTAGTAATTGCTGCCCCATTTCCCATAAACCCATGCCTGTGTAGCTTTCACACTAAGTATTAGAGCTTGCCCAGAAAGTTCCCTCATTCTGAAGTTGATTGCTCCCCAATTGGAAACCCTTTGAGTATCATGTTGGCACTTTCAAAGTTTGCATTTTCAGGGTCCAGAGAGGTGGTTCAGTGGGAAAGAGGTCTTGCCGTGAAGGCAAGGACCCGAGTTTAAATCCCCAGCACCCACATAAAAGGCAAGCATGGTCACATGTGCCTGTAACACCAGCACTGGAGGAGGTGAGGGTAAGAAAGGTGAATCCCAGGAGATGGCTGGACAGCCAGCCTGGCTGAAATGGCAGATTTGAGCACAGTGAGAGAACATCTCAAAAACATAAGGCAAGGACAATAGAAGAAGAAACACAACACCTGCCATTGGCCTCTACCCACAGGCATGCATATACACCACACACACATACACAGAGAGAGAGAGAGAGAGATACACACACACGCGCATACAACTTTGAATTCAGATTCTCAGATTAAGATGCTCAGCCTTCATAAGATCCATCATGTATGCTCAAGTTAAGGATCTATTCAAAGAGTATGTTAGTCGCTAATCTTGAGAGAGGTTTTGGTAGAGGTATTGGTGATAGTGGGTTTTTTTAAAATTGATTTATTTTTATTTTATGTGTATGGGTGTTTTGCCTGCACATTTGTCTGTGTAGCACATTTGTGCAGTGCCTGTGGAGGCCAGAAGTCATTTGATTCCCCTGAGACTGGAGTTCCAGGAGGTTATGAGCTGTCATGTAAGTGCAGGGAATTGAACCTGGAAGCCAATACTCTTAACCACTGAGCCATCTCTCCAGTGTGTGTGTGTGTGTGTGTGTGTGTGTGTGTGTGTGTGTGTGTAAGATTTATTTATGTATACATGGGAGAAGGAACCCATGGAAGCCAGAAGATGCCAGATCCCCTGAAGCTAGAATTATAAGACAGGTATGAGCTCCCTGATGTGGGTGCTGGGAATTATACTGTGGTCCTCAGGAAGAACAACAAATGCTCTTAATTGCTGAGCCATCTCTCCAGCCCCTTAGTGTTTTTATTGAAACATCAAGAAGTATATTCTCTGTGTATACAAAGGAAAAGATGATACTTTGATATGAGCAGCTAAGAAAAACGACAGACAGCTTCTAAGGATGGAATTTTATTGAAGAACACTACAAACCAATGAAAAAGGGTTCTGAGCTAAATTGTACTTCACATCATTTACATGGATCTTCTAGGGTGTTTTTTATTCCATTTCCTTAGGGGGGGGGGTATTTCTCACTCCCCATCCCTGCTAAATTTAAGATGCAGGATTTAATGAGGTTTCTCTCTTGTGAACCAGGTGGGCCAGGCTAAAGACGAACTGCTAACCAATCAGCTGATAGACCATCTGATGGGGGAGAGCGATGGCATGCCAAAGGTACAGGAAGCTTTGCATTGCTAAGGTGTTTGTGCCTCAGCCTTGCTTTATGTGGTTCTCTTCTTACCTGTCAAGACTTTGCAGACCTGTAGAAGTGTCACCCTGAAAGTAACCATCCCCACATTAGAGGATGCCATGAATGCCACTCTTTAGAACTGACCATACCCTGTGCAATAGCCTCATCCTTTGATGTAATTGACCTCCCCACCCACAGTTTTTTTTCTAATCTGCCAATTTTGTTTATACTGGACACTGTGTAAAGCAGTCGTTGAAACTGTTGACTTAGCAGTGAGCCCTAAAAAAATGAGTATTTTATTCATATTTTTAAATTGTAAAATTAATATAAAGTCATATTAAATATAGGTGTGAATCACTCACTGTAATGTCAGGGCTAAGAACATATGGCAGAATCCATGCCCCTGCAGGTTACTACAAAAATCTGTCTCCTCCGTCTAGGTGAAGACAGATGTGATGCCTTAGGAAGTACCCGGAGCCCTTTGCTCCCCCTGTGACTCCATGTTCAAAGCCATCTGCTGTGACAGACTCTAGCCACTGGGGTGGAGAGTCAGCAGTCCCTCACAGTGGGGAGGAGATCAAATCTCTGCACCCATCGCCCTTATCATACAGATAAAACCACTGAGACCCAGAGAGGCTTGGGTGACTTCCCAGAAGACACAGCCCCTCATTTGCTGTCTCACAGCCCTCCCATTCTGCCCACTAATTTTAGTAAACTGGAAAGCAGCCCCAAGTACAGAGTGGAACAGCTTGCATGTGAAATCAGGAGGAAATGGTTAAAGGGATTATAAACAGTGAAGACTCAGGTCAGTGTTAAGATGTTCATTCCCCAGCCCAGGAGAGGCTATGTGGAACAGGGTCAGGAATAGAATGCACCTGGGTCACGCTGCTCCAGAGCCTTACTCTGTCCCTCTCCCCGTGTGTTCACTTTACCATCCACCAAATGAGGATAGGGTGGATCTGAAGGTTTAGCTCAGTTTCCTAGCCACTTGGAATTAGTTCCTGTGCATGCTAAGCTGGGCAAACTGGCTTTTAAAACATCACTTCCATTACTGGGAGCTAATTGTGGTCATGACTGAAAGGAACAGTTATAAGTGTGTCTCCCACTTGGCTAATGATGTTTCATTTGTGGTTTGTCCACCAGGATGCCAAGTACCTGTTCCGCTTGTACATGGCGCTGAAACAGTACCGGGAGGCCGCCCGGACCGCCATCATCATTGCCCGAGAAGAGCAGTCCGCAGGTGCGTCCCTAACACCGACTGGCTTCTGTGGTGCTGGGGATCAAGCCAGGACCCTGCCCATGCAGGGACAGGGCTTTACCACCAAACCACTTCTCCATCCAGCACCAGGTCCCTGACAATTTTTTCTGCCCAAATAGAAATAAAAGCTCAGGAAAGAGTAACTAGCTTCTAGCCTAGGCTTGCTCTGACCCCAAAGGACCAAGCAGATCACCTTTTCTAGGATTCAGAGAAGGAAAAATCATTCCCTGCCCCAGGGGATGTGGGTAACTGCTGAGGCCTTCTCTTACTGGACAGTTTCTTCTCTTTGTGACCACATTCTGGGAACTCAGGCCTCAGGGAGAACTGGGCCACAGTTCTGCCCTGAGGATCATAATTAGACAAGAAAGAAATGAGTTCAGAGTTGTTATGCAGGATGGCAAGTGCTAGGCTAAAGAGAAATGTGATCAGAAAGGTCCAGGGCCTCCAAAAGGGCAAGGTAGGAAGAGATACAGACAGATGGATCAAAGAGCAAGAGATGGAGGAGATGGATGCTCTGGGCAAGGCCAAGATGGGCTGGGAAGGTGGCAGGCTAGCTCCAACAGGGCTAGGAAGGTAGTAGGCTAGCTTCAAAGGGCTGGGAAGGTGACAGGCTAGCTCCACAGGGCTGGGAAAGTAGCAGGCTAGCTCCAACAGGACATTAAGCCTCTGCTTGGGAATTTTCATTTGATCTCTCTTTCTTTGGAGGGGTCTGGTTTTGTGGTGCTGGGGATGGCACCTCACACATACTAGGTACCCTACCACTGAGCTGTGACCCTCATTCCCTTTGGTGACCTGAGATGTGATCTGGGGGTGTTGGTCTTGGGATGAGGCTTGAGGTTTTAGAAACCCTGACATTCTCACAAAGCCCCAGAGGAAGGCTGATTGGCTGGGGCTGCAGAAGAGTGTGGGAGCGCTAACCATAGGGCTGAGGCAGAGGCTGAACTTGAAGGACTTGGGACTGTGCACTTTGGGGGTGACCTCTAAGGCACCACCATTCTTTTCCCCAGAGTCACTCACTGCAGAAAAAGCTGTTCTGTTGCCATATAGTTGAAATGCGTTAGCAACATGATTAACAAACTTACTTGTGAGATGAGGGTCTCAGACTTGTGCAGTGACACCATTTGGCTCTTTTTCCAAGGAAACTATCGGAATGCACATGATGTTCTCTTCAGTATGTACGCAGAACTTAAATCACAGAAGATCAAAATCCCCTCTGAGATGGCTACCAACCTCATGATCTTGCACAGTTATATACTCGTAAAGGTGAGGCCTGGAGGGAGTGGTGTGGAATCTAACCTGCCAGGAGGTCTGCTCACCAATGGGGCTTCCTTCGGTGCTTCTCCAAGCATTCGAACCATTTCCTGCATCTCTATTCTATTGCGGTAAATAAGGATCAGGATAAACAAATAGGGCGAATAGATGTTTATTCAGGGAGAAATAACTTACAACCTAGACAGATGAACACCAGGAAATTCAACCCGATCCTCTCCTGTCCGAGTCACGCCAGAAAGAGAGCGCCTTCCTGGCCCCCTCCGACCTCCTTCCACAGGTCACTTCCGCCCATGGCTCCACCCCCCAATGGGCGTGGTCAGTGCCACAGAAGGAGACAAAGTGAATATCCCACTACAATTCCCCTTTTAGTCTAAAAAAAAGATTTAGGCTTAATACAAAACTATATACAAAACAGTGAATAACAAGTGTGCTCTAAGAAAAGGAAAATCGAGAACAAAATGACCTACACTATTCTCAACTAGCAAATGCAACAAAGACCAACTCTAGTATGGTGCTATTTGTATACCAAGGGCAAGAAGTAGTTACAACAATGACTCATAAAAGGAGAAACCTCAAGAAACTATTTCCCTGGGAAGGAACTAGAAGACAGGGGGTCAGAGCATAAAGCCCATTCAGGTGGGAAGAAAGTAGGTAGGTGCAGACTTTACCATGTGTTAGTTTTTGTCATTGTTTTTGTTTTTGACACAGGATCTCCCTACATAAGCTGGCCTATTTGTTTCTAGTTGTACATTTGGAGGCTCTTTGTTGCTTTTGTTTATATATATTGTATATATGTAGACTGGGATTGAGCCAGGGACTCACACACACTGTACATCTGAGCTGCATCCCATCCCTGTACATTGGGTTTTCTTTGATTGTTTTGTTATTGTTTTAAGACAGTCATGCTATTTATTCCTGGCTAGTCTGAAACCTACCATGTGAAACAGGCTGGTGTTGAATTGTGGTGATCCTCCTATCTCGGCCTCCTGTCACCAGTGCTAGGATTACAGCGTGCACCACTGTGTCTGGCTTCTGCTTTAAGATTTCACTATTTTTAATTATGTACATATGAGTATGTGCACACAAGTATAGTGCCCATAGACAGGCATTGGGTCCCCCTGGAGCTGAAGTTAATGACCCACCCACCACTGGTACTGGCAGCAGAATTCTCTCTAACCCCTTCACATGTATATTATACACTTAGGTCTTTGTAGAGGTAAACAGGCTTCAATTTACATATTTTCCCAAAATGTCAGTGATATCAATGTTCTCTTTCTCTATCTGTACTAAGTCAGTTGTCTGTCCAGTACAGCGAGCTAATCATCCTTGATGGCCTCTCCCAAAGTCAAGTTACAAAGGATTTAAATACTAATTATTAGCTAGTTAAACACAGTTAAACAGAACATTCTAGTAGCAGGACTGTTCATGTTTGGATCTGGCTGTGGAACACTTGGCATGGAACTGATACAGCAAACAGAGTGAATTGTTAACTTTGTTTTTTCAGACTTACATAGCCATGGTAGACTACACAGGCAGGAACCACTGACTACAAAGAGTAGGCTTTACATTCAGCCCTGAGAGTGCAGTTCCCTTCAGGGCATCGGGAGGACCAAAGACTGGACAGGCAGAGGGGTCATTCCCAGCTCCAGACCAGAAGCACCAGCAGTGGAGAGAGGTTCACAGTGAGGTGCTGGGAGATGGACCAGAAGCAAGAGCAGGTTCTGGAAGGAGCTACCCAAGCAGAGCTGGCCCTCAGCTCCCCTGGCCCTCAGCTCCCCCAGCCCTGTGTCTTCCATGCTGAGCCAGCCTTTCACTCCCCTCCTTGGTGGAACACTCATGTGACTCCCTCTGTGCCAGACTCTCAGATAGCAGCAAGCATAGCCAGGACTCTAAAATGTGTGACTGCGGTATCAAAACTACCTAACCCTTGGGCTAGCCATGGTGACTCATGCTTTAAATCCTAGCACCAGGAAAGTGGAGGCAGGTGGAACTCTGAATCCCTGGACAGCCTAGTTTACATAATGAGTTCTAGGACAGCCAAGGCTGCACAGAGAAACCTGTCTCCAAAAAAAAAAAAAAAAAAAAAAAAAAAAAAAAAAAAGACAGGCAGTGGTAGCACACACTGTTAGTCCCAACACTCAGGAGGCAGAGATAGGCAGATTCTCTGAGTTTGAGGCCAGCCTGGTCTACAGAATTAGTTTCAGGACAGCCGGGACTACACAGAGAAACCCTGTGTTGTAAAACAAAACCAACAAAAAAAAAAAAGTAACAAAAACTGTTTGATCCTGTCAAGGCTGAAAAAAGCTGATACAGAATTGTCACTGTACCTTTATGGCTTTGGGGCTGGGCATCTGCAGAATGCAGCTTCATCCCATCCCACCTTCAGCTCTCCTTGCTTTCCAAACCTCATTCATATTTGCATCATTCTAGGCCCTTGCCATCTCAGGCTGAACTCACTTCCTTCCCAAGCCCTCTTCTCTTCCTCCTAGACCTCACCTCCCTCAGCGCTCAGGTCTCACAGAGGCTGGCAAAAGATGCATGAGTGGTGTATCTGCCTTGGTGCCAAATACCAGCTGTTACAGAACATAGGACATAGCCAGCCATTGAAGAGGAACATAGGACAAAATGCCAAGTGCCAGCTGTTGAAGGAAAAATAGGAAGCAAAGCCCCAGTGGCAGGAACTAGACAAGGCTTGGGAACCTCAGTTCAGTCATGTCTGGGCCACAAGCAGTGAACTGTTTGGGAAAAGAAAACATAAGACTGTAACTAATATAAGGCTGCAAGAATGAAAGACATCATTTATTTCAGATTCACGTTAAGAGTGGAGACCATATGAAGGGGGCACGCATGCTCATTCGGGTGGCCAACAACATCAGCAAGTTCCCGTCCCGTAAGTCCTGTCTCAACAGAGCTCTGTGCACACTTGGACCTCAGTGCTGAGGCATGCCTGTACTCCCTAACCAGGCATGTTCACAGCTCCCTGTATTGTCAGATCATTATCTCCACAACAGTTCCAGAAAATGGTAGGCCAGGGTCCCCAAGACCCCAGGATTTGAAACTTCTAGAAACTCTACAAGGCTCAGCACAGAGCAGTGCAGTAACTAAGGTCTATCACACCAAAGGGAAAGGTTGGCAGAAGAGCAAGTTGCCCAGGGCAAAGCCTAATGGAAACCAAGTACAGACAGAAGCTTTTGAGAGTCCCCTCTGTCACACCATCCCCAGGTCTGAAGTGTGCACCTGGAACACATTAGAGGCAAGACCCAGGATTTTCACTGGCATTTGGTCACATGGGAACCTCCTGCCTAGCAGGGCAAAGGGAAGTAACATGTGCCCAAGATCACATTGTCATTTATTGCATTCAAGCCTGGCTTCCAGGAAGGGTCCCTTTCTCCCGGAAGACCTGTCATTATAACATTTTTAAATGCACAGACTTCATCATACAGTGTGACAGGTGTCAACAAACTTGCTGTAAATAGCCTGATGTTAAATATCTTAAGCCATTTGATCTGACACAACTATTCACCCACCATTTGGCATGAATAATATGTAAGTGAATGAGTAGGGCTGGGCTCTAATAGAAGTTAAATTTCTGAACACAACATCTGAACCTCATAGTTTTAACATATCACAAAATGTTATTTTTTTCTTTCCTTCAACCAGTTAAGAATGTAAAAGCCACTCTTAGTTCATGGTCCATACAGCAGTCAAAGGGCCAGACCTGACCTATGTATTCACCACCTTGTCTTTTGGCTTGTTTCTGAGCTGTGGCTCATGTAGCCCTGACCACAGTGCACTCAGCTGTGTACTTTCTGCTCCTTGTGTCCTGCAGACATTGTGCCTATCCTGACATCTACTGTGATCGAGTGTCACAGGGCAGGCCTGAAGAACTCTGCTTTCAGCTTTGCGGCTATGCTGATGAGGCCCGAATACCGCAACAAAATTGATGCCAAGTACAAAAAGAAAATTGAGGCGATGGTCAGGTGGGCAGACACAGCCATTTCTACTACCCAGTCGGGTTTTTTTTCAGATGGGGCTTCTAATTACCCACTTAATAAAAATGTGGGTAGAGGTAGGACTTTAGTGCTGTCCTAATTAGAGTTATGCTAATGTTTACTGTCAACTTGACTGAATTGAGAGTCACCTTTGGAGAGGTGTATGAGGATGCATTCAGAGACTTTTACCTGAGTGAAGCCCTGCCCTAAATGCAGGTTGGAGTCCCAAGCTGAATAAAGAGGAAAAGAGATGGAGCTAAGCAGCCGTCTCTCTCTGCTCCCTAGCCTCCACCCACACTCCTACTGTGGTAGAGCCCTTTGAACTATGTACCAAAATAACTGCTTCCTCCCTTCAGTTGATTCCTGGTAGGTATTCTGCCACAAGAAAGGTAACCAATAATAGGGATAAAAGCAACAGAAACCCCACTAATGTCTTAAGTCAGAATTTATGTGACTCATACACAAGGCATCATAGACCAGGGCTGGTGCCACAGTGTCCTGATGCCCCCAAAACAAATCCTTCTATTTTCCCAGTAGACTACCCACAGCATACAGAACTTCTTGCAACTCAAGATAGCTGCCATATCTAGACATTGCATCTCCATTCAAGGCAGGAAGAAGTGAGAGAAAGAGTAAATGGGTCTTGGCCTTTTTATTCAGGAAGGTACCATCCCCAGGACTTCTTCACTTTGTTTTCTGAGGTACCACATAGAGCCTCCCTGTGAAGCATACTGTCAAGTGTAGCAATGCTGGCTTGGCAAGAAGGAGAAAGCTCTTAGGTAGACAGCTTTCTCTGCTGCAGAGAGATGAACAAAAAGCCATGGATGTTGTTAGCATGGAAACTCCATATTAACACAGAACACTCCACAGACAGCCTCCAGATCGGAGTGCTGTAGACAGAGAAGGCCCTTGCTTCAGACAGCAGCAGGGAGGCCTGCTTTCCTAGAAGACTCCGCTGTGCCTGCCCCACAGACCCTTCACTGCTGTGGGAACGTGGGGAGCACATGACACAATGTCTCTCCTTAAAGCAGTCAGTAAGTAGAGAGGAAGAGACAAGAGGCCAAAGCAAGTCATTCTTTAAAGATATGCTTCCTACCCTTGCCCCACAACTGACTTCCTCTTGCCACAGTTCTAAATCCCCAGTCATTCAGATTTTGAGTCTGCCAGTGCTCAGTTCTTCAATAAAGGCAGAGCCTACACATGATCAACACTTCCAAAGGCCCTCTCTGAACACTGCCAGCACTGCGGAGCATACCTTCAATACATGGGCCTTTTGTGGGTACACTATATCCTAGACATAAGTAGAAAACATCAATTAGAATCTATAAAAGGAAAAACCAGTTGCAAATATGCATTACTTAACCATAGTAGTAACATTATAACCCTTGATCCAGCCAGGCAAAAATGACTCACTGGTAATGGCTAGCAGAAGCAAGCAGGACTTTAGTGCTGTCCTAGTTAGGGTCACTGTTGGTATGATAAAACACCATGAGCAAAAGCAAGGGAGAAGGGATTTATTTGGCTTATGCTTCCATTTCTGTAAATGATCAATGAAGGAAGTCAGGAACTCAAACAAGTTAGGAACTTGGAGGCAGGAGCCAGAGGCCATGGAGGAGTGCTGCTTACACACCTGCTCCCATCCATGGTTTGCTCAGCCTGCTTTAACTGAACCCAGAACCCCAGCCCAGGAGTGGCCCCACCCACAATGGGTTGGGCCCACCTTCCCCATCAATCACTAATTAAGAAAATAATACCCTACATGTTTGTGTACAACCCAATCTTATGGAGGCATTTTCTCAGCTGGGGCTCCCTCCTCTCCAGGAACTCTAGCTAGTGTCAAGTTGGCATAAAACTTGCCAACACAAATGCTAATCATGACAGGAGCTGCCCCATGGCAGAGTTTTGAAGCTGGTCAAGGCTGCATGGACCCCTTTCTAATGGCTGGTCAACCCAACTGGCTTCAAAGCAAGTCAGTCTGGCCCAGGGAAGTTTCCATGTATAGGGGACTATGACTGCAAGATGGCAAGATAGCTTAGTGCCACACTGACCAGTGCTGAGCCTGGTCCCCACACAACATTAGTGGCCTGTAGCTATGTGCTCCAATACTGCACCCACTAGTTATCAGTGACTTAATAACATAATAAGCTTTAAAACTAAGTGCTTTGAACTACAAAGCTCCATGTGGCTCACAGTCACCATATATGCCCACTGGCCCAGAAATGTCTGTAAAAACAGCACTGGGTAGACTTTATATCAGTTACACAGAAGGGAGATACAGAGGGAGAATCCCCTCACCACTCCATCACACAATGAGGAGACCATGCTACCAGTGCAGTGCCCGTGAATGCCGACTGGACCTGGCCAGGCCCAAGTGTGCATCTTCCTGAGACCTGGGCCTCAGCTGCCAGAGAGCTGGGAAGTATCTGAGCCCGTGAAGAATTAGTTCTTTCCAGATAATGCTTTTTCCCTGCTCACCACATTCCAAGGAATCAAATGGTGTTTGTAAATGATATGTGCTGTTTTTTCCAGGAGACCAGACACATCCGAGACAGAAGAGGTCACCACCCCATGTCCATTCTGCCAGTTTCTTCTCCCAGAATGTGAGCTCCTTTGTCCTGGCTGTAAAAACAACATTCCCTATTGCATTGCAACAGTAAGTGTCTTTGTAGTAATGTCCCTTCCACTTGAATATCTGATATGCCAATGTTTTCTTAACCTTTGACACTATCTTCTGACTCATTTTCCAGAACATTTAGCATGAAATTCCAGTCAGCGGAGGTGAGGTACAAAGCACACAGGAAATCCAGGGAGTCAGGCAGCTCAGCACTCAGCAGTCTGAGGGCCATGCTCTCACGAGCCATTTTTGCCACCTACTGGCTTCATAACACAGTGCAGTCTAATTCTTGCAGGCTAACCTGTGCTACCTTTGTCCTGAGATCGCTGCTTTAGTGAGACACCACACCTGGCTTGTGGCCTTTATAAGTGGCAGTTTACTTCTACCATTAAGATCTATCAGGCTGAGTGGTGGTGGCACACACCTTTTTTCCCAGCACTTAGGAGGCAGAGTCAGGTGCATCTCTGAGTTCAAGGGTAGCCTGGTCTACAGAGCAAGTTCCAGGACAGTCAGGACTACACACACAAAGGAACTCACTCAAAATCCCACACCCCCAAAATTACAATTCCAAATGTATTCGGGCCTTGGCTACCATAAGCTATATTTTGAAGGAAGATAAATTCACACAGTGAAATAAAAGGCAAAATTTAGTCCATCTTTAAACAAGATTCTGCTAAATCAAACCCAGCTGTAGTAGCCCTTTGGCTGCATCTTTCATGACAGCTGCTACCTACATGAAGTACCAATGGTATCCTAAGTCAGAGCCTGTCATTGGCTGAGGTTTGCTCAGTGTTTCAGAGATGATGAACTTCACTCTTGGATGTTTCCAGGGCCGACACATGTTGAAAGACGATTGGACAATGTGCCCGCACTGCGGCTTCCCTGCACTGTACTCAGAGTTCAAGATGTAAGTGTGTGTCCTATCCCCAGTCACACCAATGAATCAGAAACAGGGCCTACACTCTTCCATTCCTTGCCTTGGAGGGCTCCTCACTCTGAATTCTTAAAAACCCAACTTTGTCTTCTTTGGAAAAACTTTTGTGAACTCTGAGCACATTCTTCCCCAGATCTTGTATGATCCTGAGTCCCTATCCCTCCTCAATGGATGGACACATTAAGAGGTGTAGGCAGGTGGCTGGTTTTCCCATTAGCTTAACCAGAAGGTAAAGACTTGTTAATTACACAATTAATTTACTCTGCATTTATCTCCTCAAACAGCTTACTAAACAGTGAAAGCACATGTCCCATGTGTTCAGAAAGATTAAACTCTAGTCAACTGAAAAAAATTTCAGACTGCACCCAGTACCTACGGACAGAGACGGAACAGTAAGCAGCAGGCCCAGGTAAGGGTCCCACCATGGATCTCTCCTTCACACACCAAAGCCCAGGGTCCACACAGCTTAACTCTGTGTTGGCAATGATTCCTTTTTGTGTAACATATTGTCAGAGTACAATGGTTCTTATTTAAGTGCAAGTAATATGGTTTCCTGTTATGAGTATGTTTTTCCCACCAGCCTGGACCCAGTGCTGTGCCAGCCCCAAATAACACACAGAGACGCTGTATTAGATATAAAGCTGTTGGCCTGTTACTAGCTTCTTATCGGCTAGCTCTGTCTTAAATATTAACCCATTTCTATTACTTGAAGTATTTCCATGTGATCTTATCTTACCAGAGAGAGGGGCTGGTGTTCTGCTTTCTCCATCTTCCATCTTGAATCTCCTCCCTACTACTTCCTCTCTCCTCGTCTCCTAGTCCCGCCTATCGTGCTTTCCTATTGGCCAACAGTGTTTTATTCATTAACCAATACGAGAAACCTATTTACAGAATGACATCTCTCATCATGTCCTCTTTTCTGTCAAAAATAAAAAGGTTTTAACTTTAACATAGTAAAATATATAACAAAACACTTATCAAACAAGAACACAGTTAACAGTATTTAGTCCATTAACATTTAGCAAGATTTAAAGAAAATATTCCATCATCTATCCTCTTTGTGTGAAGTCCTATATGTAACTTATCTTTAATCCTAACTAAAGAAAAGTATAACCATAACTTTCTGTCTTCAACTCCATCAAAGACCACAGAAGGATAATATATAAACTCTAGAAAAGGCAGAGACAACTCACTGCCTGATCAGTCACCCGAAGTTCTTCTGTAATGTTCCATCTTCAGCCTATAGGCCATACATAGTGCATCTGGCAGACTCTTCAGCAAAGCAGGAAACTTATTTAAACTGTCCACCTATATTGGCAGTTTGTCAGTCACCTTTCTCTGTGTCCTGCAGACTGTCTGGCAGACTCTTCTATGAAGCAGGAACCCTGTAGCGATGTCCATCTTGTATCAGCAGTCACTTTTCTGTGGGTTCTGCATGTCCAGTTTATACAGCATAAAGTCAAACAGTCCAGATAAGAGCAGTATCTTACCCAAATGGCTAGTCTTTCCATATCGAAAGCAAACTCCATAACATGTTTCTTCGATGTCCATCTTCCTTTCTGACTCAGGTGGTGTTGCCAGGAGCAGTTATATCTCACTGTCAAGAAAAACCCTAAACCATTTTAAATGCCATATTCTGTAGGTCTTTGAAAGATCTGAAGAATGCCTATCTATCTCAAATACATCTCTGTATATCTGGAAATACTAACTTAATAAGTTTTGACTATTATAGGTAACTATCTAAAATCTGTACTAAATTATATATTTTTAAATGAGCTATATAAACACAATACCTAAACAAGAGGAGAAATATACACATCACAAAACTGACCTTAAATTGTATCAATAAATGAAAATCCATTACAAAACAGAGTATTCATATCTATACTATAATCCCTTTTTTACCTTTAAAGATATTGGTTGTGGTCATTAACCATTTATAATCAACCCCATAAAAATGAAAGCAAACATTTATAAACAATATTTGGGAATTTGGGCATCGTTCTTTCCAAACTACTTCCTGCTGGTAGGGGGCGCTGTCATGGGGATCCTAAGATGATGTAGAAATCCTGACTGTAGTCTGCAAAGCTGCTTTATCCAAGCTGTTTTGAATGTTGTATCACCTGGGACTCTGTTTCAGGGGGTCTGGCTTGATCAAACCACATTAGTCTGGAATGAATCCACAGCTTTTCATTTCCTGTGGAAACAAAAATAGAAATCCTTTTCCCCAGTAACCTGTCCTTGAACTTAAATTTTGGAGTCAATGCATTTTTAAAATATATAAATTGAATTAATCCAGCAGCATTTCTTTTAACAGTTATTTCCTCAGCAGTCAAATGATACACAGACAATGTAATACCATACGTATCCAGATTCTCTCTGTGCTTTCCATCTTTACATGGCTTTTTTATTACTCTATTACTTCTACTTCTATTTTTTCATTTTTGAGACAGGATTTCTCTATGTAACTTTTATCTGTCCTGTAATTAACTCTGTATACCAGGCTTACTTTTAAATCACAGAGATCTGCTTGCCTCTGTCTCCCAAGTACTGAAATTAAAGACGTGTGCCACCACACCCAGCTACTATCTGTCTTTTTATTATTCTTTTTAAAACCACTTTATCCTGTTTCTTTTTCTCTGTCAAGCCTATGTATATTTTAAAACACACTGTAAACCTTTAGAGGTTTTTCTTAATCTGAATCTGTCTTTACTTTAAATTTTTTATCTTTTTCTGGCCACAAGTCTTTTATCTGGTAAACAACATTGCTAAAATGAAAGCCACAGCTGTTTTAGCCACAGTCTATCAAAGATGGCTACTGGTACTTTTACCACCAGAACTGAGAGCTGTGCTCACTGCCTTGGTCTATGCTGCCATCCAGCAGCATGCTGCCGGCTTAAGAGATGTGGTCACTGCCATTGCCAGCTCTCATACACACCATTAAGTTATTAGCAGAGCTGTTTAAAAACATTTCAGTTTTTTGCCGCTTATGCTGAATCAGGAAACCTCCCTTAAAGGAGCCGCACAAGTCTCTGTCTCTAGCAAAACAGAGCCCAACTGAGAAAAATGCTGCTATCAAGAAGCCTTGTTTGTGGCTACTTACAATATAAAGTATCTTGGGGTAATGCTTACCAAACAAGTGAAAGACCTATAAGAACTTTGTAAAAAAAATTAAAAAAAAGAACTTTGTGACTTTAAAGAAATTAAAGAAGATACCAGAAAATGGAAAGACCTCTCTTGTTCTTGGATAGGTAGGATAAATATAGTAAAAATGGCAATCTTGCCTAAAGCAATCTACAGGTTCAATGCAATCCCCATTAAAATCCCACCACAGTTCTTCACTGACCTTGAAAGGATAATAATTAACTTTATATGGAAAAACAAAAGACCCAGGATAGCCAAAACAACCCTGTACATTAAAAGAACTTCAGGAGGCATCACCATCCCTGACTTTAAGCTCTACTACAGAGCTATAGTTCTGAAAACAGCCTGGTATTGGCACAAAAATAGACCAATGGAATTGAATTGAAAATCCTGATTTAAACCCACACACTATGAACACCTGATTTTCGACAAAACAGCTAAAAGAATACAATGGGGGGAGGAAAGCATATTCAACAAATGGTGCTGTCACAATTGGATTGATGGTGTGTAGAAGACTACAGATAGACCCACATCTATCACCATGCACAAAACTCAAGTCCAAATGAATCAAAGACCTCAACATAAATCCAGCCATACTGAACCTCTTAGAAGAGAAAGTAGGAGGTACCCTTGAACAAATTGGTATAGGAGACCACTTCCTGAACATAACTCCAGGAGCAGAGACACTCAGATCAACTATTAATAAATGGAACCTTGGGCTGGAGAGATGGCTCAGCCGTTAAAGGCTAGGCTCACAACCAAAATAAATGGAACCTCCTCAAACTTAGAAGCTTCTGTAAGGCAAAGGACACAGTGGACAAAACAAAACGGCAGCCTATGGGAAAAGATTTTTCACCAATCCTGCGTCTGACAAAGGGCTGATCTCCAAAATATATAAAGAACACGAGAAACTAGTCAACAAAACACCAAATAACCCTATTTTAACCCTATTTTTAAAAAATGGGGTACAGAACTGAAGAAAGAATTCTCAATAGAGGAAATCAAAAAGCCTGAAAGACACTTAAGAAAGTGTTCAACATCCTTAGCTATCAGGGAAATGCAAATCAAAACAACTTTGAGATACCACCTTACTCCTGCCAGAATGGCTAAAATTAGAAACACCAATGACAACTTATGCTGGAGAGGATGTGGAGAAAGGGGAACACTCCTCCACTACTGGTGGGAGTGCAAACTCGTACAGCCATTTTGGAGATCAGTATCACGGTTCCTCAAGAAAATGGGACCTGGCAATCCCCCTCTTAGGCATATACCCAAAGGATTCACATCCATTCAACAAAGACATGCTCAACTATGTTCATAGCAGCATTATTTGTAATAGCAAGAACCTGGAAGCAACCTAGATGCCCCTCAAGTGAAGAATGGATAATGAAGATGTGGCACATCTACACAATGGAATACTACTCTACAGAAAAAAAATAATGGAATCTTGAAATTTGCAGGCAAGTGGATGGCACTTGAAGAAACCATCCTGAATGAGGTAACCCAGTAACAAAAAGGAACATGGTATGTACTCGCTCATATATGGATTTTAGACCTAGAGCAAACAATCACCAGCCTATAATTCACACCACCAGAGAAACTAGGATACAAGGTGTAGTCTAAGAGATTCATATAAAGTACCTCACAGTAGGGGGAAAGGACAAGCCCAGAGCACATGGGGGGGCAGTGAATGGAGAGAGAAGTAGGAGAGAAGGGGAGAGGATAGCACGTGCAACTAGGGAGGTTGAGCCAGGGTAGGAATGGAGGGGGGAGAGACCATAAAAGAGGGAGCCATTATTGGTTTGAAAAGAAAACTGAACCTAAAGAAAGGTCTAGAGACCTACAAGACTGCCACCAACTAACAATTTGAGCAACCGTGGAAAGGCCCTTCCCAGATAGCGAGATCAACGACTAACTTATCCACCATCATGGAGCCCTCATCTAGTACTTGTTGGAAACAGAAGCAAACACCCTTAACTAAACACTGAGTCGAACTAGAATCCAGATGCAGATGGAGAGGACAAGACCAGGTTGCAGAAACACTTAGAGACAGCTGACCTGAACAAGGAGGAACTAACGGGCCCCCAGACTGATAGCTGGGAAGCCAGCATGGGACTGACTCAGACCCCCTGAATATGGGTCTCAGCCAGAAGGACTGAGCAGTCTAAGGGACCTCAGACAGTGGAACCAGGATGTATCCCTGATGCACAAAAGGACCTTGCAAACACATCCCCCATGGAGGGATACTGCCTTAACCTAGAGACAGGAGAGAAATCCTAGTCCCTACTTCAAATGACCTGTCAGATCTACATGACCCCAACTGGATGGCATTGCCCTACATGTGGAATTGGGATGGGGGAATGGGAGGGGAGGGTGGTCAGGGTGCATGTGAGGGGGGAGAGAGGGTAAGAGAGAGGAAGAGGTTACTGGGATCGACATGTAAAATTTTAAAAAATAATAAAATTAAATTAAATAAATAAAAATAAAGTGAATAAAATATAAAAAAAAGCTTGCTTGTCTCTGTTCTTTTGTTTCTAAAACCATTTTTTAAGCTTTTGTTAAGTTTTAATTGTAAGTTATTAGCCAAGTTGAAGGCACCATTATGAGTAGGTTTTTCTGACAGCTCCCTTGGTCCCAGAGCCGCGCCAGCCCCAAATAACACACAGAGATGCTGTATTCGATATAAAGCTGTTGGCCAGGTACTAATTTCTTATCAGCTAGCTCTGTCTTAAATATTAACCCATTTCTATTAATTGAGGTATTTCCACGTGGTCTTATCTTACCAGAGAGAGGGGCTGGTGTTCTACTCTGTCCTCCATGATGAATCTCTTTCCTCCTAGTCTCCTAATCCCACCTATCTTGCTTTCCTATTGGCCAACGGTGTTTTATTCATTAACCAATACGAGAAACATATTCACAGAATGACATCTCCCATCAGTTTCCCAAGTAAAGTCATTTACCCAAGCATCATTAATTCTACTAACTAGGCTCTATTTTATCAAATACTTAAACCATGTTTTATATGGGTTTTTGTTTGTTTGTTTAAACAGACCCTTAAAGCTAGAACCAGCTTTCTTTAAATGGGAGCTTTTCAGTTGACTATGTGCTGTACAAAGTTTGACTTCAAGAGTTTTGAAATCCCAGTTTCTTTTCCTAAGTCTCACTTTGGCCATACAAAGCACACACATATTCTACCTCATTCCAGTGATGAGGATTTTGCTCACGTGCCACACATACTCCAGAGGAAGCCAAAACCCTGTTAAAGGTGGGGAGGGAGGGAGGAGTAAAATCATGTCTGTCTTAGTTAGGTTTCCTATTACTATGAATAGACATAACCAGGACAACTTTTTTTTTTTTTTTTTTTTTTTTTTTTTGAGACAGGGTTTCTTTGTGTAGCTTTAGAGCCTGTCCTAGAACTCGATCTGTAGACTAGGCTGTCCTTGAACTGACAAGAGATCCACCTGCCTCTGCCTCCCAAGTGCTGGGATTAAAGGTGTATGCCACCACCACTCAGTAAGGACAACCCTTATAAAGGAAGACATTTAATTGAGTGGCTTATAATTTCAGAGGTTTAGTACATTATCATGGCAGACATGATGGCATACAGGCAGACATGGTGCTGGAGAAGGAGCTGAGAGTTCTTTCTGCATCTTGATCCACAGGCAGCAGAAACAACTGTGTCACACTGGGTGGAACTTGAGCAATGGAGACCTCAAAGCCCCCCTCCACAGTGACACACTACCCCCAACAATGCCACACCTCATAATAGCCACTCCTTATGGAAGTCATTTTTCAAACCACCACAATCCCTAATAGAATATCTTGAACTTAACTTGGCTAAAATGAAATTTTAGGTCTCTCTCTCTCTCTCTCACACACACACACACACACACACACACACACACACACAAAGCTTGGAGCTTGCCTGCTTCTGTCTCATGTCTCCTATGGTGCCTTGCAGCTTCGTTGGCCTTTTTGCCCTTTTTGAACCATGGAACTGTTTTCAGAAGGCCTGCAGCATTTTACAACCAGCATCGTAGTTTCTAGTTTCCCCATGGCCTCACTAAAACCTAGTATTCTGTCCTTTCAGTCAGTATGATGCAGTATGCCACCTGGGCCCTGTTGTAAATGGAGCTCGTAATTAGTCTAAATCATAAAAACCCAGAGTCAGATATAAAGGAGAATGCTGAGAGATCAGAGAGAAGGAGCAAGCCAAAGCCACTTTTACCTCCTAGCATCTTGGTGGACAAGAGAGCGAGTTCCTGTTTCTTCCCACTTATATCTTCTCTGCCCAGCCATCCTCACTTCCTGTCTGTCTATACAGACCTCCAGAACTCTATGGTTAACTAGTGGCAAACTCCACCCTCTATTATCTTCTGACAGGCTTTATTTGTACAAGCAAGATCTTGTTGTATGGCGTACACCATTTTTCCATGTGCTAGTTGACCATTTGTACATCCCTCCCTTGGCCCAGTTTCAGAGGGTATGCCTTTCTTGAGCTCTAAGGATTGAATCTATAATACACATCTACATGCAAGTTTTATGGTTTATTATTGCAAATACTGTCTCTATGGGCATTTTCACTTTCTTGCTGTCTTTCCAAGGCACAAAAAATACCAAACTCAGGTAATCAGGACCCCTTTACCCAAAGAGCCATTTCATAAGCCCTTGGTTTGAAATAGGTTTTCACTATAAATCAATCTGGCCTTGATCTTGAAGTGATCCTCCAGCCTCTACTCCCAAATCCTGGGATTAAAGGCTTGTGACACCATCCCTCAGTTCCCTTTTTTATTTAGGTTGTTTTTTTTTTTTTTTTTTTTTAAAGAAAGACCTCTAATTAGCTTTTTTTTCCCCCTTAGTTTTCTGAATAATGAATTGTGATAATAAAGGTTTCTCCCTTTATTCTGTTTAGAGACAATCAACTTTTATTCAGGGGATAAACTCACCTCACCATGATGTGGTTTCTAGCCATCACCTGCCTCAAGAACTTACCTTCAGGTGTAGACACAGGGTGGTCCTGGATTTAACCCAGCAGATTCTTTCAAATGATGACACCCTCCAACAGCTGCCTGCTTCTGGTTTTTCAATACCTTTGAGCAATTAGTTGCTTATTACATTTTGTCTCAAATATACCTTTATCTGTGTGTCCCTACCATTTCTAAAACTGGAGCCTTGTTAAGAAAGCTCCCAGGCTCTCTCCAAATACTATCCTTGCATTGAGGTATGTGATAGTGATACATTATAGAAACCTAAACTGTGGCATGTCAGAGCTCCTTGAAGCCATGATGTCTTCAGTGAACTGGGGTTACACACTGCCACAGTGCTGTCTCCTTATACAATGAGTACTGCTGGCGCTATTGCTCCCTGGCTTCCTTGAGAGAAGCATGCTCTCTACTGCAAGTCAAGCATCTTTGGCATGTCCAAAGCATGCCAAAGCATGAAGCAAGGTGGCTTCATCACCACTCCCACTGCTTGATAGCAGTGTGCCATGCAGCTGTGGTCAGGAAGCTCAATGGTGTGTGTCCTTAGGACTGTCCGTCTGTAGGACTCCTGCTCCACATTCTGGAAATGAGCAGGAAATCCAGCTTTCTTATAGGCAGGGCATTATGTGAGTGAGACCTTCTAAAGACATCTGTTTGTTCCTTTCTTAGGCTCCTGAGTAGATGGCATCTCCCCTCAGGAGGCTGTGTCCACCTCTGGCAGACTTGAAGAATGAAACAGCCTAGCAAGTTCAGCCTCTTCGGTGACATAACAGTGATACAACTTGCTGCTTCTTGAACCTTGTATAGTTCCTCTTCGAAGTCCTACACAGTGTAAATACCCAGTTTTCTAACATTTTTTTATTTACTGCTTTCAAATAAAACTGTTGACTAGATATCTGTAACGTTTTCCTGGATTTGACTGAAGTGGCTTAGAGCCCTTATAAAGTCTGGCCAGGACATAGTCTATCCCTTGAGCCAAAACACCAGAGACAATTTGTTACAAAATGGGTAAATGTAGCGTCTGTCTGCCCGTTCTGCTGCACATAAAAAATTACTTGATTTCCCCTGGAAACATACATTATTTGTTATCATCCCAGAGTTGAAGATTTTCTTATATTGCACACACTCACTTGCAGGAAGTCTGTATTTGCCCTACAACTGCAGTATAGACTCTATCACCATGACCTATGGCCTATCATCAGTCTGAACAGCCAACAGACACGAGTCACCCGAGTCAGGTGATGCACACACAGTAACCAGCAACCGAGCATTAACAAACAAGACTGGCCAAAGTGCATCTGAGCACCCCACCTTCATCCCTTGAGCTTTAGCTGTCTTCTTGGGGGTCACCAGAGGCCTTGGCCTCGCTAAGCATTACAACTGAATGTAAAAGTCACCAGTCCCAAGTTTCTTGCTACCTCCTCACGCCACTAAGAAAGTCACAGCCACCTGGCATCTGTGAAACAAAGCACGTTGTATTCTTTGATTTACAAGCCACAGCTTTCACTTGTGAACACACCCACTCTAGTATATATTAAGTCTCTCATAACTTCAAAAAGCCAACAAATAATGTCAAAATTTATCAGAAGGAACTAATGGGAACTGTCTGTGAGACACAGCCATCCAGATGGCCATGACTCAGAGAACCTGAGCAGTGAGGGTACCACAGGCCACTTCGAGAGCTTAGAGGAGATTCAACCCCAACACAGACATTTAGGTCCTCATCCAACTGCTATGGCCTTCACACCCACCTTCCTTTAATTTGCACCATTTATGTCATGTTTAGGAAGGCCTCCAAGAGGAATCCAATGACAGCATATTTAGTTTCTAACTAAACTCTGAAAGAAATTTATTTTTACAGCTTGTTCACAGCATTCATAATGTAAATTATAACTATATTAAATAAGTAAACAGCATTCTTTGTTTGGAAAGCAAGCAGAATACCGTGCCTTTCCTAGAATGTATATCCAACTGAGGGAGGCATGACATGTATGTCCCAAAGGAACAGGAATGGAAGAATGTGAACAAAAGTATCCCCTCTGGGTGAGGAAACCACCATTGCAACATTAAGTTTCAACAGAGAAGAGAAAGCAGGACTCAGGCTCAAGCTTAAGGGCACAGTTTATTTCCATAGTGAACTGATCTCCAAGAAATAGACCTTTCACACTGGTTAATAATTTTGCACTGTTCTCCAGGACTTTGTCTCCTCTCCCAACAAGGCCATGAGGCCTCAAAGGCAGAACATGGTCGTCCTACTCTTTTTGGCATATACCTCAGAGGTAGCATAGACCTCTGAGCACTTACTGATTTAAAGAGTTAACCACCTAAAAGCCAGGTTACATCCATGGCCCAGGGTCCTTCAACAAGCACAGTTCTAGATATAATCTGAAATTCCAGTAAGGCTGTGAACTCCATTACAGGACAGCATCTCCCAGCCAAAATGAGCCTGAGAATCTGGCCCATCCTAGACTCTACTGGTCTTGACCTTCAGGACGAGACTGGAGGACAGGAATGTGTGGCAGTCAATGTCTACAACCCGACTAGCCAAGAGGCCTCTCTGAGAGACTACCTACAGCAGCAATGTGGTCAATACAAAGGGATGTTAGCATCTGAGCTCTGACCCTCCACCTGCAAAACAGCAATTCACAGGGTTATTCCAAATGCTTTCACCTAATCACATTAATACGGAAAGAAAGATACCAACATAACGTTTTGCTGTACAAGATGGCAATCTTACGAATGATCCATATATTACATGGACATCTGATTCCTGATGCGTACAGGACAATGGACCAAGAATACTCAGCTCCAGGTGGTGGCTGCTTTGTATAAAGGTTTATTTACAGAATTTCACCATAAAATAAGAACTACTATTTAAAAAAAAAAAATCAGCACTGGTCCTCTAATGGTCATTAGAACGAACTGGTAAGCTGTTTGCTATGGTTAACTAAATCTGACTTCAAAGCCTGTGCACTCCTAATTTTGGTTCCACAGTCACTTTGAATCCCAGCAATCTATTTCAGATGGCAGGGACAGTGCAAGGCTGGAAAAGTCCTCTCCACCTCTATAAGAGGTGCATGAGAGCGGGCTAGTTAGACTGCCTAGCTTATGTCCTTTATAATGGGACCACCAGGCCACCCCACAGTGCTACACAAGTTTACTCTGGCACAGGGCAAGGCTTTCATTCTCTAGACCAGCTGGACTAGTCAAGAGGGTAAGTAAAAAGCAGCTACTGGTACTCAACAATGGTTTCATTTCTTCCAACTTCTTCGTTTTCCTTTTTTGGACTCCTTATCTTTTTCTGGTTTTGAAGGATTTGAAGATCTGGTCTTTTTCTGTTGGAGGAGAGATACACAAAACAGTTGAAATGTTGATGAGTAAATGACAGCATAATTTTTACCTACAATTTAGTTAGAAAAGCAAGACATCTATTGCTGTCCCTGAGAAGCAACAACCACACTAATTACAGCCTTGAGAGGTGATAACAAAGAAAATACACTCAGATCTAGAACTAAGGTGTGCCCTGTGTAAGGCAGTTTCCTGGATTCAGAACACAGTATTCTTAGGAAAGCCAGAATAACCAAAAGGTGACTTATAGATATGGTAATGTCTGCATATTGAACTCCTTTTAGTTTCTCACAGAGATCTAAGCACACTCATTTTGTGAAGAAGGGAAAGGAGAGGAGAGGGTGAACCAATTCAACTGCAAAGTGCCTCTTTCCACAGACATGCAACACAGGAAGAGTAAGAACTGCACACACGATGAAAGGGAGAAAAGGCTGCATCCCTTTGCCTTGACAGCTGTGAGGTAGGCTGACCACATGCTTCATTCAAATTCTTACTAGCAAAACTCTTAAGTTTTACTCAGAAATTTTTACAAGCAATTCAATGGCTATTACAAACACAAATAAAAGTGATCACTAGGTTTATTTAAAGTGGTTTTCTGTTTACCCTATTAAAATGCACCTGTGGGCTAAACACTGAGCCAAACTGGAATCCAGATGCAGAGAGGGAGGACAAGACCAGGCTACAGAAACCCAAAGACAGCTGACCTGAACAAGAGGAAGCTAATGGGCTCCCAGACTGATAGCTGGGAATCCAGCATTGGACCGACTCAGACCCCCTGAACATGGGTCTCAGTTAGAAGGCCTGGGCCTGACAGTGGAACCGGGATGTATCCCTGGTATACAAAAGGACTTTGGGAGCACATTCCCTATGGAGGGATACTCCCTTAACCTAGAGGCAGGAGGGAGGGCCTAGTCCCTACTCCAAATGACTTGATCGATTTGGGGGGGGGGGGGGGAGATGAGATGGGAGCATGGTCTGGAAGCCAGGGAGGTAGGGAGGGAAAGGGGGGAACTGGGATCGATATGTAAAATAAGAATAAATAATAAATAAATAGAATGCACCTGTGGTAGAATAGCCAATTAAGTATAAACAGTATCCTTCTGGGGAAGATAACTACTGGGTGGGTAAAATACTTCCTACACAAGCCTGAACTAAGCTCAGATCGTCAACACACAAGGTATGGCAAATAGCACACTGCTGTTTAAGCTCAGTGCTAGGGAAGGAGGTAAAAACACACACAGATCCTGGAGACTCTGTCTCAAAAACTAAGACAGACAGAAACAGAAGACACTTGGAAAAACATACACAGGCACACATTCAACACACATGGATTCTTAAAGTACACATGACCATCACTATAATGGCCTATTTGGCTCTTCCACTACTATAAGAAGTACACTTTATAAAAATGAAACCACCAGGCATGGTGGCGAACGCCTTTAATCCCAGCACTTGGAAGGCAGAGGCACCCTAATCTCTGAGTTTGAGGCCAGCCTGGTCTACAGAGTGAGTACCATGACAGCCAGGGCTACACAGAGAAACCCAGTCTTGAAAATAGATTTTAATAATAATAAGTAATAAGTATGTATGTATGTATGTATGTATGTATGTAAAACCTGTCCCATCACCTTCAGTTACAATTACAATGAGCAAGACAATTGTATTTTCAGCTTACCCTGCTACATGCAGAATAGACATTACTCCCAAGGCACATTACACAGAAGAAAAGGTCATCTCTCTTGAGGAGCTCCTACCCAGAGCTGAACACACTACCTTGATCATGGCGTCAGTCTCTATTGCATCCTGCTCTTTCTCATCAGGCTGACTGTCATCTTCCTGTGACTCTTCATGGTATTCAGAATCCAGTGTGGGACCTGTGCTGAGTCTCGGTGTCTTTACTGCCTGAAGTGAGTATGGGGTCAGGTGCACCTCCTTATTATATGCTCTTGTGAAGGCTGCTTTCACCTAAAGTGCAGAGAAAGGTGGTTACCCTGAGTGCTGGAGAATTTCTTAACATGTGTTAAGCTGAAGTTTTGATAAGCCTAAGAAATCCCTTTAAACTATTTGCAAAATAGTTACTATATACATAATAGATAAGGAAATATATTCATTCTCCTCTAGAAATATTCTCATTCTCTCTCTCTCTCCTTCCCTCCCTCTCTCTCTCTCTGTCTGTGTGTGTGTGTGTGTGTATGTGTGTGTTACTAGAGATCAAGTGCATACTAGGCAACCCCACCACCGAGCTACATCCCAGCTCATGGCATTTATGCATTTATTTTTATGTTATTTGAGAATTTTGAGCCCACAACTCAAAAAAATAAAATCAGTAGGTAAGTCAGGTATAGTGGCACACATCTTTAATCCCAGCACTCTGAAGACAGAGGCAGGAGGATCTCTAAGTTCGAGGCAAGCCTGGTCTATAGAGCAAGTTCCAGGACAGGCTCCAAAGCAATACAAAGAAACCCTGTCTCAAAAAAACCAAAACCAAACAAAAAAGAATCAATCAGTGGTTAATCTATGAACCAATAAAAAAGTCAAAAAGAGCTCACTGTAAGATTCAAGTTGGTCTTGACTACAAACCATAGAAATTGGCACACATGGCAGTAGCATATGCCTGCAATCCCAGCAACCTGAAGAGACTAAGGCAAGAAAATACAAGCTCAAGGGCTGCCTGAACTATGTAAAACACAGTGAAGGTCAGCCTGGACAATTTAGTGAGTCCCTGTCTCAAAAAGTTCAAAGGGAGCTGGATAGTGGTCTCAGCAGTAAGCACACATACCTGGTATACAGAAGGACTAAGGTTCAGCCTCTAGTTCTGGAAAAAGAAAGCCAGTCTGTTCATCTTTACTACAGTAATAGTGGTTGCTTCAGAGTACTAACTTTAATAACCTGAACTTCAAGCTTTAACACAGTCCACTTCCCAAAATGCCTTTAACAAGTCAAACTCTAGACAAAACAAGTCACAGAGAACATCTTCTAAAGCTGCATCCATAAACGCATGGGAGAGTGAGATACTGGGACGTGTTCATGTTGCATCACTAGTGTACATGAAGAGTACCAGAAACCAATACTGGGTCAGCAGGTAGACCAGGGAAGGAATAAGAGGGAGGGTACATACATGCCTATAATCCCAGAAGCCTGGAAATAAAGGCAGGAAGATCAGGAGTTCAAGGCCAATCTGGAGAGGGAAAGGGGGAAAAAAGAAAGGAAAGGGAAAGGGAAACAATAATAATTTAAAAAAAAAAAAAAAAAAAAAAAAAAAGGGGGGGGGGAAGTAAAAGAAAAACTTATAAAAACTCTCAGGCCATAAACACATTTTTATAATATTCACCAGCGCTTCACATTAGGCCCCAGCTAATGAGCACTATCCTCAAACACTGTCTCTGGGAAACACAAGCCAGAAATGCAGCAAATGGTTAGGAGGAAGGAACAAACAAACTGTCTAAAGCAACTAGAATACACCTCAAGCACTGCTAGGACAGCAGGGTCATGACCAGTGATCGTGAACAGTAAGCAATGCATCTTACCTTGGGATCCAGCCTGGAAAAGGGACTGGGCTTGCCACCCCAGCTGCTAACTTCCATAATATTCTCAAAGTCTTCTCTCATCAAATAGTACGTGTCCATAAGTGTGACAACATGTTGAACTCCTTCTGCCCCGTGTGAAGCCAAGGGTCCCACAAGTGCATCTCTGATGTGTGACAGGTAATCTATGTTCACCGTCCTTTTGCTGGAGTAAGTTCTGAAACAATGATAGGACACATCTTTACTTTTTAAAGCATGTCAACATCACTCCATTACCAACCCCTAACATTAGATCTCCACCAGTCAATCAGGCACGGTTCAAAGATTTTTATCTTTTCAACATGTAATTATTTTATAATGTACAAGTTATTCCACAGGTCCTTTTAATAAGCAGTATTTTGTCCTTAAGAATACAGCTCTTAGGGCAGCCAGATGGCTCAGTGGGTAAAGGCACTTGTCCTGCAAGCCTGATGACCTTAATGGATCCCAAGACCTAAAAGTGGCCCCCACAAGCACTCTGTACAGTTGTACACATGCAATCAATCAACCAAAAACAGTTCTTTAACCACTAGCAGAATACTACATTCAAAATGAGTCACTAAAATAGACACATTCATATCACAGAATCAATGGACTGAACTATGAAAAGATTTTATAGCCAGCTATGGTAGGTAGTACATGCCTTTGGTCCCAGCCTTTGATATCTAATAATTCAAGGCTCGCCTGGTCTACATGGAAAGCTCTAGGCCAGACAAGGTTACATAATGAAAATGTTTCAATATAGATAGCTGGGGGGGGGGAGATTGGGGGGAAATGATTTCTAATTTTAATAAGCATTGTAACTTAACCAATAACCAGAACTTGTAATTTGGCTATGTATTTCTATGCATCCACCCTAAACTGCTGATCCTTTAATGATACTACTACTACCTGCCATTTAATAGGGGGCGTTGGACACCTAGCATCCACCCCACTGTGCTTGAAAGCAATTTTCTACTTCTTTGCTTTGACTAAAAAGCAAATAATGTGTTCTATTTCCACCTAACACCCCAACAATTGTGTCTCTATGTTTATCCTTACCTTAGCCATATGGATGCATCATTCCCAGTCCCAAAATATCAAAGGCCTCAGGAAACAGCAGTGAGGTTTCCTACATTTAGTGCCACTCCTGCAGGAGTGAGTGTGTAACAGTTTTTGGCCTCTGATTGTAATTAATAGATAAAACTGTCCAAAAACACCTCCCTGGTACTTCCTCATGTCTATACTCTGAATCATCCCAGCTAGGACAGGATTTTCCCTAAATCCAAGAAACTGCAGAGGATGTGCCTGCAAAGCTGGAAAATGGTCTATGTCATCCAGAGGAAGCTGGGAAACAGGCTGTGGGCTGCTGAGAACTAGAATGTTACCAAGAATTAACTTTCTGGGCTGGCACAGTGGCACAACCCTTTAATCCCAGTACTCACTCCAGAGGCAGGCAGATCTCAGTGAGTTCAAAGCCAGCCTGGTCTACAGAGTGAGTTCTAATCCAGCCAGAGCTATATAGAGACCGCCTTGTCTCAAAAAAAAAAAAAAAAAAAAAAAAAAGAGTCAAAACATAAATGACTTTTTCTTTCTCAAATATTGTCACTCCCTTAAAAACTGAGCAAAATATTTCTAATGCCACCATTCTACATTTCTACAAGTGACAATATTATGTCCAGGTACTTGAGGACCTCAGGCTAGGTGTGAAAGTGACACTGGTGATCCTAGCAAGTCCAAAAATAGGCTGGTGGCTCCTCAATCTCCCATGCCACAGAGCAGCACCTTCAAATCTCCGACTGACATAGCAGCCACCATTTGATAAGGGCCTGGGGATGGCATCGTGCCACCCAGAGAACCGCTCAGGGAGACAATAAGTTTGTGTTGTTTTAAGCCATTTTGTGTTAGAGCAAGGAAGAGGGAATTAGTAGGAACTGGACTTCACAGTACAGAAACTACCTCAGCTTTCCGCAGTGACCAGGGTGGATCTGGATCAAACTAACATTCTGGGACCCAGAAATGCAAGGAGGATTCTTCAGTAGGCTTCATGGTTATGAGCAGATCCTTCACATTTCTAAAACTTATAAACTTTAACAAACTCAAGTGTTTTTAAACTTTCTTAAACATTTCCAAGTGTATTCATTTTCTGAGTGGTGCTCCTGTCACATGTCAACCTGTGTTACGTATCTCTGATGACTAGGTCAGCTTTCTAGTACAACAGGTAAAAACTAATTTATCAATATTCAGTTTTTCATATTAACTTCTGAAGGGTGAAGTTATTCCACTAAAACAGACACACTTTCAGCAACAACAAACAATAGCAGATCTCAGATGTATACACTTTAAAAAATATTACTCAAATCATGACACAACTGCCATCTGGCTCTTTTTAAAGCCTCGTGCTGACATCAGAGGACAGAACTCAGACCAAATGGCAGGAACTCATCCAGGATCATTTAGCTGGTGAACAAAAGCCAAATATAAAACAGCTATCTTCAAGCACAGCTATTCTTGCAGGGTAAAGCTAATGCACCTACCAACAAAGTGACAGGAATGGCACTAATTCTACTTACCTAAGACTCATGTGCAAGGCTAGGTCCTGAACAATCCGATCATGTTTGCCCGTAGATGAGTGCTTCCCCAGCCAGCTTGGGAAGGTAGGAAACTGAGCCATATACCCCCTCATCAACTCTCCAGGAAGAACACTGGCATAAATGGCCTGAGGGGGGAAATCATAGTCCAGAATTTAAATTTGGTATAAAGCTATTTCTTTAGCATCTGTCATTCCCATTGTGAGGTATGAAGAGAGTAGAAACTTAACCCAACTGTAGCATTTGGAAGGTAGAGTCACTGCAAAGTAATTTAGATTAGAGAAAGTCAGTCCTTAAAATGGAGCTCTCCTAAGTGAATGCTGGACGTTCTAAAAGAGAAAGAGACATCAAGCATACATACACACACACGTACACATCTATCTCCTGCCATGTGATGCCCTGTACCAACCACCTCAGCACTGTTTACGCAAGGAGGCCATCACCAGACACAAGCTCCTCATCTCCCAAAACTGTAAGCTCAATGAACTTTTTTTTCTTTCAAATCTTACCCATTTAGTGGGCAATGCATTATAGCAATCAAAAATGGACATAATGGCCCCATACCTGGTTACAGTGTCCCTCCCCTGTCCTGATTACAGGTATGGGAGGCTTCTCCCATAGAAAACAACAGAACAGTGCCTGAGGAGATAGTTTAGGTAAAGTGCTTGCCACCCAAGCACATTAAGAGAGTGACAGGGAGGCCAGGTGTGGTGACCCACACCTGGAAGAGACTGACACAGGACTTCCACAAGTCTAAAACCGGCTTAGGTTACAGAATGAATACCAGGCTAAACAGGGCTCCACAGCAAGACTCTGTCTCAAAACAACAGAAGAGGGCAGACTTTCTGGAAACCTTTGTTACTTGAAGCAGTGATGGGCTGAACAGACAAAATTCAGAGCTATGGGCCCTGGATTCCATTTCTAGTATGCGCACTCACACATAAAGACTAAGTGTGTATTAAATCTGTATCACAGTACCAAATATAAACTGACCTCTGCAGCAATGGAGAACATTGCAATTCCTGCCCTGGCTGCACTTATTCTAGGAGAGGCTCTGAGCAGTGACCTTCTTGAGAGAGCCACAAATACACAAAGATTCTTAAGGCAAAACAACAAATGAAACTTCTGATGCACACCTGTGGCTATAACTAATAGCTAGCCTTCTTATTCCCATTCCTCCATTTATATTAAAACACTTTGGAACAAATAAAGACAGAGTGACTTAAGTATTTTTCTCTGTAACAGACTAAATTTGCCACAAAAGACAAGAGATGGCACAGCAGTTACAAGCATTCGGTGTTCTTCCAGAGGACCAAGGTTTGTTTCCCAACACCCACAGGACAGCTCACAACCATCAGTAACTCCATTTGTAGGGTATCCGATGCTCTCTTCTGACCTCCACAGTCACCAGCATGTAAAACACTGATACAATAAAACTTTTAAACATAAGAAAAAAAAAAAAAATTAGCTACAAGAAACACAAGAATCTTTCTTCAGCTGAAGCAGGCCCCACACTCACCTGTGTAGGCAAAAGACTCCAGTTTTGTTTACTCCGGATCTGATTGTCCACTAAGTCACCATCACATATGCTGTCTGCTGCCCGGCTTAAAAGCATCAAGTGCTTTTTCATGTCACCCCTGCAGAGAAGAGCCAGTCTGGATTACATTGTCATCCACTGCCAGCCACTCTATACAAGGACTCAGCCTCTGCAGTGCCCCGGGTCCTAACCCTGACCCTCACTGCCCTTGATGCTTACCCTGCAGCCAGAGGCTTTACATGGAGGTAGTTCTCCTGGACAAAGAGGGGAGCTATGGAATAGTCATGAAAAAAGAGATCCAATTTGTCCATCAGTGTCATGTGTGCAGTATCCTCTCCAGCTGCAAACACTTTCCGAGCAACATCAAACGGGCCCTGCCAAGAAGGGGTAGAAAATGGCAGAACAACCAAAACATAATACTAGAAAAGATACAGAGCAGTAAGAACCTTCACTGACTACTGAAAATGAAACAGCACTTTGGGGGTCCCAAATGAACAGTTTACTGCACCTTTATTTACCATCATTGCCAAATCTGTTAGTACTAAGATGTCCTTGAGAAACTAAATGGGTAAATAAACTGATACACATCCAGGCCATATCAGCCAAGTCGGGTGGTGGTGATGCATACCTTTAGTGCCAGCCCAGTTAAGCTACAGGCACACAATCTCAAAAGACCAAATATATACGTACATACATACATACATACACACACACACAAACAAACAAAAGGGGGGGCAGGAAACGGAAAGAACAACTGGTCGGTCCAATAGAAGAAATGACAGGGCCTTAAATGTACACAAATGTACTACTCTACAATGTGAAAGAAGTCAATCCCCAAAGGCTACATACTGTATAACTCCCACTACATGACATTCAGGAAAAGGAAAAACTATGGAGATGGAAAAGACTGGGGCATATGAGCTAGGTAGTAGTGGCTGGTGCACACCTTTAATCCCAGCACTCGAGAGGCAGAGATAGACAGATCTCTGTGAGTTCAAGGCCAGCCTGGGCTACAGAGAGAGTTCAGGACAGGCTCCAAAGCTACAAAGAAACCCTGTCTCAAAACAAACAAAAAATAAAACTTCCCAAAAATTAACAACAACAACAAAATCTCTTTCTCAGAATATGTAATAGACAATGGCCATGCTTGGGGGAAAGTTCTGACAAGTCCTTGGGCTCCACAGGTACATCAAGGATGTACATTATGTCTACAAAGCTAGTACAAGCAGGACAAGAAACACTATCTTCATAACTAAGAAATGGAAACACATTTTACCAGTCTGATATCCTTCTTGGCCCTCTGAGAATCAGCCTTGGCTTGGTCATAAGTTAGTGCCTTATTTTGTGCACTCCACATACTCATATTATGCAAAACCTACAAGAAACATAAATAAGACAATGTCAGGATGAGAAAGGGCTGCTACTCCCTTACCCTATATAGGTCTGAGTAATGAGGGGGCAAAAGAATTAACTGTCAAGGGCTGGATAGATGACTCCGCAGTTAAGAGCACTAGCTGCACTCCCAGCACCCACATGGTAGCTCAGCCACCCACAACTCCAGTTTCAGGGAATCAAATGTCCAATTCTGGCCTCTGCCAATACTAGGCACATAAGTGGTACAGACATATGCAGGCAAAATATCCATACACATACAATAATAAAATTAAATTTAGAAAAGTAACAACTGTCACATAATGTATATCTAACTCACCTGTCTGATATCTTGATTAGCTCCCAAAATAATTTCATTCATGGCTGGAGGGGGGATCTTTAACCCCTCTTTAAATGCAACAGACAACATTGCACTCTGAAATTAACAAGCAAGCAAGAAATTGTCACTGACCTTTTTATTTTACTCATATCATCTGCAAGTCTATAAAAATATTTATGACATACTTAATTTTTTTTTTTTAGTTAGCAATCATTGCACCTTTGCTAAACCTCGCTGGCTATAATACTGACAATGCCTAAAGTTAAAATTAACCTGTATATAAATATCCTTTAGAAGAGGAATTATGGGTCAGTATGCTGGCTCTATTTGTGTCAACCTGACACAAGCTATAGTCATCCAAGAAGAAGAAAGGGGATTGAGAAGATGCCTCCATATCATCTGGCTGTAGGCCATTTTGTTAATTAATGATTGATGGGGGAGGGCCCAACCCATTGTGGATGGTACCATCCCTGGGCTGGTGGTCCTGGGTTCGATAAGAAAGCAGGCTGAGCAAGCCATATAAAGCAAGCCATAACCTCCTCCATGACCTACATAAGCTCCTGCCTCTGGATTCCTGCCCTGTTTGAGTTCCTGTCCTGACGACTTCTGTGAGGAACAGTGATGTGAAAGTGTAAGCAAAAAAAAAAAAAAAGAAAGAAAGGAAGGAAGGAAGGAAGAAAGGAAAAAAAAAAAAAAACTCAAAGCACTCAGGAGGCAGAAGCAGGCAGATTTCTGTGAGTTCAAAGCCAGGCTAATCTACAGAGCAAGTTCCAGAACAGGCTCCAAAGCAATACAGAGAAACCATGTCTCGAAAAAAACAAACAAAAAAAAAAAAAACCCTTTTCTCCCCAAGTTGTTTCTGGACATGGTGCTGCATCATAGCAATAGCAACCCATAGACATCTAACAAGATAGCTCAGTGGGTAAAGACACTTTCCATCATGCCTGATACCTGAGATTAATCCCTAGAACCTGCATGGTACAAAGAGGAACTGACACACCCAAAGGATGCCCTCTGACCCCTACATGTATGCACTATTGCATATGCATGAGCACACATGTGTGTGCTCGTGGACACATAAAGACACACACCAAATTTAAAATTATATATATATATATATATATATATATATTTTTTTTTTTTTTTTTTTTTTTTTTTAAATTACAATCATCATACCTTAATCTGTTCAACCCGAGGTCTTTGGAAACGAAGATCAAAACAATAATGAACCAAAGAGCGAATTTTGGGGTGATTTCTATCATTGCACATACAAATGATGGGAATTTTAGTATGCTTTATCAGGCCTATTAGTTCCTAAAAGACAAATTTAGAACATAAAAATCATTATTTTAAAAAAATAACAGATACTATTCAACATACTTTAGTATTTTTTTAAAAAGCCCTCAGCCATATTCACAATCTAAAAATCAACAGTAAAACAAAAAGCTATAGTGCTGTGTTACCTGAATTCCTCCCCTGTCCTCATTGCCTGCCATGCCATCGACCTCATCCATGATGAGAGCATGCTTCGAGCTTACTGAAGGAGTTCCTCCGCCTGACCAAGGGTGAGACAGGACAAAACACAGTAACACTGTTTAAACTGATTTTACACAAAGTTTCAAACACATTCACATTTCAAAAACTGCAAGATATAAGAAGAAATTCTCCCAACCTTTCTGCATTCCCAACTTCTCTTCCCAGCAGCTCCCTTAAAATGTGTACCTTGTGGTTTTTCACTTAACAATTTTTGGTCAATGATCCATTCCCATCCACCCATCCATATATCACTTTTTTTTTCCTTAAGATTAATTCATTTGCCAAGCAGTGGTGGTGCACACCTTTGATCCCAACACTTGGGAGACAGAGGCAGGTGGATCTCTGAATTCGAGGCCAGCCTAGACTACAGATCAAGTTCCAGGACAGCCAGGAAACCTGTTTGAAACCCTGTTTCAAAAAAACAAACAAAAACCTAAAAATAAAAAGAATTATATACTTTATGTATATGGGTTTTGTATGTATGCATGTCTGTACACCAGACAAGGGAATGTCCAATCCCAAAAACACTTTTTTGATTGTAATATTCTACTTTACAAATGTATAAATTAGTTCACTGATGAAATATTAAGATGCTTCCAAACTTTTGCTATGTCGTACTAATATTTAAATATCACCATATGTATGTATGTGGCTATTTGTGTCTGTATCTATATGTGTGTGTGTCTGTGTGTGTGCCACTGTGCACATATTAAAATATAATGACAATGAAATTCCAAGAACTGAAATTTCTAAATTAGAAATTACGTATGATTTAAACTTGAAGAAAAATGCCAGACTGCTCAAGAGTGCATTAATACTTCCACCAGCCATATACAAGTAATAACATGGAGAGATAGCTATCAGTACAGTCTTTGCCTTGAAAACACAAGAACCTGAGAGCAAACCCTACATACAACACACATTTTAAAAAAATCTTGGGTGTGGTGATGTCCACATATCACACGAGAGAGAGAGAGAGAGAGAGAGAGAGAGAGAGAGAGAGAGAGAGATTGATTATTGTGAGAGAGGATGTTTTCTGAGCAACTTCTTTCAAAAAATAATTTCTACCATTAAAAATACCAAGGTTCTAAGAAATTCTCCACAGGCATGTTGATCCTTAACTGATACATCTTCATTTCCCCCACTAGTCACAACTGGAAATACAATGGGCCCTTCCACAGAGATGACATCATATAGCTCCAAATGCCACCCCACCCGCCCCGCCCCCCCCGCGCCCAAATTCTTCAAGGCTTTTTGAACAAGTATCATCCTTTTACTGGTAGATGACAGAATGCCCAAAGCACAATTTCCCCTCAACCACAGGCCTTATGACCTCATACAGCACACTGCATTTTTTCATTTATTTTCCATACTCCTTTATGGGATTCACCAGTGAATTGTCTAAATCACAGACAAAATGAAAACTATGTGCATGTACACATTTTCAGAACCCTCTAAGAACAAAGAGGGTAGCCAGTGCTCCAATAATTAGGTCAGAGGACTTTCCTGTCTTCATGTACCAGGATGCTTACCACACAGTGGCACTCACTACACAACACTTAAGTTACTTATTCTTAAACACATCTACAGCCACAGTTCAAAAGGGCACATACTTGTATAAAAGCCTTTGATGCTGGTGTTGTTCAATGATTCAGCAACAATTGCTTTCAAACTGTTCTTACTCCGAGTATCACTTGCATTTAGTTCCACGTAACTGTAGCCCAATTCCTAGTCAAAATATTGGAAATGGTTATTATCACAGTGCAAATGACCCTCCCCAGGGGGAGCTAATTAAATAACACAGAGGTTCCAAAGTATTGAAGATTCTTAAAATGCCATACAGACATACAACATACAAAGTTTGCTCTTAAAACCACAGCTGGTACAGTGTCATACCTGGTTATCAGACCATCTGCCACACCATCTCAGTGGTTATGTTCAAATAACCCTTAACTTAATAATGGCCCCAAAGAACAAGAGTAGGAAATGCAAGGAGGGACCAGTACAGACAAAAGAACACACTAACCCTAGTACAAAAGGGCAATGCTGCAGGGCACAGAGGGAAAGCATGGTACACAGGCCCCTGTACCGCCTGAAACTATGTCATCAACCAGAGGCCTAGGACACATCCTCCACATTTAAGGGGAAATGGACGCTATTATAATAGCCAATAGAATAACAGGTTGGGGGGGGGGGCAGTTGTTTGTTTTCTTTGTTTTTTTTTAAACATTCCTTTAAAGATTTATTTATTTATAATATATACATACAGAGTTCTATCTATATGTATGCCTGCAGGTCAGAGAGGGCACCAGATCTCACTACAGATGGTTGTGAGCCACCATGTGGTTGCTGGGACTTGAACTCAGTACCTCTAAAGAACAGCCAGTGTTCTTAACCACTGAGCCATCTCCCCAGCCCCCTTTCTGAAATATTCTATGTGTCCTGGAACTCATTATATAGATCAGGCTGGCCTTGAATTCACAGAATTTCACCTGCCTCCCCAGTGCTGGGATTATGGCCATGCAACACCATACCCAGCCAGAATAATAGTATTTCTTTTTTTTTTTTAAGGATGGAATGACAAACATCACTAGAATCAAAGAAAATTCTAAAGTTTGTCTTAGAAAATATACACCGTACGGTTTACACATCAACACACACAAGAGTGCACACATGCACGCACGTACACACACACACACACACACACACACACACACACACACACACAATCCCTGCAAGGTTTTACCTTTCCAACAGCAATTTGGCAGGGCACCCACCTGACACACAAGAGAAGCTGTAGTAGTTTTGCCAACACCTGGTGGGCCAGACAGCAGTGCTGCCTTGAAACTGGAACCATCATCTTTGCTGGAAAGTTTGCCAAACCTCGCTGCTAGGGGAAAGTAAATTCCAGAGCATTAACTTACGCCATCTACCAGACACTCCAAAACAGCAGGAATCATTCCTGAACTGCGCAAGAGCATCCCAAAGCACAGAGGGAGAGAGCAGACCTACCACACTACCAGAAACAAATCACACACACACTATGCCAATTCATAGCCATGTTATGCCTTTCCCTCATGGGCCCTGAGCACTCTTGGTGCTCTATCTATCTATCTCTATCTCTATCTATCTCTCAGACCTTCAGACCACAGGACTGGTCATTCTTTCTGCCCAACATCACATACACACCTCCCTTCACCTAGGTGTCTACTTGGGCTCCAAGTCTTCCAGAGAGCTCACATCCTCTTCCCTGACCAGCATCCCCAGAGCTCCCTGTACTTACCACTACAATAGTACTTGGCACATGCATTTAGTAGCTGGCTCATAGTCTCCCAACTCTCTGGGGGCTCCTCCCAAATTTCTGGGGGCTCCTGAAGGGCCTAATTTGTTCACAGAAGCTCCACCAGAGCCTAGTACAGTACTTGGCCTCTGAACAAGTTCTCAGTAAATATGTGCTGACAGGTAAATAAACCAACCATGAGCCTTTTGCCCATGTGTGCAACATTACATGTTGACAGACAAACATAAAATGAGTGAAGTTGTGAAATCACCATGTTTCTTCTCTTCTGGAGAACTCTTGTGCCAGTTTCTAAGCCAGCGTAGCAGTTTGTTGGCACAGCTCTGGTCACCTTGCTGTCCAATTATGTTCTTGAGTGATGTGGGCTTATACTTATCCACCCAGAGCAGGCTTTCTACTTTGTTCCCACTGCTGTCCTCAGCCGGAGCCTGAGCATTGCTGTTTCGAGGCGTCTCCTTGACTACCTGCTCCAAGAAGTTCAGGCCCCTCCGAGACACATCTGCTTCCTTCTTTATGGCTTTTGCAGGGCTGTTCCTTTGGGGAGTCAGTTTGCTCTTTTTAGACGCTGACTCCTTCTTAGTTGGACTAGTTTTTCTTTTTCCTTGCTCATGTTTTTTGGGTGTTTGCTCCAATTTGGACTTTTCTTTCTTCATCTGAAGAAGGGGGGAGGGGAAACCTGATGAAACACAGATTTCTATCCTGCTACATATACCCAAGGTGACACAGGAAAGTGAGCTATGCCATCCAGGCTGCTGTCACAATGCAGTCACACACTGCAGTGTGTGAAGTCACTGCTTTCCAAACATTATACAACATATACAGAAAGCCAATGATATAGTGGTCATTTTTAAAATAAAAGCATAGGGTCATAGAGTAAACAACACTGTTTTTAAGTTTCCTGACTACACTGTCAAGAAAACAATTGTTTTAAAGTTTCTTGACTACAAGTTTTCCTCAAAAACTTGTATATAAAAAGTCAGAACACCACTGTATTATATGGTATAAATACACATTACAGCCATAAAATGAGAGCCCAAAGATCCATTGGAGAACTTAAACAAACAAAAAATTATGGAGATTCACACAATGGGACATTATTTAATCCTAAATGGGATTGACTAGTAATTCAAAGTACAAACTGATATGCCTTGAAGCCATTATAAAAAGTGAAAAGGCTAAAAACAAAAGCCTTATATGATATGATTCTACTTATATCAAATGTCCAATAGGCAAATGATGGTAGATATCATTCTGTAAATATGTTTCTCATACTGGTTAATGAATAAAGCACTGTTGGCCAATAGGAAAGTAAGATAGGAGGGAACAGGAGACAAGAAGGATTCCGGAAGTAGTAGGGAGGAGATCCAAGATGAAGGATGGAGAGAGAACAACACCAGCCCCTCTCTCCGGTAAGATAAGACCACATGGAAATACTTCAATTAATAGAAATGGGTTAATACTTAAAACAGAGCTAGCTGATAAGACACTAGTAACTGGCCTACAGCTTTATATCAAATACAGAGTCGCTGTGTATTATTTGGGTCTGGCGAGGTGATGGGGCCAGACCAGCAGGGGGAAAACTACTCTTAACAGGCAAATCCAAAAAACAGTACAGTGACTGCCAGGCAGAGGGTATGAGAAGCAACCATGAATAACTACAGGATTCTTTTTTGGAGGTAATGACAATGTTTGGAGTTAGATGCAGTGACGGGGCCAACAAGATGACTCAGTGGGTAAAGGGTTGCCACCTAGCCTAATGTCCTGAGTTCACTCCTCAGATCCCACATTGTGAGAGAACCAACTCAAGCAAGTTGACCTCTGACCTCCACATGCACACCATGTGCCCAGAGACATAAAACACACACAATCAAATTTAAATATAATTTTTAGTTAGATAGTGATGATCACTGCACAGATGTGTTATGCTTTTAAAAATGTGAATTTTGAGGAATATAAATAATATCTTAATATCTAAGAGTTAAATGCCTTCCGGTAATGCTAGAACTTATGAATGACCATTTAAGGGAAGACATTTCTAGAAATTCAAAATAACTATCCACTCAAGAAAGTTATCAGTTACAAAGCAGAAAGTCATTCCACTCATGGAGAAGACCAGCAGACTATCTCAACCAAGTCATCAAGATTTGTCAATATCATGTACATGAGACACAGAGAAAAGGACACAGTACCGCCCTGTGGTATTCATGCCAAACTAGGTAACACAATCTAATTGTGAGAAGAAATGTAACACAATGCCATGATAGACATTCTATAAACAACTGACCAG
This sequence comes from Phodopus roborovskii, assembly GCF_943737965.1. Lineage (NCBI taxonomy): Eukaryota > Metazoa > Chordata > Mammalia > Rodentia > Cricetidae > Phodopus > Phodopus roborovskii. Next base: position 35,916,251 of record NW_026126525.1, on the reverse strand, counting down.
AGTAAAGTAAGAGAAGACAGAACTGCCCTAAGCTGGAGGAAGCTGAGATAGTGCAAGCCAATGTAGTGTAGGATCCTGGAGCAGAGAAAGGACAACAAGGAATATCGTGCAATGTGGTGAACAAACATTGCAGCTAACCATGAAGCAACACTCATTCCCTACTTACTGAAGGCTGACCATGGTTACAGAATCCACATCATTCCCTGGGACTTTTCTATTGGAATAAACTGGGCAGATAGACCATCATGTCACAATGGTGATGGTGCCAGGGGCAATAATCTTGGCACCCAGGCACTCCTGTGTCCTGCATGTGGACAAGCAGGTAGACGGTGGAGAGAATGTGATAGTACTGGGAGATGCAGAAAATAGAAACGGAAGGGTTCAGAAGGATGGACTAAGTCCATCATGCCCCCAGCTTAGCCATGTGAGCCAACTCTTTCTTCTTTTTTTCCCCTTTGTTGAAAGTCAATAGATTAGTTTCTTTCATAATTTTTTTTAAAAAAAAAATACTCCTAATAAAGCTTCACTAAAAATGCTGGTAAACTCCTCTTTATAAAACAAAGAATGAGCTCTCTTTGTGTTTTCCTGGCCTGGTGGCTGCAGGCAAATCAACTCACTCCCTGAGGATCAAGCAACCCAGAGTCTGCTGACATAGCTGTGTTAGTCCCGCCCCTGCTCAGGGAAGAGGTGAGTATGGGCCCCATTCTCAGGCCCAACTTCCATTTGCCCTCTTTGGCATCTCCTGGCCTGGCGGATGCAGACAGGTCAACTCACTCCCAGCATGATCTGCCATCCAGAGTCTGCTAACATCGCAGTGCTAGTCTGAACTCAACCCACCAGGAGAGGGAGTCTCTCAGACCCACCTGCACCCATCATGAGACCCATTAGAGTATTGGACCTGCTTGCACCCACTGGAAGAGAATCTTGGACCTGTACCCTCCAGGAGAGGAAGAGAACCCGCCTGCTCCCACTGGAAGAAGGCAAAGGAAGACAAAAATATAAAGACACATTCAACAACAGAAAAACCAATAGGATGCCACCAGAGTCTAGGGACTCTACACCAGAACATCTGAACATCCTGAAGCAGAGGGGAACGACTTACAAACAACTTAATGAAGATGACAGAGACCCTAAAAGAGGAAATGAGAAAATCCTTTAAAGAAATGGAAAAGACAAACCAAAAATTGCAAGAAACAATTCAAACAGTGCAAGGTTTGAAAGCTGAAATAGAGACCCCCCCCCAAAAAAAAAAAAAAAAAAAAAAAACACAGTCTGAAGGAATGTTGGAAAAGAGAACCTCAGGCATTGAAGATAAAGTAGGAGAAATAGATTGATCAACCAAACAAAATCTTAAGTCCAACAAATCCCTAACATAAAATATTTAGGAAATATGGGATACTGTGAAAAGGCCAAATCTAAGAATAATAAATATGGTAGAAGGTGAAGAAACTCAATTCAAAGGTGCAGAAAATATATTCAACAAATTCATAGAAGAAAACTTTTCCAACCCAATACAAAGAATCAATGTAACAAAGAGTTGATTCTTTGAGAAAATCAACAAGATAGACAAGCCTTTATCCAAACTAACCAACTAACTAACCAACTAACTGAGAAGGAACATGCAAATTATCAAAAACAATGGACACTGAGGAAATCTAGAGAACCTTCAGATCATATTTAGAAAACCTGTACTCCACAAAATTCGAAAATTTAAAGGAAATGGACAATTTTCTGCATAGATACCACTTACCAAAATTAAATCAAGAACATATAAGCAATTTAAATAGACCTATAACCCCTAACGAAATAGAAGCAATTATCAAAAGTCTCCCAACCAAAAAACTCCAAGGGCCAGATGGTTTCAGTGCTGAAATCTACCAGAAATTCAAAGAAGAGCTAATAACAATACTACTCAAAGTGTTCCATACAATAAATCAGGAACAAGACAAGGCTGTCCACTCTCTCCATATCTCTTCAATATTGTACTTGAAGTTCTAGCTAGAGCAATGAGACAACAAAAGGAGATCAAGGGGATAAAAATCAGAATGGAAGAAGTCAAACTTTCACTATTTGCAGATGATATGCGAAATTCTACCAGGGAATGCCTACAGTTGATAAACACCTTCAGTAAAGTGCTAGGAAACAAGATTAACTCAAAGAAATCTGTAGCCCTAGTATATTCAAACAATAAAGGGGTTGAGAAAGAAATCAGAGAAACATCACCCTTTACAATAGCCACAAACAACATAAAATATCTTGGGGTAACACTAACCATACAAGTGAAATACCTATATAGCAAGAACTATGAATCTTTAAAGAAAGAAATTAAAGAAGATAACATAAAATGGAAAGATCTCCCCAAGCTCTTGGATAGGTAAGATCAACATAGTAAAAATGGCAATCTTGCCCAAAGCAATCTACAGATTCAATGCAATCCCCATAAAAATCCCAGCACAATTCTTCACAGACCTTGAAAGAATAATATTCAACTTTATATGGAAAAACAAGACCCAGGATAGCCAAAACAACACTATAAAATAAAGGAACTTCGGAAGGCATCACCATCCCTGACTTCAAGCTCTATTATAGAGCTATATTCCTCAAATCAGCTATATTGGCACAAAAATAGACAGGTAGAACAACGGAATCAAATTGAAAAACCCTGATATTAACCCACATACTTACAAACACCTGATTTTTGACAAAACAGCTAAAATTATACAATGGGAAAAGGAAAATATCTCCAACAAATGGTGCTGGCACAACTGGATGCTGTCATATAGAAGACCAGATAGATCCCTATCTATTGCCATGCACAAAACTTAAGTCCAAATGGATCAAAGACCTCAACATAAACCCAGCCACACTAAACCTCCTGGAAGAGAAAGTGGGAGGTACACTTGAACAAATTGGTACAGGAGACCACTTCCTGAACATAATACCAGTAGCACAGACACTGAGATCGAAAATTAATAAGTGGGACTCCTGAAACTGAGAAGCTTCTGTAAGGCAAAGGATACAGTCAACAAGACAAAATTACAGCCCACAGAATGGGAAAAGATCCTCACCAACCCCACATCTGACAGAGGGCTGATCTCCAAAATATACAAAGAACTCAAGAAGCTAGTCACCAAAACACCAAATACTCCAATTAAAAACTGGGGTAAAGAACCATAAAAAGAATTCTCAATAGAGGAATCTAAAATGGTTGAAAGACACTTAAGAAAGTGCTCAACATCCTTAGCCATCAGAGAAATGAAAATCAAAACTCTGAGATACCATCTTACTCCTGTCAGAATGGCTAAAATCAAAAACATCAACAACAGTTTATGCTGGAGAGGATGTGGAGAAAGGGGAACACTCCTCCACAAACTTCATACAGCCACTTTGGAAATCAGTATAGCAGTTCCTCAGAAAAATGGGAATCAGTCTACCACAAGATCCAGCAATCCCACTCTTAGACATATACCCAAAAGATACACACTCATACAACAAGGACATCTGTTCATCTATGTTCATAGCAACATTGTTTGTAATAGCTAGAACCTGGAAGCAACCTAGATGCCCCTCAACTAAAGAATGGATAAAAAAAAAATGTGGCACATTTACACAATGGAGTACTACTGGGGGGGGGTGGATCTTGAAATTCACAGGCAAATAGATGGAACTTGAAGAAACCATCCTGAGTGAGGTAACCCAGTCACAAAAAGACAAACATGGTATGTACTCACTCATAGACATAGAACAAAGGATCACCAGCCTACAATCCACACCACCAGAGAAACTAGGAAACAAGGAGGACCCTAAGAGAGACATACAAGATCCTCTGGAGAAGGGGAAACAGACAAGATCTCCCAAACAAATTGGGAGGGTGGGGGGAGGGGAGAGGGAGTTAGGGAGGAGGGCAGAGGTGGACATGACAGAGCAGGAAGATTGAGTCAGGGAAAGAATAGAGGAGCGCAAGAAAAGAGATATCATAATAGAGAGAGCCATTATAGGTTTTAAGAGAAATCTGGCACTAAGGAAATGTCCAGAGAGCTATAAGGATGACCCCAACTAACAATCTAAGCAATAGTGGAGAGGCTACCTTAAATGCCCTTCCCCATTAATGAGACTGATGATTACCTTATTTGCCATCCTAGAGCCTTTGTCTAGTAGCTAATGGAAACAGAAGCAGGCACCCACAGCTAAACACTAAGCCAAACTCCTAAAATCCAGTTGCAGAGAGGGAGGCGTGATGAGAAAAGGGGTCAAGACCAAGCTGAAGAAACCCACAGAAACAGCTGGCCTGAACTAAAGGAAACTTGTGTATCCCACAGACTATTAGCTAGAAAACCAGCATAGATCTGACCCAGACTCCATGAACATGGGTGCTGGTTAGGAGGATTGGACAGTCTATGGGGCCTCTGGTAGTGGATTCGTATACTTATCCCGAATATATGAATGGACTTTGGGAGCCCATTCCACATAGAGGGATACTCTCTCAGCACAGACACATGGGGGAGAGCCTGGGCTCTGCTCCAAATGATATGACAAACTTTGAAGATCCTCTATGGAAGGCCTCACCCTCCCTGGGAAGCAGAAAGGGAATGGGAAGGAGGTTAGTGTGGGGGGGGGGGGGCAAGCGGGGGAGGGAAGGGAGAGGGAACTAGGATTAAAATGTAAAAAACACTTGTTTCTAATTTAAATAAAAAAAGAAAAAGTCAAGGGACCTACTTTGCCAGTAGTAGTAATATGGCACATTTTATGTACATTTGTTTCCTCTACTTTGGAACTTATTTTGCCGTTATATATCGATTGTACAAAGTATATAATAATTCATGTATATAACACATACTGATTGCATCCTCCCCATTATCCTCCCTGTCTCTTCCTGTTGGTTCCCCACCCCCTCTTCCCAGAGACCCCTTAAATTCCTATGCCCATTTTTTAAATCTGGATTTTTACATTTGGGATAAAAAGACGAAATACTTGAAAAAAATCAATTCTCATTTAAAAAAAAATAGAATAGAAAACAAAACGTTCAGGCAGGACCATGTATAATAAAGTCTACAAGAATACAGAATATGGACTGAAGACATGACTCAACAATTAAGAGCACTTATTTCTCTTGCAGAGGAACCCAAGTTCAGCTCCCACAACCCATGTCAGGTGGTTCACAACTGCCCAGAGCCCAGAACTCTAGTTCCAGGAAAAGATGCCCTCTTATGGCCTCTGTGGGCACTGCTTTCATGAGCATGTATACACACACATGCTCACACACACTTTAAAAATTGTGGTCAGGTGTGGTGGCACATGCCTTTAATCCTAGCATTTCAGAGGTAGAGGCATTCAAATCTTGAGTTTGAGGCCAGTCTGGTCTATATATCAAGTTCCTTACCAGCCAAGGTTAAATAATACACAATACTATTTGTTACACTCCCTCTTTCCTCCCCTGAAAAGAAACAACAAAGACATGCTGAGACACAATCTTCCAGGTCAAAAATAAAGAAGGTAAATTACTTGTTATACACAAGAGTTTGATTTTCTGTCCAATAGTACTGTCTATTGTGCATCTCCATCAAGCAGGAGGTTTCTATACCAACTTCAATAAACCAGGTTTGTCTTATACACACCTCAGCTTCAGCAGCTATTTCATACTTGGATTTCTTGCCTGGCATAGTTCGAATCAGATCCAACAGACCATCTTCATCAAGAATTTTTGTTCCCAAAGCTGCTGCCTGTTGATTAAAATGCAAGTCATCAGAATTCCATACAAATCATTTGTTGTTGGAAAGGAAAATATACTTTAAGGTCTACTAGCAAATGAAGAACCACACTGCAAATTAAGTAACACTAGAATTTATTTTTAATTATTTTTGAGCTTTTGCCAGGCGGTGGTGGTGCATACATTTAACTCCCAGAACCCTGGAGGCAGAGACATGTGGATCTTTGTGAGTTCAAGGTCTACAAAGTGAATTCATGACAGGCAGAACTACACAGAGAAACCCTGTCTCAAAAAAACAAACAAACAAAAAATTATTTTATGTATGAGTGCTTTGCTCACCTGTGTGTCTGTGTACCATGAGTGTGCCTGGTGCCCAAGAAGGTAGGCTTCAGATTCCCTGAAACTGGAGTTATGAACAATTTTGAGTGGTCACATGGGTGCTGAGAATTGAACCTAGGTCTTTTCCAAGAATAACAAGTATTCTTACCTACTGACCCCCAAAAATGGAATTTTAAAAGAAAAAAAAAAAAATCACCAGTTACAATTAAAGGCAAAATACAGTAATCCAGTAATGGATATTGATCAAGAAAGAGGTTATAAAGCTGCTTTCCCAGTTTTAATTCTGCTGTTGATTTTTGGGGTTTTTGTTTTGTTTTGTGTTGTTTTGTTTTTCGAGACAGGGTTTCTCTGTATTGCTTTGAAGCCTGTCCTGTAACCAGCACTGAGTGCTGGGATTAAAGGAATGTGCCACCAACACCCAGCTGATTTATTTTTCATTTTTTTTTTTTTGTTTTGTTTTTCTATTTGGTTTCGGGGGGTGTAAATGAAGTACATTAAAAATATAATTGATAGTGAAAGCACAAAGTCCAATGTGAAGCCCCACAGCTTCAGAATGGATATTGTAACTGTATACAGATTCCTCTGAGATGTATATATACACTTAAGAGTCTGGCTAATGTTACTACCTAACGTCTACTTGCAAATTATTTACACACAGTTTTAATTGTTTTAATTACCATTAAAAAGAAAGTAATGGGTCTCAGGATGGAGCTCAATAGATAAGTGTTCTGGGTGCACTAGCAAAAGGACTTGAGTTCAAATCCCCAGTACCTACATAAAACACTGGGTGTGTCTGCATATATAACTGCAGCATTGTGTAAGGCAGAAACAGAGGTGGGCTCCTAGACACCAACCCAGCCTCAGCTTCAGTAAGACTATCTCAAAGGGATAAGATAGAGAATAACAAAAAGTATCTTACATCTTCCTCCGGTCACCACACATGCACATGAATGCACAGGCAGAGCGCCTCGTCCCTCCCCCCACCACCCACACCCACAAACTCTCTCTCTCTCTCTCTCTCTCTCTCTCACACACACACACACACACACACACACACACACACACACACACACACACAGAATGACTGAAAGGCAGGCAGGAGGATACAGACTTTAAGGCCAGCTTGGACTATGAAACAAGGACCTCATATATAGATAGGAAATAGGAAGAGAAGGGGAGGTTAGCCATGGCACCACATTCCTATAATACCAGTATTCAGGAGACAGAGGCAGGATGATCAAGAGTTTAAACCAGCTTAATCAATACCGAAAGATCCTTTTTATTCAAAAAAAAAAAAGGATTAAAGATGTATTTCAGTGGTAGTTTCACAGCAGTCCATCACTGAGGAAAGGGAGGACAGGGACTCAAACAGGGCAGGAACCACAAGGCAATAACCGTGGAAGAGGCCAGGGTGAAGGCTTTCCTCTTCTTTTTTCACTGAAATGTGGCCAGGAGCATTACCACAAACAGCCACACTGGCAGGCAGGTAGACACTACCGTGAAGAGCGCCAACAGCACCCACCTTGTCACTCTTGGACTGTCCACTGTCCCGGCCCATGACCAGATAGTTGGTTTTCTTGCTCACATTTCCTGTTACTTTCCCCCCATAACGTTCAATTAAAGACTTGGCTTCTTCTCGTTCAATGGACTCCAGCACTCCTGTGATCACAAATGTCAGGCCTTCCAAGCAATTTTCAGCTCCCTAAAAACCAAAATGTTCAAGCAGAGAAGAAATTACAAGGTAGCTTTCCAAAGAAATATTTGGCAGCCAAGTCGAACAAGCTGACTTTTCTTATTCAATATCATAAAAAACCCCAGCATGAAACCTGGCTAGAAATTACAGCAGAACCTCAAAGTAAATCCTGATGAATTCCTACACAGCTAACATTTAACACATATCAACAAATGAAGGAGGAGAAACATACTGTTAGCAAAATTAGAATTACCCATTCATGCAATCCCCCACTTTTCATATTTAAATCAGTAATTCACTTTCATAGCTTCAAGTAAACAATCAAATGTAATCTGCCACTGACACACCCATTGTTGTTAAAAGCCCGCTTTGGTTCTGGAAAGCCTATCAAGTTGGAGCTCTCATCATCCTGATCATTACCCAACTGAGAGTGAACTTATGCTAGAAACATCAAGGTCAGATAGCATCATCCAACCCACTGGAAAGATAACTGGCCATCTAAGAGCTGACCGAGCTTCTCTTCATAAGTCTGAACTACAACTCCATACAGTTAAGTATTTTTTTAATAACATCTACTAAATCATACAAACAAAACGGTCATTATACATGATGTCCTGCTCCTTATTACTCCTTGAATAGCACTGAGATTGAAAAGAAGTTAAACAAAACTGGAAGCATTTTCCAGTATAAGCTGATTGTTCCCCCCACCACATAAAGAACCTTTCTTGGAACAAACAAGGAAGGAAAGAGTAGTTATTATTTACTGAGAAAGAAAGGAGAAAAAGCTAACAGCATCTCTTCAGTCCTTCCGTTTCCAGGAGAGAAATGAACTATTAAATCTTCTCAACAGACTCCAAGTCACCCTAGGGAACTCCACATCAAGAAGCTCCTCCATTTCAAACCCCAAACTACTGTCTCCCAAGTGCTCTCGCACTGGAGCTCACAATATCATGCTATTGAGCTAAAGCTCAGCCTTCCATCTCATCCATTAAAGGACTCCTCTACAGCTCTGACTCCAGGAAACGACTGGCAGCCTCAACCCCTTTCAACATTCCCTCACAGCCTTGCTGTCACAGAAACACAGTAGTCCCCTAGGGACAGCATTTGCACTAAAGTCCTCCAACAGGCACTTGTTCAATCTCTCAGTGTTACACTGTGTACAGAAGGCAAGGCTGACCTCTTCTTCCAGCCCCTTTCCCTTCCCTCTAGCTACCTACCTTTAGAAGGACTTCTAATCGCCTTATATAGCAAAGTGAAATTTAAATTTAAATGTCTACCGAATAGATCTCCTCACCTGTCAGAAGCCCCATGGCACAGTTAATTGTCTCCCTTCAGCAAGAAGCACACTTTAAGTACCTCCCACCTTATAAACATCCACCTCTTCCCTTAAATCCCACTCTCCATTTCTACTTCACAAGCAAACTTACCAAAAACATCTGTCTCTATTTGTCACCTCACACTCTTGAAGCCACTACATCAGCTGTCTCCACTGTTCCTGCTGAGGCCATTAAGGGCCATTACTCACATTACTAAATGCAGTGGCTAAGTTTGAGTCTTCTCTTTGTGGGAACTTTCACAACGCGGCAGACCACACCACTCAATCACCTTTCTTGCCTGCACTTCTCCAATGCCGCTCACATCAGACTTCTTTCTCATATCTGTGCCTGCTACTTTTCACCCCCATTTTCACAGAGAGGCTGTGATAAGGCCCTCTTTTCTACAATTCCTAACAATAGCAAAATTACAGTTATGAAGTAGCAATGAAAATAATTTTATGGTTGGGGTCACCACAAGAGTAACTGTATTAAAGGGTCACAGCATTAGGAAGGTTGAGTGAGAACCACTAATCTAAATGATCCACCCAGGATCATTCATGTTTCTCTACTATACTCTCTAAGAACACCTAGGACTTTTGTCTCACAGCACATAACACAATCACTATCAGATACTAATCCATTTACCATGATTTTCCTTAAGCTCTGAGTCCAGGAAGGCTTGGAAAAGCCCATCCCTTCTCAGACTACTTAGTATTTAAAGGACACTTAAGTGTCCATCAGTGAGTCACAGTATAAACAAGGACTTCTAACACAATCCTCATGGCTCTTACCTTGGGTATTTCTTTGGAGCCCAGAGCTTTGGGACCTTCACGATTTAAGTAGCTTCGATAAGCTTGATAATTAGTGCGCTTCTTTTCAGAATCTTCTGGACTTACAGACTTTGGCCAAAGAGGGAAAATAAATAAGTAAATAAATAAATCATGTAAAATTAAGTAAGATGTACCTAGAAAGAATTACATTAAGATAGATAGATGTAGGTAAACAGGCAGGCAGACAGGCAGGCAGATAAATGTAGGTGAACGTGTGTGTGTATGTGTGTGTGTGTGTGTGTATATGCATGTATGTATGTATTTCTGGTTCAGGGATAGTGGGTGTGTCTAGCACATGTATATTGGGGAGGGCACCCTAGATAACTTTTAGAACTACTACAATATTATGTCATTATTTTTCCAATTCCTACTTTACATTACTTTAACTTAAAAGTAACTCCAAATCTCCTAAAGTAGATAAAATATTCATTTGCATAAATAAGTGATTTGGCCAATACGATAGTTAAGCTAGTTTTGAGTTAAACCAACTACTGCAGCTGATCCTAGAATCCAAACTTCTTGTTGTTTCTGAGGCAGGACTCACTGTGTAGCCCCTGCCTGGCCTAGAACTTACTAGGTAGACCAGGCTGGCCTTGAACTCCGAGATCTACCTAGTCTGCCTCCTGAGTGCTGGTATTAGTAGCATATACCTTCATGTCTGGCCCCAACCCTACTTAACAATGGCTCTCACCCATTAAAAGATCCTTATCAAAATACAGCTGCCTAGACCATGTGTCCTGGGAAGCCGTATTTTTAACAACCACATGCAACTGGGAACGTCATTCATTTGTAATAGTAATTCTGTTTTGTAAAACTCTGAAATAATTTTGGACTATCTGTATGCCTGCCTGCCTTGTTGTTTGTTCTGTGACAGGGTCTCACTATGTAGCTGAAGCTGGCCTTAAACTATCAATCTTTCTTCCTCAGCTTCCCAAGTGCTGGGATTACAGGTATGCCCTACACCTGGCACATTCATTTATTAAGTCAGAATATCTTGACTAAGATCAACTGAATTTACTGAACTCTAACATTCCTACATACAGGTTCTGAGTTACTGAGTCCAACTTTGAAAACCACCATAAAAGTAACAGTATCACTTTTTAAACTTTTATTTCCTCCTCCCCCAAAAATAGTCACCCTTCCCCATACACTTAGTATGCCTGAAGAAAAACCTCTCCATCAGATAAATATTTAGTGAAGAAAAATCTGAGGGCAAAAAGTTAACTGATACATCAAGCATATTTATGACCATTTCCTGCAAACAAAAGCATTTTAAAATCATCACCATTTCACAGTTCTGTACACACATACAATGGTGATGAGCAGTTAACAGACACTATTCTGCTTTTAATGCTAAGTGCCTATGTGGCCAGAAGGAATGGTGGTTTCTCTTATAAATAAATCTAAAGTGCTTCCAAAATGAAGACCCAAAAAGACTTTTGGTTGGTTGGTTTTTGGTTTTTGAAACAGGGCTTCTCTGTGTAATAGCCCTGGCTGTCCTGGACTCTCTTTGTAGACCAAGTTGGCCTGGAACTCACAGAGACCCACAGGCCTCTGGCTCTCCAATTCTGGAAATCAAAGGTGTGGGCCACCACTGCCCAGCCAAAAAAAAAAAAAAAAACCCTTCTTAAATAAATCTGAAAATAATATTCTTTTTGTGTCTCTGGGGAACTCACTCTGTGGCTCAGAAGGAGCTTAACTGTGAGATCTTCTGACTCAGTCTCTCAAGGAACTGGGATTATTAAAAGCCTGTACCACCAGTTGGGGGGAAGGGGAGCTTTTGAAAGCATCATCTTGGCTGGGTTGGTGGTGACACACACCTTTGATCACAGCACTGGAGAGGCAGAGGCCGGTGGATCTCTGAATTCCAGGGCAGCCTGGTCTACAAAGGAGTTCCAGAACAGTCACAGCTATTACATAGAGAAAAACAAAAATAAAAATAGCTAAAATAGGTGTAGCACTTATAACGTGTGTGTGTGTGTGTGTGTGTGTGTGTGTGTGTGTGTGTGTGTGTGTGTGTGTGTACCCATACTACAACATGTGTGGAGGTCAGAGAGAAAACGTGGAAGACAGGTCTCTCTTTCCACCATGTAGGTCTCAGGAACAGACCTCAGGTATAGCACCCTTATCCATGAGTCATCTCAGTGGTGCCCAATGCATCATCTTACCTCTATTCTACATACATACGGAGTAGCAAACAGATCAGGATCACACATATGTTCAGCAGTAGAGCTATAATCTAAACCTGTTCTAGACTGCTTGAAGGCTCAATGCTCACACTGCTATTTTGTCTTCAGAGAGTCAAAGACTAGTTCTGCCACTTCACAAGTAATCTTGGAAAAGCTACTTAAACTCAACCTTGTTTCTTCATCTTTACAACTTAAATAATAAAAGTAAATGTCTCAAAGGTGTTAAAGGCTATGGGATATAATATGTGAATATGAACACAGTTTCCCATATACAATATCAATGCATAGTGGCTCATTTCGCTTTGTTAATAATCAATGTTCTCTAAAAGACTTAAAAGATAAAATCTTCTGGGGTCAAACATATGGGCTCAAATATTTTAGGCAAGTACTCTACCACTGAGCTACACCCCCACCTTCAAATTATATTTTTTTTGTTTGTTTTTGTTTTTACATCCCAAAGTTTCCCCTCCCTCCCCTCTTCCCCAAATTATATGTTTTTTAAAACAATGTAAGAAGCTGAAAACAATCAAACTTCAACCAACATATATTCCCAAAATACATACCTCTTTTTTAACTGGAGAACTTTTGGTTTTCTTGGGAGTTTGTTTCTCTCCTTTGAGTTCAATGGTGCTTTCTTTTCTTCTTGAGGCCATAAGTTCTGTGTCTTTGTAAGAACTTTCTTTTTTTGCTTTCATAAGTGCCAGCTTGGAGCTGGCCTTGGGAGAAGAACAGGCTTCCTTCTGATGAGCTGACGATCTACAGGGCTGCTCAGATCCTTTGGAGCTCCCACCTTTGCTGCACTTAGCAGGGCTGCAGGTCTTGCTTTCATTTAAGCAATGTTCTGCTTTTACAAAGAAAAGATCAAGATTGCTATTTTAACAATATTACCCAGCATCAACCTTTTTATTCTTCATCTTAAAACAGTTTGATTTTAGTAGCACATAGTATCACATATGATTTCAAAACATTTACTACTTTAGCTCACATAGCATACTTATTTTTTTTTAACTTAAATGTTCACATAATATTTCCTAATAATCAGTTCAAATTAAGAGATCTGTCATTTTGCCAGTTGGTGGTTGCACCCACCTTTAATCCTAGAACGTGGGAGGCAGAGGCAGGTGGATCTCTGTGAGTTCCAGGCTAACCTGGTATACAAAATAAGCTCCAGCACAGCCAAAGCTACACAGAGAAACCTTGTCTCAAAAAAACAAACAAAAGAGAGATATGTGTCATTATAAATTTAAATTATCCATTTGCTATATTACTATAAACAACATAGAAAGATATGGATGTAGCTCAGTAGTGTAGTGCTTGCACACATCCCAGTGTGAAGACAGATTTCATTCCACAGATATGCTATTTACAGAGACAAAACTTAATGACTGGAATATGTTGCACAGAATTCTATGAAACAGTGGGAAAGCCCCAAATCCTGAACTGCCAAGGCTAAAAGGTACTATATAAGCAGATTTACCTTCTATTAGCCCCCCCACATACACACTGACTCAATCAGTTATGAATAGAAAATATTTTGTATATGTACAAACCATGTACATTTTATCCTGATCACTGTTCTCTAAACAATAGCATAATAACTATTTACACAGCACTACACTGGGTAAAATGTATTAATCTAGTAATAGTTTAAAGTGTACAGGAAGCCAAACTTCTTGTAAACTATATGCAAATTCTAAACCTTTTGCATGAAGAGCTTGAGTTCCCACAAACATGGGGATCCCAGGGATCATAACACCAATCCTTCACAGATAATGAGGAGGAGGTGTCTGGGCCACAGGCCTGTATCCCAGCTACTTAGAAGGAGGCTAAGAGGCAGGAAGACTGCAGCTCTAAGGCTGAGATACAGAATGATTCAAGGACAGCCTGGGTTACTCAAGTCAGTAGGACCCTACCTCAAAATAAAAAGTAAAAGGAGAGCTGAGAATATAGCATGTGCAAGGCCCTAGGTTTAATCCCTGGTGTTGCAAAATTAAAAAAAAAAAAAGGGGGGGTAAGAAAGGGCAAGGGGTGGCTCTATCAGTAGATAGTTGAATATCAAGACCATCATAGAATAGGCCACCCAAGACAATCAGAAGAGCTTCAGATGGTCTGAACAATCAGAGGCAACTCTGTGATACCATGTCTAACATGAAAACATTGTTTCTTTGTCTTCACACACTGAAATTAAAAAGTCAAAGTACCTAATGCACTTTTCATAACACTAAGTGCAGAAGGACACTCTCCCAGCTAGTACCCAGCTTTCAAAGTGCAGGTGATCCTTGACTTAGGACTGTTCAACTTAAGTTTTCAACTTCATATAATGGTGCAAAAGAAACGTGTATTCAGCAGAGAAACATGGCTTCTTTTAAGGTTTGATTTTACAGGACTGTGATTGTAAATCAGCCCACCATCTCTGTGGATCCCACACTCATGGGTTCAGTATTTCTGAGATACTGGGCATCAGCAGTGAGACTCTCCAGTGTGCTATGCTGCTGACACACAGAAAGCTGGACACATACCTGCACTTTTCACTATGACATATTTTGCCTTTTGACAGAGTCATAAACATAAGGACATCATGAGGCTAGGAGCATCTTTATCTAAACAGAGCATGTTCTAACAGTTCCCTAAAATGTCCACCCAACAATTAGTGAAAAAAATGCTTAAGCAAAGTCACCAAGAGTCTCTTCTATAAAGACAAGTAAGTACTCTCTTACATGGCCTCTGCTGGCATTACCTTTATTAGAGTTTTTATGGCTTTCTGCTTTGCTTATATCAGCTTGGACAGGTGAAAATGATTCTCCCTCTTCAGGGTCCTTTCGGTCCTAAACAGTGTAAAAAAAAAGTATTAAGTAATGGGAAAACTATTACCACACAATCTGCTGTTAAAATGGATTAAATTTTTAAGTTTAAGGGTCACCTTCCAAACCAAACAAGCAAGATACTAAAATAAACTGTCATTCATTCATCCATAAAAGCTACCACAGCAAAGGCAATAATTTACTTCATTTTACTGATAAGGAAACAGATAAAAGATACAACAATACTCCAATAAAACATCTCATCCTATCCCAGTCTCCTAAACTGGAAACAGAAGTCTTATTAGTGTTTCATTTATTTCAACTCCCAACTACTAATAGTATTATGCAGCTAAAATAGAAACAAACACCAAAAAACTGAAAATAAATTAATGTGAAGTAGGAAAATAAAAGAGAAGCCAAGAATGGTAGCTAATGCCCTGATCTCAGCACGGGTAATTTAAAGCCAATCTGAGCTACACAGAGCCAGGCCACCCAGAGCTACATGGTAAAAAGTGCCTCAAAAGACAAAGCATAAAAACACTCTCTCAAGAGAAAAAGAAGTGCAACCATGAGATTCTGCTTCCTGTAAAGAGTATTGTAGTTATTAAAGCCACATGCTATAGAACTGATACTCATTACTCTGAATAAGGGGAGAGGGGATATCCCTTCTGATAAGGAATAAAGGCAAAACCTATGGTTTTGTAGGCAAGTTCTGATTTGTTTTATTTCTTGAAATCTTTTAGAAAGAATAACTTTGTAAATGAATTTCCATACACACACACACACACAATTGCAAATTCAAACAATTTATTGTCCTCAATAAATAAAGTCACCCCATTTAGTGCACCTTCATGGGGACCTGAAATCTGATCCCCAGCACCCATGGAAAGCCAGGCATAGCAGTGCAGGAATCTGCATGGGAGGAGACAGGAGGATGTTGAAAGCTCACTCACTGGTCAGCCAATCTAAAAGAAATGGTAAGCTCCAAGTTCAGCTAAGGTAGAGAACGAAGACCTGACATCTACTTCTGACCTACCTACATGCAAACACTCTCACACACACACACACACACACACACACACACACACGCACGCACGCACATGCACACATGCACGCACAGAGTAAGCAATCCAACATCATAATACTATAATGTTACCTTTTTGGTTTTGGGTTCTTCATCCAACATGGCTAATGTTCGAGCAAACTCTTCATCTTCATGTAACTGTCTCTCCAGCTGTAAAAAAACATCAACACAGTGAGATGCTTTTGTTATTTTTGTATCTAAACACTTTTAAATGTGTGCTTCATATGTTTAGAAGAAATCAGAAAAAACTTCCTAAAATAATAACAACTTCCCATTAAACATTACAGTCAAGTAATATCAGGCTCGTTTCAAAGAACCAAGTTTACAGACTATATACCTCTAGATCTGCAAGCATAATAAAGTTGGTGTAGTTTAAATTTATTTCTTCATTTATTTCATTTATTTATTGTATATGTGGGTATGCATGCCATGGCACACATGAAGAGGTGAGAAGACAACTTGTAAGAGTTGTTTTTCTCTTTGTGAGCTCCAAGGATTGAATTCAGGCCCTCAGAGGCAGTAACAGGCTCCTTTACCTGCTGAGCCATCTCAATGTCCAATGGAGTCACCATATTCTAAAGTGATATTTCTTTATAAAATCAGAAGTCACATTTTCTCTTAATGGTCTTAGCATAACATCTCTTCATTACATGTTTTGGGGTTTGCTTGTTCTAAGGAAACATTCATGTGTGTGTGTTCATCTATGTGGGTATGTGCAATTGAGTGCTGAGACCAGATAAGGGCATCATATCCCCTGGAACAGGAGTAATAGAAGCTATAACCCACCTGACATAGGTGCTAGGAACCAAATTCTGGTCCTCTACAAGGCAATATTAGATCTTAACTGCTGATTCATCTCTCTAGCCTACCCCACCCTTCTTTCTTGAAATGGAGGTCTTACTACAGCTTCAACTGGTCTGGAACTCACTATGTAGACCAGACTAACCTCAAACCACAGAGATCTGCCTGCCTCTGTCTCCAAAGTGCTGATACTAAAGGCATGTGCCACCACACCTAGCTTCTCCTCCTCCCAGTCACCTTTTGTGGAAGGCAGTCTCATGTAGTCCTGGGTGGTATGTATACCAGGCTTTGAACTCACGAACATCCACCTGCCTCTGCCTCTTCCTCTTGAATATTGAGATTAAAAGTGTGTTCAATATACCCAGCTTACTTATATGTATTTTAAACTCTAGAAATATCCCTGGGCTGAGTGGTAGTGACGCACACCTTTAGTACCAACATGAACTACTCCATAGTCAGTGTCTGCAAACACCAGCTCTTCTGGTCTTCTCCTCCACTCACCGTTCTCCTAGTCTCTGGATCCTCCTCTTTATCTCTGGGCTCCATCCTGAAAACTCTTCCTTTTGTTTACATTCTCTCCAAGGTGTCGTACAGGTATACAAGTATTAAATGACACACAAATGCTAACAACTTCCAAATACATCACCTCAGCTGAGAGCCTTGCATCCTCCGCTACCTCCTCTGCATCTCACCTGGAGGTCTATCAGACATCTGCAACTTAACTGTCAAAACGGAACTCTTTTTTTTAAAACATTGTGTATATGTGTGAGAAAGTGTAGAAGTGTGGGTTTTCATGTGGAAATCAGGTGGCCAGCCCCCATAACAGAACTCTTTAACTTCTCTGTGCCAACTGGCTCTCCATCCTGTGTTCTGGACTCATAATAGCATCATCATTAACCCAACTGCTCCTGACTTCAAATCTGTCAGCACCTCTAAGGCCTTGAATCACCTCTCACTATCTCTTCCACCTCCTACCTGATACAACCAACATCTCCCACCTTCCATACCTTTACAGTCTCCAAGCTGGTCTGCTTCTGCTCATGCCCAACTATTGGGAAAGACTTCACTTGCCCTGTTTGCATTACAGAAGCCAGTGTGCTTTTAAGACCCATGAAGTCATGTCACTTTATAAGAACACCAATGGTGTTCCATCTCACAGAAACTAAATCTGAAATACTGACCAACCAAAGTTCTTTTCATGGGTATCAAAGACCCACTGTGACCTATAGGACTTGCTGATGGCCATTTCTCCAAATTATCTCATAACTTTCTTCTCACTCATTTGTTCAGTCATACTGGTCTCCTGAGCACACTTGCTATTCTGTGCTTAGTGGGAATCTGAACAGCCACCACTGACTCGATGTGCATCGTCGTCTGACACTATGCATTCCCTACCTACCCCTGAACTACACCATCACTCTTCTTCACTATGCCTGAATTACCCAGCATTATTTTCTTCCTTTGTTTCCAATTTAAACTGTAATCATGTACTACTACATCAATGCTAGGCAGATATGAGTTTACAGCTCAAGACAGCATCCTGAACCAAACACAGACTTTGAAGTCATCAGTAGATAGTAACGAAAGCAACAGGAAAGGGCACACAGTGAAGCAGAAGGACACAGGAGCAAATGGGATTCTTTCAAATGCACTTGAGAACCCTCCTATTCACAGAACTTCAAAAATTTTACATAAATAATTATCTATTAGTCTCATAATTTATCTTTTACAGGAATTTATGTTCCCACAAATTAAATTTTAATTTATTTTACACCAAACTTCTAATGAAGCTCAATTCAAAATTGGACTTTAACAATTTTGAGCTAAGCATGGTTGTACACAACTGTAATCCCAACACTCATAAAACTGAGGCAGAACTGTGAGTTTAAGGGCAGACTGTGAGTTAATGGCAGACTGGCCTACAGTGAGTTCTAGCCCTGTCTTGGATGGACAGGCAGACAGTCAGTAAAGCCCCATTCAAGTGGAGAAAAAAACTAAAATATCTTGATTATTTATAAATAAATACCAAGTCATAACATCAAGTTATTAATGATAACTAAGTGGAATGGCAATACCTCTGCATCTTCATCAAGCTGCAACTGCTTGGCGATGGCCTCATCATTTAAACTGGAATCATCTGTGTTTTGAGAAGACTGTATTCCAAAGAAAATCAAGCAAGATAAATTGGGCTAAAAGTAAATACTTTTTTGGCAACACTTAATTAAACCCATCAGAGAGAGACAGATCCATTGGTAACAGTCACAACCCACAGCATCAACAATGTCAAGATTACGGCTGTTCTGATGACATCCAGTTTCATAGGAATAGCCTACAGACAGAGGGCTCTTGCTTTGTCTTTTGGTATGCTTAAGAGAAGTGTGCACACACACTATAGGTTAATACTTTAGCTGCAAAGTAGTTTAAAACATTGGCCAACCAATATAAGCATGATGGTCCAGCCCTATGAAGGTACCAACGAGTCAGCAACCACAACAGCACAGCGCACACTGAGGTACTACTTCCACAGGATTTCATCTATATGCTCATTTCCCAAATGGCCAGAAAAAGATGAATCCAGTACCAGTCAAACTAGAGAAGATCAGCATAGCTACACTGTTAATACAATATGTTTATCTCATTTCAAAATAAAATTGTGTACCTCTGTCTGCTGAAGTCAATAGTAAAATAAGTTTGCATTTTGAAAGTTC
This sequence comes from Phodopus roborovskii, assembly GCF_943737965.1. Lineage (NCBI taxonomy): Eukaryota > Metazoa > Chordata > Mammalia > Rodentia > Cricetidae > Phodopus > Phodopus roborovskii. Next base: position 35,896,783 of record NW_026126525.1, on the reverse strand, counting down.
CATTTAAATTCTAAGAACTGTGACTTTTTCTTATAGTTTAAATGTTTTTCTGCTTTCAAACAAAAAAATACATACATACATACATATATATACATATATATATATTTATTTATTTATTCTAATTCCCATAGCTTCCAATATTTGTCTATAATCATGGAAAAAATATTTCATTATTAGTAAAGCATAATTGCTCATTTATAATATACTGTTTTCCTTATTAGTACCCATGAGTGGTATCAATCCCAAATATTCTTTTTGCTGTTGTTTCAGTTAGTCATTATGGAGCCCAGGCTGACCTCAAACTAATGATCTTCTTGTCTCAGTGTCCCAAGTGCTTAAAACAGAGGTGCACACCAGCACACCCAACAATCTTCACACTCCTTGCATGCAGAACACTCACCTCTTTTCTTTTGCTTGCCACCATCTTCTTACCAGATCTCTGAACACTTTCAGTTCCAAAATAATCTAGCACTGACGTTGGTGTAAGTTTTATTGGTGACAAAGGTTTATTCTTAGTCTTAGGGTTTTCTTCATTCTTTTTCATGTTTGATACACCAAGGTAACTGTTTGTAGATACTCCATTCTCTTTTGATTTGGAGGCTGCCTTTTTACATACAAAGTCATCGTCTTCATCTTAAATGGAAAACGTGTTTTAATAAGCATAGGTCTTAATTATATAAATTAATCGTTTCTAGCAGCTTTAAAAAAAAAAAGCAATACCTCGAGTTGTTTTTTCTTCCTAACTTCTGAATTTAAGAGTCATTCTTACATTCACAAGGGTCAGGCCCATGGTTATACAAATATTTTCAACATACCCATTATATACCAGGCACTAAGGATACAACCAAGAAGCTAAGAAGAAACTACTTCAGTAATGAAAAGATACATGTCCTGATCTCATGGAACTTGTGTTCTACAGGAAGAACTAGACACACTAATTTTATATCTACACACATATATACAAATACAGACACACACACACACACATTTTATTTTCAAGCTGCATGAGGAAGAACTAAAACAAGAAAAAATACTAAGGAGTGATTAAGAATACAGGGCCAATCTCCAGTCATGACTCCCCACACCAAGCAGGGAATGATTACAGAAAGGGCTACAATTTAGTGGGAGAGTGCCTGCTTAGCACACACCTAGATTCACTTCCCAACACCATAAAGGGGAAAAAGATGCCCAAGAAAGTGAGAGATGTTGTTTCTGATAAAGCAATCATCAAGGAAAGACTACTCTTGGGAGATCAAATTCAAGACCAGGCAAGTACACTTCCTCACTCAGCTACAATCCTTTGTCTTTAAAGACAAAGTCTATATAGCTCAGGCTGGCTTTGACCTTCCTACATAGCTGGGGCTGACCTCAAACCTCCAGCCTCAGCAAACCCTAATGCTGAAATTACTAGGATGACCCAAAATATCTGACTAGGGGAAGTCTCTTTGATAAGCAACATCTGCTTATCAGATGTTGTTATCATCATCATCACAAGTCCTGAGATGAAGATGCCTCTAGCAAAAACAGTTAGATGATATAACTACAAGCACCAAGCCTTACAGCAAGTGTGCTCCCAGGTAGAAGGCAGTGCAACTCCAAGAGTTCAGGCAAAGAAGTTGAAATCAAATCCTACAGGACTTCCTAGGTGATAGAAAGAAACTCTTGTTGTGACAGGTGTTGGTGGCACAGGCCTTTAATCCCAGCACTTGAAAGTCAGAGGCAGGTGGATCTCTGAGTCTGAGGCCAGCCTGGTCTACAAGTGAGTTCCAGGACAGCAGGACTAATACAAAGAGATACGACCCTGTCTCAAAAAACCAAGGAGAGAGAGATAGACACAGAGACAGACAGAGAAACAGAGAGGCAAAGAGAAACAGAGAGAGAAACTCAGGTTGCAGCATACATTTAATGCCACACCCTAATTAAGTAAAGGCAAAGGTAAGGAGTTCACTCCAGAAGTCATTACAGCTCCAGACAAGATGCTGACTACAGCAGGTTCACAGAGGTGGTAAGAAGTTCAGACTCAACTACATACATATTGAGACTCAACTACATACATCTTGAAGGTTGATGTCTAAAAATTATCTAACCATTTATTTGGGGACTTCAAACTGTTTGTTTTGTCACACTTTATATCCCAGAAGAATTTCCAGCAGCCAGGGAGATGACTCAGTAGGTACAAGTGCTTTGTTGCTAATCCTGATGACCTGAGTTCCATCCCTGAGACCCACCTGGTAGGAGAGAACTAACTCCCTCACACTGTGTTCTAACCTCCAGTCATTCACTGAGGCACATGCACCCATACATGTGGGATACATTTTGTCTACCCTGGAAAAGAGAAGCTCTGTTCTACCATATGCTCTACACCGTGATGTTCTGCCTATAGATGGGACCAGAGAGATGGCTCAGTGGTTAAGAGCACTTGTTTTCTTAAAGAACCCAGGGTTCCATTCCCAGCATCTTCACAGTAGCTCACAATGAGCTGTAACTCCAGTTCCAAGGGTTCCTATGACCTCGTCCAGCCTTTTAGACACTGCATACACGTGATCCACACACATATATATAAACAGGCAAACACACACAGAAAATAACAATAAGTATTTTTAAAAGAAAAAAACTATAGAGAATTACTCTTTTATGAAATTAAAAACCAAGTACTTTGTCACAGTGATAGAAATCTACTGTAATACTCTGTTACAGGCACATCTTGTCATCTTGCCTTGATGAAACAAAAAACAAAACCCTCAAGAAAGAACAACTCTATCTCTATACCAACTAGCTGTCTTTAAAGACCCTTTAGCTTTTAGTATTTCAAAGACTTCACCAACATACTATATAGAAAGAAGGCAATTATAGGTTATGTGACCAGGTGTGGAGCCTTGTAGTTTAGGAAACTAAACCAAGAGTAATAATTTATTTCAGTGAGTTCTAGACCAGCTTGGGCTACACAGTGAGATAGCTGTCTCAGAAAAAAACAACAAAAAGAATACAACAAAGTAACTTGCTTCCTACAAAGATACAATCATTTCACAGGTTTTGCTGAGCCATCCTCAGGTAAAATAAATACTTTGCAATCCTACACATTGTGCAGAAGTGAGGCATTCCTCTTGTTTTCCAATAAGCCTGATTTGTTTCTGTCTTTGTCAGATGCCAAATGCAAGCTGTTCTCTCATCCCCAAAATCTGTAATAAAATACTGGTAAACAGATCTAAATCAGACTTCTGACAACTACTTGAAAATCATAGGCAATACAACACTTAAAATTTCCCTCCAGGATATTTGTCTCCTTGTAAAAACACCATTTATTTTTATTTATGGACAGCATAATCTCAAATGTGCTAACAATAACCACGGAAACTAGCATTTTCCAACACAGAGCAGAGGAATTACCTAGGAGAGGAGATTGCTCGGTCACTCTGAGTTAGACATGTTCATTTATTTAGAAGGCTAACGGGTGAAAAAGAAAGGAATAATGTGAAGGTCTATAATAAAATCTATTTACAAACCAAGTAGGAAAAACAAATCTAATTGTGGAGCTCCTGATGCTGAGAGTTTGGCCTCTGCAAATGGATTTGAGCACCCTAATGCTATGAATGTCTTGCCTTTGGTCTGGAACATACCAAAATCCAATTAACAGGTAGATTTCATTAGCAACAAGTGAACCTCTAAGTAGGGAAGCTGGTATGCAAACCTCAGTGCAGATATGGAGTGCCTTTTCAATACTTCTCACTGCCGCCGCCGCCTTGGTTTGGAAGGACAGAGAAAGCTGCGTTGTTAGGCTTTCAAAAAACTCATGGTTAATGAAATTAATGAAGAGGCAGCAAACTCCCTATCTCCGCTCATTCATGTGGTTAATTAGTCTCTGCATAAACCAGGCAGTGGTGGCGCACATCTTTAGTCCCAGCACTCAGGAGGCAGAGGCTGGTGGATATCTGTGAGTTCGAGACCAGCCTGGTCTACAAGAGCTAGTTTCAGGACAGCCTCTAAAACCAGAGAAACCCTGTCTCAGAAAAAAAAAAAAAAAAAAAAAAATCAGTCTCTGCATATAAGCAGAAACACAAGACTGATCAAGAAGCCAGGAGCTTTGTGATTTGTTGCCAATAAATCCTTTCAGAATCAAAATGGGTCAGTTAACTGTTTTTCCTTTTTATGTGTGCTAAGAAATCACACCCAAGACTGAGCATCCTGTTGGGAGAGGTGGCAGAGTAAGGTTAAGACATTAAATAATGAGAAAGCAGGTGGCATAAACGTACACCCATATAAGTACATGTGTGCTTAGACACAAGCCTTTCAAGGCAGAAGGATCAGAGGAAGAAGTGGAACATTCACTGAGGTGACTTAGCATAGTGTTACTCTAAATACTTCACTTAGTGTCTTTTATACCAAGTCCTAACATTAATTCTCAACAAATACAATAGACAGTTCTCTCACTTCAGAGACATTTTCTAACACAACCATTCCACACTTCCCTGGCATCATCTGTAAGAAGCTCACAGATAGAAAAATATACTTGTTGCCTCATACACAAAATTACCTAACTAAGATTAAGCAAAAAAAAAAAAAAAAAAAAAAAAAAAAAAATACCAGGCTAGAGAGTCAGCTCATCAATTAAGAGGAACAGCTATTCTTCCAAAGGACCCATGTTCAAGTCTCAGCACCCACACGGCAGTTCACAACTGTCTGTACCTCCTGTTCCAGGGGATCCAACACCCTTACATAGACATACATGCAGGCAAAAAAACATCAATTACAGAAAATTAAAATAAATAAATTATTTTAAAAAGAAATTATACCAATCCCTAATATTTTCTGCTTTGGTCACTGACATGTACATAGCACCCAAGAAAATATACCATCTTCATTTTTCCCCAATTAATACCCATCACATAAATACAACTTCCAAAGCACTGCCTCCAGAAACTTTCTAAAATTAGCAATAAACAATTCTACAAGAAAAAAAAAAAGAAAAAGAAAAAGAAAAAACCCTAATTTCTTCCATCAAACAATAGCTCCTAGTGAAATAGCATATGAGCTAACCTTTGGTAAACAAACTCAAGGCCTCTCATTTCACTAAAAGCTAACTAAAGTAAACACACTTATCCAGTACAAACATTTGGGTTTTTGCCAACTGAGAAAATTTTACTGGTCAATGGTTAGCTATGAATATATTTTCTAGAACTTGGGAAATTAATGTGCTTAAACATTTCTTAAAATGTCAATATGTACTAGAAAACAGATTTAATCAAAATGATGAAAATTATATCTTGAAGCTCAACAGTAAATCTGGTGGCATAAGACTATAAGCAAAACTACTTGAATATGCACGCAAGTTCTCCAGTCCTTCTCATGCTGTTTAGAAAGCATGACATAGAGCTAAAGAGATGCAACGATGGCTCAGAGGTCATGACATGATACCTTGCAGAGGACCTGAGTTTGGTTTCCAGCAACTACAAAAGGCAGTTCACAACTGCCTGTAACTCTAGCTCCAAGTTATCCACACCTTCTTCTGACTTCTGAGGGTACCAGTACTCATATGCACATAGCCCCACACAGACCACGAACATACACATAATTAAAAATAAAACCAATCTACTACTTAACAAAAATAAAATGTGGGCCATTTATATAATTTTAAAATAGCCATGTTTTAAAAGACTGGGTACTGTAGCTCAGTACTACTATAGCATGCTCAGAGCCCTGGGTTTCATTTTCATTCCTAGCACCTCAAAAAAAAAAAAGTAAAAACAAATCAAATTAATTTTATTAATGCCTTTTTGGGCTTTGTTTTGGGGGGTTTGTCCTGTTTTAGTTTTATTGTTTTTCACACAGACTCTCACTATATAATCTTGGTTGGTCTGGAACTCACTGTGTAGACTCAGACAGATCCACCCACCTCTACATCCCAAATGCTGATACTTAAGGCTTGTGGCACCATGACCAGAAGCAGTGGTTTCAACCCTACAACCAAGAAAACAGAGTATGGTAGTGCATACCTGAAATCTCAATGCTGGGAAGATGAAAGCAGGGAGATCAGAATCAAGATCACCCTTGGCTACAAAGCTAACCCGGTAGCTAATTTCTACTGTCAATTTGATGAAGACCTGCCCACTGTGAGCAAGACAAATTCTGGGGCCATGATTGCACTAAGCAAGCTGAGCTAGCATTCATCCCTCCCTGCTTCCTGAGTGTGGATGCCATGTAACCAGCTGCCTCAAGTTCCTGTTCCTGTGACTTCCTCACTGTGTCACCCCAAACTGTGAACAAAATAAGCCCTTTCTCCCTTAAATGGTCAGAGTATTTTATCACAGCAACAAAAATGTAATTAAGAAAATGGATACACTGTACCCCCAAAATCTTAGCTAAGACAAAAACAATACTTACTTTTACATACATAAACCATGGGCCGAATGGAACAAGTATTGAGTCAGATGTGGTAGCACACAGCTGTAATCCCAGTATTTGGGAGGCTGAGGGCTGAGGTAGGAGGATTGCTCTAAATTCAAGATAGTCAGGGTTATACATATCTCAAAAAAGAAAAAAAAAAAAAAAAAAAAAGATGAAGGGGGAGAGGAGATTGTCTGATGATCATAAAAATCTCATGTAAGACACCAACCATCTCTTCAGAAGGTTGTATTAAAGATGATTCTAGTAAAAGGAGACCCTGCGAGTAGAGTCCCAACTGAGCCCTTTGTGTACTTCAATCAGAAAGTGAGGACAGTCCTGGTCCACTTAAAGGCCACAACTATCTGCACTGACATTTTCAGAGTACTACTGGAAAGCTTGAGTACACCATCTGCAGTTACATAGTAGACCTATTACCATGCTATTTTCTTAAGCCTCCCACACATTCAAAATGTCCCAAAGGTAAAAGGGACCTCTTAAATATTGTGCAATGTGCCTAAGCAGACATTCAGCAACAAAGCAAAAAGGTTAAAAATGACAATCTGTCCCTGTTGTAAGAAACACATCAGTCCTGGCCCAGTTTGAGACCCATACCGTGAGAAGGAGCTCATCCCTAAGGGCCAGGACCCAGAGGAGTGATAGCCCAGAGATCTAGGATAGAACCAAACACAAAAAAAGTCCATGAAATTCCTAATGATATTCTGCTATATTCATAGATTGGTGCCTAGCCCAACTGTCATCAGAGAAGCTTCACCCAGCAACTGATGGAAACAAATGCACAGGCCCACATCCTAACATTAAGCAGAGTCCAGAAGACGGAGAGGAAGGATTATCGGAGCCAGTGAGGTCAAGGGCACCACAAGAAAACCCACAGATATAAGGGCTCACAGATTGAACTGACAACCAGAGAGCCTGAATAGGACCAACCTAAATCCTCTGCATGTGCAACTTGGTCTTCTTGTGGGACTCTTAACAGTGGGAGCAGAGCCCGTCTGACTCTGTTTCCTGATTTTGGGACCCTTTCCTTCATACTGGATTGCCTTGTGCTCAACTTTAATAGAAGAGGAAGTGCAAGTCTCACTGCAACTTGATGTACCATGGGAAGCCTGCCTTTTTTCCCAAAGAGGAAGAATGGATGAGGTAGGTGGGATGGGGAGAGGGACTGGGAAGAGAGGAGAGAGGGGAATCTTTGGTCAGAATGTAAAAAATACATGAAAAGAAACATCAGTCTATGAAAAATGTTTCAAAAATAGTTCAGATGAGGGAGAGATGCTCAGCAGTTAAGAGGACTGGCTACTGCCAGGCAATGGTGGCACACACCTTTGGTCCCAGCACTCGGGGGCAGAGGCAGGCAGCCCTCTGGGTTTGAGGCCAGTCTGGTCTACAGTGTGAGTTCCAGGACAGCCAAGGCTACAAAGAGAAACCTTGTCTTGAAAACACAAAAATAGGACAAGAGTTTGGTTCCCAGCACCCATATGGAGGCTCACAGCTGTCTGTTAACTCCAGTTCCATGGGATCTAACACTCGTGTGGACTCCACAAGCACAGACATATATGCAGACAAATACACACAAAACAAAATTCTTTCTTAATTCGCCTGGGGGTTGGGGATTTAGCTGCGATGGGTTATTGCCTAGCAAGTGCAAAGGCTCTGGGTCAGTCCTCAACTCAGAGAAGAAAATGAAATAAAAGACACATGATGGCAAAGTGTTTACCTAGCCAAAGATGATGATGATGATACCCTTCTTCTGATAGATACAACTCAAAAAGCCAAAAGGAATACATTTGGTACCTTACCTGTCTCAGAAACATAAGTAACAGGATCCTTCCGAGAAATTTTACCAGGTTTAGAAGACAGTGGCAGTTTCTCTGGTTTCTTTTTAGCATTTTTTACCTGCACTGTCTCTTCTGATTCTGAATCTACAAAAGAAAAATTAAAACCATGTAAGGAAATATCTTTTTTTTTTTTTTTTTTTTTTTTTTTTTTCCTTTCCTGATTTTTCAAGACAGGCTTTCTCTCTGTAACAGTCCTGGCTGTCCCAGAACTCTCTCTATAGACCAGGCTGGCCCTCAACTTACAGAGATCAGCCTGCCTCTCCCTCCCAAGTACTGGGATTAAAGATGTACACCATCACTGCCAGCAAGTGTATTTTTTAAGTGGTCATTATGAACCAAACACCAAGGAGCATCTCTTGATGAATTTTTACATTACTTTTATCCAGTAATAAACTCATGCATTAGATTCCTATTGCTATTTTAACAATCGCCACAAACCAAGAGCTTAAAAACATGGGCTGGGGAACATGGTTTCTCTTGTTGTCAAGGCCGATGACCCAAGTTCAGTCTCCAGGTCCCACATAGTAGAAGGAGAAAGGCAACTCTCCCAAATTACCTGTCCTCCACATGCACAATGCAACACACACCCACACACATTGCTTCCCCCCCCAAAAAAAAAAACCCACAAATATATCATCTTTAACAATTCTGGGAAAATTCTGATACAGGTCTCATGAGGACATCATCAGGGACACGGTTCTTTCCAGTTCCCTAAGAAAGAATCATTTCTTTTGCTAGTGGCTGCCATCAATACCCAGCTTTTAACCTTCTCCCATCTTCAAAGCCAAGAAACTGGGCATGGTGGTCCTTGGCCAAGGTGACTCAAAGTTCAGGGTTGTCTGGGATGCAAGTTAAAGGCCAGCACAGGCAACCAAAGGAAAACAGAGTTACCTGGAAAATAAAAGACTTTTAAGCCTTTCAAGGTTCTCAGAAAAATTACCTGAATCATAGATGATCCTCTTTTTCTTGCTGTGTTGCTTTGGTTTGGAGGCATCTTCTTTACAAGAATTATTAACCTGTAGACAGCAGTACGATTAGAACAAAGGAAGCCCATACAACTAAGCCTATCATTCTCATTACACTCAGGCTTCGTGGCTGTCAATGGAGGTAGAAGAAACATCTGTTGGTATCCAGAGACATTGCTTATCATAAAGTGGGAGACAAAGGTTTCTTATGACATCTAGTACACAAGGGTGCTACTAACATCATCCAATACAATGTGATCTAGCCCAAATGTCGAAATGTTTTCTCTTTTGGTGGCCTCTAGTCTATTAGAGTAGTAGACCCATGTGCTCAGCTATTCTGCTCCTCCAGCCTTACACCTGGATTGGAACTCTATCACAAGCTCTCCTGGGTCTCCAACTTATGAGCTGCAAACCTTGTCAGCTTCTACAACCAAAAAATTAGTCCAGTGATGGCTCATGAAAAAGAACAGAACTACAGGGAAGTTCCCTTGTCTCTGAAAACATGTACAGCATCATGAACAGCATGCTGAAAAATGTTTAAATTGGGAGTCTAGAGGGGCTGGAGAGATGGCTCAGAGCTTAAGAGCACTGGTTGCTCTTACAGAGGTCCTGAGTTCAATTCCCAGCAACCATGTGGTGGCTCAAAACCAACTGTAATGAGATCCGGTGCCCTCTTCTGGTGTGCAGGCATATACACAGACAGAACACTGTATACATAATAAATAAATAAATAAATATTTAAAAGAAAATTTGGGAGTCTAGTTCAGTGACAGAAGTAGCTTGTCTAACTTACACAAGAAGAAAAATAAAAGTTAAAGTCTAACCTACTGAGTTCTTTGACAGGAAAAGTAACAAGCTTTTGAACATGTAGGTAAAGAATTGGTTGGGGCTGAGCAGGGCTGAAGCAGGCCTTTAATCCCAGCACTCACAAGACAGGAGCAGGTGGATCTCTGTCTGAATTCAAAGCCAATCTGGTCTACAGAATGAGTTCCAGGACAACCAGGGCTACACAGAGGGGAAAAAATTTTTTTTTGGTTGTGTGCAGCCAAGACTACACAATGAGACCCTGTCTCAAAGACAGAGAGACAGAGAGAGGAGAAAGACCAAATCTGTTGTGGGACTGGAGATGGTTCAGCAATTTGGAACACCTGTTGCTCTTGCAGAGGACCGGGTTCAACTTCACCACCTGAATGGTGGCTCACAATCATCTCTAACTCCAATTCCAAGGAACCCAGAGTCCTCTTCTAGCCTCTGTAGGCACCAGGCACAAAAGTGGCACACACATATATATTCAGATAAAACACTCTTACATATAAAATATGTACATACAGACAAAACCACTTTTAGAAAAGTAACTTGGTTGTACTCTAGTGCTCTATGAAAAATAAGAAATTTCAGTATTGAGCTACAGAGATTCTGAAACAGAATGCTGACGGTATAGATTGAGTTCTGACAACTCAGGGTAAAATTGATAAACTAAAGAAAGGTGAAATACACAAGAAAACCCACAGAATCAACTAACCTGGGCCAAGAGGGGCTCACAGAGACTGAACTTTAATCCCAGCATTCAGAAGGCATAGGTAGGTGGATCTCTGTCTGAATTCAAGGCCAGCTTGGTCTACAGAATGAATTTCAGGATAGCCAGGACTACATAGACAAATGTATGAAGAAAAAAAAAAAAAAAAAGCAAAGGTTTTGTTTTTGTTTGGTTTTTGTTGTTGTTGTTGTTATTGCTACTGTTGTTTTTAATGAGTGTAGATGTTCTGCCAGCATACTATCCTGTACACCATGTGCATGCCTGGTGCCCATGGAGGCCAGAAGGCTTCAAACTCCCTGTAAGTGGAGTTACAACAGTTGTAAGCCACCATGTTGGTGCTAGAAATGGAACCTGGGTCCTCTGAAAGAATAGCCACTGTTCTTGACCGCTGAGCCACCTCTAAAGCTCAAAATGCAAAGTTTTAACTAAAAGGAGAAAGAAAGGGAAAGGGGACAACAGGATCGAACACAATAAGCTATACTACCTAGATATATTAATCTTATTACTTTCTTCTCTTCTGTTAACTGCACTGAAATCTCTTAATTCTTCAACACTCCCAACATAACAAAGTTAAGAACCAAGCTTCCTGGATACCTCACACAATACAAACTTGGACATGGAAACTGACCTTGACTTCCTTCACTCCCTTCTTTCCTCTGACAGTTCCCTCTGAAGGTTTTATTTTCTCATTCTTCTTTGCCGTCTCACTCACAGGCTTTTTTCCACTTGATATAACCCCAAAGAATTTCCGAATGTCCTAAAAACAGAAGAGGAAACATGTAAATATTAAACACAGAACATTCTAATGTCAGGACAACTTTAATCAAGGTCATCTGTATTCAGCAGCACCCTTTTTACAAATAAAAGCAACCTCATAAAATTACCTGAATTAAAATTAAATTTTCTAATGTAAAGTAGTATTAATCCTCAGGATGCTCCAAAAATAAGGCAAAAATAAACAAGTGAAACTTTTGATAAAGGGGCTGGAGAAATGGATGAATGGTTAAAGCACTTACTGCTCTTGCAAGGACCTGGGCTCAGTTCCCATCTCCCACATTACACAGCTCACAGCCACCTATCTCAGAGTCAGAGGGCCTTTGGCCTCTGTAGGCACCTGCATGCATGTGGTGCACATAATCTCACACAGACACACATAGCCATAAATAAAAAGAGCAAACCACTTTTAAAGAATTGTTTTTGAGGAGCTGGGCATGATGGCACATGCCTTTAATCCTAGCACTTGAGAAGCAGAGGCAGTTGGGTCTCTGAGTTTGAAGCCAGCCTGGTCTACAAAATGAGTTCCAGGACAGCCAGGACTGTTAAAACAGAGAAACCCTGCCTCAAAAAAAAAAAAAATATATATATATATATATATATGTATATATATATACATATATATATATATAGTTAGTTAGTTAGTTAGTTTTTGGCAATAACAGCACAGTTATGAAGAGGCAGTTATCAGGTAGTGACTGAAAATGCACGCACATACACAAATCCCATCATCCCAGGCAGCTGAGAAGACACAGTTCAGCACCACCCACAGCCACTTCAATATGAGAAAACAACTCCCACAACCCAGTTCGTTGAAAAGATTTTTCTCTATATGATTCATTTCAAACTTTAAAGACAAAGAAGAAAAAAAACTGGTGCCTACTATAATATACTATTTCATTACTTGACCCTGGCTTAACTACAGAATTCAGACTAGTCATACAAAGACTTTACAATACAATTAAGAACTAAAAGCACTCAGTTTTCTTCACATATGTGTTTTCCTTGCCTTTCTTTTTTGTTTTGTTTTTGTTTGGAGACAAGGTCTCACTATGTACCTCCAGCTCTCCAGGAACTCACCATGGAGGCCAGTCTAGCCTCCAACTCCTAAGAGATCCACCTGCCTCTGTCCTCACCCCCCAGTGCTGGAGCTGCAGGTGTGAACCATTTATTTTTTGAAGAAACTACTGTAGAGAGGAAAGTGAACAGAACAGACCTTAGACCCAAGAAGGCTTGGTCTGAATCTGCTCCAGTGCATTCTACTTGTGTGATCCTTGACAACGCATTAGCATCTCAATATGTTTTCAGATAAGTGAAATGGAATTCATTATACCTACCCTTTATAAAGCTTCAACCAGCATCTATTATAATTTTGGATCAGCAAAAAGCTTCTCCACTTCATTTTTGATTATTCACTCAAATCACTGAAACACCCTCATTTATAAACTGTTTATAAGCAAAGGTATAGGATTTCATATCTTCATTTGCATATCTCCTGTTACACACAAAGTTCCAATTCACTAATTAAATCTAAGTTGCAAAAATCTTGCTGCCAGGCTGGCAACATGTGCCTGTACCAGGAGGTAGTAGCTGGAGCATCAGGAGTTCAAGACCAGTCTTAGCTACACAGCAAGTTTCAGACTACTCTAGTATACGAGTCTCTGTCTCAAAAATAAACAAAATAAATATATAAACAAGGAGCCAATATGATGGCTCAGCAAGTAAAACTGAGCTCAGTCTCTGGAACCCATGTAAAGATGGGAGGAGAGAACTTACTCCTGAAGTTGTCCTCTGACCTCCACATGTGTGTGGCATATGTGAACCCACACAAACCTCTCTCTCTCTCTCTCTCTCTTACACACACACTTACACACACACACAAACACACACACATGAATAAGATTTAAAAGTAAGTGTATAAAACACAGCATATTGAATGGGTATGTTGGCTATAAAACTCAAGACATTTGTGTCAAGTGGTGAAGAATAAGACAATAAAGAAAGCCACAGTCATATGTATAATTTGCCAAGAACTGAGCTTGAGGCTGACTATGTTATTGCTTTTGGAGGAAATGACAGTTTCTCATAAGTCTCACTTTTTAGAATTATACAGTGATTCTTCAAACAGTGGGGACTAAACACATACAAAGGAAAGAAGAAAAGGACAAAGATAATGCTGGTACTCCACAGAAACGGCAAAACTCTTGAGTTAATGACTGGGGAACAAGCAAGATAGCTCAAAGGGTAAAGGCACCTGCTGTCAGCCTAAAGGCCTGAGTTCGATTCTTGGAGCCTACATGGTGAAAGGAGAGAACCAACTCCAAGCTGTCCTCTGACTTCCACACCTAAACCATGGCACACACATAAACACACAAAAAGAAACAAAATGCAAAAACATTATATTAAAGTCCTGGTTTTCAACCTGTTTTTTACACCACAGACTAAAGAAAATAAAATATTCAGCAAATGAAGCAACTAGTAGCACTATGCACTGATGTGCACGCAGGAAAGCCTGTGCTGTGCTGCTCCGCTACCCGTCTCCCCAAGCAGCTAAGGCAGCTCACATTCCATCATTCTCCTTACTCTACCTACTCCTCAATCCCCACACTGACTGCAGCGGCACAAAGGTGAAGAAAACACAGCATCTGACCTATCTCAATATATACTAAAACTTGACAATTTGCAGCACCAGAATGGAAGCTATTCAATTCACATCACCTTTATAAGACTACCTCCACTTAAGCATAAACACATAAGGTAAGCAACTTGGCTAATTAATTTTAGAGGTTAAAAATAGCAGTACAGGCAGAGTAACACCAAATAAAGGGTCAAACCCCTCTCAGCTGCCAGTGAGAGTTCTGCTGAGTAGTGAGTAAAACAATATGAACTACTGCTTTTTCTATGTTTATTTAGTCTGAATGCATGTATGTACATGGGCACACATCTGTGCAGTTCAGAGGACAACTTCCAATGGTTAGTCCTCTCCTTCTACCACATGGGTATGGGGAATCAAACTCATTAATTAATCTAGCCAACCCAGGAAAAAGACATTACTTTTTAGATTTACTCTTATGATTTTGACAGTGGCAACATCTATGCAGACTATTATGATGTTCAAGCATCCATAAAGCAGCCTGGCCAGGCATGGGGCTGCTTCCCCGTAGTCTCACTCAGAAGACTGAGGCAAAAGAACTGTGGTGAGTGCCAGGACAGCCACTATGACAGTTGTCTTTGTCTTAAAAACAGAAAGTTGGGGGCTAGAGAGATGGATCAGCAGTTAACAGCACTGGCTGCTCTTACAGAGAACTCAGGTTCAATTCCCAGTACCCACATGACAGCTCATAAACTGTCTGTAACTTCCGTTCAGAGGATTTAACATTCTCACAAAGACATACATACATGCAGGCAAAACACCAATGCATATAAAATAATAAAATAAAATAAAAACAGAAAGCTGGGGCTGCAAGTCTGAACTATGTGAGCCTCTACCTCAATTAACTTAAAAAAAAAAATTGACTACAGAAAAAAGAAACAAAAGGTATCAAAAGTAAAAATATCTACAATGTAAGTAATATATAAATGGGCTTCTACAAATCAACAAAAGACAACCAAAGAGAAAACTGAATAAAAACTAACAGTAGGCAAATTATAAAAGGAATGCAAATATAAAGGGGGCTGGAGAGATGGCTCACTGGTTAAGAGCACTGGCTGTTCTTCCAGAGGTCCTGAGTTCAATTCACAATGAGATCTGGTGCCCTCTTCTGGACTTCAGGCAGACATGCAGGCAGAACATTATGCTTTTTTTTTTTTTAAGGGGGGGGAATTCAAGCAAGACAAAACAGGCAAAAACTCACAAAAATTAAGTATTAGCAGTGATAACTAAAAATAAGATAACCAAAAATAATTAACTTTGTGATATATTACTTACAGCAACTGGACATAGATTTATGTCTTTTGGTAAGCCTGTGAGGTAAATAGTTAAATGGGGCAAATAAAATTAGAACATATTCCCACCTTATCTGAGGAAGTAGAATGGATAAGACAAACACAAGGTCTTGACAAATTTGACACTTCGTAAAACGTCACTTTGAATGAGTTACTTCCTTTTTCTGTCCCTTAGTTTATTCATGATGCCACTTGTCTCACAAGATCCTTCTGCCAACTGCAGGTGGCACACCTAAAACCTCTGAAATTGAAATCTAGTCTTCCATTTCTAAATTCCTATTCTTCCTTCAACTTGACCCTGACTACCTACTCTCCACAACTCTAAAGACTGTGTAAAAACAGACATACCCTACCATTAGCAACCTTCCCCTAGACCCATCTGATACTTATAGGAAGGTGCGGTGTCAAGGAGATAAGATGCAAAGTGAGCACCCTTTTGAGAAAAATGTTCTTAGTAGTATCTAAAGACTTAAACACATAAGGCTATGCGAATTCAGGAACAACCTGGCACCGGACCTCAGGGATAACACATAAACTGGGCCTTTCATCAAAATTTAAGCTTGGAAATTACTTCTATTACTTCTGTGGGTTCTACCCAAAAAGCTTGGACATTCTAGATAAGCAGGGAATGAATATTCAATAAGCACATGAGTGATTAGTGTCCATCACACATGAACTCAGAGACCCCTTTATGTAGTGAAAATGGCATTAAATTTGCTTTTACAACACTTTGGGCCACAGTCTCCTCAACCAGGCCCTGTGTCTCTCACCTTCTCCCAAACACAGACAGCAACCAAAGTAGCCAATATGCAACAAAACAAACAAGCCCACTTCAGGCCTTCATGAAAATGTGCAAGCAGCATCTAAGCTCTCTGCAAATGCACTAAGTGTACAATGATGCTGATGCCAGGGTAAAGGACTACCTGCTGGTAATAATGTTAAATGAGAGGACATTTCAAGGAAGAAACAATAACAAGGAAAGGAAAAAAGAAAACAAACCCATCTCCAGCAAAGTGAATAGACAGAAAAGTTCCTCATGAAATGGAAAGATGGCTGGCTGTGGTGGCACACAGCTTTAATCATTCAGGGCCAACCTGATCTATGCAGTTATAGGACAGCCAGAGTTACATACTAGAAACCCTGTCTCAAAAGAGAGGGAGGGAAGGAAGGAAGGAGGAAGGTATAGAAAGGGAGGGAGGGATGGAAAGGGAAATAAGGGGAGAGAAGGGAAAGGAAGATGAAACTACGCATGGGAATGTGCAACTGTAATCCCTAGCACTCTGACGCTGGGCCACAGGAGGATCATAAATTCAGGGTCAGAATTGGCTATCAAAGCAATTCAAGGCTAGCTCAGACTATATGAGACAGGTACACAACACCCATAGAAATGGAAAATGTTAGCTGGGTGTTGGTGGTGCACGCCTTTAGTCCCAGGCAGAGGCCAAACTGGTCTACAGAGCTAGTTCCAGGACAGGCTCCAAAACAATACAGAGAAACCCTGTCTCAAAAAAAAACGGGGAAAAAAAAGAAATGGAAAATGTTGAGATAAGCAAGAGGATGGATCAGGCAAGTGAAAAGGAACTGTCATGGTAACCCTAAAAGTGGTAACTACAGACACCACAGCCTTCTTCACAGGTACCATCAAGCTAAATCCCCACTTGGCCATTCTGTATCCTAAGAGAATCACTGCCCTCACCAAATACCTTCTAAGACAGAGACAGCCACTGAAACAAATCCTGATTCACTCAGCCTTACAAGTGGGAATGAAAGTTCACACACTTCCGAGCCACTAGGAAGCAGTAGGCGACAATCTCACCCTGGTCTGTGATGAGGACACTAGGGCACAACTAGACATTCACAGCTGGAGGCCCTGGAGGGAGGACTCAGTGGTTAAAGTGTACAGTGTTGCTCTTGCAAAGGATCTCAATTCAACTCCCAGTGCTCACAACCACCTGCAACTCTAGCTCCCGGGAATCAGGTGCCCTCTTCTGACCTGATCAGGCACCTAAACACACAAGCACATAACCACACAGAGCTACACACTCATACACAATATAGAAATAATAAATCTAAAAACAAAAAGAGAGAAACTCAAGGGTGGGCCCAGAACACTGTAGAACATTAGTGAAAGAATGAGTAAAAGTGTAAAGCAGCGGGCTGGAGAGATGGCTCAGAGGTTAAGAGCACTGGCTGCTCTTCCAGAGGTCCTGAGTTCAATCCCCAGCAACCACATGGTGGCTCACAACCATCTATAATAGGATTCAGTGGCCTCTTCCGTCGTGCAGGTGTACATGCAAGTGCAACATTCATATACATAGAATAAACAAACAAATAAATCTTTTTTAAAAAGTGTAAAGCAGGGTCAAAACAGAACAGGACTGGTTAAAAAGAGTGGTGTTCCAAACAGGGTGCTCCAAACAGGTGCTGCACAGCATTTCAGGAGTAATTCGTTTCAGTTTCCTGGAGGAGTGCCTGGAATGGGAAGGGCATGCATGCCTGGAAAGGGAAGGGCATGCATGCCTGGAATGGCAGGAAAACCCAGAAGTTCCTGCAGTGATGCAGGAAGGATCCAGAAATGATTGTGGTCAGGTAAACATGACAATATAGAGAGCAACCCAAAGGTTACAAACAAATCTTACCAGTAAATGTTCAGTCAAATTTAGAGTAAAAGTATATGATCTTCCTGACAAAGCTTTTACTAAGGGATGTCTACAAAACTGGGCTTTAATGCTAATCTCTACCCCTTGGCACCAAAGGCAGCTCAAGATTTTTACAATAGTTTGCTAGGAGAGCATTCTTTCACATCATGTTTTTCTAGTAGGAATTATAAATTTTCAATTTTTTTATAGTCCTGGGGCTTGAACCTAAAGTTTTGCCCACACTAGACACGCATTTTACCACTAAGCTACATTTCCAGCCCACTTCTTACTCTTTATTTTGAGAAGGGTTCACTAAATTATCCAGGCTGGCCTTGAACTTATTCTGTAGTCTAAGCAGGGCTTGAACTTGTGATCCTCTTAGCCTCCCTGTGGCTGCAAGTACAGCTTGTACCACCAAGGATGACCCAACACTTTTTAAAGGGAAGATAGAAAGGTGGCTCAGCACTAAAGAGCCCTGGCTGCTCTTCCAGAGGACCTGGGTTCACATCTTGGCAGCTAACAACCATCTGCAACTCCAGTTCCTGAGGATCCAACACCCTCTCTTGGCCTCTTATGGGCACTGCATTTACATGGTGCACAGACATACATGCAGGCAAAAACATCCGTACACATAAAATAAAATAACCTAAAAAAAAAAAAAAAAAAAGACTTTGGGTAGTAGTTCAACCCTAATCCCAGCACTCAGGGCAGGCATATTTCTGTGAGTTCAGGGCCTGCCTGGTATATACATTGAGTTCCAGATGAGCCAAGACTACATAGTGAGACCCTATCTCACACACACACACACACACACACACAACCAAAATAAGCAATGTTAGTTGCTAAACAAAATAAATATAACATGTACTAAAACAATCTTTAGCTGGACATAGTGGCACACACATGCAATCCCAGGACTGGGGAGGGGAAACTAAAGAGAGGACTACCAAATTCAAAGCCGGCCAGGCCTACATAACAAGTACCAAGCCAGCAAGCTAGACAACAAGGCCCTGTCTTAAGGCCCACCACCAACTAGAAAATCCTCAACTGCGATTTTTGCTACGACTTTACTTGCTACTTTTTGTTTTAAGAAAATGTGAAGAGGCTAGGCAGAGAGCTCAGCTATAAAAGTGTATGCTGTGTTCAAATCCCTAGCCCCACATAAAGCCAGGCACAGATTTACACATCTATAACCCCAGCACAAGAAGACTGCTGGGACGGGCTAGCTCAGGGTTCAGCGAAAGACCCTATCTCAAAAGAATAGGAAGGACAATAGAGCAGGACGCCAGGTGTTTTCCTGGGGACTCCTCATACACTTGGGCCCACACAAGACTCACACACACACATATTCTCTCTCTCTCTCTCTCTCTCTCTCTCTCTCTCTCTCTCTCTCTCTCTCACACACACACACACACACACACACACACACACACACACACTCCTTAAGATATTAAATAAGCACTGTCTTATTCTGACTAAATTACTAAAATTTACCTTCTATATTAGATCTGTATGCCTTACTCTCATGTCATGTAATACAATGTTGTGGCTATAAAAAACAAAAACTACTTTCACTTTTAGTAGGCCATTTCCTCTTCCTTCAAAATTGGTTTTTAGCCAAACAAATTATTTTTTTTTTTAGAAATCAAAACTATGAAGTACACACACAACTGACATTATTGATACAGCAAATCTAGTGGCTGTCCAAGCACTTCCCTGAGGAAGACACCATGAGCTGGACAAGTATGGTCTATACAGAGAAGAACCTGTAACAGACTCCAGGGAAGAAAAGTCTATGTCCTTCACTGATTCCTTCATTTACTCAGTTACCATTCAATACTTTCAAAAGCCTTCAACCCACCAGGATCAATGCTTAGGCACAAAACAGAAGCCAGGCCGTGGTAACACACCCCTGTAATCCCTGCACCCATTTCTGCTGCTGCCCCTTGAGTCTTCCTGACAGGCTCTTCTAGGCGTTTGTCCAGAGGACTCAATAGAATCCCTCAAACACTCATCATAGAAATTTTCAGGTTCCTAGCACAAAATTACAATAAACAAACCTGAGCAAAAAAAGATGGAAATGATTATCTAATTTAGGTTTAAAACAATAAGGTTTCTTTTCACACCTGCTAACTAGGATAACAGAGTGTCTGATGCTGATCATGCCTGACTAAGGGGTTTATTCTAGAATTCTAACATTTTCACCACAGCTAACATATTGATTGCAGTTCTCAATGATCCAGAGGTTAACATTTCACAACTGATTTCTAATCTAAAAATATCAAATTCCAACTACCTACATGATCACATAACTAAGTTCAAACCTAAAACAGACCTAAAATATAATATGGTAAAACAGCATACTTCTCTAGGCTACCTCAATGTCATGAAAACAACTAAAACAAACAAACCAAGTTCTCACCGGGTAGCCCTGACTGGTCTCAAATTGGCTATGTAGACCAAGCTGGCCTCAGAGTCAGAAGGATCCACTTGCCTCTGCCTTCTGAATGCTAAGATTAAAGGTGTGTACTGCCACCACGTTCACTCATGAAATGTTTTAATAACTTAAGACATGATGTCATGAACAAAAGGATGGAAAAATATTTTAACAGACAATAAAATAGTATTTGATGCTTATGAGTGTTTTGCCTGCATGTATGTGCGTGTGCCACATTAGTGCCTGGTACCTATGGAGATCAAAAGAGGCTTTAGGTCTCCTAGAAATAAGAGTTATAAATGATTGTGAGCCACTATATGGATGCTGGGAAACAAACTTGTGTCCTCTGTAAGAGTAGCAAGTCCTCTTAACCACTGAGCCATCTCTCTTGTCCCTAGACTAATGATTCTCAACTTTACTAATGCTGAGACCTTTTAATACAGTTCCTCATTTTATGGTAACCCCCAACTATAAAATTATTTTCATTGATGTAATTTTGCTACTGTTATGAATCGCAATGTAAATATCTGAGTTTCCCAATGGTCTTAGGCAATCTCTATGAAAGAGACATTCAACTCCTCAAGGGGTTACACCCCACATGCTGAGAACTAAAATACTGTCAACAACTTTTACCTTCTTTTTTTTTTTAAACTAGAATTACAAAGTTTATTCACACATCAAATATTTATGGAAAATGTACCATATGCCAAACACTACAAGAAGTTCTCTGTCCCTGTGGCTTCTATCCATGCAGAGACTGTCAGTTACAAGCAGCCCATTAACTAGAACATTTGACTACCACACCAGTAATTGTCAAGCCTTTATAAACCTCATGAGTTACATTTTCCCCAGTAACATTCAAAAACAAACGTGCACACAAAACTCTGAATACAGATCTGCAGTATAACTCAGGATAAAACACTGGCCTATCATCTGTACGCCATTTGTAAGGCGTACGGTTTTTCCGCCTGCCGCCTCCCGGTCTTGTCCTGCTGCCACGCCAGCCCCAAATAACACACAGAAACTCTGTATTTGATATTATCCTGTTGGCCAGGTACTAGTTTCTTATTGGCTAGCTCTGTCTTAAGTATTAACCCATTTCTGCTGATCTATGTATTTCTCTTACCGGGCATACTGCTTTCTTCAGACTTAGATTTACTCTCCAGCATTGAAAGGTGGGGAAAGGGTAGGAGCAGGAGGGACAGGACCAGTGTAATAAGCTCAGTGATAACGTAAGTTCAATACAAAGACCCACACTGCAAGTTGCCTCTGACTTCCATACACATGCTGTGGCAGGCACATGTACGTACATATGTACACACACACATTAAATTAATTAATTAGGTGTGGTTGATTAAATAAATGTGACTGGGCAGGTAGAAACATTTCTGTAATACCAGCACTTGGGAGATGCAGGTACAGAAGAAACTGAAGTTCAAGGTCATTCTCAGTTCAAGGACTACCTGAGGTAAATGAGATTCTGCCAAACAAACAAGACCAGTATACTTAATCCACATTAACAAATTGTTATCCCCAATTCACAGACTAGGAAACTGAAGATGCCAAGAAGCCATTAACTACCAAAAGTTTTAAAATTAAAAACTGGGCCACGTGGTAGTGGGCCAAGACAGGGTTAGAGACAGAGAGAGGCAGCTCCCATCTTTAAGGTATAATTAACAATTCTATAAGATGTTGATTAGGTTGCATATCAGGCAACCTAAATCCAATTTTGATAAACACAATCCAAACTGAATTACCAGACTTGGTCAGGTACTAAAAGGAAGGGGTACATTTTCTAAGTTTTAACCTGTGCCAAGACATTTCATTTCCAACTTGGTTTCAAATCTACTAGTACAGTAGAGATGGGAAAAAAAACAAAAAAAAAAAAAACACTTTTTTCTATACCCTCCTAAACTCAAAAGAAATGCAGCCTAAGGTGACCTTCAGCTTCACAAACTCCAAAGTATAAAAGCTGGTACACATTTACTCTGAAGCAGTAACAAGCAATTCTCCACTTGTAAAGAACTCAACCACCAGACGAGGGAGATGAAAATGCAGGCGGGCACAAATTATGTCATTTATCTTTAAAGAGTATAGGATTTTATGCAAAGTACAAGCCAGTGCTCTGCAGAGCAGCTGCCAAAATAATACACATTAGTTTTACTTCTCTGTTTTAAAATTAGCAAACAAATGAAAATATTTAACATTTTAAACAGCCCACCAAATTTACAAGAATTATCAACATCCTTCACAAAAACTACTCAAATTATTTAATAAGCTTTTACCAAACACCAAAACACAAAACTCTACTTTTCTTTTATTCTTGTGTTTTTTTTTTTTTTTTTTTTTTTTTTGTTTTGTTTTGTTTTGTCTTTGTTTTGTTTTGGGTTTAAGACAGGATTTCTCTCTGTATCCCTGGCTGTCCTGTATAGACCAGGCCGGCCTTGAATTCAGGGATCCACCTGCCAGTGCCTCCCAAATGCTGGGATCACAGGTGTGCAAGACCAAACTGGGTTTGGTTTTATTCTCTTGAATTTTGAATGACCTGAAAATGCTAGTTATTAAATAAATAGAAACACAATATTTTTAAAAAGGGAGGCTGGAGAGACAGCTCAGCACTCACTGTTCTTATAGAAGACTCAGGCTCAATTTCCGCAGCTCTTACCCGTCTGCAACTCTAGTTCCAGGGCTTTTGACACCCTTATACAGACATGCATGGAGGCAAAACACCAATGAACTGAATAAAAATAAATTATTTTTTAAAAATGAGAAGCCTAGAGGCAGGAGGGAGGGCCTAGTCCCTACTCCAAATGACTTGACAGATTTTGCTGATCCCTCCTGGAAGGCATCACCCTCCCTGTGGAGTGGGTGGGGGGGGGGGAGTGGGATAATGAGGGGGACATGAGAGGGAAGAAGGGAGAGGGAACTGGGATCCATATGTAAAATAAGAAATAATAATAATAATACATAAGTAAAATGAGAAGCCATATGAACAATTTGTATTGCTGAGAGATTTAACTGCTTAAAATATAAATAAAACCCTATAGATGCTTTTTCTTTTTTAAAACAATCTTTTTTTATTTTACATGCCAATCCCAGTTCCCCTCCTCCCGCTCCCCCCACCTTCCCCCAACTCACCCCCCCCTTCCACTCCTCAGACAGGGTAAGGCCTCCCATTAAGAGTCAACAAAGTCTGTCACACCAAGGTCCTCTCCCCAGTATCTAGGCTGAGCAAGATATCCTTCCATAGGGAATGGGCTCCAAAATGTCAATTCATACACTAAGGATAAATCCTGTTTCCACTCCAGTGACCTCATAAACTGCCCAAGCCACACAATTGTCACTCACATTCAGAAGGCCTACTTCAGTCCTATGCATGTTCCCTGCTTTCTTTTTTAATCAACAATTGGCTGGCATAAGTATTGAAAATATGCATATGGTTGAACGAAATGCACCTTAGACATTTTTTTTCTTTTTTTTTTTTTTTTAAATGTGCCTGGGTGTTTTGCCTGCATTTATGTCTGTGTACCATGTGCATGCAGTAACATCTTGTAGGTGCTGGGAATTGAACCTGGGTATTCTGGGGCACCATGAGCCATCTCTCCAGCACCTGCATATCAGTCTTAAAAGTGGCCTTTGGGGTGGGGCCAGGTGTCTGAATAGGGTCTGAGCTTCCTTGCCCCACTCTACAGACACCTTTACATCCATCACTCTACACATCACAGGTGACTGTGGAATGTTCTGGAGCAAGGCTAACTGTACTGCAATACAACCTATGCCTTTTGTATTAGATCCTTGGCCTGTGAGGCCTCTGCTCATTTCTCTGGTTTTATTCCTCTGTATTCTATCAGGTATGAAATATAAGATCCAAGTTTAACCTTATTCTTTCTTCAAATGAAGGTTTTTTTTCTTTTTTGTTTTTAAAGGCAAAGTTTGTCTGTGTAGTCTTCGCTGTTCTGGAACTCTATAGACTAGAATAACCTATAACTCAGAGATCTGCCTGTCTCTGAGTCTTGCGTGCTGGGATTAAAGCCATGTGCCATCACTGCCTGGTGCCTTTGACTCTTGAGTGCCCAGAATAAAGGTATGTACTTTTATGCCTGGCTTTAGCACCATTTTTTTCATAGACTACTGAATTATCTGGACACCTTTGTCAAAAGTCAAAAAACTGGAGACCTCAGATTCAACAACTTCCAGAGCAAAAGTTAACCTGTCTATGGATAAGCTTCAAAAGAGAGGAAAAGCCTCAAATCTTTGTCTTGTGCCTGTATGCATTTTTGCTGGTCAGAAAATTTGTATACCTCTCACCACATTTATCAAAGGGAATTGTGGCCTAAACATAAGAACTACTGTACTATACTACAATTTACGCACAGATGTTTAATAAACACTCATTAAATAGAACTTAATTGTGGGGTTTGTGCTAACAGCTGGAGGACAAAATTAAAAACCAATACATAACATTTAACATTTAAGTGTATGCTGTTCTGCCTGTGTATAAAAATGTGTACCACATACATGTCTGGTGCCCTTCAAAGTCAGAAGATGGCTCTGAACTGCCCTCAGACTGGAGTTACTGAGGTTGTGAGCAGCCATGTGGATGCTAAGTAAGAATCAAACCTAGGTCCTCTACAAGAGAAACAAGTACTGAGTCTGGATGCCCATAAAAACTCACATAAAAAACTGGGTGTATGAAAAAAAAAAAAAAAAAAAAACTGGGTGTATGGTGGCATATACCTGTAATCCTAGCACTAGTGATGCAGAGACAGACAAAATTCCTGGGGCTTGCTTGACAGCCAGCCAGCCAATGTAGGCAACTCAAAAAATAAGGTGAGTCTAAGGGAATAACTTAGTACAGGCATAAGGACCTGAGTTTGGACTCACAGTGCCCCATAAAACTAGGCAAGGCAACATGTGCCCATAACTCTAGCACTAGGGGAATCAGAGACATGAGGATCACCAGAATTTACTGGCAAGCCAACCTACAAGAAAATCAGCAAGCTGGGAGGGTCAATGAGAGACTCATCTCAAGAAGATAAAGCAGAGAATGTGTGCTAGACTAGGATGCCCAACATCCTCCCAGGCCTCTACTCAGATGTACAGAGGATAAAAACAAGGCCTGAAAGAATCCTAAACACTCAAAAAGTTCACCTACCATCAGAAGCATCTATAATGCCCCCTACTCTTTTTCTCCCAAATTTTCTAAGATAAGGTCTCTTATACTGAAGGCTGGCCTGAGACTATGCAACAGGGGCTAGGCTTTTAACTCCTGATCCTCCTGCCTCTGCTTCATAAGAGCTAATTCCAAGCATACCCAGCATATAATGTCCTTAAAAACTATGTGAATTGGAACACAGTGGCACACACCTTTAATCCCAGCACTCGGGAGGCAGAGGCAAGTTGATCTCTGTGAGTTTGAGGTCAGCCAAGTGAGTTCCAGAACAGCCAAAGCTACATAGTGAGAACCTGTCTCAAAAGAAAAAAAAAAAAAAGTCTGAGGCACACCTTTGATCCCATCAGAGGCAACAGGGGCAGAGGCAGGAGGATCTGTCAGTTCAAGGCAAGCACGGTCACACAGCAGTTTCAGACCAGTCAGGAATACACAATAAGACTCTGTCTCAAAAACAAAACAAAAACCCTATGTAATTGTCTAGTGTCCTTTCTGGGTAGGGGGGAAAGAACAGATTATTGGCAATTGGAACAATCATATAATGTATACTACATTCCAAGCTCCAGAATCAAAGCTGTACATACACTGTTTGCCAAGAAATTGTTGGAAGAAGAGGCTTGTGTGTCTGTGTGTTGTGGGGGAGGTATTTTGCATGTGTGTATGTGTGCATTAGGTTGTATGCGGGTGTGTGTGGGTACATGTGTGGGCACATTGTGGGTGGGATCCAGAGCTTTCACTAAGGTTTCTTCCTCAAGTGTTCTTCTTTTGGGGGAAGATAGGGTTTCTCTGTGTAGCCTTGGCTGTCCTGGAACTCCCTCTGCAGACCTGCCTGGCCTTGAACTCACAGGGATCCACCTGTCTCTACCTCCCAAGTGCTGGGATCAGCTTCCCTTAGTTTTTCAGGCAGGGTCTCTCATTGAACCTGAAGCAGATGATTTAGGGAGGCTGTCTGGCCATGAGCTCCAGGGAGCTCACTCCCTCAGAGTTGGGGTTACAGATGCAGAAAACTGCACCTGCATTTTACCTGAGTGCTGGGGATCCAAACTCAAGTCCTTTCCTCATGCTTGTAGGGAGGCACTGTACCAACTGAACTCTCTCTCTGGCCCTGGTTTTAACTCTGTAAACAATCACTTAAAGGAAGCTAGTGAGATGGCTCAGCAGTTAACAGCACTTGCTGCTCTTGCAGAGGACCGAATCAGTTCCCAGAACCTACATGGCAGCTCAAAGAAACCTGTTTCAATAAATCCAACACCCTCTTCTGGCCTCCTCAGACACCAGGCACACACATGGTGTGCATGCAAACATCCAGGCAAACATTTATACACATAAAATAATAATAAATACATATTTTAATTAATTTAAGAGAACCAGGCTGCATAGCAGCTCATAAGCTGCCATGTGGGTACTCACACCCATACATATATACACAAAAGAGTAAATAAATATAAAATTTCAATGTTAAATCACTCAAGATAGTTATTATTCACCCCATCCTTTTTGCAAGGAAGAAAATAGAAACCAGCCAGACAGTGGTGAACACCTTTCATTCCAGAATTCAGGAGGCAGATCTCTGAGAGTTCAAGGTCAACCTGGTCTACAGAGCAAGTTCTAGAACAGCCAAGGATACACAGAGAAATCCTGTCTCAATAAATGAAAAACAAAACAAAAAGGAGACGGAAGAAAAGGAGAAGAAGACGAAGAAGAAGAAATAATAATAATAATAATGATGATGATGATGATGCTGGGTCCAGTGGTTCCACCACCAGTAATCCCAGCACTTAGAAGGCTAAGACAAGAGTTAATCTACTGTATAGGACTTAGTAACTACTAAACATATTAGCATACTAACGTAACTGTTATCTATTAAATCAAGTCAAAAACCAAAATTTCTTCAACTTTCCACAATACCAAGACATCTAAAGTCCAAAATGCAATGCTGATCATTTTAGGGAAGCAGAACAATGTAGTGGTCAAAAATGCCTAGGTTCTACTTCAAGATCAACCACCCACTAGTAGGTGTCTTTACTGTCTATAAAACTGGACTGTAGAGAACCTAGAAGCTGAGGCAGGATCTATATACTTAAAGTGTGAATAGGTCAGACCAGCTTGTTCTATATACATTGTAAGGTTAAGGCTTGATATAAACCATTACCCAAAATTTTCCTTCAGAACAATAAACTTGGAGCTGAGCGTGATGGCACATGACATTAATCCCAGTACTCAGGAGGCAGAATCAGGAGCATCTGTGAGTTCAAGGCCAGCCTGGTCTACATAGTAAGCTCTAAGACAGTCAGGCCTATAGAGACACTGTCTCAAAAACCAAAAACATAAACTTGAGAGGTTTGAGATATGGCTCAGAGATTGGATTGGGAACACTTGGTACTCTTGCAGATGGTTCACAGCCATCTATAACTCCAGGTCCAAGAGATCTTGGGGCCAGGGAGGCCTGTGATGCACATACATACACACAAAATACTCATACACATAAAGTAAGTAATTTCTTTTTAATTTTTAAATGAACAGGAGGGGTGTGACTGGAGAGATGGCTCAGTAGTTAGAGTACTTGCTGCTCTTTCAGGGGACCTGAGTTTAATTCCTAACACCCAAAACCATCTTAAACTCCAGCTCCAGAGTATTAAGACACCCTTTTCTGGCCTCTGACAACACCAGGCATGCATGTTCACAGAAATCTATTTAGGCAAAACATACACATTACAAATTAAACTAAAAAATTAATGAACATGGGACTTGGGGAGATGGCTCAGCGATCAACAGTGTATACTGTTCTTGCAGAGGACCTGAATTCCATAACTAACACCCACAGTAGGCAGTTCAAAACCTCCTGTAACTTCAGCTCCACAGGATCCAACACCTTCTTCTGGATGCCATGGGCACATGTGTGCATATACAAACACAGGCACACATATACACTAAAAGTCTTTTTTTTTTTTTTCAAAAAAGCACTTTAAATGAATTTTCAGAAGGTATTTAAAGCAAACAACTCACATATTAACCTGAAAAAAAAAAAGAAGGCTGACCCTTCATGGCTACTATTACTATCCTTTTTCCCCAGGAATAAAAAACAAAGAGCTGAAATTTTTTCCAATTTGGCATAACACTTTCCCCCCTTGAATGCTGGCATTCTGAAGAGTGCTCAATAATAACAAGCTGCTGAAAAATAACAGAACATATACATAGCTATGATTATTAAATATCTTCTAGATTAACTGAACATCTTCAGTTTTCCTTTAAATTAAAAGTTATTTCAAATATGCAACTGTCTCCTATGCCTGCTGTTATTTTACTATCAAGCTGTTTAAATATTCATTATACAGAATTATGCATTAAAGTTAGGACTGTGGGGTTTTTTTAATACTTTTTTTAACAGGTGATAAGAAATGACAGCTGTCAAATACATAACATCCCTCTGGTTTTTTGTTTTTGTTTTTTTTTTAATCCCTGGTAAACCGGGTTATCTGTTCAATTCTTAAAATTTCTCTAAATGAAGTAAGGCAAGCTATCAAAACAGCTGAGACACGCTTCAAGAGGAAGCTGATTAAAGCTGAAGGCCCGAGCAACTTCTTCCTAAGAAAGCAAACTTGTTACATTCTTCCTCGCAAAGCTTGAAGTCACGGCTTTAGGGCGCATTCCAACTGAGATTTGGGACTGTGCTGAACACGAAAGCAACCTTTAACGCCGGGTCCAAATCAGCGTTCCTCTTCCAGCCTCCCTTCCCCCAAGAGTCGGGGTGCCGTGTGAAAGTGCCGCGTAGCAGCCACATCCCTGCACGCTGCGTCCGCGGTGCGCCCTGCACCCTAAGCGGGCCCCTCGGAACACCCTGCGCCGTCCTCCCCACCCCGCACCGCGACGGAGCCCCCGTCCACACCCGGCCTGCAAAGCCTCTGGAGCTGCACGGCCTCCCGGGTGGCTCACCATCGCAGCCCCAAGACCGAAGAGGAACAGGTGGGCAGGCCCGCGGCTGGGGGAATCCGTTATCGGGGCTCGGGATCCATTGGCGCCAACAACTTCTCCCGCGAAGTGGCAGAAGCGCAGGCGGCGGCGCGCGACGATGACGTCAGGAGGCGCGCGCTTCTCCCGACCCCGACCCCGCCCCGAGGCGGGAGTTGCGCGCTGGGTGCAGGACCGCCCCGGAGGCTGGAGAGTCACTACCTCTCTAGGGTTTAGTGTGCGCGTGAGATCACGGCCGGGACGCCCAATCCGGTCGGGATTAAGGCTGCCTTCCTCTTAGGCAGGTTCCCAGGTGCCTTCCTCCCGTGTGCACGTGGGAACTTCCAGGTCTTACTCCCACCCCCAATAAAATGAAATGTATTCTATGCACTGCACAGAACTGTTCGCATCAACCTTTACTCAGATCTGTTTTATTTTCCTTCTAATGTTTGACCTATTGATTTTGGCTCACATTAAGAGTTAGAAAACCCCCAAGATAAAGGACAAATATTTATTACTTTTTACACGTTTATTTATTGGCGGTGGAGATTGCCAGCAGCAGTCGAAGAACAGCTTGCAGGAGCCCTTCTGCCACTTAGGTACATGTTTGTATTAAAGAGGCGTGTTTGCATTAAAGGAATGCTTACATTAAGTTTCGTTGTTTTGAGACAGGATCTCATGTGTCCCATCGTGGTCTCAAATTCCCTATTGTAGTTGAGGATGAATTTGAACTAATGATTTTTCTATGGCCTCCCAAGTACTGAGATTTCATATATATACCAACATGCCTGGTGTATGCAGTAAGAGGGATCAGAACTACAATGAATGAATGCACCAACTGAGCAACCTCGGCCCCAACAGCTCTTTGTTCTAAAACTGACAAGCTATGAAAACTAGTCCCTTAATTCCTAAAGCTTCATTAAGTCACTTAAAGAATAGTGAAGTAGCGTGGCGGTGGCAGCACACACCTTCAGTCCAAGCACTCTGGAGGCAGAGACAGGCAAATCTCTGAGTTTGAGGCCAGCCTGGTCTACAGAGTGAATTCTAGGACAGCTCACAGAGAAACTCGTATCTGGCAAAACAAAATTAAAAGATTTGGAAGTCCTCTGGGCAGCAGTGACCCACACCTTTGATCTGAGTACTGGAGAGGCAGAGGCAGACAGATGCATGTGAGTTTAAGGCCATTCTAGTCTACAAAGCCACTTGTAGGACAGCCAAGGCTTCATAGAGAAACTCTGTCAGGAAAAAAAAAGTGAAGTCTTTGAAGTGGCACATACCAGGATACACACCCACCCACAGAAAAGCTAGGATACAGGAGAGATTTAGGATAAACAAGTCTCAGCAGGGAGTAAAGTTGTTTTCCTTTGTCAGTTTAGGGAGCTGGTCTTGGTATGTCACTCAAGTGGGCCTGAAACTCCTGAAAAGGCCCCTGCCTCCTCAACCCCACTGCTGGATTATAGGAATAATCTTGTAATCCTCCACACCTGGCCAGCAGGTTTCCTATTAATAATTAAACAATTTGGTTGTGGAATAGAATGTAACATCTGCATACAATTTCAAAAGCAAACATGAGGTTATCCAAGAATTTAGTGAGGAGAGCAATATCAAACTTTGGCCTTAAACTTTTTTTTTTTTTTGGTTTTTCGAGACAGGGTTTCTCTGTGTAGCTTTGGAGCCTGTCCTGGAACTAGCTCTGTAGACCAGGCTGGCCTCAAACTCACAGAGATCCAACTGCCTCTGTCTCCCAAGTGCTGAAGGCATGCACCACCAGTGCCTGAAGGCCTTAAACTTTCAAATCTTTTTCTAACCACTTCCGGCTGAGTCTTGTCCTTTTATGACACCATATCCACCCGGAAAGGCAGTAAAGCCTTTAGGAATACAAGAGTTTGTATTTACTGGATATCGATTGCAACATGATTTGGGTTTGGATTCTTCTGGAACAGAACTTCTCTATGTGGCCCTGGCTAGCCTGGAACTCACTATGTAGACCAGCCTGGCCTGGCACTCCAGAGACTCACCTGCCTCTGCTTCTTCAGTGCTGGGATTAAAAGTGATTACCACACCTTACATCTTTTGTAATATGTGTCCCACATGCAGTTTTGCATTGTTCTAGGTTAAAATTTACCACTAACAATAAAAAAAAAAAAAAAACCCAATTTAGAAACAAATGAGCTATTTCTCATGAGCAAGGCTTCACTGCCTGGGTCCATCAGAAGCCAGTCGCTCTGTTCCTGCTCCACTGTGTGCTCTGTATGTGACCATAGAGAAGTAATTGTGACTCAGTTTCCTCGTCTGTTAAAGATAGAACTGTTCCTGACACACAATAAGTAATAATAGCATTTTTGGTGGTGGTGGTGGTAGTTATTTGACTTGGTTGGAGTTTAATTCAGACAGTCTCAGTATATAACCTAGGCTGGCCTCAAACTTGAGATCCTCAGCCTCCCAAATGATAGGATTACACACAAGCACCACTATATATGGATGATAATAGTGTTTTTAAGTCAACAATTATCATCTTGTATGGCAGAAATGACCAGAGATATCCTGCCTATAAACAAGGTGGAAGGAAAGAACCAACTCGTGAAAATTGACCTCTGACCTCCACACACTCTGTGCCATGGGTGTACTCACACCAAGAAACACAAAATAAATAAATAAATAAAAATAAATCTAAAAAATAAAATAGAAGGGCTGGAGAGATGGCTCAGTGGTTAAGAGCACTGGCTGCTCTTCCAGAGGACCTGATCCCAGCACCTCCAGGGTGGCTCACAGCCATCTATCACAAGATCTGGTGCCCTCTTCTTGCATGCAGGGACACATGCAGATACAGCACTCATACACATTAAATAAATAAATTTTAAATACAAAATAAAATAGAGCATCCCAAAATTGGACTTATCTGTACTCTACAGTTTAGCTTAGGGAACTAATTGGTTTTGGAAAACTAGGTCTGTTTGATCCATTGAGAAATCAGTGAGCCAAATCCCTGAAAAGGCGTACACAGCAGATATACAACAGAATTTTGTTGTCTCATATAACCTTAGAGGACCTAAACCAATGTGCAATATTCATTGCATTATAAATCAATAAATCAATGACTAGGACACATAAAACTTTCATATGCCAGCTGTGGTGGCACACACATTTAACCCCACCTCACATAGGTTGAGTCAGGCAGCTCTCTGTGAGTTTAGGGCAGCATAGTGAGGCACTGTCTCAAAAAAAAAAAAAAAAAAAAATGGGGCTAGAGAGATGGCTTGACAGTTAAGAGCACTTGCAGCTCTTACAGGGGATCCAAACTGGGTTCCTGTCACCCACATGGCAGCTCAAAAATACCTGTAACACCAGATCCTAGAGATTTATTGCTCTCTCCCAGCCTTTTCAAGTACTGCACATACACAGTACCCATATCTACACACAAATACACATGTACACGTAATTTTAAGTGAATCTTTTTAAAAATAAAATAAAATCCTAACCATCAAGGCAAAAGGAAAACTTGCAGCTTGATATAATGGCTCACACCTTTAACCCCAGCATTTGACAGAGGCAAGAGGATTTCAGTGAATTCCAGGTCAGCCTGGTCTACATAGCAAGTTCCAGGAAAAGCCAGCACTGCATAGAAAGACCTAATCTCAAAAATGAAAGAAAAGAAAACTTGTATGTTTTTTGTATTGTATTATTTTAGTCATTTTCCCTTTTCCTTTTTGAGACAGGATATCATGTATCTTAGGTTGGCCTCAAACTTTCAACACAGCTGAGGCTGTGAACTTCTGATCCTCCTGCTTCTACTTCCCAAGTGCTGAGTCAGATTATAGTCTTACACCGACTTTATGCAATGCTAGAGATCAACCCCAGAGCCATTCTGCAAGAGCAGCAGATGCTCTTAACTGCTGAGCCATCTCTCCAACCCCCATCTCTCCAACCGGTTTGTTGTTGTTTCAAGACCAAAGGTACAAAAGACACATTTGAATCCAAGTGTTACATATTAGATTTGATTACATAATGCCCATTGGCTTTGTCTTAATCCTTAAAAGACTGTGGGGGGGGGGAGTTAACTTCATCAACAAAACCAATTTTGTGAAAGTCAGAGCTGTTTTCCTTCCCACTTAGAGTAGATCCCTGATGAGGAAATTGTCTATATTCCATGAAAAAATTATTTGTCCTAAAAAGTTAGAATACTGACATTACAATCTTTTTAGTTGTTTCTTAACTTGTGAATATTTCAATCTAATAGTTTCCTTTTTGTTTTGTTTTGCTTTGTTTTTTGTGACAGGGTTTCTCTATGTAGCTTTGGAGCCTGTCCTGGAACTCACTCTGTAGACCAGGCTGGCCTCGAACTCATAGAGATTGACGTGCCTCTGCCTCCTGAGTGCTGGGATTAAAGGTGTACACCGCTACTGCCTTACCTGTATCTAATAGCTTCTAATACTCATACATGACCCTCATCCCCTAACACGAAAGGTAAGATGGTACTCTGAAACATCTGAAAACAGCATAACAGCATAACCACATGATCTGATTCTTGGCCCTCCTTTATATTCTATTCTAATTGCAGCCCTGTGTAAATTGCAAACAACTCATGTGATTAAAATGGCTTCTGTTTCAATGCCTGTCCTTTGTTAATTTATCTAAGCCATAGGATGCACTCCGGACTCATTTTGGAAGCATCCTCAAGAGCACAATGGTCTCATTGTCTTTCGCTAGACTTTGAAAACTCAACAGAAATCAATAGGTTTTTCACTGTGCCACAACAAAATGACCTTCTGCCCTCTGAATAAATATTAGTCTGTCCTGCTTCGACAGGGTTTATTGGAACATTTTCCTCATAGTCACAGTCTGTCAGGCAGTGTCGCCGTGGCCACTGGAGGTCCACACTGGTTGTGTTGCACTTAAAGCCATTTAGGAACACAACCATCAAAACCTGTCACCATTAAGGTACATTTATTCTGATTTAGGAAATCAGGTATGAACTATGTCAGTGATCTTAATTCTTAGGTGATATCCAATTAACCTTAATATGTTAATGCTTGAGTGATCTAGATCCATGAAAACTTGCCTTATGGTTTTTATATTCTATAAATGATAGGAAATTTCTACCAAGCCAACCTGCATATTTACTTACTTGAAAAGGAACTTTTCCTTTTAAAATAATAAGATAATTTTAAAAAAAGAAAAAAGACAATAAAAAAGGCATGTCATTTCACTGTTGACATACATATTTGATTATGTATATAATACCAAACTATAATTTCCGAAAATATCCATTGGCCATCGTTTTTAATTTTGTTTCTTGGGTCCTGGGGACTGAACCCATTGGGCCTCTCACGTGCTATATATATATATATATATATATATCACTTCATTACTGAATTATAGCTGTGTCTTTTCTGTTTTATTTTGTGCTGGAAGGCTTGTTTTGTCTTGTTGGTTTAGAGGAGGGGTTGTTTATCTTCTAGCCCAGGTAGGCAAGAATGACCTTGAACTTCTGATCCTGCAGGCTCCGCCTTCCAAGTAGCTGAGATTATAGGCCAGCACCACCAGGCCCAGCTCTCAATGACAAATTTAAGGGCATGTGTACACAGAGTAACAAATGTTGTAGTGATAGTAGAATAGTAGGATATATGATTAGTGAGGTTTTTTTTTTTTGAAACAGAGTTTCTCTGTTTTGTTTTGGAGCCTGTCCTGGAACTAGGTCTGTAGACCAGGCTGGCCTTGAACTCACAGAGATCCACCTGCCTCTGCCTCTGCCTCCTGTGTGCTGGGACTAAAGATGTGCGCCACTAACACCTGGCTTACTTCTTTTTTTAAGCAAAAAGGTCTTTCAGGCTCTGTCATGATTATATATCAGGCATAATGATGTGTGTATCAGGTATGATGATGTATGCCTATCTCAGCCCTGGTAGACTTGAGAGCTTGAGACCAGCCTGGGATCCTGTCTCAAAAAGAACACGTTACAAAATAGATAAGTCTTAATTACTTAACTGATTAATCAACTGGACTGGATCTCACTGTGTAGCCCTGGTTACCCTGGAACTCACAGAACTTGAGTTCCTGCCTCAGGAACTGCCTCTGCCTCCAGGGTTCTAGGATCAAAGGTGTATGCTACCATGCCCAGCCCTACAAGTCTGAATTTTAAAAGCCTAACAAAAGAAAGTCTAATAAGGGCCTCTACAAAATAGACATTAAAAATCTTGCCAGACGTGGAGGCAGAGGCAGGTGGATCTTTGTGAATTAAAGGCCAGCCTGGAATATGTAGCTAGACCCTGCTTCAAAAGAAATGTTGCAAATGAACACAGATCAGATCTGAATAAATTAATGTATTCCTTTATATTTAAATATTTATGTATTTAGCAAGTTCCAGGACTGCCATGGTAGGGACCCGGAAGATAGCTCAGCAGGTAAAGGTACTTGTTATCAAGCCTGACAACTGCAGTTGAGTTCAGTCCCCAGAATCCACATGATAAAAGGAGAGAAGCAACTCTAGCATTTTGTTCATCATTGTACATATGCACCCACACAAAGACAAAGACATACAGAGAGATACATAGACAAGTAAATGTAAAAAACCCTAAACCATATAAAGTTTAGTTTACTAACAGTGAAAAAATAATATATCCATTTAAACTGCCAATTGTTTAAAAAGCTAATTTTGTTTTAGGACAAATAAGGTAAACTCCTTTAATCCTAGCACTCAGGAAATAGAGACAGGGGGATCTCTGTCAGTTTGAGGCCAGCCAGGACAGCCAGAGGTACATAGACAGAAACTGCCTCTAAATAAATAAATAAATAAATAAACTGTTTTTAAAAGGCTCTGCCCGCTAGATTGTAAAATATTACAGCTGATTTTATGCTTTCATATAAATATCTTTTTTTTTTTTTTTTTTTTTTTTTTTGAGACAGGGTTTCTATAGCTTTGGAGGCTTTCCTGAAACTCACTCTGTAGACCAGGCTGGCCTCAAACCACAGAAATCCACCTCACTCTAGATGTTGGTGTTTTCAGGCCAGGTGTTTACTGAGATTTTATTGAGTCTATCGATCAAATTCCTAGATTATTTTGTTGTTAATTTGGTGGGCTTCTTGTTTTTGAGATAGAGTCTAATGTATCCCATGCCGGCCTCAAACTCACAATGTAACACTATCCTCAGTATGCAGTGCTGGGGAGTCAAACCCAGAGCCTAGAGAGGCAAGGCAAACACTCTATCAACACAGCCACATCTCTAGTGCCTGGAGTTGCAGAAAAAAATCATAATAAATGTTCTTTTTTAATCTATGTAAGTGGACTATCGCTGTGTTTATATAGATCATGTTGCTGTTGTTTTGGAAACAAGGTCTCACTTAGCTCAGGCTGACCATGTATCTGAGGGTGACCTTGAACTCCTGACCCTCCTGCCTTCACCCACCAATAGCTGGGATTACAGCAAGGCACCACCACATCTAACTTGTAGCATCTTTAAAGTCTTTTCATTAGAGTTTTGTGGTCTTCCTCATAGAGAAATATTTAAGTATTTCTCATTTTGTTTTTATTTAAGATCATCTATAAGGGAGTATAATAGTAGGTTAATGAAACAGCACTTCCTTTTTCTATTCACATGTGCATGTGCACAGTGTATGAGCACGCCTGTGAGCATTTGTGTGAGCATGTGTGTGTGTGTGCACCCGAGAATGATGGCTGGAGTCTTCTTTACTCTTTCTCCACCATATAAAGTGAGTTAGTCTCTTGATTAAATCCAAGCTCATCAATAGTGGTTCCCCAATCTCTACCTCTTAAGCACTGGAGTTTCAAGGGGGCTGCCATGCGCACCTGGTATTTATGTGAGTTCTGGGATCCAAACTCTCTCTGGTCCTTGCTATTGCTGCCTACATAGCAAACACTTGGCTATTGAGTCACCTCCGCAGAATGATTTTTTAAAGATTATTTTCTTATTTAAGACAGAGCCTCATGTTATAAAAGCTGTTATAAAAGTATCAAACACACTAGTTACAGAGAATGGCCTTGAATGTATTGTTATTATTTTAAGATTTTTTTAATGTAATTTATGTATATGAGTACTCTAACTGCATATACACCTGCCTGCCAGTAAAGGGCATCGGATTCCATTATAGATTGTTGTGAGCCACCATGTGGTTGTCGGGAACTGAACTCAGGTTCTCTGAAAGAGAGGCCAGTGGTCTTAGCTGCTGAGCTCTTTCTCCAGCCCCAGGCCTTGAACTTCTGATCTTTATGCTTCCACTGTGCAAGTGCTGAGATTATAGGCAAGCACCACCATTCAGTTTATACAGTGCTGAGAAATGTATCCAGGGCTTCTAGCATGCTAATCAAGAACTCTTCCAACTGAGCTACATCCCCAGCCCTGGTGCTGGGGATGACATGTAAGCTAATGAATATGCTTAGTGTACACAGTGTGTTTGTGTCCATACACACATACAGGAGCGCACACATGCATGCCTGCTTATGCAGAGAACACAGGAAGGTGGGTGTCCTGTTCTGTCACTCTAACTATTCCCTTGCAACAGGGTCTCTCGCTAACTCCGAAGCCCTCTGGTTCTGCCCCTGTCTACGATGATATCTGTGTAGAAGTAGAAATGTTCTTGCCTTTCCACCCCCTATATTTTGAGAGTTTCAAGTGCCTAGAGAGCACCAGATTGTACATTTTCTTGAATGGAATGCTTCCGGATCCTGAAGAGAATTCTTGAAGGACTTCCACGGATTAGACTCTGGAAAGGAGTCCTTCAGGAATTCTCTACTCCCTGGATATTGAATGCTACCTGTGTGCATTATACAGATATTTAAACATATTTCCTTATAGTTTGTGTATATTATAGAAACAAAGCATTTTTGTATGTGGAGAAAAATATCTGCCAGTCTTCCCACCCTTACAACCCTGGGGCTATAGACACCTGTGGCCATGTCAAATTTCAAACAACACAACAACAAGAAAAATCCCAGGGTCTCACTGTATGGCACTCATTCACCCAGAATTCACTCTGTAGACCAGGTTAACCTAAAGCTCACAGAGATCTGCCTGCCTCTGCCTCGCCTGCCTCCGCCTCGAGTACTGGGATTGTGTTGAGTTTTCTTTTGTATGAATACTGGAGTTTGAAACTCAGGTCCTCAGGCCTGCACAGGAAGTGCTCATATCCACTAAGCCATGTCCCCAACCCCAATAGAGCCTTTTCTTTCTCTCTCTCTCTCTCTCTCTCTCTCTCTCTCTCTCTCTCTCTCTCTCTTTTGGTTTGAGTGGTCTATCTGCATGTATACCTTTCTGCCAGAAGAGGGCATCAGATCCCGTTATAGGTGGTTGTGAGGCACCATGTGGTTGCTGGAGATTGAACTCAGGACCTCTGAAAGAGCAGCCAGTGTTAACTGATGAGCCATCTCTCCAGTCCCTAGTATAGCCTTTTCAATATCAACCTTTTAAGTTTTATTGCTGGAGTACAAGAAAGCAATTAATTAATTAGTTAAATAATTGGCTTTTCGAAATTAGCTTACATTTTGTAACTAACAGTTGGTCACCAAGCTACACTTTTAGTTCTACCTTAAGTATTTAAATGTCTCTGTATATCTGTTATAGTGGCACATGCACTACTTGGCAAAATCCTGTCTCAGAAAAAGGAAAAAAAAAAAAAAAAACCTGCTCTACTCATTAACTCACAGCAGTCAAGGTTGCCTGCACAAGACTAGCACAAGAGCCAGGCATGGTGGTGCACACCTTAGTCCTAGCATTCAAGAAGTAGGCATATCTCTGTGAGTTCCTAGCCAGCTTGGTCTATGTTGTAAGTTCCAGGACATCCAGGGCTACATAGTGAGACCCTGTCTCAAAAATCAAGCAAAGGGGGTTAGAGAGATGGCTCTGCCATTAAGAGCACTGATTGCTCTTCCAGAGGACCTGGGTTCAATGTGAGCACCCACATGGCAGCTCACAACTGTCTGTAACTCCAGTTCCAAAGATCTCACACCTTCATGCAGACATACATGCATGAAAAACATCAATGCACATAAAATAAAAATAAATTATTTTTAAAAAATAAGCAAAAAAGGCCTATACAAGATCAAGTCAGTAAGTTTTCTAGCAGGACAGGGGAGCTATTGACAGTTAATGACTTCTGGGATTGAGTCAGTTTTCTTTAAGTGTGTGGCCCTTCCTAGGTTGACTATACTCACGTGGATGGCCCAACACCCATGAGTATATGGGCAGCACAAATCGGACTCAGTAGATATCTGGAAATTCAAAGTCAGCATAATCTGTATAGTAAAGTTGAGAAAGGGTGGAAAATTGGGGGATGGATCTGGAAGGAGTTAAAGGGAAGGATAGGAGTGGCTATATCATAATACCTTTTATACATATGTGAAATTCTCAAACACAGAGAAAAATAATTGAGTCATGATTAACTTAAGAATTATTGCATGGAGTGGTGGTGGCTCACACCTTTAATCCCAGCACTCGGGAAGCAGAGACAGGAGGATGGCTATGAGTTCAAGTCTAGCCTGGTCTACAGGTGAGTTTCAGGACAGCCAGGGCTACACAGAGAAATCCTGTCTCCAAAATCCAAAACAAAACAAAAACCACAGACACGACCTAGATAAAAGGAGAGTCAACCAACGATGAGGGTACAGCTAGGAAAACATGGAGGCTAAACCAGGTATGGACAGCTAGTACAGGTCAATCTAGAGAGAAGTGTGCTTCAAGCAGTCTCAAATGATGACCAAGTCAGAGCAGTGCTTTCAATACTGCCTCTGAGTATCACTTACTGGATTGTTTATTCACTGGGGAGGTCAAGGCAGCACAAATAGATGACAAATGCTAGGTTAACCTGGGCTACACAGTAACCCAAGCACCTAGAGTCTGAGGCAAGAAGAGCTCCAGAAGTCCTAGGCCAGCCTGGACTATAGAATAAGAACCTGTCTCAGGATAGTTTTTTTTTTTGTTGTTGTTGTTCATTCCAGTTCTTTTTATTTTTATATGTTTTTATTTATTTTATGTAACAAAGTCCATTTAAATGAAAACAAACATTTATAGACAATATTTTGGAATTTGGGCGTTGTTCTTTCCAAACTACTTCCTGCTGGTAAGGGGCACTGTCATGGGGGATTCGAA
Source organism: Phodopus roborovskii (assembly GCF_943737965.1). Classification (NCBI taxonomy): domain Eukaryota; kingdom Metazoa; phylum Chordata; class Mammalia; order Rodentia; family Cricetidae; genus Phodopus; species Phodopus roborovskii. Next base: position 35,856,035 of record NW_026126525.1, on the reverse strand, counting down.
GAAGATTCAGAAATCCTGGCTGTAGTCTGTAAGGCAGCTTTGTCCAGCTGTTTTGAATGTAGGATCACCTCGTACTCTGTTTCAGGTGGTCTGGCTTGATCAAACCACATTAGTCTGGAAGGAATCCACATCTTTTCATTTTCTCCCTGTCTGCTGGTTCATCTGGCAAGGAGGAATCTGATGATGCCAACTTGAACTATTGGGCTGATATATGGATCTCAAGCTCATGGTCACACATGGTTCCATGGCAGGGTCAGATGAGGATGAAGGTCTTGGGTTTATCTGTGTTTCCACTGAACTCTATGGTAGATTTCCCCAAGCAAATGATCTTAGCACACTTGGCATGATCAGGAAGAAGCTAATTCACCTGGAAGGGAAATGCTGGGCCTGCCTTCAGAGGCCTTTTGAGCAAAGCCACACTGTAGTTAAGTGGAGGAAAGCACCGTGCTGGGAACCAGCATGTCACAAATCCATCATTCCTCAGCCCAGGGCCGACATTTGCAGAACAGTGGCCCTTTGTGCAGGTGCTAGAACAGACCCCTCGAGGACCCTCAGGATAGTTTTTAATTTAAATTTACTGAGCATTTACTATGTGTCAATCTCTAGTTCAACGAAGTGCTTTAGATGTGGTAACTCTACTCTCATAACAACTCATAAATATCGTTCTTATTATACTTCTTGGACTTTTTGTTTTATTCTTGTTTTTGAGTCAGGATCTCACTGTGGAGCTCTGGCTGACCTGAAACTCACTATGGAGACCACCTGCTTCTGTGTACCAGCACACCCAATTTATGCTACTTCTTATGTAACAAGAAACTGTAGTGCAGAATATGAGTTCCAGGTCAGCTAGCCACGGCTACGTAGTGAGACCTTGATTAAAAAAAAAAAATTAAATTAGGCAACTTGCTAAGCCTAGTGTTGTAAGTCTGAGGCAGAGAATTGCCACAAATTCAATGCGGCCTGTGCTACATATCAAGTTCTTGGGCAACATAATGAGCCCCTGCTTTAAAATAAAAGCAAAAAGACTAGAGCTATATCCCAGTGGTGCAGCATTTACTTAGCGTGCACACGTCCTGAATTTGATCCCTAGTATTGCCAAAAGAAATTAAATTTGTACGTTCCAACAATCCTCAAACTCAAATTATCTCCCACATTCAGTGTCATGTAGGCCTGGGCTACTTCAAATTCCATTTGTAGCCAAGAGTGACCTTGAACCTCTGATCCTCTTGCCACCACCTCCTAAGCGCTCCCATCATACTGAACTTGGCTGCTTGGTTTTCCCTTCTTTGAGATGGAGTTTTGCTCTATAGCCAAAATGACTTTGAATTATGTAGCTTAGGCAGTCCTTAAACTCATCATAGCAATCTTCCTGCTCCAGCCTCCCAACCGCAGGAGTTATAGGCATGAGCCACCAGGTTCAACTAAATTTTCTTGTTTTGTTTGTTTGTTTTGTTTTTGAGACAGGATTTCTTTGTGTAGCCCTGGCTATCCTGGAATTAGACCAGGATGGCCTTGAGTTCACAGAGACCCACTTCCAAGTGCTAGAATTAAAAGTGTGTGCTACTACTGCCTGTCTCAACCAAGTTTTATTAAAATAGATGACATTTACTAAGATTATTCTTAGGTGTGTATGTTTTTGGATGAAGTGTAATATCCTGCTTTTAATTATTTATTTTAATTATTTATTTCTGGCTATTGACTTGTATATAAAATTGCTTTTCCTAAAATAGGAAATAATAAAATTACCACTCCCAAACTCTAAAAATAGAAAAGTAGATCCTTTATTCAATGAAGTTCAAAACGTTCATAAATGATCAACGGCCACGTGAAAGGCTACACAGACAATGCCACTCTTGGACATTGTTTCCGTATGTTTATTTAACACATTCAAATTAGTGTCAGAGATGCATTTCCATCTATCTCATTTTCCTCATCGCAAGAAGATGACACGTGTTGTTGACTGCAACGAGGCCACCTCCCTCAAATTGCGTGGCTCTCATGACCCATCCTAAGTCTCCCAGTCCAGGCTAATCATTGACAGGGCTTTACAATCACAGGCTTTTGCTGGAGCGCTGATAAAGACAGTCCAGCAGTTAGTGGCAAATGAAGGCAGGCTGTGCAGCCGGGTCTCCAGGGAATGAATGGATTTTCTTCAGCTCTGATGAAAGAAACACACGCTCTAAGAAAACAATGTCCATCAGGACACTGCAAAGATCTGCCGTGCTGTCAGCATTTATTCTGCTGCGAGCTGTTAGCGGATTCTCTGGAGACGGGAAAGCGATATGGGCTAAAAACCAATATGTGAGTCCGGTGAATGCAAGTCAGCTGTTTCTCTATGACACTTTCCCTAAAAACTTTTTCTGGGGTGTTGGGACTGGAGCATTTCAAGTGGAAGGGAGTTGGCAGGCTGACGAAAGAGGACCCTCGATCTGGGACCACTTCATCTACACATACCTGAGAGATGTCAGCAGCATAGACAAATCCGCTGATAGTTACGTTTTTCTGGAAAAAGACTTGTTGGCTCTGGATTTTCTAGGCGTTTCTTTTTACCAGTTCTCAATCTCCTGGCCACGATTGTTCCCTGACGGAACAGTAGCAGCCGTGAATGCAAAAGGTCTCCAATACTACAACGAACTACTGGACTCTCTGATACTTAGGAATATTGAGCCCGTCGTTACCTTATACCATTGGGATTTGCCTTTGGCACTACAGGAAGATTATGGGGGTTGGAAAAATGCAATTATGATAGAACTCTTCAATGACTATGCCACATACTGCTTCCAGACCTTTGGAGACCGTGTCAAGTATTGGATTACAATCCACAACCCTTACCTGGTTGCTTGGCATGGGTTTGGCACAGGTATGCATGCACCAGGAGAGAAGGGAAATTTAACAGCTGTCTACATTGTGGGACACAACCTGATCAAGGTACTGTACAGCTGGCTTCTCACAAGAGCTTCAGTAGGAGTGGGGGTTAGAAGAAACACTCTGCTTAAGGAGTAGGCTAGTGAAACCCAACACCATTCATTTTGTGCTAAGTCTCTTCACAGCTGGGACTTAAGGAAATTTTTAAAAATCTATAGTTACAGTATATAGTATAGTTATAGCATATTGTATAGTTACTGTCTATATGTGAGAGTGGAGCCTGGCTTTATTCTATGGGAAAGCAGCACTTTCCACATTTAGAGGTTGGGTTTCTTTTCTGACAACACATCCTGGTCCAGAATAATGTTAATGCACAATTATTCTCAATGCAGATTAGTTGCTTTTGTTCTTGGTAGTACTTAGCTATAGTAAGGGGTAGCTCATCTGTGCACATTAAATACAGAAAGTGAAACTATTTGAAGCCCACATTTGGCATTACATGTGTCATATAGTAAAACAGGTGGGAGCTAAAAGAAACCAATAACATAGAAATTGGGAATACTAGGCCCTGCTGAGGTATCTAAAACAATGTGTTTCAGAAGTCAAAATTTATGCTGGGAAATGTTCCTTGTATTAAAACAAAAATGAAGGTGTAAGAAAAATAATAGCTCTTACTGAATACTACAGGTATGGGAAGCACTTTCCATGTAACATGTTTGACCCTCATAGCAATCATTAAATAGGCCCTAATTTTTACTATTTCCATATTAAAGATAAAGGAACTGAAGTTCAGTGAGATTAAATATCTTTGCCATAAAACAAATCTTTGCCATGGTTCAGAATAAAATTCAGCAGCTGTGAACCTGAGCAGCTTGATTGGCAACATAAGTAAATGTTCTTTGCTTTAAATCATTTTTTTATTAAAGAGTAACCTAGGGAAGCTAACATCTGAAATCAGACATAACTTCTTGGCCAAATAGTTCACTTGAGAAAAATTACTCGAAATACTTGTCACATTTTTAAGATGAAAAAAGTTATCAGTAACATTGTATAATCTGCTAGGGGAAATAATTTAACTTCTAAGGAATCAAAATTTCAAATTTTGTGAAAACAGAAAAAAATGCCCAGGAGCATAAACCTTCTCCATTTAGCCCTTCTTTTCTTTGGATTTTTTTTTTTGAGTTCATGTAAATATATATCATATATATTTAGTCTGATGGTTTCAGTCACTCCTTCCCTTAGCAAGGAACAGATTGCATTATGCTTTTAATTTGTTGCATCCAAAACAGCTTTTTAAAAGTGATATCTGTGTGTTTTCCCTTTTCCTCTATTTCATTAGCTCGATTTAAAAAAAAAAAAATTCTATTACATCTATGCATGGCTGCGTGAGTGTGTGTGTGCACATGTGTGAGTGTGTGTGCTCACACTAATCCTGCGCATGTGCCATGGTACAATTGTGGAGGTCAGAGGACAACTTGCAGGAGTCAGTTCTTTCCTTCCACCATGTGGATCCTGAGGAAAAAACTCAGCTCACCAGGCTTGACTATAAGAGTCCTGCTCCACTGAAGCCATCTCAGAAGGTTTATTTTTAAATACTCATGTTTTCCCAGTTCACTCCTCTAGCCTAAATAAATGGTCTAATGAGTCCCCTGAAATCAGTCAGACAGTGAAATTCGTGGCACAGCCCAGTGACCTATTGCACCAGAGAGAAATCTCGTAAGGCTTTGGTAGCCTGGAGTGAACTTGTTCCCCGAGTCTCTCTCAGTCTTTGCTTTAACATGAAAGAGATTGTTTTGACATTTTATGCTACAACAGAGTATTTTCCCTTGTTGTTTCTCTGTGTAACTCAAAAGAAACATTCTTTAGAGTTAGTTCAAAACTGTATTAAATTAAAATTAACTTAAAACTCAAGTTTTACCTGATCTCAGGATGCTTTATTTTCTACTTCTTGGAGGTTTTAAAAAACCATGTAACTGCTAGAGTCACTAGAGTCATTCTAGTTCTAAAATGATCTTGAAAAGTTTATCTCAATTTGAAATGTCCTGGTTTAGGGACAACCTGAATTGCCCAGCTCACTACAGACAGAACCTGGAATTTGGGCTTTTGTTTGCTTGTTTGTTTTGTTTTTAAGGTGAAGCATCACACAGCCCAGACTGGCCTTGAATTTGTTATATTTGTTATATAGCTGGGGATGGGCCTTGAAATCCTTACCCTTCTACCCCACCTCCATGCTGTGAATAGAGGCATGGACCACCATTCTTGTTTTATGTAGTTTTGGAGATCAAACTAATGCTTCGTGCATGCTAGGCATTCCCAACTGAGTCACATCTCTAGTTATGACCCGGCTTAGACTCTATGCTAGGAAGATAATTTACAATTCCTTAAAGAAAGTCTACACCTCTGATGTGAATTTTCCATAATCCCACCTATCAATGGATGCCTTGTTCTGAGTTCCGAGTTCTGAACAGAATAAGGGTGAGTTTGTGCTTATCCATTATTAAGCATCCAATTAGCTTAACTCTTGAATGTAATTTTCACAACAGCTTTACAAGGTAGACATTATCATGCCCATTTGACAGAATAATATGTGGAATATGTATCATGTTTCTTCCCTGAATAAAATACTTTGGGGGCTTCCCAAAGGTTTTGGGCTAATGTCTTAATTTGTCTGTTACCCAGCCCTTCTAACCCCTGACTTCACATCAGCCTACTTTCTGGCCACTCTCTCATCCTGCTATCATATCACCTTCTAGAAGCACACACAACCCCTCATAATGTGTTGCTGGTAGTGACCCAGGTTTACCTTGCTAGTCTTCTGCACCCAGCCCTTCTAGCATGTTCTATCCAGATTAAATGCCTCCCAAAGCCATGCTTTTTCCCATCCAATGTCCCTTCTGTGGTCTCACAGTGGTCATATCATCTGATTTTTTTTTTATGTGCATTGGTGTTTTGCCTGCATGTGTGTCTGTGTGAGGGTGATGGATTTACAGACAGTTGCAACCTACCATGGGATGGGTGGGGGCTAACCCTGGTCCTTTGGAGGAGCAGCCAGTGCTCTTAACCACTGAGCCATCTCTCCAGCCCCTGATGCTTTTCTTCCTCTTCAGTTAGACTAAGAGTTCCTAAGGAGACTTTCTTTGTTGCTGCTGCTCTTTTTGTTTGCTTCTTTGGTTTTGTGTTCAGTTTGGGCAGGAGCATAGAGGCATGAAGAAGCACAGGTGTGAAGGTTGGAGGATGACTTTGGGAAGTCACTCTGTCTCCATCATGTGGGCCTTAGGGATGGAACTCAGATCCTTGGCCTTGGTGGGAAGAAGTTCTCCCTGCTGAGCCATCTCACATGCACTGTTTGCTTGCTTTTGGTTTTCTGTTTCCAACACCTAACACAGAACATTTAGCACGTTAGAATAGATGTTCATCAAGTGAATATTCCGAATTCTAACTTAATCTTTGTAATCAAAGAGCCAACATCAAGCTCATTCTTCCTGCCTCATTGTGTTGTCACTTATTCTTGAAATATTGCCGGTATTAAGCTGGTGGTGTATTAGTGAGGATGTGTTGGTTGCAAGTAACAAATTGAATTCAAGTTGGCTTTAAGCAAAAAAGAGCAATTTCCTGGCTGACTAAGCAGAGATAATGGACCCAGCAGCTAGGATGTCCTCAGAGGGTCCTTGCCTCCCTCCCTCCCTCATCTCCATTCCTTCTTATAGGTTGAAGTTGGTTTCTCCTCCATAGAAGGACTTTTAGCTGGCCTTTAATCATAACACTCAGCAAACCCATCTTTGTGAATCTGAGGTCTGCCTTGTTAGTGTACATGGAGTTACAGGCCATCCAGGGCAACAGCAAAACTCTGTGGTGAAATTAAATAAATAAATTTTAAAAAGGGAAAGAAAGAGATCTCTCACGTTCAGTTTTTAAAGTTCAGCAGTTCGATGGGTGTGGCAATACATGCCCAGTGTACTAATCCCAGCACTCATGAGCTGGAAGCAGGAAGATTTTGAGTTCTAGGTCTGCCTGGGTTACATAGTAAGAACCTGTCAATAAATAAATAAATAAGACTAGCAAGATGACTCACCTGGCAAAGGCACCTGTTGCCAAGCCTAGTGATCTAGTGGAAGGAGAAAAGATCCCATGAGGTCTATGGCATGTGCCCATCACCCCCAACACACACACACACACACACACACACACACACACACACACACGCCTACAAAATTAATAAGATATAATTTCCAAAATAAGGAAGTCAAGTTTCATAGATAGTTGACTTCTTAGGTGGTATCCTTTCTTTGATCACCAAAGCTGAAAGAGTTCATATTAATTAGTCAAGGCAATAATGGCATTCATTTTTCATTCTATTCTTAAATCCATAAATACGAATGATAATCTAAGTCTGTAAATTTGCCCCTGAAAGTGAAGCATCTGAGAGCCCCTGAGTCAACAGTCCCAAGGGTTGGGGTTGTGAGTTTGCTTGTGAGGCAGTCATCCATTCAGTTCATTACTGAACAAAGCACTGCGGGCATCCATGTTAGCTGTGACCATCGTGTGGCTTTGAAATGTCTTTTATAGACATATGCTGTTGACACAGTACAAAGATTTCTCAACCCCAGAGCTGTTGACATTTGGGGCTGGGCAACCTTCTGTTGTGATGGACTATCCTGTGAATTCTACGATGTCCATCAACAGCCATGGATCTCCCTAGCCCATCTAACTCCTCAGCTTGAACCCAGCCCTGCTTCCAGCTTGTGACAACCCAAGTGTATTTAGACATTGCCAAATGTCCCACAGCAGTCAAGAGTCCTGCCCTTTCCTCCATTTCTCAAAAACCAGTGACTTCTATCTATACTGGACAAATGGTCAGATGAAACACTGCTAGGTCAAAGGATATAAAGACAGCATTGCCTCCAGGAGATTTTCACTGGATCTCTAAGGTGCATGGATGACTTCAAGGTTAACTTGTATGCTAGGAAGATGCAATACTTTAAGAAATATTTTTAAAGCCGGCCGTTGGTGGGGCACACCTTTAATCTTAGCACTTGGGAGGCAGAAACAAGTGGATCTCTGTGAGTTCGAGGACAGCCTGGTCTACAGAGCGAGTTCTAGGACAGTTTCCAAAGCTACACAGAGAAACCCTGTCTCAAAAAAAGAAAGAAAGGAAGAAAGAAATACTTTTAAGAATGGGCTGGAGAGGTGGGTTGGTGGTTAACAGCACATATTGCCCTTGCAAAGGAAATGAGTTCAATTCCTAGCACCCATGTTAGGTGATTCCCAACTGCCTGTAACTCCAGCTCTAGGAGATCCAATGTCCTCTTCTGAACTGTGAGGGCACCTCCACTCACATACTTACACAAAAACACACATATACACAGAACTTAAAAAATAAATCTTAAAAAATTGTTTATAAAAGTTGGTATAAACTGGATGATACTGGCACATGATTTAATCCCAGCATTTGGCAGGCAGAGGCAAGAAGATCTCTATGAGTTTGAGATAAGCCTGGTCTACATAGTGAGTCCCAGGACAGCCAGGGCTGCTTAGCAAGACCCAGAGAGACCTTGTCTCCAAAAAAAAGTATTATGTGTGTGTTTGGGTTTGGGACAGGCTGCTCACCTGCTGGGACTCAAGCAGCCTAAAGGTCAGAGGTCTATGAGGGGAATTAGTTTTCTCCTTCTACTATGTGGTTCTCTGAGATCAAACTCACATGATCAGCCCCTTATCCAGTGGGCCATCTCATTGACCCTAAATTCATTTTAAATGAACTTTGTACTACAGTCTTCAAAACATGGTTTTCTATAAAATGCAACCTATGTCAACACTGTTTTGTATGCCACACACAAATGCTGACACCATTTCTGACATTCCTTAGGGATTTCAGAGATTGCTTCATGCTGTGAAAGAGGCTCTTAGGGCACAATATGTTGGGAAAATCTATTCTAGGTCAAGCCCTTCCCGGCTGGTTCCTGAGCTTGGGATGGGTCTACTTTCCTCCTTGTTTTCCACCCCTTTGAGGACTTTGTCAAACTATTTCTTTGCATCATTAGTTGAAGAAGCTCACTTAATGCTGGACACATGTTTGGTATAGGACAAGGAAATAAGTAGAATATTTTTAATGAGTTTTCTTTTTAAATTTTTAACTTTTTTATTATTTTATTTGCTCCTTTATTTTTGTTTTATCTTAGGGAGAAAGAAGTTGAGACAAGGTTTTACCATGTAGCTTTGGCTATCCTGGAACTCAGTACATAAACCAGGCTAGCCTTGAACTCACAGAGGTGGGATATGCCCGTAATCCCAGCATTTGGAAAGTAGAGGCAAAAGGGTTATTAACTGCAGAACTAGCCTGAGCTACGTGAGACTCTGTCTCAAACTGCCAAAAAAAAAAAAAAAAAAAAAAAAAAAAACCTCCTTCCGTGGAGGGGCTGGAGAGGTTGCTGAGTGGTTAAGAACACTTACCGCTCTTGCAGAGGTCCTGGGTGTGACAGCTAACAACTCCCTGTAACTCCAGCTGGATCCCGTGCCTTCTTATGGCCTCCTCAGGCAGACAGACACATACGGCATGTCCACACACACAGAGACACATAAGCATACACATAAATACACATCAGATAAACCTGAAAGTTCTAAGTGAACAAGGCTCTAGGTTTGATCCCCAGCATCCCTCCCCATCAACTCCCCCCCCCCAAAAAAAGTTTAAAAATAGCCTGCTTTGTAAATTGTGTGTCAATGAGCATTCATTATGGGTTTTGTTGTTGTTGTGGCTTTGATTTATCCAGACAGGGTTTCTCAAAAAGCAAATGAAAAAAGAAACTATGTAGCTTTGTTCTTTTTAAAGGTGTTGTTAAACACCTTTAAAGGTGTTCTTAAACAAAGGTTAGTGTTGATACCACAAAAACAAATGTGAAAAATACATCCCATGATTTATTAATCTTCCTTTGCCCACACACTGCCAAACTTCCATCTGGAATGTCAGGAAGAATGCAGGTTTCTGAGATGCACTGAAGTAGATTAAAGGTCACCTCAAAGTCTCTTCCAGCCAGGCCCCCCCCCATCAACAATACCTTGAAAAATACATCTAGTGTTAAGTGAAGGCCAGAGGAGGGCTTGGAGTATCCTTCTCATCACTTTCTACCTTATTCTTTTGAGGCAGAATCTCTCCCTGAGCCTGAAAGCTCAGCAATCCTTTTGTCTCTATCCACACAGCACAATGTTTGTGTGGACCACACCCCATGTGAGCACTGGAACTAAACTCAGGTCCTCCTGGTGGTGCAGTAACTGTGTTCTTCACCAAGCCAGCTTTGCAGCCTCAACAGGAGACTTTTTAAAGTCTTATTCATATAGAGGCAAATCTTCAAAGATTATAACACATAAGTTTTCTCGGGGGGGGGGGGGAATCTTTTGAAAACTCCAATAGGAAGTTATAAGATATTATTAATACAACCAAAAATAAATTTTGCTGCACTTGGAGCTACAAGACTAATATGTTTTTAGCTATCAGATCCATGAACTAGTGCCCATGACTAATATATTTATTTACTTATTTAATTTTATGTATATGGTATTTTCCCTACATGGGCCACATGTGTGCTTTGTGCCTACAGAAGCCAGAAGAGGATGTCAGATTCCTTGGCTCTGAAGTCACAAACAGTTAGGATCCACCATGTGGGTGCTGGCTATCAGGAGCACACAGGGCTTGTAAACACTGATCCTTCTTTTCGCTCACCCTAACATATTTTATTTTTGTAGCCTGTAGTCTTTAGTCCTCTCTGTAGTCCTGGCTGTCGTAGAACTTGCTCTGTAGACCAGGCTGACCTCAAATTCACAGAGATCCACCTGTCTCTGCCTCATGAGTGCTGGGGTTAAAGGTTAGCCCTGGGACTAGAGAGATGGCTCAGAGGCTAAGAGCATTGGTCAAAGTTCAATTTCCAGCAACCACATGGCAGCTCACAACCATCTTTAATGAGATCTGATACCTTCTTCTGGCATGCAGGCATACATGAAAACAAAACACTGTATGCACAAAAATAAACAATTTTTTAAAAAAAAAGGTTAGTCCTAACATAATTTTAAAATGCCATTTTTAATTAGTCTTGATAATGTTAATTAAATTTGCTCAAAATTTTAATGTCCCATTTAGTGTGCCCTTATCACTATTATTTAGACTTTAAGTAAATTAGTTAATATAATTCATTTAATTATCTAAGATCTTACATTATAATCATACACACACACACACACACACTTTCTTTTGAGAGAAGTTCTCACTGTGTATCTATGGGAGGCCTGAAATTCACAGAGATTCTCCTGCCTCTGCCTCCAGACTGCTGAGACTGAAGGTGTACACCATCATCCCTGGAATGCACTTTATTTATTTTTCAATAAAATGTAGGAAAGACTAACCTGACCGATTTAAAGTAGTAATCTTGAGCCATCAATATGTCTCAGTGTCCAAGAGCACTTGCCTTGAAGACTGACAGCCTGAGTTCAATCCCCAGATCAGGATGGAAGGAGAGAACAGAATCTGAAAGTTGCCTTCTGACCTACTGCTGGTGCTGTGACTTGTAGGCTCCCTTCCCTCAAATCATAACATCTAGAAAAGGAAAAGGAGGAGGGGACAGGAGAGAGGCAAGAAGGGATGGGAGAGGGAGGCACAGAGGAAGGGAGGGAGGGAGGAAAGGAGGGAGAGAGAGAAGAAAGAGAAGAAAAGAATGACTAGTGATTTTTCCTCCAGGGACTGAACTCAGGCCTGCTAGCTACAATCACCTTTACAAGTTTAGCCATCCCATCTCCCAATCCAGGATCCTTTTTTATTTATTTTCTTCTGTTGCATTTGTTTGAAACAGGGTTTCTCTATGAAGATGACACTGGCTGCCAACCCCCAATCCCCCTGCCTCTGCCTCCTGAGTGTTGGAATCTCAGGTTTGTGTTTCCATGCCTGGCTAGCATTACTCTTTGAGGTGCTTTAAATCAAATTTAAATAACTGCTTGTGGAAAATTGCCAAAGAAGGCTTCTACAACCACAACCCCCTGTTATTTCTAAGAGTCACAGACTTGAGGGGTAAAACTGGCCCTCTAAAACCTTCAAGAGAATAATATTTACTTTTCTAACCACTAAGTAGAAAAAGTTAAACTTCAGTGAATGATTAACAGGAGTTTCAATAAATGTAATTATAAATGATCATAGAATAACATTGTCTGATCTAAACAGCTTTGAACACTCTCATATGTAGAGAATACACCAGCCAGAAGTAAAAACTACTACAAGTCATGGAAATAAAACAAATGGTTTGAAAACATGACTTGGGGGGAATTTCACTATGTTCTAGGTCATTTTTTATAAAAATCCTAGAGAAAAAAAACAACTTCCATATTAGGCTAGGTGTGGCACACACCTTTAATCCCAGCACTAGGGAGGCAGGGACAGAAAGAGGCCAGCCAGAACTTCATAGTGATACCATCTTAAAACAAATAGCAACCAACAATAAAAAAGTCCATAATAGCCAGGCAGTGGTGGCACATGCCTTTATTCCTAGCACTCAGGAGGCAGAGACAGGCAGATCTCTGAGTTCTATAGATCTGGTCTATAGATCAAGTTCCAGCCAGAGAGAGCTGTTACACAGAAAAATCCTGTCTGGAAAAAACAAACGAACAAAAAATAGAGGCTTGCTAACCCAAGCTGGACTACAATAGGAGAAAATCATGGGTCAGCCTGCTGGGATTACAAGTGTGTGACACTAAGCCTGCTTCTCTAGGCTTTTCAAACTATAAAAACAATGCATTTTATTGCCGAACCAAACTGCATTGAAACACATTAAGTTAGAGGCCAAAGGTCTCTTGTCTCCTTCCCCCTTGATCCCATATACAAAACACAGTGATGTGATCAATGTCCAAAAGTTTTTGCATGTAAACATAAACATATATCTACAATCATTCTGTATTTTTTCCAAAAGCTAAATCACATTATTATACTTAATTTCAGTAATTTTCATTTTTTCTTGAGACAAAGTGTCACACTATATAGACCCGGCTAGCCTCAAACTCATGGGGACTCTGCTTCCAGAGTGCCACCATACACACACACACACACACACATATACGTATGTATGTATATATATATATTTTAAATTTAAGACATGTCTCTCTGTTCCCCAAGCTGTTGCCCTGGAATTCACTATGTAGCCAAGGCTGACCTTGAGTTTCTCACTCCCTAACTCCTCAGAACTGAGGTTACAGGTGGTTCTGTAGTACTAAAGATCAATGCTATGGCTGGGCAAGCTGGGCAAGCAATCGAGCAACAGAGCAAATCCCCAACCTTGGGTTCTCAGTTTTGATTCGGTTCTTCAGAACATATTGGAAAGGTGGGAATGTAAACACATTCTTCTCTCATCTACTTATATCTGTTAGCTACCAGAGCAGCAATCCCCCAAAGGTTTATGCTGGCCACCTTTCTCTAAATGTCTATCTACCATGGTGCCCTACATTTTAAAAATAAATATTTGTTGGCAGGCATGATGGTACACACCATTGGTCCCAGCACCAGGAAGCAGGGGTAGGTGGATCTCTGTGAATTCAAGGCCAGCCTGGTCTACATAGGGAATTCCAGGACAGTCTGGGCTACATAGTGAGATCCTGTCTCAAAGGAAAACATTGATATAGACTTGCTTTTGCTGATATATGTATAACTTTAAGGAAAAGCAAAATAGAAGGCAGCCCTATGGGTTCTTCATATGATTGGGTTCTGAGGAGGTGCCCAGCTGGTGAAGCAGCATGAAGGCTCAGTCAAAGCTCTGAGTCCCGGGTGGCTTTCCTTGCCGTGTTTCTTAGGCACTCTCCGTGTGCCATCCCTCACATTTGTGCCGTATCCATATGTACCCCTTGCATTTTCACAGCCGGTGCAGTCACCTGCCAGTCTCAGAGACAAAAGTACATTTCAAAGGCAACTAATTAAGTTTTCACCATACCTTGGTAATGACAGTGAATTAGAAACTGCAGGGCTTCTCTCTGGCTCTAGCCTTATCACTGAGACTTGGTTAAGCCACTTACCTCTTTTTCTTTCAGCTTCTTCACCTATAATGGGGGGAAAAAATTAGCAGGTATAGGACTGCATGCCTTTAATCTAAGCAGATCTCTGCGAGTTCCAGGCTAGCCTGGTCTACATATGGAGTTCCAAGCCAGCCAAAGTGACATAATGAAACCCTTTCTCAAAAAACAAGTCAAAAATTTAATTAAATAATTTAATTAAATGAAATATTCTCCAAATGTCAGGCAACAGCCAAGAGCTGAAGCAATATAGCCTAAGCTTGATTCATTTGGTGAGTGAGATTGGTACTTCATTTCTCCACCCCTTGGTTTCCTGTCCTCTAATGGGGATGATTGTGCACCATAGGATTTAAGTGAGTTTAAGTGAGAGAGCAAGGATGGGAAGATGACTCAATGGTTAAAACACTTGATGGACAGATGGCAAGAGAGAGAGACTAAATAAATGGGAAGCACAAGTAATGCATTTGTAACATTTGGTACTAGAAATGTGTTCTTGCTATTTATATTATTATATGTCCCCTGGGTTTGTTTGTTTGTTTTATTGTTTATTTTTTGTTTTTCAAGACAGGGATTTTCTGCATTGCTTTGGAGCCTGTCCTGGAAGTAGCTCTGTAGACCAGGCTGGCCTTGAAACTCACAGAGATCCACCTGCCTCTGCCTCCCCAGTGCTGGGATTAAAGGCATGGGCCACCAACACTCAGCTATGTGCCCTGTTCTTAATGTCACCACTATTCTATCTGATGATGAAAGTCAGTCACCTCTAGGAATGTGCACTTTTCTTGGTATGAGGGTGGTGCTATCCTAAATGCTATGCAGGCACTGCATCCCTGTGCTTTGCATCTGACATTGATGGTGGTGTAAAGACCACAGTCTTCTGGGAAAGACAGTTAAAGCTGGGGTGCACTGAAGGATTCCTGTGGCCTCTGCCACCCCTTAGGGAAATGTTCAGTGCTGTTACTGATTCTAGGAAAGAGGCACAGGGATTTCCCTATCACATGGCTTTCCAATTTGGGATGGGAGGATTTGCTGGCAGGTCCTCTGTGGATTTTCTAGAGAGTTCTGAATTCTAGAAACACACAGAGATGCAAAGCTGGAAAAGTGCTACCATCTTTCCAGGATGATGTAATAGCCAAGTATGGCCATAGTGCCACACACCTGCAATTGCAGCATTCAGGGGGATGCAGAGTTATTTGCAGCTTGTTCTTTCAGGGTTTGGGACTTCCTTGCTGTTGTTTTAAGACAGCATCTCATTCAACACAACTTGACCTGGAACCTACAGTGTGGTCAAGAGCTTTAGCTCTTCCTGACTCCTGAGTGCTATTGGGATTATAGGTGTGCACCACACCCAGTGTATGCCTGCTGAGGATTAAATTTAGGGTTTCAAGCATTCTAGGCACACCCTTGACAACTGCGGACCATCCATAGCCCTCTGTCTGCTTTGCAACAGTGCTTGGGGATGTTTAGTTTTAGCTGACTCTGAGAGGGAAATGATTTGTCAAGGTCATAAATCTCAGACACAACAGAACCAGAAACAGAGCCCAGATTTCTTGCATTCAAAACCAGGATCATTTCCCCAGCAGCAGAATGTAAGTAAGGGATATGTTCATATTACATTCAAGGATAATTTCTCTGCAGAGCTGTCAAAGTTTGGCAGCCAGTGGTCAAAGAGCACTCATGCCAATGGGCAAAATGTGTGGAAAGTGATTTGGGAATATTAGAAGCAATTCTTAAAAATAGGCTGTCAGGCCTGGTGACATAGATTAGTGAGTAAAGGCATCTGCCACCAAGCTTGATGACCTGAGTTCAATCCCCACTTACTTTGTGGAAAGAGAGAATGGACTTCTGCAAATTGTCTTGACCCATGTGTTTATGTGTGCACACACTTAGGCACCTATGTACATATACAATCAAGAGTGTACAGTATACACACACACATAAAGAAACGTATTTTTTTTTCATTTTACTTCATTGGTATAGGTGGTTTGCCTGCCTACATGTCTATATACCACTTGCCTGTCTGGTGCCAGAAAAAGCTCCCTAGAACTGGAGCTATAGATGGCTAAGAACCACCATCTGGTTACTGGGAATTAATCCGAGTCCTTTGGAAAAGTAGCCAGTGCTCATAACTTCTGAGTCATCTCTCTAGTTCTGATAATGTAATTTTTTAAATTAAAAATAGTCAGTGGGCATTGCCTCTAATCCCAGCACTCAGGAGGCAGAGGCAGGAGGATCCCTGTGAGTTTGAGAGCAGCAATGTCTAGGGAGTGAGTTCCAGAACAGCTAGACTATACAGAAAAACCCTGTCTTGAAAAAACACAACAACATCAACAAAGTCACTCTGTTTCTGTTACTGACAGGGAAGAATTCAAACAAATTAAAAATTGCCCACCCAAAGTCAGTTACAGCAGTCTTGCTTATGGCAGGTAAAAGAGAAACACTAGCTGACTTCTATCAAAAGACAGGGTTGACCAAGGAAGTCACATGTTGTCCAATCAGAAATTGTCACCATGTTGAGATAATTATCAAGACAACACAGAAAATGTTTAAATTGATGTCAGCTGGGAAATACCTTCTAACGGGTGGAAGGGAACACAAAAATATGAAAACATTTTGTTATGTTATGTTATGACTTCTTTTGCTTGCTTGCTTGCTTGCTTGCTTTTTAGTGCCTTGAGCTAGAGTCTCAATACATAGCCAGGCCAGGCCTGAACTCATTATGTAACCCAAACTGACCTCAAACTTACATTCATTCAGAGTGCTGAGATTATAGGTGTGTGCCACTACACACAGTGACTGTGATATTTTAAAATAAAAATTCAGTTTTTAATTTTGTTTTCTAATCAACAGCTTTAACAATCAGCAAATTTACAAACCACATGAAAATATTTCAACCAATATGTAACTGCAATCTGGAAGATTTGGAAAATTGATTTTCTATTTTGAAATTATTATTATTATTATTATTATTATTATTGTTATTATTATTATTGAGATAGGGTCTCATTATGTAGGCCTGGCTCACCTGGAACTCTGTATTCAGACCAGGCTAGCCTTGAACCCACAGCACCTGTCTCTGCTTCCCAAATGCTGTTATTAAAGGCATGCATAATCTCATACCTGTCCCTGAAAAATTGAGTATCTTTTGTTTAATCTTCAATTTCATGCATGTAAACAAAATATCTTGAGCATACCCATCCATCCTTCAACCTTCCCTTCCACTCCCACCCAGGAACCCCCAACAGGAGGCAAATTAACTTTTCAAATGATCAGGGGTCCCTTAATGCCTTTCAATGATGGTCAGGTTTATCTTCTGCCTTCGAGCCATCCTTCCCACAGTGTCTCTTCATGTCATTCAGACCCTTGTTCATCTCTCTGTTTTATTATCGTATTTGCTTCCTACCACCCATCAAATTTATCAGCCTGGACTTCTGAAGGAAGTAAAAAGGTCAGCCTGCTGGATATGGAGGGACCTGATAGGGATGAGATTTTAGGACCCCTACTGTCTCTCAAGGAAAGGTATCGAATCCCAAGATCTGGCTCTAAAGGAAAAGACCGCTAGGTAGGTTCCTGTCAAACTACTGAGTCTAAAGAACAAAGGTTGACGTGCCCTTCAATCAATCATTCCAAAGGTAGATGGCCTTGGACAAGATAGAAGGTAACCTTGGGAAACCATAGGAGATTGTGTAAGGATCCTGGCTGCAGGCCCATTTGCATTGTCTCCTCGTATCTTTCTGTGTATCATCCATCCACATATCTGCAAGATTTGGGTCAAATACACCATCTCAGGGCAAAATTTTTTCCCTGTTATTTGACAGAGTCAAGGCATAGCCATAAGTGCTGCTCAGAGAACCTCCCCTGTGTTCTCCATATCTTTGCCTTCAGTCAGAGCAAAGATAAGCTGAGATACCTTGATAGCTTAGGCAAACAGCAGCAAAGGAGCAAGACACAGGGTGAAGCACGAAGGTCACCTTGGGCTATGACAACACCTGAGTATCCAGAAATCCAGGTTGCAAATGTGTTGCACAGGTGCAAACCTATTGCCTTCTAAGCTGTCCTGGTTCCTGTTTATTAATGCTGATGCGACCAAGGTGTTATCACAACTTAAGGAATCTTTCCTTTAATCTAATCCTTTAGTCAATAGAGGGCTACTTTGAAGAAACTCACCTCTCTGCTCTTCCATTAGGCTGGTTAATTTCTGATAGTTTTTCTTTAAATCATTCATGTGTTTGTTTATTGAGGGGAGGGGTGTGTGTTTGCTATGATCGACTCCTGAGATCAGAAAACACATTTCTTTCAGGAGTTGGTTCTCCCCTTCATGTAGCCCAGGTGAACCTTGAACTCCTGATTCTCCTACCCCTACCTCCCAGGTGCCCCACGCTTGGCTCTGGCTAGTTCCTATTGGAAGTGTGTTCATGCATTAATCTAGATTTTGTCTGTCATACTCTCCCTGCAGTGTTGCTGGCTCACCTATGGTGAGGTTACTAACAGCTCACAAAGCTCTCTTACGCAGTGTGCTCCTCTGTGTACACATCTGGTGTGCACAATCATGAGGGAAAATGCTGATTGCTGTGTTTTCTAAGGATAAAAGTACTAGAACTGTCAAAAAAAACAACAATCAGGGTGGGATGGGATGCCTCCCTTTGAGTCTACCATGCACAGCTGTAAAGAAAGTGGTCCTCAAAACTTTCCAAGGTAGCACACGCCTTTAGTCCCAGCACTGGGGAGGCAGACATGGAGTCCAATTTCTTTTGGCTAACTTCCGAGCTTCGGACCTGCATGGAAGTGTGGTTGGTAGACCCAGTGTCAACGCATAGAACAAAACAGATTTCCCTCCTCCCGGCATCCCTTATTTACAAATAGCTGCTTGACTAGGGTGGGTCTTACTTAGGTCCCCACTCCTGCTCCATGATGAGACTTTGGTCTGGCTTGATCTTGTGCAGGTTCCAGTCTCTGTGAGTTTATGATAACTAGCAAAGACCAACCACTGAACAAGCTAGAAAGAGACAGATTTCACAGAGTGCTCGGCCCTAAAAGGGATGTCTTTATCACACACACACACACACACACACACACACACACAGAGTCAAGACTCAACAGATCTATGCAGAAGAGGAACCAGGAATTTTAAGCATTTTCCATACACAAAAGGCAGATGCACATAGGAACTCACAGAGAGACTGCAGCCGAGACCATTGGAAGCAGGCCCCATTGGTCTCTGCTGGCTCCTTGCAGAAACTACAACTTCAGCCTGGAGGCAAGAAAAGGGGCTAGAGCTTGAGCCCTTTTCTGAGAGGCCTTGAAGGCATCATAAAGATCCTTGTGCTTGGTGGCACATGCCATTAATCCCAGCAGCAGCAGAGATAGGAAGATCTCTGTGAATTTGAGGCCAGCAAGGTCTACAAAGTGAGTTCTGGGACAGTCAAATCTCTATAGTGAGACTCTGTCTCAAAAACAAATAAAAATTAAATTAAGCCCTGTAGTTGCATATGGGAGTCCACAACTATATGGGAGGTTGAAATATAAAGATTGTGGTTTCAGCCTAGCCTGGGGTACATTGTGAGTCCTACTCTCAGAAGAAAAGAAATAGGGATGACTTGGACATTTGAGTGCTAAACTGATCCAGGATCCTGCAATGAAATCACAGAGAAAGGGGAAGGGGTGGTGAGTAAGGACTTACTTTACTGCTGAGGTAATATCTCAAAACGTCTTCCTCTAGAAAATTAGTTTTTTTTTTTTTTTTTGCATAAAACTGGTTGGCACTAGTTTTGAAATCCTCACTATTTACACCAATGCTTGCTTACCCCACCCCAGCAAGATTAATAAAACATTCTTGTGTCTACAGGGTTTATCAAGTGTGAATCCATTGCTTACGACTAGTTGTTTTTGAACTCCAGAAGTCAGTCATAGATGGTTCATTCTGGTAGAAAGCATCTCCAGTGAGTGGAAGCAAAGCTAAAGAACAAAAGTGAAAATAGGCCACAGATGAAAAATAATAACGGCATAGTGGCAAACACCTTTTATCTCAGCACTCAGGAAGCAGAGACAAGTGGATCTCTTTGAGTTCAAGCCTGGCCTGTTCTACATAGTGAGTTCCAGGCCAGCGAAAGTTCCACATAGTGAGATGTTGCCTCAACAAACAAACAACAACAACAAGCAATAGAAGATTTTATATTTGTTTTCTTAAAACATTCAAGCCGGAGAAATTGAGAGAAATGAAGAGAGACATTGGGCGGCAAGCCAGGGATATACCTCACCTGGTAGCAGGCTTGCCTAACAGGCACAAAGCCCTTGGACAATACTCAGTACCCCATAAACCAGGCATGGTGTGCACAGCTGATATCCCTGTGCTGGGAAGGTAGAGGCCAAGGAATCAGAAGTTCAAGGTCATCCTCCACTGTATATCAAGTTCCAAGCTAACCTAGGATATATGAGATCCTGTCTCAAAAGAAGCAAATCAAATGCTTCGGAGAAGCACAGTGGCCATGACACAGATGGAGAGCAACCCCATGGGTCCAGAATAGAGAAGTAGCTTTGTCTAAAACCTGAACTGAGTCTCTCTTGGTCCCTTTCCCTTTAATTTCCCATTTTTCTCTTCCACACACCTCATTCTTTTTTTTTTTTTTTTTTATGTCCACATTATTCCACCTGTGTGTATCCCTGCAGGCCAGAAAAGGGCACCAGATCTCACAACAGATGGTAATGAGCCACCATGTGGTTGCTGGGAATTGAACTCAGGACCTCTGGAAAAGCAACAAGTGCTCTTAGTCTCTGAACCATCTCTCCAGCCCCACACACCTCATTCTTATTCTTCCCAGTAAAAACCTTCCCAAGAGCCTGATCCTAAGCCTGTTTCAGCCTTTGGGGCAGGGCAAGCCAGGCATTGAGTAAGTACTCAGTAAATATCTATTAACTATACAATAAACTCATATAGATTCTGCTATAAGAGAGCAAACTGAAAATGTGAAATAATAATAATAATTACAATAGCAGCAGCCAAGGCTAACACAAAGCTTAACCCCTGCCAGGCACTGTTTCAATTTTTAGTTTGTTTCCCTTTTGGTTTCTTGAGACAGGGTTTCTCTGTGCAGCTCTGGCTCTCCTGAAACTCCCTCTGTAGGCTAGTCTGGCCTCGAACTTACAGAGATCTGTCTGCCTCTGCCTCCTGAGTGCTGGGATTACAGTTGTGCACCACCCTTGCCTGGCTGTTCTAAAGTTATTTACAGTGTTAATCCAACCCTCACAACATCCCCTTCTTGGAACTCTACTATCATCCATTTACAGACCATGCAGCCTGCACTGTCCTGGACTTCTACATCAGGACCAAAGTCAGGGGCAGAGGAGATGTCTCAGCAAACTGCTTGCCACACAAGTATGAGAACTTGAATTTAATTTTCAGAACTCATGGGTGTTGGGCCATCCAAATGACTCATTGGGTACATGATAACTTGTATTTGTTCTCCAGGACCCACATGGTGGAAGGAGAAAACCAACTCCCCCAGGTCGTCCTCTGGCCTGGACATGTTTGCCTTGGCATGTGAAAGAAAAAGCACGCACACACAAATAAGTAAATGTAGTAAAAAGGTGTTTGAACTGTTCATGATTTACTAACAATGTTACAACCCCAGTGAGTAAGAACAGGAAAGACCAATGATATTTTCTTTCCCATAGGCTCATTCGAAAGTGTGGCATAACTACGACAAAAACTTCCGCCCCCATCAGAAGGGTTTGCTGTCCATTACCTTGGGGTCCCACTGGATAGAACCAAACAAAACTGAAAACATGGGCGATATAATCAGCTGCCAGCACTCCATGGCTTCTGTGCTTGGATGGTTCGCCAACCCCATCCACGGGGACGGCGACTACCCTGAGTTCATGAAGACGATGTCCGTCGTGCCCGTGTTCTCTGAGGCAGAGAAGGAGGAGGTGAGGGGCACCGCTGACTTCTTTGCCTTTTCCTTCGGGCCCAACAATTTTAGGCCCTCAAACACCGTGGTGAAAATGGGACAAAATGTATCACTCAACTTAAGACAGGTGCTGAACTGGATTAAACTAGAATATAACAACCCTCGAATCTTGATTTCGGAGAATGGCTGGTTCACAGATAGTGACATAAAGACAGAGGACACCACGGTCATCTACATAATGAAGAATTTCCTCAATCAGGTTCTTCAAGGTTGGTTGCACTTTGGCTCAATTTTTAACAAATGTATGCACATATATGTTTGTTTATGTTATATTGTATATCATGTGTGTAGAGGTCAGAAGAGATGGTCAGAAGGCCTGGAGTTACAGGCATCTGTAGGCCACCTGGTGGCTAGAGACCAAACAGGAAGAGCTGCAAACGTTTGTAACTGCTGGGCTGTTCTCTCCCACCCCAGCTCAGGGTTTTTGTTTAAGGTAGTTACCTTGAATGTATCCTTATTGATATTGTTTTTTTTATTGTTCAGTATTGGCCAGAATTTGTTTGTGAGTGATGGGGCCTCACATTACCTAGATTGGCCTTGAGCTTCTGCTTCTACTTTCTGAAAGATAGGGTCACAGGTTGGACCACCGCCCAGCTGTTTTGTTCTTCATAAACGACTTATAGAGATAAGTTTAAGTTTCCTATCAAGAGTGATTTGTTGAAATCATGATTTTTTTTTTTTGGTTTTGGTTTGTTTGTTTTTTAAGTCAGGGTTTTTCTGTGTAGCCCTGGCTGTCCTGGAACTCGTTCTGAAGACCAGGCTGGCATAGAACTCAGAGATCCACCAGCCTCTGCCTCCTGAGTACTGGAATTAAAAGTGTGGAATACTACAACTGGCTTGAAATCAGATAATTTTATCTAACTTTATTTTATATACATTGGTGCGAAGGTTCCAGATTCCCTGCAACCAGAATTACAGACAGTTTTAAACTGCCATGTGGTGCTGGAATTTGAACCCATGTCCTCCGGAATAACAGTCAGTGCTCAACCACTGGGCCATCTCACCAGCTCCTGACCCTTTTATCGGCATATTTGAACAATGAAAGTTTTAAAAACAAAGCTGAGTCATTTCTCCTCTCTTGGAGATTTCTTCCTACCTAAATGTCACCTCATTCACCACTCAGGCAGTGACACCTACAGGCCAATGGAAACAATGAGGCCAAAGACAGCTTGGGTTGTATCCCCATTTGGGCTCCATTCTACCCGAATGTATTTCCTGTGGATTTTTCTCCAGTTGCACAGCTCTCTTCTGAAGTCCTAACTGCATTCCAGAGGATTAGGTGCCCTGTTCTGGCCTCCATGGATACAGACACACATATAGACATGCAGGCAAGACACTCCTACATGTGAAACATAACAAAAATAATTTTAAATTTTTAAAATTATTCAGGGCTATTTTCAGTTTTTATTATAGGCTAGCCTTGAACCCACAGAGGTCCGCCTGCCTCTGCCTTCTGTGTGCTGGAATTCAAGGCTCTATATCTCATTTTTACTCAACCAGAGTTTTAAAGCTGGAGGTCCTCAGAGATCATCTTTTCCACTATTTTCTGTTTGCAAATGAGGAAACTGCCGTTCCAAACCTTGCCCAATCATTCCTTCCCAGACACAGCAGGACCTGGCCTTAGGCCTGCTGCCCTTCAGCCCAGCCACTTCTCACACTACTTCTTTGCCTTTCCAAGCCTCCTGTCTACATTCACTTATGTTCGTCCCAAGAGCTAGTATTTCAATCCCTGAAGGACAATTTCACAGAATGGACAGTTGTGCATAAACAGGGACCTGCCCAAACTTGGAATGAGAAACTCTAGGTCATTAGTAAACATCCACATCCCAAAAGGCTCTGACGCCACCACATCCCAGGACACAGATTTGAACACAAAATAACACACACCCTTTTTGTTTTAAATTTCAGACAGGTTCTTACTATGTAGCTGGGTGACCCAGAACTCAATATGTAGGCCAAGTTAACTGTGAACTCACAGATCTGCCCACCTCTGCTTCTTGAGTGTTGAGATTAAAGGCATTTATACCCTGCTAAACAACTTTTGGGATTTTTTTGTTTATTTTGTTTAGAGACAGGGTTTCTCTGTATTGCTTTGGAGCCTGTCTGGAACTAGCTCTGTAGACCAGGCTGGACTCAAACTCACAGAGATCTGCCTGCTTCTGCCTCCCGAGTGCTGGGATTAAAGGCGTGCACCACCAACACCCGGCTCATGATTAAAATTTAACTGTCAGGAATGTTTTTAATGAGATCCTTCACCTGTCATTCACTCATGTGGGGAGTGTTTATTTATTTTGTGTGTGTGGCTGCATGGGGAAATTATCAGGGGACAACCTTCAGGACTTAGTTCTCTCCCCAAACCATGCAGGGCTCTAACTTAAGTTGTCAAGCTTTGTAGCAGATGCCTTTACCAACAGCCATTTTGCTGGCATCAAACCCACGATTTTGTTTGTTTGTTTGATTTAAAAGGCCAGAAATTTAGGGAAAGAACTGCTTTTGTGTTTTGCCATGCCTTGGCATGTTGTTGACGAAGCTGAAACATGGAGTAGAATGTTTAGCCCTCTGAACATCCCTGCTTCCTTTTCTCCATGCAGCAATACAGTTTGATGAAATACAAGTGTTTGGTTACACAGCCTGGTCTCTCCTGGATGGCTTCGAGTGGCAGTATGCCTATACTACTCGCCGAGGACTATTTTATGTGGACTTTAATAGTGAGCAGAAAGAAAGGAAACCCAAGACCTCTGCACATTACTACAGACAGATCATACAAGAAAACGGTTTCCCTTTGAAAGAGTCCACACCAGACATACAGGGTCAGTTTCCCTGTGACTTCTCCTGGGGAGTCACCGAGTCTGTTCTTAAGGTAAGTGGTGACTTCTAAATAAACCACACGCTAGGGGAGAGGGTATACAGTATGTTTCTACAAATATGTGTTTGGATGTTTTGCTTGCATATATGTCTGTGTGTCTTGTGCCCACAGAGGCCAGAAGATGGCAAGATGGCACTGAATCTTCTAGACTGTTCATAACTTCTAGTTATCAACATCCATATAGATGCTCTGAAATACTAGTCAGTGCTCTCTCCAACCCTGAGCTGTGATTTTTTTTTTAAAACTTTATTACATTTAATTGTATAAATAATTGTGGTGCATGTCTTAGTTAATGTTTTCATTGCTGTGAAGAGACATCATGACTGCGGTAACTCTTACAAAGAAAACATTTAATTGAGGGGGCTTGCTCAGTTTCAGAGGTTCTGTTCGCTGTCATCATGACGGAGCATGGCAGCATGAAAGCAGACTTGGTGCTGCAGCCGAGAGTGCTTACATCTTGCAGATAGCAGGAAGTCAACTGTCACACTGAGTGAAGCTTGAGAAAGAGACCTCAAAGCCCTGCTCCACAGAGACACACTTTCTCCAGCAAGGCCATGCCTCTTAATAGTGTTACTCCCTTTAGGACCATTTTCTTTCAAACCACCCAGTGCATATTGTGATACATGTGGAGGTTAGAGGACAAATCTGTGGGATTAGCTCTTTTCCTCCACCTTTATATGGGCACGAGGGATTAAACTCAGGTCCCTAGGCCTCACCCACTGAACTATCTCCCTAGCCGGAATCCACTGGTTTTTATTGGCATATGTTAATTATATGAACTAATGTGTTTCAGCTCTTCACATGTATATAAAATGCACTTTGGTCACGTTCACCTCCAAATTCCATCCCTTACCTTCCTACTGGCCCTCTTCTTTATGCATCACCTTTATGAGGTCTCTTAGCAGATAACCATATGCATTGTCTACAGCTAGCGATTCCTGGGGGGGGGTCTGTAAAGTACAATGCATTTCGTTTGGTTTTGCCTTGTTTTGTGGCAAGATGACCTTTTATATACTTCTCAACAATACTGGGATGTTCTGAACTTTTCAAAACCCTGGAGCGGGCCTGGGCTGGAAAGACTGCTCAGGTAATTCATTATACAGATTGTATGTCACTATCACGTGATCAATGGTCTCTCAGTTTAATGTTGTAGATAACTGGTTGGCAGATGGCAAGTGGGCAATCATATGGCTTTGTAATTAGACTATGAAAGATGACACATGAGAAAACAATTAGAAGGAAAATATTTACCAAGGATTAATTATCAATTTTCCTGGAGTATTTAAATTCAGCCACAGGGGGAAGGTACTTTAACACAAGCACAGAATTTTTCCTTGTTCTAATTAATCTTGAATTTGGAATGTTATTCTTACAACTTTTGTCTTATTTTATTAGTTTTTTCAGCAGGGTAGCCCTGGCTGTTCTGGAACTAAGCCTGTCACCTTATCTTTGTATGATGGTTTCCAGTTGAGACTCCTCCTTCCCAGGGCATCTATCTATCTATCTATCTATTTATCTATCTATCTATCTATCTATCTATCTATCTATCTATCTATCTATCAATCTATCACAGTGCACGTGGGAAGTGGGCAACACACGACCATCCCCACATGATTGTGCAGCCCAACCTCAAAGAGGACAATTCAGAGCTGAGGGTGTAGCTAAGTTGGCACAGTGCCCTCCTGCCTGGCATGAAGAGGGCCCTGGGTTTGATCTGTAGCATCACATTGACTAGGTGTAGTGGCATATGGCTGTATGCTCAGCGCTTGGGAAACAGAAAAGAGAAGCAGAAGCTCCAGGTCATCCTCAGGTACTTACTAGGGTTAAGGCAAGCCCTGGGCTGTATGAGCCACCCCTCCTCCAATCCTTGGGACTTGGGGTTATTTCACTATCTCTTCCCTCCCCCATAACTGAAGCTCTTTGTATAGGGGACCATTCTGTACTCTGCTGTTGAGTGAGTGCTCACAGACACATGGTGGATATCCTTGGACCTTACTTCCTTTAAAAATTTATTTTTGTAGGGCTAGAAGGATAAGGCCTTTTCTCCCATATTGTGAACAGAATAGCCAGAACACAGAAGCCATTATGAAGGACAAGTTATTTGTTTTATCTTGTAGTCTCTGCTATGTAGCCCAGGCTGGCCTCAAACTGATAGTAAGCCTCCTGCTTCCATTACCACCACTGTGGGCTATCACTTGAACTTTTCAAACAAGAATTGCTGAGAGTTGTGGCCAGTGGCAAGGAGTGACTGCCTACCGTCATCCCCCACCCCCCAGCCTCTTTCAGGGATCATCTGGCTTAAGCAGCCTTCTCTGAATATAAGTGCTGCTCTCAGTGACTCCTTTACAACCCCAATTTGTCATCAACCAAGCCAATATCCTGATGCATTTGAACGCCGTCATAGGAGATGCCCTTTGTAGGTCAAATGACCTGGAAAATGGCCTCTTAAGCTCTTCTCAAACAGCTGTTCCTCCTCTCCTCTGCGTGGTTCCTTCCCTGTATTTCCTGGTCTCCCTGGAGATTTGAAGGACTAGGATAAGGCCCTCTCTCTCATATTACCAACAGAACAGCCAGAACACAGAGCCCATTATGAAGAACTAAGTTATTTTATCTTATAGTGAGAGGCTTCATGAGGCTCAACTCTTCTGATCTGAGCAGGTGGAATATGCTAGGAGCCACACTTGATTTACCTGAATGCTCTTGTTTTCCACAGCCGGAGTTTATGGTTTCCTCCCCACAGTTTACTGACCCTCACCTGTATGTGTGGAATGCCACTGGCAACAGATTGCTACACCGAGTGGAAGGAGTAAGGCTAAAAACAAAACCATCCCACTGCACAGATTATGTGAGCATCAAAAATCGAGTTGAGATGTTGGCCAAAATGAAAGTCACCCACTACCAGTTTGCTCTGGACTGGGCCTCCATTCTTCCCACTGGCAATCTGTCTGAAGTCAATAGACAAGTGCTAAGGTATTACCGGTGTGTGGTGAGCGAAGGACTGAAGCTGGGTGTCTCCCCCATGGTGACGTTGTATCACCCCACCCATTCCCATCTAGGCCTCCCTGAGCCGCTTCTGAACAGTGGGGGATGGCTAAACACATACACCTCCAAGGCCTTCCAGGACTACGCAGGACTGTGCTTCCGGGAACTGGGGGACTTGGTGAAGCTCTGGATCACCATTAATGAGCCTAATAGGCTAAGTGACATGTACAATCGCACAAGTAATGACACCTACAGTGCAGCCCACAACCTGATGATTGCCCATGCCCAAGTCTGGCATCTTTATGACAGACAGTATAGGCCAGTCCAGCATGGAGCTGTGTCACTGTCCCTACATTCTGACTGGGTTGAACCTGCCAACCCCTATGTGGATTCACATTGGAAGGCAGCTGAGCGATTCCTCCAGTTTGAGATCGCCTGGTTCGCAGATCCGCTCTTCAAGACTGGTGACTACCCAGTGGCCATGAAGGAGTACATCGCTTCTAAGAACCATCGAGGGCTGTCTAGCTCAGTACTGCCACGCTTCACCCCGAAGGAGAGTAAGCTGGTGAAGGGCACCATTGACTTCTACGCTCTGAACCACTTCACTACTAGGTTCGTGATTCACAAGGAGCTCAACAGCAGCCGCTCTGCTACAGATAGGGATGTCCTGTTCCTGCAGGACGTCACCCGCCTGAGATCGCCCAGCCACCTGGCTGTAATGCCCTGGGGAGCTCGAAAGCTGCTTGGATGGATCCGGAAGAACTACAGGGACATGGACATCTACATCACAGCCAATGGCATTGATGATCTGGCTCTGGAGAATGATCGGATCAGAAAGTACTACTTGGAGAAGTATATCCAGGAGGCTCTGAAAGGTGAGGTTTGGGGAGCTCACAGTGAGGCATGAGAGGTATACAAACTGACAGCAATGAAAAGATCACCAGCAACTCAGATCTGTGGCTCCTGACCAACTTCTGTCCACTGCTTTTCCTCCTTATAATTTTTTTTTTCCCCTGAGAGACAGAGTCTCTTTAGTCCTGAGTCTTTGAACCCACTATGTAGACCAGGCTGACCTCAAACTCACAAAGATCCACCTGTCTCTGCCTACCAAGTGCTGGGATTAAAGGCATAAGCCACTACTGGCATTCATTAATATTTTTTTAGACCAGTCACGAGGATAGCCTCCAACAACAGGCTGACCCCAATCTTCCTGCCTCAGCCTTCCAAGTGGTGGAATTACAAGCCTAGGCCACCACATCTGTACTTTTATAAAGTGGCATAGATTCACTGTGGAAAATTTGGAAAACATTTTTCCTAAATAACACCTGGAATCTCATTTCCCCCAAAAAAGTACAAGTAGCCCTGAAAACTAAATTCTTATTCAAAGGTACTTTATTGTCCATTTGTGATCAACGATGTTCTTTTCTGATTTTGTTTTTGTAGCATACCTCATTGACAAGGTCAAAATCAAAGGCTATTATGCATTCAAACTGACTGAAGAGAAATCTAAGCCTAGATTTGGGTTTTTCACATCTGACTTCAAAGCCAAGTCATCTGTAGAATTTTACAGCAAGTTGATCAGCAGCAGTGGCTTCCCCTCTGAGACCACCAGTCCTGCATGTGGCCAGCATCCGGAAGACACGGAGTGCACCATCTGCTCATTTTTTACTAAGAAAAAGCCTCTGATCTTCTTTGGTTGTTGCTTTATCTCCACCCTGGCTCTACTGCTATCAATCACCATTTTTCATCATCGAAAGAGAAGAAAATTTCAGAAATCAAAGAACTTACAAAATATACCATTGAAGAAAGGCCACAGTAGAGTTCTTAGCTAATCTATCATTTATGTCATAGTTTAAAGATTCACTCCAGTTCCATATACTGGTAACTATAATGTGAGAGACATCTGTAACCAAGGTGAAGACAATCAATGCCTTTGCAGTTGTTCAAATCATACTCTTAGGTATTGACAAACAGTGAATTAATTCAGTTCTTAGAGCTGAAGGCTTCATTCTGACAGTAATTCAGGGGATGACCCCAAAGATGGCCTCCGGAAGTGTGAAGTGTTTCTTTACATCATTTTTTCTTTAGCTTTCTTCTGTAAATAGCAATCACTATTCACGGTAAAGGAATTTTAAAAAGTGAAGTTCTGTTCTTTTAGACTTCATAATTTAAAACTATTTGTTGTTTTTGAGGCAGGGTCTCTCTATTTTGTAGCTCTGGCTATCCTGTAACTCAGATCCCGCCTGCTTCAACCTTTGCAGTGCTGGGATTAATGGTGTACACCACCATACCCAGCTAAAACTATTTAAACTGAACAGTAGTGACATATTCCATCACTTCTAACAAGGTGCTCTTCTGTTTAGGTCAGGTAGTCCTCAGATGGAATGTAGAAACACAGCAGGATTTTAGATCATGCTTGCCCATAGATAGTTAAAGCATAGAATCTAAAACATATCAACCTTAGCTTTTCTCAAACAAAACAAAACAAAACAAAACAAAAAAGGCATTTCTTAAACATTCAATTTTCAGCTCTCTCTTACTGAACTTCTGATTGGTGGAGGAAGGAGGAAGGTTCAAGACTGGCATTTCAGTGTATTTCTCTCTGTCCTGGAACTCAGACCTGTAGACAAGGATGATCTTGAACTCAAGAGATCCATCTACCTCTTGAGTGCTAGGACTAAAGAGGGATGCTCACCACACCCAGCTTGGACTTCGGATTTTAAAAGTAGCTTTATAACTCATGTCATGGAACGATTACAGGATGGACAACTAGACCCCACTGCTGTAAAGATCAGATTCACTTAGCCTTACAGCACAGCATTTCCATTTTAAAATAAACTGGCATTACCTCTATTCCCCTGATTTTGAGCTGAGAAGATCTGGCTTCTCAGGAAAGTTAAAAAGATGTAGGTTTCACAAAGGGTAAAGGCCTAAGACCTTACCATTATTCATAGATTCCTGCTCTGCCCCCAAGAGCTTTATAAGTTTCTCATGCACCATGACTCTGATGAATCAATCCAGCATGCTAATTTGAATGGCCTAATTTAATTTTACTTTTAAAGGCTAGCACTAAGTAAATCTCAACTAGGGATATTATATATTTAAGGAACCATGCTTGATTTGATCAAACACTAGGAATAATTTGAATGTATACCCAATCACATTTGTTTTTCAAGTCAATATGTAAATAACCATGTTACCCAGTCACTGGGAACCCCCTCCAGGAACTTAGGCTTAGGATTCAAAGTAGCTCTTTCAAAAAGATCCTTAGTAATAAACCATCCTAAATTGTAGGGTGATTTTAATTGTACTTCAGATCTACCTATTGTTATCTGTCCCCAACTGTCCTGGAACTTACTCTGTAGACCAGGCTTGCCTCAAACTCAAGAGACCCACCTGCTTCTGCGTCCTAAGTTTAAAGTTATGTGCCACTACCACCCAATGCAACATTATGAATCTTATAATCACTAATTTTCAAAAACCATAGACAGCATGTGCAAAAGTGATTAGAAATAAAGCTGCTATTGGACTAGCTAAATCTAACAGTAGACCTCTGCTTTTCTACTTCTGGTTCCCACAACCACCACCCCTCCAGTTTTAGATTTCACCTTTTTAAAATGTGTATGGGTGTTTTGCCTGCATGCATGCATGCACCACTTGCATGCCTGGTGTCCTTGGAAGCCAGAGGAGGCATCAGATCCCCTGCAGACTTATATATGAATGTGAGCCAACCTAGGTGTTAGAAACCAAACCTTGGTCCTCTGTAAGAACAGCTCATAACCACTGGGTCATCTCTTCAACTTTAGCAGTTCTTAAGACTATTTTTTTTTGAGACAGGGTCTCCCTGCATAGCCCTGGCTGGCCTTAAGTTCACTATACAGACCAGGCTGGCTTGAACTCCCCCTGCCTGTCTTCTTAGTAGTTCTTAAGTACGTTTTGCAAAGAATTGTTTACTTTTTCTCTGCAAGAGCAAGTGTTCTTAACAATGGTTATGTCTTTACAGCCCTACTTGGGTTTTTAAGTCATACAAATTTGAATTCACTCCAGAAAAAACTTTTAATCACCTTTTATCTTAAAACATGTAGCTGGGGCAGTGATGGCATACACCTTTAATTCCAGCACTCAGGAGAGGCAGGTGGATTGCTGTTTGAGGCCAGCCTAGTCTACAAAGTTCCAGGGCAGCAAGAGCAAATCAACCTTTAATTCAAGTTACATTTGTTTTTTGACTGGGTTTCACTAATTATACAGAGCGGGCTGGCCTCAACCTGGCAGTAATCCTCCTGCCTCAGAGTACTGGGATTAAGGTGTGCACTATACCCAGTTTAGTTATGGTTTCCAACTCCATTAACATAACTACTTTGACAGAACCAAGCTGACCTTAAAGATAACCTCCAAGAGTCCTGATCCTCCTGTCTCAACTCCACTGCAGGGGCCACAGGGGATGTACCACCCTGTGGTACCACCCAAACAAAACCTTTCCTAACAATATGTTCCCATTAAGCAAAGCTTAGATCATGTTGCTCCTTCCCAAATTTGACATTCCAAGATTACCAAATGTAAAGTTCCTAGCCCAATGCTGCCATTCTTGCGGGTTTTGGGAATGTGTGCAGCTAATTTTAAATGATCATATAAAAGTCATTAGGTCAAGATCTAGTGATAGTAAATGCAAGTGTCTTAAGTCACAGGTTAGGGATATGGCTCAGTGGGGCTTTGCACTTGTCTACACACACAGTAGGCTTGACTGCTAATACATTGAACATACTAGCTCTGTAGACCAGGCTGGCCTCAAGCTCAGAGATCCACCTGCCTGTCTCCCAAGGACTGGGACTAAAGGTGTTCACCAACTCCCAGTTTATAGATTACATTCTTAACCCACCTGAATAGCTGCAGAAAAAGATGTCACATTTTAAACATTCAATAAAACTTTTGTGAAATCCTTAAATATGCTTAACTCATGTTTGTCTAGCCTCTGGGAATTGAGGTACCTTGTCTAAATGTTTTACTTGGTTGATGCCAACTATTTATTGTGAACAATCTGGCTGAGACACCCTGCTTCCACCTCTGTAAGGTCAGGACCACAGACAGGCACATGCCACATCTACATGCAGTGCTGGGTTTTCAATACAAGGAAAGCACTCGGCCAGCTGAGCTACAACCAGTCCTTTTTAATAATTAGACATGATGGTCAACACCTTTAATCCCAGCACTTTGGATGGAGAAGCGGTGAATTGACTTTGAGGCCATGCCCCTCTATAGTTCCCTATCTCATAAAAACTGATTAGGGCCTACAGAACAGTGTAAACCCGATGATCTGAATTTGATTCCTAGAACCCAAGACTCCACCCTGAACCCATGCCAAAGAACATACAGACTCCTTTAACTCTATCCCCATGCACCTAACATCCTCAGGACTTCAGACTTTTTAAAAATGTAATACTGTTCTTGCAGCACTTACATGTAACATGACAATCACTCCCCTTTGTGATTCCAGCTCCAGGGGAACTGACACCTCTTGACAGGTGTGAATATATTCTCTCACACAATACACACCACACAAGCTTAGTTCAATTGGGCAATGTCTGTACCCTAGCACTGGGGAAGACAAATACTGCCTCAAACGCAAGGTGAAAGGGTAACAGACAAATACACCAAATGCACACATGAAGAATAAAACGCTAGGTGTGGCAGTGCTTTCCTGTCATCCTAGGCAGAGGCAAGAGGATTAGGAGTTTGAGATTATAATAGAGGAACTTGTCCAAGAAGCTAAAGGTAGATGGTGAAGTAATTCACACCAATACAGGTTACTATTAAGTCTAGAACATTATATTCAAAGCCTGCAACCCTACCAACCCCAATATTTCAAAGAAATTCCAGGTTCCATTTGTAATACACCAAGCCTCAACCTGATCCTCCCACGTCAACCTAGTCAAAGGTAGAATTATAACCAAGACAATACTGAGAACTTACAAAAAGAAACCACCATGATTTATACTTTTATCTAGTCACACACCTCTAGGATTAGCCCAGAATGCCATGTCCATTGAACACACACCAGGACTATTGTCTGTCATTGGTACTATACTCCTATTGCCTGAAATGTGTTGTTATTCTTTTAAGTCACTTGTTTACAGGAAGGAAAAACATCTGTTGTGTTCCTTGAGTAGCAGTTGACCTATCTGCTAAGTATCAATTAGAAAGATCAAAGACACACCAAATCAATACAAGTCTTTTATTGTCCCAAAAGACATGCCAAATCGTAGTTAAATTCAGGATCTTGTTTCTGGAGTTGGGTAACTGTAAAAGCAAACAAAATACATGTAAACTTTCATCAATATTCCTGCCCAGAAAGTTAAGTTCACTTAATATATATAATCTATATAAATTATGTAGAGTAAAACAAATTCACCTATGATATAGGTTAGAGGCAAGTACTGATTTCAGTAATTTTTCATACAAACTCCATCTAAAGTAGTCAACTGTAGATACACGAACCTACCTTAGGTCTTACTCATCAGCCTGCTGCACAGTTCCCTTTTCAGACACATAGATACCATCCAAAAACTTCCTGATATCTTTGTTTTTAACTGTTGTGGCTTGCTGAATCAGAGCCGCTATATAGGACGACACAAATAAAGCCATTATTTCACTAGCCAAATTTGTCTACAAGACTAACTTAACTAACAATTGGAGCTCAATCCCTGGAGCCAACATGATGGAAAGAGACCCCTTCATTACCATCAGTTCTCAACTGAGTGTAACTGCATACCCACCCTAATATAAACACAAAAGCAAATTGTTCCCAACAAAGCCTACCACATGCTACCCATCACTTAGAACTGCATATACACCACCATGTATTCATGACACAAACTATAGTATATACAGAATAGAGTTGGAACAATCTTTGACCTCTCAGAAGTTTTGTAACAAATCAGACATGCATTCAACCTTAAGGCTGAGATAAAACTTGACCAATAGACACAAGCATACATACCTGAATTTGAAACAAGTTCAATATCATTTCCTTCAAGGATTAATTCATCCTTCTGGGCTTGAGAGACAGAACAAGCAACACCTAAAAGAGGTATGTATTCAATATTAACATGAGAGCTACACAAAAAATACTTCATTTAAAACTCCACAGAACTCATGAACTGTAGGATTTACTTCTGAACATACTGTAATTACATGTGAAGATTCAATTCCCAGCACCCACAAAAATTATACCCTATAAACTACTCTTCAGGAATAATGGCATTAATCTCAAGCTAGCAGCTACCAAAACACAGTTCTGAAATATCCTTCACCACAAACACCAAAACACCAGCACTCCAAGACTGGGGCGGAGGCTGGGGGGGGGGGGTGAGGAACGGACGGGACACAAAACTATAGCAGCTTATCATTTCTGAGGTAACACACATACCCGTTCTCATCCGAACCCTGCGGATGTATTTTTCACCCAAGAAATTTCGGATTTCAACCAAAGACCCATTCTCCTGAATAACGACGTTGATGGGGAAGTGAGCATACACAGACCTCATCTTGTAGCGGAAGCCCTGCAGTAAATAAATATTGAACAATCTCAGAATTAGTTTCAGTTCAGGCTGGCCTACAATCTGAGATTCCTTCTTCAGCTTCCCCTAGGATCACAGCTGTGTGCCACCAGGGCCAGCTCTAAAATTCCCTGAGGTGCTTTTGTTGTAATTTGAAAACACCACACTTTACCTGCCACCTGTGACCTGCAACAAGTCTCACACAGTTAATATTCACTTCAGAAGGAACAACTGTCGTTCCAGACAGTAACAGTCCTGCAGGACGCATCTGTTTGTTTTACTATCTCAGCCTGGCTTCTTTCAGTGAGCGCCCAAGACACTCATCCTTGGCACCAGATTTACTGTATTACTAGACACACCAGACCATAATTTCATATCAAAGTAAATAAAAGGAAGCTATGGTATCAACAAGGATCCACCCAACAGGTACATAACACTTGTTATGCACAGGGTAGAGTGTGTTTATCAAACAAGCCTCTTCAGCATTAACCTTATCATGGGAGAAAAAAAGTATCCCCAACTAAGAGTGACAACATATATTTAGAAATCAGACCTTTTCTATCCAGAAGTTCTATACATACCAACCAGCAACCAAATTTACACTATAGTAGACTATCTACTAAGGAAAAAAATTTTTTTTCTCGAAGCATGGTTTGCCCAGCAAATTCCTAGGCTTGATGCATGGTATGCCCCTCCCCCACAAACAAAACACAAAATTGCCCTGTACTAGACATTTGTATACACAAGACACATCTAAGAAACCTCTTCCAAAGTGCTAAAAAGCAGCCTGATTGGCTGGCTTACCAGTGTGACACCCTTGATCATGTTCTGAACATGACTGCAGATGGTTCGGACAGTGGCCAGTTCCTTTCTGTTACCCCACCATTTGTCAACCCGGAGCTGTAACAGGAGACGCCAGAAATAAGTTTTTAGCTGGTTACCACAAGAGCATTCTATAAATGACCAAAAAATTGTATGTCATAGGCACAGATTTTGTAAAGGAATGGACCCACCACCACCTCCCAAAAAAAAAAGAGAGAACAGAATGTTTACCCACGAACTACTTAAAAGTAATATTCTTTTTTTTGGGGGGGGGAATTAACACTAGATCAGTACCAGGCTTTACAATATTAGATTTCAATTTACAAATCTGTCCTGGGACTAAGGTTGCCCGAGTCCACAGAGAATCTGCCCACCTCTTTTCCAGGGCTGTGATTAAAGGCATACAGCGCCCCACACTGGACCCGAGAGATCAAACCTCAAGCTGTTAAAATGCACTTACGAACAAGCATCTCGGGTACCACAAAGAAATGGGGTCCTTACCCTCTTCTTCTTCTTCCCAAGGAGACTCAGCTCTACGTTGATGTGATTGAAATCCCTCCGGAGGGTTCCTCTGGGGCCCTTCACAATGACTGTGCGCCCCTTCAGAGTGATGTCCACTAGAAGAGAGAACGAACCCGTGAGGCCACAGGCCAAGGATCAGAGCATGCAAGAAAGACGTCACGGCCAAGCAGTAAGTCTCCTACCATTTTCTGGAATGTCGACGGTCTGATTGCTGAGAATGGTCTTCATTCTGAAACACAAACACCCAGGTAAGAAGGATGGAGCAGGGAACGCTCCTCACCAGGTGCGGGTCAGAGTTCCGCCTCCTCAACCGGAAACGGCCAGGTAGAGAACCCGGGGAGAAAGACACAAATGGGTCCGTGGCAAAGGGTGGCCCGGGGGCGTGCGAGCCGGGCACGGAGGGAGGGCAGGAAGCCCGGCCCGGTGCACCATGGCGGGAGTGCTGCGGCCAGGGTAGGCCTCAAAGCCCAGAACGCGACTTCCAGCTCGCGCCGCCAAATCCAAGGGACGCCTGTCGTGCTGGGGGACAGTCGGGAGAGGGACTCGGGACAACGGGTCCATGCCACCGGTGTCCCCAAGAAAGGATGGCTTCAGATTCCCGGGGCACGTAGCCCGTAAGCTGCTCACCTCGCAGTAGATGGGGCAAAGAGAGAACGCCCTTCGTCATCACGTTCTTGTAATCCGTCAGGGCCCTGCGTGTTGCGTCATGAGCGTGCGACAATAAGGCTAACCTAGTCTATCGCCAAGCAGGTCGATTCATGCCGGGTCCGCAATGACGTGTGTGCGTCATAAGCAAAGCGACGGGTGCTCGGCCGCGGCTTGTTCCGGCGTGCGGGTTCGTCGGGCCCTTGACCCTCCTGAGACCTCCGAGGGGCATGGCTCTACGCTGCGGGCTTGCGGCGGGCAGCCTGGGCTCCTGGGTGAGCGGAGAGGCAGGAACGTTGTTGCTCATCACAAGTCCAAAACTGGGAAAAATTTTTCCAGATATCCTTTTTTAAACTCCCTGACTCGTCAGGAAATAAAACATCCATAGCCGTGGCATATCTTAATTATTGCAGTTTAAAGTTGTTGACAACATATTTTTAGTACCTGTTTTAAGAATAGAAGATTTGCGGGACGGTGGTGTCGCACGCCTTTAATCCCAACACTCAGGAGGCAGAGGCAGGCGGAACTCTTGAGTTCGAGGCCAGCCTGGTGTACAGAGCGAGTTCAAGAACAGCCAGGACTACACAGAGAAACCCTGTCTCAGAAAACAAAAACAAAAAGACATGAAAACGTGACACGCTAACTTAGTTCCTAAGGCTTTCTAATCTACATTTAGCAGTTAATCCTTACAATCTACTCCCCCACCTCCCTTTCGTTGGGGCAGGGGATGCATCAGGATCCCTGTAGCTGGCCTAGAACTAAATTTGTAATCCAGACAATTCTCCCTCTGCCTCCTGTGAATGCTGGATAATGGTTTGAGCCACCATAGCTAGTGGTTCTTTCACCTTGAATCTTTATTTATTTATTTATTTATTTATTTTGTTATGTTGTTGGAGACAGGGTTTCTCTGGTAGCTTTAGAGCTTGTCCTGGAACTCGCTCTGTAGACCAGGCTGGCCTCGAACTCACAGACATCCACCTGCCTCTGCCTACCCAGTGCTGGGATCAAAGGCGTGCGCACCAACGCCCGGCAACCTTCAATCTTTTAAAGAGTCGTTTTACATTCTGAATCAGTTCTTTGGCTTTGGTATTATAATGGGTTGAAACTAAATTAATCCAGAGTTTACCGAATGATTGATATAATGAACCTTTCCTGTAGGTATTTGGAAGATATTTATGCAGCCCGGTTAGAGCATTAAGTTCTTTGCCGGATAAAAAAAAGGAATTTTTACAGACTGGACCAGACCTTCAAGATTTTGTATCTGGTGATCTTGCAGACAAGAGCACCTGGGATGAATATAAAGGAAATTTAAAGCGTCAGAAAGGAGAAAGGTAATTGAATATTAGAGATCATTTCAGGATCCCACCCTTTGATTTTCTGCACTGTTTTTAATCAAGCCCTATAGCAGATTTTAAATTTCAGACATGTTAAATTTATCCAAAGTTACTAGAAGTGATAACCAGTCTAAGTAGAATAAATGAGCAAAGCTGTTAGAATCTTTTTTTTTTTTTTTTTTTTTTTTTTCTGTAACCTTTGGCCATTTTTCTTCATCCTTCCAGAAACAACCTGACCATTCCACCTCCCACTTTATATCCAGCACCTAATTGGAAAAGTGTAGGTTTCCCTCTTGGCAATTATTGATTTATTTTTGGTTTTTCAAAATAAGGTTTCTCTGTGTAGCCCTAGATGTTCTGGAATTTGTTCTGTAGACTAGGCTGGCCTTAAACTCAGACATCCCCCTGCCTCTGCCTCCCAAGTGCTGGATTAAAGGCCTGGGCCACCTGTTCCTTTTCTGAGAAAGTTTACATATAGCCTGCAGTTGCTTTATCTTTATTATTTTTTAACGATGAAAGGTTGCCTGGCATGCAGAAGGCTCAAGGTTCAATTTCTAATACCACAATAAACAGAAATATTAATAGAAGTGTAGTGAGGTTGGTGGTGCACAGGGTTGTTTTAAAAAGTATCTATCAAAGAACATCTAGATCACAAGTGAATAAAGTCAAGGGGAAACCAAGGATATAGTCTCCATTCCAAATTTTAGATCTATCATTTTGTTGTTTTCAGTTTGTCATTTTTTTGGTTTCATTTATATAGCCCGGGCTGGCCTTGAACTCACTTTGTATCTAAACTTGACCTTGAACTCTCCTTATCTTCCTATCTCCATGGTTTAAAATCTAGCATTACAGACATGAATCACTGCAACTAGCAAGTTGTCTCTATTAATGACTAGAGTCTAGAAGGCAGGGTAGATATTGTATAATTGGGCTCTTTCTGTATTCTGAGTTACTGTAGTTGTAGTATGTTGTGGAGTATTATTTTAAGTGGGCAAAGATGTTTTTCATTTGTTTATGCTGCAGAATATCACTTTAACTATGTGAAGGTGTGTTACATCTGTTTCTGCTGCCTTTGTTAACAATGTTAAGATGTGTTACATTTATTTCTTCTTGCCTGTCTAAGGCGCATGATAGCTACTTGGGAGAGGTGGGAGTGATAGGCAGAGAGAATAAGAGGAGAGATAATAGGCTGGAGAGAGGAAGAAGGGAGAAAGAGAGGGACAATGCCTGGGGCCAGAAGGTGGGCATCCACCAGCCAGACATGAGAAGCAGTGAAAATAAGACGTACAGAAGGAAAGAAAGGTAGAAATCCCCAAAGCAAAACATAGATAAAGAGAAACAGATTAAAATAAGAGCTAAGCTAAGGCTGAGCATTTATAAATAATAGTAAGGCTCCATGTCATGATTTGGGAGCTGGTTGTTGGCCCAGAAGAGAATGCCTAGTATGGTAGCATTCATAGGGAAGGACACGCTCAAAGACATATCTGTCTTCCTATTAGAATAGTACAGCAATGCACCTTTGCATAAGGTAGCTATAAGCATAGCACCCCTTCTGGTCCATCATCAGTGTTTCCTAAAGCATCTTGTGTTTAAGTCTGTTTTTATTCTTGTGATGGAATTGAGTTAGTTCAGGAATATGGAAAAGGCTGTACTGGCTGTATGAGCTAAGCTTCGTATCTTCCAAAGTTTGGTAATGGACAGTTCTTTTTGGCTTTCCCTAGGTTAAGACTGCCTCCATGGTTAAAGACAGAGATACCCATGGGTAAAAATTATAATAAACTGAAAACTACATTGCGAAATTTAAATCTCCACACAGTAAGTAGCCATTGTATTTCTTCTCCATTTACCCCCACACTATGCCGTTTCTCCATATTTATAATAAAAATTTGAGATACAGTTTCATTATTTAGCATAGGCTGTCCTGCAGCTCACTATATAGGCCTGAATGGTCTCAAACTTGTGATTCTCTTTCCTTAGCTTTCTAGGTGCTTGGATTACAAGACGTGTGCTGCAAAAAGAAATGATTAATGAGTATATAAATATTAGCAAGGAAGGTGGGGAAAGATGAAAAGTGAAGTTTTAGGTACGGTAATAATAATGTACATAGAGGGGACAGTGGTGGTACACACTTTTAATCTCAGCACTCAGGAGGCAGTGGTAGGTGGATCTCTGTGAGTTCAAGGACAGCCTGGTTTACAGAGCAAGTTCCAGGACAGTCCGGGCTGTTACGTAGAGAAACCCTGTCTCAATGCAGAAAAAGAAAATGTACATAGACATTTTGGGGCTGAGAGAATCACCCAGTGCTTGTTTAGTGTGTATGAAAGCAGTTAATCCTCAGCTCCCCTTTACATTTTCCTGCAAAAGAAGTAATAAATGACTATATTTCTTCTCAAAAACATTGGAAACAATGGCAGTTTAAACTACCTAACACTGGGCTGGAGGGATGGCTCTGGGTATGAACATAGACTCCTTACTCTTCCAGAGGACCCATGTCAGGTTCAATTCCTAGCACCCACATGGCAGCTCACAACCATATCTACTCTAACTCCAGGGACCTTCCAGGGACCTGACAGTGTCTTCTGGACTCTTTTGACACCAGGCATGCATGTGGTGCAGAGACATAACATGTAGGCAAAACATGAATACATACAAATTATAATAGTAATAATCTTTAAAAAACAAAACTGAAAATACCTAATACTTCATTGTTGGTAGGTGGGTCTTTTCAACCTGCTGCATTGTTTCCCCTTTACACAGGTCTGTGAGGAAGCCCGATGTCCCAACATCGGGGAGTGTTGGGGAGGTGGAGAGTATGCCACAGCCACAGCCACAATCATGGTAAGGCCAGCTCAGTCTCTGGTTTTTGTTATTGTTATTGTTTTGGGTTTTTTGTTTGTTTGATTTTTATTTTCTTTTCTCTCTCTCTCTCTCTCTCTCTCTCTCTCTCTTTTTGGAGACAGGATTTCTCTGTGTGGAGCCTGTCCTGGAACTAGCTCTGTAGACCAGGCTGTCCTTGAACTCACAGAGATCTACCTGCCTCTGCCTCCCCAGTGCTGGGACCAAAGTTGTGCGCCACCAACACCTGGCTCAGTCTCAACAACTTTAGTTCAGGCATGGAATGGGGATATTTTATGTCCTCCTCCTAAAGATGTGTATTGTGAACTTAAGTGAAATTTTTATTGCAAATGAACTTATGAAAATTACAAAGAAAGTGACGAAGTCTGATTTTGTCATGGTTTCAGTCTTCTCTGAATTAATATATTATTTGTTCTTCCATGTATCTGATAATTATTTGGTGCCCTAGGATATGTGTTGCATTAATGTTTGGAAATAGTCTTCATAACTATTTAATTGTTGTATACTTTTTCCTGTCTCACTTATTTAGCAAGAATGAGCTATATTTCCAATTTCACTCTACTCAGATCTGCACATTCATCTTCCCACTGAATATATCTGTGGACCCAGCCAGGTGGCTTAGTGGGCAGCATCTCCTGCTGTTAAGCCCAGTGACCTGAGTTCAAACCACGTAGTGGACAGAAAAAAAAAACAACTCCTACAAGTTGTCCTCTTGTGTTTACACACACACACACACACACACACACACACACACACACACACGAAATAAAAATGTCATTAAAAAAGAATTTTTTTTAAAGAATATATTTTTAAGCCTGGTCTACACATTGAGTTCCAGGACAGCCAGGACTACACAGAGAAAACTTGTCTTTAAAAAAAGAAAAAAAGAACAACAAAAATAAAACAGACATCCTGGTACCTCAGTTAGAAAGTAGAACTTTAGCCTCTCCTCAGACTCTACATTAGGATCACATTATTTTATTATTTATTTAATTGTTTCAGAGCAGCAGGGGAGAGGGAGAGAGAGAGAAAGACGGGAGGTAGGCAGGGCCCTTTTAAAAGGGAAGGTAGTGAATGTGCACAGGTGGTGCTCTTAGTGGCTGCAGCTGAGGGTGTATCCTGTTAGATCCCCAAGGACAGGCCAGTACAGGTGCCTGAATACTAACAATTATTATTTATACTCAGTTATTCTTAAGTGTGTGTGTGTGTGTGTGTGTGTGTGTGTGTGTGTGTGTGGGCTGCAGTGCATGTGAAGGGGAGAGCCATTGGTTCACTCAGTGCGGGTGCTGGGAGCTGAACTTGAATCCTCTGAAAGAACAACAGATCCTCTTAGCGCTCAGCCATCTCCCTTTTTAAACTCTGAGACTGAGTCTCACTGTGGAACCCAGGCTGATCTTCCTGCCTCAACTTCTCAAGTGCTGGGATTATAGGCATGCACCACCACACTCAGCTAAATTGAAACTGTTTATTATTATTATGGTGATGGTGATTGTGTGGATGTGGAGGTGTGTTTAGAAGTCAAAGGACAACTTTGTGGAGTCTGTTCTCCCACCTGGGGGTCTGGGAATCGAACTCAGGTCACCATGCTTGCTTGGCAAGTGAGCCATTCGATGATGCCTTAAATTATAAAATTAGATGTTCCCTCCTGATCCCACACCCCCTCCAGTTCCCTTAACACTTCCTGAGTGTATCATTTTCTTTTCCACATAAATTTGTATTCCTTAACCATATATTATTTAATTTTGAATGTTTCATATTCCTTATATATCATTCTGTTGACGATTTTTGTCATTTGTTTTTGGCATTGTATTCTTGAGGGTCACCTGATTTAAATTGTAACGTCTCTATTTTAGTTGATGGGGGACACCTGTACAAGAGGTTGCAGATTTTGTTCCGTTAAGACTGCAAGAAATCCCCCTCTGTTGGATGCCAATGAGCCCTACAATACAGCCAAAGCAATTGCAGAGTGGGGTCTGGATTATGTTGTCCTGACTTCGGTGGATCGAGATGGTTAGTAGTGTGTCATTGTGACTGTAGCTAAGTTGTGGCATAGATTGGGCAATAACTTCTTTTCTTTCTAGATGTGCCTGATGGGGGAGCTGAGCACATTGCCAAGACTGTGTCATGCTTGAAGGAAAGGTATTTGTTATGTAATTTAAGGGCCTTTCAGATCCATGCAAATTCAATTTTGAGGTCTTTATCTTTTTTTCTTTTGAGATAGAGTCTATGTAGTCCTGCTGTCCTGAAACTCACTATGTAGACCAGGCTGGCCTTGAAACCACAGAGAAACACCTGCCTCTGTTTCCCAAATGCTGGGATTAAAGATGGGCCACCAGAACCAGCCCATCACTGAGGTTTTTATAAGTTACCATTTAAGAGTGGGTAGTGGTTGAGGATACAGCTGTGTTGTGTGGTGGAATACTTGCCTAGCATGCTCAAGGCCTTAGATTTGATACCTGCCCCCTCCCTTCACACACAAATGAAATTGAGCAGTTAAGAACATTTACTGTTCTTGCAGAAGACCCAGGTTCAGTTCTCAGCTCCCATGGTGGCTGACAACCATCCTGACTCCACAGGGGACCTAGCACCACTTCTGACCCCTGTGGGCACTAGGCATACAGTGCATATACATACATACACACAGGCAAAACATACATAAAGTGAAAATAAATAGATTTTTAAAAGATAAATGACCTAAAGTAAGATGAGGTAAGCACCAACCTTGTAAAATACAGCTCAATACAGTTTTTGTTCATACCCATCTGTCCTGCCAATTTTTCTCATAATCTACATTTTACAAAAATGCTTTAATTCCATGCATTCCCAAAGGGTTAAAAAGGAGCAAACTTCACCAAATTGGTGGCACATGCTTTTAATCCCAGTGTTCAAGAGCAGAGATGGAGAGATCTCTTTGAGTCCAGCCTGGTGTACACAGTGAACTCCAGGCCAGCCAGGTCTACATAGTGAGACTCTTGGCTCTGAAAACAAAAAGAGCTACATTATTTCTGGAACTCAGTGCTG
The DNA here is from genome assembly GCF_943737965.1 of Phodopus roborovskii. NCBI lineage: Eukaryota > Metazoa > Chordata > Mammalia > Rodentia > Cricetidae > Phodopus > Phodopus roborovskii. The sequence continues at coordinate 35,811,574 of NW_026126525.1, read as the reverse complement.
GTGTAATGTCTGTCATGCTACTCAATGTTTTTCCATTGATTTCCCAGTTTTCCTGTTTGTTAACAGTTCAAACAGAAGTGCAGCTCACTAAATTTCTTTCACAAGGCTCTAATGAATCTCAGGTGCAATTTTTGAAGAGTCAGTTTCAGAGTTACACACTAAGGTCTTTCAGCATCTGTTCACAAGGGAACAAGTGTGGTCTTCTATCTCTCCTCAGGGAGTAGCTTCATGCTGCCTTAGGGTTTGCAAACAGCTTTGTGACCTAGTTTACATTACAGGGCTTCACTAGATAGACACAGCCATGGTATTAACAGGAAGACTAATGTTTGTTTGGTACTTCATTTAAAAACAAAACCTCATGACTCAGCAAACCTAGAAACAGTTTTTAAAGCTCATAGCTGGTAAGATATTTGCCTAGAGGAGGTGAGGAGGGTAGTGCTTTGATTTATTACAAAATCAAAGTTGAAGCAGATGACATTTGTATTCCCAGAGGAAATGCCTCACTTTGTTTTCCAAACAGCAAAATAATAATAATAATAATACTCATGCCTTATACTTTTTGGTTTCTTTAAATGATGTTAGTTTTTAGTCGCCTACTCCGTTAGGTTTAAGTCAGAATCTACTGATTGCTGTTGCAGGCAGACATCGTGGCCATTATGCACACACAGTGTACCGTTCCAAGGCTTTTCATACACAGAGGACTGTTCTGTGTGGAGGCCTTCCTCAGTAAGGTTCCCGCTGCTGACGCACTCCCTGGTCACTGTGACCCGCTGTTTAGGCAGCAGTCATGTCAGTTCTTTTCTTCAGTTCAATGTTTATCTTTTTTCCTCCTAGGAATCCAAAAATCCTTGTGGAATGCCTCACCCCTGACTTCCGAGGAGATCTGAGAGCAGTAGAAAAGGTTGCTCTGTCAGGATTAGATGTGTATGCACATAATGTAGAAACGGTTCCAGAATTACAGAGGTGATTGTGTGTTTGTGGGTCACATCATGCTTCCGAGTCTCACTTGGCAGGGGGCTTATGCCAAGGCAGTACCTTCCTTTCCCTTCCGCTTCATTTTCTTCCTCTCTTGCTCTTTTCATTCTGTCCTTTCTCCATGAGTGTTAACTTTCTTTCTTTCTTTTCTCTTTCTTTCTTTCTTTTTTTTTTTTTTTTTTTTTTTTTTTTTTGAGACAGGGGTTCTCTGTGGCTTTGGAGGCTGTCCTAGCTCTTATAGACCAGGCTGGTCTCAAACTCACAGAGATCTGCCTGCCTCTGCCTCTGGAGTACTGGGACTAAAGGAGAGCACTATCAACGCCTGGCAAGTGTTAGCTTTCTATATTGTCAGTTTCATGGAGGTTTTAAAAAAATTGCTCTTTTAAAACTTACGTTGTGGACTGGGCAATGGTGGTATACACTTTTAATCTCGCACTTGAGAGGCAGATATAGGCAGATCTCTGTGTTCAAAGCCAACCTAGTTTATAGTTTTCCAGGACAGCTACACAGAGAAAATCATCTCGAAAAACAAAACAAAACAAACAAACAAAAAAAAAAAAAAACCCAAACCTTACAGTGTGTGTGTGTGTACACACACAAACACTCATGTACAAGTCAGAGGACAACTTACTGTTTTTTGTTTTGTTTGGTTTTTCCTTTCATATGGGGGTATTGTCTGTGTACTGTGTTTGTGCAGTCCCCTGGAAGGCCAGAGGCCAGAAGAGGGTTTCAGAGTCTCCTGCAACTAGAGTTACACAGTTGTTAGCCCCTTGTGGGTAGTGGAAATTGAACCTGAGACCTCTGAAATAGCTGCCAGTTCTCTTAACTGCTGAGCCATCTCTTCGACTCCCTGCTTCCTGCTTCTTATTTAAATTAAAACAAAACAAAACAAAACAAAAATACAGAAGACAGGCTGCATTAGAATTCAGCTAAATTCCATTAGCCCTTTGCCTTTCTTCTCATTTAAGCCATGGTGTTTGGCCATTGTTGAAGAGTAGCCACCCAGCCTGTGGTGATATCGCCAGCAGTGGGAGCCAGTCTCTCTGGTTTCACTTCAGAAACATCCTTTCTAGTGAAAATTCCAGAATGCTTTTCTTCCGAGCCTGCAGAGTTATTGCCTGTCAGCAGAGGGCAGTCCAACCTGCAGGAAAGAAATGCACATCAAAGTTTCAACCCCAGAAATGTGCGTTCAGAGTGGTGTTTGTCTGTCTTCTGTCTAGTTTGTTTTCTCACTAGAAGTCATTACAATTTTGAGCTTCAGAATTCTAATATTTCAGTGTATAAACCAAGTGACTTCCAGTCTGGTTTTTTTCCGTCCCAGACTGAGAGGCCTGAAAAGCTGACAAATGTAGGAAGCCCCGTGAGGCCTCATTTTCTTTCCTACATTAATTACCTATGTGCACATATGTACCATTGACACATATGCTCACTAACTGTGGGTCAGTGTTTCTCCTTCCTAATGCTGTGACTCTAATACAGTTCCTCATGTTGTGGTGACCCCACTATAAAATTATTTTTGTTGCTACTTCACAGCCATTCTGTCATGAATTGTTTTTGAAGTCTCTTATTTTGTTTGTTGTTGTTGCTTTTTTTTTTTTTTTTTGAGATAGGATTTCTCTGTGTACCTTTGTAGACCAGGCTGCCTCGAACTCACAAAAATCTGCCTGCCTCTGCTCCCCAAGTGCTGGGATTAAAGGTGTGAGCCACCAACACCTGACCCTACTGTCATGAATTGTAAATATCTGTGTTTTCCAGTGTTCTCAGGCAAGCCCTGTGAAAGGTTGAGAACACTGTTCTAGACTATGCTTTCTGGTTGAACTTGTTTCTTCACTGAGAGCTTCCCTGTTTTCCAGGAAAGTTCGTGATCCTCGGGCCAACTTTGACCAATCTCTTCGTGTATTGAAACATGTCAAGAAAGTTCAGCCTGATATGGTTACTAAAACATCAATAATGCTTGGCCTGGGTGAAACAGATGAGCAAGTGCACGCAACAATGAAAGGTAAAGAGCTGAAAACCAGGAACCCCTTTCCATTTACCATCAGTGGTAGCAGGAACTCCATTTTAAAGAGCCTGTTAAATGTTTGCTTCCTCCGTAGTCTTAAATGCAGATGACAGTGAGAACAAAGTACCCAGAGCTGCAGGTGTAGGCCAGTGGGAGTGTTCCACCTTCTGTGTCCAGAACACAGAAAGGACATGTTGCAAATAGCAACATGTGAAGGGAAGGACACTCTCTTTGATCATCATGGAGGTGTGCAAGGTGCTGGAGATAGGGATTTTTAGTCCTCCTTGTCCTTGCCTATTCCAATGAGAATGGGATTTCCTTCTGTCATTAGATGGTTTTGAGAGCCAGTTAGGTACCAGGCTCTAGTGGATAAGATTCTGAAGGCTGTGGCTTTAGCTTAGTAGTAGAGCACTTGCCTACCAAATACAACTGAAAAAGAAAGATTGATATGCCACAGGCCAAGTCACACTCTGAGGATGCACCCTGCTCACCAAGGAAAAGCCTAGGACAGCATGTTTGGCTCATATGAATATGTTTACCTAGCATAGTTGTTCCATCACCTTTTTTTTTTTTTTTTTTTTTTTTTGGTTTTTTGAGACAGGGTTTCTTTGTAGCTTTGGAGCCTGCCCTGGAACTAGCTCTGTAGACCAGGCTGACCTCGAACTCACAGAGATCCCCATGCCTCTGCCTCTCAAATGCTGGGGTCAAAGGGCCAGCTGCAGAGTTAGAATTTATTAAGAAAAGATTTTAGGGCTGGAGGGATGGCTCAGCTGTTAAAGGCTAGGCTCACAACCAAAGATATAAGATGTAAGAGTTCAGTTCCCAGCACCTGTGGTTATCTCTTAAGCCACTAAAAAGAAAAAACAAACAAACAAAAAACAGATTTTAACCTAGACTTGAGTATGGGGATTAATAGAGATACACTGAAGAAAAGGATTAAAATACAGCCATGCATGATCATGGCTGAGAAAGATGGGGCCACCTCCCTTCACCTTTTATACCTAGGCCTGCACCTCCACATCTAGCCTTGTATTTTTCTTTCTATCTCCCAGTTTCACACTGCTGTGGTAATCACTTACTCCTGTTACCATTTTGCATCAGAATCTATAGCTCATAGTGTTTTTGAATGAATGAATGGGTTTTCTCCTGTCTCTTGTTGCCTGTGAGACAGTTACAGCACACAGTATGGAAGTACTTCTTATAGGACCTGTACTTAGATCTTTAATTGTCACTGAAACACCCGCTAGTGGAATCCTTGCTTTCCTTTGCAGTGCTCCGTGCAGCTGATGTGGACTGTTTAACTCTAGGACAGTATATGCAGCCAACAAAACGCCACCTTAAGGTACAAGTGTCTTGAGTTGCCAAATATTTTCTTAGTAATTTGAAGTAAAATCTTCATTGTCCACAGGTAAAAATAAGAAATGGCTAATTTTTTAGTTATAATGTCCTGTGTATATGTGTGTATACATACATTTCTGAGATCTTCTTGCCCACATAAAGCAGTGTCCCTGGTACATACTTATTGATACCCAGTTGTTCAAGTCAAGTAAACACACAGAAGAAGCTAAAGGCTGGGAGATTGTATAATTGATACTTGGTGGTCTTGTGACTTTGTTAGACATGTCGGAAAGACAAAGCTGAAGTAAGCAAAGGAAGGCAGATTTTTGTTTCTATGATAGTGTTTATTTACTCAAGAAAATGTGTTGAGCAATATCATGTGCCCATAGCATGTGTGGGCTGTTTCCCAGTGGTAGAGCACTCAGTGGTAGCACACATGCCTAGCATGTGTGAAGTGCTAAGTTCAACTGCCACTGTTGCCAACCAAACAGACAGACAAAAAACATGTGCCAGGTGCAACACTAAATATGAGATACAAGTTAGTCTTGTCCCTCAGGCATCTCACAAGTGGACTTGGAATGACATTAAAGTACTTATAGACTGAGCTCAAGTCCCAGAACCCATGTTTTCTTTTAGCCAGACATGGAGTATGCTTATAATCCCAGCACAGGGGAGACAAAAACAGACGCCTTGGCCAGCCAGCATGATTTACTTAAGAATTACAGGCCACTGAGGGATCCTGTAGCAAAAGAAGGTGGAAAATGCCTAAGGAATGATTTCAAGGTTGTCTGTCTCTGGCCTATATGCATGTGCATGAGTGCCCACAGAATGGAAGTGCACACATACAGAACACAGAATCTTTTTTTGGTTTTCCGAGACAGGGTTTGGTTTGGAGGCTGTCCTGGAACTAGTTCTGTAGACCAGTCTGGCCTCAAACTCACAATGATCCTTCTCTGCCTCCCGAGTGCTGGGATTAAAGGCGTGGGCCACCAACGCCTGACCACACACAGAATCTTATAGGCATGACCAATTCTTGCTTCTACTGAAGCAATGAAAGAAAAACAAATACTCTACTCTCATTTTCTTTCCCCTTTGGAACAGCTAATGTAGTACAGAGTGATGTTCCCTCCTTTCTAAGTCCTCTGTGGTTATGCCCTGATAGAGTTCAATAACATGCAAATGATTAGGGGAGTGGGGGAGGGGGCTGGATAAATGATGAGCCATGGGTTTAGACTTTATATAGAATCAGAATTACTTAGAATTCTGGAATCTGGTCTGAAGAAATTATTTACATCAAGGTTGAAGAATATGTTACTCCTGAGAAGTTCAAATACTGGGAAAAAGTAGGAAATGAGCTTGGATTTCATTATACTGCAAGTGGCCCTTTGGTTCGTTCTTCGTATAAAGCAGGTAAGTTCAACTGTTGGGGGGCAGGTTCTTTTTACGCCATTAATTTCCCACAGCTGTGTCCCACCCCAAACCACCAAAGCACTAAAACAAATTACAATACCTGTGGTTTTCATTTGTCAGGGGAGTAAAAAGAGATTCTCTTTTCCTCGAATGTCTGCCTCTCCCAGCTTTGCTCTGAGGGTCATATAAAGAGTCTGCTCTTGAGTCTCATTTGTTTCTTGTGCACACCGCTTGCTGCTCTTGGTACTGCAGCCATTTGGCAAGAACAGAAGTAATTTGCATGGTCAGCTATTCCACAGGTGGCTTTCAGTATTTATTTTTTAATTTTTGAGACAGGGTCTCACTATATAGTCCTTGCTGACCTGGAACTCACTATGTAGATCAGACCTGCCTGTGCCTTCAAGTGCTGGGGCTGAAGGTGTGAACAACCATGGCCAGCATTAAGTAATACTTAAAAGTGAGTCTTCTAATTTTCGTAAGGAAGTGAATTATGAATCTAAGAGTTTTTATGAGTCTAAGTGTTTTTAAAGATTGAATTCTGTGTGTTGAGTATTGGACTCTGATCACAGATTTCAGCCTGGTGATGTTGGTTCTGTGTGCCAGATTTAGGTGAAGATTGAGCAGTACAGACAAGAAGCTTGGGATCCTTGGTGATTTGGTTTGGATGTAGTGGTTGTGTTCTGAGTGTACCTGTAAGATGACAGAGGAGCTGACCTGACTCCTCATAAACTCAAGCATCTAGTGCTTTGTCCTCTTGTGCTTCCCCGCAGCAGGACTGAAAGAGAATGTGTAGCATAGGGTGACTCATGACAGATGAGAGCTCTGGCTTTCCTGGAGGGGAATGAGTGAATGACAGATTCCATCAGATGCTTGCTGCATGAGGTCTTCTTTATAAACGTCAGATCCAGGCTAATGATGGACAGGCTGCTCTCTGAAATGACAGTGCCGTCGGTGGCACTTTGTAGCAATGAGGAGTAATCAGCCCTCATGGTGAGGTGAACATGCAGAAGCATACCACAGGCTCAGAGGGCTGTCTTGCATACCACTGGGGTATTGGGAGGAGTAATAGTTGAGAGCAATTCTTTTTGGTTCCTGAGTAGGTCTGTACTGTCATGGAGAGAGGAAAGGGAAGGGGAGATGTGGTAAAGTGTTATAATCTCAAAAGATATAATAAAATAATGAAATCAAAACTAGGGGAAAATTCAAAAGATATGGAATATTTAGGTGATAAAAATACTGCCTTTGAGATTTGAGAGCAGGGAAATGCCAATGATTAGAATCCTTCTTTGTGTGTGAGGGGTGGGATTCTGAAATAGCAACTTGTTACTTCAGGGTGATAGTAATGTAGTCTTATTTTTCCCAAATAGGTGAATTTTTCCTGAAAAGTCTAGTGGCTAAAAGAAAAACAAAAGCTTCTGAAACTTAGCCAACACCTTCAGGATCACAGGAAGTTTAAGATTTTGCTTCTAGTTGGTATCAGGTTGGTGCCAGACTTTCAGGTTCCTGTGCATGAGCAGTGCTGTTGTGTCTGAAATATCTGATGTCTGATCCGTCATATAGCTGTAATTCCACTCAGATCATCCTGAACTACCTGAGAAAGACCCTATCTCTACTTAAAAAATATAGAAGAAGAGGAGAAAAGAAAAAAGCCTGTAAGCTATACATACTTAATTTAACTTCTTGCCACTTTGTCCTTGTCATTGTGATGATGTAATCCTAGAATATCTTTGAACAGTTTGCTATTACCGTTGTAATTTAAAAGAATATTAACAACATTTAGAAGATCTATGTATTATTATGACATTTCTTTTTTTTATTTTTACGCGCACTCAAGAGTGTATGTGTGTAGTACACATGCCTGTGGAGGACGTCTTCTGAACTGGAGTTAGAGGAACACATGAACCTACACACATATGGATTCAGTGACACATGATAGATACTACATCTCTTTAAAAGACCTGTACAAGCAGGGTCCCGTCAGTCAGCATTACAGCATGGAGCAGGGAAGGGCTCTCAAGTCCCACTAGTGCAGTAGCTGAGGAGCTACTGACAGTTGATAATAGCTGCAATTGGGGGAGGAGGGTGGACACCCACACAGACATGACTGAGAGTCAGTTTTCTTAGGGGCATGGCCTCCATAGGTTGACCAATGCTCTCGAACAGTGGTTCTCCACTTTTCTTAATGCTGTGACCCTTTAATACAGTTCCTCATGCTGTGGTGGCCCCAAGCATAAATTTATTCCATTGTGATTTTATAACCAATTCTGCTACTTTTATGAACCAGAATGTAAGGATCTGATATGCAGGATATCTGATATATAACTCCTAAGGAGAGCTCGAGCCACAGATTGAGAACCACTGCCCTAGGGGATGACTCCACACCCATGAGGATATGGGAAGCCAAACTTAACTGTGTGATTTTGTGTTTGTGTGGTTTCCTTGGCTGTCCTGGAACTTACCTCATAGACCATGCTGACCTTGAACTCACAGAGATCAGCCTGCTTCTCCGAAATGCTGGGATTAAAGGCAAGAACCACTACACTGGGCCTATACTTGGTGAATATTAAAAGAGAAAAAATATGAAATTAGGAGGGATGTGTCCATTGCTCTAGTTGTCTCCTTGCCACTTCATTTCCTACCCTGCCTGTTCTTTGAACCCTTGGGCTAAGACGATGGCCTAAGTATAAATGCCAGGCTGCCTCCCATTCTGTGGAGTCTAGGAATGGAGAAGATTAGAGGTTGTTCAAGGTAGACCTACAGCTCATCCTCCAGATAGTGCCCCCTCCCTTCTTTGGGGGAGAGCCTCCGTGGTCCTGGTGGGCACTTCCTCTTCAGCCATTACACATCCACACTTCGTGCTGTCCAGAAATCTCTTGATCACCAGTGGCTCCTTCCTACTCTGTTTGTTTTAATGAACTATGATTCCCTTATCCACAGCCCTTGCTGTCCTTAATTGTAGCGGCTCCTTACCAGGGAAGAACATAAATGTGTGCACAGGATGAGACATGGTGGTGCACACCTGGAACCTCGGCACTTGGGTGGAAGATTGCTTCGATCTGAAGGCCAGCCTGGGTCAAAGGCTGTACCTCCAAACTGGATGTGGCAGCACATGATTTTTGTTGTTTGTTGAGACTGGGTCTCATGTAGTCTCAAACCAGCTGTGTATTAGACAATGATCTCAAACTCCTAAGGTCATGACTGCACCTCCTAAGTGCTGTGATTGCAGGCCTACAACACCAGCTGCCCAGTAGTTCACGAACACCCAGCTAATAACCTTTATAATAACTATTGATTTATTTAAAAATGGTACATAGAATCGATTATCCACATTACATGTTTTACAATATAGCCATATAAAATTTCCTTTGTGAGACACAAAATAAACAAAAAGACAGGATTCTGAGTCAAAAGGTAAAGTTGAGCTTTATTGTTTTGGAAAGGAATTTCTCAGGTTATTACTATCAGTATCATTCTGTGATTCTGCCTGATCATGCCACTGGTACCCACTCTTCCTAGTAACAGTCTACTTCTACTTTTAGGGTATTTTCAGCATCAGGTAAGAAAATCTCTTCAAACAGGTTCTATCAACCATGGGTTTTTACTCCACCAAACAGGAAGTGGGTGTCAGAGATGATTTAGTGGTTCAAGAAAGCTATTAAAAATTAAGTGATCACCACACAGTAGTCAGAGCTTCCTGACTCTGCCTCGAAAGTGCTAGGACTATTTTTTTTTTTTTTTAATTATTATTTTATTTTGAGACAAACTGGCCTTAAACACAGAGATCAACTGGGTGTGATGGCATGTGCCCTTAATCTCTGAACTTGGAGGTAGAGGTAGGTAGATCTCCTGAGTTCAAAGCCAGTCTGTATACATAGTGAGCTCCTGTACAGCTAGGGCTATTTAAAAAAGACAACAAACAAAAACCTAGATTCCTCTGCTTCAGCCTTCTGTGTGCTGGGATTAAAGCATTTGCCACCATGACTAGTCTTCAGCTGGTCTTGAACTCATTCTCAAATCAGGCAGGCTTGTAGTTGGATCCTGTCGTCTTGAACACCCAAAACTGACATTGTACACTAGTACAATTTTATTAAGAATTATTTTTGTGTATGTGTGTATATCTGTGTTCATGTATGTCTGTAGGGGGTATGACTGTAGGCCAAAGGGTGTCAGATCCCTTGAAGCTGGAGTTATAGGCGTTTGTGAACTGTCTGATATGCGTGTTATGGACTAAACTTTGTCCTCTGGAAGAACAGCAAGTGCTCTTAACCACTGGGACATCTCTCCAGCACCCTTTGTTCGGTGTTTTGAAACAGGATCTTATGTAGCCCAGGCTTCTCTTAGATTCATTATATAGCCAAGGCTATCCTTGAACTCCTGATCCATCTGCTTCCATTCTCCAAGTCTTTCACCGTGCTTGGCTTAACACTTACTATTATTATTGTATGCCTATGACGTGTGTCTGGATAAACACATGCCAGAGTGCAAGTGGGGTCAGAGGACAATTTCAGTTCCAGGGATCAAACTCAGTCAGACTTATGTAGCAAGGACAACTTGACAGAGCTGGTTCTCCTTCTACCATGTGGTTCCCAGAAATCAAACTCAGGTCAGACTTGGTGGCAAGTGTCTGTTACCCACTTGGTAATCCTACTGGCCTCATACTTTCTTTTTTAAAACTGTGGTCTTTAATACACACCGTAGAGGACAAAAGGGTCTCAAATTACTATGCCCTTACAGATTTATATATACAAATGTATATGTGAATCACATATTTTTTCCCTATCACAAAGAGAAAATTTCCAAGGCTTCCTATCTTTGGCCTATTTTTTTTCCACTTCCAATTTTTCTACCTTTCAAACTATAACTGTGTTCCACAAATGAAATTTACTTTTCCACTCTAGGCATAGAAGCTTCCTGCAATTAAAAAGGAGTGCCTAACTTTTTTGTTTTTGTTTTGTATGATAAGGTTTCTTTGCGTAGCCCTGCTGTTCTGGAACTTGCTGTGTAATCCAGGCTGGCCTCCATCTGCTTGCCTCTGCCTCCCAAGTGCTGGGATTAAATGTGTGTGCTACCACTGCCCAGTGTAGGAGTACCTAATTTTAACTGCTTTAGCAAGACATCTTTGGATTTATAATCCTACTGACAAGCAGGTACGGAGCAAACTCTAATCCATAAACTCCTCAGAAGGGCTAATCCTCAAGCCAACATGAGTTCAGATGTCTACACTTTTCTGAAAGGTCAAATAGCAGATAGTTTTATGCTTCATAGGCCAAGAGGCAAGATTGAGGCTATTGTGTATAAGTTCTGTAAGTATTTAAAATGTAACTGTAGGGGCTGGAGAGGTGGCTCAGTGGTTAAAAGCACATGCCTCAGTTCCCAGCACCCACACCATGGCTCACACAGCTGGCCACAACTGTAGTTCCAGGGGCTCTGACAGCTTCAACTTCCCATTTATACTCAATCACAGAAGTCCTAAAGGATAGGACATGTAACTGTTTAGCAAAGTTTGTATGTTCTCAGTGTACACAGCATAAAGTGGAAACATGACATCATCAATCCACATGCAAACAACCACTGCCATTAAAGCACAAGCTCTTCTTGGAGAGGACCTGGGTTCAGTTCCCAGCACACATGATGGCCCACAGCTATCCATAACTCCAGTTCCAAGGGAGCTGATAAAGTTTCTATTGCCCTCCCTTGGCACCAGGCACACACTACATATACACATATGCCGGAAAACACTCATACACATAAAAGGGGGATTTTTTTTTTTTTTTTTTTTTTAAGATGTATGCTGGGCTAGCAAGATGGCTCAGGGAGTGAAGGTACCTAACACTAAACCTGATCATGCTCAACCCCCAGGCCCCACACTGTGGAAGGACAAAACAGGTACCCAGAGTTTCTTATGTTCTATACACACACACACACAGAGAGAGAGAGAGAGAGAGAGAGAGAGAGAGAGAGAGAGAGAGAGGAAGAGAGAGAACAAATGTAATAAGTATTTTTTTAAATGCTGAGATGGCTGAGTGGGTGAAAATGCTTGCTGGTGAAGCTGGCCATCTGAGTTTGAAGCCCAGGACCCCCATGGACAGAGAGAACCAACCAGTATAAGTCAGTTATCCTCTGACTCTGCATAAATGGTTTGCATGTACATACTTGATATCCCTTCCAAATAAATGCACATAAAAATATATATATGTAAATTGGAAAAATCTTCGAGTTTACACATGAGATTTTATTGGTTTTCTTGCTTAAAGGAAAAAATTAGAAGTGTAATAGAAATAATCAAAATAAAGGTAACAAACACTTTTTCACTCAGGCAGTAAAAGTAACAATCAGTGGCGAAAGTGATGAAATAACACAGACCAAACTACTGATTTTTTTTCCTCAGGTTAAATTCTTTCAAAAAAGAAAGTACTATTCATGTTAAGCAGGGAAGAAATGCAGAGTGACCTTTTGAGGAAAACAAAACACCAAAACCACTAATGACATGTCACTGAAATAAAAGAACATACATAGTAGCACAGTGATTTCATGGCTTCAAAATCCCATTTAGAAGCAAACGAATCAACACCCAGGAAAACGAGACTGCCTTTTCCTTATATTCTTATTAAAGTGCAGTCTGTGGACAATTCATAATGCTAAAAAGTGTTCAAAGTTTCATCTTTATTTTACAAAAATTGACATTTAAATCAACATGATCGTTTTGCATCCATTCAATAACTGAGAGGACAATAATATAAAAATATGTAAAAATTATTCTAGATTCATAATTCCTAATTCCTAGATATGCTAACACCCATACAGCAAGTATAAATTTGATGATTAAAAAAATATTTTTGTTTCCTTAAAAACATGTAGTTCATTTACCATTTAATATCAGACAGACACTGGCTACCCTGAAGTACCAAAACAATCACAGGTAAAATGGAAATATCTAGACTTTGGGTTTCTTGTTAGGCGGATCCTGAAGACTAAACTTTGGAATTTCACCAGGAGTGTATGGGATTCTCTTGGAAGACAACTTTTTGCCAATTGTTTCAATCTGAAGAGGAAGGAAAAAAAAAAAAAAAAGAGAGAACTATTAATCACAGTGCACATGATTCATATGTAAGAGTTCTACAATGTAGAGAGATAAGGGAGATGAGGAGAAACTTTCTAGTTGTCCGAGTTGCTGAGAGATCTTTGGCTCCTTTGGTTTTGTCTTTCTAGAATCAAGTGTCTCCTCACTTTCCTGGTTTGATTTTGTTTGGGTTTCTAAGTAGCTCTGGCCTATAACAGGCTTTCTGCTTCTGCCTCCAGGTGCTGGAGTGCTGGACCAGCACACCTGCGGTTGTCAAGTAAAGACATAGCCGATTCATTTTTATGTATATGGATACTTTTGTCTGAATGTACATCTGCATACCAGAAGGCATCAGACAGCTATGAGCTGCCATGTGGGTGCTGGGACCCAAACTCAGGACTTTGTGTGGAGAGTAGTGAGTGCTCTTAATTACTGAGCCATCTCTCCAGCCCCACACAACCACTTTGTTTTGAGGCCCGCTCTGTAGACCAGGTTGTCCTGGAACCCAGAGATCTGCCTACATCTGTCTCCTTATTTTTATTTTATATATAGCAGTGTTTGGCCTGTAGGGGCACCATGTGTTGTGTGCCTGCTAGCCTTAGAGGCCAGAAGACAACATCAGATCCCCTGGAACTGGGGATACAGATGGTTGTGAGCCACCATGTGGGTGCTGGAGACTAGACTGGGTCCTCTGCAAGAGCAGAAGGTGCTTTTAACCATAAAGCCATCTCTCCAGACTTGAAGTTTTGGTTTTGGTTTTTGATTCTTTACAACAGGCTTTCTCTAGCTGTCCTAGAACTTAATATGTACACCAGGCTGGCCTTGAACTCAGGGATCCACTTGTCTCTCAACTGCCTAAAATAATTTTAAATAAATGTCAGCTACATCTTGCTGAAGTTGGTGTCTCACTCACAAATGACAGAGAAATCGTCCTTTAACAAGTGAGTGGGAGACTAAAGAAACCACAGGCAGGGTTGTGATAAGTAGATAAGGCCTTCTTAGCGCTGGTGCCTGCACGCTGGTGCTGAGGAGATGCACAGCCCTCTGCTTAGTGGGCCACCATGCTGTCAATCCTCCAGCAGCTCCATTTTAATTTTCCCTATTTTACTCTGTGCAGAGCCTCTACTCCACCCACCCAGCTCGAGGAGGTAGAAGGTAACTAACAGCTTGTTAGTATTTTACAGAAAGGCTAAGAACATACAAATGCACTGCTCTGGGCAGGTTCTGTCAGCTACCAAGCTCCACAACCTGAACCTGAATGACAAAAGGGCTAGTCTCATGAAGCCCATAATCCCCCTTCAGATCTCTCATCATACAGGGACAGCATTGAGTGAAAGGTGTGAATGCTTGCTATGACAGTGTCGCTGCCACAACAAAGCCACCCACAATCAAACCCCACCCACCATCCAAGTCTTCACTGGGTATGAAGTTCAGCTGTGAAAAAACGTGAAGCATGCACTATGTAACTGTAGTGTCTTATGGTATGAGTGGAGCTGAGGCACGTGCTGTTTCTATATGACAAGCACCTGATGCCCTCTTAGCTGCTAAGGAGACCAACTTTGTCACAAACAGGGAAGGAGTGGAAGGATCATCAAACAATAGGAACTTGAACCAAAGAAGGCTTCTTGCTCAGTTATGCTAAATTAGAAAACATGACAATTCTAAAACCCACACGATGGGTTTATAACAGACCAGCCCATTAAGATAAAGGTACTAGCTGCACAAGCCAGAAGCCCTACGGGACTGATATAAAGAGGGAGGAGGGAACCGACTCTAGGGTTGTCCTCTGACCTCAAACATGCCCTGACCCCAAATTGTGCGTGCACGACACACACACACACTAATAAAGTAATAGTGACAAGATCAAACAAAGAAGCCAGTCCAGAATGCTGACTACCTGGAAGCCAATGGTCTGCAGTTCACTGTGGAGCCCATCCAGGACCCGTCGTCCATCAAAGATAAAGGCTGGCTTCAGCATTTTTTTGTGAATCCGTTCATAATCCAATTCCTGTGAAGACATACCAAATGAATAACTAGAACATACATGTGACACACATTTAACCCACAGTGACACTGGAATGCCTCTAGAATTTTTGTAATGCGCCCTCACCTTAAACATGTCCCATTCAGTGCAAATAACAAGGGCATGAGCACCATCGCATGCTTCATATGGATCCTTGGAAATGGTCACCAGTCTGGACACTATAAAAACAGCAACAATGACCAAAAGAGAAATGGGAAACAAGGAGTCTGAGGTTATGTATTTTACACCAGTCCTGTAGAAAGCGTGTCTGGCAGAAGTGAACCATGGGGGAATGAATGGGGACAATGAGGAACCAGGAGCACCCCAAACTTTCTCCAGAAGTATTTACTGGGACTCCCTGGAGATTTGTGGAGTAACTGAGCTATATCCTTGGGCATGGCAAATTTTGCTGGATTAAAACACCAGTGATGACTTCAAAGCTGAGAACATCATAACTAAGACTTTAATTTTTGAGAAATGAGACTGAATATAGGGTCAACTCTTAACAGTGACAAAAAATGCAACCACCAAAGATTTCAAAGAAAAAAAAAAAAACAGTGTGTGAGTTGTATCCAGAATGGTTTATGGAACATAATCCTACCTTGGTCATCTGCTGAAACCCCTGGATGAGAAAGATCCATGATTATCTGTTCCATGGGCACTTTGGGGTCATATATATGGAGGTGTGCACCTTCGTCCATCAGGTATTTGCTAATGTAGATACTGGAGGACTCTCTGAAGGACAAACACATCAGTGCCACTTTAAATGATACAGGCTTTTTTGTTTGTTTTGTTTTTCCAAACAGCGTTTCTCTGTGTACCCCTGGCTGTCCTGAAACTCCCTTTGTAGACCAGGCTGGCCTTGAATTTAGAGATCTACCTGCTTCTGCTTCCAGAGTGCTGGGATTAAAGGCATGTGTCACCACTACCACCCAGATAAATGACGTATTCTAATATCAAGAAATTTAAGATATGGGTAAGTTCTAAACTTAATTGTTGAGGATATAGATACTATTTTTCTTTTCTGTGTAGCTCTAGCTGTCCTGGATCTCACTTTGTAGACCAGTCTGGCCTTAAACATTTTTTTTTGTTTGTTTGCCTGTTTTTGGAGCCTGTCCTGGAACTCCACTCTATAATCCAGGCTGGCCTCGAACTTACAGAGATTCACCTGCCTCTGTCTCTCGAGTGCTGGGACTAAAGGTGTGCCCCACCAATGCCCGGCCTCCTGGCCTTAAACTTACAGAGATCCACCTACCTCTACCTCTCTAATGCTGAGATTAAACCACAATGTTGGGCTAACAAAGACACACACACTAACACACATGAGGAGATACATAGGTCCTCCTCTGCTTAGTGTGACACCATGTTGACAGCCCTCTTCTGGCATCTTTATATGACAGAGAATGAAATACTATAGAAAACACACATATACACACTCATGTACTTCTTTTCTACCAATTAAAGTTCAGGATAAGATGAAAAGTTCCCATACTCTCTCAAAGGGTTTTAAGTGTTAGTTTTTACTTTATTTTTTAATGTGTGTGTGCGCGCGCGCATGTGCACACTATGGTGTCCAGGTAGAGGTCAGAGGACAACTTGCAGGGGTCAGTTCTCTCCTTCCACTATGTAACCATGGCTGGCCTGGTACTTGCTATATAGGCCAGGCTGGCCTCCAACTCACAGAGCTCTGACTGTCTGTGCCTCCTGAGATAATACCACGAGTCACCAAGCATAGGTAAAATTAAAAAAACAAAACAAAACCATCTTTTTTTCACGATTTAAAGAACTGATACCTGAGGTTGGAGCTGTTAGGAACACTGGCTGCTCTTCCAGAAGACTGGGGTTCAATTTCCAGCACCCACATGGCAACTCAAAAAACTACAACATTCGGTACCTCCAGCTCCAGAGGATCTGACACCATCACACAGACATACATGCAGGCAAAACACCAATGCACATAAGTAAACAAATTTAAAAAAAAAAAAAAAAAAAAAGGAATACCTGGTATCACCAGTGTCCTTTTTGAATGCAAACCCCAAGATAGCGATCTTCTTATCAGTCACTGTGTTAAATAGACTGTCTATGATCCTCGAAGCAAACCTCCTCCTCTGATAGTCATTCATGTCTATGACCTGAAATTATATGCATAATATATGATGTTAGCTTACAAAACTGTAGTCTAGGATATACACATGGTTTTATAGTAAATGTTACTGTACAAATCTATGGCTTATATGTTAATGGCAAAACTTACTCATCACTGTTACTTAGACTTAAATCTGAAAATTAAAAATCTACCAATTGCCAAATGTGGTGGCACATGCTTTTCTCAGCTTGCAGAGGCAAGCAGATTTCTGAGTTCAAGGCCAGCCTGGTCTACATAGTGAGTTCCAAGACAGCCAGGACTGTACAGAGAAACCCAGTCTCAAAAACCCAAATATGAATAGATAAAATAGATAAAATCCACCAATTTCCCCTCCTTAGAGCCTTTCTGAAAATGTTCATTTTCATTTGGCTTGGTCTGCCTTGAGTGAAGCTTGGATGGATGAAAAGGCAGGAACACAGCTAGGCTTGAATACTGAAGGCATCTGAGATCCAGCCACAAAACTAGGCTAAGCCAAGCATTGGCGGCCCAGCACTCGGGAGGCAGAGGCAGGTGGATCTCTGAGTTCAAGGCCAGCCTGGTCTACCGAGCTAGTTCCAGGACAGTTCCAAAGCAATACAGAGAAACCCTGTGTCAGAAAAAAATAAAAACAACAACAACAACAAAAATAGGCTAAATAAGGCACCCCCCATAGCCAGCTTCTTTAACTACCCAGAGGGAACAAAGTGGTAAGAAATCAGCTCTCCAAGCACTCCCTCAAATGCTACAACTCACCATTCACCAAGCTCACCAAGAGAAGAAAATGGCTAGGAACAGACACCACAAGTGCTATACAAGCTTGAAAAGGAGCCCAAAGTATTGGAAAATCAGGACTTCATCTGCAATTTGTGCATAATGACTGGCAAGATAAAGCCACCTGCTAGGTTGAGTGAACTACACAGAAAGTGAGCCATCTCTACAGACTCATTCCCATAGCTCTTGTTGAAATCTGAAAGATTATGGACTCAGGAAACCATTTGGGAATGGTACACTTCCTGGCCAGTACCTTAAGCAAATTATGTCATTTCTCAAAGTATCTTCTCTCATCTAAAAACAGGGGATAATGTTAGAGATGAGAACAAAATGATAATCTGCATGCGAAGTGCTCCCAAAGAGTACCCAGAATAAACAAGCATTTGATAAGCTAGGAAGGGGTTCCCGTTTTAGCTCTGTGAAACTGAAAGGGGAAGAAAAGTACCCATAGACGCAAACCACTTAAAAACAGTATCACGTGGGTGCTTCTCACCAAGTTCCAGGCTAGCCTGGACTACACAGTGAGACCCTGTCTCTTATGATGGTGCATGCCTGTAATTCTAACATTCAGGAAGAGGCAGAGGGAGTAGGTGTTCAAGGTCATTCTCAGCTACATAACAAGTTCAAGACCAGCCTCTTTACATGAGACAGTCTCAAACATAGACTCCCAAACATAAAAGATATTATTACTTCCTGACTTATTCTGGGAGCAAACTTAGCTATAAAATAGGAAGTATGGATGCCTATCACAGTTGACCAGGAAAAAAGACTAATTGAAAAGAGATACTCATTAACTAAACCTGAGTTCCTGGAACAAGTTCTGTCAAAACCATTTGACTAAGGGAGCCATGTTTAATGAGACTACAGAGTACACACCTGCTGCCAGTAACGAGCTACTTCCGGCAGATTCAGAGCCTCGCAGAGATACACCAAATTCAGAACATCTTTTTGGAAGCAGCTCCCACCAAAACCTTAAGAAATAAAAAAAAAAGAAAAAGAAAAAGAAAAAACAAAACACTAAATCCTGTGGCAAAACTTATACAACATTGGTGGCTTTTATAAAATTCAGATAGCAGAGAAATTTTGCAGCACATGGTGAGTCAAAGTCCAATCTGAGCTAGATGAAACCAGGTATCAAGATGAAAAAAATAGGAAAAGCAGATTTATAAATCACAAGATACTTATCAGCTCAAGTACTTACTACATAGTTCCCCAACACGTTTCATTAAAGCTACATTTGACTTTTTTCCTTTTAGAAAAGTATTTTTTTATGTGTGAGTGTTTTGCCTGCATGTATGTATGTACACTATCCTCAGAGGTTAGAAGAGGGATGGATGGATTAGAGTCACCACTGTGTGAGTGCTGGAAACAAAACACGGGTCATCCACAAGGACAAATATTCTTAACTCTGAGACATTTCTCCAGCCCCCATTTCACCTTTCCTTTATATTTATCTTCTATTTCTTCTGGACTTATTTGGTATGATTGCCTATATCTCCTACTTTAACACAGAGTTAGTAAACTTTTAAGGGAAAGGGCCAGATGGTAAATATTTCAGTCTGTGTGGACCATAAAATCTGCCACAACTGTTAACCTCTGCCACTACAATGTCATATATAGTAGCTAAAGACAAGAGACAGGCTGTGGTGTGGTGTGATCATCTTCCCATAACACTATTTAGAGCAAGCTGTGGGCTGGGTTTGGGCCAAGGAGTGGTACCTCATCCTTGAGCTAGCACAATTCAGGCTGCAGTAGCGAGGTAAGGACTTGAGTGTCTTAAACATCTGGCCTCAGCATTGCATGATTCTGAGCAAGGTACAAAACTTTCCTTGAATCTGAATGCTCTCTAAAAACAAAACCACAGCACCTTCTTATTAGGTCATAAACAGTGGAAATGTCAAATGTAGTTTCAAACATCTGTGGGAGGTATAGGAGGAGGAGTTCAAGGCCAATCTTGACTATACAGCAAGTTTAAAGCCATCCTGGGCCGTATGAAACTCTGTCTTCAAAGAAAAAAAAAATTAAAGGAGATAAAGCACCATTAAAGAACATGACATAATATGTCTTAGTAAATAGTAGCTATTACTATTATAGTTAGACAAAACATCAAAAAAGGGCAGGGAAAATAATACTAGGAAGTGACACTGAGCATCAGAAATACCAGGCCTTGTGCATACTAGGCAAGCACACTAAGCCATGTCCTAACTCCATTTATGTATTTTTTCTTATGAGACAGGGTTTCACTAAGTTGTGTTCTATAAAGTACTTTTAGTGCTAATACAGTGTAACTACCATAAATAATGAGAATTGACTATAGCTATGGTGTAAAGTAGGATTCACAGATTGGGCAAGTATGCTGTGGCCTGGCCACTCATAGCCTGTCTGGCTCACAACAAGTTCAAAGGCAGCCTGGGCAACTTAGGTAACAGAGGCAAGCCTCAAAGTCCTGACCCTCTTGCCTCTCCTTCCTAAGGGCAAGGATAAGCATATCCAACTTCACTTAATCTTTATAACCTAATGGGAAGGTACTGTGTGGAAGTCAGCCCTTAGTTGGAGGTCAAAGGACAACTTCAGGGAGGCTATTTTCTCCTTTTACCATGTGAGTTCAAACTCAAGTCATCAGAATGGGGACAGGTGCTCTTACTCACTGAGGCATCTCACAGACCTGAGATATTTTAACATTTATTTTATGTGTATGAATGTTTTGTCTGCATGCATGCATGTAAGAGCTTAGGATTCTGGAACTCGAGTGACACATGGCTGAGTCACCATGTGGCTGCTGGGAATTGAACTCTGGTCTTCTGCAAGAGCAGCTAGTGCATTTAATCACTAGAATCTTTTTTTTTTTTTTTTTTTTTAGGATATTAAATTACAAACAAACAAAAATCATCTATAAAGTCAGAAGCTTCAGTTACCTATTATAGGTAAAGAAAAAATTGATTTACCAACGCTGGCTTTTAGGAACTTGTTTCCAATTCTTTGGTCCATCCCAATAGCCATTGCCACTTCTTCCACATCAGCGCCTGTGGCTTCACACAGAGCACTGATGGAGTTAATGCTGCTGATCCTCTGGGCAAGAAAAGCATTTGCTGCCTTTACATAAAGAGAAGGGAAGACAGTGAGTACAAAAGCCATCTTATATGTCAGTGTGTTCCACTAAGGGATGCAAATTACTAAGCAGGCATAAGAGATATTGATGGATTCATTTTGAAGAGACAGTGGAACACTAATGATTAGAAAAGACAATTTAAAAAGATTAAGCAGAGAATTTGACTAACAGATGAGGCCTCAGGTTTAATCTCCAGCACTGAAAAAAAAATAAAGCAAAATAAGTATTGCAGTGTGTGTGTGTATGTGTGAATGTGTGTGTGTGTGTGTGAGAGAGAGAGAGAGAGAGTATGTGTGTGGTGATCCCTACAGTCGGGAAGCTGAGGCAGGATTTGAGTTTCACACTGACCTGAGTAACATTGCATACACTGTCTAAACACAGTCACAGATTTAACCAAGAGTCACAAGCTTTGCACTAACCAGTTTGGAAAGCTCTGAGGACCAAGTGTTGGTGGTAAGGATCTTTTCCTTGGGAACCCAGTGCTCATACACAGCACAGAGCGCCCGCACAGCCTTCTGGCCCTCTGGGGTTTCATCCCCTCCAATCAGGACTCTGTCTGGGTTCTTTAGGTCCTTGATAGCTGTCCCCTCTGCCAAGAACTCAGGGTTGGACAGTACCTAGAAGATCAATACAAAAGAAAGTTAGGCTAGAAGAACTGTGAGTAACTTTAAGGCATCAGTCTGGACCTAAGAAGCATCAGATGCTAATGTTTTCTTTATGGATCTTCATACCTGCAAATTCAAGTTGGGCTTTGTGTTGGCATCGAATATACGGCGGATGCTCTCTGCGGCCCGCACAGGGACTGTGCTTTTCTCGGTCACGATTTTGTACCCATTTGAGTTTTGCACAATGCGTCGAGCACAAGCTTCAATATACTTCAGATCTGCTGCCCGGCCTTTCCCCATCCCGTATGTTTTTGTTGGTGTGTTCACCTAGTGAGAGCATTCAGGATGAAGAAGAACAAACACAGTGCCTGAGAAGACTAGGCAGTGCTTTCAAGATAGTGCCCAGACAATCAGTTAGCTGATCAGCAGTGGGCACGGTCTTAACTCTACAGAACTCAACACACTTCACAAATAGGGCCACTGAAAGAAAGAACTGGAAACATCCAGAGAACTCTCTGGCCTTACATGGGCCAGATTTGAGGTTCCAAGCTACGGCCAGGAGACAAAATGAATGAATTCAGAGATCCTTAGTCTAAAGGAGTGCCTATCTGTCACATGCAATATATTACCATGATCTTTTTAAAAAATTTATGTTATGTGTATTTTGTCTACGTGTATGTACATAAGCTGCCCATAGTGGTCAGAAAAGGGTATTGGATCCTGAAACTGGAGTTACAAACATTTGTAAGCTGCCATGTGGGTGCTGGGAATTGAACTCAGATCCTTTGGAAGAACAGCCAGTGCTCTTGACCACCAAGCTACCTCTTTAGCCCCTATTATTGTCTTTAAAAAGAAATTATAGGGTGGGAGAGATGACTCAGCAGTTAAAAGCACTTATGGCTTAATACCAAATCAAACAAAGAAGCTTTCACGAGCAGGAATGGAAAAAAAAAAAAATCACATGGCAAGCAAACTACTTACAGAAATAAATACTAGATCAGCTTCTCTGATGGCATCATCAATATTTGTAGAAAAAAACAGATTTTTCCCTCGACAGGATTCTACCACTTCTTTTAATCCAGGCTAGAGAAGGGAAAAAGGAAAAGGAGTTAACACATAGTATTATCCAGTCCTGAGACAAAAAGCAACAGAATCACCTTTGTAAGGGGAAGGTTGTGCTGCAATTTAAAGGTCTAGATTTCCAAGTATTATCTTTTAGAATAGCTGATCACTGGGCATGGCAGTGCACACCTGTAGTCCTGACCCTTGGAAGGCTAAAGCAGGAGAACTGAGTGTGAGGCACAGCCGAGCTACACTGTGAATTTGAGGTCAGGTCAGGCCACATTGGGAGGTCCTGTGAAAACCAGAAAAAGGGGGGATCACACACAAAACACAGTAAGGACGCTATCACCAAATGAAGCAAAGTTAAACTTGCACAATGAAAGATCAGCAGCTCTTACATGCTTCGTCATTGTTTACCATATAACCGGTGATATGTTAACCATTAACTCCCCACATCAACTCAATTATCACATCCTTCAAGGCCCTGTGATTGCAAGCAAATTTTGTGCATTGTCATTATGAATGCAATTGTGTCAGTCCAGTGTTCCCACCACCCCTATTCCCTCCCTCCATGAGTCACACCATAGAGGTGGTTGTAAAAGCCAGTATTTACTTTATTCAAAGAGACAATAGTATGTGTTTTTCTAAGTCCTACTATAAGAAATACTGAAAATCTTTACTACTTTCTCCCATACAATTTTACTGGGGATATATTTATGTTAAAAAAAATTTTAAAGGAACACTGCCACTCAAAAAGTATTCATTCAACTTTTTAAAAAACTACATTTATTTTGGGTAGAGTTGTGGGTGTGGAGGTGTGTGTCATGGAGTACATGTGGAGGGCAGAGGACAACCTTGGGTGTCAGTCCTCCTTTCTGCTGTGTTAGTCTGCAGTCACACTCAGATCATCAACTACCAGTTTATAGGAAATAAAGGATGCAGGGAATGTTCTAAATGCTCAAGGGAGCTCAGGAGTCAACCAGGAGAATCTACTCTGAAAAAGCTCCACAACAAACCAGTTTCTCTAACTAAAAAGAAGGGGAAAAAACAAAAACCATAACAAAGCAAGGGAGGATGTAAGACGGCGCTGGCACACACCTTTAGTCCCAGCACTCGGGAGGCAGAGGCAGGCAGATCTCTCTGAGTTCTAGGCCAGCCTGGTCTACAGATACAGGGCCACACAAAGAAACCCTATCTCAAAACAAACAAAAAAAAATAGGAGCTGGAGAGATGGCTCAGTGAAAAAGTACTTCAGAGGACCTGGGTTCAATTCCCAGCACCCACATGACTGCTCACAACCATCTGTAATTGCAGTTCCAGGAAATCTGACACTCATGGCAAAACAACAATGCACATAAGATAAAAACTAAATTAAAAATTAAAACTAAAAATAAATGAGCAAGAAAATAAAAAACTGAGTGTAGTGTGCACACCTGTGCTCTAGCACCCAGGAGGCTGACGAAAGGACTTGAGTTTATCCAGTGAGATCTTGTATCAAGAGAAATAAACAAAATACTTAACACTTAAGTGATACCATTCTACTGCAAAATGGGAATCTTACTTGG
The DNA here is from genome assembly GCF_943737965.1 of Phodopus roborovskii. Lineage (NCBI taxonomy): Eukaryota > Metazoa > Chordata > Mammalia > Rodentia > Cricetidae > Phodopus > Phodopus roborovskii. The sequence continues at coordinate 35,787,529 of NW_026126525.1, read as the reverse complement.
TCTCTGATTTAAACTAACTTACATGCATAAGATTTGTTTGTTTGTTTGTTTTGGTGGTGGTGACTGATCCTAAGACTAGAACATGCTAAGTGTCTATTCTCTCATTAGACTAACACTCCCAGTCCCAAGAGCTCTTCATAGTAAGATTTTTATTTTTAGTAATGAGTGGTGTTCATGCCTAAAAAAAAAAAAAAAAAAAAAAAAAAAAAAAAAACCATCGCACATAATGCAACTATAACAGATGAAATCATAAATAATGAGGATGGTGGGAGAAGGGAGAAAACTGGCCATCTCCACAACTATCAAACAGTGATGGGCCCACAGAGACCCATTTCCTGTTATTTTTGCATTTGTTTGCTTATTCTTGAGGAATTTATAGAGGGGGCTGGAGAGGTGGCCCAGCAGTTTAGAGCATGGGTTGCTCTTGCAGAGGACCAGAGTTTGAGTTCCAGCACCCACCACCATCCATGACAGTTGTAGGGGATCCAAGCCCCTCTTCGGATCGCAAGTGCTCCAAGCATGTATGGAGTGCACAGACAGACATGCATATAAAACACTCATTCATGTAAGTTTTATTCCTCATTAATTTTAAATTATTTTTTTTACATTCACTCATTTTATGTGTGTGTATATGCAGGTGTGCCATAGTATGTGCTTGCCATGGTGGGCGTACGGAGGTCAGAGGACAACTACAGGGGTTCTCGGATCAAACTCAGGTCATCAGATTTGATAGCAAATGCCATTCTCAGCTGAGCCTTCATCTCTCCTTGGCCCTGAGGCCTTTTGTAAGCTACTGGAGGTATAACTGTAAACTCACATTCCTATTAGTTATTAAAACGTAACCAGAACCAGCAAAATATATAAACCACTAAAACAAGTGTGGTGTCACTAAGCACTGCACCAGGACAGACTTCTTTGGCTATTCTGATTGGGCTCAAGAAAATGGCAGATAAAGTTATAGAGGTGGGGTTTTGCAGGGAGCAGGTTGATCAGTCTTCTGTTACATGAAGTTCATCTGGCAGAGAAAGACAAATACCATGTGTCCTCAATGATGAGGCAGCCAGAAGAGCTGATCACAGAGAGTAAAACTGTGATCAATTACCAGAGGTGGGGAAGAGGGATAGTGATAGGGTGGGAAATGGGTTCCTAAGTCCAGCTGGATGGGAGAATGACTTCTAACATTCTAGACACAGCAGGGTCACTGGCTGATAGCTGTTTATCATATTATTTCAAAATAGTTTGTAGAAAATTCTCTCTTTTTAAAGTTTTTATATTCATTGATGTTTTACCTTCATGCACGTTTGTGTGAGGGTGTCAGAAGTCCTGGAACTGGAATTACAGACAAGTGTGAGCTGCCATGTGGGTGCTGAGAATTGAACCTGAGTACTCTGGAAGAGCAGCTCTCAACCGCTGAGCCATCACTCCAGCCCCGAAAATTCTCTTATTATAAATAAATGATAAGTGTTCTAAGGTGATAAGATTAATTATTCTGACAAGATCTTTAAGCACTGTACATGAAATATCCTACTATGCCCCATAATTATATACAAAAAGTTATTAGTCCTATATGTAACATAAAGCATGCATCTGTTTGTTTTTGTTTTTGTTTTTTTTTGTTTGTTTGTTTGCAGGCAGGGTCTCCTGGAATTCAGGGATCAGCCATCCTCTGTCTCCTAAGCATAAGATTAAAGGTATGTACCACCACACCAGGCCTCTACTAATTTTTTTGTGTTTTGGGAGTTTTTATGAGACAGGGTCTCTTTATGTACTCTGGCTGTCCTGGGACTTGCTATGTAGATCAAGCTGACCTCAAATTCATAGAGATCAGCTTGCCTCTGTCTCCTGAGTGTCAGAGCTAAAGGATGTTCCACCACATACAGCAGTCCACTATTTTTTAAGACAGGGACTCATGTGTCCCAAACTATTGAGGAGCTTCTGTTCCTTCTGACTCCAAGTCTTGAGTGCGCCACCATGCCCCTTCTAGGAAAAAGCACAGGGCTATGCACTGAGCAAGAACTGACTGAGCAAAACAGACCAGCCTTGGCATACTTCTCTTTTATATTTTATATTTCTGACATAATTGTACTTTACTATCCTTAATTTCTTCTTTTTCTCTTTTGTAGCACTGGAGAGGAATTTCAGGGCCTGACACATGCTGACCATGTGCTACACTTCCAGCTCAAAGGCCCAGAACATTTTTTTACCTGGAACTTTTGTTTCACACTTTGGGCTTTTTGCTCACTATCTAGCCCAGTTGAGCTTGGGTCTCACTATGTAGTTCAGTAATCTTCTTCCCTTAGCCTCTAAAGTACTGGGATTATAGGCATGCACTACCACACTTAGTTTTTCTTTCTTTTTTCCTTAGTATCTGGAACCCAGGGCTTTATGTCAGCTAGTTAAGCTAGGATAAGCTACATTCAAGCGCTATCCAGAACCTTTGCTTTGTTTTGAGGCAGGGTTTCTCTGTGTTGTCCTGCTTGGCCTTAAGCCAGCTATGTAGACCAGGCAGAACATGAACTTCATTCAGTCCTCCAGAGAGCTGAGATCATGGGTGTTACCAACATGCCCAGCCAGACTTTTTTCATTGAACTGGTTGCAGCCATAGATAATCACAATAATAGTATCTATATATAAAATAGTTAACCAACACAATAAGAAAACAACAAGTATAGAAACAAAGCTGTTTAACATATAATTTACCTCATAGATAGGAAGGGTTGGTGAATTCCATGCATTGATTCTTGATTCATTGACATCAACAACTGTCACCCTGATTTCAGGGCACATATGAGCAATGACACTGCATGTGGGCCCACCAACGTAGCCCGCACCAATGCAACAGATCTTCTTAATTTCAACCATGACTGAACTGGAAGGGAAACAATCAAAAATGTTTTAGTATTGGAAACAGAAAATATGGACAAATCACTAGCATCTTCATCACAAAACTGTGTCAGACATCTGGAACAATTTCTTACGTTTACTCATAGGAATTATGAAAACTGTGAGAGAAAAATAATATTCCAACTAGATGACTGTGCTAGCACGAAAAGGGGAGAAAATTTATAACAACTGATATTACCACACATACCATAAAATTATAACGTCCTGATAGAAAGTCAAGAAGCAAAACCAAGCCTCTCCCCTGAACCAGGATAGCTTTGGGTGCAAAGAGAAAGCCTTGGAGTAAATTTATACACCTGTGTATTCTCACTTATATGTGAGCATACAAAGGTGAGTTTTCCAACAGGTTTAGATGGTAAGTTTATTGCCATGATTCAGACCTGACATCTAAGATTATCTCCTGCTTGGCTTAAAAATATCCCTCTAGAAGTGTTTGGTAAACTTAATTCTCAATGCAAAAGAGCTGGTAGGTGGGGCATAAGAGGAGGCCTTTAGGACATGAGAGCTCTACCCTCAGCATGGATTAATGCTTATTATAAAAGGATTTAATGCTACAGGTTTGAGCTCATATCTTTTGTTCTTCCGCCAGGGAATGACACAGCAAAACAGCCTGGTGCCAGATGTCAGCCCCTCCATCTTGGTTTTGCCAACCTCTAGTACCCTGGGTCAAGAAATTCCTGTTCATTATATACCATCCACCTCAGGCATTGTTCTAACAGCTGAAAATAGAACAAATTACCCCTCAAATACTTAACTTGGCATGAGCAGATTATTTTAAATGTTAGACAATAATCTTGAAACTCTAATTCAACTTTAATTAGAAATTATAAAAACAATAAAGGAAAGTAATTTCCAAATGTGTATGTGCCTATATGTGTGCTGGTATGCAACACCCATGTGTGGGCCATGTACAGACCTGAGGCCCACATCATGCTACTCTACTGCTCTTTAACTATTCTTCTGAAGCAGGATCTCAGTGAACAGGGAGTTTGCTGTTGTCTAGCTGGGCTAGCTAGCCAGCAATCCCTCACCATACCATCTCTGGGATAACAGGTATGTGTGGCTACAATAGCTTTTACTGGGGTGGGGGGGGTGGGGATCTGAACTCAGGGTCTCAGGCTCACCCAACAAGCCCTTTACTGTTCTGTAATCTTCCCAGCCAGACAAAGGCCCTTTTTGTTTGTTTGTTTTTGAGACAGAGTTTCACTGTGGCTTTGAGGCTGTCCTGGAACTAGCTCTTGTAGACCAGGCTGGTCTCAAACTTCCAGAGATCCGCCTGCCTCTTGCCTCCCAAGTGCTGGGACTAAAGGCGTGCACCACCACTGACCAGCTGTAAAGTCACTTCTGTAGCTATCAATACTGCTGCACTGATCTTAGTATGTTTCAATAGTCATTGGGTGAAATGAATGACACTAAAACTTTACAAGGGACTGGCTCATATATATGAATGTCTGGTTATTCATTATAATTACTGTCAAAATGACCAGTCACTCCAGTTTCTGCCAGGGTCTCAGACATCACAAATCCAACCCATTCATGCAACCCAGGAAGAAGGAAAATAGTAGTCAGACAGCTTAGCAGTTTGTTGTGGACTCCTGCAAAAATCAGAGAAGGCACTCTGGGTTAGACCAGTCAGTGCTTGGCAAGAGTGTATCTGTGGTTCAGTGGACGGCTGTTTGCCCAGTATGCATAAGGTGAGCTACTGAGTCTGATTCTTAGCATTGCAAAAATTAAAACCACAGTTTTAGTTCCCCAAACAGGCAAGCCTTGAAATTTTATAACTCTACTAAGAAAGCATTCTTAATGTTATACCATAAAAGTAAATTGGGGTAGGGGTGGGAGTTGGGGAGCAGGACGAAGAGAAGACACCAGTTCTCTCCTTCCATCATGTGGATCCCAGGGATTGAACTCGGGTCCTCAGGCATGGTGGCAAGAACCTTTACCAGCCGAGTCATCCTGTCAGTGCCAAGGTCAAATGTTACAAGAAAAAATATCTCAAGAAGCCTCATTACTCCGCCATCCCTACTGACTATTTCTGCCAGCAGCTCCTTTGTTTCTTGTGTATACTCCCAGGGTTAATTTGCCCAACTGCATTCATGTATGTGTGCATGTCTTATGGTTGTTTGGAAAAGGGTTTCTCTATTATGCAGCTCTGGCTGTCCTGAAATATGCTATGCAGATCAGGCTGGCCTCAAATTCAGAGATATCTGCCTCCCAAGTGCTGAGATTAAAGGTGTGCACCCATCATACCTGGCATAATCTTATTTTCCAACTGAAGAAATACCATATATACAGACAGTCACTACACTTGGCTTTTTTTTTTTTTTTTAACTTACTGTATTCTAAAGTCACATCCATTCTTCCCCTACCTCACCTCTTTAACTGTTATGATGCATTCTTCTATATGGACTCACAGGAAATATTAAAACTGATCCCTCAAGAGCACAAGTAAGTGAGTTAAAAGTCTCTATTAGCACCTTTGCAGCTACAGAAATAAAACATTCTTCCTAAACTTTTAGGACTGCAAGACTTGCCTTGGTAAAAATACCAGGAGTACCCAAGCTGACTTCTGGCAGTCACCTATCTTTCCTTGCCTCACCCATCTTGCTTCCCCTACCCTAAGTGGATGGGAAAGATGATGTTGGGAATACTAGGTGACTAAGCTCGAAGGAATCTTCTGAAAATCTCTCACCTGTGGGAAGACGTTGTCAACTGTCACTATAGCTGTCCCACCTCTACAAAAGGGAAACTTGGGCATCTGGTAGGCATCAGCTGTTCCAGGGCCTAGTCCTTTCCCCATCACAAAAAAAGTAATGCTTCCAACAGGAAGAAATGGGAGAACTTGGCCGTGGAATAGTTTAACCAAAGACATTTATTAAACATCCTCTATGTAACAGCTACCATTGTTCAGTGTGCTATGGATACAAGAGTAAGCAAGACAGCTCAGTCCCTGCCCTCGCACAGCTACAGTATAGTAAGGAGCACAGAAGCAGAACCATGGCCTTTGTAAGTGCCCTACAATGGAACACCCAAATAGGAGAAAGAGCAAGGAACTGTCTGTGGGGTAAGGGACAGAGAAGGGCTCTCTGGAAAGTATGATGACTCATGGTGATTTAAAAGGAGGAAAAGAAAGAAATCACACCCAAGTAAAACAACCACATGATAAAAAGATAATCAGCTAGAAGGCAAAATGAGTGTCCAAGTCCAAGGGAGACGAAGGATGAAGAGGAGCCCATGAGATGGTTCAGAGTGTAAAGGGCTCGCCACACAAGTCTGATAGCCTGAGTTCAGTCCCTGGGACCCACATAAACGTGGAAGAAGGAACTGGCTCCTGAATGCTGCCCTCTGACCCCCAATAATAATAATAAATAAATATTAGGTGAAAAGCCAGGCAGTGGTGGCTCACATTTTTAATCCCAGTACTCCAGAGGCAGAGGCTCTGTGAGTTCAAGGCTAGCCTGGTCTACAGAGTGAGTTCCAGGATAGCTAAGACTACAGAGAAATCCTATCCAAAAAAAGAAATGAAGAGGAAGGAGGTAGGGAGGGAAGGAAGGAGAATGGCCCAAATTTCAGATACAAGTACATCCTCTACCCCCAGGGAGTCTATACCCACAGAACTAGGCAACTGTGGTGTGTGTGTGTGTGTGTGTGTGTGTGTGTGTAGGTGTAATGGCATAATATTTAATCCTAGCACTAGGGAAGCAGAAACAAGCTTAAAGCCACCCTGGTCTACATTGCAAGTTCTAGGCTAGTCACAGTGACACCATGACACCCTACCGCCACCACCACTACCAAAAAAAAAAAATTGGTTCTCTACTGAACATGTATAGATTTTTTTCCTTCTAAACAATAAGGCAAAACTATTTACATTATATTAGTTATTACCTTCTTTGCTTTTGTTTTTATGGAAACAAGATTTCTCTGTATAGCCTTGACTGTCCTGCAACTTATCTGTAGACCTGGCTGGCTTGAATTCACAGAGATCTACCTGCCTCTGCTTCCTGAGGGCTGAGATTAAAGGTGTGTGCCTCCACAGCCTGGCTAGGTATTACTTTCACTGTTTTGAGACACACGGAGGGATTACCATACTAAGATACTAAGTGTTGAAGGTATAGCAGTGAACAATCAGATTGCTACCTTCTTTACTGACCTAAAGAATATCATTATATTCTCCCCCACTTACCTCTAATATTACTTGTTTGGTTTTTTTTATAGTGCTGGGGATTAAATCCAGGGTCTCAAGCATCTCAGGTAAACATTCCACTCCTGTGTTACACCCCCTGGTCCTCAAGTTACTTCTTATCTGCTTTTATTTCAAGACCATAATTCAGGTTTCTTTCCAGGTAGCAGTTACTGATGGCAGGTGCATCTGTACTATAAAAGTGGATAAGCTTGTGTGTGTGTGTGTGTGTGTGTGTGTGTGTGCGCATGTGTGTGCTCTCTCCCCCCTCCTCTCCCTTCTCCTCACATACAACCACCTCTCTCTCTTAATAAGGTTTCAATCTGCAGCCTAGGCTGCCCTGGAACTGGTGGTGATCCCTCTGCCTCAGCCTCCTGGGAACTGTGATTATAGGCATGAGCCAATACATTCAGCTACTTGATGAGCTAGTCTTCATTTTGGGTATGAAGTACAGTGTATACATCACAATGGTTGATGGATGCACAACCAATGCAAGTCAAATAAAGTCACTAGGAAGTGTCAATGAAACCCTCAATAAACTTTAATATGGAACTGGATACAATGTTATCAATACAGTTTCTACCATATAGATGTTTCCTGATTCTGGCTTCACTTTTCATAATTTGTGTATGTAGTATGCAGGCCATGGCACATGTGTGAAGTCAAAGGACAACTTTTGGGGGTCTAGGCTTCCCTTTCTCTGTGAGTTCTGGGGATCTAACTAAAGGCTATCACACAAATGTTTTCACTGGCAGGCTTATCTCACCATTTTCTATTTCTACTTGTATTCACCCTCTGGCCCTCATGGTGCTGACAGAAAAGTGGGCCTGATTGCTTACTAAACAGGTCGTTCTGAAATGAGTTCTCACCTCTGTGTTTTGGGAATCACAATATACCACGACAACTGGAACCTAATGTCCATGTAAAATCTCATAAATTCAGATATACATTTCAACCTACAAGATGGCACTAACAGCAGTCCTATGCTGCAATCTGAACAGAATATAATCCATCTGCCACCCCTCTTCACAGCTACTGAGGAACTAAACAGCAGGCATGATAGACAGCTGGATACACCAACCTCACTCATCCTGGACACACACTTAAAACACGCCTGATCCAAGAAAAAAAAAAAAACTATTGTGAAAGACTTAAATTTATGTCTAATAGGTATGATACAAAGCTGTGGAAATATGGGGAAAGATGGAGCATGCCTAGTGGTTAGAGATTTTATAACAGAGAAAGCAGTACAGAGATGAAAAGGGGGGAGGGGAAGAAATGAGGTCTTTTCCAAACCAGGGTGTGTAGCATTCAGCTAAGACTAGAAGCCAAGTACGCAAAAACATCTCAGAATCGAAACACTCAGCTCTTTCAAGTCCTGAACCTCTCAGAAGAAACACACCAGACTACTGTTCTCCATTTCTTAGGGGATTTGAAAAACTCAGACTGGCCTTTGAGGTGAGTGGATGAACAGTTAGTCTCTGTGTATCCCACGTATGAGCTCTCCCCCAGGGAGCCCCTCCTTTCTCTATACCAGATTTCCCAACCCTACTCAATTTATCTTACATGTAGGACGTGAAGATGTTCAAGATCTCACGAAAAACAGTCTCTGAAGCTCCCAAGAAAGGCTTCCCCTAATATTAAGTAGAATGTCCAAGCTTATGACTCAGCCAACAATAGACTGCAGAAGCCCCCCAAGATATTAGGATAAATTCCTTAGGGCTTCGTCTTCAGGGGGCGTTGCTTTCTCCTCTTAGGGCAGAGGACCCCCAGGTTAGCAGACTCTAATCCCCAACAAAGCCCTAGGACTATGATCAGCCCATTAAGCCCTGCGAAGAGGACCCCTTGCTTAGGGAGGTGGGGAGTGGGATCCAAAGCGGCGGGAAAATCACATTCGTTTCAAATCTGAAAATGTGAACCGGTTTGAAGACACACGAGTTGCAAATCAAAAGCCCTGCTCGCCCGACCTCCTGCAAGCACACGACGTGATCCCCGCCGGACCCGAAAAAGGGGGTACCAGGATGGTGAGGTGTGCAGCCCCGCTGCGAGCCCCGGACCGCGCGCACACCCCGGCCGAGAGAAGGGGGCATCCCGCGGGGAACCGTGCTTACCCACTTTCAAGGCCGGAGCACGGCTGCCGCTCGGGTCCCGTTGGGTCGGACAGCGCCTTACTCGCAAGCCGCAAGCTCTACTCACCGATCCGCCAGCCGCTGCCCGAAACCGGGGCCCGCGGCCGTATTTAAATACTTCTGCCGGGAAAGGCGGAGGCTTCATTCCCCCGCAGCCAGGCCTCCGGGGACTCTGGACCTAGCCACCGCCCCGCTCTGCCCCGCCTCCCTCCGCGCCAGGCCCTGGGACAGGCCTCTATTTCCTTCAGGACCCAGGGTGGCAGAAGGGGCTGGGCCCGAAACGTGTGACCACGCCCCCTTCGGAGACGGGCAAATCAGCTCGAGCCAACTCACCGGCCCCGCCTCCGTCCCGCTGAGCGGCGCTGGGCGTGGCTGCGTGCGCCTTGGGTCCCCCTAGGCTGCCCGCTGCTGGCCTGGTGTCGTGGTCTGTGTTCCTTCCCTTCCTCTTGGTCCTTGGAATCTGGGCTGAGAAAAGTTGGCGCGTGCCGAGTGAGCTACCCGGGGACGTGGAACACGGGGCGCGTTGCGGGCCGAGCCCACAGGAAGATCCTCTGGTTTTCCGGCCTGCCGCTCATCCTGGAGCCTGAGCCTCGGTTCTCACCCCCCTGGTCTCTGCGGGTCCGCCTCCGAGGCCCTCCCACACTTTGCAGTCCCCCGGGTCTGCCGCGCCCTCCAGACAGCTGCCCAGAGTTTAGTCACGTCCCACTCGGATGGCGCAGGGTCTAGGAAGGAAACGCCTCAGGTCGGAAGGATGCTGAGTTGCATCATGACTGGACCAGTGTCTCCCCCTTGGTCCCTGGCTGGAGAACCCGGACGCCCACGCCTAAGGGCGTATTTTCCAGGAAAACTTCCCAACCCAATTCTAGAAGGGAGAGTGTATGCAAAGAAGAAATATGTAGGTGTTTTGTTTGTAGACTAGAGATTGAACTCAGCCTTGTGCCTGGTAGATAAGCATCACTTAACTATGTCCCCGATCCTTACAAATGCATAAAAGGAGTAAGCCCCTTGGAGAGAAGACTCAGGACCCACACCAGGTGATTCAAAGCCTCCTCGAACTCCAGCTCTAGGGGACCACCTGCGAGCCCAAGAACACATGTGGCATGCACACAGACGCTTTAAAAAAAAAGTAAAATTACCTAGCCTGCCCCTGAAAGTCTTTTGAGCCAAAGTCTGGCAGTGTAGAGGTAGCTGATCTGTAACTCCCTGTATAAGTCAAACTGCCCTTGAACTTGCAGTAATCCTCTAGCTTGATCTTCCATGAATCACGATTAATGCCACCCCGACTTTAAATGTGAAGGGTTGTTTCTTTTGCTACTTCAATATCATCTTCAGCCCAAGTGAAAAATGGGAAAAAGCCAGGCGTAGTGACTTGTCTCTCACTGGTAGTGATGTGTTCTGAGAAATGTGTTAGGTTTGTTCTGCCACGTCATTGCATTACATGTATTACTTACAAGAACTACTCTGGCAATGACATCAGTACCCAGTGTAATATGGGACCACCCTATATGAAATCAGTCCTTGGCCAAATGATGTTATGTAGTGCTTGACTGTTTCTCATGGGAAAAGTAATTAGGAAAATTTGAAAGCACATTAAAATGCCACAGGTCTGAGTATATGGTTCAAAGTGCTTGCCATGAAAATATGAGAAACTAAGTTGAGGTCTCTAGTGCCCAAGTGGCAAGCCAAGTGCTGGGACTAGAAAGTTATCTCCGTAGTTAGGAGTGAATACTGCTCTGGCAGGGAACCCTAGTTCAGTTCCTACCACCTGCCTCCGGTGCTTAGAATCACCTGCAAACCCAGCCCAGAGACAGGTGTAAGTACCCCACAGAGACACAGACACACAATTGAATTAAAAAGTAAAATCTTAAAAAAAAAAAAAGACATCTGGGCTAGACCTATGAAATCAATCAGGAGGCAGACAGGAGGAATCCCGGGCTTGCTGAACAGAGAGTCTGGCCAAATCGGTAAGCTCCATGTTCCATGAGAGACTCTGTCTCAAAAAAATAAAGTGAAAATAAAGTGAGGGAGGTGGTGGCACATGCCTTTAATCCCAACACTCTGTGAGTTCTAGGCCAGCTGGTCTACAGAGCCAGTTCCAGGACAGGCTCCAAAGCAATACAGAGAAACCCTGTCTCTACAAACTTGCCTACAGTCTGATCTTTTTTTTTTTCTTTTTTTTTTTTTAAAGATTTATTTATTTATTATGTATGTAGTGTGTTCTGTCTGCATTTATCCATTCAGGCCAGAAGAGGGCACCAGATCCTATTACAGAGGGTTGTAAGCCATCATGTGGTTGCTGGGAATTGAACTCAGGACCTCTGGAATAACAGCTGGTGTTCTTAACCACTGAGCCTTCTCTCCAGCCCCACCTACAGTCTGATCTTATGGAGGTATTTTCTCTCCTCCTTTCAAATGACTCTAGCATGTGTAAAGTTGACATAAAACTAGCCAGCACATCTCAGAGTCTAGTTTGTTTTCTGCCAGCTCAAGTAAGATCAAACAAACACTATTAGACCTGGTATGGTGGGGCAAGCCTAAAATCCCATAGTCACAAGGCAGAGGTCAGAGGATCACCACAAATTGAAGGCCAACCTGGTCTACATATAAAGTTTTTTTTTTTAAGTTTATTTTATGTGCACTGGTGTGATTGTGGCTGATCCTTTGGAACTTGAGTTACAGACAGTTGTGATTGCCATGTGATGGCTGGGAATTGAACCTGGGTCCTCTGGAAGAACAACTCTCAACTGACTCTCAACTGGCTACGCCATCTCTCCAGCCCTTACATATAAAGTTTTAAGCCAACCTGGGCTACAGGAGACCCTCTCTCAAAAATCAAAATAAATAAATAAGTAAATAAATAACAACTAAAAGAGTCAAAATTGCCTACTAAGATAATATTTGAGGAAGCAGTACCACATAAAGGAAAACCTGGTGCTGATTACTCAAGAATGAGCCCAGGTTCTTTTAAAGAGTTCTGATCTCTCGAACAAATGTCACTTTCTGTTGAACTGAACAACAAATAGAGTGTGGAAAAGGAATGAGGGAATTTAAATATTTATTTATTTATTTATTTATTTATTTATTTTTAAACAGGATTTCTCTGTGTAGCTGCCCTGGCTGTCCTGTCCTGGAACTTGTTTTGTAGACCAGGTTGGCGATGAATTTACAGAAATTTGCCTAGGCCTACTTCCTAAGAGCTTTTAAAATTAAAATATAATCATATCATTTCCCCTCCTTTTCCTTTCTCCCACCAGGCCTCTTGTACATACATACACACACACACACACACACACACACACACACACACACACACACAGTTGCTTAAATATATATGTAAACCTACTGAGTCTATTTAGTGTTATAGGCATATATGGTTTCAGGGCTGACCACTTGGTATCGGTTAAACAACTAGGAGACGCATATCCCAATCTCAGCATTCCTTAGTTGTCTTTAGATTCTTTGTCTAGGGGTGGGGCCCCATTAGATTTCCCCTGGTGTTATATTTTCTCAGGTCTTGTTTAGGCAGCTGTATTGTTGAGGGAATGAGGTACTTTTGTCTTAGTCAATCTTTTACAGGAGTTTCATAATAGGAAAATTTTTCTGATTCTGTTAATTCAGAACATCACACAAAGACACAATCAACTATGTTTTTAACAAATTTTGTGGGTGAACATTACTTTCAATGCCTGGAGAATAAGTTACCACATCTTATTCACACATATACATTATCTGAGTGAAGTGCATGTACAAGTCATGGTAACTTGGTAAGAAGAACATGGTAAAAGCAAATCTATGCTTTCACAACTCCAAAGCATAACAAGATTGATTTCATTTGTATTGTTTTTCAGACAGGGTTTCTTTGTGAAACAGTCCTGGCTGTCCTGGAACTCACTTTGTCGACCAAACTGGCCTCAAACTCAGAGATCCACCTGCCTCTGCCTCCCGAGTGCTGGGATTAAAGACTTGCACCACCACTGCCCCGCAACGGTTTTCTTGAAGGTCAGTTAATTTATAACAGTATGTAAGCAGACTCTGTCTGGAAGCACATTACTTACTAACTTAGGTACAGGCTGAGAGATATTTAATTTGTAAATGCAAATTATAAACAAGCACTTTTTTTTTATTTAGAAAAATCATTTCTGCTGGATGATGGTGGTGGCACATGCTTTAATCACAGCATTTGGAAGGCAGAAGCAAGTGGATCTCTGTGAGTTCGAGGTCAGCCTGGTCTACACAGCAAGTTTCAGGACAGCCAAAGCTACACAGAGAAACCTGTCTTGGGGAAAAAAAAGAAGAAGAAGAAAAATCATTCCTAAAATACTCCCTTTTCTAAGAGACTCTCAAACAGAGTTAAAAACAAGTACCCCATGCTTGGTTAAGAACACATGGCCTTTGCAGTTAAGCTTATCAACTATTATCAGTGTTCTCTCTTATTTTAAATTTTATGTGCATTGGTGTTTGGCCTGTATGAGGGTATCAGATCCATTGGAACTGGAGTTGAAGACAGCTGAACTGCCATATGGATGCTGGGAATTGAACTCAGGTTCTCTGGAAGAGCAGCCAGTGCTCTTAACTGCTGAGCCATCTCTCCAGATCCATATCAGTGTGTGTGTGTGTGTGTGTGTTTTTTTCATACCTATATGTGAATAGTGCACCACAGGAAACTGTTATAATAAAAAAAAATGCTGTGAAGAGAAATCACACCATGCAACAGGACTCATATGGGAGGTTTATTGGAAGAGGAGAGAGGAGGAGCAGAAAAAGGGACAAAGAGGGGGACAGAGACTGGTCCCTGGGGACAAGAGTGGTAGAAGAGAGAGGGAGAGAAAGAAAGAGAGGATGGGAGGTGGGCAGGGCCCTTTTAAAAGGGAACCGAGGCTAGGCATTGATAGAGCATGTCTTTAGTCCCAGTACTCGGGAGGCTGAGGCAGGTGAATCACTGTGAGTTCGAGTCCAGCATGATCTACAGAGGTAGTTCCAGGACAGGCTCCAAAGCAATACAGAGAAACCCTGTCTCGAAAACCAAAAATAAGTAAATAAATAAATGGGAACAGAGTGAATGTACACAGGTGGTGCTCTTTGTGGCTGCAGCTGAAGACATATCCAGTCAGAACCCCCAAGGTCAGGCCAGTACAGATGCCTGAAAACTAACACAAACCATCATAGCATTTCATTTACAAAGTGGAAATTCTTGTTTTGATTTTCCAGACAAGGTTCTCCTGTGTAGCCCTGGCTGTTCTGGAACTAGCTCTTTTAGATTAGGTTGGTCTTAAACTCACAAGATCTGCCTTCCTCTGCCTCCAGAGTGTTAGGATTAAAGATGAGCACCACTGCCAGGCCAAAGTAGAAATTCTTTAGGAGGGATCTATAAACAAGCTTACTTTTTAAACTCAAATTTTAAACTTTTCTTAATCTTTAAACCTAGTTGTGAATTATATCCTTTGAGCAGTATAACTTCAAAAGTCACAAAAACCATATATACAGGGACTGTTAGGGTGAAGAAGTTACACTCTTGGGAAGCTTATTAGGGCTTTTGTTTGTTTTGTTTTGTTTTTTTTAAGTTCAGTGTTTAAATCTAAAGCATATCTCTCTGAGGTAACAATGTAACAGGGCCCCAACACAACTTAGTAGGCCTCTGTGATGGAAGAATCATTCAGGCTATAAAACTCAGCATGTTTTAAGCCAAACCTAAAACAAAGGCCTAATCCATATAGTTCTGGGAAAGTCTCAGATGTACTAACCTTGCTTTTTGGCTTCTGTAGTCCTGATTCTGGATAACTGTTTTTGCTAAGTGATGTATGTCGACCCAGAACAAGGCTTCGGTACCTAAAGGCTCACCCTGAGGAACGTCCAGGACGACATAGTGTAAAGGTGCTTCCTGCTAAGACCGGTAGCTTTAGCTTGATTCCTGAAGCCCAATGGTGGAGAGAACTGACTCCCACAGCTTAGGTCATCCTCTGGTCAACATGAATGTATGCATACTCTGGCATGTGCATGTACACATGTACTCTCTCTTTCTCTAAATTACATCTGGTGTAATTGCCAGCCAGCTAATATAGACTTTTTATTGGTTTAAACCTGTGTGTGAGCAGTCTTCTATGGTGAATACCCCACAACAAGCTGAGCCATTTCTCCAGCCCAAGAACCTTCTAGAAGACCCATGAGTTAGTCTAGGAGGTGGTGGGACATGCCTTTAATCCCAGCACTCCGGAGGCATAGGCAATCAGATCTCTGTAAATTCAAGGCCAGCCTGGTCTACAGAGCTAGTTCCAGGGCAACTAGGGCTGTTATGCAGAGCAAACCCTGTAAAGAAAAAACATTTTCATAATGCCTTACTTAGTTTTGTACCTGTTCTTTCACAAGTGTATTCTAGGCTCTGCTGCGATAGTTTGGCTAGCAGACTGATTACAGAGATAGGATAATCCAGTCCCTTCCACCTGCTTTATGTGTAAATCTTCCTCTAAGGTATTAGGATCTTACAAAGAAATAAAATGGGCCTGCCATGGTGGTACACACCTCAATCTCAGCACTCAGGAGGCAGAAGCAGGTAGATCTGTGAGTTTGAGGCCAGAGTGGTCTACATAGCTGGTTCCAGGCCAGCCAGTGCAGTATGATAAGACCTTGTCTCAAAGAGGTGGGAGTACTGAAGACACGGCTCAGCAGTTAAGAGCATTGACAGATCTTGAAGAGGACCCGGTTAATTGAGATACTTTTCAAATATGCTGAATCATCAGACAGCTGAAGGTCAAGTGGAGAGATCTTGCCTATAGACCTTAGGAACTACCTAGTAACATTCCTAGCTTCCGGGTGGTAGAGGCTAGTGGTCAGCTAAGTTAATTCTTTCCAAACATTTTCATGTTGTTACTGGGTGTTAGGTCCAACACAGAGATGGTCAAGGAATGGCTATTTAGGAGACTAAAGATAGCTCAAGATAAATGGTAATTCAGCTCTTGACCTACAACATTCCAACCTCTCCACACCACTGAAGTTCTAATCAATCTGCCTTTGCAAACACAGCTGCTTTCCAGGCATTCTCCTTCATGTCAGCTTCATCTGCTTTATGTGTTGTTGATCTATAAATGAAGTCAGTTTGTAGTGGGAATTTCTTACAGAAAGTTTAAAACAGTTGTGTTTAGTTTTTCAAGACAGGGTTTCTCTGTGTAGTCCTGGAACTGCTCTGTAGTTCTCTAGACCAGGCTGGCCTTGAACTCAAGAGAGATCCACCTGCTTCTGCCTTCTGAGTGCTGAGATTAAAGGTGTATGCCACAACTTCCCAACCAAAAATATAATAATTTTTAAATTAAAAATTAAAAAATTTTAAATTGTTTTTTATACATTCAACAAGAATTTTCCATCAAGTGTTTACTGAGTGACAGGACTGTCTGTCACTGGGACCGTCCTTGTGAGTAAAGAATGCTACATCCCTTGCCTTTGTAAATATTAATTTTGTTCTATTGGGAAATATCAAATAATCACAAATAATGCAAACTCACAGCCTTTATTGAGACTGGGTAGACCAACCTGGCCTGGATAGAGTTCACTATGTAGACTAGGCTGGCTTTGAACTCAGAAATCTGACTTCCTCTGCTTCCTGAGTGCTAAAATTAAATGTGTGTGCTACCAGGCATATCTAAAGACTCAGACTTTATGAAGATAGATAATAGGTCTCTTTGCACTCAAGACATGGTGATGGGGACAAAAAGAGGCAAGAGGATCTGGAGTTCATCCTCAGCTACACAGCCAGCCTGAATGACAAAATATCCTGACTCAAAAAACAGAGAGATAGAGGAAACTAAAGATAGATAAATACAGGGAGAACATGTAACAGAATAGTTCATGGCTACCTTCTCAGGTTGATACCTTAGTTCCTAAAGAAAACAGCTATTAACTAGAACACAGAGCAGTTACAGAGGGATGAAAAATGGACTTGGAAAGATCAGTTGATTGTCTACAACTGAAGGTAGCATGATTAAGACAGCAGCCACTGAGATTCAGAGAAACAAAATTCTCTAGAGATGTTTGAAAGTAATGGTTAATACAGATCTTGGAAAAGTCATTGTCCCATCCCGTGTCCCCATTCCCTCCTCCGTACACTACACCAACTACAACAAAGATGAAATGTGTGTGTGTGTGGGGGGGTATGTTCATGTCCCATTTGAGGTCAGAGGACATCCAGCATTCTGCTCTATTACTCTTGGCTTTATTCCTTAGAGGTTGTATGGGTGTTGGGATCTGAACTCTGGCCCTCATGCTTCCTCTGCAAGTGTTCTTACCCACTGAGCTATCTCTTTATCCTGAAACTTCTTATTTCTGACTATAAAAGTTAGTTTTGCTTTGGACAAATGCATTTTAGGGAACTCATTCCCAGCTTGTTGAATTCCAAAACACCCTTTCTAAAAGTGATCTGCCTGAGACCAGCCCATTACAAAAGGAAGGCTTGCCTTTCAAACAAAGGAAAACTTCCTGGTACCCATTATCCAGGCATGAAGTTCCAGGTGCCAAGCAAAGGGGTTCAGGCTTTGAGGAAGTCCGCTATAATTAATCACGCCTCCTCAACCTTTTCTTTCTCACTTTTGACACATATTGTTAAGGTTCAAGAGTTAGAAACATGATGTTTTGGAGCTGGGGGTCCAGTTCAGTGATATACTACATGTTTTTTGTTTGTTTGTTTTATTTTGTTTTTTGGGGGGGGGTTTGTTTGTTTGTTTTGTTTTGTTTTGTTTTTCAAGACAGGGTTTCTCTGTATTGCTTTGGAGCTTGTCCTGGAACTAGCTCTGTAGACCAGGCTGGCCTCGAACTCACAAAGATCCGCCTTGCCTCAGCCTCCCTAGTGTTGGGATTAAGGGTGTATGACAACAACGACAGGCTACATGTTTAGCACTCACAGAGCCCTGGGTCCCATCAGCATCAATCCTTGTCAAAAAGGGAGGGTGTGAATGAAACATGGAGTCAGAAATGAAGAAGGAATGACTGAACACATTCGGGAAGTTATGAATGCAGCAGAAGATGCCGAACAAATTAGCGATGATTCTTAAACAAAACAAAACAAAACACAGAGCCAGGCAGTGGTGGCACACACCTTTAATCCCAGCACCGGAGGCAGAGGCAAGTGGATCTCTGAGTCAGAGGCCAGCCTGGTCTACAGAGTGAGATCCAGGACAGGTAAGGCTGCACAACACAGTGAAACCCTGCCTTGAAAATACAAACAAACAAAAACATAGGGCCTCACATAGGACTAACCTAAATCTTACTGTGAGGCAGAACTCCTGATCTGTCCTTCTGACCCCATCTTCCAGGTGGGATTCCAACTCATTGAGTTGGAAATTTTAGGGAGACAGAATTATATTAGCAGTAAAAATAGGACAAGGGGACCATGGTTACTTTACTTTTATAACCTTTGGTTAGAGGAGATGGGAAAGAAGAGAGCTTCCATTTCAAGCAACAGAAAGCCCTTAGGAAGTTCCAGGTTTCATTGAAGGGAGTATTCAAAGAAAAAGTTGAAAATGCAGGATTCTTGCTGCTAATGTCTTTTGAGTTTTGGTTTGGGACATAAGGGTTTGCGAATGCACCAGCTTAGGAGATAAATAGGACCTTATAGAGAGGCAGAGTAGAGTGATGGCTTGGGATAGTGACAAACAGGGCAGTATTAATTCTGACAGTGAGGTCATCAATGTGGTTGGAGGGTAGGAAGACAGCAGTGAGGGAGATCTGAGAACAAGCCAGGTATGGTGGTGCACACCTGTACTGGGAGTACTAGAAAGGCAGAATGTCTAAGATCAGAAAGTCAAAGTCAACCTTGGCTACAGAGTGAGTTTGTATCCAGCCTGGGATAGGTGAGACCGTGTCACAAACCAACCAACCAACCAACCAACCAACCAACCAACCAGTAACAGTACAAGGCTTTTCCTTCTACCTTCCATGAATATCCTGCTGAAGTAATTCCCTAAATTCTCTGTTCCCCTCATTGAAGAACTCCAAAAAGCTGTTCATATTTTTTCCTTCCCCCTTACACTAACTGCTCAGCTCCCATCATGCCACCAGCATTTTTTATTACATTCATCAGTAAATGTGTTTAGCCAAAATATTCAAACTCTTTAAACTTACTTGTTGAGTGTGCACCAGCATGGGTGTGTCACTGTGCACATGTAGAGGTCACAGAAAATTGGTTCTTTGCTTTCACCACGTTGAGTCCCAATGATTGGGACTCAGGCCATCAGGCCTGGCACCACAGCAACTTTACTCACTGAGCCAACTTTACAGTCCAAACATGTAATTCTTTGTCCCATGCTTGAATGACTCTGCACAATTTGACATGGTTGATCCTGTCTCTGAGAGGTTTGATTTATGCTGAGGTTCTGAGATTGTGCATGCCTGTGATTGTCCTTGTTTTCCATCTGCTTCCTCTCTTCTACTCCTTTCTTTTCTTCTCTTTCATCTTTCCTTCTTTTTCTTTTCTTTTCTTTCTTTCTTTCTTTCTTTTTTTTTTTTTTTTTTTTTTTTTTTTTTTTGAGACAGGGTTTCTCTGTTTAGCCCTGGCTGTTCTGAAACTCTCTATAGACCAGGCTGGCTTTGAACTCACAGAGATCAAATGCTGGGACTAAAGGTATGCACCTTCGATGCCCAGCTCCATTCTTTTCTTTTTTCAAGACAGGGTTTCTCTGTAGCTTTGGAGCCTGTCCTAGAACTTGCTCTGTAGACCAGACTGGCCTCGAACTCATGGATATGCACCTGCCTCTGCCTCTGAGTACTGGGATTAAAGGCATATACCACCGACACCTGGCCCACCAACAACTTTTTAATATAATTTTTTGATCCCAACACTTGGGATCAAAGGTAAGGTGGATCTGTGTGAGTTCGAGGCCAGCCTGGTCTACACCCTGTCTTGAAAACAAACAAGAAGCATATGGGTGTTTTGCCTGCATGCATGATTGTGAATCACATGAATGTTTCATATTTTATTCCTTGAGAATTAATACATGTATACAATGTATTTTAAGCATATTCACCCAGTTCACTCAAACTCTGAGACACCACCAAAAGGTCCCCTTCCTAAAGTCTTATCTTCCCTTTAAAATATTATTCCATTTTATTTCCCCGGAACATGGTTTTAAAGGCTTTGAGGCAGCACAAGCCCGTCTAAACTGCAGTGGGGGCGACCCAGCCTGAGCTCCATGAAATCATTTCTCATCTTGTTATGGATGGCACAGCTCGTTCTGTTCCACAGCTTCTCACAGAGCTTGGGAAATAGCTAAGCATCCATCACACAAACTTTGGAAACGTCCCTGACGGCAATGGCCTCTACTGTTCCAGTGATGAACTTAGTGGCCCTGTCCTTGGTGTAGCTGCGGGTGGTTGATGCAACCGTTGTTTCTTTTTCTTTTTCTGTTATTATTATAGTCAGGACCAGAAAGCCTTTTTTACTTTTTTTTTTTTTTTTGTGTTTGTTTGTTTCCATTTATTTATTTTTTTAAATTTATTTTATATAACAAAGTCCAATTAAATGAAAACAAACATTTATACACAATATTTGGGAATTTGGGCGTTGCAGAAAGCCTTTTTTAAATTATCCACTCAGTCTAAGTAGTGCTGTCCATATGTACATGGGGACATTCACTGGAGCACAGACAACCTACCAGTGGCCACATCCCCAAAGAAAACGCGACTCTCCCCAGAAGCCACCAATTGTCAATAGCCCCTCAGCCAGGTATGGGGACTTATAAGTCCCTTTCTCATCCATGCTGGAATTCTCAAATGTGAATGTAATTGTCAGGGGCTGGAGAGATGGCTCAGCAGTTAAGAGTACTGGTTAAGAAGACCTGGGTTCAATTCCCAGCAACCACATGGTGGCTCACAGCCATCTATAGTGGGATCTGATGTCCACTTATGGCATAAAGTTGTACATGCAGATAGAGCACTCAACCACAAAATAAAACAATCTTTAAAAAATAATTATCTATTTTTGTGACTGTGTAGGGACACCCGTGATACCTGTATATGGGTGTGGAGGTGAGAGGACAGCTTCTGAGGGTCAGTTATCTCCTTCCACCATGTGGGCCCCAGGGATCCAACTCAGGTTATCAGGCTTGGGGGCAAGTACCCAGAACTCACTCTGTAGACCAGGCTGGCCTTGAACTCACAGAGACCCGCCTGCCTCTGCCTCCTGAGTGCTGGGTAAAGGTGTGTGCCACTATCTGGGGAGAAAAGGCTTTAGCTATCAGCAGCCCATTCCTGAGCTCTGAGATAGTCTGCCTTTTTTTGAGCATGCCAATCTTTCTTCCGGGCAAGGAATGTTTGGGGAAAGTTCTACCTCTTCTTCCGTCTCATAGTCTGGGATCTCTCAGGTAGCAATATGAGCATTCTCATGCATCTCCTCCATGTCTGCAGTTACACAGTCCTTTATGTGGTGAGACAACCATTGCTTTTCTTTTCTTTTTTTTAATTTTTAAAAAATTTTTGGGACAGTGTTTCTCTGTGTAGCTCTTAGCTGTCCTGAAACTCACTCTGTGCAGCAGGCTGGCCTGAAACTCAGAGACCCACCTGCCTCCCCAGTGTTGGGGTCAAAGATGCATTCACGACACCACTACCTGAAGCCAATTCATATTTGACAAACACCATCACCCTGTATTTGTGCTTTGTTTTGTCCTGGATCACAAATCATTTGTGAGCATAAGAGTCAGTTTTGCTCTCTTTATGTCTTCTAAATCTTGGTATTTCTTAAAGTAGGCCTTAGTCAGCCGGGTGGTACACGACTTTAATCCCAGCACTCAGGAGGCAGAGGCAGAGGCAGGGAATCTCGTGGTCAGCCTGGTCTACAGAGCAAGTTCCAGGACAGCCAGGACTACACAGAAATACCCTGTCTAGAAAAACCAAATGAACAACAAAAAAAAAAAAAAGCCTTATTCTATTCTTCAAAACTTTCACAAACCCCATTCTGCAGAACAAAAACCAAAATTATGCCTACACACAGACCTACAAACAGATCTAATGGTGCTAAGTAAGGGTGGAGAGGAGCAGCGGGCAACAATGTTTAAAACCTAACATTCTAACAGAATGCAACCAAAGATGTACAATTTTGATACCTAAATAAACACAGAGGAATGATAGTAGGAAATATTTAAAATCTTTGTTTTTCATGAACTATTACATTTCTCTAAGAGCAGAAGACCTACCTACAGTAAAGCCACTGACATTCATAACATAATGGCCTTACATGCACAGTGCAAGGTGCATGTGTTGTGTGTGCAGAACCAAGGCACCAGAGAAATCATGCAATGCAACATGAGTATTGTCAAAAACAACTGATTCATTATGACTGATTTTGCACGTTCAAAAAACCTTTTACTATTGTCATTTTTCTCAACCCCCACAATCAGCTCAAGCAATCCCCATATAGGGTTACAAGTCACATTTTAAGGAGCTATACTTTTTTTTTTTTTTTTGAGACAGGGTTTCTCTGTGGTTTTGGAGGCTGTCCTGGAACTAGCTCTTGTAGACATAAGGCGCTATACTCTAGGAGACAAGGAGCAAGAGGGTAAGAGTCTGGGCTGTGAATGTGTGAGCAAGTATTTGAGCTGGACATCACTTACACTGCTGGACTGCTGTATGCATTCAAGTTTGTTTTAAATTACTGGGGTGAGTTTTGTGTCTCCCCATCCCTGGCTGGCCTCTAGCCTTCAATCCTCTTGCCTCCAAACACTGGGATTACATGCATACACCACCACTCCCAGCCAACCACTTTGTCTTTATTCTAACAAATCAACACAACTAAAAAATTTCTTGGCAGCTTGCTTCTTCTCACCATTCAATTCCTTTCCACAAACCTTTCCCATCTGTTTGGATCAACCACCAGCTGCTCAGGCTCCAAGATGAGATGCCACTCTCATTTTCTATCTTCGCCTTCATCCATCACCTGGCCATCGCTGACTTATTGGCGGTACTCCAAAATACCCAAACCTGCCAAAGCCACTAACACCTTTTATCCTAATCCCCACGGCTTGCTGGTTGGTTCATTCGTGTTAGCCTCTTCCCTTTCTCCCTTCCTTTCCTTCTTTTGGGGTATGTGGAGTCAGGTAGGAGTTGAGACCAAGCTTCACACACTGCCAGTCTGTGCCCCCTTCCTGAGTCACACAATGCATGTACACAGAATGAGATTAACCATTCCATTGTCTGCACTGCCAATCACTTTCCTTTATGCTCAGAGTGACTGCAAAGTTTGTATCTGGCTTTGGAGACCTTAAAACAAAGACTTTCATAAGATACAAACAAACAAACAAAACCGCAATGGATGTGAATAAAAGATAAACTACTTTATTTTGTCCCGGGGTGGGAAAGAGACAGAGACTTCTTTTTGAGCTCCTCTGATCGTATTTTCTCATCCCAGGAATGTCAGTTCTTTCAGAAACTTGGCACTTGCTGCTGCCATTCTTTCCCGCACAAGGCATGGTGAGGTCTCAACTCATACTCCTGCTCAGAGAATTCTTTAAGTGATTACTGGTTCCTGACACGATCTCACCTTCTTTGTTAGCTTTTGTACTGTCTGTGCATTACAACTAGAAGTAACTGTGTATATGCATTGCTGGGATTTGAACTCAGGCTGCAAACGATTATTTTTCTTGACCACCACAAAGTTTCATGTGAAATGAAAATTCATACTATTAACATTTTAAAGCTATTCCCTGCAAAATGTCATTTATTAGTTACTAACATGGGTTTTGATATTCTTACAGTGTCTTGCTTTGGGGCACAAGCTAGCTTTAAACGTGGTCTTTCTGCCTCACCCTCCTAGGTACTGAGGCTTCAGGTAGGCACAACCGCGACCAGTTGATAAGTGTTTTTATCTTCCTGGACTTTCATACCAATGGGACAGGCTCCAGCTGCCATTTGTCTTCATCACTCTCACAAGAGCAATTGCACATTATAAAATGTATTACTTCTAGGTATCAGGAAATGTCCACAATTGCTGTGTTATAAGTAATTCTACTGCAGTGGAATTAGGTATCAGCTAATTCCAAGCCCATTAATATAAATATTAATGAAAAAGAATGATTTTAGCTTTGGTTCCTTAGTTCTAGAACAAAACATTTTCTTAGCACTTTTCTCTCTTTTATTCAATGACTTAATTGCATCAGTAGGGCTCATGGATATTTTACACTTTGGATTATATTACCATGTACTACTTACTTGGGGGTGCTTAAACACACCTGCAATTCCAGTGCTTAGAACATAGAGGCAGAGGATCAAGTGTTTAATTTAGCTGAACGATAATAAAATCTATTTAAAATTTTTTTTCTTTTATGATCTGTCAAAATCATGCAGATGCTACAAATGTTGAACACATTTAATTCTGCAGTATAAGATGGACCCAAGAGCAACCCAGGAAGTATTATGGTACCACACAACAGGCACTGGCGGAAGGTGAACTGTCTTTTCTTGTGGGTTGAGTTTCTCCCAGTGGGGACTTGGTAAAAATGTCCAGAATAATGCTCTCTGGCTTGTGAAAATATACAACCACAGGCGTCTCAGAGTCTGGAGCTCGTCAAGGTTAAGTCCCATAAAGAGTTTCATCAACAGGGCCTCCACTTTTGCACCTTTCCCTGCTCCCTTGATCCCATGTCACTAGTATCATTGCCCAGAAGGGACATAGTGGGACGCTTTGACGTACAAGGGCTGCAGGCTGCTGATGACGTAAATCTGCTAGCTACATAGCTCAGTATGACCTTGAATGTCTGATTTCTCTGTCTGTGGTTAAATTAAAGGCATGGACTACCATGTCTAGTTTTATATAGTGCTGTAGACAGAAACCCAGGGCCTTGTGTATGTTAAGCAAGCACTCTACTGTGCTACAATCCTAGCCCCATACATGACAAACTTTAGGTTGAACTATTGCCTCTCCAAGAAGTCATATACTTCACAAATTTTTTTTGTTTTGATGTGTGAACATGTATGTGCACATACAGTTAGTTACACATGCGAGGTGCAAATGTGTATGCATGTGGAGGCCAGAAGTTGATCACTCCATCTTAATTTTTGACAGTGTTTCTCACTGGTTCTGTAGCTCATTGATTAAGTCAGTGCAGCTAGCCAGCAAGTCCCAAGGACCCTCCTGTCTGTCCCCTTGGCACTGGGATTACAGGCATTTACTACCACACCTGGCTCAGTTGATCCAAACTCAGACCCTCATGTTTATAAGGAAAGCACTTTAGTGGCTGAAGTATCTCCTCAGCCCCATGTGGCTTTTTGTGGTACTGGGATGGCCTTTTGCTGCTAACCAGACACTCTACCACTAAGCTACATAATCAGTCTAGTGTTTTGTTTTTTAAATGGGATTCTTGCTCAAGGAAAGCTCATGTTCTGCATTCCCAGTAGCTAAGTTGGTCTTTCAGTGTATGCCATCATATTTTGATATTTTCAGTACTATTTAAGATATTTAGCTGGATATGACACTTATTTGTAACCCCAGCACTAGAGAGGCTGAAGTAGAAGGATGGAGGGTCTGAGGCTAGCCTAGGCTACATACTAAGACTGTCTCAAAAACAGGTAATGCTCAGGGACTGGCACCACAATCATAGAGCTATTTGGGCATTTCTCCATGTTAGGTCCTTTTTAAAGGATTAAATATAACTACTAAAGGTGGTGATGGTGGCACACACCTTTAATCCCACAGTTTAAGAGGCAGAAGCAGACAGATTTCTTTGAATTCAAGGCCAGCCTGTCAATAGAATGAGTTCCAGGACAGCCAGGGATACACAGAAAAACCCTGTCAAGGGAAAATTAATTAATTAATAAGTAAATATAAAGATTTCCTTTTTCACCAAGTCAGCCCCAGATATTAAAAAAAAAGTTAGAAAAATTTAAAGGTATAAGTAGGTCCTGTCCTGGTTGCTGGGGGTAGCTTAAAGGGCATTTAACAACAGAGAACCTTCTCCATCATCTTCTCTGACTTATAGTTACCCAGCAAAATCTTGGTGCCTCACCCTCTGTCAGAAGAAATACACCCTCCAGGACTGGCCCAACACCAAGCTCCTATAATTGTTCAACTAACCAGTTCAGTTAGATTAAAGAGTACCCAAATCCCTGGACACAAAAGGCATTTCCCCATGCCTTACACTATCATGCACTTTTGTGTCTGGACACCTTCTAGGTCAGAGCAAATTTTTACTTTTGTGTGATTTCAGTGCAGTTACAAGTCCAGCTCTGGATACAAATGTCTGCTCAGAAAGCTACTGTATATTACTCCCTCAAAGAAAATATCTGTTTGACCATATTCTAGGAAGAAAAAGATAACCAAAGAAATGTACTGCAACTTCCTAGTGGTTCTTAGACCCTACCTTTTGAATACTGACCCCATACTTTTTGTCTAAAATTGTAACAAGGTCTTCTGCATCCAAGGCTGCCTTTAAACTTGCTATGTCACGGGGTGGCCTTGGACTCCTGATTCCCAAGGGCTGGGATTACAGATGTGTGCCATCATGCCTTGTTTCTGAAGTGTGGGGTAAAAAACCCAGAGATTCATGCATGACAGCTCTACCAACTGAGCTTCATCCCAGGCTTTTATGTGAATATTTTCCTTATCTCTTAGGAGTATATTTTGAGTAGAGAAGTTTTAACTAGAAACCCAGGATGTTAGTACTTTGTTAAGTAGAAGAAGTATCTTTCCCCACAAAAGTCAAACAGAAAACAGTGTTACTAACATTTTCTATTTATTCATTAATAAAAAGTGCATAGTACAAGCCCTTTGCCCCAATCCAAGTACTCAGTAAAAGATTAACAATAAATGCTGGATGGCACGGACTGATTTGTTTGGCATGATTTAAACATTTAGAAACAGCAAGTTACATTTAGTGCATCGTATGACCACTTCTACTTTAACAAATAACCATTGGACATATAAGGTATACTCAGGGTTCTTCACTGAGAAATGTTAAGACTCTTCCTATTTTCTATTGTAACAACAAAATTTAAACCATGTGCTGTTAACTCTCTTCACTTTTCCTTCTTCAAGCTGATGTTTTGTGCTTTAAACTGAGCTGGTCAAATTTGAGCACAAAATCACCGAGAGACAGACTTTCACTTAGAATAACAGGCTTCCACAATTCCTTCAAAAATTTAATGTTGTGATGTTGGTGAGTTTATAAGCACTCTCACAGACACTAATGGAACCATGGGGCAGCGACCCTCAGTGGACTCTCTAGGGATCCTTGCATACTGTAAAACTTACTAACCACGGGATAGTGTTTAGATACATGCTAAAACCTTTTCCTACCAACAATCCCAATTTTAACCTATCATGTGTGGAAGACGGAAAAACAAAACTACTAGATTTTGTGTAAAACAGTATGAAATGACTCTCAAATGGACTCCAGACAGCACAAACAGCCCAGAGTGACAGGGATATAAGCTTCCTTGTTTACTTTCTCTATTTTAAGCGAATTATAGCTACAGATCAAGTAAATGTTTGCAAGCCAAATAACAGTGTAAGAATATGTTCAATTAAAACATGTAGAAGCTTCAAGAAGAGAATAATATGTTACTAGTGAGGTTAACAATAATAATATTCTATGCAGGATACCACCATTTTAGGAATATAGAAAATTTCCAGAGCAAACAAAATGACAAAGATTAAAAAGAAAAACAAAACCCAAGACCAAGTATGTATTTCTCAAGAAACTCAACTGTTAACAGGCATTGATGTGTCTGGAGTGGATTTTTCTTATATTTTTGGTTGTGAGCCTAGGCTTTAATGGTTGAACCATGTCTGCGGCCCTGGAGATTTCTACAGTTATGATCATACATGTAATTAAGCCTTTTCAGGGTTGGGTTGGAAAGTAAAATTTTGAGGCTAAGGTATTTAGATACAGTGAGTACATGTGATCAAAATGAACACCTAGAATAAGAATCCACATTTCCTGGTCTCTAACAGTAGATGTTCTGTATCCACATTTTGTCTTTTTTTTAGGTCAAGGTGAGGCAGACTGAGTCAACACATCAGCTCTCCATCCAATCTCCCTTCAGCAGGTTAGAAAACACCATTGGGGCAGGTGTGCGGCCTTCAAAGTTAAAGGGTAAGGATGGGAAAAGAGTGCTGCAGGGATTTTACTCCATTTGATGCCATTCTAATTTTGTTTACCTTTAAGTCCCTCATCCTGTTTTTCCTTTATGGGGTGTCTTATGGCAAGGTCCTCCTACACAGTTCAACACGACTGAACTTCACAAATAATTTAGTCTGGCGTCAAGACTGCTGCCATATCTGGTTTTTGTGTTAAACTGGCTATCAGCTATGAAGTGATAGCCAGCTATGAGGCCACAGCCAAAAAGAAACCCTTCATTGACCCTGTGGTGTTCATTTGTTCAGGATTTAACTTACCTGGGCTAAGTCACCCTGTTATAAGCACAAGTACCTCCTCAAGGGTGGTTCTATTAGTTCAAGTGTTGAGCACAAAGCCAAGTGAGCTAGGAAGGACACCAGCAGCCAGTGTCACAGCACAGGACAAAGTGATGCCCTTAACCATGCTATGGGCCAGAGAGTAACCACCACATAGAGGAAATAACCAGTGAGTGTCACAGAGCCAGGTCACAGGCCCATCAATGGCGTAATGATAGAGAAGTTTATTTAGTTCACATAAAGTTTCTCAGATCTGTACAGTGGCAGCTAGACTAACCCGGGCAAGAAAATCTCTACATTGATAGCAAAATAGGTTCTGGTCCCAACAAATGAAGCTACTTCCTAGACAAACATTCCAGGCCATCCATGCATGTTTAAATACCACTTGTATTCACTGCTTTTTGAACTGAGAACAATGCAAGCTCATGCTACTTCCCACTCCAATACATCCCCAACCCATCATGAAACAGAATCGAGATGAGAGGTGAGAAATATTCTTGTTTGCCATTTTCCTCTTTTGCCTGGGAATAAACCAAGGTCTCATATTAAAGACTCCTTTTTCTTCTTAAGTCAGAAGGGCAACAAAAGACTCATTTTTTTAACCAAATAAGGTATGAACATAAGTAAGTAGGTAGGTATTAAAATGTCAACCCCACACACTGATGTAAGATGACTTCATTTTAACAGATAAGTGTTGGAATGGAGGAGGCGCTTGCTGAGAGGCATTCCCTAAAACACAATATACCCATGTTAGCCAGGATAGACAGAGTGTACCTGGCAACTCTTCCTTTCATGAGCCATGTAAGGCCAGCGTACAGTGGCTTCCAACAACAGGTAACGGACTTTAAAGCAACCACTATATTAATCAATCATGTTTATTTAAGTATGTATTCTTAACATCAGAAATTCCTAATGGGAATTTTTTTAAAAAATCAGTAAAGAACCAGTTCACTTTTCCTATTCTAGCCACATGAGCCAGCTGCACCCCAGATCTCAGCTGCAGGCTCTGAGGGAAATAGTCTAAAAATGTCACTGTCCCAAGAACTACAGAAAACTGCCACCCATGAATAAACTGCCAAGTAAAGTAAATACACTATGGCTCTGTCATTCACACTAGATAACCCCAAATAAATACCTTATGAAAAAAATTAAAATCTATTAAACCCACTTAAAATATTTAAATGCAGAAATCTCAATTTTCCTTCAATTGGGCCAGAAACCACCACAGACATTATGACCACGGTTCCAGGGACAACGAGTGGAATGTTTTAAGCTTAGGCCAACCATTGGACTTTCCAATAGAATCATTTACTCAGGGATACTGTAAAGAAGAACTGTGGCAACACAGGAAGCAAAAGTCAGTTTGCAAGTGAAATTTCTAGAAGCTCATGAAAACAATACCATCCCAAATTGCAGATGGAAAAGGGAAAAGTTAAGAGTACTCTGGTCATCTTCAGTCATTTGGTCGTGCACAGCATTTAACAATCTCTGCTTCCCACATCAACGTTAGTCCACAGGAGGGGCGGGCGGGTCCTGTCCCTGGCATTAAAAAAGAATGGGTTAAGTGACTTTTAATACATCTAATAAGTACAAAAGGAGCAGCACACCTGTCCCCCAGCCCCTTCTTACTAAACTCATACTTGCACTCTTCGTGTGAATATAAGGTAAATACAGTGTTAGTCTGTGTTGGCCCCATTCCTGCATGTGGTATGAGAAAGAAAGGGAGGCTGCAATAGTGATATGATTATCCCAGCCACCTTGAGATAATGTCAATCCTTTCACTAATGTGACTGGCTAAGTGCAGTATGCCCACAACTAGAGACTTCTATTTCTCACTGTGGAATATTTACCAGAATGTAGCTCGGGTGCTTGTGGCAACCATCTTACCACTATGTGGAAAGCCCACCTTACAATGAAGCCTGTGGTAAGAGGAAAGAAACTAACCATGCTTTCACAAATGCATTCATACATATAGATATTCAGAATAGGTCTCTTGTATACACGTAGGGATACATGTATTTGTGTATGCATGTACTTAGACTATGATTCACATGTCTCAGAGGTTGACTTCATGCACACTGGGAAGCACTCTACCTGTTAGCTATCTCCTCAGCCCGGAAACTGGATTTACAATAACACTGTTAATTTTTTTTTTTTTTTTTTTCGAGACAGGGTTTCTCTGTGGCTTTGGAGATGTCCTGAAACTAGCTCAGTAGACCAGGATGGCCACAAACTCAGAGATCCACCTGCCTCTGCCTCCCAAGTGTCGGGATTAAAGGCGTACACCACCAAGGCCCAGCTCTTTTTTTTTTTTTTTTTTTTTGAGGCAGGAGGGATTTGTTAGGTAGCCTATGTGCTGGGGTTACAGTGTTCTGCTTTGAATTGTTAAATATTCTCAACACTGAGCCTAACTGAATTTTTGAAGTGTTAACCAATAATTCCATCTTTCTGTTGGTTTTTGCTACTTGCAATAGAAAGCATCTGAATTAGAAGATAAAAGCTATGCCAACTATATGGACTAAGGTAGGAGGATCCTGAGTTTGAGGCCAGCTTGAGCTACAAAATGAGATCAGGGCTATCTGGGCCATACAGTGAGACTTTATCTCAAAAACAGAAAGAGAGAGGGAGAGTAAAGAATGGAGATTTTGGGACTGTTGGGAAGGCTTTATTTACTTACCCTGGCATGCTCTGTAAGGATGAGTAGCATTTCTACTGCAGTTTATTTTTTTCTGTCCTTGCTTAGGATACAGAAACTATTGTTCCTAGGACCAGTAAGATCCAGGGGGTGTGTCACCTGTGATGGCTTCTAAGTTAGGTTAAGTTGGATTTCTTTATCTTTAAACATTGTAGTAATTGCTCCCTGACTCAAAAATAATAAAGGTGTACATGCAATGTAGGAAAAACGGCTAAGAAAGAAATATTTCACATATGTAAGATTTTTATGCACATTCCCCATTCCAACAAAAGTCTGAAGTACATTAAAGCTTTCTTTTATTCCTTCCTCCCTTCCTAAGACTGACAGCTTCATACCATGTAGGCTAGGCTGACCTTGAACTCAGAGATCCAACTCTAGCTGCCTCCCAGGTGTCGGGATTAAAGAGTACACCTACAAGTCTGTGTGCCAAGTCTGTTGTTCTACTAAAAGCTCCATGGTGCAGCTCAGTTCTCACTGAATATTTGCTTTCCTTTAATAAGTTATAACATTAACAACAAAAGGCCTCAAAAAAAGGAGCTGTGTGACACCACACCCTGTTTATGAGGTACTAAGGAGCCAATGCAGAGCCTCCTGAATGCTAGGCAAGCAGTCTACCAACCAAACCACATTCCCATCCTGAAAACTTTTTTTTCTAGATGCTGTGTCATTTTGTAGATACCCATCTGCTCCCGGAAATAGGATCTCAGTAGGCAGAACTCACTAGGCAGGCCTTGAATTTGTGGTAATCCTCCTGACCCACCCTCCCAAATGCAGAGGCTACAGATGAGCCACACCTAGCTCTGCTTGTTAGCTTTGTTTTGTATGTTTATCTTAAGAAAAGACAACTGGGGACTGAAAATTTTATTATGACTACACTGAAAGAATTTAGTGCAAGGATTAAGTCTTCCTTTGGATAAACAAACACCCCCACACTATCCAGAAAGGATAAGTCATTCTTACACTGTGAGGAGTGGAGGGTTTCCCAGGGAGGCTGGAGCCTCTCAGATTAGGAGGCCTGAGTAAGAACAGGAGCACTGCAATCACCATCCAGGCCATCAGGATCACAGTAATGCTGACACCGCTGTCACCAGAGGGTCCTGGCACTGAGGACAAAGAAGAGAAGCATCTGTAGCAAAACTGACCCTGAGTGTGATATTGTAAGATGAAGGTAAAACAGATTCTATGTTTAAAAATCACATTGAGAAAAGCACTAATAATTTAGGGTACAGCTGTAAACTAGTATGTTTCAAATTCCCTTTCCCTCAAGTGAGAAAATCTATAAGGTATAACTTACATTAGTCACAAACCAAAGTACAATAAAGACTTCTAATAGTTCTTTACAACTGTATTTACTTTTTATCATGTGGATGAGCATGTGTACACAGGTGCCGGTAGAGGCCAAATGGGTTGGGTCCCCAGAGCTGGAGCAGATTGTGAGCCACCTAACATGGGTGCTGGAAACAGAACTCTGGTTAGCTGCAAGAGTATGCAGTGTGTGCCCTTCACCTGCCCAGCCAACACTCCATGGGCTACACACATTCAACAGTTTTGTATTGAATGCAGAAGGTTCATGGACTCAGAAAACCACAAATCTAAAGAAGCAAGATGAAGAATACCTATGGAGCTAGGTGTGGTGGTGCACACTTCTGATCCCAGTACTCCAGAGGCAGAAGTGATTTCTATGAGTTCAAGGCCAGCCTGGTGTATAGAGCAAATTCCAGGACAACAGAGGACTACAGAGAAATCCCGTCTCAAAAACAATTATTTTTTATTTGTATGTGCAGCACACAAAGGGTTCTGCCTTTCCTCCATGTGGGTCATGGGGATTGAATTCAGAACACAAGCCTTTACTTATATCAGCTGAGCCATCATACTTGAACTTTGTTGAGTCCTAATTTTCTTACACAGGGTCTATCCATCATCCGTTATCATCAGGTCTCCAGAGTAGCCTGAGTTGCCTCACATTCCTGATTTTCCTTTCCCTAACTCCCAGACAAGTGTGTATCATCACACCAGTAACACGAACCTCTCTGCTGACCAGCCCAGTAGTAACCACTGCCTATCGATCTGACTCTGAGCACACTGGCTTGACCTTTGCTGGTGTGACTTGGCCCTACTTATCTTCACTTCCTCCAACATTATCTTCCCTAGTTACTCTATATTTTTGAGCCAATGTTTTCCTGGTCTGGCAGTACATAAGTAAGGCCTGTGATCCACATTACAAATTCTGAGGCCCTAGGGCTGGAGAGATGGCTCAGCCGTTAAAGGCTAGGCTCACAACCAAAAACAAATTCTGAGGCCCTGTGTCAGACCATCTGATTCAGGAGCAACATATGGGTATGGTCAAATTTTTTTTTAAAACCTTCCCAAATCAGTATGATGTAATAATAATTCAATACTACCCTGGCAGGGAACTATGCAAACTCAGTCTTTCCAAAGCATCCCATATCCTCCACCCCGTCTGGCATGTGTTCACATTTACTACCTCCCTCTCCCCTAAAACAATGCCATCTCTTAGCCTCTCCCCTAAAACAATCCCACACCTTTAGTCCCAGCACTCTGAAGGCACAGACAGGTGGATCTCTGTGAGTTCCAGACCAGCCTGGTCTACAAGAGTTAGTTCCAGGACAGCCTCCAAAACCACAGAGAAACCCTGTGTCGAAAAACCAAAAAAAGAACAAAAAAAAAAAAAAAAAAAAAAAAAAAAAAAACCAAAACCCATCCCTTCTGCTACTGTTCTGCTGCCTTCTCCAAAGTATCATGGCATTTCTTAATTGAAGAAATGGCTTCCCAGTTTTCCTAATTAGTTGATAATTGTTGCTGCTATCTTCCCACACTGGGAATTAAACTCAGGGCCTTGGACGTACTGAGCAATTGCTCAGCTCCGGTTGTTGCCTAGGTCATTAACTTTTTAAGAGTTGAGATCATCTTGTAGCTACTTGACTATTAACTTTCAGCTATTTGATCCTAGTGCCTTGGTTTCTTTAATTGTGAAAGGTAAACATTTCCATCACCTCATAAGGGAGCAGTGAAATGGGTAGGCCACAAAAAACAGAATGATCTGCTACACAGTATATATTGGACAAACATCCACTATCAGCAATCGGACCAATCACAGTTTAGTAAAATGTAGATTCTGGTAGACATAATCCTGTAGTAGGATAAGACAATGAAGCATCAAAATCAAATACAAATGGTGGCAGAACAAAGAAACACAGCCCTTAGTGACAAACTACATTGGTAGTAGAGGGAGGAAGAACAAGGGATGGGCAGGAGTAGGCAGCAATGCTTGAAAATCTGAATAGATGCGATTTTCTTGACCTTCAAGGCTTGATAGATTTTC
Source organism: Phodopus roborovskii (assembly GCF_943737965.1). Classification (NCBI taxonomy): domain Eukaryota; kingdom Metazoa; phylum Chordata; class Mammalia; order Rodentia; family Cricetidae; genus Phodopus; species Phodopus roborovskii. The sequence goes on along the minus strand of NW_026126525.1, from coordinate 35,752,897 downwards.
TCCTTTTTTTTTTTTTTTTTTTTTATTTATTTTCTTTCTTTTCTGAGTGCTGGTTAGACAAGTTAGGCAAACCCTCTAGCACTGAACTATATCCCCAGACTAACATTTCTTTGTGGGGAGGTAAGAAGATAATTTGTGGGAGTCAGCTATCAGTTTCCAAGCTTATTTACTCTAAAGACAATTGTACAGCTGGCCTCAGGACCATGGGTGCACATAAGGACTGCTGGAAGCGAGTCTGTTGTATAAGTCTTTGTGTCATCCTGGCTGTCCTGGAACTCTGTACATCAGGCTGGCCTTGAGCCCTTGTAGATCCACCTGGCTCTGCCTCCTAAGTGCTTGGATTAAAGGTGGAGAGTGATTGATTGAGGAATAATATACTTGATTCAGTCTATCTCTGACCTACACACAGAGAGAGAGAGAGAGAGAGAGAGAGAGAGACAGAGAGGGAGAGTTAGACAGAGATTAGCACCTGATGCTAAATATAAACAACTAACCTATTAATAAATGTAATTTGGAGCTAGAAATGTAGGTCAGAAGCAGAATACCTGCCCCAGCACTGTCAAGACCCAAGGTTAGAAAACTACTATCACACAAAAAATGAAGACAACATAATCTGGCAGTCAAAGCTTTCAAATGTGTGCAGGAGACTTCAGAATGGCCAAAGTATGCCTTTTGAATTTAAAAAAAAAAATTATATTGAGCTTGAATCAGGTTAGAAATACCAAATAAATTGAAGAAAAACTCCCTCTTGGTGGTAGTAGAGCGGCATACATCTTTTATCCTTGCACTCAGGGGGAAGAGGCAGGTGGATCTCTGTGAGTTCGAGGCCAGCCTGGTCTACACAGTAAGTTCTATGGTGACCAAGGCTACACAGAGAAATCCTGTTTTGGAATAAAAAAAGAAAGAAACAAGAGAGACTCCCATAAACTAGTTTTCTTGCCTAATGATGAAATATAAATTCTTTAGTGAAGATGGAGATGTACAGTAGAACCTGAAAATGTCTCACAAATTCTTTCCCATGCATTTACCTCCCATACATCCCCACCCTTGGAAGCCAGCAACTCCTTGGTCCTATTAGTCTCTCACAAACATGTTTTTAGCTGAAGAAGCTACAAAGGGAGAGTTATGTTGTTTTTTTTTTCACACAGGGTCTTGCCATGTACCACAGGATAGCCTAGAATTCACCATTCTCTTGCCTTGGCCTCCCATGTGAGATTTTAAGCATGTACTACCGTCCACACAGAAGAGCTGTAAGAAGGTGATGACTCTTTCTTGAGGAGCCTGAATCCACACTTGAAGCAGCAAAAATGCTTTTGAGTGTGTTAAGCAAATATATAACCACTCACCATAAAATAAACTAAGTCAGTCAAGATGGTAATTGTAGCACATTGGGAGCTGGAGGCCATGCAATCAGATGTTCTAGGCCAGTCTGGGGTATGTGAAACTATTTTTTTCCCCCTTTAAAGATTTATGTATTAATTATATATACAGTGTTCTGCCTGCAAATACATTCCTGCATGCCTGAAGAGGGCACCAAATCTCCAGATCTTGTTGAGCCACTATGTGGTTGCTGGGAATTGAACTCAGCACCTCTGGAATAGCAGCCACAGCTCTTAACCTCCGAGCCATCTTTTCCCGGGAAACTGTTTTTAAAAAATAAAAACAATATGCTGGGTGATGGTGGGGCATGCTTTTAATCCCAACACTCAGGAGACAGAGGCAGGAGGCCTCTGTAAGTTCAAGGCCAGCCTGGTTTACAGTCCATGGCAGCCAGGGCTGTTACACAGAGAAACCCTGTGCGGGAGTGGGGAGAGGAGGGAGGAAAGGAGAGAGGGAGGAAGGAGGGAGAAAGGAGGGAGAGAGAAAGAGGGAGGGAAAGAGAGAGAGAGAGGGAATTCAAAGGGGAACACTGTCTGCTGCCTCTTCCAGGCCGTGTACCTTCCTTGTGCCTGGCCCCACCCTCCCACTTCACTCTGGTACTTACACTCCCGGAGGCATTCTGTGTCTGTGCAGTAGGACTGGGACTGCCGAAGCTGCAATGAGAGGAAAGGACAGCTGCTGAGCCACCAACATGAGTTTGGGGCATGGGGAGCGGTAGAACTCAGCATTGCAGCTAGCTCAGCATGCTTGCAGCCCTGCATGTAATTCCTAGCATGACACAACAAATAAGCAAATCAGTTTTTAAAAAGTTTAAACACAGCCGGGTGTTGGTGGTACACGCCTTTAGTCCTAGAACTCAGGAGGCAGAGGCAGAGGCAGGTAGATATCTGTGATCTGTGAGTTCAAGGCCAGCCTGGTCTACAGAGCGAGTTCTAGGACAGGCACCAAAGCAATACAGAGAAATCTCGAAAAAAAAAAAAAAAAAAAAAAAGTTAAAACATTATGCCTGAGGTCCAAAAGAGATCAGCACTGGGCAGCAGGATCTGGAGTTACAGGTTTTAAGCTACCACATGGGTGCTGGGAATTGAACCCTGGTCTGGTCTTCTGGAAGAGCTTGTAGTTCACTTAACCTGCTGAGCCATCTCTCCAGGCCCTTTAATTTTTTTGAGACAGGGTTTCATGTAGTCCAGACTAGCCCCACTACATAGCAGATGATCATAAGCTCCTGATCTTCCCTGCCTCTACCTCCCAAAGGCTAGGATTTCAAAAACATGTTACCATGTCCAACTATGAAATTTGTTTTGGAACCATGAGATTATGTATTTAAAATATTTTAAAAACCATCAGTCACAACTGCACAAGTCACATTATGAATGTTCAATTTAGGCTAAGATCTTTCAGGTAGGTTGTTGGGAAATGAAAATCTCACTAGAGACAACTGAATGGTAGACAGTGAAGAACATGACACCTACAGTGTAACAAGTCTTTTTCTGTCCCATCAGTCAACTCCCAAATAATCACATGGAAACTTACTAATTAGGAAAGCTTGGCCAATAACTTAGGCTTGTGCCTAACTAGCTCTTATAACTTAAATTAACCCACTGATATTAATATACATTCTATCATGTGGCATTACCTCTCTTCAAACCTTGTACATCCTATTTCCTCTCTGTGTCTCCTGCCATCTCCTGTCCACCTATATTCCTCTTTTTTTTTTAAATTATTTTTATTTTAAAGATTTATTTTTATTATGTATACAGAGACTGCAGGCCAGAAGAGGGCACCAGCACTCATTGCAGATGGTTGTGAGCCACCATGTGGTTGCTGGGAATTGAACTCAAGACCTCTGGAAGAGCAGTCACTGCTCTTAACCCCTAAGCCATCTCTCCAACCCCCCTAGATTCCTCTTATTCCTTTCTTTCTCCCTGGAAATCTCACCTATACCTCCTGCCTAGCAATTTGTTGTTCAGTTTTTTGTTTTTGTTGTTGTTGTTTTTTCGAGACAGGGTTTCTCTGTAGCTTTGGAGCCTGTTCTGGAACTCACTTTGTAGACCAGGCTGGTCTTGAACTCACAGAGATCCTCCTGCCTCTGCCTCCCAAGTGTTGGGACTAAAGGCATGCATCACCACCGCCCGGGTATTGTTCAGATTTTTTATTACATTAATCACAGCAATACACCTTCATACAGTGTACAAATATCCCACAACAGCCAAGTACAACTGTTTGTAGAGCAGCAATCTGCAGAACAACTCCTAAGCTGGCTAAGCATGGGGTCCACAGAATGCCTTAAAGTCAAGTGAGGGAACTTCGTGGTGTTTCAAGACTTTGGCCAAGTTACTGACTCCTCTAAACTTCAGCTTGTTCATTGACTAAAATGGGGACATGAATACCACCTATTTATTAATCAGGGTACCATTAGGGAACAGCATGGATGACGCATGTGAAGAGCAGTAACGATCCAATAAGCACTATTATTACTGTACTACACAAACTGCAGTCTCATGAGTAGAACTGGAATTAAGAAGCCATTCTTTAAGTTACTCTCTAAGACAATCAGTCTTGCTGAGCCCAAATGGAAGCAAAAGATCTGAAGCAAAATGCTCTGAATCCAAAAGGGATCATCCAAACACGCTAAAATTACTACAAGGGAAAACACAAGACACTTAAGCCACAAAACAGACTCACCAAACTTTTCCATGTGTATGTTTTTGTTTAAATTTTGTTTTTTCTAATATGTAATATACACATTTACTAAAAATTTAAAAGTACAGTGTAAATCTCCCATTCTCTCAATATACTATATGTTCTTTAAAACATCAGGCAGCTGAAAAATTATTTTTATTTCTACAACTTATTAGATGTAGAATCTGTTTCTAGGAGACTTGCTGTCTAATCTATGTTGGAGAAGGACTGAACTGTGTATATAAGGAAGGACATACGGTTTCACATAACTAGAAAACAATAATCTGTTCCAACATGAATACAACAGGCTCAACATAATTGTGGTTAACTAACCAGGATGTCAAATATCCTTAGATAAATAAGCAAACCTATAAGAAGTAAAGAAAATAATCAGTTTTTGTCTCTAATAAAACAAGTGCTGGAAGTATTTTATCATTATGTCTTAATTCACCAGGGAGTTGCCATTATCAAACTTTTTTAGTGACTATCTGGATAAAATTCTCTATTAGCCTTTCTGCTCGTTGGTTTGGTTTTTTGGTCTACTACATAGAAATGAGGGTCCTCTGGGAAGGAGGATCTTCAACTGAGACTATGTCTCTATCACATCAGCCTGTGATGGGTGTGAGTAACTTGTGGGACATCTTCTTGACCACTGATTGTTAGGGGAAGGCCCAGCCCACTGTGGGTGGAGCCATTCCTGGATTGTTAAAAAAGCAGGCTAAGCAAAGCAAGTCATGGGGCACACGTGATTAAGCAATGTTCCTCCGTGGACTCTCCTTCAGTTCCTGCCTTGAGCTCCTTCCTTGACGTTCCTTCATGAGGGAAGGTTGTTATGATCTACCGCTGTAATAAAAATGTAATGGAGACAAACACTAATCTCATAGCCCAGGACGCACACAGATCAGTTCTAAACAGGATGACTGCTCAGCTCATCTCACCAGATTGATCAGTCTTCTCATCGCATGTTCATGAGAGCAAACACATTCACAGGGATCAAATCCACCTTCAGCCATGGTTACCCAGCTTGATCTTACTCAACTATTTAAATCTAGGAAGAAAGAAAAAAATAGTTAAGAGTACTGATGAGTTTCTCTTCAAATATGAAAAAATCATATACTGCATGGATGCATAATCTTCACTTCAGCTATGTGTAGTCCATGTTTACTAATGGTATATACCTTATGAAACTATTCCTACTATACAATAATTACAATTTTACCATATGAATTATGAACATCTACAAGCTACTGGCTCCTTCTGCCACCAGCCCAACTTTCTATAAAGTATCTTTGGGTGCTCTAACTGGACCTGCCTCTGATGTTATGGCCTATTTTATTTACTGAAATAAAATTTTAAATTTTAAAACAATCTTTATGCTATCAAGAAAGTAGATTGCCTGAGTATGGTAGCACATGCCTATAATCCCAGAATTTAGGAGCCTGAAATATACAAGTCTGAAGCTAACCTGAGCAACATAATTAGAAAAGGGGGATGGGAGTACAGAGAGATGGCCAGGGAGTTAGAAGCACACTGGGCAGCTCAGAACTTTCTGAAATTCCAGTTCCAGGGGAGATCTAACACCCTCTTCTGGCCTCTATATGCTACTGCATGCATGTGGCATATAGAAAAGCATGCAAATATACAAGTATACATATGTAAAAAAATTTAAAAATAAAAAGTAATAATCTGAAAGAAAAATGAGGTATCTTAAATATCAATGTTTATGGAATTTAAAATAATGGCAACAGGGATAGGAGAAATGGCTTAGCATTTAAGAGCACTTGCTGCTCTTGCAGGGATCAGGGTTTGATTCTCAGCACCCACATAGTTTGGCCTACAACTATCTAGAACCCCAGTTCCAGGGGAGCTAATGCCATCTGCTGACCAGGCATATGTGTGGTACACATGTATACATATACATATATATATATGTATATATATATATATGCGCAAAACATTCATATACATGAAGAAACCTAATAATTTTTTTTTATTAAATAAAGACAATAGCTAGAGACTCATTGTTACATTCTGAAAAACAAAAGAAATGAGATTCTGGGATGAAATACTAGCAAAGAGATTTATCCTTCTGACTAAAACAAGTTTGAGACACTCGATAAAATGCATAAAACGGGGGCTAGAGAGATGACCCTGTAGTCAAGAGCATAAACTGTACTTGCAGAAGGAATTAGATTCCAAGCACCCACACTGGGCAGCTCAAATAGCCTGTCACTCAAGTTCCAGAAGGTTCTGCTGTCTCTGGTTTCCATGGGATCATGCACTCAAGTACACACATCCACACACAGAACAAGTGTACTCACTGAGGGCACACATGTACACACACACACACACACACACACACACACTCTCTCTCTCTCTCTTTCTCTCAAAATAAATCTCCTTAAAATGAATACAGTGGGTTTCAAGCTACTTTTTTTTAAACATCCCTGAGCAATGGGAAAAATCAGGTGTGTATTGAGACTGACCCATTTTGCTGTCTAGAAGAGTCTTAGTTCAAAATCCATGCAGGAAGGAAGGATGACTTCAAATGAAACTGTGAACAGGGGGAGGAGGGACAAAAGGAGTCAGGCCACAGAGGTCTTTTAGGACAAACTGAGGATCAGGTCTTTACCCAAACAGCAATGGGAAGCCCACAAAAGTAGATTTGCCCTAGTTTGGGGGTGGGGGAGAAACACCTCACCTGTACTATTGAAAACTGGAAGGAGGGAAACCAGAACACATAAATTTTTTAGCCAAGTCTAGTGATACAGGCCTGTAATCCCAGCTACTTGGTATGCAAAGCTGGAGGAACAGAACTTCAAAGGCTGCCTTGAACAGGATACAGAAAAACTTTCAAGGTCAGCCTAGGCAACTTAGCAAGACCCAGTGTCAAAAATCAAACATCAAAAAGAAAAGGAGTTGGGATAGATCAATGATAGAGCATTGCCCAGCATACAAGAGGGTTTCAATGTAATCCCAGTACAGGAAGAAGGGATGAGGGGAGGAGCAGGGACAGGAGAGACCATGTAGACATAGTGCTCTTTAAATAGGTCAATGCTAACAATGTATACTGTAGAAATAAATAGGGTCTGATCACAGCATATGAAATGGGATGATGATAAATTACTCCATAAATGGTGTTAGGAGAGTTGGTTTCCTATCTCCAACCCTTACAGCTCAAGTGATTTAAAGTTCAAAAAAAAAAAAAAAAATCACACCTGTCCACATGTGTAACTACATTAATAACTGAGAAACATGTAGAAAGACAGAAAACAAAGAAGCTATTAAAAAAAGAGGAGGAGTCAGGGGAAGGAAGGAAGGAAGGCAGGCAACTATCAACAACTTAACCAGAATGAAAACAGAGCCCTTAGAACCAGGTGGTGGTGACATATACCATTAGTCCCAGCATTTGGGAGGTAGAGGTGAATATGTGAGTTCAAGGCCAGCCTGGTTTACAGAGCAAGTTCCAGGACACAGAGAAACCCTGTCTCAACCCCCACCCATCCCCCAATACACACACAAAAAAGAAAATAGCAACCTAACAGAAAAATGAGCAAAGAACATGTCATAAGTCAATAGGCAAACACAAAACAGAAAAAAAAAATGTTATAAAAAAGGACATCAATAGTAGCCAGATGGTGGTGGCACATACCTTTAGTCTCAGCACTTGGGAGGCTGAGACAGGTGGATCTCTGTGAGTTCTAGACCACTCCTGGTCTACAGAGTGAGTTCTGGGACAGGCTCCAAAGCCACGGAGGAACCCTATCTCAAAAACAAAACAAAAAAAAACCTAGTGGTGCTGGAGAGATGGCTCCGTGGTTAAGAGCACTGGCTGCTCTTCCAGAGGACCCAGATTCAATTCCCAGCACCCAATTCCCAGCAGCCATGTAGCAGCTCACACCTGTCTGTAACTCCAATTCCAGTTTTGATACCTTCACACAGACATACATGGAGGCAAAACACCAATAAACATTAAAAAAAAAAAATTTAAAAACCTAGTAAAATTACTTAGTTGTTTTGTAATTATATATCCAAGTGTGTCATTTGGAGAATGAACCAGGACCTCACCCTGTATAAAACTATATATTCCTAGGCTCAAAACATGAAAAACTTCCCTTAATAGTCACTTAAATGTTCTAAAAGCACAAAATGGTAGTCCAAAAATGTGTCTATCAGTATGGTTCTGAGTAAATGAATAACTAACAGTACAACTATAAGAGATAACATATAGCTTTTAGAAATAATTGCATCTCAGTGTGGGGATTTGAGGGCTCTCAGTTTTTTTGGGGGGGTTAAGAGTAGGTACTGCTCTTACAGAGGACCCCAGTTCAATTCTCAGTACCCACATTGGGTGGTACATAACTGGAACTCTAGCTCCAAGGGAACAGACACCCACTTATGAACTATGTGAGCCCTTATACTCATGTACACACATCCACAGAGACATACATTAATTTAAAATAACAGATAAATCTTTTAAAATATATCAGGGGAGAGGGCTATGCATGTGTGGATGTCAGAGGGGAATTTGTTAGAGGTGGTTCTCTCCTTCCTTCCTGGGGTTCTAGAGATGGAACTCTGGACATTAGCCTTTACCTCACTGAACCATCTCACTGGCTGGTCTGAAGACATGTCTAAGCTATCCTGAAACCAAGCTGTGGACGTCTATGCAAGCTGTTTCTCATCAAGTACCTTTCCATCTAAACCCTGTTTGTAGAAACCAAGCAGAAGAAGTGGAGGTGCCTGCAGGCAGCCCTCCACAATCTACGAGCACTATGTATAAACTCTGGCTCATTTACATTGTCTGGAGCCACATCCAGAAAAGATGGGGGGAGTCAGCCTTATCCTTAACGAACTGTGTGCAACAGAAATAGAAAACTCAAAGTAAATATAATCTACCTGTATAGATAGATTAAATTTGTCCTTCCCATTGTGCTGGTATGGACTTAAGCTATGCCCTGTAATAATATTAGTCTTTCCTTCCTCCTGGCTGAATCTTCTTCAGCTAATGAAGTGTTGGCTAATATTTTTTGTTTGTTCCAGACAGGGCCAGGCTGGTTGGTCTGTTACTTGACATACAGGTCATGATTGTCAACTCCAGCCTTTCTGCCTTCACCTCCTAAGTCCTGGGATCATAGGTGTACATCACATCTAGCTGCACTAGAAATGAAATTCAAATAACAAAATGCAATTCCAGCTCCCAAGAGGCAGAGCCAGACAATCTCTGTGAGTTTGAGGCCAGCCTGGCACTAGCAGAGGAAAAGACAGACTTGTTTGTATCCTGGACAATCCATCACAAGTGTAAACAAGCTCTCAAGTCAGCCTTTAAATTTAATAGCAAAATTCAATTTGGCCTGCCTCTCCTCCCAAAGAATTCATCTCAGTTATCACCACTCTCAATACCTCCCTTATGGCTTCAAGCAACAGCACTCACTGAAAAATATTTACGAAATTTTTAGTTTTTTAAAGATTTATGTATGAGTGCTCTATCAACTTTATGCCAGAAGAGGGCATCAGATCCCACTAAAGATGGTGTGGGGCATCATGTGTTTGCTGTGAATTGAACTCAGGACCTCTGTAAGTACAGCCATAACTACTGAGCCATCTCTCTAGCCCTATGGAATTCTTGAAGTTTACACCTTTATGTGCCAGGAATATATAAACAGACTGAGGTCTTAATTTATGCTCACCATGATTAGCTTCTATAGATTAGAAGGAATATTTCTTTTTTTTAATAACACATTTTAAAAAGAGTTATTTATGTCTCACGTATAATGTTCTGCCTGCATGTATCCCTGCAGGCAAGAAGAGGGCACCGGAATTCATTATAGGTGGTTGTAAGTCACCACCATGTGGTTGGGAATTGAACTCAGGACCTCTGGAAAAACAGGCAGCACTGTTAACCCCTGAGCCATCTCTCCAGCCCAAGAAGAAACATTTCTAAGCCAGGACACTCCTTAATAGTACAGTACTTCTACAGAGCTTTCTACCAGTAAACAAGCTGTTTTCAGTTCTATTCCATTTCACTTTATAGTTCCCATCTTAAAATAACTTTTTTTTGCCAAGTGTGGTGGTGCATGCCTTTAATTCTAGCACTCAGGAGGCAGAGGCAGGAGGATCTCTGTGAGTTCAAGGCCAGCCTGGTCTACAGAGTGAATTCCAGACAGCCAGGGTTGGTACACAGAGAAACCCTGTCAGAAACAAACAAAAATACTTTTTCTCTTTTAGTAAAAAGGACAATGCTGGTTAGAAAACAAGACTGTCAACATGCAACCAAAGCTGAACAATGCAACAGTTTTCACTTCACATTTGCTTCAGAGACATTAAGAAGCTACACTATGCTGGGCAGGACTAAAGACACCACTGAGTCAGATGCTGGGCTTCAGCCTTAAGGAGGCCTTTGATGGGAGTCCTTTAATACTCTGCTTTCTGACTTTTCCTGTTGCTAAAGCTGCTTGCCTCTACCAGACATCCCTGACAGTAGGCAACAATGCCAACAAAGGAATGGGACTAATCCTTGGGCACACAACCAGCTTCACCACTTGTTTCCCAAAAATGTGCAAACAAGGAGTTGAGGCAGCTCCACTGATAGTGGGGCTTGCACAGCTGGCAGGGTTTGATCTCCAGAATCCCGCAATAGGGAGGGTGTGGTGTCACATGGCTGTAAATGCTGTTACTTTGCATCACTATAAAAAACTCCAGGTCATCTTGATATGAGATGCAAATGGTCACAAAAGAAATCAGCCAGGTAGTGGTGGTGCACGCCTTTGTCTTTAATTCCAGCACTCAGGAAGCAGAGGCCGCCAGATCTCTTTGAGTTCAAGGCCAGCCTGATCTACCGCAGTTCCTGGACACGCTCCAAAGCTTCATAGAAAAACCTAAGTCATAAAGGTACACTCTAGGGAGATGGTTCAGTGGCTAAGAACACTTACCATCTGGCAGAGGGTGAAGATTAGTTCCCAGCACCCACAACTGAAAATACAGCCTAACTCTCTACTGACCCCAGGAAGCTAGAAGCTTAAAAATACTAAATACTTTAAATTCCAGACCCTGCCCTCAGCCAGACACTCCCTACCCTTACCTGACTTTGTAAACTGCTTATGAAACCCCTGCTCCAGTGACCTAACCTAACTGCCATTTGTCACCCCACCTAGGAGCCCACACAAATGCAGACCTCCAGGGCTATAGAAAACTGATTGGTCTATAAAGCGCGGGCTTGGATGGTTTAAATTGATTGTGGGCTCTGGATGCTATGAAATGATTGGTTTATGATGTGCGGGCTTTGTTGTAACCCTATAAAAGCTGTCTCAATTCTGTACTCAGGGTCCTCAGACCTCTACCCTTGCGCATGACTGTGGACCCCAGTGCACTTGGAATATAAAAGGGTACCCAAAGACATATGATGCATATAAGTCCCAAAGGGCACACACACACACACCAATAAATTATTTAAAAAGTTAAAAAGCACACACTAAAAAATTTCAAAACAATTTAGGGAATCAGAAGAAATTTCACATGGGAATAAAGGGCATAAATAAAAATGGCCCTGAGCTGACAATTCAGTACTGGCTACTTCAAAGTCCCTACTCTCAATTTTAAGCATTTAATTTATAATGTCATAATGAAATTAGTATTTGTGACAGCAATCTGACAAACAGTTTATGTAATATAAAGGAAAAATTAGGTACACACAGCAAGTTCTCAAGCCCACCTACTCGTAGACAAAGGCAATGCAGCAAAATGATGCTGGCTGGCTGTCAAGAAGCCAAAGCAATCCCCACTGCTGCAGAGCTAGCTGGTCAGCCTCTCTCAACTAAGACTTCTCCTTGTAACATTTGACAAGAGTGAATAGACAGAATTTTGCTGTTTGGCCGGGCAGTGGTGGTGCACGGCTTTAGTCACAGCACTGGGGAGACAGAGGAAGGCAGATCTCTGTGAGTTCGAGACCAGCCTGGTCTACAAGATCTAGTTCCAGGACAGCCTCCAAAGCCACAGAAAAACAAACAAATAAAAAGAATCATGCTGTTTCTATATCTAGTGAGGAAATTTTATAGTGTTGTCAATTAATTTACAACCTACCACTAGAAACAAAAACTCAGGCCTAGAATGTGGGTTCAATTTGCCTAACTTCATAGAATGGGTTTCAGGTCAGCCAGGGCTACCTCTAAAATAACTTTTAGAGGAGCAGAGCTTGTGGCACAAGGCATAGCCCCAGCTACTTGAAAAGCTGAAGCAGGAAGATTCCAGGTTGAGGGCTTGTCTGGTCAAAGCCAGCCTGGTCAATTGGTGTGGGGGGGTAATGCACTCAGCTCCAAGCACCCTCAAATGACTGCAACTTGTATTTTCCTTAATGTTTTAGACTTTACCCTAATTCACTTTCTTTAATAAATGTTTGTTCCCCGCTCCACCTGGGGCAAATATTGAGCTGACAGCAAAGGCTACATAGAGAAACCCTGTCTCAAAAAACCAAGAGAGAAACATTGAGACTTTCAGTTTCCTCTTAAGAAAGTTAGAAATTTCTCTGTTCAATGTGAAATTCTTGTGGTTGAGGCCTTAAAAAGTATGCAGGATTTTCACACACCCAGAATTTAAACAGGAAGAGAGGGGCATTACTGAAATAATCATAGTGGTCATCATTCCAGTGAACAGATAATGATTCTCCCTTATTTTCCCACATATTTTACATTTGAATCAAATTCTATTTTGACATATGTGTATGTTCATATACATGTTCATATTTACACATACATATAAATGAAAGATATTACTGAAAAACCAAATGTTGGGTGACTGGAGATAGTTCCTTGGTTAAGAGTACTTGCTGCTCTTCTAAAGGACCCATGTTTGGTTCCCAGCACCCTGTAGCTTTCTAACTCCAGCTACAGGGGATTTGATGCCCATTTCTGACCTACATTCATCTCTGTCTCTGTCTCTCTCTCTCACACACACACACATACACACACAAATAAAAGTAAAATAAATCTTCTTTTTTTAATGCTGGGCTGATGAGATGGCTAGAAAGGTAATGGTGCCCGCTACCATGCCTGGTGCCTTGAGTTCAATTCACAAGAACCACATGGTAGAAGGAGAGAACTGACTCCTGCAAGGTGTCCCCTGACCTCTATGACATGTACCAGAGTGTGCACACATGCATGCATACACACAATGTTTAATTTTAATTTTAAAACAATAAGCACTATATTGTAAGCCACCCTGCCACAATAATATATGAAGGACACTTGTCTATGGAGAGATAAACACAAATAGTCTTAAACCTTAGGGATTTTGGGGGGTTTTGTCTCTTTTTTTCTTTTTGGTTTCTGTGTAGCCCTGTCTGTCCTAGAAATTAGTCTTTAGGCCATGCTGCTTTGAACTCACATAGATCCACTAGCCTCTGCCTCTTGAGTGCTGGGCTCAAAGGGGTGCACCACCACACCCAGACTGTCTTGTTATTTTAAAAGCATTCTATAGTTGGTTACCTATGGCTATGTGCCAAGGGGAGAGAAACAATGATACTTCTCACTATACAGTTTAATTTCCTCTGACATAAGGGAGAGAACAACATGAAGCTAATCTGAATTATTTGACATAAGGACCACTTGAGCTCAGGAGTTCTATGCTAGTCTAGACAGAGTAAAATCCTGTCTCTTAAACCTTGTGTCTTCAGAACTTATATGTGTATGCTCTAAAGGTTTCTAAGTTATTCACTTTTTAAAGACTTACTTGTGTATGTATGTGTGTGTACGTGTGTGCAAAGGCCATAAGAGGGTACTGGGTGTCCTCTTCTGGTATTCTTTGCTTAATCCATTTGAGAATCGCTCCCTGAATCTGGGTTGCATTTTCTCTGCTAGGCTGGATGACAAGTGACAGCAATAATTTGACTCTGACCTCTTCAGAGTTGGGATTACAGACATACCATATTCCAACCTTGTCACAAGAGTGCTGGGGTTTGAAATCCTGTCTCCATGACTGTGCAACAAGAACTCTTAACTGCTGAGTCATCTCTCCAGGTTCCCTATTTTTATTATGTGGATTGAGCCCAGGCACTTGTATTATGTACTACTGAGCTATAGCACCTCTAGAAGGGAACTTTCTCTTACCAGAGTCCTTATCTCTAGGGACAACTATATCACAATCTATCTACCTTTCTTTCTTTTAGGGGTGGGGAGGAGGAGGCTTTTTGAGACAGGGTTTCTGTGCATCCCTGGCAGTCTGGAACACACTCTGTAGACCAGGCTGGCCTTACAAAGATCTGCCTGCCTCTGCCTCTGCAAGTGCTGAGATTAAAGGGGTGCACCACCACCACCTGGCTTGTTTTGTTACTTTTGATAAGGTCTCACTTTGTAGCTCAGGCTGGATTGGAACTCATTATGTGTAACCTCATACTTGTGGCTGTCATGTCTCAGATCCCATGTGCTGGGATTATGGGTGTGAATCACTCAGTAATTAAGAGCTTACTGCTCTTTAAGAAGACCTGAATTTGGCTTCCAGCACCCACAACTCACAGCCACATGTAACTTCAGTTTCAGGGGATCTAATGCCCTCTTCTGATTTCTGAATGAGCACATATATACACACACAAATAAATAACAAATCTTAACAAGTGGGAATATGGCTCTCTGTTGTAGATTATTATTTTAACTGGGCAAAGATGGGTTACATTTGTTTATGTTGCAGAATATTACTTTAACTGTGTAAAGGTGTGCTATTTTTGTTTATGCTGCATGTGTTTAGCATTGCAAAGATGTGTTTAAGTATGTAAAGATGTGTTGCATTTGTTTCACCATCTCTGCCTAGGGCACTTGATTGGTCTAATAAAGAGCTAAATGGCCAAAACCTAGGCAGGAAAAAGGATGGGTGGGGCTGTTAGGCAGAGAGAATAAATAGGAGGGAAATCTGGAGCAAAGAGTAAGAAAAAGGAAGGAGAGGAAAAGGAGGAGAGAACAAGGGACACACAGGTTCAAAAGGCAGGCAGAGAGAGAAGTGTGAAACTAAGATGTACAAGAGCCAGGTTGGTGGCTCAAACTTTAATCCCAGCACTCAGGAGGAAGAGGCAGGTGGATCTCTTGAGTTTGAGGCCAGCCTGGTGTATAAAGTGAATTCCAGGACAGGTAGGGCTATTTCACTGAGAAACCCTGTCCTGAAAAACAAAAAAACAAGATATATACAAAAGTAATAAGCCCCGAGGCAAAGGGTAGATAAAGGTAAACAGGTTAATTAAATGTGTAAAAAGCTAGCCAGAAACATGCTTAAACTAGGCTGATCATTCCAGTGTCATGATTTGGGAGCTCTTGGTGGCCTAAAAAAAAAAAAAAAGCCTGATACAGCTTTCAAAGTGTCAAAGTGTTTTATGAGCCATGGCCTTTCTTTTCTTTTTTTCAAATTTTGAGCTATGATAGCACAGCTAACATGAATGTAATTTCCTTCTTTACGATGTCATAGACAGAAAACCTACTCATGGCACAGAGCTTACTGACATCAGCATTTTTTTCTTTCCTTATAAAATTGAGAATTTCTAGCTTTACAGCTTCTTCTTGGCATTTCCAATTGTCAGGATCACTCTCTTGCATTCAGGCCTGATAGTAAAGCTAAATACAGTTTTCTTGACATAAGCACTAATAATCAGTGAGTTGTGATAAGTAGATGGTGAATACTGACTAACAAGCAAGTAGCATATACTGTACGGATACACTGAAACAAAGGGATAATTCATCTCTTGTGTAGGAGGGGAAAGGAAGGTGTGAGGTTGAACTGCTCTATTCAGAATGATGGGAAACACTGGCTCAGTGGTAGAACAATGGCACAGAATGATGTATATAGTACCTGACTACCAGACTGTTTAGTTCTAGACTTTACTACCTAATATGCTCACACTCAGCCCCATCTTGTTTTGGGGCAGAATCTCTAGTTTATGCCACACTCTTGGCATTTCCAATTGTCAGGATCACTCTCTTGCATTCAGGCCTGATAGTAAAGCTAAATACAGTTTTCTTGACATAAGCACTAATAATCAGTGAGTTGTGATAAGTAGATGGTGATAAGTAGATCAGAGGTTCTCCTGTCACTTGCCTCCCATTCTGCTTTAGTAGTGTTGAGATTACAGATGTGTACCGCTCATCCAATATTGTTTTCAAAGGTTCTGGGGTTCAAACTTGGGTCATCAAGCCAGCTAGAAGCACACGGTGCTGCCTATAATCCAAGCACTTGAGAAGCAGAAGCAAACAGCTCTCTGTGCTCAAGCAAGTTCTAGGCCAGTCAATTACTACATGAGAACCTCGTCTCCTAAAAAAAGGGGGTGGGGGACCAGGCTGGGGATGCAGACAAGTGGGAAAGAGTGCTTGCTCGGCAAGCGATCACAAGGCCTAGTTTTGGTCTTCAGCACTGGACAACACTGAGAAGGCTGGGATGGAGATGTGTTCTTGCAGAGGACCCGACCCTCTGTTCTCAGCACGGAGGTCTGGCAGCTCATTAACTGCCTGCAAATCCAGCTCCAGCGATCTGATGCTTCTGGCATGTACACACCTACACATAACTACAATTGAGGAACGTAATCTTCATGGACCTCTGGCTTTCACAGGCATCCACATACAGGCAAAAGAAGTGCATGGTCATCTCTGGATACATAGCCAGTTTGAGGACAGCTTGAGCTACTGCTATCTCAAGAAAACTGGTTCAGGTATGAAAGCAATTTCATCACATTCAAATGTCTTTGTAATATACAAACCTTGGAGAGGAAGTCATAGTATGAATGCCAGAAGAGGCCTCAGTCTCTGTTAGACATAGGACCAATTATGCAAATTACAGCCCTTTCAAGCTTACAAAGACAACTTCAGAATGCTACAGAAATTAGACAGCTAGCCCTGGGCTTCCTGTTACTTAATGGCACACTTCTGAACAGCAGCAGCATCTCTGCTGGGAAACAGGCAAGGAAAAGGCACACAGACTCATGCTGAGGCTTGCCCACTATTGTTGAAAACTGCTAAAGCTGTACCAAAACCATTTCAATCATCCAGAAAATAAACCCATCATATACCTAAAATATCAATTATTTTTTGCCTAGGAGTTAGAACTCCCTGACTCTTGTCATAGCAACCAATTGTAATAATACATTTTTGTAATACTCTAAACACTGGTCAGTGAAGAAAGTTATCTCTGGGCCATCAAGGTGATTTATCAGTTAACTGTTATCTCCCAGCAAGCCTGACAAACAGGATTCAATTCCCAGAGCCCATCTTGTGGAAGAACTTTCTCTCACAAGTTGTCCCAACTTAAACAAACACAGGCAGATAAACACAACTTAAAAAAAAAAAAAACATATATTCTTACCTTTTGCTGTGTTTTGTGAGACAGGGTTTTTCTGTGTAGCCTGGCAGTCCTAGAATGAGACCAGCCTGCTCCTGCCTCCAGAGGGCTGAGACTAAAGGCGTGCATCCCCATGCCCAGTACTCTTACATTTTAAAAACACCGAAAATGCCCAGGCATTGGTGGCTCATGCCTTTAGTCCCAGCAATCATGAGGAAGAGGCAGGTGGATCTCTGTAAGTTCAAGGTCAGCCTGATCTACTGAGTGAGCTCCAGAACAGCCAGGGCTGTAGAGAAACCCTGTCTTGGGGGGGGGGAAGGCCCCAACTTTCAAAAGTATTCTTGATTTCAGAGTACGTATTATTGAAAAGATAGAGAGTAAAGCAGGTGGAAAGGAGAGCAAACATCTAGTTGCATAGAAGCTAATGGTGAACAGAAATATAAAGAAACAACGGGGCATGGTGGCTGGGAAGGCTGTTTGAAGGAGCACTGTGTATAAGGTTCAGACTAAAGATTACCAATTTTCACTGGGTGCTGGTGGCACACACCTTTAGCCTCAGCACTCAGGAGGCAGACACAGGTGAATATGAGTTCGAGGCCAGCCTGGTCTACAAAGCTAGTTCCAAAGCAATAACCCTGTCTAAACAAACAAACAAACAAAAAAAAGTACCAATTTTCATGTACAGTCAATAAATGAGAACCTTACATGTAGTCCTATCATAGCAATTCTCTCCACTTTTTTTTTTGTTAAGAAAGGGTCTCACTATGTAGTCTTGGCTGGCTTAGAACTCATTATATAAGGCCAGGCTAGTCTCACACTTGCAGAGATGTACCTGCCTCTGTCTCCTGAGTGCTAGAATTAGAGACCTAGCTGTGAACTTCTCTGGTCCTTTACCTCTACCTCCAAAGTGTTGGGATTACAGTCGTGGACTACAAAGCCCTGGTTGTATAGTGCTGGGCATCAAATCTAGGGCCTCATGCATACTAGGCAAGCACATTATTGACTGAGTTGCATCCCCGCCCTTACCTACCTATTTAAAGAAAGCTAGCTGGTACCTCATACATAGTGAAGTTCCAAGAAGGCCAAGGGTATGCAGATTTTGTCTCAGGTAAGTTTTAAAAGAGGGTGGGGGTTGGAAGAGAGAAAGGAAAGAGAAGAAACATTAATGATAGGAGATGTCATTCTGTAAATATGTTTCTCTTATTGGTTAATGAATAAAGCACTATTGGCCAATAGGAGAGCAAGATAGGCAGGACTAGTAGAGAAGGAGGAAAGAGGAAGTAGTAAGGAGTCAGCAGAGAGAGACTGGAGAAAGCAGAATGCCGGCCCCTCTCTCCAGTAAGATGAGACCACGTGGAAATACTTAGATTAATAGACATGGGGTAATATTTAAGACAGAGCTTGCCGATAAGAAACTAGTAACTGGCCAACAGAATTATATCTAATACAGCGTCTCTGTGTGTTACTTGTGGCTGGCACAGCGGTGGGACCAGGCTGGCAGAGAAACTACTCATAACACACTAAAATAAAGAGGAAGGAACTATGGTCCTCAGAGTTTCAGTGGCTTACCCAAAACCACACAGCACATAGAAAAGGGTCTCCAGCTTTCTCATTTCTCCTTTCCTAAAAACAAGTTCACTAATAAATCCTTAGGGACCCTAAGAACAGGCAGAAAAGTTTACACAAAGATATACAAGAACAACCAATGGGCAGCTGAATTACTAAAATTACTTAACACAATGTAATTTCATTCCAGCACACAAAACGACTGTCCAAATATTACAAATTACTTCACCAGTCCAACCTTGAGCAAAAAGCTCAAAATGCACACATACCACAACTACTACTTTTTTCCTTGTAGCCCATTTCTATTAGGCTTAACTTACTTAAAACATGTATTTTTTTATTTATGTGTATGTTGTTTGTATGTGTAGGCTAGGTGCGTGCAGGTATCCAAGGCAGTCAGGTATTGGCAGACTTGTGTATCTGGAGAGGGCCTGCTCTCTGGACATCAATGGTAAGTTCTTACTGCATTACTGAATGGTAAGGAAGGGCAAGCTCGGGGAATAAGGGCACTAGTCAACCTGTGGAGGCTCTCCTCTCTGCCCTCATTATCTAATCATCTCCTGTTACACTTGTGATTAAATTTTCAATATATGAAAGGAGGCACATTCACACCGTAGCACTTTACCCTTGCCCACTCCCCAAAATTCACAAAATCCATGTCCTTCTCAAATACAAAATACCTCATTCTATTCTAATATCCCCCAATACTTACTCCTGTATCAGGTCAAAAGTCTAAAGTCAAGCCAGGTGGTAGTGGCACACACCTTTAATTCCAGCACTTGGGAGGCAGAGGCAGGTGGATCTCAGTGAGTTTGCCAGCCTGATCTACAGAGTGAGTTCCAGGACATCCAAGGCTATTACATGGAGAAAACCTGTCTCAAAAAGTCCAAAAAAAAAAAAAAAAAAGTTCTGTCTCAGATGGCTCAGTGGGTAACGGGGCCTGCTGCCAAGACTGACACTCTGAGTTTGATCCTCAGACTCCTATAGCGGGAGAGAACAAATTTTCTCAAATTATCCTGTGACATCTATACAAGCCATCATTGCATTCATGCTCACTCCCAGTCCCCTCCCAAAAATATAATTAAAAAAAAAGTCTACAATCTGGAGATTTGCTTAGCAGTTAAAAGCATATCTTGCTCTTTAAGGACCCAAGTTCAATTCCTAACACCCACATCAGGTGGTTCATAACTTTACCTCCATGGGATCCGACACCCTGTTCTGGCCTTTGAGTACCTGCACCCACATGCACACATCAACACAGCATACCTAACAAATAAAACTCCCATATGCTGGGCTGAGTGGTTGTTCATGCTTTTAATCCTAGCACTCAGGAGGCAGAGGTAGGCAGATCTCTTTGAGTTTGAGGCCACCAGCCTGATCTATAGAGCCAGTCCAGGACAACCAGGACTACACAGAGAAATCCTGTCTCAAAAAACTAAGTAACAACAGCAATAATAATGATGATGAAAATAAATAAATTAATTAATTTGAAAGCCAAACACTTCCCAAAGTATCATCAGGCTGGGAGTATAGTTCGGTGACACAGTACCTGCCAAACATAGGCTGACTACTAAATGAATGGATGCCATCTAAACAAGGGCCAGACTCAGTATATGATTCATCTTGAGGCAAAGTGTTCTACAGATATGAACCTGTGACAGGCAGTGTGCAGCTACCAGGATTTACTGTTACCTATGAAGGGAAAGCTTCCATAGAACACGCAGTCCACGTGGAGCCTGAAAGCATGAGCCTTGTATCAGTCTGTCCCTTGACCTTCTGAACGATGGGAGGAACAGCCTCATAATTTCTAAAGTGCTTTTGTGGTCATCTATCTGTGAAAGGTACCTGATCACCCATGTCCTCATCAAAAGGCAGCTTGAGATCTAATGCCCAGCACAAAACAAAACAAAACAAAAAAGTAAGTTCTGGCTGCCATACCCTGTACTCTCCCAAACCCAGCCAAGCTTTCTCACTGCTTTCCACACACACAGGCTGAATACAGGACTACTCAAGCATATTCTCTAAGAATGAGGTTTATCAACAGCTCTCTCCTCAGCCCTCACCACAATCATCTCCAAGGTTGCACTTGTGAACAGGGAAGCTTACTATTGCGCACTTTCAAACCTCCATTAAGTTTCTATGCATTGGGCAGGTACACAGCCACTTCACATCTAGGTATTTGATGAAGCAGCAACCCATCTTGCTTCCAATTCACTTAGTGTGTTTGAGCTGCTACAGCAAATACCACTTGCCTAGGTTTATAAAAAAACAGTCACTCACACTCTGGAGGCTGTGCCTCCTTCACAGTGGTCATGTCCATAAGACAGAAGCAGCGAAATTTCTCTAAGGTCCTGTTTGACGAGGTGTGGGGAAGAGGTGCTAAGACAGGGTCTCATGTAGCCCTGGCTGGCCTTGAACTGACTGCCTTGCTTGAGCTGCCGATCCTCCTGCATCCACAGTGAAGTGCTGGGATTCAGACTGTGTGCCACCACACCAGGTTCTGTTACAAATCTTCCTTCTAATAGTAACATGTTGCCAGTCAAGGTTTCAAATACACTTTTTGAGAAAATAATCATTCTGGATCATACTATGTTTTCAACACTGCCTTTCCTTTTTTTTTTTTTTTTTTTTTTTTTTTTGTTATTTTCAAGACAGGGTTTCTCTGTACAGTCCCCCTGGCTGTTCTGGAACAACTAGCTCCATAGACCAGGCTGCCCTTGAACCCTCAAAGATCCGCCTGCCTCTGCTGGGATTAAAGGTGTGTGCCACCACCACCTGGTGTGCCTTTTAAAAATGACTTTTTGTTGTTGTTTTTTGAGGGTTTCTCTATGGTTTTAGGGGCTGTCCTGGAACCAGCTCTTGTAGACCAGACTGGTCTGGAACTCATAGAGATCCACCTGCCTCTGCCTCCTAAGTGCTGGAACTAAAAGCATGCACCACCACCACCCAGCTTAAAATGACTTTTTAATACTTCCCTGTAATTGACTCATTCCAGGAATCGATTTAGACAGTTTACCAAGCCATCAAAGCATTAGCACACAGAACGTCTTAAAGAGTTCGCATTATCAGCATTATTGAGAGGGATAAAGCACTTAGCCTGGGTGCCTTCAGTCTATCTGAAGCAGGACTGGTAACAAACTATTCACTCTAGAGGAATGTGCAAAGATCAAGGGAGAACTTTTGTGAACTGAGACCGGCCAGGGCCAACTCAATGGACGTCATCTAACCCTCAGTTGTAAGCTGCCTTACACTGCATACACTCTCCTGGGATCAGACACTATTCTTCTGCACACGAAGGAAGGGAAAAAAGAGGGCCACCTACCCTGAAGCCCATTGATTTCTTCTCTTTTCTCAGCTATACTTTATGTACATTCTCCAAGAGTCACTCTACCTGGTCAAGGTACAGGGGGAAAAATTTTACCATAAATGGCCAAATAAATGTTTCAATTAAGCCAGTCAGTAGTGGCACACACCTTTAATCCCAGAACTTGGGAGGTAGAGGCAGGAACATCTCTCTGTTTGAGTCCAGCCAGTTCTAGAGATTGAGTTCCAGGACAGGTTCCAAAGCTACAGAGCAACCCTGCCTTGAAAAACAACAACAACAAAAAAAAAAAAACCAAAAAAACCCACACTAGACATCTGTAATTACCGTGGATATGTTACACACAAATGCTAATAAAGTACCATTCAATAGCTGTGTTAGAATTACTGAGCTCGGGTCTGGAGAGATGGCTCAGAGGTTAAGAACACTGGCTGCTCTTCCAGAGATCCTGAGTTCAACTCCCAGCAATCACATGGTGGCTCATGACCATCTGTAATGAGATCTGAATCCTTCTGGCATGTAGGCACACATGCAGACACAGCACAGATACCAAAAAAACATAAATAAAGAGCTTTAAAAAAAAAAAAAAAGAATTACTGTGCTTTATCAAATATAATGACAGCTGAGAGTGGTGGTGGCAGACACTGACAATCTCTGTGAGTTTGAGGCCAGCCTAGTCTACATAGTGAGTTCCAGGACAGCCAGGGCTACATAGGGAGACAAATGTACCAAATCAAACAAAACCCAACTATCATGGAAGACAAAAGGCACTAGCCCTCAAAGCACTGACCTCTAAGTTCTGGAAGATGCTTGCTGCACTCACACCCTGATGAGAAGCACAGTTAGGTGTGAAATCCCAGGAGCCCTGCTCATGCTGCCCTGTCAGGTCAGCCAGCACAGGCAAGCGGAAAGCAGCTCCACAATGCCCCTGCACAAAGCTGACACATCTGTGTTTTGACCGAAATTTAAAAAAAAGCAAAATGGGAAATGAAAATCCCGTATGAAAAAAAGCAACAGGGGGAAACTTTCTCCAAAATAAAAGCACTGCCACTAAAAATATTATTAAATATGTATGTATAAGCTCCACTATACAACTGAATGTTGGTTTAAAAAAATATACAAGTTTTCAGTTATTTTAAAATAATACATATTTTAAATTTAAAAATTTCAAATACCTGCCACTCCAGGTAAAAACAAATCGAAAGTAAGACAGAATTCTCTTCAGAGGCGGCTTCTAAAGCAAACTTTCACCTAGATTTTCTAGGCATATCTCAGTGCATGCATACTGCCTAGACTGAATTATTATTAGTTTTATCTTTAGTCATTAAAATGTTTTAAATATGGTTTATTTTCTATTAATTTACTATTACTTAAAAAAAAGTTTTATGCTAGGGAGTAGTGGGGCATGCTTTTAATCCCAGCACTTGAGAGGCAAAGGCAGGTTTGCCTGCCTCTCTATGAGTTCAAGACCAGCCTGGTCTACAAGACCTGGTTCCAGGGCAGGCTCTAAAGCTTCACAGAGAAACCCTGTCTTGAAAAGCAAAATGTATTTGTATTTCATTGGTGTTTTGCCTATATGTATGTCTGTGTGAGGGTGTTGGATCCTGGAGTTACAGAAAGTTGTGAGCTGCCATGTGGTATCGAACCCGGGTCCTTGAAGAACAGTCAATGCTCTTAAACACTGAGCCAACTCTCTAGTTTTTTTTAAAGGTTTATTTCTTTATTTATGTACACAGTGTTCTGCCTGCACACCATGAGAGGATACCAGATCTCATTACAGATGATTGTGAGCCACCATGTGGTTGCTGGGAATTGAACTCAGGACCTCTGGAAGCGCAGTTAGTACTCTTAACCTCTGAGCCATCTCTGCAGCCCCAATATTATTTTCTTTTTTCCAGTCTTACTGTGAAGTTCTGCTTGGGTTAGAATTCACTATGTACATCAAGCTTGTCTCAGATTCAGAAATCTGCCTTTCTCTGCCACCTGAGGGCTGAGATTAAAGACGTGCCTCCATACTCTGCTATGGCTTATTTTATAATTAAAATGGTTACTATAATTCTTCAGAGTTTAACTCAACATGGTTCTTCATGGTATTACTTGTAAGTATGGAAAATGCTTCTATGCCCAGAGTAAACTGAAAACTTCAAGTGATTTTATTCAAAATATTTTATAGTATGAAGCCAGTTGAAATCATGTTTAGTGGGTCTAACATGTAGCTTAATGTGAGAGTCTTTGCATAACTTGTAAGAGGCCTTGGATTCAATTCCCAGCGCTGACAGAAAAGGGAAGGAAGGAGTTAACAGTCTATCATGGGTTTTATGAGACTTTCTCAAAAAAAAAACAAAAACAGACAGAAATTGCAGGAGATGGCTCAGCAGTTAACAGCATTGGCTACTCTTCCAGGGAACCCAGTTTTGTTCCCCAGAAACCACATGGTGCCTTACAGCCATCAGTAACTCCAGTTCCAGGGGATCTGATGCCCTCTTCTGACCTTCTCAGGCACCAGGCACTTATATGGTGCACAGACATACATGAAGGCAAAACATCCAATCATAAAATAAAAATGGTAATTAAGAGACAAGGAAAATGCAAGTACTTCTGAGAGGATTACAGGACCACAGTTGGTTTTAAATGTCACTTAAGCCCATTGTAATTTTTCAGTAACAAGCACATGAGGTAGAGGGAGAAATACATGGCTATTAATAGAAGCCCAAGGTCCCTAAGTGAAGCTACAGCTTGTAAATGGCATGTGTGACCTAAGCCCCAACAGAAAGAGGACAGAAGACTTAGAACACCAGTCCTTGTCTGTGCTGAAGTCTTAGCCATGAACTAAGCAGTCACATTTAATTTCTCTCCCTCATTTGCAAAGGGTCTTGTTTATCCTAAGGCATTCCAAAGAGTAAGACACATCAATAGATGTAGTAATAAATGACCTAACAAGAAGGCTATCTTTTTGATGGGAAGACTATAAAGTAATACACAAGGAAGAAGAAAATACTCCCAACTTACTTCAAGCTAGCTCTGGTAGGCTCTCAGACCAAAGCAAGAAGACCTGGAAGACATTTTTTGTTTTTGTTTTTGTTCTTACTGTTTTGTTTTGATTTGCTAGAAACAAGGCCTCACTATGCTGCCCATGCTCGTTTCAAATGGTCCTCCTATCTTAGCATCCTGAGTAGTCAGAAATAGCAGCATACTTAGAGTGTTAGAGTGTCTCTAAAAATTGTCTCCTAACTCTGCAACTTCAGGCAAATACAACAGCAACAAAAAATGTTTAAATATAAAATACAAAACCTCACAAAAACAATATATCTTCCAGGTAAATTGTAAATTGGACAGAAAATACTAAAATAACTAAAATCCAGCCTAGGGCTGGAGGGAAGGTTCACTCTTGTAGAGTATCTGAAACTCACATGGTGAAAAATCCCAGTTCCAGGAGATCCGGTGCCGCTTCTGACCTTCGTGAGTACTGCATGTACATAGTATATATGCGTGCAGGCAAAACACCCATATGCATGAAATAAAAATAAATACATCTTAATTAAAAAAAAACAGCTTAGTGAAAGCTGTGTGTACAGATCTAAATGCTATAGCTCACAAGCAGTGAGACCAGCTCAGAGACCATTCACTATGTCTCAGTGTCCTCTTCTCTAAGATGAGGGTAGGAAAACTTACATCTAGGTTACTTTGGAGCTACATGAAAAAGAGTAATATTTAGCATAGTAACCTTATCTAACACACTCTGTTTCCCCAAATCAGAACTAGTATAAAAGAACTATCTTCCAGAAAAAGAGACATTAAAAAAGAAACATTCTCAATTTAAAGAGAGAGAGAGAGAGATGGCTCAGTGGTTGAGAACACTAACTGCTCTCTTCCAGAAGTCCTGAGTTCAATTCCCAGTAACCACACGATGGTTCACAACCATCTGTAATGAGATCTGGTGCCCTTTTCTGGCCTGCAGGGATACATGCAGGCAGAACACTGTATACATAATAAATAAATCTTTTAAAAAATAAAAAAGAAACATTCTCAAACTTAAAATCACCCAAAGGATTTGTTGAAAAGTGCAAATCTGGAGCTGGGTGTGGTGGCTCATGTCTGTAATTACACTGGGGAAACCTCTGGGGAAAGAGACAGGAAGACTTCCAGTAAACCAAGGCCAGCCCTAGCTGTGGAGCCAAGACACCGCCCCAAAAAACTAAAGCCTGGTGGAAAAAGTAGGATCAGAAGTTCAAGATGGATCCCAGGCCACCCTAGGCTACATAAAACCCTTCCACAAAACACAACAAAAAGTTATAGCCAAAGTCTGGGGTGTAACTCAGGGGTAGGCAGTGCACAAAGTTCTGGGTTCAAGTCATAGCACCAAAGGAAAATGGGTTGGGGAGAATACAGATTCTGGGAACCCACCTCTCCAAGGTCCCTTAGGTCTCAAATAGATTAAACTGTCCTATAAGAAGGTGCTGAATACTAGTCTTCTGATAAAGAATAGGTCTAAAGAGGAGCACAGCTATGTCCAAAAGCTCATTCATTCAATCAACAGAGTTCCTATAATACCTGAAGAACTGTCAGTGTAAGAATCACCCCCACCCCTGGGTTTCTCTGTGTAGCCCTGGCTGTCCTGGAACTTGATCTGTAGATTAGAGTGGCCTGAAACTCATAGAACTGCCTGCCTCCGCCTCCAGAGTGCTGGGATTAAAGATGTATACCATCACAATCCAGTATAAATCAGAAAAAAAAACCCTTAATAAAGGCAATCATTTAGTGGTAAATGCTGTGAATAAAATTTTTAAAAGAACAGAAAAATGGGGTAATTTCTTTGAAAAGCCAACATCTGAAATACAACCTGAATGACCAAAATGGATTGGCCAAAGCAGACCGGGAGAATATTGAAGCCAGAGGTACAGGAAGAGCAAAGACCTTAAGGTAGCTCACAAAGTAGCATCAGACATAATAAAAAGGGATGGAAAGCAGGACTATACTGATGTGGCCAATCTCCACAGCCCAGGACCAGGTAGAATACAGAAACACAAGAATGGTAACAGAAGAAAGCAAAGGCAAATAGGAAGTGCCTAGCAAGTCTGATACCAGGCTGTCCTCTGCCTCCCAAGAGTGCTGGGCTAAAGGTGCACTCCACCATGCCAGGCTAGGGTTTTACTCCGAATGGGAGACTTACAGAGGTAGGTGTGTGTGTGTGTGTGTGTGTGTGTGTGTGTGTGTGTGTGTGTGTATGTGTGTGTGTCAATCTCATTTACATTTTAAGGAATCTCGGAGGCTGTGATGGGAGAAATGCACAATACACAGCTGAACTTGGAGAGAGGCCAGGAAGCTGACCACATAAGAGATGGTGATAGTCTAGCAAAATTGGTAGCACCAGAAATGAGGAAAGAACACATCCTAAGTGCTATTATTTACTTTAATTAAAGGGGCTGGAGGCATGGCTCAGCCATTAACAGCACTTGCTACTTGTCCTGAAGACCCCAGTTTGGTTCTTAGTCCCCTTGTCTGGCAGCTCATAACCAAACTCACAACCAACCACTTTTAGCTCCTTTAGCACCAGGGAGTCCAACTCCCTCTTCTGGCTTTCTTTGGCGTGCACAGGCACACGTTCTCTCTCAAGTGCACATTTCACAATGTAAAACTTTTGTGGGAAAAAAAAAATCATAGCCGGGCATTGGTGGCGCATGCCTTTAGTCCCAGCACATAGGAGGCAGAGGCAGGTGGATATCTGAGTTCGAGACCAGCCTGGTCTACAAAGCTAGTTCCAGGACAGCCTCCAAAGCAATATAGAGAAACCCTGTCTCAAAAAACAAAACAAAAAGTCTTGTAAAAATGAAAGAAAACAGAACCATGTCAGAGTGTACTAAGCATCTGAAATTAATTACTCAGGAGATAAGTGACAATAGAGATTTATAGGTCTTAGAAAAGCTTATGAGATATCAACCCAAATTGGCTTTAGCAGACTTAGGACTCTTCATGGTACTTAGCCTTTGAAGCTGGGTTAAAGAGGGCATTCTCCTTTGGTGTTAATGTTTAAAAATAAAACAACAAAAACCCTGCACCAGATGGCACATACACTAAACTAACAAAATACATTAAGTGCGCTAAGTAAATACCTCCAGGGTCTCATGGCTGGGGTATTAACAGCTACTCAGCTTTTGGAGCATGATATAACTAAGGATTATACCTAAATTTACCTGTGTGGAACTACTAAATAAGACTCTTCTCAAATTCCACTTTGCACTTGCTGCCTTGAGAGTATAGAAAGCTAAGCCTCACACCTCATACTATGTCTAATGATTTCTTAAATCTCATAATATCATCATAGAGACACAGGAGGAAAACTTTCAACACCAGGGCATTAATAGCTATTGCTGCCGGGTTGTGGCAGCAACAGTGCACACCTTTGATCCCAGCACTTGCCAGGCAGAGACAGGCAGATCTCCTGTGAGTTTGAGGCCAGCCTGGTATACAGAGCCAGTACCAGGACTGCCAGGGCTTCTACACAAAGAAACCCTGTTTTGGGAGGGGGGGAAAAAAACTATTGATTTTCCAACATAGTGCACTTCACCCTAAAAGATCCACAGTCCACAGCTGCAAAAAATGAATAAATTAGTAAAAAATTTTAAATGGCAGTTGCCAGGAGGTGGTGGTACAAGCCTTTAATCCTAGCACTCAGGTAGCTCTCAAGAGTTTGAGGCCAGCCTGGTTTAGAGTGAGCTCCAAGACTAGAGCTAGAGCTACACAGAGAAACCCTGTCTCAGAAAAGAAAAAGAGAAAAGAAGGAAGCAAAGAAGGGAGGGAGGGAGGAAAAAGTGCCAGTATGTTAAGTGCACAGCAAAACAAAACAAACAAACAAACAAACAAAAAATACAAATGCACGGGGATTAGAGCATTAGCTGCTCTTGCAGAGGACCTGGGTTCGGTTCCCAGCACCCACACGGCAGCTCATAACCTCCTATAACTCAAACCCAAGGATTCAACACCTCCTAGGGCACCCAGGAACGCACAAGGTACACAGACATACATACATATAGGCAAAGTACCCAAACACATTAAATAAAAATTAAAAAACAAAACACACATGCAGCTGGGCAGTGGTGGCACACTTCAAGAGGCAGAAGCAGACTGATCTCTGTGTGTTCAATGCCAGCCTAATCTACAGAGTGAGTTCCAGAACAGCTGGGCCTACACAGTGAAATCGGATTTTTTTTTGGGGGGGGGGGTGTTGCAGATAGCATGACGACATCATATTTTATAAAATAAATAAATGCAAAGGTATCAACACTTGGCAAGTTGAGAGACAGGATTGCTATTCTGTTCTCATGTATTTCTATCAACGTTTTCTCCAATCATTAAAAGAACATTTCATACAAGCGAAAAATTGTTTTAGGATAGTATAAAGGGTTTTTTTTTTAAATCTAAAACAGAGAAAGTGCAAAAAATTCCCTTTATCTTTATCAACAGGGTTCCTAGTAAGGAAAGGGAAAAATCCATGACCTACACAGGAGAAAAGATTCGCTAACTGGTCCGTTAATGCCTAAGGGCACAGCCTTCAAAGAAGGAATCTAAATTCCTAAGAATTCTTCCCAGATTTGATAAAAAGCAATCACATAGTTTTGTCGTTCTTTCCTGCTGCTTACCACAGAAGCACTTCAACTGAGGATCTCAGAGAGGGGAAGATACCCCTCTTTAAACCACGTTGGGACACCCAAGTTTCGTTTCAGGTCTGACTACGGAGGACGACTACTCTAAAGGAATCTGCGTGAGCAGTGAGTCAGTCACCTGAAGCAGGAGCACGCAGTAGCTTCCCCTAACCTCCACAACAGACACAGGGCAGCGAGAACGCCTCCGAAGCGTCTCCAGACAAACACTTGGGAAACTGTAGGCTTTTCCAAATTTTTGTACGAATAGCTGCTAGCAGTTTCTGAAAACACGACACAAAATCGGGAGGGTCTTTTCTACAAATGCAGGTATAAATACTTGCTGGTATAAATGTTTGCTGGAGCTCATCCGCCGCTCCAGATGCAAACCCAAGGCATTCCATTATCAAGGCCACATTCTCGGTTTTCCCAACTGGGGCAACTAAAAGCATCCTGCTGCATCTCTACAATTAGCCAAGTATCATCTTAGCTAAAATCCTAACCTTTAAACAGTCACTTCGGAAAACTTCGGCTCTAAGCAGCGACACGGATTTCAAACCACTGCTAGGCTATCGCCCTGAATTCCTTCCAATAACGGTGCTGCTACCTGCCCATTTTTAGCCCGGGCTCCACGTACAGAACCAACAGAAAAGGGGAATCTTTTAAATCCGCAACACAATGGAGGATAAAAAGGGCTCTGGCACAACACAACAAAGGGCCGCGTCCGGGTGGCTTCTTCGGACCCACCGGGCAAACGCCACCGCCCGGCTTTCGGGGCTACTGTCCCCAATCCCCTGCATGCCCACGCTCCTATCGGGCCCTGAAAGTGAGAGCGTCCGCACGGACTGCAGGTGCCCGTCCAGCCCAGCTGCAGGCTGCCCGGCCGGTGGCCGCGGGCTCCCTGGGTGCAGCGCCGAAACGGAGCTGCCCTCTCTGCCGCCGCGGTCCCCGGGAGCGCGCGGGCACCGAAGTGGCGACGCGAAGAAGGTCGCCGAGGAGGGCGGTGGGCCAGGGGGACACTCACCCGCCCAAACAAGCGGCGGGCGGGGAGGGTTGCAGCCGGGAGCGCTCCGGACGCCGCTGTCGCTGCCGCTGCTGCTGGCCGACGGCCTCCTCCCCTCTGTTTGGATTCGACAGACCACGTCACTTTTAGCCACGAGACCCGGATCTGCCGGCTCCCGAGGGCGGCGCAACAGATGGCAGCGCCCCGAGCCTCCCGTGACCCCAACTAGTGAGCATGCGCGTGTCGCGCTGGCCACCTGCGTCGGATGGGGGGCGGCTCCCGAGCGTCAGCGCTGACGTGCGTGGGCGCGCCGGGCGCTGAGGAGGAGGTAGTTCCGGTGGGGAGGGTTGGGGCTGCTCCTCTGTGAAGGAAGGGCGCCGCGCCTGCGGGATTGTCCCACGTAGTCTCCGTGTTGTCCTCGGTGCTCAGTGACGTCTGACGGACGTGTGTGTCCGTGTGCTGAGGAAGGGCTTCGGTCCGCCGCAGTGTTCAGTCACACTTAGGTGGAGGTGCGCGTGAACTCATGTCTGCGGAGACCCGAGGTACCTGCAGAGGTGGTGGCCCACGTGAAAATCGGAACTCGGGAGATTACAGAAGCGCGTCAGCCGTGCTGGTTCGAGCGATCCTGGTGACGTTCCTAACAGTTTTGGACCGTAAGGCAGACCTAAATGAAGTTCAGCGTTGACGTTAAAAGAGTTAGAAGCCCGGAGTGGTGACGCAACAGCACTCGGGAGACAGTGGCAGGCTGCTTTACAAAGCGAGTTCCATGGCAGCCGTGGATACAGAGAGAAACCCTGGTGTGTGTGTGTGTGTGTGGGGGGGGTAATGTGAATTTGAGGCCAGTCAGTGCGATATAGAATCTGTCTCAATTTTTATAAATAGTGTGTTTGGCTTCCTGCTTAGAGAGGGACAGAGGCCAAAGGACATAGCAGTGCTTCCTTCCTTGGGCTAGGGAGGCTAGGAAATAGTAGTTCAACAACCCAAAGACAACTTCACTATGAAAGGAAACAGACGTGTGGAGCCTGGTAAACAAGAGCATCTCTGCAAGGAGTTGTGGAAGCCTTAATTCTGCAGGTGTATTCAGCGACTTCAAGGAACTCTGGACAAAGCTAAACGTATTGTGATAAGAAAACACAAGATAAAAATTATCCTGAGAATCTAAAGTCTGAACAAAGAAAAGGACTTCAGAAAATATCCACATGGAAGTTCATTTTCTTCCCTAATATATTAAAAAGGAGAGAAAGTAAACAAAGCATGACCGTTTAAACACCTTCCAGTCTGCCTGTGGCTGCATGGTTCATAGTTTCTGTGTTCTAATGAGGTGGGACCTGCATATTTGGTAAGGTTACAAGTTAAAAAACAAAACAAAACCGGCGAAAAACTCTTACTCAGTACACACTACAAAAATTCACAGAAACCATATCATTAAAAACAAAAACAGAAGCTCTCAATATTTCTCAGTTGCTAAGTTTAAAACAAAATTGGACAAGCAGGGATGGTACACACCTTTAATTCCAGCACTTGGAAGAGGCAGGCAGCAGTTTGGGCCACCCTGGTTTAGAGAGCAAATTCCAGGATAGCCAAGGCAATACAGAACCTATCTTGAAAACAAAAACAAACAAAAAAATGGAATCCATCACTACACTTCTAACCTCCAATGAACTCAGCCAGCACAGACCCTAACCGCCAGCTTCCACAGTTGGCATCCTCAGCAATTCAATGCTAAAGACAGTGAGCCCTAGCCTGGGAGAAAAGTGGAGAATTAAAGGCACTTGGGGGAACTTCTGCTCTTTGATTTCCTGCATGCCAGTTGAGTCCTGCTAAGGCAGTGTCAACTAGGCTTCAGAGGTACACATGGGATGGCGAAGCCAGGTCTGAGGCTGACCCAGGGCCCGGTCCAGCTCTATAAAAGGCTTGGGTGGCCGCGGCCTGGACCACCACTACGACCACCACTACAATGAAGCATCCTGTCAAATGCTAGAAAGATGTGCCTGTCCTTTTCAAAGGTGGTTGCAAGAAGATTGTTCTAGGCACCTGGTTGGGAATGGGAACTGACAGAGATCTGAACAGTTTCTAAATCCATTTTCAAAAAAGGGGGAAAAAAGGTTTCCTTCTGTTCTCTTTTATCTTGGGAATAAATTGCAGGCATTGTATTAGAAAAAAGAAAAGGTAAAACAGGCATCCACTTGCCAAGCACATGCACCACTACCGCCCTTATTCCCCAACTTGTAATCTACTGTTTCATTGTTGTAGATCAGGCATGGATTCGTTTGGGTTCACTCTGGTCCGTGGAAAGAAGGCACAGAGCACTTTTAAGGATGGATCTAGTCTTTCCAGCTGCAGAGGACTCAGGAGGCTCAGCCTCTCATGGACTGAGACACTGCAACTTTGCAAAGGGCTTTTTAATAGTTATACAATTCTCACCTTTAGCAAGTCAATTTCCTTAACCAAAACATCTTTTTTTAAAAACTTTATTGAATCTTTGAGGGTTTCACATCATGCACCCCAATTCTGTTCACCTCTTTGTACCCTCATATCTTCCCCTCATCCCTGTTGCACCCCCATGAAAGAAAACAAAGCAAGTAAGCAAAAAAACAAAACAAAACAAAAAAAACCCAAGACAGAAATCTCTGCTTCTTCACTCCCGCCTCTCCATCACTTCATCTGTCCCGGATGGCATTGGAGGCTTCTGTGTGTCATACAGTATACTCCTTTGTCCCATCAACTTGCCTGGCAACTGTTCATTGCAATTAATGAACCAAAACACCTTAACTGAACTTCCCAAAAGGACAATGTTTGTTGGATACTCCCCCAGCCAAGTTTTGCATAGGCTTTGAAACCCTAGGAAACACTCAGATAAGAGTTCAGAGGCCAGGCCATGGTGGCACAAGCCCTTAGTCCCAGCAGAGGCACACAGATCTGTGAGTTCAAGGCCAGCCTCCAAAACTACAGTCTCCACATGGTCTTGGCTTATTGGTGATGCCTGAACCTCTTGCTATCTCAGCAGCTACATGGCAACTCCCTTTCTACTCACTCTCTGTCTCCTTTTCCCAGAATTCTAGTCTGGTAACCCTGCCTATACTTCCTGCCTGGCTAATGGTCAATCAGCATTTATTCATCAACCAATAAGAGAAACATATATTCATAGCATACAGAAGGACCTCCCCCATCATGCCTAACATATCACAGTGTCTTATCACTGGGAGTCTGTATGGTATCCTGTATAGGTTTCCCCAGGATTTTAAAAATCAGTCTTTATAAACTTTAATAAACAAAAAAGAATATGTAAGTACCGGACTTGGTATATGCCTTTACTCCCAGCAGTCGGGAGGCAGAGGTAGGCGGATCTTTGTGAGTTTGAGTCCTGGCTGGTCTACAGAGCGAGTTCCAGGACAGGCTCCAAAGCTAAAGAGAAACCCTGTCTCCAAGAAAAAAAAAAAAAGTATATGTACGTGAGCATGGTGGCACATTCCTTTATTTCTAGCACTTCTGTGGCAGAAACAAGAAAACAAGAAGATCTTCGAGCTTGAGACTAGCCTGGTCAATATAGTTCCAAGCCAGCCAGGGCTTACAGTGAGACGCCACCTCAATAACTATATAAATATTAAATTTTTATAAAAGGATGTGGATATGTATATTTAGCTGAATTTCTACCATGGTGGAAAGAATAGAGATTGCATAATTTTGGATGGATTTTAGAATTAATGAAACATCAACTGAGCTGGGTGGTGTTGCATGCCTTTAATTCCAGCACGTGGGAGGCACTGGCAAGTGGATCTCTGAGTTTGAGGCCAGCCTGGTCTATAGAATAAGATCCAGAACAGTCAGGGCTACACAGAGAAACCCTATCTCAAAGGAACAAATGAAAACAAAAAAATCAACTGGAAAATAATTGGAACAAATATTGCTAAAGGAGTGACACTGTAATATGTGAGCATAGGAGCATAAGTCAATAAGGTAGACTTTAGTACATGCATAGTTTATAGAGCATAAACTTAATTCATACAAAAAGATACAAATGACTAATATTTGAAAATCTCCAATATTATTAAACAGGAAGTAAAAATTAAAACAATTCATTGTTTTCTTTGACATTTTTATGTGTATAGTGTGTGTGTATGTTTGGGTCTGTCTGTGTACCCATGGAGGCCAGTAAAAACATTGGGTCCTCTGGAGCTAAAGTTACAGACAGTTGTGAGCCACCTATGTGGGGCTGGTGTGTGAATTCAGGACCTCTGGAAGAGGAAAAAGTGCTTAACTACTGAGCCATCTCTCCAGCCCCTTAAAACAATTTCTTGTCTACTCCATTAGAGAAATATTTTTATTTTTCATAGATTTTTAAAATTATAAATATCTTAAATTACATGTGTCTGTGTGTAGGTTTGTAAATGTTAGTACAAGGCCTGTGGAGATAAGAAGGTGGTGTTTGGTCACCGGGAGCTGGAATTACAGGAGGTTGTAAGCTGCCCAAAGTGGGTGCTGGGAACTGAACTTGCATCCTCTGTAAGAGCAGCAAACTGCTGAGCCATCAGCCTAGCCCCAAGAGAAACAGTACTAAAAAGAACATTAGGTATTAGTACTCTTAACTGCTGCTGGTAGACATGTAAATTGGGAAGTATGTTTTGAAAATCAATTTGGCAATATTTCAAATTCCATAAAAATATTCATATGAACTGGTATGGTGGTATAAACCTGTAAGCTAGGGATGGGCTATATAGAAGAATATTGAGTTCAAGGCCAATCTGGGCTATATTTTGAGAAATTGCAAGTGAAATGTCTCAGAAGATGAAATGGCTGAGTCTAAAGACCTCAGTTCTACCCCCAGTCACGTGGGAAAGGTGAGAACTAATTCTCAAAATGTGTCCTTCAGCTTTTACATGCACACCTGTCCCCCAAATAAATATTTTTGAAATCACAGACAAAAAAAAAAAAAATGCTGGTGGGGATGATGGTGGTTGTGGTGGTGGCGGTGTGTTGGGGGCACAGAAGTCCTTGTAGTCACCAAAAAGCATTATGGAAAACCAGGAATACTAAACACACCACACAGGGGCCTCTTCTTGATGGAGGAGATAAAATACCCATTTTGCTGCCCAGAAGGCTAGGAGTGGATTTTGTTAAGAAACATCCTGACTTTTTTACTATCTGTGGAGGCAGACCTCACCCACCTTCTACTGTAGAGTCAGACCTCACCCAAATTCCCAAGAATGATTATCCCAGATTCTTCGACTCCCAGACTGTTATCCATCCTTAGTGCATGTCTTATGTACTACAGACCTCTATGCTATCAGTTGAGACTACACTAGACTCTAGGCCTTAGCCATAGAACCCACCCTCATGATCACATGAACTTTGTAAGAGTCTCTATGTAGTCACACCTTAAGCTTTATTGTGCAACCAGAATTGGAGTGACTGTTGCTAGGAAACCTTTTCCCAAATTGTACTGTTTTAAATATGCTAACAATGAACCACCTGGCATTAGACTCCCCAAAGTCGGGTCCAGATTGACAGTCAAACAGATCTGGGTTTTCACTCTTATCTCTGCCTCTGGAATGCTGGAATTAAAGGCATTTGCTGCCATGCCAGGCTTGGTTTTTGTTTTTTCAGACAAGTTTTCTGTATATCCCTGGCTATCCTGGAAATCCAAAATCAAAATGCTGGAGGGGTTAGCTTCTGATGAGGCCAATCTTCATTTACAGACAGTTTCTTTGTTGCTATGCCTTCATAGAATCTTTATACACACACCCGTCTGCTTCATTTTCTTTTTTAATATATGTGATTTTTCTTTTTCAAGATAGGGGTTCTCTGTGTAATAGCTCTGGCTGTCGTGGAACTCACTCTGTAGACCAGGCTGGCCTCAGACTCAGGAATCTGCCTGCCTCTGCCTCCTGAGTGCTGGGATTAAAGGCATTTACCACCATACTTGCCACCCCCTATTTTTTATGAAGTTAAGTCTTTTTTGGAGGAGGGGGGCAAGACAGGGTTTCTCTGTAGTTATGGAGCCTATCCTGGGATTTGCTCTGTAGACCAGGCTAACTTCAAACATACAGAGATCCACCTACCTTTGCTTCCCAAGTGCTGGATTAAGGTGTGTGCCACCACTGCCCAGCTAATTAAGTCTTAAAGCAGGAGGCAGTAATGTAAACTTTTAATCTCAGCACTTGGGAGGCATTGTGGGTTTGAGGCCAGCATAGTTTATATAGCAAGTTCCAGATAGCCAAAGTGATGTAGAGAGATCCTATCTGAAAAAGCAATAAAATAAAACAAAGTTGTGGTAGCTCATGACTTTAACCCTAGCACTCAGGAGGCAGAGGCAGGTAGACTATCCATGAATTTGAGGCTAGCCTGGTCTACATAAGGCCTTTCAAACTTGTTGTGTGGCTAAGGGTAATATTGAATTCCTTGAGCTTCCTGCCTCACCATTCTCAAATGGTCGGATTACAAAACAGTCTTACCACATCCAAATTGGTATGTAAAATTTTTTGAGGGTTTTATTTATTTATTTTAATGTATCTATCTTCTTATATGCCTACATGCCAGAAGAGGCACCAGGTCTCATGATAGATGGTTGTGAGGCACCATGTAGTTGTTGGGAATTGAACTCAGGACCTCTGGAGGGGCAGCCATTGCTCTTAAACTCTGAGCCATCTCTTCAGCCCTGGCATGTAAATTTTTTAAGATTTATTTTTAATTATGTGTGTTTGTCTTTGTAAGGGTATGTATACATGTAAGTACAGGTACCCACAGAGGCCAGAGGAGGGCATTGGATCCTGTAGAGTTGGAGTTACAAATAATTGTGAACTATCCAGCATGGATGCTGGGAACCAAACTCAGGTCTTCTGCAGGGGCAGTATATGCAGTAACTGCTCCCCAGATCTTGAATGTAAATGATGAAGGATCCCCAAGCATTATAGGAGAATTTTAAGTATCACTTATTGTTAGCTATTATGTCTTTATCTGACTAAATTGAGAGGGTATTTTTGCTTCACCTATAATATAAAAGGAAAAACTAGCAACAATTCCTGAGTTAAACAGAGGAGGAAGTAGAGTTAGGGAGGAGTAGGAGACTTCTGGGAGTATTATTAGACCCTTTCATGGACTACCTGTTTGTTTTTTCAAGGAGGGTAGGGCCATTTCTTATTATGTACCAAAGGTAAATAAAGGCAGGTAGGCAGATGGTACAAAGGTCCTGATATAGAGTACAGTTGGGGCTGAAGATGTGGATCAGTGCTACAGTATTTGTGTAACTTGTAAGTGGTCTTGGGTTTTAAACTTAGCACATGGATGGACACAGACACACACACACACACACACACACACACACACACACACACACACAAATCCAAATGTCAATGGAATTGAAACCAGAGAAGATCTATAATCTAGCATCAACCTGTGATCACAGATCTTTTAATTTGAGAAGGCTATGCATCTTTTTTTTTTCTTTTAAACTGGTCAGCTGAGGATGTATTGGCTCAAATGCAACCATATAAAAACAGAAGTTATGGAGCTGGAGAGATGGCTCAGTGGTTAAGAGACTAGCTGTTCTTTCAGAGGTCCAGAGTTCAATTCCCAGCAACCACATGATGACTCACAACTATCTGTAATGAGATCTGGTGCCCTCTTCTGGCCTGCAGAGATACAAGCAGGCAGAACACTGTATAAATAATACATAAGTCTTTAAAAAAAAAAAAAAAAAGTTATGAAAAACACAGTCACGATGTACCTTCCTATTCCCCCAAGCACAGCCCCTGAGCTCCTTCTGCAGGAGGACCAGCCTGACGCCTCCTCAGTACAAGTGGTAGTCAGTGGAGAAAGAGAGCTCACCTAGCTGGCCGTTGAAGTCCAGGTAAAGTCTAAGTCATAACTGTTTTTGGTTTTGGGCCTCATGCCAATGGTGCCAAAGATCTGCTTGCCATTTTCCTCTGTTAGGTAGTCCTCCATATAAACCACAGTCTGCTTCCAGTGTGTGAAGTAGGTTACCTCTTGTAAGCAGAAGCGGAATGTGAAGGTCGTGTCCTCTGCCTTGACTGTATAAATGCCCATCTCCTTTATAAGGCAGGCATTAATGACCAGCTGCTTCGGATCCACCACGTCCACCAAGGGCTCCTTGATAGCCACGTCTTTGATGGAGGACATATCAAAACCATACACATTCTCCTACTAGTGGATTTTGTAGTCTTTATATTGTTGATCCTCAATGTTTTGTTTTTTTTTTTTTCTTTTCTTTTTTTTTTTCAAAACAGGGTTTCTCTATAGCTTTGGAGCCTGCCCTGGAACTCGATCTGTAGATCAGGTTGGCTTTGAACTTACGTAGATCTGCTTGCCTCTGCCTCCTGAGTGCTAGGATTAAAGGCAGACACTACTACTGCCCAGCTAC
Organism: Phodopus roborovskii; assembly: GCF_943737965.1. Lineage (NCBI taxonomy): Eukaryota > Metazoa > Chordata > Mammalia > Rodentia > Cricetidae > Phodopus > Phodopus roborovskii. The sequence goes on along the minus strand of NW_026126525.1, from coordinate 35,713,628 downwards.
CAAAAACATTTTTAATAATAATATAATAATCCAGGCTAAGAAAATCTGGTGCAGGTGCTACAGAACCTCCATGAGGCTGTTTGGTTGGCATAACTTTTTCTTCCTTTCCTTCCTTTTGGTTCTTTTGTTTGTTTGTTTGTTTTGAGACAGGGTTTCTTGTGGCCTTGGAACCTAAGTACCTCTTGTAAACCAGGCTGGCCTTGAACTCACAGAGATCAACCTGCCTCTGCCTCCCAAGTGCTGGGATTGCCGGTTCTTGCACTTTGCACTTGCTTACTCTTTCTCTGGAGCCTCACCCCAGCTTGACCATGAGGCTGCTCATCTGCCACATTGCTGAAGCATGCCAACTTAATTCAAAAGGCCTGGGTTTCTCCTTTCCCATTTGCTTCCTCCAGGCAGGTGATTAAAGATTAAAGATTTTTGTTTATTTTTTGCTTTTGTTTGTTTGCTTGCTTTTGGTCTTTTGAGACAATGTTTCTATGTGTAACAAACAGCCCTGGCCATCCTGGAACTCATAAGAGATTCACCTGTCTCTGCCTCTTCTGCACCACCACCCAGGTTCTAATTTCTAATAAAATGGTCTTTGAACTTTGTTCTGTGTCTATTCTTAAATCCTTTTAAGAACCACAGAAGGGAATCCCAATTTCCACAGTAATATGTCAACTGTGAAGGGATTCCCCCAAATTTCCAGTAACACAATGATCATACCCAAAGAGTTAAAATGTGAAAAACTATACATTTGAATGACCTTTCTGCAACTAATGCATTGCAAAGGCAAAAATGTGAAGAAGGGCTTATTAAGCTAAGAGATAACTGAGGCTGGAGAAATCACTCAGCATTTAAGAGCACTGGCTGCTTTTCCAGAAGACCTGGGTTCAATTCCTAGCTCCCACACAGCAGCTCACAGCTGTCTGTAACTCTAGTCTAGGACCCTCTTCTGGCCATTCTCTAGTTCCTAAAAAATGTAAAGGATTTGACTCAGTCAAGACAGTGGGTTATATATACTGTGACACTTATTTTCAGCAGGCCAAGGATAAACATAAATGGCATTCTTGAACTTCTCAAACCAAGCCCTGGTCAAGGCATAAGCATTTGATTGTTACTGTGTAAGCCATCGGCTGTGAGGTGTTACTGTGGCTGTAGGTTACATTACCCTTTTAACACTGGTCATTAATGTCTATCACTCTGATGCTTCACACCTGCTTTCAGCTAAGCTGTTGAGATCATATTTTGCAGGAATATACCTACATAGTGAGTAAATTACAAAACACTTTGGCCAAGACTCCAGTTTAGACTGTGTGCTTCACCAAAGCATTCTGGGTAGATACCAGCGATTTCTGATCTGAAAGAAAAACTGCATCTGGCTCCACATCTTACATTCGAGTAGGCAAGGGGCCTGGCATGGCTGGCCACTCTGGAGTCCTTACTGAGAGGCAGCCTTTTTAAGTGATAAAATCCCTTCTTTCCTGAAGAAGCTGTATATGTATGTATGGTGTTATTGGAACAAATCTACTTTTTAGCCTTAGTTATAGTTTGGTTCTGGCCTCTGAGAGATGGCTCATTAGTTAAGAGCATTGTCTGTTCTTTCAGAGGACCCTCACTGATTTCCAGAGCCTACATGACGGTTCACAACCATCTCTAACTACAGTTCCAGGGGATCCGATGCCCACTTCTGACTTCCTTATATACCAGACACTTAAGTGGCACACAGATACACATGTAGACAAAACACCCATACATAAAAAAGAAAGTAAAAGGAAATAGAAACCTCCTGTGGAAGAATTTTCAGTATTTTGTTATAAACTAAGTAGGAGGGCAAAAAGTTTGGGACAGTATAAGATCACTTGGATCAAATGGAAAAAGGATGGTATCTCATACCAAAAGCACGTACAACTTATCCTGAAATTATAGAAAACACTGGTAATCTGTGACAGTGGTGACCTCCCTCAAAAGACAGAAACTACTAAAGAACATAGGACCAGACAGCCATTTCCAATGATTAAATCATAAAACCATTGGGAAATGGAAGGCCAAAGACACATTGTGGTGAAGGCCTGAATAGGCATGGCATAGAAGCAGAACACTTGGTCCTTGGCTTTGCTAAGTAGTTCTCCTCTCGGATACTGGAAATCACTTTGAGCAACAACTGTTTTTAAATTATGAATGATTCTGTCTGCCAACTACTTGCAAAAAAGAGTAAAAAGAACAGTAGGGTCAGACAGTGAAACTGAAGACTTAGCAGCCGTCATCACAGCACCTTTGTTGTGTCAAGTCTTGACCTGTGTTAGGAATACTATGTAATTTTCCCAGTAGCATTACATTAAGCTGGGTTTGGCAGTACATGCCAATAGCTCCAGCTTTGGTAAGGAACTGTTGCAAGTTTGATACTGCTTTCATCTACACAGTGAGCTTCAGGCTCAAAAACACATATTATCTTAAAGTGTTATAGAAGAAACTGAGGAACATAAAGCCTCAGTTTTTTGACTTCAAAGTCAGAACTCTGTGTGTGTGTGTGTGTGTGTGTGTGTGTGTGTAAATACATGTGTCTGAGTGCAATGTATGAGAAATCTAGGTATTCCTGTTTGCTTGTTTTTGGTTTTTCCAGACAGGGTTTCTCTGTACAGCCCAGAGATCTGCCTGCCTCTGCCTCCAGAGTGCTGGGATTAAAGAGATTAAAACCAACTGGTGGTATTTCTGTTTGTGAGAGCATTCATGAAGGCTAGAAGCTGAAGCCAGGTGTCTTCTCTTGCTTCTACCTTAGTGTAGACAAGGTCTCTTATTGAATCTGTAGCTCCACTTTGGCAAGACTATTGGGCCAGCACACCACAAAACTTGCTTCCACTGCTCTAACTCTAAGGTTACAGACATGTACCACCATGGGCTTTTTTCTTTTAAGATTTACTAATTTATTATGTGTACAGTGTCCTGCCTGCATATATATTTTTGCAGGCCAGAAGAGGGTACCAGACCTCATTACAGATAGTTGTGAGCCACCATGTGGGTGCTGGGAATTGAACTCAGGTCGAGCAGCCAGTGCTCTTAACCTCTGAGCCATCTCTTCAGCTCCATGAGTGCTGAGGACCTGAACTCAGGTCTTCATGACTGAAACAGCCTCTAGTCCCCAAAGCCAGAGCTTGTCCTCTAAAACTCATCAGGGTTAAAGAATAGTGCAAGGTAGCTGGTGGCAGTAGTGGGGAAAGAATTCCCAAAAGTAGCCAGGCTGTGGTGGTGCACAGCTTTTTAGCCTCAGCACTCTGGAGGCAGAGGAAGGTGGATTTCTGTAAATTTAAGACCAGCCTGGTCTACAAATTGAGTTCTGAGTTCTAGGATAGCCAGAGAAACCCTGTCTTGAAAAACAAAAACAAAAACCAACACAACAACAAAAACTTTTTTATGCCTATGAGTGTTTTGCACTTTGTGTATGCCTTCAAAGCCCAGAAGAAGGTGCTGAATTCCTCTGGAGCTGGAATCAGAGACAATTGCAAGTCACCATGTGGATGCTGGGAACTGAACCCAGCTTGTCTCCCAAGAGCTGGGATCAAGGGTATGACCCACCATGGCTAAGCTTGGTTTTAATCCCAGCATTCCAGAGGCAGGCAGGTGGAGCTCTGAGTTCAAAGCCAATCTGATCTACACACTCTAGGCCAGGCAAGGCTACATAAGGCTACAGACTGAAACCCAGTCTTCCAAAACAACAAAGGCCTGGAGAGAAGGCTCAGTTGGGTCCTTGGGAGGTATGCAAAAAGCCAGCTGTGGTGTCATGCATTTGAAATGCCAACAGACCTTTAGGGAGTTGGAAGGTGGAGACAGGAGATCCACCCAAGAATCTCCCAGGCCAGCTAGCCTGGGGTACACGTCTCAGAAACAAGAGTGACCATGCCTCAGCAAGGTCTAAGGTAAAAATTGACTCCCTAAAGCTATCTTCTGATTACACATGAGTCATGGCATGCTCACATGCACAAAAACACATTAAAAACACACTAAAATAAGTAATAAATAATTTTTTAATGATTAAAGGATGCTGGGCAGTGGTGGTCACTCCTTTAATCTCAGAACTTGGGAGGCAGAGGCAGGGGGAAATCTGTGAGTTCGAGGCCAGCCTGGTCTACAGAGCGAGTTCCAGCTACACAGAGAAACCTGCTCAAAAGAAAAAAAAAAAAAAAAAAAAAAAAAAAAAAAACCCACAGTAAATAAATAAATATTAAAGAAGAGAAGAAATAGACAAACTTGGAAGGATATTGTGATATCCTATTGTGATAGGAGAAAGTGAAATAAGGAGAGCTACTCATGAAGAACTACACTGAGTTGAAGAACTAAAACAAACAAAAAAAACCAAATGTGTGCATATGCTGGTGTGCTCTGGAGCACATGCATATTGGAGGCAATTTACAGCATCCTAGCTTAGGCACCACCTACTTTCAAAACAAAAACAAAAAACAAAACAAAACAAAAAAAAAAAAAACTGAGACAGGTTCTCTGGCCTGGGATTGCAAAGTAGGCTCAGCTGGCTGCCCAGCGAGCTCCTGGGATCTGCCAGTGTTCACATCCCAAGCACTGGGATTACAAGCACATTTGGCTTTTATTATTATTCATTTTTTGATTAATTAATTATTAGTGTGTGTGTTATGTATACATATGAATTCAGGCAGGCACATGTTTGCCACAATCTACATGCAGAGGCCAGAGAATCATCCCTGGTAGTTCTCTCCTGTTGTGGGACTCTCAAGCTTATAGGCAAGAACTTTCATCTGCTGAACCATCTTGTTGGGCTACCTTGGCTTGTTTAAAAATGTGGGTATTGAACATGAGTTCCTCATGCTTATTAGACTGACTCATCTCCCCTGTCTCAAAAACAAAAACAAAACAAACAAAAAATCATTTTTTAAACATTCAGAGATAACAAGTAACTGTATTGATTCCACAAATACTGCCTCTCTGGTCCCATCTCACCTTTGCTGTCTCCCATCACCCACAACTGGCCCTCTGTTCCTCTGTCTTCTCATTCTTTTCACAAAACACTATCGATCCAAATAATCTCAGATTCTCCCAAGTCTTCACGTTAACGTCAATGCAAATGACCTCCAACTCCATATCTCTTTGCTATGGAGTCACATTTCCACCTGCCTTTTAGACTCACTCTCCTGGGCTTTGTGGCTACCTTTCTTTGTTCCATTCTGATTCTGAGGGTCCCCTTCACTGTCTATGGATTCTGGCCAAAACCCCTGCCTTACTAGTGATTGATTTAAATGAGCACAATCATTCCTTTTGGTCTCAAGGAATGGGTCAGTGCTGGCCTGAACAAGACCCAGTGTAAACACTGAGAGTGAGATCTAAAGGGAAAAAGAAGTCCCCCAACTTAGTCATGGGCAGGTGGGAGAGGCCAAGATTAAAAGCATTCTTTTTAGTAAAACATACATGTTTTATTGTGTGTGTGTGTGTGAGATGTGGTCTGTGAGGGGGCAGGTGACTGTGTGCCACAATGAGCATATGAAGGTCAGGGGACAACTTTTGCGAGTTAGTTCTATCCTCCAACCATAGGCTCTGGGAATTGAACTCAGGTCATCAGGCTTGTAGGGCAAGGCTGTTATGCCCTGGGCCATCTTGCCAGATCACTTTAGCACATTCTTCTGAACCAGCCTAAGGAAAAACACTGACATGGGGAAGAAAGCAGAGTTCAGAGGATTAGTAGAAAATGGCACTGGGGACACTGTGGGTTGATTCAGAACTCATGAGCCAAGAACTGTCTTTAATGTCTAGTCAATCTGAGTGGGAGCCTTTATCTGTTGTATTCAGGTTCACTAAGAAGACACATTGAAGTAGATCCCACGATGGCACTTTTGAAGAACTAATTGCATTAAGTTCCTCACGAAGCAGAGGCAGGAGAATCACTACCTGATAACATAAATGCTGCCAGTAGGAGACCACAGATCTACACAGTAAGTTCTAGGATAGCCATGGATACAAAGCAGGATCCTACCACTAAATAAATAATATGGTTAGAACAAGAAACAACTTTTAAAGGATATGTGTGTTTTTATTTTATGTGTACACGGCTTGTTTTTAAATATCTTTTTAATTTTATGTGTATGTGCCAAAGTATGTTTGTACCATGTGTATACAGTTCCAGTAGAGTTCAGATTCCCTGGAAGCAGAGTTACAGACAGTTATAAGCTACCATGTGGATGCTGAGAAACAAAGCAGAACCTTCTTCCAGGGCAGTAGGTGTTCTTAATTGTAGAGTTGGAGCCCAGTGTTGGTGCACGCCTTTAATCCCAGCACTGGGGAGGCAGAGGCAGAGGCAGGTGGATCTCAGTGAGTTCCAGGCTAGCCTGGTCTACAAACTGAGTTCCAGAACAGCCAGGACTATTATACAGAGTAACCCCTCCTTGGGGAAAAACAAAACAAAACAAAAACCTAAATAAATAAATAAATGAAAGAAAACCCCAAAACACCATGAAGCTGTCTCTCCAGCCCCCATATATATGAGTGTTTTATATATAAATTCATATGCATGAATGTATATGTGCCATGTGCCTACCTGGTGTCCCCCATAGGTCAGAAGAGAATATTAGACAATTACTTACAAAAGAGAGATACAGTACAGAAGAGGCAATATCGCGGTAAATAAGGATCAGGATAAACAAATAGGCCGAATAGATGTTTATTCAGGGAGAAATAACTTACAACCTAGACAGATGAACACCAGGAAATTCAACCCGATCCTCTCCTGTCCGAGTCACGCCAGAAAGAGAGCGCCTTTCCTGGCCCCCTCCGACCTCCTTCCACAGGTCACTTCCGCCCATGGCTCCACCCCCAATGGGTGTGGTCAGTGCCAGAGAAGGACTATCTCACTACAAGGCAATGGTTAACCTAACTTCTAGTTTGAACTTTCCTTTCATTGCCTGAAGGGAAAGCCAATCCTCTCTGGCATCCCTTTATTTCTAATATGATGCACTATGCTCCTGGCTCAACCCTTTCCTATAGCAGCCCCAGCCTCTGGTTCACTACAGCTCAACCCCTCCCTAAGGCGAACAACCTCTTCCCCCATGGGAAAAGACTGTTTTCCTTTGGATCTAACTTCCTCAATCAATCCTACTCCAGGCCCTGTGGTTTCAAACCAGAACCTCTAAGAGTAGAAGAAGGTCAACACATATCACTAAAATTGACTATGTTCTGTAACAATGTTGATCTCTTGCTCTTACAGAGTTATATGCTAGCAAACATTTTTAAACTGGGCATGGTGGCACATAATCTCAGTACTCATTAGGCTGAGGCAGACAGATCTTTGTGAGTTGAAGGCTACCTGGTCTACATTGCAAGTTTTGGGCCATCTAGGGATATATTAATAAAACCCTGTCTCAAGCCGGGAGTTGATGCCCAACACCTTTGGTCCCAGCACTCGGGAGGCAGAGGCAGGCTGGACCTCTATGAGTTCGAGACTAGCGTGGTCTACAGAACTAGTTCCAGGACAGCTCTAAAAGCCACAGAGAAACCCTGTCTCAGAAAACAAAACAAAAACCCTATCTCAAAAAACTCCCAAACAAAATAATAAACAAACAAAAATCCCCATTAAAAAAAAGGGGGGGAGATTTTCCACCAAAGTCCGACAATGCCTCTGGTCTCTAGTAATATTCTGAGCTTTAACTAGATGTGCAGTTACACTAATAGTATATAAGTCTACTTCTCAAGGATTTCAGCCTTTAAACTCACACTGAACAATGTGTTCTTAGTCATCATGAGAACCTTGTTCAGTTAGTTCCTTGTGATTTCTCTTCTGTCCCTCCAAGGCACTCAAGGACATTACAGAATCGCTGACGATAGAAATTCTCCAGGAATTTAGATGTGAACCAGTTTCATCAAATTGTATCCCTTGGATCTCTCCTTCCTCCTGGTAAGAGGTGAGAAAAACTCCAAAAAAAAAAAAAAAAAAAAAAAAAAAAAGTATGGCAGTACACATCTATAATCCCAGATTCTAAATCCTCAAGGCTTTAGGCAGAAGGATCATGAGTTCAAGTCTAGCCCATACTGTTTGGAAACAGAGAAACAGAAAGCTAGAGAGAGAATGAAGGAGGTTGGTGGTCTGAAGGCTTAACTCCAGAATAATGCTCTCGTGTCCACCCATTCAATCAGCACTTATTTGATGTTGTCTGTAAGCCACTCATTGCACAAAGAAAGGACTAGGGCTTGCTCAGCAGGACACTGGCTGTGTCGAGGTGCATGAGTCTCCCCTCCCTCATTCTATACAAACACACACATTTTTTTTTTAAAAGCCCTTTAAAAGGAGGTAGGACTTGGTTGCTGAAAACTCCATTTGGCAGAGGAGGGGTTACTGAGAAACTCTTCTGACCAGGTGTTTTGACCTCCAATATAATGGTCAATTGTCTAAATGGGATATTTTGATTTCTTTTTACAACACAGTTCACATAATTTCCTGAGATCCCAACTATGACTGTCTCCACATTCTGAGATACAGCTACGAACAAAACATACCCTATTTATTTTGGACAAGTCAGTGACTTTCAAATCCTGTTTACTTCCCAAGTTGATTAACAAAGACTAACAGACATCAGGATGCTTCTGTCTTTAAACCTAAATCATATCCTAAACAGCTAGCTCTCTGGCTCCCCCTAGTTTACTTGACTTGTCAAGAATGAAAGGTGTGGGGGGTGGGGAGGGAGAGAGGAGAGAGACCTGGTGAAACTCAAGTCCTATTAAGTCGTTAAAACTTTTTTAAACTTTTTTTTGAGACAGTTTCTCTATGTAGGCTGGTGTACAGAGATCCACTTGCCCCTGCCTCCTGAGTGCTGGGACTAAAGGCCTGAGCCACTACTGCCCAGCAAACATTTATTTATTATGTGTACATAGTATGTGGGTATACATGTCTTTTTAAGTCTTTAAAATACACATCAAGTGGGCTGGGGAGCTGGCTCAGAAGTTTAGAGCGTTTTCTGTCCTTTCAGACAACTGAGCTCCTCATCTGGCCACTGTGAACAGCTGTATATATATTCATACAGTCACATGGATACACACCCATACATATTTTTTTAAAAAGAAACAAAAAATAAAGAAACAAAAAATGCATCACTTGGGTCATTGCGCTGTTCTGTGGACAAAAGTTCTTTCTGACCAGCTGGGAAAGCTGAATTAGATTTCTGGGACCCCAGAACAGAAGGAGACAACTAACTCCCAAGATTACCTCTGACCTCCACGGGTGCCAGGATGTATAATAACAAAAAATCAGCAAGCACTGGATGTGTGTCCTATAGTCCCAGATCTTGAGAGATAAAGGCTGGAGGATCAGTTGTTCACCATTCTCCTCTATCATGGGAGTTCAAAGCCATGAAATACATGATATCCTGTCCAAACAATCAAATAACTAAAAATAAAATGAAAAAAAGCATCAGATCAAATAACCCATGCCAGGTTAGTTTCCCATCATTCAGTACCCCTTCAACTCCTAAGTCTCATCCAGTGCATATTCAGACACCATCTTCGAAAGGAGAAATGGGGCATTTGTCTGCCACTCATTCAAAGTGGTTCTGCATAACCCTGCAGTCTCCAGCCTCTCATCCTTGCCCTCCCTCCTATGTGCCCTGATGCATGTCTAGTGTTCTTCCCTTAAAGAAAATCTGAGACACAGACTGGAAAAGGAGCCATTTCAGAGCTAGAGGAACACTGAGTAATTAGAAATGAGTGCTTCTCAGTGTAATAGAGCCAAAAGCTGTGGCAAGGAAAGCAGTTCCCACAGACTGTATGAAAGAAGTTTGCTTTGCCTTGCTGTGTTCCCTTTACCTCCTTCTCTTCATCATGTTCCACAGCTTTTTTGTTTCTATCCCTATTGTTTTCTATTTACAGGTGTTTTTTTTTTTTTAGTGTTATCTAAGCACTCCTCCTTTTCCATTTTCTTTTTACTACTGAATACACTGTAGAAATGTACACTTGAAAAATTTTGTCATAATGAATTTTTGTTATGTCTTGGAATAGAAATTGGGCTAGAGGAGAAATTTCAGATACAAGAAATTTGTGTTCTATTAATTTTTTGTCTGTAAAGAAAAATAGTGCCTTCTTGTGTTTTACAAAAATAACAATTTATATTTTGTATTTTCACTACTTTTATAAGCATAATTTTATCCCTGTTTCAGAGGTTAAAAGTTTCAAAATCTCTGTTTAGTGGTAAGTTTTGGCCAGCAGTTTGAGGTTTATGATAGCTAATTGGCTAATTTTCATTGTCCACTTGACTTGATTTAGAATCTAGGAGACACCTCCTTGGGTGTATCTGTAAGGATTTTTTCTCATTTACATCAATCTTTTTTATTTTTGTTTGTTTTGCTTTTTTTTCAAGACAGGGTTTCTCTGTACTGATTAGGAGCCTGTCCTGGAACTAGCTCTGTAAACCAGGCTGTCCTCGAACTCACAGAGATCCACCTGCCTCTGCCTCCCTAGTGCAGGGAGCAAAGGCATGTGCCACCAATGCCTGGCCCAATCTTTTTTAAAATTATTTTTTACATTCCAAACCCAATTCCCCATCCCTCCTCTCCTCCCACTTCCCCCAATCCCCCCACCTCCTATTTGCTCCTCAGAGAGGGTAAGGGGTCCCCTGGGAAGTCTACCAAGTCTGTCACACCATCTTGTTTGAGGCAAGACCAAGGCCCTCCCCACCCCCCACACTCCTATATCTACACTGAGCAAGATGTCTCTCCATATAGAATGGGCTCTAATAAGTTTGTCTGCAAGGATTTTTTTCAGGGATGTTTAAGTGAGAAAGAATGACCACTTCTGAATGTGAGTTACACCATTCCACAGCCCAGCATGGGGACGGAGGAAGAAACCAGCAGAGAACAGACATTCATCTCTCTGCTTTCTAGTGCTAGATATAATGTGACTGCTGTCTCACACTCCTGCCTCCAGAGGTATAGTTGCTCTTGCAACTATTGCCAGCATTTATGCATTTACACTGGTCTGCATCTGGGGGGGCCGGCCACAGCAAGATGTATCAGCAGCAGCCAACAAGATACGATTTTGTGGTTACTGCTGCCACTGAGTCACACACTTTCCCTGTGTGTATGTGCTATATCCCCTTATAGAAAGCAAGTGTCTTCTCTCCCACTCTCTTCCTTCAGCTGTGCTCAGAGGCCATCTCTGAGCCCCACCTCCACCAATAAACCTCTGATGAGAACTTTGTTGCATGGTGTGACTTTGTGGCACCCCCTGGCTCCAACCAACCAAGGTAACCTCCCCTGCTGTTAAATCTCACCACAATGGACCCTAAATAAGCCCTTCCTTCTTTAAATTGGTAAAACATTTGTGACTGTAAAAAGAAAAGTAACAAGTACAGAAAACTGGTACTAGGAGTGGAATCCACACTGAGATAAACTGATCAGTTGGTAGTTGGCCTCTGGGTTGGATTTTCTTGGGAAGAATGTTAGGAGGTTTTCAGGCTAAAGAAGACCTGGAATGACAAGCAGAACCAATGAGGGAGGCCACTGTACTTAGAGCTTGGAAGACCAAAATGATGAGAGAGAAATGTTGACAGTGAAGACACAGCTCATGAGGCTTCAAAGGGTAAGAAAGACTATTGGGAACTAGATTGGAGGCCATGCATAGTACATTCTAAAAAAAAAAAAAAAAAAAAAAAACCCTGGCTACATTCAGTTTCTTCATTGTTTTCTGAACACAACAAAACCCTTTTGCATGTCTGGAACATCTTTTCTATCTTTTCTGCTTGTTTTATTCCTATCCATCTTTTCAGATATCCTCACCAGATAGGCCATTGAGGAGGTAGCGACAGAAGGATCAGAAGTTCAAGGCCATCATTGGCTACATGGTGAGTTTGAACCTAGTCTCTAAAACCTACAAAATAGACACGTTTTTCTGGCCATACATCTGTAGTCTCCAGCAGTTTCCTGAACTGACAGTGGGAAAAGACCCTCCTGGGATATTAGCTATCCCCACCCCCCACCCCCGTAGTTCCAACATCACACACTGCAATGGATTTTTTTTTTCCCTCCTATTATCTTGTTTATGGATTTAACTATCTGGCAACTAGACTTTAGTGCCTTCAGGGCAGATACTGACTCAGTTATAACCTAAGAGCAAGCAAGGACTAATAGAAAGTAACTGTTCTGGAACAGTTTACCAAACTGATCTGAAAATACTGCCACATTAAGAGAACTTAGGGAGAGTAGAGAAGAAACTAAACACAAAAAGTATCATTCATAGTCTCTGCAGTGGCTGGACTTGAAGATGCCCATGGAAAGAGGCAGCTGTGGGTGTTCCTTTGAGATGTGAAATTACATAAATGATGTAATTAAAATAGAGTTTAAGTTCTTTGATTTCTTGCTAACAATTCAATGTATGGAAATTCAGATCAAGTGGTAAAATGTAAGACTAGCTTATCTCCCCAGAGAGAATTAATTAGTTGGAAGAGGGAAAAATGTTATACCAAATTTTCCACTATTAAAATAGCATCTTGCAGCCAGGCATTGGTGGCTCATGCCTTTGGTCCCAGTACTAGGGAGGCAGAGGCAGGCAGATCTCTTTGAGTTCGAGGCCAGCCTGGTCTACAGAGATAGTTCCAGGACAGGCTCCAAAACAATGCAGAGAAACCCTGTCTCAAAAAAATAAAACAAAACAAAAACAGACTAACAAAATCTTGCCTTTTTCCTAAGTTATTATTATGTTGTACTTGAGAGGTAGAACTCTTTTTGTTCCTGCCATTCTTAGAGGCCTCCATTAATAAGGTAGGTGTATTACTGTCTGAAGCTCTGTATTTTAGAATAAATATTACAATATAAAATAGAATATTTGTGAGTTATAATTAATGTTTATTACACAAGAGAACAACAATAGATATACTTTGGAGTGGCTGAGATATTTTTAAAGCAAGGTCTTTAATAAACTGACTGTGATGCATTTAAGTAGGCTAGTCCAGAAATACTAGCTATAATAATAGCACTTTCTAGCAGTATATGCAAATGTCAGGAAAACTGATGTTCTAAGCAAGACAGATCAGGAACAGAAGGTGCAATGATGACAGATGACAGAAAAGAGCAAAATTAATCAGCTTCTACTTGGCTTCCATCATCCATCACAAATAATCTTCCTCAAATTGGAAGGTGTAAGACCTGCATGGTAAGGAGGGAAATTAAGTCCAAGATAGTAAGGAAGAGAGAGTATCTACACACCTCTGGTAAAACTTCACCTATCTAGTTTGCTTAAAGAACTTGAAGTGTTACCGTAGTTACAGGTACTAAAGGACTAGAAATGGACAAATGTCTTCATTTTCTAAAAAGAAAAACAAAACAAAACAAAACAAAAAAACAAACAGTAAGCTCATGACCACATTTGTCCTTGGCAAGATTCTGGAAATGATAATTAGATAAACTGCTTGTGAGATTTTAGAGTGAAAACAGGGTATAAGGTATGAATTGCACAAACAATAAGTAGAACTAAATTAAGTGCTCTTTCTGGGGATGGAACTCGGTGGTAGAGAGCATGCACTAGACCCTTGGTTTGATCCTTAACATGGCAAGAAAACCTCAGCAGTAAAGTTGCCTATACCAAGCCTGAGACCTGAGTTTTATTTTGAGGATCCACCTAGTAGAAGGAGAGAACAACTGCTGTCAGCTGTCCTCTGATTTACACATGTAACTGTAGCAGGTCCATGCACACAAACACACAATACATTTGAACAATACATCAGAAAATAAAACAAAGCAATACATATAACAAACCTATAGCCAGCATTGTAGTAATTGTAGAAATACTCAAAGTATTTTTGCTGAAATCAGAAACAAGGTAAGTGTTCATTTTCTGTACTTTTACACAGGTGGTGCTTGAAGTCTTACAGAGAGCAGTAAGACAGAAATTAAAGAGATACAAACAGGAAAGGAACAAGTCAAAAATCCCAGTCTACATTAAGAGATCCCCCCCCCCCAGATTCCAGCAGTAAACTTTTTTTTGTTATTGTTGTTTTTGTTTTGTTTTTCTGTGTAGCTTTTGGATACTGGAACTAGCTCTTGTAGACAGGCTGGTCTCGAACTCACAGAGATCCTTCTGCCTCTGCCTCTCTGCCTCTCTGCCTCTCTGCCTCTGCCTCCAGAGTGCTGGGACCAAAGGCATGCACCACCAATGCCCGGCTTCAGCAGAAAACTCTTATAATTGAAAACATTTTCAGCAAAGAATTAGGATGAAAAATCAATATACAGCTGGTGGGAGGAAGAGGCGGATGATCTCTGTGAGTTCGAGACCAGCCTGGTCTACTGAGCAAGTTCTAGCCTCCAAAGCTATATACCTAAACAAACATGCTGAAAAACAAGTCAGGAAAAAAAATCCTATTCACAAGATTTTAAATACCTTGGGGGGAGGGAGACAGAGGCAGGTGGATCTATATAAGTTTGAGGCCAGCCTGGTCTACAGATTGAGTTCTAGGACAGGCTCCAAAACAATACAGAAAAATCCTGACTCAGAAAAAACTAACTATCTATCTATCTATCTATCTATCTATCTATCTATCTATCTATCTATATCTTGGAGCTGGAGCAGTGACACCTTCAGTAATGCAATTGCTGTTCAGGCAGAGGACCTATGTTCAAATCTCCATCAGCCATGAAAGCTAAAGGCCTTTCATGCCCCTGTAAGACATTAGAAGAATCATGGAAGTAGTACAGAGTAATTTAGGGAGACGCCCAATATTGACCTCTGGCCTTCTCATGCATGTACATTCATACCTCTATATACACACATATATGTACACAGAAGAATAAAATAAACAGAGCCAGGTTTGATGGTTCATGCCTTTAACCACAGCACCTGGGGGGCAAAGGTAGGTGGATCTCTGGGAGTTCAGGATCAGCAGAGTTTATGTAGAGAATTCCATGACAGCCAGGGCTATATAGTAGAACTCCATTTCAAATAAGACAAACAAAATTCCAATGTGACATACATACTGGACATAGCACCATGTGGAACCTGTTAGAAACAGAAGGATCTAAGAACTTTACCTTTGAACTCTGTACTGCTGTGCCAGCAATTCACTGCATAAACTACTGCTGATTTTTTTTTAAGATTTATTTTTTTGTCATGTATATTCAGTATTCCACTGGCATGCATGCCTGCACACCAGAAGAGGGCTCCAGATCTCATTATAGATGGTTGTGAGGTTGTGAGCCACCATGTGATGGCTGGGAATTGAACTCAGAACCTCTGGATGTGCAGCCAGTGCTCTTTAACCACTGAGCCATCTCTCCAGCCCCACTACTGCTTCTCTTAATGTTGGTCAGAAGTTTCTTTTTGTAGTGGGCAGTAGTCAATGTAGACTCCTAATTGGTCAAAGACTGAGAATATGCCACTTCTGAGTACACAGCCCCAGACAGGGCATCTGCATTAACTCCCTCACCAGAATCAGGGAACAATGGTGATAAGAGGTCAGGAAGAATCAGAGGATTGGGAGGAGAGCTGTGAAATGCTGTCTTGTGGATATGGTGTGGTCAATGCATTCATAAACTCAAGTAGCCATGGTTACCTGCACCAGATCTAATGACTTGTGTATGTGGCGGGTGCTGTTTATTTAAATTATTTGTGTGTGTGCATGCAGGCATGTGTGCCATGGCAAGTGTGTGAAGGTCAGAGATCAACTAGTTAGAATTGGTTGACTCTCTCCATCATGTGTGTCTCAAGGCTTGAACTTGAGTTGTTGGGTTGGGTGGCAAGTACCACACACACAGTTTTGTAAACTACTTAAAAATATATGTATGTATGTATGTATGTATGTATGTATGTATGTATGTATGTATGTATTCAAATGCATACAGGTACAGGTACCCTGCATGGTTGAATAATGCTTCCCTCAGAAACATGATTATGAAATGAAAATCTTAAGTGTTAGGCATGGGATATCTCCCTGTGAGTTATTGATTAGGGAGGCTTCAGAAACTCCAGAACAACACAAGCTCTTGGTTACTGCTATAAGGTTTTCTTTGTTGTGATACAACACCATGGCCATAAGCAATTGGAAATGGTTTATTTTGATTAAACTTCCATATCAGTCTGTCACTGAAGGAGGATCCATGAAAGAATGCTGCTTACTGACTTGTTACCCATAGCTTTCTTAGAGTACTCAGAACCACCAGCCCAGGGGTGACACTGCCCACAGTGAGATGGACCCTCCCACATCAATCATCAGTCAAGAAAATGCACCATAGACTTGCCCACAGGCCCATCTAGTAGAG
This sequence comes from Phodopus roborovskii, assembly GCF_943737965.1. NCBI lineage: Eukaryota > Metazoa > Chordata > Mammalia > Rodentia > Cricetidae > Phodopus > Phodopus roborovskii. The sequence goes on along the minus strand of NW_026126525.1, from coordinate 35,697,399 downwards.
ACAGTATCTGATTTGGAGTTCTCTTTCCAAAGGACTCTAGCTGGTGTCAGGTTGACATGGAACTAGATAGTACTGTAGCCTGCCCTAACTAGACGGTAGGACAGAATTGCTGTAGACACAACACACCTTGGCTATAGGACTTAAAAGAGAAATCAAACTGGAACTGACCTGAAAATTTTCTCCCTGATGGGTTAGTTTTTAGTGTCTCAAGGTACTATGCAGGCTATTAGAAAAAAAAAAAAAGCAACATATCATTGGTCTTGCCAGCACAGGACCCTGAATAATATAGTAATACCTACCAGCCAGACAAAATAGGATTACTGATGCAATAGTGGTATAATGGTTATGAGGAGGCAGATAACCAATCAATTCTTTTTATTGGTTCTTAGGCCTGCTTTACAATGGGAAATTCATGCCTCTTATTTCTGTAAAACTGGAGGTGAATGGATGGGAGAAATGGCTAAGGTGGGGAATGCCTTCTAAATATTGGTTAATACCCTCAGATTAGTGCTGCTTTCAGTCTTAGCAGGAAAAGTTGGCCTCCATAATGTAGAGACTGATGACTGATCAGTGCTTAGAACATGTGATGGTTGAGTGTTCAGCCCTAAATGGGTTTGTATGTCAACACTCCCCTCCAAAGCTCAGAGGGGATCATAGAAAGGGACCAGGAAGAATTGAGAACCAAAGGATGGGGACAAGTGCTGTGAAATGCTATCTTCCAAACATGAACTTACGGCTACCTGAACAGCACCTGTAGAAGATCAATCCAAGAAAATCCAGCAGCCAGTACTAACTGAACTCAGTAGGTAGGTTGCCAAAAAAAAAAAAAAAAAAAAAAAAAGCAAAATTCCCAAACAAAAATCAGGACAGGACATTAAGTGGTAGGGATCCATTCCATTCTGGGAGATGTCAGAGGGAATCTGAGAGTTGGGAGTAGGTATGGTCAAGATACATTGTATACATGCATGAGATTGTTAAGTTGAAGATTTTCTAAAATAAAATAAATAAAAAGTTTAGCTTCATGGTAGTAGCAGTTGCCTATAATCCTAGCAATAGGGAGGCAGAGGCAATTGGATCTCTGTGAGTTCCAAGCCAGCCTGATCTACCATGCAAGTTCCAGGACAGATCTGTTATACAAAGAAACCCTGTCTCGAAAACAAAAGCAAAACCAAAATTTTTAGCCACGAATGGTGCTATATGCTGTTAATGCCAGCACTCTCAGGAGGCAGTGACAGCCAGATTTCTGTGAGTTCAAGGTCAGCCTTGTCTGCATAGCAAGTTCCAGATCAGGTGGGGCTACATAATGAGACCCTGTCTCAAAAAATAAAACAAAGCGAAACAAAAGAAAATCCAAAACCCATCCAAACAAATCAAAACAAATAAATGAAACCAAAAGTTGACAAATGGGGCTGAATAAATATTTAAAGCTTCTGTACAATGACAGAAACAGTTAAGGGCTGGAAATGGCTCAGAGGTTAAGAGCACTTCCTGCCCTTCCAGAGGTCCTGAGTTCAATTCCCAGCAACCACATGGTGGCTCACAACCATCTGTAAAGAGATCTGGTACTCTCTTCTGACCTGCAGGCAGAACACTGTATACATAATAAAGAAATAAATCTTAAAAAAAGAAAAGAAAAAAAAAAAAAAGAAAAGAACAGTCAAATGAAGAACAGCCTACAGGGTGGTAGAAAAAATGCTAAAAATCTGACAAATTAATACCTAAAATTAAATGTAAAGATTTGAGATAATCTATTTAATAAATAGGTAAATCCAGTAGAAAGATAATTCTCAAAATATGAAAAACAAATGGCCAATAAACCTAAGAAAATAATGTTCATTCTCATGTAGTAGAGGCACTAGGATCACTAAAAATTCAGGCCAGGCTGTTCTACATAGTAAGTGTCATGCCAGCCAGGGTTACCTAACAAGTGTCAGGCAGGCTGCTCTATATAGCAAACATCATACTTGCTAGTGCTACCTAGCAAGTGTCAGGCCAGCCAGGGTTACATAGCAAAACCATGTCAACATCCTTAGCCATCAAGGAAATGCAAATTAAAACAATAATGAAATTCCATCTCAACCAGTCAAGATGGATATTATTAAGAAAACAAGCTGTCAAAAAACAAGCAAACAAAGCCAGTGGTGGTGATTCATATCTTCAATCCCTGCAGAGGCAGCACGGTCACGGAGTGAGTCCCAGGATAGCCAAGGCTATTCAAAGAAGCCCTGTCTCAAAAACCCAAAGTGTACCAGTATGTGTGCTTAAAAACAAAACCTGCCCAGCCTGGTCTACAAAAGCTAGTTCCAGGACAGCCTCCAAAACCACAGAGAAACCCTGTCTCAAAAAACCAAAAAAAAAAAAAAAAAAAACCCCAAAAAACCAAAAAACAAAACCTGCTTCATGAATACCCAAATGATGAGAACTGGATTTATTTGCATTTCAAGTGAAGTAAAATTAGAACTTCTTAAATATATGCTCAAAATTATCTCTTACTATTATTATTATTATAAGTATGTGCTTATTATTGTATAAAGGCTAACCAGCAATGACACCAATTATGGTCCTGCACACAAAATGCTGTAAGAGGGGGCTGGGGAAAGTGCAGTGTATGCTTGGTGGTTGTGTTAAGGTTTGGATGTGAAATGTCCCCATAGGTTCATGTATATGAATGCTCGGTTTGATCCCAAGAAACACAGGCACACATAAGCAAAGCACAGCCAAGAGATAAAACAGCATATAGTATTTGCTCCCAAGCAATGCTTTCTCCAATTTAAGGAATCCTGAAGACTTATTTGGCCTGCCCACAAATATTCACATGAGAAAAGCTTAAAGAAGGGAAAATGGTAGGCATGTTTCTGGTTATGGTCAGCTTAAGGTCATGGAGAAAGAATTCATAAGATTACAGTGATAAGCCTGAATGTGTCAGGGCTTGTTCAGTTTAATGTGATTTTTTTTTTCTTTCCTGAGACAGGATTTCTCTGTTTGGAGACTGTCCTGGAACTTGCTCTGTAGACCAGGTTGGTCTCAAACTCAGACCCACCTGCCTCTGCCTCCTAAGTGCTGGGATTAAAGGCGTGAACCACCAATATCTGGGTCTTGATGTGATTTTTAAGCTTCAGGTAAGGTATAAAAAGACACAAGTAGTATCCATGAAAAACAAAAACAATACAAAACAAAACAAACCTACACAGCTCTCATCTAAAGGGAATAAGAGTTTATTCTGGAGCCAAAAGAGAATGATCATGGCCCAGGAACATAGATTTGGATCTCCCCAAATGGTATGGTCCACCTTGGAAGCAGTTTCATGGAGTTTTTATAACAGAACAAAGAAAGTAATACATCAAGGCATGTAAAAAACATACTGGTGGAAACATGAGAAAGCTATAGGTCTCTAATAATATGTGGAGCCCCCAAGGTGGAGACAGGATTCTGTCAAGTAAATACATTTCAAAGGCTCTTATCTGCTTATCAGGATGTTAGTGTGCCCCTTAGGATGCTAAAGATAGCCCAAGATAAATTCTAAGTACGTTCTAGACTGCATCATTCCAAACTCTCCAGGCATTGAGTCTCAGTTGGTCAGTAAGACTTTTTAGACACAGCTTTCACAAATTCTCCTTCATATAAGACAGACTTTTTTCTGAATCTCTGCAACCCCCAAATGACAGAGATGAATTGGTCTCTGCGATGCTTTATTTTGTATACCTACTCAGGTCAGTGTCAAAAGCACTAGGTGATTATGTCTTATTGCCAGTTTAATTTCGACATTGAGATGTTTTCTGAGAGGACTTTCCTTACACAGGGAGTTTCAAAGAAGACCACATGCTTGAGCTTCCCTCTGGGGCAGCTTTGACTATATGTTATGGTGGAAGCAGTCTCATTGTGTAACTTTAGTTGGCCTGTAACTTTCTATATAGACTAGTCTGATCTCAAACTTATAAGAAATCCTCCTGCCTCTGCCTCCCTTTGCTGGGATTAAAGATGTGCAGTACCACACCTGGCTTACTTTTGCTTTTTTAGGTAGGGTTTAGAACTGACTATCTAGTTCAGGCTTTGAGACAGCAAACCTCCTGTCCCAGTATATCAAGTGTTGGGATTAAAAACAGAGCCACCATGCTCACTTCAGACCAGCAGTTCTGTCCTATCATGGCCACTTTAGGATAAAATCCTGTCCTACTATAAAAAAAATTTCAGTTGGGCATTGGTGGCACATGCCTTTAATCCCAGCACTTGGGAGGCAGAGGCAGGCGGATCTCTTTGAGTTCAAGACCAGCCTGGTCTACAGATTGAGTTCCTGGACAGGCTGCAAAGCCACAGAGAAACCTTGTCTCAAAAAAGACAGACAAAAAAAAAATCTCATGTAAAATTTCTTTTAGTTTTATTCACCAAAAGCAGTCAGGTGTGGTGGCACACATTTTTAATCTCAGCATTTAGGAGGCAGAGACAGGCAGATCAGAATTTCAGACAGCCTGAGTTACATGGTGAGACCCTGTCTCAAAACAACAGAAAATATTGTCACAATTTCCTTTGCATTCCTCTTTATGACTTATTGATTTTTTTCTGCCTTGTTTTATTTTTTATAGTTTGAAACTTATTTTTTCCCTCTAGGACAATGATTTTTGTGTTTGAGCTATGAGGCTTTGGTCAAAGGGAATCCTCTCATTACAAGCCAACACGGAAAAGGTAAGCCATTTACACAACAGTTTTACCCATACGGATATAGAGCTAGGCTTGATACAGATGACATCACAAACAGCTTCTTTCAACTTCACACAGATAATGAATTAGACTCAGGTGTTTATTTGGGAGAATCTAGAACCAGTGTGTTTAGAACCTTAAAACATATTTTGATATTGATGGGAACAGAAGATAGACACTGGCTAGGCAGTTTTGGGTAAAAGACCCCCAAAGTAAAGTGACTAGTTTCTCTCTTGGCTAAAAGCTGATATGTCCATAGCCTTGTCCTTGCTAGACACCAGAGATGCTAGAAGTGCCTAAGCCAAAAATATCTCTGGTTTTACCATGGCCATAGGCTAGAGATGCCAGGAATAGGGTTTGGTTTTCCTTAATCTTTCACCAAGGGAACAGTCTTCACTGAAAACCACAATAAGGACAATGCCAAAACCATGCTCATCCCTCCTCCCCTTCCTGCACCTATTACCTCCAGGGCAGTCAGGCTCAAGGGTGTGCCACTGCTGGAGACCCCTCCTGCTCTACAGGATTTCTGCCTTCCTCCTTCTCTCTCTTAAGCCCATATAATAAACTCTTTTTCTAAATCTCCCTCTGTGGTCTGTGAATTTCATTCTTTGAATTCAGGAGGCAAATATCTGGCCTCCCCTGGCTTAGGTGGCTATTAAATTTCTGGGATGCCAGCCTCTCAAGGTAAGCACAACAGAGCCAAGAAACCTTTGTGCTCTCAAGGCACCCCATTACTCCCTTATCAGCTCTAAAGATGCAGGGCTTGCAAGAAAGCTTCTTTATTCAAACTTTTATTATTAACTTTCAGGCAATGCATTATACTTTACATAATGAAATTGTGCTAGTTTTCTCATCAATAAAATACCTGACCAAAGCAATTTAGTTTAAGAAATTATTTTGGCTTAAGGTATACATACATACATACATACCATTATTTTAGGAAAGGCAGGGATATGAGGCAACTGGTCAAACTGCATCTGCAGTTAGGAAGCAGAGGAAACAAGGGAAAGATGAATGCTATGTTCTGCTCTCTCTCTCTCTTTGAGACAGAGTTTCTGTGTGTACTTCTGGCTGTCCTGGAACTCACTCTAGACTAGGCTGGCCTCGAACTCAGAGATGCACCTCCTTCTACCTCCTGAGTGCTGGGACTAAAGGCCAGCTCTATCACTGCCAGGTATGATCCTTCCTTCCTTCCTAAGTGTTGCAACTAAAGGTGTGCACCATCACCCTGGCTCACTTTCCCCTTTTTATTCATCTTTGGGTTTCTGTCCACAAAATGGTTCCACCCACACTCAGGGTGGATTATCCCTCTTCAGTTAAACCTTTCTAGAAATACCCTCAGGGAAACATCCCGTGATGACTCTAAATCCAGTCAAGTTGGCAATGAAGACTGGCATCAAAGATTTATTTGAGACAGAGTCTTACTCTGTAGACCAGGCTGGCCTTTAACTCATACAGATCCCCTTCCCTTGCCTTCTGAGAGCTGGGATTAAAGGTGTGTACTACAACAGATAGGTTTATATAGGTCTCTAATTATTTATTAATACTTACTTATGTGTGTGTTCCTGAATGTATGTATGTGCACCACATATATGTAGAAGCCTGTAGAGTTCAGTAGAAGAATCAGCTTCTTTGGAACTGGAGTTATGGTGTGAGCCACTATGTGAGTATTGGGAACTTAAACTGGATCCTCGGCAATAGTAAGTGCACTTAACCACAGAACCATTTCTCTAGTCCCTAAACCATTTATTTTTAAATTATATGTATATAGACAGGTAAAAAATACAGGTACCCTTGGAGGCCTGAGGGGTCAGATTTGCCTGGAGATGGAGGCAGTTATAACCCAATATGAGTGCAAAGGCAGTCACTTGCTAAGTCATCTTTCCAGCCTTATTCAGAATGGCTATGGAAGGGTTAAAGAGGTTATAGGGTTTGAAAAGTCTGACTAATGACAAAGGCAGAGAGCAGATACAGATGCAAGGAGCTATCATTGCAGGTGGTTAGATAGTTTTGTCATTAAGTCATTTCTCCTGTTGTGACAAGACCACCACCATCATGAAGCAACAGTTTTGGAGACCTACAGAAAAACTTGGCCTGCAATCCTTCTAACAAAACAGCAGGGATGGGGGAACCCAATAGCTAAGTCCATGTTGATAGTCATGAGTGAGGGTTAACATTGTCTTGGAGAAAGAGGGGGAAGAGGAGGCTCATTATACCCTAATTTGAAATTTCTGTCACTGTGTTCTCCTGCCCCACATATACCAATCCTGACCTAGCTGCATGGGGTCTTGGGTGTGAGAGAATAATAGGAGGGGTTCAACTTTTTGGTGATGTAGCTTTTCTGGAGTCACCTACACTCTTGTAAGAAACCTCAATAAACTACTCATGAGTGCACCAAAATGGTCTTGTATGGAATCCTTTCTTTTGTCTGTCAGTATTTTATCTGGGGTGTATAGAGATACCTCTTTTCAGGAAATGTCACACAATATTTTAAGTTTTTCCCAAGACAGGGTTTTTCTGCATAGCCTTGGCTGTCCTGGAACTCACAAAGAGCCACCTGCCTCTGACTCGAGAGTCTTGTGACTAAAGGCATGTGCCATCACTGCCCGACTCACACAATATTTTTAAGACAGAGGTTCTCTGTGTAACAGCCCTAGCTGTCCTGGAACCAGCTCTACACTGCACATCTATACAAAAAAATCTTAACATAAAAATCCAGTTGCTGAGCTGAGCTTAGAATTTTGCAGATATTCTAGTTTGAGTGGGCAGGGTCAAGCAGCAGAAGCATGCTGAAGGCTCAGGGACAGTCAGATGTTTGTCATCTGACACATATACCTGTGACATGTATACCACATGGTCTGTTGATGGGACACTGAGTGCCATTATACCCTAATGTGAAATATTCCTCCTTTAGATGATCCATTCCCTCTGGTGTGTTCAGACCATGATATCAAAACAGTATCAGAAAACCCTGTATGTGGAAGTGTTCCTGATTTAATAAGTTAGTTAAGTATTCATACTCCATGTAAATAAGTTATTATTAGTCTGAGCCTGTGCCACATGGTTTGTTTTTGAGACAAGGTTTCTCTGTGTAGACCTGGCTGTCCTGGAACTCACTCTGTAGACCAGGCTCGAATTCACAGAGATCTACCTGCCTCTGCTTCCCAAGTGCTGGGATTAATGGCATGTGACTCTCCAGTCTCTCCATGTTGACTCCTCCCTATTACTTCCTCCAATCCTCCTTGTCTCCTAGTCCCGCCTATCTTGCTTTTCTATTGGCCAACAGTGCTTTATTCATTAACCAGTATGAGAAACATATTTACAGAATGACATCTCCCATCAATAGATGGTGGCTGTTTACTTCCACAAACAAGTTGTGGAGTCATTAGGCCTTATCATTTGAACTTAAAATGAAGAGTACTGCTGATTTATAAATTGGAGTCACGCAGGGCAATGTTAGCCCAAAAGCTACTGTTCTACACAATATTAATAAGTATCTTAGAGTACTAGGACATAGCTTAATCTCAAAGTAACAAAGGAGAGGAATTTGACAGATTGTCTATAAGCATTATAGATGACAAAGGCCTACAACATAGGAAGTCTTGGTATCCACATGCTTGAATAATGTAACATCAGTGGAATGATTATAGAGCTATTGGCTGAGCCACTGTTGTGAGCCACTATGTGAGTATGGAAATTGAACTTGGTTCTTTTGCAAGAACAAGTGCTGAACTGCTTAACTGCTGAACTATACACACAGCCATCCCCCAAGCTTTATACAATATAGTCAAATTCGTCTTAATACAATATACACAAATATGCTCAGAACTCCTTAAAACAATCACATAGCAGCCAGGCAGTGGTGACAAATGTCTTTAATCCCAGCACTTGGGAGGCAGAGGCAGGTGGATCTCTGTGAGTTTGAGGCCAGCGTGGAATACAGAGTGAGTTCTAGGACAGCCAGTACTGTTTCACAGAGAAACCATGTCTGGAACCCACCCCCTCCCATCCAATTATATGGGTATCCTTCTAGCAACTCGTTAGAAACTAAAACTGACCTGACAAAGTATATTCAAAAGGACAAATGAGTCTTGAAAGATAGTAGAAAGCTAATATTTATTTATTTATTGTTTTTCAAGACAGGGTTTCCCTGTGTAGCTCTTATAGACCAGGCTGGTCTTGAACTCACAGAGATCTGCCTGCCTCTGCCTCCCAAGTGCTGGAATAAAAGTGTGCACCACCACCAGCCAGCCTAATTTTTTTTTAACTTCTTTTTTTTTTTTTTTTTTTTTTTTTCGAGACAGGGTCTCTCTGTACTGCTTTAGAGACTGTCCTGGAACTTGCTCTTTAGACCAGGCTGGCTTCGAACTCACAGATATCCTCCTGCCTCTGCCTCCCGAGTGCTGGGATCAAAGGAGTGCACCACCAATGCCCTTAACTTCAATTCCCATGGTGGGTATGTACAAATTAATGTGTATTAAAGTAGCAATAACCAGTTTTGCATTAAAAAAAATCTAACTTGTGTTATTTCTTTGAGGCAGTGACTAAAAATTGGGCTTTCTTTTTAATCCCATTGACTATTACTAATGCAAAAGAAATTAGGCACACCTAGTCTCTGTATATTTGTCAATGACTTATTCAGAAAGTGACTTGTGAAAAATCTGTTCTAGGGAGAAGGCTTTTATAACAGGAAAACTTTTCCTTTCTCCTTCTGTTTATAACTATATGAGGCAGATTGAGTTGGGGGATAGAGAACAAGAAAAGAGATACCTTAATAGAGGGAGCCATTATAGGTTTTAAGAGAAATCTGACATTAGGGAAATGTCCAGAGATGTACTAGGATGACCCCAACTAAGAATCTAAGCAATAGGGGAGAGGCTACCTTAAATGTCCTTCCCTTATAATGAAATTCATGGCTACCTTATATGCTGTCATAGAGCCTTCATTCAGCAGCTAATGTAACCAGAAGTAGAGACCTACAGCTAAGCGCTGAGCAGAATTCCAGGAATCTAGTTGTAGAGGTGGAGGAGTGATGAGCAAAGGGGTTAAGACCATGCTGGGGAAACCCACAAAAACAGCTGACCTGAACAAGGGGAGCTCATAGGCCCCAGACTGACAGCTTGGAAGCCAGCACAGGATGGAACCAGGCCCCCGGCACGTGGATGTCAGGAAGCCTGGGCAGTCTATGGGGCCACTGGTAATGGGACAGCATTCATACCTAGTATATGAATGGGCATTGGGAGCCCATTCCCCATAGAAAGATACTCTCTCAGGCTAGACACATGGGGGAGGGCCTAGGCCCTGCCCCAAACAATGTGACAGACTTTGATGATTCCCCATAGAAGGCCTCATCCTTTCTATGGAACAGAAGAGGGATGGGGAAGGGAGGGGGGAAGGTTTGGGAGAATGGGAGGGAGAGGGAACTGGGATTGATATATAAAATAAGATTGTTTCTAATTTAAATAGAAAAAAAGAAAAAAACTATATGAGGATGAGTGTGATGACATGTGCCTTAAATCTCAGCTTTCAGGCAGAGGCAGGTGGATCTCTGTGAATTTGAGACCAATCTGGTCCACATAGTGAGTTCCAGTCATCTAGAGCTACACAGAGACCCAGTCTCAAGAAAAGGAGACCAAAATCACAACAAACAAAACCATATCAAAACACTTTATTATAGTGTTAATTAGTAAGTAAATCTTAAGGGCTGGAGAGATGATTCAGTGGTTAAGAGCACTGACTGCTCTTCCAGAAGTCCTGGGTGCAATTCCCAGCACCCACATGGCAGCTAACAAGTGTTTGTAACTCCAGTTCCAGGAGATCTAACACTCACACAGATATACATGCAGGCAAAACACCAATGCACATAAAATAAAAATAAACCATTTAAGAACACATAAATTATATGGCTATACATAAAGTATGCTAGAAAAAAAAACTAAGATTGAGAAATTACTGAAAAAGGAATACACCTGTGGTGATATGTTGTTATGATCTAATAAAGCTTGCCTGGAAATAATAATACAAAATTAACCACAGCCATAGAATCCTGGAGGTGGTGGCACCTTTAATCCCAGGACTCAGGGCTACATGAATCAGTATAAAAGAGAAACAGATCTAACACCTTTAGTCCCATTGCTAGAGGGTATATATATAAGACAGTTCAGTGTCTCATGCTGAATTTGATGGCAATTAGTCTCCAGCCATGTTGAGGACAGGACCTCCCCAGCCTTGGTAGAAGTAAGAACTCTCTGGTGCTTTGCTTTCCTGCTCTTCAGCTTGAACCCCAGTATTTGTTTCTGAGTTTTCATTACTCGTGCTACTTACATGTAATGAATAAATTATACTCATCACATGCTTATGTCGTCTATTTTTAGTGGAGAAACAAAGCTATGTATTTCAAAACAAAACCTTTTCAGCAGAACAGTTAAATTTTCCTGTCCTGGAACTTGCTATGTAGACCAGGCTGGCCTCAAACTCACAGCTCTTTTCATCTCTGTCTTCTGAGTGCTGGGATTAAAGCCTTGGAAAAGATATTTTAATTGTTTTCAAGTAATTAATGGATATTCTTTCATACTACACTTAAACTAGATTACTACTAATAGTGGTAGTTTCTTTTCTTTTACAGTCATTCTGTGTTGATTCTCTCTTTTTCAGCGATGGGGACTCTCAGTATAGCTTCACATGTCCTGGAATTCTGTCTGTAAACCAGGCTAGCTTCTCCCCACCCACTCCAGGCAGGGATCCTCTATAGCTTTGGAGCCTGTCCTGGAATTCACTCTGTTGACCAGAGATCCCCCTTCCTCTACCTCCTGAGTGCTTAAAGTCTTGAGCCACCCAGAGGTCTTGGTTCTTCTTCTTTTTTTTTTTTAAATGATTAATTCATTTAATTTTTTTTTTTTTTTTTTTTTTTTTTTGCTTTCCTTTCCTCTGGTGGCAGCCATCAGGTGAGCCAAGATGAGCTATGGAGGAAGAAGCAGTCCGATGTGATGCGCTTTCTGCTGAAGGTCAGGTGCTGGCAATACCGCCAGCTCTCTGTGCTGCACAGGGCTCCCCACCCGGCCCGATAAAGCGCGACGGCTGGGGTACAAGGCCAAGCAAGGTTATGTCATATATAGGATTCTTGTCCGACGTGGTGGCCACAAACGCTCAGTTCCTAAGGGTGCAAGCTGTCCATCATGGTGTTAACCAGCTAAAGTTTGCCCGAAGCCTTCAGTCTGTTGCTGAGGAGAGAGCTGGCGGTCATTGTGGAGCTTTCAGAGTCCTCAATTCTTACTGGGTTGGTGAAGATTCTACGTATAAGTTTTTTGAGGTTATCCTCATTGATCCATTCCATAAAGCTATCAGAAGGAACCCTGACACCCAGTTGGATCACCAAACCAGTCCACAAGCACAGAGAGATGTGTGGGTTGACATCTGCTGGCCGCAAGAGCCGTGGTCTTGGAAAGGGCCACAAGTTCCACCACACTAACGGCGGCTCTCGTCGTGCAGCCTGGAGAAGGTGCAACACTCTGCAGCTCCACCATTACCGCTAATATACACAATGTTTGTAAAATTTCATACCCAATAAATAATTTCGGACCGTCAAAAAAAATTTTTTTTTTCTGTGCTTTGTTTTGTTGCCTGCATGTATGTCTGTGTGAGGGTGTCAGGTCCCCTGGAACTGGAGTTACAGACAGTTGTGAGCTGTCATGTGGGTGCTGGGAATTGAACCTGGATCTTCTGGAAGAGCAACTAGTGCTCTTAACCACTGAGCCGTATCTCCAAACCCTATTATTTTATTATTGACTAATACTATAATAGTGTTTTAGTATGGGTTTTGTTTTCCTTTTTTCTTTAAACTTTTTATTTTATTTGTTTTGACCCAGGGTCTTTATGTAGTCCCAGTCTTGATTCTTTATGCGTGTTTGTGGTTTTTCAAGACAAGGTTTTCTCTGTGTAGCACCTGCCCCTCCCTCACTCCACTCTCCTCCTAGGCTGTCCTGGAACTCAGTCTAAACTCAGAGTTTCACCTGCCTCTGCCTCTGTAGACCAGGTTGGCTTGGAACTCACAGATATCTGCCTGCCTCTGACTTTTGAGTGTTGGGATTAAAGGAGTTTGCCAACACTTCTCTGCAGGCATTGGTTTTTAAATGGATGTTTTCCTAAAGCACAGACACTTTGTTAATATTGGTCAACTGTTTCATATAGATATTGCAAGTGCTGGTACATCTCTTTGCAATGTATCAAACACATTTTTTAAAAATTGAATTTCATCAGGAACACCTAGTAGGTAGTAGGTAGGTAGTAGGTACATTGGTACATTTTCTTCCTTTTTTTTGGCGGGGCTGGGGGATGGCGCAGGATGGGCTTCCTGCTTTCATCTCTCAAATGTTGTGTGCTATCACCATTTCTCTTATTTTTTAAAATCCAGAATTTTCAGTTATAAGTTGAATTTTATTGCTGATAAAAAAAAAAGTCTTCCACTTGTAGCTGTTAGCCTCAAAATAACAGGCATATTGATCTTTTTTTTTTTTTTAAACTCAGGGAATTGCTAGGAAAGTGCTGTACCATGAACCTGCATCCCAATCTTGTTTCTTTTAGATTAAATATCTGCTAAATAATCCAGTCTGCATGAATAGAACATGCTTAATCATTATTTCCAGTAAAAACTGTGTTCCATGAATAAAGTGGCTTTTAGTTCACAACTCAATTGCACAAATGCTTTATCTTAGATTTTGTCTAAGTACCACTTTGTCATTTAACTACAGAGAACAATAAGGCAGATGTCTGTGAGTTCCAGACCAGCCTGGTCTACAGAGTGAGTTTCAGGGCTGTCAAAGACAGAGAAACCCAGTCCCCCCCCCCCCCAAAAAAAAAGAGGAAAACAATGAGCAGGAGCAACACTGGGTGTGTGTGGGTGGTGGTGCATGCTTTTAATCCTTGAATTCAGGAGCCAGAGAAAGGTGGATCTCTGAGAGTTTGAGGCCATCCTAGTCCACAGATCAAGTTCTAGTACAGCCAAGGCTGCACAGAGAAACCCTGTCTTGAAAAAAAACAAAAAAATATCCAAGGCCAGTGTCAAATCACATGTCTAAAATACCCATAATTGGGAAGCTGATGCAGGATTAAGAATTGGAGGTCAGTTTGCATGACCCTTCCTCAAACAAAAACACGAATACAGCAAGGCATATCGTGAACATTCACTTACTTTTTTATTCATTTATGTGTGTTATGTGTGTAAGTCAGAGACAAATAAGAATAGTTCTTTCCTACCATGTGTGTTCTGGGGTTGGAACTCAATTGTCAGGCTCAGCACTCACAGGTACACCCTAACCTACTTTTCTTTCCCTAAATACTTAAGTTTGTTTCTCAAGGATGGCTACCATTGTTCAGTTGCTTACATAATTTTCCAGTACTACTTAACAATTCACAAAACACTACATATGCAAATGTAATCTTTCCTGCCATATAAATAGTGATATATTAATATGAACTGTATTGAGTAGTGTTTGCTACAGCTTGGGCATGAAGTATCTCTCTGAAAACATTCATGTTTAGAAGACTTGGTCCCCATTTAGTGGATCCAATCATTGAGTGGCAGTTGGATAATAAGGGCTCTGAACTAACAATATATTGATCCAATTGATGGATTGGCATTTAAAGGCATTATTGAGGAATTGATACTTTTTTGGGGGGTGGTTTTTCCAGAGAGGGTTTCTCTGTGTAACAGCTCTGGCTGTTCTGGGACTAACTCTGTAGATCAGGCTGGCTGACCTGGAACTCACAGACATCTGCCTGCCTCTTCCTGAGTGTTGGGATTAAATAAGAACACCACCACTACCTGGGTGATAAACATTTTTTAAGACGATCCTAAAGGAAGTAGTTTATTGGGGCAGATCTAGGGATTGGTGAGATGGTTCAGTGGGTAGTTGCTTGTTGTAGAAATATCAAATATGAGTCTTTTTTTTTATATCAAATACCATCCAACTTGTGTTTACAACAAGGAGTTCAAGTGTTTTTATCCTCTCTCCCACCTAGTAAGACTTTATGCAAATGTCTTAATTCCTCCTTTGTTTATACAAGGTACAAGGACTGAAGTATTCCAGGAATTTGATGGCCTACATCGTTATCTCTTTCCCTTTCCTTCACTTCCTGTGCACCAATTCCTTTTATACCAAGTATATTATCACTGGGTGTTAGAATGAACCAAATGCACTTCCTGTCTCTGTGTGTTCTTGCTTCTAAGCACACCTTACTGGTCAAAAGTTTCCTTGACCAGAGACTTCAGTGATAAGGGTGGGCTCCTTTTTCAAAACCCTAAATTTATTTCTAACACCACCAACCTGATGAACTGAACTCAATCCCTGGACCCAAATGGTAAAAGACCTGCCTCCCCAAATTGTCTCAGTGACCTTCACACATTTGCCATGACTTACACACACACACACACACACACACACCCCTACCTAAGTTCTTTCTTTTGTACTAATTTTTTTCCAGGGTTAGTGTACCCTAGGCTGTTTGGGAACTCTGTAGACCAGGCTGGTCTTGATCTCAGAGATGCACATATATCTCTGCTTCCTTAGTGTTTGGGATTTCTTTATTGTGCATACAGTATTCTGTCTGCATGTCTGCCTGCACACTAGAAGAGGGCACCAGATCTCATGATAGATGGCTGTGAGCCACCATGTGGTTGCTTCTCTTCCTCAGGACCTGAGGAAGAGAAGCCAGTGCTCTTAACCTCTGAGCCAACTCTCCTGCCTGAGTGAAGGTCTTGATATTACTGGGATCACCCTTTGGGATCTTCTAGTCTCATTAAAAAAAGAGCTTAAGGATGGACTCAAATGAAAACAAGGATAATTAAAAAAAAAAAAAAAAAAGGCGTGTCTTTAATCCTAGCATTTAGGAGGCAGAAGCAGGTGGATCTTTTCTGAGGTCAGCCTGGTCTGCCACTGAGATCCAGGCCTGCCAAAGCTACAGTGAGACCTTTTTTCAAGAACAAACAAAAACAAAATGAAAATAAAATCCCCAAGCCAGGTGAGCTCTAAATTTCAGCAGCTAGCTGAAGAAGATTGGCTGGGGGGGGGGCATTTAAGGTGACAAGGATGTCAGGCACATGGAAAATCAGCAGCTACACAGTGGGAAGCTTTATAGAAATAAGGGAGCCCAAAATGTTGGGGGTGGGGGAGAGCCCAAGTATTAAAGCATGCTTAGCAGACTGAAGAAAAGTAAAAATTAACTTTTCTGAGTAACTGGGAAGAGTGGGCAGCCCTACAATCTTCCAAAGCTCAGCTCCTGGCACAGAAGCTGAAGGAAAAGTACAACATTTCATTACTGAACTAATCACACTGCCTATCTCTTTAGCATGGCAGAACGTGGTTCCTTAGCCAAAGAGACTGAACTAGTCCAGCTGGAATGTTGGGTCTACACCCAGACCAGAGATTCCATTTTTCTTGACCAGAGTTATAGGCTGTCCTATAGCTCCTGGCCCTAGCTTCCCAAGTAGTTGGGTTACAGGAGTACGGTGCCATGCCCAGTTTAGAATTACTGATTTACAGATAAGCTGCAAAAATAGTAGAGATTTCTGTATGTTCTTGACTCACCTTCTGTTAATGTGAACATTGTAATTACTACGATGCTTTGTCAAAACTGAGACATTAACACTGCTATGATACTACTCATGAAGTTACTCAGGTATCACTCATCACATCCTTTTGATTCACTAGGATGTTAACAGAATGAATTCCAAAAGGGGAATTTGTAGTCAAACAATTACTGGCACTAAAAAAAATTCACAAACCTGAGCCTGGTGTGGTGGTGTCTTTCTGTAGTCTGAGCATTTGGGAGGCTGAGTCAGAAAAACTTCAGTTTGTGGTCAGATTGGGTTGTATAATAAGAACCTGCTAAACATAAACACACAGCATATCCTGGCTGGGCTGCAGGCCATTCCTGGTGCACATACTTGGCATGCACAAGCCCTGGGTTCAAACATCGGCAATACCAAGTCCCTTTCTTTCAAAGAAAGTATCAGATTTTTATGGCTTGTCCCCTGTTTGATTACTGCTAAGTAGAGTGTGATAAGAATGTTTTAAGTTGTCGAGCGTTGGTGGCATATGCCTTTAATCCCAGCACTCCAGAGGCAGAGGCAGGCAGATCTTGGTGAGTTCAAGGCCAACCTGGTCTACAGAGCTAGTTCCAGGCCAGGCTTCTAAGCAATACAGAGAAACTCTGTCTCAAAAACCAAAACATAAAACAAATAAAGTTTTAATTTGTATGGGCACAAATACCTACAGCATTTCTAGATTTCTACCACGGCAAAAATTTGTAGTGTTTAGTTGTAATAGTTGACTGCCCTTATAACCACTAGGGGGCTCTGCTAAAGAGTTTTTAAAATATTATCTACACAGGGAAATGTTGAGGTGTTTCATGATTTTGGACTCTTAGAAGTCTAAGCACCTCCTTATTTCACAGATGAGGGGATCGTAGCTGACAACAGAGGTGGCATGGGGCAGAACAGGGAATAAAAAAATCCTCTCGCCTCTTGCAGCATCCTCAGACTGGTCTTGAACATCATGATCCTTCTGCTTCTGACTCCAGAGTTCTAGGATTACAAGTGCTCCTATTAGTCTTAGAATATTCAAGTGATTGATTAGGTGAAGAAATGCATGAAACATACTCCTAAAGCAACACTTTCATTATTTCTAAACGTTATTTAAAACTACCTCTCAGTACCCAAACTATAGTATTTGCTTTAAACTCTACTGATCACTTTCAAATGGCCTTCCAATATTATTGTTCACTTAAAAACATTTTACTCGTTTATCTTCTTATCCATTTAATTATACTCACGGCTTATTGAAATCTACCAGTGCCAAACACCTTTGTAGGGCTAAAGCTTCTTCGTCCTCCTAAGGAGTGTCTATTTCTCCAACTTTCACTATAATCATAACAGAATTTCATATGCTTAATTCAGCCGTTGTCATAGCGTGGGTGCTGAAAAATAGGCAGCCAGGGATCTTGCTAAGAATGCAAATCCTTAGGTCCATCCACACTATGGGGATAGAACCTAGCAATCTTAACAAGCTCTCCAGGGATTCTGAAGCACATCAAGTTTTAAAAGCAATGTTAGTTCTACAGCTCAACATTCATTATCTAAACAGGCCAAAGATTAACTTCTGGTTCTTAAACCAACCACAGGCCTCTCCCTGGCAATACCTGTAGCAGGCACAACCCGTGGGATCCAACCATTACACAACTTCAATGTGTCTGTAATACCTGAGATGACCGAATAATAGCTGCGTTATCATGGTTCCAGAACAAAAGCTACGGCAGTGGATTTCCCGGGGGGGTTTACCAACGGACGCTGGGCAGGACCGAGTTCCTGCATAGCTTTTTCCTCGGTTGGACACAGGGAGGCACCTCAAGCGGGCTCTGGGTCTGGCAGAGTTAGAGCCGGGCTCAGGCCGGGTGGGGCCGGGGGATCCCGCCAGGTGGGACTCCCACCTCGGGTCGGAGCCTCCCGGGATAAGGGGCGAAGGGGCAGGGGAGGACCGGCCAGGCCCAGACCCCGCTAACCGGCGCGGAAGCCGCACCCTCCTCACCCCAGACGCCGGCAGGGCGGAGCCACGCGGCGGCCGAAGCCCCGGCTGAGACGCGCGGCGCGGCGCGGCGCGGGCTCGCTGCTGAGACGTATGGGGCTACCACAGGAGCGGCTGCGCCGCCCGCCTGGGTCAGCGTGGTGCGCATGCGCGGACCCGGCGCCATTTTGGTGGCCGGGCGCGGAGGTGATTCCACACTGAGGGGGAACGCGGCGGCAGGGGTGGCAGTGGCAGCGTTCGTGTGCTCGGGTCTGAATCACTGAGGGAGGAGGCGGTGGAGGAAGAGGTGGCGGCGGTGGCGGTGGTCGTAGCGGTGGCGGAGGAGGCGGGTACGAATCAGCTGCGGGCAGAGACATGGCCAACATCGCGGTGCAGCGAATCAAGCGGGAGTT
Source organism: Phodopus roborovskii (assembly GCF_943737965.1). Classification (NCBI taxonomy): domain Eukaryota; kingdom Metazoa; phylum Chordata; class Mammalia; order Rodentia; family Cricetidae; genus Phodopus; species Phodopus roborovskii. Next base: position 35,678,735 of record NW_026126525.1, on the reverse strand, counting down.
CAAGGAGGTGCTGAAGAGCGAGGAGGTCAGAAATGATCTACCGGACACCCCCATCTCAGCCCGGGGCGGGAGGGCCCTTCCTTCCGCGACCCCGGCGCCCCGGCCGGCCTCGCTGCGGCCGCCTCTCCGCCGATGGGGAAGCGGCGCTCTCCCCTCCTCCTCCTGCCGCCTTTCCCTCCCCTCCCCGGGCCCTGGGATAGACGGTCTCGCGGGCGGGCGGCCGGCCGGCCTGGGGAGGGACAGGGTTTGGGGGACAGACGCAGAAGCACTTGTCGGGGACACGTGCGCTCTGGAGAGAGCCCCGAGGCGGCGGCAACATCTGGATGTGTGGTTCTGGGGTGGGGAAGGAACAGGCCGAGAAAACCCGGGAAGTGGGTTGGGGGAAGGGGAAAGATAGTAACTAGATCCCCGGCAGCAGCGCACCTCACAGGCCCACACTTTTAGGGGGTGCTCTGGGTATTGCTTGCCAGGCCTTTGCTGTCTTGTCTTTGAGGAAGGAGCCTGCAGAGTCCTTAGGTATGGACGAAAGGAAGACATTCAGTTACTCACTTATAGTAGTGTTGGAGCACCCTTGGAGACATAATGGTCACTATCGTATTTGGAAGGGGTGTTGAAGCAATCTTCACTACATATAGGAAATGAATTCCAAATTAGATAATGATCTCTTTTCCACATACTCCATCAGTAACTAGGCCTCATTGACATTTAGCTATTTGTCTGGTGAAAGGCAAGTTGTTATTAAATGATTTGAACTAGGAAAAATAATGAAGTGGATGAATAGCTTATTTCAAAATACTGTTTACTAATATCAGAGTCTCTCTTAGGGCAATGCCTCTGTGACTAGTGTACTGTGAAACTTCATTATGATGTCCCTTATAGGTAACTTAAGTCTTACTTTTGAAAAGAGGCCTATTAAAAACAAGAGATTTCATCAGATACAACATTGTTGTAGCTCATTACTGAGTTAGGTTTGTTCTAACACAAAATATATCACAAAATAGCATATTAAAAAAATAAGACTAGCTACCAATGAATCCTTCAAAATTTAAATATGTTAATATTGGCCATACTTACTTATGTGAAATATTGAAAGTAATTTAATAATTTGACTCAGCTGTTCAAGTAATAGTATAATTTTTCAGACCCGAATGAACAAAAATCTCAGATTTTCCATGATTGAATTTAGCAAGGAAATTCTGACAATAACTATTTCCTTTGAAGTTCACATTTCACTGTCCAGTAAGCAGTGCTATATGTTCTTATATGCATGGTATTTTGATAATGCCAATAACAATTTTAAAATAAGGCATTTTAAGTATATGAGTAATTGTTTACAAATCCCTTAGCACTCCAGCATTATTTGTGCCAAGTCTGCAGATAATTATCCATCTTTTGTAGAAAGTTACTTAAAAATGAAGTGACAATTAGCAGGTGAAGTGAACAGACTAAGAAATAAGTAGTGATTTATCTTACATAGCATGAACTCTGACCTCTGTATTCATTTGCCAAAACTCTGAATGGAAGGATGACTTTGTATTTTTGTGGAACAGTGTAGAAACAGTGTGAATGTTTGTATTCACACACATTTTAACAGTGATTTTAACTTTTTCATTAATAAGCAAATGTACTTTGGGATTGTAGACATATTCTTAGTGAAAGATGAGAGCTAATTTTGTTGTCAGCAGCCTAAAACATTTTTTTCTACAATAAGGTTATACAAATCTTTATACTCATAATGCTTTCTTTATTAAAAGTGTCAAGTTACTGCCCTGAAAATCCATATATCGTCTGCTTTATGTGATATGTCTTTCTATTTAAGTGATGGGCTGAGGATATTCCTTGGGTAAAGGAGGCTTGCTGCCAAGCCTGATGACCTGAGGACTCACATGGTAGAAGGTTGTCCTTTGACCTCTATACCCACACATGCAAATAAAAGTTCATTCTCATGTATGAGATTAAAAAATTGTCAGTGTCCCTGAGGAAAACAAGAAATGCAAACACAAGTTGTTTAGGAACAGTGTCTTTATAAACCTAGCAGGGACTTAATCCAGGAAAGTAAATTGCAAAGGATACTAGGAAAAGATAAGATAAAATTTAATATTGTAAGCTGGGCATGGTAGCACAAGCCATTAATCCCAGCACTGGGAAGCAGAAGCAGGCGGATCTCTGTGAGTTAGAGGCCACTCTGGTCTATAGAGTGAGTTCCAGGACAGCCATGGCTGTTACACAGAGAAACCTGTCTCAAAAAAACAAAAACATTTAGTAATATAAAAAAGCACAACAGATAATTTCATCCTCGATCAATATTTTATTTTATGTATGTTCAGTTCCATAGGTAGGCTGTTGGTTAGTTTTCACCTTAATGAAGGACCCATAGTGCAATCTATATATTTTCTTTATAAATGTAATCTTTTGAATAGCTGATCAAGTAATTATTTCAGCATGTTCATGTAAATCTCCAATGTACCAGGTTTAATTCATGTGCTGGTGTTTTAAGAATTTTGGTGGATCTAATGACTTATTTATGGCTTGCTTTTTTTTTTTTTTTTTTAAGTACCTTTGTAAAGATAACTCTTGACAGAGCATGCCTTTAATCCCAGCACTGGGTGGTGGTAGGGCAATAGCAGGCGAATTCTGAGTTCTATCCAGTATGGCCAGGGATACTTAGAGAGGTTGTGTCTCAGAAAGTGCAAAGATAGCTACATTTCATTGAATCTGATCATAGGAATTGGCTATAAATGGTCATTTGCTGAGTGTATTAGATAAAATAGAAGCACTTAACATAAATGTGAAAGACATAGCCAGGTACTATGGAGAGGCACTCACATTGTGTCAAAGGGGAAGATGTGTATTTTATTTGCCAGTACAGTACAGTGAAAGGATTTATGAAAAATTGGTAAAACTGATTATTTGTGGGGGAAGTTGCATGACTGGGCGTACTATGAATTTTGAGTCATGTGAATAGTACTATTTTCATAAAGTATTATTTGGAGATGGGCCTTTTATCTGTTAGATACTCCAGAATATGACTGAATGTTAAGTACTGGTTCAGAGTTGGTCAGAATAGAAAATTTACCTAAAATACATTATAGTTTATGTCAAGTCAGGTGACTTACTAATAATGAGGGTCAACAGATTAAGCCATGCTTTAGTGTATTCATAGGTTGTGTTACTGCTACCAGTTATTACTGCTGCCATTTACAGAATGCCTTTTCTGTTGTTTATATGTTACTGTTAATTCATAGCAACAGGTCTTTGACTTAGATCTCTTGTTTTTTTTAGATGAGAAAATTGAGGTTCAAAGAAGTTAAATTATTGTCTGCAAACATGACTTTAGAATTAGGATTTGCTTATGTTAATATGCACTAACACTCATGGCATAGTAAGGATAGGCATACTTTTAATTATCAAGATTGGGCCTATATTTTTATTGTAATGCTTTTTATTGTTAAAGCATTTAAGCACTAGTTAATGTTAGTATAAAATTAATTGGTACCTATAAGTGAAGGTTTACTTGAATTTCAATATAAGATATTTTTAAATTTGAAGTTCAGTGATACAAAGTGCCCTTAAATCAGTGTATAGCATCTGATTTATATCTGGTTTAAATTTATGCTCATGATACCTGTTGATTTTATTTTATTTTTTTTTATAATTCTTAGTTATAGTTTGTTGATATTTTCTAGTATTCTCAAAGTGAATGTTTAAATCTGTGGTATAAGCAAGTTTGTTTCATGAAGTCTTTGAAGTTTTTCGTTAGTATTTAGTCTTTTATAATTTAAAATTTTATTATATTTACTATAGTTGATCTGGCTTGGCCTAGATTATCTTATATGAAAGTAACTTGCAAATTTCTAAAAGAATGTGTTTTGATTTCTGTAGGACACAGTTTCTTTTTCTATTCCCTTCCTTTCCCTTATCCCTTTCCTTTTTCCTTTTCCTTTCTTTCAAGATAGGAACTCCTCTCTGCAGTCCTTAGCTGTTCTGGAACTCATTAGACTAGGCTGGCCTCAACTCACAGAGCTCAACCTGCCTCTGCCTCCTGGGATGAAAGGTATGTGCCACCATGAGTCCCTAGGGATTTAATGAAATTTTTTTGGAGTGGCCTTTTTTTTTGGAGTGGCTCTCCTTTACGTCATAAGGTGTTTATGAGTATTTCCATTGGGTGCCCTTACTGTTACTAAACCTACTACTCTTGTTGGTAGTATCAAGTTTGACTGCCAATTGGTAAGAACTACTATTGTAGACAGAACTCCTTTGAAGAACCCATAAGATTGTCACTATATAAGATGTATAGTGTTTACCCAAAGGGTGGTTGAATCTTTTGTCTTTAGAACTTTTAAGTTTATTTTCCCCTTTAATTCTTTCCCCCTTCCTTGTGTGTGTGTGTGTGTGTGTGTGTGTGTGTGTGTGTGTGTGTGTGCGCGCGCATTGTAGGTACATGCTCTACCATTAGGCCATATTCCACCTTCTCTCCGTGTTGACTTAAAAAGGTAAAGTTACCTACAAAAAACGTAATTAACTAGAATTTGGAAAAAATTTTTAACAGATTTTCAGTGCTTATGACCAAATGCAAGGCTTTATGTATTGTAGGGTAAGTGCTCTGCCGTTGAGTACATATGCTTGAAGTCCTATCAATTTCTTTTTTCTTTTTTTGGCTTTTCGAGACAAGGTTTCTCTGTGTAGCTTTGGAGCCTGTCCTAGCATTCACTCTGTAGACTAGGCTGGTCTAACAGTTTTTAAGAGTAGATTTTTATTTTTCAATTTTTCAAGACTGTGTAGCCTTGGCTGTCCTGGAACTCAGATCTGCCTGCTTCTGCCTCCTGGGCCTAAGACCTGTGCCACCACTGCTTAGCAAGAGTAGAATTTTCCTTCAGTTACATAAACTACAGTTTTGTATGGATTATTTAGTGTGCTTTATGAGATTTTCGGAGTGGACTGAATACAGCAGTCTTATATACTGGTTTAAAAAACAAAAGTCTGTACAAGTGATACTGTTGGATTGTTTTACTTTACTCTCTCCCTCTCTCATAGTCTCTCATTTTTGTTTTTTGAGACAGGTTTCTTTGTGTAGCCTTGGCTGTTCTAGAATTAGCTTTGTAGACCAGGCTGGCTCAGAGATTTATTTGCCTGCTTCCCCCAATTCCCACCTTTTGAGATAGTCTTTACTGTAGACTACCAGGCTGGCCTTGAACTCAAAGAAACTGTCTACCTCTCCTTCCCAAGTGCTGGAACTAAACACATACAGCTGGCTTTTACTTTACTCTTACATGAAGGCTGTGAGACTGGACATGTGTTCAGTGATTGAACACTTATCTAGCTTGTAGGAGGCTTTTAGATACTATCCTCAGTACTGCAAAAGAGAGACTTGGATCTATGGCAAATGTTTAGATGCATCTTGGCTTTCCTGACATGTCACTCCTTTATTTTCTATGAACATATTGAGCATATTGATCTCAACATCTCAAAAGACTTTCTAATTAGAATGGTATCGTAGTAAATAAAGGGTAGGTAACAATGCTTGGTCAAGACTAGGAGTACAATTCAGTGGGAGAGAGCCTAACATCTGTAAGACTATGGCTTCTATTGGAGTAGGGGGAGAAAGGTGTAAAAAATTGTCATGGGTTTTCCTTGTGTATGAGAATGGAAGAGGTTCATGGACTGGATTCAAAAAGAGTTGAGGGACTTCAGCTAACTTGTTGGCATAGATGGTGAGAGGGGGTGGGGAAGAGAGAGATTGACTTATCTGTTTAGAACAGAAAAGTCTGTGGTTCTTCTGTACTCAACATAGTTGGGAGATTATATTGTGTTTGTTGTATTTGGGAATAAGCACCCTTTTCCATATCAAAGTAAAATACACAAACAGTATAACTGGCACTCAAATTAAGAAACAGATCATTAGCAGTACCATAGGAACCCTACCTTCAGTTACTTTTCTCATTTTGTTTACAAGAAAAATATCTCAAAAGGGTCTCACTATGTAGCCCTGATTGATCTAAAACATGCTTTGTAGACTGTTGGGATTTTTGTTGTTGTTGTTTGGTTTTTTGAGACAGAGTCTCTTTCTCCCTATAGTCTTGGCTGTCCTGGAACTTACGGATTCTCCTGCCTCTGCCTCCCAAGTGCTGGGATTAAAGACGTGTGTGCCACCATGCACCTACCTGTTGCTTTTGAATTTACTGTTTACTCAGTGATGGGATGAAAGGCAAGAGCCACTATACCCGCCATTTCTGATTCCTTACAGCACAGATTAGTGTGTTTGAGTAAAAGAATAGACGAGAGTATGTACCTTACGATTCAACTTTGAAGATTTTCGAAAAATGCCCTTAGAAATTTTAAATTTTCTGACATCTGTCTGTCTATGTGCATAGGTCAGAGGACAACTTTGGGAAGGTGGTTCTTTCTACTATGGGTTCCAGGAATCAAACTCAGGTCATGAGGCTTGCAGACAAGTTTTACCTGTTAAGCTGTTTCAGAGGGCTCTTCAAAATCTTTTGTTAAAAAAAAAAAAAAAAAGGTGATTGTGAATTGGGGGACAGCCAGGGATGCAGAAAGAGACCCATTCTCAACAAACAAAAACTCTCCAGGTTTGGTGACATGCCTATAATCCCAGCATTTGGGAATTGAGACAGAAGGATTAGGGGTTTAGGGCCAGCCTAAATCAGGCCCTGTCTCAAAAGCCACATAGCAACAAAACCACAAATAAATCCAAATCTACTATAGTTAATAGTGACTTAGAAATGGTTAAAATTTATTGTGTTGTTTTTTGTTTTTGTTTTTTTAAGAGCTCAAAGATACAATAATAAATTCCTTACCTGTACGATTGGAAAACTGCAAGGCAGTGGTGGATGCCACATATGCCTTAATTCCAGCACTTGGGAGATAGAGGCGGGCTGATATCTGAGTTGGAGACCATTGTGGTCCACAGAGTGAGTTTCAGGACAGCCAGTTCTACACAGAGAAACTCTGTCTTGGAAAAAAGAGAGAGAGAGAAAAGAGAAAAAGTTTGGAAAACAAGTCCAAAGAAGTTGGTTGTTGGTTAGTGATACAAAGGTAGTTAATAGTGAACAAAGAATTTTGTCTACTCCAAACATAATCTGTCAATGAGAATATTCTTTTTATAATAATAATAAATACTAGTAAAACCAATGCTAATAAAAGTGCAAAGAGAATGACATTTTAATATTAGGTATTTGTTTTCTTTTCCCCCCACTTTATGTGAGAATTTAAACTTGCCAGGAGGCAGAGATTAATTCTTGGATTGTAAAGTAGTAAATTTAATAAGCGTGTGGACTTTATATAATTACATTTTAAGTTCTGGCTTTTCCACTGAAGATTTGAACACTGATTCTAGCTCTTTTCATTCTTTCTTTTTTTTGAGACAGGGTCTCACATGGGGAAGACACACCACAGTGAGAGGACAGGACAGCCAGCCAGCCTCAGGTGTTGGTCTCCACCATTCCGAAGTCTTGTTTGAAATAGGATGTCTCTTTTTTTATGAGAGACTTGAAAGTTTCTAGGGGATTTTCTCTTTCTGTCTCCCATTCATCATAGGGATATAGGGATACTTGAACTGCATTACATGGCCTTTGGAGATTTGTACTCTGGAGCTAACCTTTGTGCTTTACTCACTGAGCCATCTTTTTTTAGCTCCTTAGTGACTGCTTATGTGAGTTTACCTCATTTTTTAAAATTAAGAGCTCTGTCATCAAGTGGGAGCAGCTCCTAGGGCAGATGGCCAAAGTGAGGGATATATGGGCTTCAAGGTGTTAATCTCTTTTAGAAGGCAATTTATAAATTGAGGAAAACGTTTCTCCTCAGCTATGTAGTAATGGTGGGCGCCTTTAATCCCAGCACTTTAATCCCAGCAGAGACAGAGATCTCTGAGTTTGAAGCCAGCCTGGTCTACAAAGTGAGTTTCAGGGCAGCCAGAACTGTTAAGAGACACCCTGGTTTGACGCCCCCCTCCCAAAGAAATTGTCCTTCCTCTCCCCACTTCCTACCTCTTTTTGAGATTACTTTTTTGGCTAAGAATTTTTATTTTTATTTATATATATATGTATGTATGTATGTATGTATGTATATATGTATATTTGATATTTCCTATTATGTGGGTTTTTATTTACTCATTGGAAGTATGGTAAATGTATATAGCTTTGGATACTTCAATTGTAGGGCTGGTATGTGCAAGGCTCCGAGTACTACCTCCTAGCCCTGATAAAGGACTTACCAAAGTTTGCCAGCTTAATCATTTTTAGATGTATACTTAGTGGTGTTAAGTAGATTTACTACATTGTTGTGCAGTCATTACTACTATTTTTCTCCAGAACTTTTCTTAACCTGTAAAACTAATAAAAATCTACTGAATAATACTCTCCTCTCTCTTCCCCCTATCCCTGACAGTCACCATTCTCTTTTCTGTTTTTGTGAAGTTTATTTCTCTTACCACATTTAATTGGTTCTTTTATGACTGGCTTTGTTTCTCTTAGCTCTTTCCCACCTTTGCCTTGTTAAGTGTGGGTTAGGGGATGGCTCAGTGGATAAGGTGCTGGCTGTTCAAGAGTGGAGAGTTGAGATCCCAGCACTTAACAGAAAAGCCAGTACAGTGGACTGTAACCCCAACACTGAGGATGGTTGCAGAGGCAGGCGGATACCTGGAGCTTGCTGGTTAGCTAGTCTAACTGAGATTGCATACTCCAGGTTCATTGAGAGACAGACTCTCGGCTCAAAAAGTAAGGTGAGGGGTTGGCAGGGAGGCTCAGCAGGTAAAGGCACCTGCTTCCAGTCGTGACTTCTTGAATTTGATCCATAGAATCCACCTAGTGGAAGTAAATTGACTCCTGCAAATTGTCTTCTGACCCCCACATGCTGGTGTCATGACACAGGGGCATCCCTCCTCTAGAAAATAAATGAACAAATAAATATAAAAAACTTAAGTAGAGGTCCGTAGAGGAACATACCTGATATTGTTAATTCCATATAGATTACACAGACACACAAACAAGGTAGGGGCTTGTGTTATAGCTCAGCTGTTAAGAGTAGTTACAGCTTTTGCAGATTTCCCAGCATGGGTCTAGCACCCACTTTGGGCTGCTTATAACTTCCTCTAACTCCAGTTCCAGAGTACCACTAGACACTTCACTCACATGGGCCACAAAGACACACACTTGTATATGTAATTAAAAATAAAAAAGGCAGGGGTGGTGGTGGTGCGTGCATTTAAAATCCTAGCTTTTGAGAAACAGAAGCAGGTGGATTTGGATTTCTGTGACTTCAAGGTTAGCTGCCTATTTCATAGTCATAAGCCTTATAGCTTTCTTGACCTCTTTACTTTCAGGGCCCAGGGTTACACTTTTATCATTGTATAAACTTCAGACTTTGTGTTTCAAAGCTTGAATAGTACTGAACTGCTTGCTGTTTAATTGAGCTGTAGGATCTGGACCAAGCCTTTGGGTCCATCCCCCACCCTTCACGTTTATTAGTGTGTTTCTGTGTACTTCATAGCAGATGTGGTGTGGTTGGAGAACAACTTGTGGTAGTCAGTTCTCTACTTTCATATGGGTTAACCACTGAGACAACTCTCTAGCCCCTTTCCTTATTTAAAAGTGGTGTGTGTGTGTGTGTGTGTGTGTGTGTGTGTGTGTGTGTGTGTGTGTGTTGATGATCAGAGGATTTGGCTCTTTTCCCACCATGTGGATTAGTGGGATGGAGCTCAGTTTGCCAGTCTTTGCTTTACCTGCAGATCCATCTTCCTGACTCCAATCCTTTGCTTTTTGTTGAAACGGTCTCTCTGCATAGCCCTGGTTGTCCTGGAGCTCACAATGTAGATCAGGCTGGTTTCTAACTTGTAGACACTTCCTCCCCTCCCAAATGCTGGGATTAAAGGCATTGGCCACCACGGCGGCCTGGCAGTCCTTTGTTCTGTAACTTGAGACTAAGTATGGGGCATATGCATATAATTCCAGCACCCAAAAGGTTGGGATGTGGCAAGAAGAAATCATCAGAACTAAGAGATTAAGACCTATTGGAGCCAGGTGTTGGTGGCACATGCCTTTGATCCCAGCACTCGAGAGGCAGAGGCAGGTGGATCTCTGTGAGTTCCGAGGCCAGCCTGGTTTACAGATTAAGTTCCAGGACAGGCTCCAAAGCAATACAGAGAAATCCTGTTTCAGAAAACTAAAAAGAGAAAAAGAAAAACAAAAACAAAAAACCTGTCTGAACAAGAAAATGAAATTATGGTTCACAAAAAGAAATGAATGAAACTTATTTATCCTAAAATAATTGCTACCTCTTTTTTTGAAGATTGGGTCTCATGTAGAATTTGCTGACCTTGAATTTGCTGTATAGCCAAGGTTGGTATTGAATCTCCTGATCCTCTAGCTTCCATTTTCCAGGCACTATAATTATAGGTTATGTGTGTCACCATGCCTGACTAAATTGCCACTTGATAAGTCTTTCTTGAATCCTCAATTTACTCCTATTCTCTAATGTCACTGTCAGACTTCATTAATGCACTCAATACATTATTAATTGTACTTACTATGTCTGTTTTTGGTAGACTTCTAGAAAACTCCCTAAACATTCTCTTAAGGATCTTGTAGGTCCCTAGAATGTAATAGCTTGATATTGTACAGTGTTACCACTTCAGATCTTTGATAGGTGCACTTTGCTTTTGTGTCCCCCTTCTTCACTCATTCTTGAGGCAGGGTCTCTTGTATCATAGGCTGGCCTCAAACTTGATCTGTAGCTGAAGGTGACCTTGAATTTTAATCCTTCTGCCTAGGATTTTGTTATGCTTGGCAAATGTTCTACCAGCTGAGCTGCATCTTAACCCTCCTGTGATTTAAAAAAAAAAAGTAGTGCCCCCCCCCCCCCCCCCAATTCTCTGAGACTTGGGTAGCCTGGAACTCCGAGATCTGTCTGCCTCTGCCTTCTAAGTGCTGGGATTAAAGGTGTGTGCCACCATCACCTGGCCCTAACTAGTTCTTACATCTTAAATTAACCTGTATTTTTAAAATCTGTTCTGTTAAGTGGCTCCTTACCTCATCTCGCCATACTTCCCTTGCTGCTTCCTCATCTGGCTGGCAACTCTGCCTCTCTCCTTCCCATAGTCCTCTCTGTTCCTGAAAATCCCACCTATATCCCCTGCCTAACTACTGGCCGTTCAGCTTTTTATTACACCAATCATAGCAGTATATTTTCACACAGTATAAAATATTCCACAACAGTTTTCATTCATACATCCTTTTGAATGAGAAAAGGCTTATAACTTAAACTCGGCCTTTTGAATGCTGGGGTTATGGGTTTATGCTGTCCATTCCTGGTTTCAATATTAACCTAAGTGCTCCCCTAAGACATCTCTGCTTCCATGCAAACATAATGCCTTATGTATGTCTGGTGTATTCTGTAGTACTAAGTTATATCTCTAGCCCTAGGTGATTGTGCACGTCAGTCTTCATCCCCATGTAAGGTATACTGTGTATTCCTGGTTGGCATGGAACTCACTGTATAGGACAGGTCTTGAACTCTCTGCCTGTCTCTTTCTGGGGTGTTGAGATTAAAGGTGTATGGACCATGACCCACCTGTCAGGCTTCTTTTTCTTCTTCTTCTTTTTTTTTTTTTTTTATGTCTCTGGATTTGGTCATACTTTTTGTCTTAAGATGTTTACTTTTTGAGGAGCTGCACTATCCTCCATGTGCCCCAAAAGAAATAAGAGATAATGTCAGGTGTGCTGATGATCAACTTTAGTCCCAGTACTTAGGGAGTCAGAAGCAGGTGGCTATCTGAGTTTGAAGCCAGCCTGGTCTATAGAGATGTCGGAGAGCCTTGGCTACACAGAGAAACCCTGTTTCAAAAACCAAAATGAAACAAAAAATTGTGAAGACCTAGCTTATTGATATTCCATTCTCCACTGTTCAAGCACATTGTAGTAAGTAGGAGACATTTATATTCCTGAATAAATTTAAAGCTTTTGAGGGAGTTTATCCCTACCCTCATGAAAGTAATACATTTTGTACTGCTTCTGAGACTAGGGGAAGTGTAAAATTGTTAGATATTTTCCAGGTCAAGTTGCACATCTATTCCATATATGGGCTACTGATTTAGTTGAATTCTCTATTTAGAAAATGAATGTCCAGATCAAAAATTAGGAAGCAAGATGGTCAAAAGGAAGCTATTTTGGCTTTATCTTGTTGTTTTCCCCTTTGAAGATCTCAAGGGGCATCTTTGTAGTATGTATGACATCATCTGTATCCCGGTGGGTTCTTTTGTTTATCTTCTTAAGTTTTTTTTCATTTATTCAGCAGATATTTATCGACTGCTGCTTAGGTGGTTAATAGAAGTTGTCACTGCTCTACAGAGTAGATTTTGGCCTAATTTGGAGCTAATTTTAAATGTGTGTGTATAGCTTAAGGGAAGTGTGTGGTTGAGTAATTAAATTTAAGCTCAGAGAGAGAGTTCCTTGGGGATAACCTTTACACTGCCATACTTGGAGGGTAATTTGAATAAACTTAGTTATATGTTAGAAGGATTAGCTATCTGTGTATAGAAAGTTGATAATCATAACTAAAGATGGAAAAAATCCACTTAGTTACCTTGCTTTTCCTTTTCTTCCTTTCCCCACCTCTCCCTTTTGAGACAGAGTCTCATTATGTATCCCTGGCTGGTCTGGAACTTGCTACGTAAACCAGACTGTAAACAGATCTGCCTGCCTCTGTATCCTGATATTAAAAGCATGGGCTCACCTTGCCCAGTTTAATTACTTAGTGTTTATAAATGTAAAAGTTACAGGGTTTGCTTTAGATAGATAGTAAAGGTTATCTGTAATTCCACCACAGAGATGCTTCCTTTTTCTTTTTGTCTCTCATCTACATCTACCTTTTGTTTTAAGACTAGGTCTTATATCCTGGGCCAGCCTTGACTTTACTGTGTAGCTGAGGATAACCTTGAGTTTCTCCTTCTACCTTCCAAGTGCTGAGCACCACCCTGTCTTCTTTTATTTCAAGACAGGGTAGCCCTTCTATAGACCAGGCTGACCTTGAACTCAGATCCACCTGCCTCTTGTCTCCCAAGTGCTGTGGTATTAAAGGCCACCACCATATCTGGCTTTTCCCTCCCCCTTTTAAATGTTTTGAGACATTAGCAGTGGATAGGCATTGGGTAGTCTTACTACATAGCCCTTGGACTTGACACTGTTAAGGTCAGTACCCAAAGGAGTACTCAAAGCTAGGGGTTTGTGTGCAAGGATGAAAGATGAGCTTGGAAAGGGTGGTAGGATCCAGACCACTTCAAATGTTTTAAGAGAGTGTGGAAACCATTGGAGGGTTTAAAGGAAAAGACAAAGTTTGGGGAGGGGAATGGGAGTGGTATTTGAGGAAAAAGGATCTAGATCGGGGTTCTCAACCTTCCTATTGCTGTGGCCCTTTAATCCAGTCAGTCCCTCATGTTGTGGTGATCCCCACTATAAAATTATTCTGTTGCTACTTCATAACTAATTCTGCTACTGTTAAGAATCATAATGTAAATATTTATTGATTGAGAACCATTGTTCACAGAGGTTTGAGTTTCTGGATATAACAAGAAACAAGATAGTAGTCAATAATTTAGACAAGCAGTGGAAGTCTGAAGGAGGTGTTCCAGGTAGTTTTAGCATTATATACAGATTAAAAATCTTTTAGATTTGTGAGTAGGATACAGCTACATGTGTGGCTTTCCTATTTCTTCCAAACTGTCTTTAACCTTGACCTTTCTATCTTAGCCTGTTGAGTGCTGGGATTACAGAAAGACACCATCATGCCCAGCTAACAGTCCTTAAAGATGTACTTTTTGTTTTTAAATTCTCAAAGTGGTTGTCCAGAGAAGATGTTTGAAGTTAATCAGGGAAAGATGTAAGACAGCTGAGCTTGCTTCCCTCAAACAGCTTTCTCAGAGGTTATTTTCAATAACTTCTGTTTTTACTTTCTAAAAGTTCTTACCACTGAATTAAAGAAAATTAAGAAATGTAGTTTAGGGCTGGTGAAATGTTACATCAGGTAAAGAAAGGTACTTGCTGCCAAGCCTAATAACCTGAATTTGATCTCTGAGATTCACATGGTGGAAGGGGACCACCTACTACAAATTGTCTTCTTATCTCCACATGATCCCCACCCAATGCACAGAAAAATAAAAATGTTCTAAAATGTATTTTGATGGGACACATTGATTCCCAGTTAAAGCCACTGTTTCGTTAGTGAAAAAGGAAAGAAGTTATGTTTTTTTTAATAATTTTTTTTATTTAAATTTGAAACAAGCTTGTTTTACATGTCATTCCAGTTCCTGAACCTTCCTGTCCCCACCTGTTCCCCCCACCCACCCCCCATCCCATCCCCTTTCTGCTCCCCAGGGAGGGTGAGGTTTTCCATGGGGAGTCTTCATAGTCTGTCATATCATTTGGAGCAGGGCCCAGGCCCTCCTCCATGTGTCTAGGCTGAAAGAGTATCCCTCTATGTGGATGGGCTCCCAAAGTTCATTCGTCTACTAGGGATAAACACTAATCCATTACCAAAGGTTGTCTGTTTCTTGAATCAGGTCTTGCTGTGTAGACTAGGCTGGCCTTGAATTGCAGATCTTCCTACCTGTCTCAAGTGTTGTTACCACAGGTTTATGCCGCCCTATCCAGTTGAGAAAGGAAAGTCATTACTTGCTATGGAGAAAGGGTTGGAAAACTCAAAACTATCATTTTGGAAAATGTCTAGGTTACTTGGAAAAGAGATGATAGTAAATTGGGTTAGAGTTAGGGAGCTGAAGAATAGTAGTGCTGGGATATGCTTCAAAGGTACAGATAACAAAATCTGATGGGTTAGAAAAATACCCAAGTCTTTGGTTTTAATAATTAGTGAAGTTGCTAATTTTTGAGATAAGTGAGATGGCAAAGAGCAAGAATTTTGCTATATCCTTTTTAGGTTTATGTTGATGGAAATAGCAAGCAAGCAGTTGAATTTATGAGTCTGGAGGCAAAATCTGGAGAAGAGATTTGACATAGGCAAGGAAAATAGGTGATATATTTAAAGCCTTAACTGGGGAACCTTAGTGTGAAATTGCCTAAAATACAGGTTTTTAGGATGACGTCCTGGTCTTTGTTTTCAGCACATAATTGAAATTGAGGAAAACTAACAGAGGATAGAGTGAGTTAATACTTGTGTTAAGTAAGAAAAGCAAAAGTTCGTGGTGTCACTAAAGCCAAGAAAAGGGTGTTATGTAGGAAGAAATTGGCCTGCTGAGAGGAAAATAACCATTGAATTTGCAGCATAATTAACCATTGGTGTCCTTGCTTGAGTTTTTTATTGGAAAGGTGAAGAGAAGATAGAAGTCTGATTGGAATGGGTTGCTGAAAGATGAGGTGAGAAAGTGGCATTAGGAGTGTAGCTTAACAGGAGAGTTGAGAAGAGAGGCCATGCAGAATTGGGAAAGTTAGGTTTGAGAGAGCTTTGAAAAGAACTCTGGCAGATAATGGTGAGTGGGAGAATTTGATTATGCTAGAGAGTATTTAGAATTTTTTTCTTAACAAGATTGCTAGGGAACTTTCAGAGTCTTTGAAAACGAACAGGGGTATGGTGGTATTCATGATAATGTGGGAAGATTAATTTTTAATAGAAACAGAGACATATAGAACAGTGTTAAGTTTCATTTGGGATTTTCAGTCTGCACTTTAACAGACCAATTAACAGTAGTTGTGGTGCCTTGGGGGGGAGAGGAAAAGTTTTTGTTTTTAGTTAATTGGGAAATGAATTTAACTAGCTTAGGGGTTTTCAATGAGTACCATGAAAGGAAACATCAGATTTGTTAAGAGTATTTTGTAAGAGAGTGTTAATAACAAATGTCCCTAGAATCTGAACCAAGGAGAAAAGTGAGGATATTTAGAAGTGATGAGAAAAAAAGTGATCAGAATGTTTATGTTGGGATGAAGTCATATGGTGGGTTTGCAGTGCTAAAGACAGTGAAGTTAATTCAAGGCAAATGGGAATCTGGGAACAGTGGAATAATTTGGGGGAAGGTATAATTTTTGTTGACAAAAATAAAGGAGATTATCATAAGAATGAGGGTTTGAAATCCGGCAGTGGTGGTTTACTCTTTTAATCCCAGCATTCTGGAGGTAAAGACAGACTAATCTGAGTTTCAGGCCAGCCTGGTCTTATATTTTTGGTTGTGAGCCTAGCCTTTAACAGCTAAGCCATCTCTCCAGCCCAAGGCCAGACTGGTCTACAGAGTGAGTTCTATACAGAGAAGTCCTGTCTGGAAAAACAACAAACAGTAGAAGAATGAGGCTTTGTATTTAATAAATATTTGTCAGAAACACAGTCCTGTCTGTGTGCTTTTTGTGAGAATGTATAAAATGTACACATGGTGCTGGAGAGATGTCTCAGTGGTTAAGGGCGTTGTTAGCTGTGCCAAGGATCTGGGTTTGATTCCCAGGATCTGTGTGGTGGCTTACAGCTATCCACTTCCAAAGGATCTGATGCCCTCTTCTGATCTCTGCAGGCACAGGACATTAACTCATACATACAAAATAAAATTTAAAAAAATTCTTATGTACAAAAATATCTTATGAAAGTATGCTATATACAGTTTTCATCCACTAGATCAGTGGTTCTCAACCTTCCCGATGCTATGACCCTTTAATACAGTTCCTCATATTGTGGTGATCACCAACCATAAAATTACTTTACTTCCTACTTTATAACTGTAATTTTGCTACTGTTACGAATCATAATGTAAATATCTGATATACAGGATGTCTGATATATGGCCCCTGTGAAAGGGTTGCTTGACCCCCAAAGGGGTTGCAACCCACAGGTTGAGAACTGCTGTTCAAGATTGTTTCTGATGACACTATCACTCTTTTATTTGGTAGTCCTGGAGAGTGAACATAGGGCTTCTCCCATGCTAGACAAGTGTTGTGCCACAGAGCTACATCCATTCCCAGCCCTCTTTTACCTTGTATTTTGACACAAGTTCTCACTAATTCGATCAGGGTGGTTTTTCTTGATGATGGGTCTTGTTTAGGACAGAATACTGTGGACTTATAATATAGCCACCTTTCTCTTCCCCTGCTAGAGTTCTTATATGTCCTTTAGAGGACCAGTCTTCGAGGAAAAATAGGTAACTTGGGAACTTCCTAGGAATTTTTAATTGCTTATACTTGTGCTCACTTATGCCTATAGTAATGCATCCATCACTGTAGAGGTATAACGTGGTGTGAGTTCCCACAGACAACCTCATGAGATTCTGCCCTGGTATTTTGTGATCTATATTTTTCTGCCTTTCCAGTTTGAGAGAGAGCAGTGTGCTCTGTAATTGAGCTGTTGGTTTGTTTGTTCAGCTTTTTGCTGTTGCTTTTTTTCCCCCTTGGTCCTGAGGATTGAGCCATAGGCTTTTATATATGCTATATGCCCATTCCTGTGCTCATGTCTTCTAGTATGAATGATGAATTCCAAACATTTTTTATGATAAAACAGAAAATACAGCCATATACACGCAGGTGTGCTAGAGAGATTGTGTGTGTGTGTGTGTGTGTGTGTATGTGTGTGTACATGCATTTGCACAAATGGAACTGAGGGGACAATTTTAGGTACCATCAGTCTTTGAGTTTTTATTTATTTATTTTGGAGACAAGGTCTACCATTGGGTAAGAAATTGGCAAGCGGCCTAGGCTGGAAGCCTGAAATTCAGGGATCTACCCATCTCTGCCTCCCCAGGGATTAATTGTGACATTCATTATGTCCATCATTATCACATTTATTTGTTTGAAGTCCTTGAGTTTCCAAGGCAAGTGCTTTACTGACTGAGCTGTCTCCTTCCTGTTTACTTTTATTCTAGTGCCTCTGTTGGTTTATTCCTTTGTATATGATGATCCTTGAAGCTAACCTTCAGTTGTTGGATTTTTAGATTATTGTATAATCGGAAGTTTCTGTTTTGCTAGCAACTCAACAAATAAATACATGAAGACTTATTATTACTTAATAAACTCTCCGCCAATAGCTCCTACAACTTTTTGTTGGTTTGTTTTTCAAGACAGGGTTTCTCTGTGTTTGGAGGCTGTCCTGGAACTCCTACAACTTAACCCATTTCTATTAATCTGTGTTCTGCCCAGAGGCTGGTGGCCTTTACCTCTATCCCATTTTGTGTGTCTGAGCCATTCTCCATCTGGCTAGTGTCTCCTTATTCTGCCCATTTGCTTCCCAGCATTCCCAGCTTGGCTCTCCTACCTAACCTTCTGTTCAGCTGTTGGTCAGTCATCTTATTTTTTAAACCAGTCACAGTGACAAATCTTCATAGATTACAAAGAGATTATTCCACAGTATTATTGTCTGTTCGATGTTACTCTTTCTGCTGTGATTTGCATAATTATTACAGCTTAAAAATACTTGCAACGAATGATATTCTAGCTGTTCTGTAGGAATGGGAATGCTGGGTTAAATGGGGCAGTAAATTTTTTAATGTTGGTATATTTCACCATAGTACTTGCTTTTGCGTTTTAAATTTTTTTTTTTTTTTTTTAAATATTTATGTGGTGGTGGCTCACGCCTTAGTTCCAGCAGTAAGGTAGAGGCAGGCGGATCTTTGTGAGTTCGAGACCAGCCTGGTCTACAAGAGCTAGTTCCAGGACAGGCTCCAAAGCTACAGAGAAACCCTATCTTGAAAAGAAGAAGAAAAAAAAAAAAAAAAAAAAAAAAAAAAAGTAGGAGTCTTTGCCTGCATGGATGTATATGCACCAATCCTCTGGAACTGGAGTTACAACAACCACCCTGTGGGTGTTGGGAACCAAACCTGGGTCACCTGCAAAATCACCAAGTGTCTTAAATCTCTGAGCCATGTTGCCAGTCTCTTTTGTCTGTCTGTCTGTCTGTCTGTCTGTCTATCTATCTATCTATCTATCTATCTATGGTTTTTCGAGACAGGGTTTCTCTGTGTAACAAGCCCTGGCTGTCCTGGAACTCTCTTTGTAGACCAGGCTGACTTCACAGAGGTCTGCCTGCCTCTTATGTGCCACCACTGCCCGGCACAACTTGTTCTTAATAATGTGCTTGCCTGTCCTCACTTTCCTATTATGTCTTACTCCCTTAGTTTTCATGTCAACTTTTCTTTGGGGACATTACATGTTTCAGAATAAAATAGTCTGTTTAGGGACTATAGATGTAATGGATAGAAATTCTGTTACCATGTCCATAACACTGTGGGCTTGATCCACATCACCAAAACCCAAAACAAACAAAAAAGTTATTGGCTTATTCCAAATTCTTGGCTTATTCCTAAATCATTTAGTAATAAGTGAGAGGTAAACAATGTGGGCTGTGGAATTGTTTATTAAATTTTGAGAAAATAATGAATGAAAAAAGGAGGACATGTCTGCTCCAAGGTTCGGTTGAGGAGAGAGGGTTTATTGTAGATATGATGGATCTGGAAGGGTTCGGACTGAACATGATAAGCAGATTGAACCAGCAGATGAAAGGGGTTGGTGAGAGAGGAAGAGAAGGAAGGGCAAGCAGACCAAGAGATCCAGGAGCAGAGGCAGCCAGGAGTCAAGAAACAAAAGGGCACACAGCCAAAATATCTCAGTTATATAGCGAAGAGAGGGTCTGGGAGACGAAGTGAAACCCAGCTCCTGGGAGGAAGAGGTTTAGGGTAGGGGACAGGGTGAGACTTGTTGGGAGAAGCCATGGGTACTGAGAACTTAACAAATGGTAGCTCCTAAGCTTTAAAAATCCTTCATTTCAAACAACTGTGGAGAATCAAATTCTTTTCTTCCCTCAGTTTGCTGGTGTACTTTCTCTTCCTCTCAGACAGATTCTCATTATACAGCTGAGACTGGCATAGAATTCACTGTCTAGCTCAGTGTGGTCTCGAGTTCACTAGAACACTCTTCTGTCAGCTTCCCAAGTGCTTTGGATTATAAATTTGAACTACCATGCCTGACTTAAAATAATAATTTCTTTATTTTATTTTGTTTGGTTCTTCAAGACAGAGTTTCTCTGTGTAACAGCCCTTGCTTCCTTTATAGATCAGCTTCTGCCTCCAAGTGCTGGGATTAAAGGCATTTGTTACTAATGCCCAGTTTAAATGAATAAATTCTTTATACCAGTGCTGGAGGGATGCAACTCAGTGGAAGAGTGTTACTGCTCTAGTTGGTGGAGTGAACCTTGGGTAGACTAAAGTTTCATGCAATAGCCAACTTTATTCAGGACACCAGACAGTTTATATTCTGAATGTATTTGTAGGGTTAAGCAAGGTCATGTGAGCAGAGTTCGCTTTAGTTCAATCTGTATGAGGTCACTAAGACAGCCCCTGCTTGGAAACATCATCTGAATAATAATAGTAACTTTATGGGTAATCTGAAGTAAATCCATTCTTATTTACTACACCTAGGAGGGGCACAAAGGCACATTCTAATTTGTGTATTAGAGGAACAGAGTCTTTCTTACAAGCCCTCAGAATTCTCACTCAGCTTCATTCATAGACCTGTGTTCTTTCTATCATGCCTATATAGTTGTCTCTGTCTCTCCCTTCTTCCATCCTTTTATTTTATTATTTGAGGGAGGGTTTCTCTGTGTACCTCTGGCTGATCTGGAACTTGAACTCAGAGATCTGCCTGCCTATTTCCCATGTGCTGGGATTCAAGGCAAGCACCATCACATCTTGTTTATATTTTATGTGTATGAGTGCTTTGCCTGCAGGTATGTTTGTGAACCACCTGCATGGCTGGTAGTGTTGTCTCTTGGAACTGGAGTTAAGAGTAGAGAGACACCCTGTGGATGCTGGGAACTGTGTTCTTAACCACTGAGTTATCTATCTCTGTAGCAGCATATCCCAACCCTCTTTTAATACGATCTGTCTATGAAGTTCCTCTGGATTGGAACTTCATGTGTAGCTAGACTAGGCTACCCCTGAACTTGAAGTGATCCTTATACTTCTGTGTTTTTAACACTTAAGATTATAGACATGCGCTACCATGTCTATATTATCATTTTAGAATAAGTGCAAGTAAGGTATACTTGAAATATTTTACTTTTTAAAAATATAATAATTGGGCCAGATACATAGCTTAGTAGTTAAAAGCACTTACTACTTTTCCAGAGGACCTAGTTTCAATTCCTAGCACGTACATGATGTCTCACATTGTAACTCCAGTTCCAGGGGATCTAATGGCCTCATATCCCCCTCCCCACCCTTACCAAGACAGGGTTTCTCTGAGTAGCCTTGGCTGTCTCAGAACTCACTCTGTTGACCAGGCTGGCCATGAACTCTCAGAGATCTGCCTGTCTAACTCCGGAGTACTGGAATTAAAGGTGTGCGCCACCACCACCTGGCTCCAATGGCTCCTTGACCTCCATGAGCACCAGACAAGCAAGTGGTGCACAGGCATTTATATACGCATAACACTCATAGTCATAACAACAAATATATTATTTATGGGCTGGTAATGTATCTCAGCTAGGTAGAGTGCTTAACCTCGTATGTGCAAAGCCTTGCTTTGATCCTCAATACCACATGTGCATGGTGGCACATAAACAAAATTTCCTAGCTTCTTGTGTGTATTTATCATTAATAATCTTTTGAACAAAAGTATTTTGAAAAAAATGAGATACTGTCATCTCAGAAAAAAGGTGATGAAAGGAACCATTTGGATGCTTTTAGAATGCATAAAAGTCATGTTTTCCATCCTGTGCTTTTATTCAAATATGAGTGATGAAAACTTGCATTACGAGTTATATACTGTTTCTATATTAAAAATATTTATTATACAAAAAAGTAAAGTTGATTGATGGTTTTTATTTGAGGTGAAAATAAGACGTTAAAGACCTTAAACAATAGTCATTCTTGCTGTTCTGTCCATTCAGAAGGTGCTCATAAAAACCAACAAATTTACTATTAAATTTTTTTTATTAAGCTTTCTTTCATAAATATAGGCATGTTATGTAAAAATATGGAATTCAAATTTAAAAACCTTGTACATTTTGTTTTATCTTTAAATTGAGAAAACTGGTAAATTATAAGTGTTTAGTATGTAGACTAGTAAAATAACAAGAAAAGCATAAGATGGAGAGAGCTCATTTACAGGCAGGTAGAACCTTTAAAAGAGAATGCTAATGTGAATCACATTGGGTGTTTTTATGAATTATTTAAGATTACCATGGCTCTTGAGGATGGGCTGTCACAAGGTTAAGAAAAATACTTTGAGAAGCATTAAGTACAAAATAAGTAGATTTAGATAAGTTTAAAGTAGGTTTGTTTTAATCAGAAGGTAGTTTTCATTGAAGTAAATGGAGCAGAAAATAAGGCATTAGAATGAACCAGAAAAATAAATTGAAGCACTAGTAACTAATTGAAGGCACTAGTAACAAATTTAGGCTTTTTACCATGGAAAGGAATGCTATGCCTAGAGTATTTATCATTGTGCTGGGTGGTGTAGTAATTTAGTCAGTTAATCAAATATCTAGAGTTACTATGATTAATTCAAGTGAGAGTTTATGGCCTAAATGGGTTTTACTAAACCATACATTTTGTTATGATTGAGCAGAGACAGTGTAGAGACAGTTTATCTTAGCAATCAAGTGAAGATGAATAGCATGTGCTGTATTGGCCAGTTATATAATTTGTAATAAGGTCAGCAAGCAATTGTGCTCTTGTTCAAATTGGCACTATTTTATTAAAAATATTGAAGATATGTTTATTTAATATTTCTTAGGTTTTAGAAAAACTTGGACTTGTTTTACTAAAGTAGATAATCAAACATGAAAATGGGTTTTTAATTTTTTAATAGGTAATAGTCTAAAGTAGGCTTTCGTCTTGTTGCTATAACTAACATTTATTTTCTGTTTATTTTTAAGACGAGCAAAAATCAAATTAAAGTAGATCTTGTAGATGAGAATTTTACAGAATTAAGAGGAGAAATAGCAGGACCTCCAGACACACCATATGAAGGCAAGTACTTTTTTCTGTATCAAAATATTGTGCGTATTAGAACTTGTCTGAAAGATTGAGTCAGTAATCTTGAGCATCTATCTATAAAATTCATGGAAGGTAATCTTATTTGGCTTAGGGTATACTACAGTATATAAAATGGTCAATTTTGACACTTAGCTGATTTTTCATACTGAGTTTTTGCTAATTAAAAAAAATTTTTTTCAAATACATTTCATAGAGCCAGGTTACAGGTTATGTAGGCTTCTTTCTTTATCTTGTTCTCAATTCTGTTGTTTAAAGTAGCCATACATTTTATAGCATAACAGGCTTAAATATAAATATAAAATGTTAAGCCTTGAACTTAGATACACTCAGATACCTTTGATATGATTAGTAACAAATCTTAACAGTTTGACTAAAAAAGAAAAACCAAAACAGTTTGACTAATAAGATAATGGTTTTGTTTTTAAAGCTTCCCCTTCCTATCATTTCATGTTTCAGTTGGTTACTTAATTATGTAGATTTTTAGATACTTAATTTTCTTTATTTAAAACCACTCTGAGTGATTATTTTAAAACATACAAAAAAAGAAAATAGCTTTGCTACTTTCCATGTTCATATTTTGACTTTTAGCTCTTTACTTGGAATTAAGTATATGATAAAGGAAGAAACTGTAGTATTTGGAGTTTTTAGACAAATCTTCATTACTGAGTATTATTGCAAATTTGGGTCATGTAGGATAACCATGGCTTTTGCATATTGCATTAATAACTGTTTAAGTGTTTATATAATAGAAAGTATATGGCCTTATGTGGTAGCTCTTCCTTGTATTCAGTTTTCAACTACTCTTACAAGGTAAGTACAATCCTGTTTAATAGACAAATTTGAATTTAGAGATAAGTCATTTGTCTTAAGGTCAAACATCTTAAGTGGAACAGGCGGGATTTAGCTTGCCTTTGACTTCAAAGCCTATGCTTTTAAATAGCTTTCTGCTTTTGATTAAATCAGGATTCATCAAGTATTAGTAAGGGTGTTTATGGCTTCTTTAAATGTAGTGCTCTCAGTTCAGAAAAACCCAATATTCTTGGCAAAGCTTGTTTTCATTCGAGCCCTTAAAAGATCCTAGGCTGTCGTTAGAGTATCACTATAAATTCTTTCTTGATTTTTGAAGCAGGGCTTTTCTTTGTAGCTTGAGCTAGCCTCAAACTCTCAGCAGTCCTCTTGTTTCACTTTGGTAAGTGTTAGGATTATAGCCTGGGTTTCATGTCTCTCACCACCAACTCTCGTCCTGCTCCTGTCTGATTTGTTGAGAAAAGTTCTTCGTGATCTAAGCTGTCCTCAGACTGTCAGCTTTGGTTGAGGCTGGTTCTGAGCTCCTGCTTCTCCTGCTTCTATTTTCTAGCTGCTGGGTTTATAGACACAGCTGTTATGCCTGGGCACCAATTTTGAAGTGCAAAAAAATTTTATATTGCTGAATATTCCATATCTACTAGTACCTCCAACCCCTCAGCCTCCCAGCCCCCCCCCCCCCCACATGGTCTCACTATGTAGCTCTGGCTGTCCTGGAAATCATTATGTCAGCCAGGCTGGGCTTGAACTCACAGAGATCTGCCTGCCTTTGTCTCCCAACTGTTGGGATTAAAGGTGTATGCTACCACACCTGAATGATTTAGTTCTTTTGATATTAGAAGATTTTAAAATTGTATTTATAAAAATCAAATGTCTTAGTAGCAAATATTGTTTAGATCTCCTAGCTTCTTTAATGGCAGGTATCATAATAATGTTTTTGTTTCACTATTTTTTTTGTGGTACTAAGGATCAAATTCAAGGCCTTATGCATCTTCCCAAGCAGCTGTAAATTGAGCTACATCCCTAACCTCATAATTCTTCCTGAAGTGCTTTTTGAAATTGTTTAGATAGCTTTAAAATGCAAGAAATAGTATTTCTATTCTAGAGCTCTCCAGCAAACTTAGAATACACAGGGACCTCTTAAGCTCAGTGGATAGAATGTTTGCTACCTTTTTAGCGACCCATGTTTCATGAGTAAATGAAACAAGTTATTTAAGTATTTCTGCAGGTGCTTCAAAATTAGAGAATATTTTTATTAGTTTCCCTATGATTGGGGGCATGTGCTTGGACAGTAAATTATTTTAAGATCTTTTTATCATAAAACTATTATAGCAATATTTAAAGAAAAAGTACCATTCAAGTCATAAACTTTTCCTTCTTAATTTATAAACACAGGTGAAAGATTGTTTTGTTTTTGAGGGTATGGGGTATTTGTGGTTTGTTTGCTGTGGTTTTTTTTTTTTTTTTTTTGAGCTGAGATAGGCATTCTGCGAATAGAATTCAGGGCCATGTCCAGGGCTGTATCTCCTCAGCCTGCTTTTGTTTTTGTCTAACTTCAAGCTAAAGTAAAAGTTTACTTGTAAACTATTCGTCTGTAATATCATTAAAAGGCAGTTTTATGCAGTATTAAAAATAACCAGATTGTCAAGGAGAATTAACACGGAAAATTACCATATTGCATTTCATTTACTCCGTTTTCTTAACTTCCTTTAAATAAACAACTTAGTGGTAAAGAACTAATTTAGTTCTTTTTGTGTAAACGTCCTTTCAAATTTGTTGAATTTAAATGGGCAGTTCAGAAATTCTCATCCACTTCCTTTCTTCTCTTTGAAGGAAGTTAAAGTTCACAATTGTTTCTCTGGACATAGTGGGCCAAGGCTTGTATCCCTAGCTTTTGGATGGCTGAGGATTGCTCTGAATTCAGGGCCACCCTAGGATACTTGAGTCCTAGATATTACTAGTCTACAGAAGATGTGTTTAAACCTCACAGGAGAAAAGAAAAAGTTTCTAAATGTTTAATAATTGGAAAGTATTCTTAAAGTTGTGTGCAGTGGTATGTCTGTAGTTAGCTATTTAGGAGGATGGGAGGAAGAGTTGCTTGAGCCTAAGAGTTCAAGGTTAGAGTAGGTAACATATAGCAAGACCTGTTCTCTAAAATAAAGCAGTGTAAAACATAAATAGAATAAAAATTAAATCCTTAAGAGGTAAAATAAATTATATTGAAAGTTGTTGTGTATAATGCTAATAAAAGTCCCTTAGATATTCAGTGATGGAGCTTACTTGTGTGACTGTGGGCCCTTGAGATTGTAGTACCCAGCAACAGTTAGCTGCTTTAACAGGCTATTATATTTGACAGGTGAGATCACTTAATGATGCACTTCTCACATGCCTTGTCAAGTGGAAATTATTGTATGTCATGACCAAACAATGTTAACATGGAGTAGCAATAATAGTTTGAGAACTTCACAATCTAACAGTATTTATTATAATATTTCTGATCTCTTAAACTACTCCTAAAAATCATTCTAAGCATTTAAGAAGGAAGAGCTTTGTGACAGATAATAAAGATGACACTTGGAAATTTAGTCAGAAAAAGAGAATCTTCAGGGAAAAGAAGGACCTGTGTAGGCACAAGACTCTCTCTCTCTCTCTCTCTCTCTCTCTCTCTCTCTCTCTCTGTGTGTGTGTGTGTGTTGCAGCCATTTCCTCGTGTCGTTTTATTCTCCCTTTTAGTAAATGTTGAAAAAGAAAAAAGATGAGTCTACATAGTATTCAAGCTAAGTGTATTGTTCCTGTTTTTGCAATTGTTATTTATATTCTTAATATAAATGGTCATTTCCATATTTACAGGGTTCTTTTCAGTACCCTTCTCTTGTTTCTTTTGTTGTGATTGCTTTTCTTTATATTTAATTTTTACCATATGTTCTTGATTCATATTTCTTGTTTAATTCGTATGTAATTTAAATAGAGGGGACTCTACCAAAAAGAATTGTAAGACAAAAAGAGTTGGGATCAGAAAGCTTTTGAAGATTGAGCATGATGTTGCATTTCTGTTATCCCAGCACTTGCAAAGCTGAGGCAGGAGAATTTCAAGTTTAAGGCTAGGTTAGCCTTAAAGTTTGGGATTTTCATAGGAGGGGAGGTGGGTGTTGCTTTAAGAACCTGGTATTGGTGAAATGCTCTTTTTTTTTTTTGTTAGATTCATGTGCATACATTCATAACAGTGGGAAAAGGTAGATTTGATAGGACCCCTGATATACTGACAACAATTCACTACTTGAATTTCTCAAGAGCTGAATGTTTAATCATAGTAATGCCACTAGCACACTTATTGTATTAATTTTCACATGCATATGAAGGAATAATATTGTAATGAAATCTCTAACTTAAGTAACTAACTCATTATGACTAGCTTTGTTCTTAAACTGGTTCATTCCTTGATTATTAGTAGAAAAACTACTTAGTTTAATGTTTATTTCAGGAGCCAAATTTTATTTCCTGTTTTTAAATAGTGAATCTTTTATGTTAGTGGATCATGAAATCTTGAACTGGGAGGTTCATTAGAGGTAGAATTTTGTGGGTTGGGGGAGGTGTGTTTAGGCTAGCTAGCCTTGAATGCTCCACTCAGTAGGTCAGCAGGGTTTTGAGTCAGGAGACCTTCTAGCCTCCCTATACCATGTACTAGACTAGCATTGTAGCAATGTGCTCTCGCCACACCTAGAATCTTCCTATTCAGTTTCATTATTGCAAGACTTTCTCCTTCAGAGATGAGGAACATATAGTCATGGTTCACTTTGAATACTTCATTTGTGAGAACCTAGTTACATTTTTCTTTCTTTAAAGAACTTTAAAAAAATGTCTGTTTAACTTGTGGTTGTTCAAGATAACTTCAGAAGCAACAGAATGTTGTTTTCTGTTTATATAAATTATTGACAGTACTTTGTAAATTCTTGGAAGAGGATAGTGTTATGTCCTATGTTTCTTGTTTTGTTCTTTGCCTTTATTTTGAAATTTTAAACAAAATGTTGACATTAAATTTAGGGACACAAGTTGATTCTTTTAGTTTTGCTCAAGACAGGTCTTATGTATCCCCAAGCTAGTCTTGAACTTTCTATGAAGCCATGGTTGGCCTTGGGTTACGGGTCCGTTCCCCCCTCTCCCCCCAAGTTTCTCTGTGTAACTTTGGCTGTCCTGGTACTCACTCTGTAGATCAGAGTGACTTCAAATTACAGAGATCCCCCTGCCTGTGCCTCAAGAGGGCTGGGATTAAAGGAGTACACCACCAGCTCCCTGTGGTGATATTTTGTTTATAATCTAACAAAGCTTTTGAAGATCTGAGTGCAAAGCTAGCCACACTAGTTATCCATAGAGGCCAGGCAGTGGTTGGCACACACCTTTAATCTCAGCATCCACACTAGTTAGCCACAGAAACCAGGCAGTGGTGGCACACACCTTTAGTCCCATCACTCAGGAGACAGATCTTTGTTAGTTAATTCAAGGCCTCCCTGAGCTACATGAAATTGATCCAGTCTAAAAGAGAAACAGAGCTTTGGTAGAGGTGAGAACTCTCTAGTGGCTGGTCACTTTGCTTCTCTGATCTTCAGCTTTAACCCCAATATCTGTCTCTTGGTTTTTATATTAAGACCAACTAGAATTAGTTCTACAACTCCTTGTGGTTCTCTTTCTATAATATCCAAGTGCTGGGGTTATAGGTATTTGACACCATGCCCTGATTAAGGACATAAATGGAAAGATCAAGACTTCGGAGAGAACTAGCTAAGAGAGTTTTCCTGTTGTTTACGACGTATCTGTTCTTTGTCTTTATACTGTCTATCCTTTAAATCCTTGCTTTTTTTTTTTTTTTTTTTTCTTTTAATCTTCTATTTCCTGTTACTGTCTTTTATTAGGTGGACTGGATAAAACAAGACCTCTGAACCTTATGCTACTAATTAATGAAATATTTGACATTGGTTTGTCTGTAGAGTTAATGTTTCTCTAGTTCTGTTACTGTTAATTAGTATAATAACAGTGGGAATTTTATATACTCTAAGTATTCTTATAAAATCATGACTCTTATTTTATTTTGGGATTTTAATTTTCTCAGTATAAATAATACATATTTTGAAAGTCTTTTCAGTGTATTTGGTTTTGCATATTTGAGTTGATCAGCATTCTCAAATTTGTTTTTTCCCTGTTTTTGTTTTTTGGTGTTTTTAGGTGGAAGATATCAACTAGAGATAAAAATACCAGAAACATATCCATTTAATCCCCCTAAGGTATTGTACCCCTGTTTTTGTGCATGGAGCTTTAAAAATATTTTGTATTTCTTGACTCACCTTAGTAATATATGAATATCAATACATTTTAGTACTTATTAAAATTACAACATTCTGAGTTAAGTATGAAGAAATCTAATGGACATAAATTTAGGCACTGGTCAATGGGTTGCTTCTGAAGGTAGAATGAAAAGCTGTGGTAACCATTGATAGCTATATATTAGAGCACATAATGGCTCAAATACTAGCTTCATATAATTAGCTGTATTATTGATTTAGAGAGAGGTTCTTACTTGTTTTAAATAAATGTTATTTAAAGAAGTATGTTTTACACTTAATTTAGAAATTGAAGATCAGGGATTAGCTAGCTCATTGGTAGAACTTTCCTTTTCTATACTAGGTCTTGGGTTTTATTTGAAATACTGCCAAAAAGAAAAACCTCAAATAAACTACAACAAAAATCAAACAAACAAAAAATAAGTAAAGTGTGCCAAAGAATTTATCAGTAAGCTTAACACTCTGCTTTTATGGTGCTCACATTGTAGAAGGGGAAAGCCTTAACAGAGAGAACGCTGTTACTCACAGATTGTATATTATAAGGAAACCTAGCCTAAACTTAGATTTTTGACTAGGTCAGTTTCTTTATACCTTTATATTTAAAACCATTGTTTAGGCATTCAATTTTATTACTCCTTGTTTTGCCTATTACATGATCAACTGTTCATCTTTTGTCATTCTACTCATTCACTCTTCAGTAAGTGCCCCTAAAGAAGAGTGCTAATAGTGTATGAACTCCTTATCCTGGCATTTACGGCTTCCCACAACTGGATCTCAGCTTTCTTGTCCATCTTAGGGTTTTATCCTTTTCATCTATACATGAATCTCATTCTCTAGCCTAGATTATTTACTATTTGTAGATAGGCACTTATTCTTGTGTGCCTTCTATTGTTTTCACTTGAGTCTTTACCCATATTATTTGAAGTTCTAGTTTTCTTTGAGCTGTGAATAAAATAATATATCTTTGTAAACTGTGCCCAACAAATACTTCTTTTTCAGCTTTCACTTTAAAAAAATTAAATAGATTTAGGGGACTGGAGAGATGGCTCAGAGGTTAAGGACACTAGCTGTTCTTCCAGAGGTCCTAAGTTCCATTCCCAGCAACCACATGGTGCCTTACACCCATCCGTAGAGAGATCTAGCGCCCTCTTCTGGCCTTCAGACACATATGCAGACAGAACTCTGCATAGTAAATAATTAAATAAGTCTTTAAAAAAATTAGTAGATTTTCTGCTCTTATTTATTTAGGCAAGATGTCACCATGTAGACCAGGTGATATGCACTACCACACCCAGCTAAGAAATTAATAGATTATTTTTTATTTTTGTGTATCTCTGTGTAGATACGTGCACATGGAAGTGCAGACACCTAAGAGTCCAGAAGAAGACTTAGTTGAGTCTCCCGGAGCTAGTGTTATAGGTGATTATGAGCTGCCTGACAATATTGGCAACAAAACATGAGTCCTTTACAAAAGCAGCAAGCACTCTTTTACTTTTTAAAAATGTGTATGAGTGTTTCGCTTGCATATGTCTGTTCACTGTGTGATGCTATGCCTACAGAGGCCAGAAGAGGGCATCCCTAGGTATTGGGTTTACAGATAATTGTAAGCTGCAATGTGGTTGCTGGGAATCAAACCCAGGTTTATGGAAAAAAACCAGCCAGTGTTGTTAATCCCCAAGCCATCTTGGCAGCCTTCCATTAAACATTTTTAACCTCTGAGCCAACTCTATACCCTTGCTTCTTTCCCCTTTTTTGAGACAGTGTCTCATTGTACAGCTCTGACTTTCTTGGAATTCCATGCTGGCTTCAACTCCCAGAAATTCAACTACTTTTGCCTTTTTAATGCTGGATTTAATGGCCTATATCAGCTTTCTTAGACTGCTGTGTTTTTTGTTCTTAAAGATATTCATTAATTGTGTATGGGTGCCCATGGAGGCTAGAAAAAAGGTATCCCTTATAGTTGTAATGTGGATATGAGCAGTTCTGAGACATTGTAAGCTGCCATTTGTAGGTGCTAAGAACTGAACTTGGGTCCTAGAACAGCAAGAAATGCTCTTAAATAACGAGCTGCCCCCCATCTCATTAGTATTTTATAAAGTTTATATAATGTTGACATAAATACTGTTCCAATTCATATATGTCTTTCAGTGACATTATTACTCCTATGCTTATGTATAGCTTTTGATAGTGTAATGTCCTTGATTTAATATCATAGCAGCTGAAATGTTCTGGAATGCATCACTCAACCTGTTAGTTGTTTCTGTTTAAAAATAGATAGGAACCTGTAACCTCAACATTGGAGATGATAGTTCAAGGACTGAGTTTGAGGCTCTATGGCACTGTACCAGAGACCTAGAGCAAACAAAACCAACAAAGTACACAGGACCAAAATACAAACAAAAAGGAATATGGTAGTGAAAATTCCAGGTTGTTTTCTGTTGCTGTGGATTTGAACCTGTAGCCTTGTGCACATTAGACAAACATTTTACCACTTAGCTTCACTCACAGTATTCCGGGATGAGTTTGGAGCATCTAATTCTATTGCTTATATACATCTATTTTATGATATACCTGACTTTTGAGGGGAAAGGGAGTTTGCTTTTCTTTTTGTAATTGTGGTAAAATAATATGTAAAATAAAATTTACCAATTTAATTCTTTTGATTGATTGGAGTCAGAGAAGTCCAGGCTAGTTATGTACTGTTGATGACATTGAACTGCTGATTGCTTTGTATTCATACACATGCCTAGAATGCAGGCAGAACTTTCTGCATTCTAGGTAAACACTCTAGAGCTTCATTCCCAGCTCCCTTAGCCATTTTTAGATGCATTATTCAGCAGTGTGTATTCACACTTTTTGTACCCATAAGCATCTACTTCAGAGATGTCTATTCATTAAATAGTAATTCTATAGTGCCCTACTTCAGATTTTAAGAAACTACTGTTTAACAGAATGTGGTAGGATATACCTTAATCCCAGCTGGAGGCACATGCTGTATGAGAGTCTTTGTCTCATCCTGACTATCCTGGAATTTACTCTGTAGATCAGGCTGGCCTAGCACTTGGAAGGTAGAGACAGGTGAATCTCAGGCTAACCTGATCTACATATTGAGTTCCAGGACAGCTTAGAGCTACATAATAGAAGACACCTTAAATAAAGTACTGCCCCCCCAAAAAAAAACAAAGAAAAACCATTATTGTATTTTTTTTCCTGTGTCTATCAATTTGACTCTTCTGAGTTCATTGTATAAGACAAATCACACAGTGTTTGTCCTTTGGTTTATGCCCTTAGCATTTTGTTGTCTCTGTTCATCCATGTTGTAACAATTTCCTCTCTTTTTATGTTGAGTGTTTTATTCATTGTATGTATATATTTCACTTTAGTTATCCATCCACATGGATAACTAAATTAAAAAGTTTATTTGCATGCTGGGCAGTGGTGGTGCATGCCTTTAATCCCAGCACTGGGGAGGCAGAGGCAGGTTGAATCTATATAAGTTTGAAGGCAGTTTGGTCTAATAGGGCTACACAGAGAAACTCTGTATCAAAAAAACAAAAACGAAATTTTATTTGCTTATTTATCATGTATGCACCAACTGTAAATGCAAGTGGGTCAATGTTTACACATTGATATTTGTTAAAGGACAAACGGAATTGGCCCAGGGGATCATATTCAGGTTGTAAGAGTTGGCCTGATAACAAGTGCCTTTGTTCTCTGAGCCATCTGGTCAATCTGTGGGTTTTTTGTTTGTTTTGACATACTGTCCCACTTTAGAGCCTTTACTATCCTGTAATTTGTAGAGATCTGCCTGCCTGTACCTTCCAAATTCTTAGAATAAAGGTGTATGATACTATGCCTAGTGGGTTTTTGTTTTTGAAAAGGGCTTTCCCTGTGCTGGACTTGAATTCCTAGACTCAAGCAATATTGTATTTTTTCCCAAATGGAAATGAAAGGGAAAGAAGAAACCGGCTTTATAGCTACTGCATTTTCAGTATTAGATAATGATGTCTTTTGTGCTATGACTTTTCATTTTTTGTAAAGGCCTTTAGCTCTAACAGGTGAGAGAACTTGGACTAAGAGGTTAACTAGCATCCAGATTGTCCAGGATTTGGTAGTTTCTATGTTAGGTTATTGGACTGATTATCCTTCTGAGATTCTGGTGCAGAAGGAGTAAGAACAAAATGCGCGCGCGCACGTGTGTGTGTGTGTGTGTGTGTGTGTGTGTGTGTGTGTGTGTGTGAGAGAGAGAGAGAGAGAGAGAGAGAGAGAGAGACTCAGACTCAGGTTTTTATGCACAGTAGCTTTTTCTCACTGCCTCATGTCTTCAGCCCATTGTTTTCATTCTTTGCTATTTTTTATTATGGGGGCTGTGCCTACTAGGCCAGTGCTTTGCCCCAGGATTTCTTCTTGAGGTAGTAAAAATAATTTAGAATTAGATTCTATAGGGCTGGGGATATAGCTGTTCGAGCCTCCAGTTAGTATGGGCAACTCACTATTGGACTAGCCAATATAGCTGTTTAATATATGAAATAGGTAGTAATTACTTTACATTTTAAAATTTTATGTGTGTGGTTTTGTCTGCATATATGTATGTGAACCACGTGCATACAGTGTCCTTGGAAGTCTGAAGACTGTCTTGTGTCTCCTGGAATTAGAATTAGAAATAGTTGTATGTGAACTGGGGAGATGGCTCAATCGTTACGAGCAGTGGCTGCTCTTCAACAGGATCTGGGTTTGATTCCCAACACCCACATAATGGCCGTGCCTTCCTGGACACCAGGTATACGTGTGGTATACAGACAAACATGCATACAAAACATCCTTATACATGAAAATAAAACAGTAAAGATCAGAACCTTTGGCTTTCTTTAAATGCAGTATGTATGTATTTAGGTTTTTCGAGACAGGGTTTCTCTGTGCTTTGGAGCCTGTCCTGGAACTAGCTCTTATAGACCAGGTTGTTCTCGAACTCACAGAGATCCTCCTGCCTCTGCCTTCCGAGTGCTGGGACTAAAGGTGTGCACCATCACTGCCTGGCAATCCACAGTTTATTTTTTTTTTTAAAAAAGAAACAAACATCATGATGGTTTGAATGGTGAAGCCTAGTCCTCTGGAAGAATAACCAGTTCTATTAACCACTCAGCCATTTCTCCAGCTCTAAAATTGAGTATTAAATATCAATACTAATTATTGTAAAGATTTATTTTTTATTTTATGTGCATTGGTATCTTACCTACCTGTTGGTGTATGGGTGTTCAATCCCCTGGAACTGGGATAACAGACAGTTGTGAGCTACCATGTGGTGTTGGGACTTGAAGCTGGGTTTTCTGGAAGAGCAGCCAGTGTTTTTAACCAATAACCCATCTCTCCAGCCCACTAGAACCAATCTTCAAAGTGTAGTTCTGCTTGTTTTAAGTGATACAGTTTTTTCTTCCCTTTAAGTGAAGTATTTTCCATTGTGGAGTAAATATAATATCCTTAAGAAGTTTTTTTTCATCAAAGTTAATGATGGAATTGTGAACTGGTGCCTAGCATGAAGAAGGAGCTGTATATTTGTTGAATTAAAGAGTGAGGGAAATGGAGATTGTACATGGTAGGAAGATAGAATAATACTGATAACTGTTACAGTTTCCTGTAACTCCAGCTCCAAGGGATCTGAGACCATTTCTAGCCTTTTCAGGGACCTATACAAGTATAGTTCCAATGTGTGCACATGTGTGAGCACATACACATGAGCACACAAATAAAAATAATTTTTTTCTTTCTGTCTGGTTTTTAAAGATAGGGTTTATCTATGTCACTTTGGAGCTTTTGTTTTGGTTTGTTTTTCGAGACAAGGCATTGCATTGGAGCCTTTCCTGAAACTCGCTCTGTAGACCAGGCTGGCCTCAAACTCATAGATATCTGTCTTGCCTCTGCCTCCCGAGTGCTGGGATCAAAGGCACTTTTTTAAGATTTACTTATTATCTATACAGTGTTCTGCCTACATGCCAGAAGAAGGCACCAGATCAAATTATAGATGGTTGTGAGCCACCATGTGGTTCTGGGAATTGAACTCAGGACCTCTGGAAGAGCAGCAAGTGCTCTTAATTCTGAACTCTCCAGCCCCCTGAATTTTTTTTTTTCTTTTTCCTTTTTTTTTTTTTTTTTTAAAGAAATGGTTGGCCATGATGGTACACACAGAGGCATGATCTCTGAGTTCGAGGTCAGCCTGGTCTACAGAGCAAGTTCCAGGACAACTAGAGCTACACAGAGAAACCCTGTCAGGAAAAACAAATGAACAAACAAAAAGAAATGGTTACTGTGTATAAGACCTGTTACTTGATTTTGTCTGAATTTGAAAGAGCTCTTGTTCATCTCTGTGATAATAGCAAGTATATGCAGTGTCAGGTACTATAGACTCTGAAGATGTTACAATAGATGGTGGACACAGAACCTTTTATTAAAGATGGGACAAGGCAGAAATTACAGCTTTGATATAGGGAGAAATAAAGGGTACCGTGGGAATAGGTTAGGTAGAAGTTATAAATTATGGGAGCTAAAATATGACTTTAGCTCAGGGAAAGAGTGTATAGAAGAATGTTGCTGAGAAAAGAAATGGCACAAAAGAGTTCAGGCCAAAAAAAAAAAAAAAAAAACAAAAAAAAACAAAAAAAAAACCCTTGACTATGATACATGATACTGAGGCAGAGAGTAGAATATGGGATTGAAGGAGACCTGAGCTGTGGTCTAAAGTCAGGCTAATAGCATGGTCTTACACCAGATGAATGAGCCAGCCTGTCACAAATATCCAAACCAGGAATGAACATTTTTTTAGAGCTGTTGAGAGAAGGTAGTTATTGCTGAATACTGAATACAGTGGAAGTGTTTGTTTTTGTAGCCCCGGCTGGCATGAACTGTCTAGGCAGATCAGGCTGGCCTCCAACTTTTACAGAGATCTGTCCTCTTCTGGTTCCCCATTGCTAGGATTAAAGATGTTGGCTACCATGTCCACCTTGATTTTACTTTCTTAAACTCTATAAGATTGTTTCTTTTTAGTGTTTGACATATAATAGTAGACCTTCAAATATTTATCTGATTTCTCTGATAAATCTAATAAATATTTATCAAAGAATTACCTAATAATTTTTTAGAATAACTTGTATAGAAAAATTGGGGCCATTGTAAGCCATTAGTACAAATGCATCCATCTTTCTCTAAGCCTGCTTTTGCTCCTTACCTTAAACTTGGGTAGATATCATTTAATGTTTTCATTTGGTTATACATGCTGTTTTATTGGATTTTATAGTCTTATTTCTCACATCTATCTTAATACTAGGTACAGTGTAAACATCTGATAATTAGGTATGTTTGAATGTAGGATGTATGTCAAAGCTTTAAAATATGTCATTGACCTTTGGTCTACTGAAAGCTTTGCTTTCCATATGGCTCCTTGGAAAAATATGTCATAAAAGTGTATCATTTCTCTTGTGTGATACCATCTTCTTCTAGTTCTATTTTACTTTTACATGTTGGCTTTTTGTGTTGTTTTATTTTCCTCTTGTTACTTAAAAACTCAAGTGTGCTTTGTATTCTAGGTCCGGTTTATCACTAAAATATGGCATCCTAATATTAGTTCCGTCACAGGGGCTATTTGTTTGGATATCCTGAAAGATCAATGGTAAGAAACTTCTGAATTTGCTCTCTCTTCTCTGTCACATAGGAGAACCAAAACCAATAGTGTTGAGTGTGTTAAATCTCTAGAACATAAGTTATACTTCAGGAATAGTTTACAAATTCTCTTAAGTACATTATTGAAAATTTGATTTTGATTGATACCATGATAGCTATTTAAAGGTAATATCAGGTACTAATTTTACATTTAAAAAGTCTTGGGTTTCTTATTTTGTTATCTAAGGAAGGTATTTGTAATAGACTAAAAATGTAAGTTGACACAGCCATCTTTCACTCAGATGAAATATAGGCAAAGGTTGTTCAAAGTTGTATTAAGTGAATACAGTTAAGGCTCTCAGGTGTCACAGTTCTTTGGTTAATTTATATTCTTTTGCATAAGTCTTTCACTTCATTTGCCTGGTTATTTTCTTTGTATATTTTTGGTTTTGGTTTTGTAAGTATGTATGTGTGTGTGCATGATTTTACCACAGTATACTATGGAGGTCACACAACAGCCTGCAGACTTCTATGCACTGCACTGTTTGGGCCCCGGGATTGAGTTCAAGGTAGCAGCAGTCTTGGTGGGAAGCAGCAAGCAGTTAAACTTGCTGAACTATTTCATTGGTGCATATGCATGCACAAGTACACTGTTTTGTTTTGCTTATTTTTGCTTCAAAGGTTTTTCTGTGAAGCTCAAGCTGGCCTTTGAACTGGAGCTTTCTTTCCTGCCTTGCACTTCAGTAGTGATTGAGTATTTAAAAGTTCTTGTAGCTTTCAGTTTTAAATCCCCCTTCTTCCATTTGTTTGGTTGTGTGGCTACTACTAGCTTTCTAATTTGTGAGATGATGTTCATGTTTATTTCATTGGCCTGAGAGAATTAAATATGTTGATTCATGTGATACCTTTAGAATGAAGCCTGGTATATGTTAGCAGTAATTAATCTGCTGGAGAAGGTTTAGCCATAGAATGTTCTTACTCACAATTAGCACATGATCTTATTAATGAAGAAACTGGGTCCAGAATTATAAAATGAAATCGAGTAAAGTAGTATATACACTTGTGATTCTTGCACTTGGGAGACTGAGGTAGGCTGATAAGTTTGTGCTACAAAATGAGACCCTGCTGTGAAAGGAGGGAAATAAAAGTGTGACTTCACCAAAGGAAAATGGTACTATAGTAAGAATACATGGAGCACTGATCTTACAGAAGTCATGTATTAGTGTTCAAGCAGTTCAAGTTTGTGTTTAACTCTGTAAAGGAGAGAAAGTAATGTTTTAGACCACTCTTACTGGAGTGATGACATTTAGTATATGGGCAGTTTGGTTTATTTGACTGTAAACAGGGTAGGATTTCTGTTTTGGTTTCTTCTTGTATCTTATTTTAGAATATATTTGATTAATCACTTTTTTTTTTTTTTTTTTTGGCCAGTGTCTTAAAAGTCTAGGTCTCATGGTTTTGTTTTTGTTTTTGTTTTTACATTTTGTTTACAGCATGTCACTGTGATGCCAGTGCATATTAGCATAATTGGAGATGTTCTCTTTATTTTCCTTCCAGGGCATCTATTTAGCTTTCTTTTCCTGTTTCCACTCCATAATCTGCTTGTTTTTCCTGTGTCTTCCAGGTGCACATGAGTATGCTGCAGGGCAATGAGTTCTAGACTCTTCTCCTTTGCTTCTTCTAATTTCATATTTTTCCATTTTTACCTTAGCCTCATTGTTGATCTGTTTACATTTATTTTCACATTAAAATATGTATGTGTGCACATGTAATAAGAACATAGAGCATGGAGAGAGGCAGAAGACAACCTCCTGTATTTGGTACCCTTTCTAACATCAAACTTGACAAAATTTGACATCAAGGTCCTCTTCTCATTGAGCCATCTTGCCAGGCAAATAAGAATCTTCCTTATACTCCAAGCTCATGTTGTCTATTTATTTGTATTTAATTATGTAATAAACATCTTAACTGTGTTAAACCCCAACCAACCTAAAACTGCTATTTCTGAAGTTGGGGATGCACAACTTTTTTAAATCTCAGCATCCAGGAGGCAGAGGCGGGCAAGTCTTTGTTAGTTAAGAGGCCAGTCTGGTCTACAAAGCCAGGGTACATAGTGAAATACTAACTTTAAAAAAAAAAAAAAAAAAATCCTTTGGGGATGGAGAGATGACTCATCAGTTAAAAACACTGGCTGCTCATCTAGAGAATTCAGCTTGGATCCCAGCACATGCATGTTGTAGTGCTGTGACATTCAGTGCCCTCTTCCAGCTAAGGAGCACTAAGCTCACACGTGGTTCACACGTGGTAAACAGACATACCTTCAGGCAGAACAGCCATATGCGTAACTAAACATTTAAAAAAAAAAATCTTTTTGCTTTTTTCCTTACTCATTTAAGCTCATGGCAGTTGTACATCTGCAGTTATGATCTTGGAAACCTCATTATGATGTTAGAGTTTCTTTTCCTTTTTTTTTTTTTTTTTTAAAGTTGAGACAGTCTCACTGTGTGGCATTGGCTTGCCTGGAACTTGTTTTGTAGATAATCCTGGCCTTGAACTTAGAGATCCACCAATCTGTCTCTCAAGTGTTCAGGTTAAAGGCATACAACACCACACTTGGATTTTCTTTTTTCTGATGTCATGTACGTGTATACCCAAATCTGTTGGTAAAAATTGGAGTCTTACAAGCAGCTTTCTACTGTCTCTTTGAGTCACAGTTCATTTTCTTTTTGTCTGGATGATTGCAGTAGCTTGTGCCCTCTTAGTCTCTCACTCTGCTCTACTCAGGCCATTTTCAGTAGTATCAAAAAGTGTGCATGCGTGCCATGGTGTACTTTGAGGAGACAACTTTTCTCCTTCATCCACCCACCCACCCACCCACCCACCCACCCACCCACCCATCCATCCATCCAGGTCTCACTATAAAACCAGACTAGCATGAAAGTCAGAGCTTTCTCTGCCTCTGCCTCCTAAGTGTTTGGATTTAAGGTTGTACCATCCATCATACCTGGCTAGTATTACTTAAGAAAAAAGTTAATACTCTTTATTTTGAGAATTTCATATATGTATTCATTGAAATATGATTATATCTCTTCTCATTTCTCCCCCTTAACTCCCTGAATATTCTCTGCCATGATTTCTCAATTTCATATCTTAATGCTTCCTTATTTATTCATTTATTTTTTTAATAAATCAGTTTGTTACCAGCCTCCTTTCAAATACTATCTTTTGTCAGACATTCCTAGCTCCTAATTGTGCAGATGTCGTGAGGATTTTCATTTAAGTTCCTAAGCATCAGCTGAGCATGAGTAATACAGTCCTAAAGTTCTGGTGCTTGGGACAGAGACAGGAGGGAGCAGTTCATCCTGTGTGTCATCTACACTGCCCCAGTTCTGCTGGTGCTTCTAGTCAGGAGGGAGGGACCTTGAACGAAGCTGACTGCTTTAACACTTGCTGTTTCTAATCAATTATGTTTTTTTTTAAATTTTATTTAAATATATTACCTCACATGCACCCTGACCACCCTCCCCTCCCATCCCCCGACCCCAATTCCACAAGTAGGGTTATGCCATCCAGGTGGGGTCATGTAGATCTGTCAAGGGACTAGGACTTCTCTCCTGTCACTAGGTTAAGGGAGTATCCCTCCATGGGGGATGTGTCCGCAAGGTCCTTTTGTGCACCTGGAATACATCTTGGTATCACTGTCTGAGGTCCCTTAGAAAAGCTGCTCAGACCTTCTAGCTGAGACCCATATTCAGGGGGGCCTGAGTCAGTCCCATGCTGGATTCCCAGCTGTCAGTCTGGGGGCCTGTTAGCTCCTCCTTGTTCAGGTCAGCCGTCTCTATGTGTTTCTGCAACCTGGTCTTGTCCTCTCCCTCTGCATCTGGATTCTAGTTTGACTCAGTGTTTATGTATGGGTGTTTGCTCCTGTTTCCAGCAGGTACTAGATGAGGGCTCCATGATGATGGATAAGTTAGTTGTTGATCTCATTATCTTGGAAGGGCATTTATGGTAGCCTTTCCACGGTTGCTGTAATTGTTAGTTGTCGAAAGTCTTGTAGGACTCTAGACCTTTCTTTAGGTTCAGTTTTCTCTTCAAACCATTAATGGCTTCTTCTCTCTCTCTCTCTCTCTCTCTCTCTCTCTCTCTCTCTCTCTCTCTCTCCCTCCCTCCCTCCCTCCCTCCCTCCCTCCCTCCCTCCCTCCCTCCCTCTCTCTTCTATTCCTATCCTGACTCAATCTTCACGTGCTTTCCTCTACTCCCCTTCTCTTTCTCCTACTTCTCTCTCCATTTGCTGTCCCCCGCCACTTCCCATGTGCTCTGGGGGACTTGTCCCTTTCCCCTTCTGTGAGGAACTTTATATGAATCTTTTAGAATACACCTTGTATCCTAGTTCCTCTGGTGGTGTGAATTATAGGTTGGTGATACTTTGCTCTAGGTCTGAAATCCATATATGAGCGAGTACATACCATGTTCCTCTATTTGTGACTGTTTAGAAAGTCCTTAATTTCTTTCTTATTTCTTCTTTGACCCATGTGTGGTGCAATTGCACATTGTTCAGTTTCCATGAGTTTGTAGATTTTCTGCAATTTGTGTTGTTGAATTTCAATTTTAAAGCATGGTGGTCTGATAAGATACAGGGGACTATTCCAATTCTCTTTCTGTTCAGGTTTGTTATGCCACCTAGTATGTGGTCGATTTTAGAGAAGGTTCCATGTGGAGCAGAGAAGAAGGTATATTCTTTTGTGTTTGAATGAATGGAATGTTCTATAGATGTCTGTTAAACCCATAACTTCTGTTAGTTCTTTTGTTTCTTTGTTGAGTTTCAGATTGGTGGTCCTGTTTAGTGGTGAGAGTGGTGTGTTGAAGTCTCCCACTATAAATGTGTGAGGTTTGAGTTTTAGTAGCGTTTCTTTTATGAATGTAGGCGCCTTTGTATTTGGGGCATAGATGTTCAGAATTGAGACTTTTGTGTTGATGGATTTTTCCTGTGATGAACACGAAATGACCGTCTTCATCTCTTTTGATTAATTTTAGTTTGAAGTCTAACTTGTTAGATATTAGGATAGCCACACCTGCTTGCTTCTTGGGTCCATTTGATTGGAAAGTCTTTTCCCAACCTTTACCTGAGGTAATATCTATCTTTGAAGCTTAGATGTGTTTCTTGTATGCAGCAGAAGGATGGATTCTGGCTTCATATCCATTCTGTTAGCCTGTGTCTTTTTATAGGTGAGTTAAGACCATTAATGTTGAGGGAGAGTAAGGAACATTGATTGTTAATGCTTATTTGTTTTAGATTTGTTGGTAGCAGTGGATTTGTGAATATATTTGTCCTGCTTTACCCTTGGTAGTTGTTGCCTATGTCTTTGTGAGCGTAGTTAACTTCCTTGGGTTGGAGTTTCCTTCCAAAACTTTCTGTAGGGCTGGATTTGTAGATACGTACTGTCTAAATTTGGCTTTGTCATTAAATATCTTGTTTTCTCCGTCTATAGTGATTGAGAGTTTTGCTGGGTATAGTATCCTGGGCTGGCATCCGTGGACTCTTAGTACTTGTAGAACATCTATCCAGGACCTTCTGACCTTGAGGGTTTCCATGGAGAAGTCAAGTGTAATTTTGATAGGTCTGCCTTTATATGTTACCTTTAGGATTGCCTTGTGTATTATCCATGGAAACTGAAAATATTCACTGGTTTGCTTTGTTTCGAGACAGTCTCAGTGTGTAGCCCTGGCTGTCCTGGAACTTGCTCAGTAGATAAGACTGGTCCCTGGCATTTTTTTGTTTGTTTTTAGGAGTTACAAATTCAACCAGAAAAGGTTAAGATTGATGATTGTGTGGTCAAAAATAGAGCATACTATAGGGACAGAGGCAGGGCTAGGGATATAGTTCAGTGGTAGACCGCTTTGCCTTCACAAGGGCCCAGGTTGACATCTCAGTTCCTCAGAAGACTATACTGTTTTATACATATTAGCCTTGTACTTTTTATGTTCATTAACATTTCAGTATTACTAAAGCAAATTTTAAACAAATAATTGCTTCATAAAGACGAAGGTTGTTAAATATATTTAGAAGCATTATTTAAGTAATAACATTTATTTTTATTTCTAATTAGGTATATGTATTGGTGTGGGTATATGTAGTCTGTATGGGTGCCTAAGGAGGCCAGAAAGAATTAGATCTCCTGGAGCTAGAATTACAGGCCATTGTGAGCTGTCCAGCATGGGTGCTGGAACCTAAACTCAGGTCCTCTGCCAAAGCAGTACACATGCATAACTGTGAGCCATCTCTCCAACCTTAAGGGATCATGCTTTAAACAAAAATTCGTTATATATTCGTTATTGTGGAACTTTTTTCCCCCCCTTTGGTTTTTCAAGACAGGATTTCTCTGTTGCTTTGGAGCCTGTCCTAGAACTCACTCTGTAGACCTGGCTGGCCTTGAACTCACAGATATCCACCTGCCTCTGCTTTACCAGTGCTGGGTTCAAAGGCATGTGCCACCAATGCCCGGCTTATTATGCAACTTTTAAAAGGTAATTTATTTGCTTGTTTTATTTGGCATGCTCTTAAAAGAGATGGCTGGATATGTGGGTCAGTAGTTAAAGGTATGTACTATTCTTTGAAGGACCCAAGTTGAATTCCCAATACCTATGTTGGATGGGATAAAACTGTTTGTAGCTCCATCTGGAGAGGATCAGCTGCTTCTGGCTTTTGTAGGCACCTGTATTTACATGCACATACATAAATATTCTTACAATTAAAAACAAAACTTTCAGAAAACCCACAGGTTATATTAATATTAATAACTTTTAAGTATCTATTTATTAAGAAATCTGGGTAAGGGACTAGAGGTTGCTTAGTGGATAAGAGCACATGTTCTTGTAGAGGACTTGGCTTTGGTTCCCAGCACTGGAACAGCAGTTAATCATCTGCAACTCAAGTACCAGGGGATCCAGAGCCCTTTTCTGACTTAGTGGTCATCAGGCACTCAGCTGCACATACACACGTGGAGACAAAACACTCATACACATAAAAAATATTTTGTTTAAGAAGAGAATGAATTAAAAATGGAGCCAGTAGATAGAGCTTACACGAGAGGTAAAAGTAACAACGAGAAAAGTAAGGTCAGATAAGGATGCAATGATTTAAATTGCCTTAGTAATAGGCTCATGGTAAGAAATGGCAATTACACATACATTAGTTAACTCGTTTCAGTTCAGAAAACATACACTTTGTTTAAGTCATTCAGCACCCCTTTTAAGTGGGATGTTTTCCTATTTTGAAATTTAGGGCGGCAGCAATGACTCTGCGCACGGTATTATTGTCATTGCAAGCACTGTTGGCAGCTGCAGAACCAGATGACCCCCAAGATGCAGTAGTAGCAAATCAGGTAAGAAGGCAGATTTTGAAAGACTGTCTTAGACATGTGTATATGAATTTTAATATTGGATGTCAGCATATGAACATTAAAATTGGGACTAAATTTGGAAATGATTTCATTGGATATATGATAGATGCTATTTCTTAATGTATGAAAGAATTCCTCAGTGAGTACCTGTGTAGATTCTACACATGCACTTTATCATTTGTGCAGTTTTGTAACCCTCTTTCCATGCCTTTTTGGCTTCTTCCTGGTAGTAATCGTAATAACCTCCCACCACAGAAGTGGGCCGGACAGTAGTGTCATTTTCATGTGTGTTGAAGAGAACTTTTTCCTTTTACCTTTAATGTCTCTAACGGTGAGGGAAGATATATTCACTCTGGTTGGTTTGGGCAATCTTATTTTATAGGAACTGAGTCATATACATGTGTTTGCTATCTAGTCATAGTAACAGTGGCTTCAAAAGTTTAAATTACTAGAATTTCTACTTCAGACATAGTTTGCCAACCTCTACTTTAAAGTATTCTGGTTATGATTTACTGAGCATTTTTGTTGTTAAACAACATGTTCATTCAATTTATGAAATACTTCCCTCTTTTCTCCCTATATTTAGAGATCATTCTTAGTTCTTATGACTATTCCCACCCCTATTTTGAGACAGGGTTTCTCTGTGTAAGAGTCTTCCTGGCCTTCTTGAA
This sequence comes from Phodopus roborovskii, assembly GCF_943737965.1. Taxonomy (NCBI): domain Eukaryota; kingdom Metazoa; phylum Chordata; class Mammalia; order Rodentia; family Cricetidae; genus Phodopus; species Phodopus roborovskii. The sequence continues at coordinate 35,633,893 of NW_026126525.1, read as the reverse complement.
ACTCACTCTAAACCAGGCTGAGCTTGAACTCAACAAAGATCCCCTTGCCTTGCCTCCCTAGTGCACCACTGTCTGGCCATTGTTACTCACTTTTAAGGATAGCTGTTCTATCCTATTGTTGTTCCCCTTCCATTGTATACATGTCCTGAATGATCAAAGCACCCTGAGGAATTGCTTGTGCTTGACCTTTTCCCTGATCCAGCGTGTGTGGCCGTGTACTCTAATCCCAGCAATTGGGAAGCAGAGACAGGTGGACCTGCTGTACTAAGTAAATTCCCGACCAGGCAGAGTAACAAAGTAAGACCCTGTCTCAAAACAAACAACCCAAATCAACTGGTTAGGAACTCCACTGTCACTCACTTATGACCTAATATTTACATTGAAGAGGTCTTTCATGATTTTTACTTTTTTACTCTTACGTTATTTGAGTTCATGAATTTCTGAGATCATAATCATTTTTATATTTATTTTCCTTGTGTCCCCTTTTGGGAAGCATTTCTTATATATATATATGATATTTTTTTTTTTAAAGTGTACTTGTGTGTGCATGTGCACACATGCTTGCTTCATGTTTTAAGTGTGGGCACAGGTACCTCACAGCATTCATGTTTGGGCCATCTTCTTCCATGTACTTGGGTTTGAGGCTTCAAACTCTTCTTGTATTTGTTTGTTTTGTTTTTTGTTTTTTGTTTTTTTTTTTCTTCAAGATAGGGTTTCTCTGTGTAGCTCTGGCTGTCCTGGAACTTGCTTTGTAGATCAGGGTGGCCTTGAACTCACAGATCCACCTATTTCTGACTCTTGAGTGCTGTGATTAAAGGTATATGCTATTACTGCCAGGCTTTTAGTTATGAAATTCAATCTGTCAGACTTATGCAGCTAGTATCCTTAGCTGCTGAACCATCTTCCTGGCCCAAATTTCTTTATCCTTGTCTTCTTTAAAACAACTTTTTCCTTTTTTTAAAATTATATATATACATGTATGTGTATGTGCCCTTGAGTGCCAGTACCTGTTGTGATCTGAAGAAGGTGTTGTCTATATACCCTTGATTTTGGCCACCTGATGTTGGTTCTGGGAAGAGACACATATTCCTTCAGGCTTCCCTTTATGGCTTTAAATATATATTTTGACACCTTTCTCTCTTCCTTCTCCTTGAAGATCTGCTTTTTTTTTTTTTTTTTTTTTTTTTTTTTTTTTTTAATGCATGCTTTCTTAGTTCCATCAGTGGACTTAAAATGCTTGGAATTGGGGTTTTTGCATTTTGTACATGTGTGCTATTCATTAATAATTTGGTAGCAGAAGTCTCTGTCTTGAGAAGTTTAGCTTTGATTTTCCCACAGGTTGAGATATAAAATCAAAGCTGACTTTTAACACCTAAAATAATTTTGCTTGTCTGGTTATAAAGTATAGATTGAAATACATTAAGTATCTTTTATTTTTTTTTTGAGACATGGTTTCTCTGTGTAGCCCTGGCTGTTCTGGAGCTAACTCAGTAGACCCTGCTGTCCAAGAGAGGACTGAAAGAAAGAAATAATTTACTTGCCTTCTGTCCTGGGGCTAGAGAGATGGATGGCTCAGTGATTAGGAGCTTAGTGATTAGGAGTTCCTGCTGTTCTTTTAAAGGACCAGAGATGAGATCCCAGTGCCCACATTGGGAAGCTCATCACTGCCTTCTTCTTGACCTTCCTGGTCATTTCCACATATGTGTGCATGTAAATATATATATATATATATATATTTACATGCATATATATATATATATATATATTTACATGCATATGTAAATAAAAATTTCAAAAAATTTATTATTGGTACTTTGAAAAGACATATTAAGTGGCTGGGAGGTGGCACACACCTTTAATCTCAGCACTTGGGAGACAGACAGGCAGATTTCTGTGAGTTTGAGGCTAGCCTAGTCCACAACATAAGTTCCAGGACAACCAGGACTGTTATACAGAGTATACAGTAACCCTGTCTAGAAAGTACAACAAAAAAGGAAATATTAAATGAATTGACAGTTTGTACAAATGAATTTACCTCATCTCTTTCAAATTCATGTGGCAAACCTTACTGTCTAAAAGGACTCTGAATTTTAAATTTTCCTAAAGGGCGATACAAGTTAGGGTTTTTGAGTGTTGGGTTTACTTTGATTACTACACAGAACAGTTCAAAGAGAGGCATCTCAGCTAGAGCTTGGCCTAGTAGTATAGCTGGTTATATTTATCAGCAATGTTCATGTCATTTCACATTTTCAAAGCTTCATGTTTTGAATGACTCACCTTCAGTGGAACACAAATCAGTTTGTGTTTTGTCACAAGGGGTGCTGGTAACTGAACTTGACTCAGCTAGCACTACCATTCACTGATCCCCACAGCCCCAGCCCAAATGAGCCCCATCTTAGATAAAAATGTATTTTCTTTAATTGAGCTGCTATGGTAACTCTCACTGTATTGTCATGCTAATCATTTTTTCCTCCCCTTCATGTAGTACAAACAAAATCCTGAAATGTTCAAGCAGACAGCTCGACTTTGGGCACATGTGTATGCTGGAGCACCCGTTTCTAGTCCAGAATACACCAAAAAAATAGAAAACCTGTGTGCTATGGGCTTTGATAGGGTAAGTACAGGAGGAATTGATTTGAGTTCTTCATTCTAAACTGCTCTGAGTCCTTGGGACAGGTGGGCTAGCAATGTAAAAAAAAAAAAAAAAAAAAACCCAAAAAACAGTTTTGGTTAATAGTGTTTTGTTACTGAAATCAACGATTCTTTTTGTTGATTCCAGTCACTGGTAGAGTAAAGAATGCAGGATTCTCAATGCTTAGTGTTTTTCAGAGCTTAGTGTTTCCTTGAGATGTGATTGCTCTTGTCCTCTTCTTTACAGAATGCAGTAATAGTGGCCTTGTCTTCAAAATCATGGGATGTAGAGACTGCAACGGAGCTGCTTCTGAGTAACTGAGGCCTGGGACTGCTGCCAGCCATTGTCACCTCTTCCTGAGGAGCACCAACATCTGTTATTTTTAGGGTTCTGCATAAATTTCTTTTCAACTGGCATTCTTGCCTAATGATGTTATCTAGGCACCATTGGAGACTGCAAAAGAAAAATTCCCTGCTCTGTAAATAAAGCTAATTAAACGTCTGTGTAAATTTAAAAAGGGGAAATACTTTAATTTTTTTCTTAATAGTGTAAAAATTCTTTGAGCTAAGCTAAAACCATGGAGAAAACATGCTACGTTAGTATTTAGCAGTGTAACAAGACTAGCGAGTTTGCTTCAGGGTTCTGTTGAATAACTAGGATTAACACTGAGTGTCGCCCGCTCACATTGTCCTGTTGCATCACAGCTACCTTAAGCATTTGAACATGGATCCTCTGTGCCTGTGAATTTACTTGCATGCTTGTACTTGACTTCTTAGGATGGGTAGCTGAAAAGACCACCCTTTTAAGCGTTAGGAGATTGTTGAATTTTGAGATTTATCTGGATTTAAAGATGACCTAATCAGAGCCTTTTGATCCCTGTGGACAGGTAGGGACACTCTTATTTTTTCCCTGCTACCATCCAGAGCTAAAATTCTCATGGTGAATTTTTCTGTGTTTGGTGGGAAATGTGCTGAGGAAGTGTCCCTTGTTCCATTTTAGGTCATAGGTTTGAAATGTTTTGTCCGAGTTCTTCACTATGTAAGTAATAATGTAAAAATGGGGCTGCCAATTTTATTTCTCTTACAAAAGAAGTAACCACTTGATGTTGCAGTATTCCCAGATTTAATAAGAGGACCCTACTTAGTTTTTCAGTGAATTACAAAAAACTGATGAAATCTTTGGAAACTTGAAGGATGCAGCCAGCTGTTTGCAGTAGTGTCCAATTTAACTGGGACTTTATAGTTTGCTTTTATCAGACACTTGAGCGTCACTCTTCTTGCACTCCCCTTGTTGACACATAAAAGCTGTTGTGTCTCATTGTACATACTTCAGATGCACATAGGAATTGGGGTGTGTTATAAATCTAGCTTTCTTTATGATGTTTCTAATAATGTGAGAATTGAAACTTTCCCTTCTCTTGTACATAGACTTCTGTTCTTATTGACCATCACATCTCATTCTAAGTTCCAAAGTTTGAAAACTCAAACACATAATTTAACCATCTTAATAAGGTTCAAGTGAATTTATATAGGCAGTTGTTACATAGGAGATACCAACTATGAATTTTGAGGACCAATGCATAAATAACAGAAATGTAATGGAATCAGAATTAAAGTAAGGCTCTCTATTGAAAGTCATATTCTAAAAGTTTTGTTTTCTTGAAGTGTTCTTCATCTTACAGTCATAAAATGTTTGGAAAATACTTTCTGAACCTATTAACTCAGCATAACTTCATTTAACTTTTCAATAATCTTGATACTACAAGCAATAAAAGAACCATTAAATATGTAACATTAAAGATGTGAAGGTTCTTCCAGGAATTTGTAAGACTTTCTCAGTTACTAGTGACTCTTAGGGTTGCTGTTCCTGCACACTAAATCAAGCTGCTATGTTGTTCTCCATGTTTGCAGATGCACACATACCCTATTGCAGCCTCATCCTTTATTGCTGTAGTTTATTTCCTAAAAATGCCAAAGGAAACTAGTTTTTCTTTATTTATTTTAAATAGCTAAGACTTTGTACTTTTCTTTATATTCTGAGATTAGATGGAATTGTGTGAAATCATGGGCAGTTGAGTTCCATTGTTGACTAGAAAGATTTTTTTTTAGTGGAGGTGGCTTGGTAACACTAATACTTGGATTATTTAAAAATACAAAATACCTTTGGGCTTTACCCTTTGCCTGTATTGTCAGGGAATATTGTCTAGTTAGACACAGATGAGAAATAACTCAGATGACTAGAGTCAAGCATTATCCAATTTGCTCTTGGAAGCAGCTATGTCCTGCTTTGAAATCTTCCTACGCCTGCGCGCGCACGCGCGCGCGCACACACACACACACACACACACACACACACACACACACACACGTCTCAGACTGGTCCCATCCTGTGTGTACTAAACATACTGAAGTGTCCCCAGCACCCAGGAAATTGGAGAAGTATATATAGTATGTGGTTTCACAGATTTCCTTTGTAGAACTTAATTTTCAGTTGGGGGTGGTGGCAAATTCTCTTGTGATCCCAGCTCTTGGGTACCGGTACCATGAGTTCAATGCTCTCTGGGTTGCATAAGCAAAACTGCTTGAGATTGGTCCTCATTTTCATTTAACATGATGAGATCCTTTTCTGGTGTATTTCCTCCTTGTCCTCTTTTTAAATCCCCCCCCCCCAATTGCTGGTAGGTTTCGTTAATCAAAAACAAAAAAGCTTCGTTTTTTAAAATTCTGGTATTAAGTATGTTTAGGAAATGTATTAAAATTAAAACATTAAAAATTCATGCCTAGTAAAATATATCCTGAGGGAAATTATTTTTATAATTCTGCATTTGATAATTTTACAGTTTACAAGGTCCTAAAAAGTTATTATTTATGTCTGGGCATGGTGGCACATGCTTTGAGCCCCAGGCTTTTTGAGAGGCAGGGGCAGGCAGATTTGTGAGTTTGAGGTCATCCTGTTCTACATAGCAAGTTCCATCACAGCTAGGGCTCCCCGACCTTGTGGGAGCATCCTCCTCCCCAGTAATTTTAGTGAGCTCTCATTTAGAGCATGCAGATTTACTACAAATCACTGAACCCTCTCTAGTAGACTTTTAAACAATCCAGTCTTTTTTCTGAGCTTGTGCCTGACTTTTAGTAGGAAATTTAGTTGTAAGCATGTTGGGATCAATCACAGAAAGATTTGACTTCAAACAAAGGATGTAGATACTTAAGGCAACTGGTACTAACCAGTGCCCCAAGTTTGTATCCTTTGGGGTTTTTTAGTTTACTTGAACACATCATCTTCAATAATCTGTAAATGTTTGGAATCTTGAGTAGTTTGCTTTTGAGAAGTGTAACCGATGAAATGAGATTAAAACACTTTTTTAAAAAAGCTTTTTATATTCATGATTGTTGGTGGTATTTAACACTATGCAAAAATCTTGAAGTGTCTGTGGGAAGGAACTGGCAGCAGGCTTTGCTCCTTATGCACTACAAATGCAGCACATTATTTTCCTGGTTAGGCTGATGAGCTGTTTACCAATGTGAAAAGCAGAGATCCACTGTACGTGTATCAGGATAGCAAGTAGGATGTTCTTGAAATCCAGTGCGACAACACCAGAAATGAAGTTTTGATGGTATAAGGATTTAAGATGAACTTGGGCAGAGAATAGTAGAGTCAGGTATTGTATACATAGATGGAACCAGTGTTTAGATAGGGAAAAGGAAGGTATCTGTTTACAGTTAACTTTATTTTATGGACTTAGACAAAATGGTTCTGTATTAATCACATTTTCTAGTTCCAAGGAGTTGATGTTTAAAACCTGCATTTCCATCCTTCAGTCCCTGTTGAAGTAAATGCATATCCATCAGCCTGGTGGTGTTACTGAGGAGGCAACTCACTGTTCTCACTGTTGCATAGCCTTTTCTCAAGCATGACTTCCATTGTCTACATAAAGTGACACTGTTTGCACTGTTGAAATGCACACTACAAATACAATACGTAAAGTAGGGGAATGATGGTGTCTCCCTTGCCTGTCATGTCTTGTTACTGCTTTCTTATACGGCTAAGACCTCAGAAGTCAGCAATCATCACTGCAAGGTGTCATGATTGTGTCACCTTTGGCTTGGTTCGTCCACCACGCTGCTGTCTGATCAGGTGTGGCACAGGTTTGTCTTGTTCAGCGGCAAGTGGATCCCATGCTTGCACTGTGCTGTTACTCTGATCATGTCTGCTTTTTGTCACCTACTCTTTACAGACATCATAATAAAAGCTAGACAATTTCTTTGGGAGAAAAAGAGACTTATTTAATGTAATTTAAAGACTTTTCCAATAGAAAATGAAATATTATTGAAAATATCTATTTTTTAGCTTTCAGCAATTGATGGTGCTTTGTTGTGGTGTGTGCTGGAAGTTACTGCCATTATAGGGATTTTCATTAACCTCACTGGGAAAGAACCTTGCTTGTTAGCTTCTTTAGATATCTATAAACAGTTTGTTAGTAATGGTAAATTCTGTAGGAGGGTCTATTCTGAGCCATTAACTTCCTGTAAGGGGAAAATGGGCTGGTTACCAGAAATACCATTGAAGCAGGGTGGGCTGCAGGGTGGAGGGTTGGGTGTTTGTCTTGAGAATTAAAAACTACGAAACACTTTTGTATACAACTGAATTTTTTAAAAAAAAAAATAAACACATTTTTAAAGATGTTGAATTTTCCCCCTTATTGGGAATTCTTAAAAGTACATGCATGCACATCTTGTCCCCCATCCCCCCTACTCGTGGTTTATGTATTATTTCTGAACAAGGAATTAAGCCTTCCCATTAAACCAGAAACACAAAGATGCTTTCACTGGTTATGGTAATGGTGCATGTGCTAATATATTTGCAAACTGAAAAGGATGTAGGTTTCTGGTTAGACTTGCTTATTTGTACTTGGGGCATTGACTGGCTGAGCTCTGTCCCAGGGTTTTAAGTTCTCCACTTCAGTGGTGGTTGAGGCAGCACTGTTCAGTTTTCATATAAACACAGAAGTCCTGCAAAGACTGCATGGTACCGTGAAGACTCTAGATGGAGGTGGTATGTACTGGAATTTAAACTTAGCCTTTTACATTAAGATGACTGAGCTTGGTGGTGGATGCCTTTGATTTCAGCACCTAGGAAGCAGGGAGCTACGGAGATGTGTCTGAGGCCAGCCTGGTCTGTACAGTTGCAAGCTCACAAGAACTACATACATAGTTAGACTCTATCATAAAAAGCCAAGCTTTTCTGATCCTGTTCTATATCTAGATATGTTTTGTGTTGCCTCATCTATAAAGGTCCAATGAAATGGTAGCATTATCCAGTTTGATGGTACAAAGCTCCAATCGCAGCATTGGGAATCAAGGTGCAACACCACACCATGTTTCAAAAACTAAGAGTAGGGGTGGTAGGTAAAGCACTTTCCATCAGGATTGTTGTGTTCAATGCATGTGCATATGGGTACACCTTGCAGATTGGGTGACAATGAGGAGGATCTTGAGGAGGGCTCACTGGATTTGATGCTACCTGGTTTTGTCCCCAGTGTTGGGATTACAGGTATATGTCTATGCCTGGATTTTTTTCTTTTTTTAAAAAAATGTGCTGGGACTCAAGCTCAGTTCCTCATATGAACTGAGCAATCACCCTTAAACTTCCTAACCATCCCCAGTGCCCCTTAGCTTTGTCACAACCTGCTCAGCAAAGTTTTGGGGCTCAGAGTGGAGAAATGAATAGTGAAGTCAGCTGGAGCAAGAGGTAGGCAGGACAGGCAATGAGATGGTGGAAAGGGAAGGCCAGGTATGGAAGAGTAGTGGGAGGTGTGAGGTGCAGGAGATGGGGAGCACAAGGAAACTTGCCAGTTTTAATTTCTTAAAAGTAGAGATTCTGCCAGGCAGTTGTGGTGTGGGTCTTTAATCCCAGCACTCAGGGTACAGAGGCAGGTGGATCTGAGTTTGAGGGTAGTTTGATCTACAGAACTAGTCCCAGGACAGGCTTTCAAAGCTACAGAGAAACTCTCTCAAAAAGTAAACAAAAGCTGAGGCTCCTACCTTTGTCGTTGGCCCAGGTTATGATCCATACAGACAGGCTGGCACAGGAGCTCATAGGTAGCTGTAGCATGTGTGAGGCACCAGGCTCCATTCCCAGTACTGTGTACCCCCACCCAAACCAGCGCCTTCAGTGATCACGTCTTACTACCCTTCATACTTGTAATTCCTGCTGGCCCCTGTGTTTCTTCTTTACTACCCTTTTCAATTGCTTTTCGTATGTGCTAGTATTACTGTCTTCATCAACCACATCTGAGTAACTCAGTCCAGCATTCAGGAGGCTGGGTAGAGGATCACCAGAGTTCTAGGCTAGCCAGGGAGATATTAATGTTTGAAAAGTAAAACAGAAAACCTCAGAAGACTACCAGAAAACCAAACCCAAAACCCCTTCTGGTTCTCACAACTGAGTCTGTCCTCAGCATCTTCATGCTAGGATTGGTATGAAAATCCATAGCTCTTCAAGTTAGATAAGGAACCAAAAACAAAATTAAGCAGCGTGAATTGCTTTGTGGCTTGGATAGCTATGGCTATGGCTTAGCAATAGCATGCTGGCACCTGTCATCAGTGATGGTACCTGTGGGGCCTTTGAAGAGATATTTATGCCACGGATCAACACCTGCAGTAACATCACCAAAGAATGAATAGATGGGAAGACAATGTAACTGCAGAGAGCAAGTGAACCTAGGAGCTTGATAAATTAGCTGCTGCACGATGCAGCACTGGGATGAGAGTTGACCCAAAGTCAGACTTCCTGTTGTCCAAGCAGACAGGTATGACTTAGGATCTTACCATGGAAGGAACTTGTCTAGAGATGGACAATCCTCAGAGATCACAGTAACAGCGTAAAAATGAGGATCCATGTGTTTGCCACATTTATTTTGGCCATGAGAGTCATCCCCCTTGTTTGTAGAGACTGGCTCTCTTACTGGAACTTGGGGCTTGCAGGCTGGGTAGCCAGAGTTGTGCTACAGAGAAATCCTGTCTCGAAAAACCAAAATAAATAAGGAGTAAAGACCAAAAAAAAAAAAAAAAAAAAAAAAAGTGCTTTTAATCAATTAATGCAACCAGACCACAGCATAAAAAAGATGTGGGCTTGGCCTTGTGTGTTGAGAATTTTGTGAAGGCTAGTGTATAGCTCGGGGGCAGAGAGAATAGGTCTAACATGTATGAAGCTGAGGTTCAACACCCAGAATTGCCAAAAATGTGTTATGTGTATATGTGCTTTTAAGATTCCCCGGGAAATAATACACCTACTACTACACAGTCCACTGATAGTATGTAATTCAGCACATACATTAAAAATATATTTAATTGTAAAACAAGTTTGTTTCAAATTTAAATAAAAAATACATTTAATTATACCTCAATAAAATTATAGAGAAAAAATATTTTAAGTATATAATTCAATAATTAATACACAATTTTGTACATCTACCACCATCAATTTAAGAAGGTTTCACTACTCTTAGCAGAAATCTTATCTCTTAGGAATTACTATCATGATAGGGTCTCTTGAAGCCCAGTTCAGCTTAGAAGGGCCTAGGCTTCCACTGCAGTGATGCACAATACAGGGTATAGTGGTGTAGGCCTATAATCCAGTATTAGGGCTGGAGGGGTAGAACAATCCATATAAAGGTCATTCTTGGCTATATAGCTAGGTTCATTATCAGCCTAAGACACAGAAGATACTGTATTAAATAAAAGCGAACCAATTCCTGCTACTCACACTGCTGTCCATTCCCCTGTCGTCTCAGAGGGTTATCTGTCTATTCTAGCTTCTACTGCTTGTCTTCCATACAGAGGTCATGCTATTTTTTAAGATAACAGATGCATGCACAAAATGGCTTACCAAATTGAGAATAAACTCCATGTACCTTATCATGATGGTGTATATGACTTTACTATCACATCAGTTCCCAACTACTTTCCTCAACTTTTTTTTAATAGGGACTTGACTGTGTAGTCCTGGCTGGCCTTTGCAGACTAGGCTAGCCTCCTGGGATTAAAGGTGTACACCACTACACCCATCTAATGCGATAGATTCTGACCTTGTATTAGGCTGCCCCTTCTAGATAAACTCCAGTTAGTTCTCTTTCAAGTTCCTTCAGAAACAGTGAATGCAGTACTGTTTACAAAGAGAAGGGATTTCTTTTTGAATACGGTCTTTGCTAGATAATGACAGGAGCAACTAAGTACCAAGTGGAGAAAGGCGGCTGTTTAGCCACAAGTATTCACAAGGGAACATCATCTGGAAATGTCCCCACCTGAAATCCTGATCATCACCTTGGCCCAAAAAGGATATACAGGAGACATTGTATGTCTGTGCTAGAATTTTAGGCAAGACAACCAACCAGGTTACCATTCTTACAGCATGTTTGTGTTTGTAAAAACTTAAAGCTCTGGTATCTAAGTAGAAGTCTAAGGCTTGGATGGGGATAGCAATCCCAGCTCTTTAGGGGTAGAGGCAGGAAGATTAGGTGTTCCAAGATCATCCTCAGCCACAGTGAGCTCAAGGACATCTTGGCCATGATCCTGCACAAAAAAGCAAACAAACAAAAAAAACTAATTACATGGGCTTGGGGGTGCTGGAGAGTTTAGAGATTAAGAGCTTGCAGAGGACCTGGGTTTGATTCCCAGCATTCACATGGGGGCTCACAATCAACTCCAGTTCCAGGGGATCTTAACACTGCTTTCTGAGCTCCAAGGACACCAGGCATGCATGTGGTGCACAGACATACATGCAAGAAAAACACTCATAAATGAAAACCACACTGAATAAACTAAGAAGGGGGGAAAAGGAATGGGACAAAGGGATGGAATTCTGAAAGTTCTGCACCCTGATGACCATATTAGATGAGTAGGCAGTAAGTGTTGTTGTCAAGAGCTGGTAGACTTGTTGGAGACAAAGAAGGGTCAATACATCTGTCCCTCAATAGAGAGATTGGTTGAGGCCTATAAGAAGTAACCCACCCAACCCCCATAAGTACTTAAGGCCCATATAAAAGGGTGTAATGGTCATATATGAGTGACACCTTTCTTCCCTTTTACTTCATTGTGAGATTTGCTAATCATATACTAAATAACATACATTTTTGTTAAAGTGCTAAAAGATATATATTGTATTGTCTCGAGAACGATCAAAAAAAGTTCATTATAAGTGTATCCCCCAAGGACATATTCTTCACCTTTAGAATCTGTGACTATCAAGGTGCCAATTATGGGGAGCATCAAATATAATATGATAAACCCATTAAAGGTAAAATACAAAGCTAGCCTGATGGTCTGTCTTACCTCTTATACCGTCCATTATATAATCCACTCACTATCCATCATTAAATTAAATATCATGCCCACCATTTGTGGCCATTTGCCACAGAACAGTAGGAAACAAAGGTCTTTGTTAAGTTCTTAGGTTAAAAAACAGACTGACATTTCCAGAGATCCTTTAGAATTGATTGTTCAGTATCTTCCTCTTCAGCCACATTAAGATACAACAGAGGCTTGAATGGAAAGTGTGCAACCACACTTCATAAACCTTTGACATGGGGGCATGAACATTCAGCTTTCCACACTTCTATATAATGCTGCATTTCTTGGTTTTATTTGAAACAGTGCATATTTTTAAGCATTTTATGGAAGGATTTTACACTCGTCATTTACACAAATTACAAGGTTCTGCTTAAAGTCTTTAAAAAAATTCTAAAAATCCAGCCCATGTGCAGCACAGGGATATGCAAAACTACTTTACATTATACACACTTTTTATCAAAGGAGATACAAAATTCTGGCTTGTAGGTTTTAGACAAATACAAGAAGCTTCAAACTAGACACAAAGGGTTAACAGTAATTCTCAAATATAAGTCTGCACTTTTGTGTTGTATTTCTCTGAGATGTAAATACCAAATTCCTAAGAGATTTACATTTTCTTTTTCAAAGAAAACCTGACACATTTCCAGTAAACAAGTCCCCCTCAATTTGCTTAATCCTTGACCAGTTTACTCTCCCCTCTCTTAATACCAGAGATCTAGTCCTCTTATGCTTGCACACCCATGAGGAAGAGACCCTGACAGTATCTGTTCTGCTGCAAAAACTCCAAAAAGCCATAATGGATGTGGAGGGTGCTGTTGTCCTGTTTAGTATACTAAACACTTACAGGCCCTAAGAATCAAACTGTGTGACTTCAATCTCCTAAATAGAATACACCACTGATTGACTGAGGGACCTTACTGATCTGTATGCATAGATACTCTGTCAGCGTATTGGAGGCAATGTTTTGTATTTTCTAGAGGGTTATGAAGAGCAACAGGAAGAAAAGGGCTTTTAGGCCCTTTCAAGAAATATTGTTTCAGTCATTGGTATCCATTGTTCCAGCCATCTTCTGACACCGAAACATGTACATGTAAAATAGATACACTTGAAAGAAGCCCATCTTTCACCCAGCCAATTTATAGTCAACTCTCAATTATCTATGAGAACCTAAGTGACATATGTTATCTGTGATTTTTATTGTGGAGAAATTTCGACACTTCAATGATTTAATGTATTCCATCCAGACCAAGTCATAATGCGAACACAGCAGCACATTCTGCTATTACTTTGGGAACAAGCCAAAGAGGCAGGCAAAACCTCTGAAGATGAGAAAAAATTAATTTCAAGTTTCTCTCAATCGCTCTTGCAGGTGCCTTCATTATTGTTTGTGGTCACTACAAAACTGACCACCTGAGGCACAACCACTATTTTACATAGATAGCTGAGAGTTGACTGCAGTCATTTTCTTTGCTTCTCTATGACTTTAGCCCTTTCACATAAAAATTCATAAGAAAGGAAAGCATGATAAAAAGATTAAAGACTTCCATAGGACATCGAGAAGCATTTATTTTATGCAAAAATTAAATATGATTATGTGCACACAAATGGTGTACACATTATCTATGTAGAGCAATGAATGCCAAGGAAAATAATATTGATGTAACAGTTGTCTGTAAAATAAACTTAAAAACTGAGCCCCAATTACCAGACAAAAAATAAAATGCTTATTTCCTAATAGCGTGATGCTGCAAGTTGATAGCAACCCTACATATCTCAGTTTCTTACAAAGCTGCCAGTGTCCATCTACTTCTATAAAAAGGAAAAAGAAAACACAAAACAAAAACAAACAAACCCAGCCTTTTTTTTACATTATTAATAAAAATATGGTGACAAAAATTATAAAACCAAATCCTGAACAATCTTTACTCCTTTAAAATCCCAAATATTCCAATATAATCATAGGAGTAAAAACCATTTTAAAGTGATATTCCTTATGAAACAATATGTACACTTATTGCAAATTATATTAAACTAAAATGGGAGAAATCAGAAGGGTTTATACGACTCAAAAATCAATAATAATTTTAATTATTTTTTCATTCTGATAAAAATCAGAAAGCAACATGTATAAAATTGCCACGACATTACTTTTCATAGCAGGGAACAGAAATCTGTACATCTCATTTTTTTTTTTTTTTTTTTTTTTTTTGCAGAAAAGTAGACAGGCAGAAAGAATAATACATAAGTTTCCAAAAGGAAAACAAAGAAATATGTCTTCTGCTCAGTAGACACCTGCTCTCTTGTGTGGCTTTAGGATGGACGAGTCCTCAGTGTCAGTGTAAGGACATCTGTTATTCTCTTTAAATGAAAACTGCAGCATGGAAAGAATGGTTATTATGCCTTTAAGCTCCAGATATGTAGGAACTGGAACCAAGTGTTAAGCAATTTGCTTAATTATTGACTTTTCACAGGAAAAGTCTGGGGAGGGAGAACAGAGACGCTTTCAGCCTCTCTCTAGTCTCTGCTGTACATGCCCACCAAAGCACTGTGGCTGTGGAAAAAGGAAGGAAGGAAGGAAGGAAGGCTAGCTTCTTTCAGTTTTCAAGGCAGAAAGTGTGTGTTTGAAGTGAGCTTCGTTTCCTGTTTGGGAACATTTGAATCCAAGTTTTTACAGAACCTGGACTCTGCTTCTGTTTTGGCCTTCATTTTCTCCCTTTACAAGTCTCTCTTTACCTTGGGAACAGAAGAACACAATGTTAGAACACACGGAAGGACCAGCCTAACAGAACCATTTACCGTGTTTGACACTTTCAATCTAAAGTCATGAACTAAAAATCACTTTTCAGATCTGGAACTTCTCTAGCTACATAAAAATAAAATGCCAACATGAAAGGTCTGCTTTGCTGCCAAGTGCTGTGATCAGTGCTTATTTGTTTAATATGCTAAAGCCATTTACCTTGAATAACTGCAGGTTTTTAAGCAATTCTTTTAAAAATGAAATTACAGGACAAAACTACTTCTAGACATTAGACAGCAAATTTATAAATAGCAAAGCCAAGTCTTGATTTCTAGACTATGTAAACAAACATAATTTAGAACACTAAATAATAATACACTCTACAAAAACAAAACCAACCAACCACCCAAAACACAACAGGTGGAAAATGTCATTTGGGTCAGTTAACAGGTTGGCAGTAATACTTCTTTGACAGGTAGAATGTCTATGGGGTACAGGGATGTTTACTGAGAACAGGAGCTTACTGAAGAGCTGTGGCTGTTCACTTGTAGATGACATAGATAGGCAGTGTACATGATGGAACACGGGCTTTGCACATGCTTGACCCATACTCCCTCATATTTTTACATATTCTTAACAAATTAATCAGTGGTATGAAGACTATGACTCCTTTACAGTTCACCTTGGGAATAAGATCGAGTCCTAAACCCGTTAAATTCACAGAAATGGAATGCTAAAAGGCAAAGTCACCACAAGGATTTCCAGAGGCTTAAAGATAAATGCCATGCTGTCTAAGAGCCCTGTGCAAACTGCAGAGCTCCTGGCTGTTCCCACACTGGCCAGTGAGATGTATCATGGCAAGAACTGGCTAGACTCCATCTAATCTGTGTCCCAAAAGAAAAATAATGTTAATGCTATTTTCATTGAAAAGAAATTTACTTATTAGTGAAAGTATATGTATATCAAACTTCTAGATTAGCCTGGCATGGTGTCACAGGCCTGTACTCTGCATATTCAGGAGGTTGAGGCTTAATAGTAAGTTCAAAGCCAACCTGGGGCAGTATTTGACAACCCTGTCTCCAATAAACAGTTGCCCACCTAGCAGAAGGCTCTATCATCTCACTGCAGAGCAAACCAGGAATTCCAAGATCCTTGAACTCCCAAGATCCCACACTGAGCATGTCAGGTAGACATGGACATGAAGAAAACCATCATCCATTATCTTTCTTTTTAAAGTTCAAATTCCCTACAAGTTGAAAGTTTGAAGACTGCCCGCTGCTTTGCTTATTTGTTAGAGAGGTTCTCATGAAGCCCAGCATGGCCTCAAAATCCATTCATACCCAAGAATAACTTTCAACTTCTGATTCTCTGCCTCCAACTGGGAGGGAAACAGGTAATTTGTGACCTCGCCTACCTAGCTAATAGGATACTGGGGATCAACCCCAGATATTGGTCAATAGCAGGGAAGAACTTAATCAACCCGATGTATCCTAGTTACCCCCACTGATGTTTAATAATAATTTCTTTCTCATGAAATAATCTGGCCTTCAGTATAAGCAAAACATTAAGAATCAGTACTATTTACTAGTTTTTTTTTTTTTTTTTTTTTTTTTTTTTTTTTTTTTTTTTTTTGGTGCTTGTCTTTTATTTTTAATCTTTAAATCTATTATAGGGGTTCAGTGGATAAAAGCACTGGCTATTCTTCCAGAGGACCCATGTTCAATTCCCAGCACCTAAATGACATCTCACAATTGTTTTTAACTCCAGTTCCAAAGGATTCAATGCCCTCATAGACATACATGTAGGTAAAACAAGCATACACATAAAAAATGTGTTACATTTGCTATGGGGTGCATCAGGATCAGGCTCTAATGCTTTAGTTGGTTCTCTCTGCTCTGTGGGACCTGGAGCTCAGTTGTCAGTCTTGGCAGTGAGTGCCATTACAGGCTGAGCCATCTTCACCAGTCCCTTGTTTCCCAAAATTTTTTTGTAAATATAAAAAGTTTGAGCACTAGCTGACCTTGAACTCATAGAGTTCGCCAGCTTCTAAATTTCAGGAATGGGATTAAAGGTGTGCACCACCACCACTGGCCTTTGCTTTTGTTTATTTTGAGACAGTTTTACCCTGTAGCTCAGGGTGGCCTGGAACTCACAGCACTACCTTCAACACAGAACTTAGTAAGCAGTTTGCCTTTAGCTAACAGATCCAGCACACAATGGAAAATTCATATAGAGAAACATCATTCTTCAAGCAACAAAACTTAGAACCAAGATGAACATCCAAGACCTGTTTCAATAAAGTAAGATAAACGGGGTGGGGAACAACAAAGGGAGAAATAACAGGATACTGAATGCTCACAGGGTAAAAAATATTTCAAAGTAAGTAAGTTAGGAAAATATATTTGCAGCCATCAGTGTTAATAGGCTACTGAGCTGGACTTGAACTTTATTTACAGCAATGGCTCCTAAGGTAGAGCTGACCACATATACTCACGGCAAATTTTCCTAGTACTAGCACACACACACACACACACACCCACCCACCAGGCATTGTCATGTACCTGTTATATCAATGGTTCTCAAACTTCCTAATGCTACAACTCTCTAAAACAGTCCCTCATGTTGTGGTGACCCCCAATAAATACGTAAAGTTATTTTCATTGCTACTTCATAACTGTCATTTTACTACATTATGAATCATAATGTAAATATTTTGGAAATAGAAGTTTGGCAAAGAGGTCACAATCCACAAGTTGAGAAACACTGCTTTTCAGGTAAATCTAACCAACTATCATCATGGTTTGCTTCTTATCATTGGATATTTCAACTGCTCTAAGTTTGCGACCTTCCAAAACTACTGACTGGGGACTTGTCTCTGCATTTGCTCTGAAGAATGTCTGAAATATGTTGGTCTAGTTTAAAATATGATTATGTTAAGTTCTTGATGTTTATCCAACAGTTACTAAAGTCATGGAAACATGCAATTTCGAAGGATCACACAGATGAATTACAATAGCCAACATGCAAATAAATAATCTCACAGCATTTATAATAACAGTATATAAACAGCAGGAAAATTAAGACAACTGAATCTTGAAAGCACAGTATTTTAGGGTTATAAGACTGGAGCCATACTGTGTTCGTTTAATCCTAACTTCGTCGCTTATATAAGCAAAGGGATAGAAGGCTCTCTCCCCTGTCCCCCTTAGCCTGTGACAAGGATAACACATGCCCACGGAGGACTGGGTTGAGCATCAGTGCACTAACACACACCTTTAGTTCAGCCCCAAGCACTGCTCACAAAGAATTGCATTAGTAACAGCTACTCTAACAGGTTACACAATCCTAATCTGAAATTCTACAAAATGGAAAATCACACACCTGATTTCAAGTGATGTAGATATGCTAAAATATCAAATGAAATTACCTTTTTTCTTTTTTGTTTTATTTTTGTGGCCTCAAACAAAGCAACGGTGACCTTGAACTTCTATGCCTTTATATCCAAGTTTAGATGATTTTGGGAACAAAGTCTAGGACATTATCCATGACAGACAAACACTTTATCATTTGAGATATACCTTCAGCTCATATTTTCAGGATTTGTGTATAAAAAAAACGTAAGAAGGTATGGTGGTTCATATCTATAATCCCTGCACTTGAAAGACCAAAGCAGGAAGATTGCCAAGGGTTAGGCAATGGTCTACAAGGTCATCTCCAGGCCAGCCTGTTCTACAGTAAAACTACGTCTCAAAACAAACACCCAGTGGTAGAGATGGCTGCTAGGGTGGCAGCACATGCCTTTAATCCCAGCACTTGCAGATCTCCCTGAGTTTGAGACAAGCCTGGTCTACAGAGTAATCCCAGGAGAGCCAAAGCTACATAGTAACACTGTTTTCAAAATCAAAACACACACACACACAAATCACACGCGTGCACATACACACGCAAGCACTCGAAAAACTGTGAATTTTGCATTAGATTTGGTTTCCATCTCTTAGATATCATTGTATACATGCAAAGGCTATAAAATTCAAAATCTAAAATGGATCTGCTTCCCAGCAAACAGTCAACTTAGATTTTTATGTAGCAAACTACCTTCTGTACAATGTTAGTGACGATTTGTATATTCACACCATAGTATAATATCCATCACCACCCATTTCTAGGATCAGCACCCTCAACTGAAAGAAACATCATCTACATTCCTAAAGTCTGTCTCCTCGGTCTTCTAGAGCCACTACTGCAGAGACATCACAGAGGCGGCTAATCACCAATTGCAGGACTGTGGTTCACACCTACAACCCCAGCACTCAAGAGGCTAAGGCAGGAGGACTGCCTAAGTTCAAGGCTTGTCAGGTTTCAAACAAACAAAATAAAACTTCAAATGTCCTGAATCACATCCTTCAGAGACTGTTTTATTTAATTGAGCATAATGCCCTCAAAGTTCCTCCGTTCTGTAGTATCTCTGAAGGGGTAATTTAAAAAACAAGTTTAATTCTTCTTGTTCTCTCTCCCATTTTTGAGAAAAGGTCTTGCTTCATAGTCCAGGTTGGGGTTGAACTCATTAGCTCCTTCTGCCTCCAAGGGCTGGGATTACAGGTGGACACCATCACTCTTGTCTATTTTTATACATATACTATACCAATACATGTAATGAAAATGTTTTCTATTTTCTATGAAGTGCCAACACGGGGAAGCATGTTTTTCCAAAGCAAAAATCCATCCTACTCTGAATACTTTGCATTGTCAACACTTCCATGGTCCTCGACAAGGTGAGGGTGAGTGTGTACATTACCTTTGTAAGTCAATTTGTCTTTCTGCTGGCGCTGCCTTTTTGGCTCCATCGTGTAGCTTGGGCGCTTTGGCATTACTTGCTTCCAGACCCCCAGGGCTCTCCTGGCTGCCTGCAACTCTCTTTCTTCCCTTGCTAGTGGGTTTATTTAAATCATCATTTTTGGTTGCATTGCCCTGAGATTCAGATTTGGGGCGTCGTCCTCTCCTAGGTTTGGAAGGGGCAGGAGGTCCCGACTCATCAACTTTCTCGTCTGCTTTTTGTTGGATATTCTCAGCACCAGCTGCTGTTGCAATCCTTTTCTTTCCTCGGTCACTGCTCATGTTGCCTTGGGTAGGCTGATCAGAATTAATTTCCTACAAGAGCACAAAAACAAATGAAAACCTAAATTCCTTACATACCAGAGCATACTAGAAAAGATTAGAATTAAAAAAATAAACTCATTTTTAAATTTTGTGTGTATGTGAATCCAATTCATGTGTGTGGAGCCATGTACTGTGTGTCCTCCTCTTCAATTCTCAAACTTATTCCAGGCTTGTTTGGTTGCTAGAAAATCCCAGTGACCCTACTGTCCCCCTAAGAGGGTTACAGGTGCTTATGAAACCACGACTGGATCATTACATGGGTACTGGGACCCAAGGTCATGTTTTGGTTATGCATCAAAGGCTCTATACCACTGCCTTGTCTTCTTAGATCCTGGAAAGTACTTTAAACACATTACTACATTTTATTATCTATCCTCTGTGTGTACACTTGCATTCCATGGTACATGTGTAGAGGTCAGAGAATCTTTTGCAGGAGTCAGTTCTCTCCCCTACCAAATGGGACCTGGAGATGGAACTCAGAGTATCAGGCTAAGCAGCAAATCCCCTTCATGAGTGGAGTCATGTTCGAAAACAATTCAAAGGAGTCTATATGCCAGGTTCTGACTGATCGCTTTATTACGTTAGAATAGTAGGTTTCCAAGGATAAGGACAGTGCCTAGTATATATAATATGCTCAATGAGGTCTTGTTGATATCAAGTGCTCATCCATAAATGGGACATATGTTTTAGTCTACTCTCACCTCCACTACCATGGTTCAGGGTTCATCACAGAAGAAAGTGTAGAAACAATATGTGAACCAAAGGATGGAGAGAAGTGCTCAACTCCTGAACTCACTGGAACTATAAGTTACTGCACAAATCAAGCCAACAAGATAAGGGACCATCCAATGATCAGCACTAATTTGACCAAGAAGGGTACAAACAAACAAAAAACTCTAGCTCCATGAAATCCCATACCTGCTTATGCCTTCTTTGGGCAACTGCACACAGGACAAACACGCACAAAAACCAATAAGCCTTAAAGAAAACTGACTTGCTCTCTCATCATTCTCGTTGGTTCCTTTTTTTTTTTTTAAACTAAGGACATTCTCTTAAATATATCACTTTTCTTTATCTTTTGGTTTTTCTATGTAGTAGCTCTGGTTGTCTTGGAACTTGCTCTGTAGACCAGGCTGGATATCTGCCTCCCAAGTACTGGGATTAAAGGTGTGTGCAACGGTGTGTGCCACTGTGTCTGAAAAAAAAAAATCTATCATTTTACATGGAAGGGAGGTTTTCATAATTCAAATTAGTTTTATTATGTTGCCTCTCTAAATCATCTTTTTGTTCTGTCTCAGTTTCTGACTACATTTACTGTTTTATTTTTTCCCTTATGTGAATTAAATCACCCTACTTTTTAATAAATTTTTAAGAAATGTAACATCATCTCATGTAAATGTTAAATAAAACCCTATTTTATCAAAACAGGTGTAATGGGTTTTGGGAAGTAATGACAGACAGAATAAAACTGACCTTCACATAGATGACATTTAGAAACAAATTCAGAGTTTAACTGTTATGATTCTAATTAGTTAAACTGGACATTGGTGGTGCACACCTTTAATCCCAGTACTTGGGAGACAGAGGCAGGTGAATCTTTGTGAGTTCCAGTCCAGCCTGGTCTACAGAGCTAGTTCCAGGACAGGCTTCAAAGCAATACAGAGAAACCCTGTCCCAAAAGACAAAACAAACAAACCAAACCAAAACAAAACAAAAAAAAAAAAAAAGAAAGAAAAAAGAAAAGCTAGGCTTGACACACACTATAATCCCAGAATGAGGGAGGTTGGAGCAGCGAATGGCTACAAGTTTGAGGACAGCACTGGTCACAAACCAAGCATCAGATAAAACCTAGATTATATACCGAGGGGAAAAAAAAAAGCAAAAACCAAAAAAATGATTGTTAAGAGGGGAAAAGAAAAAAAAAAAAAAAAATAAAGAACTTCAATACTTTTCATTTTTCCTAGAATAGTATTTTCAGAATGAGTGGGAACAACAGATGGAATATTTTAAGTCTACATATTACAAGCAAAATCCAGAAATCGGTGTTATAACTAATGCTTTACTGTAACTTTAAGTCTCCCTTTGAGAGGATGGGTAATCCAAAGTGCTTGCCTAAAGTGGGTCACATGAACTGCAACACAACACACAACAGGAAGAAATGTGGAGATTTCTGGGGAAAGCAAGATGTGGCAATCACACAGCCAATGTCTCTATTAACCTGAGACTGACTAAGGGCCGTTTATACAGGCAAGTCGTCTATCATTCAGCTAAGTCCCAAATCAACCAATATGGTGGTGCTTGTGTGTAATTATCCCAACACTAGGGAAGCTGAAGCAGGAAGATTTCAGCTCTGAAGTCAGCCTAGACTATAAAGCAAACCACCCATAAGATCACTTACGAAAGTTATGCACATATGTTTACGTAGGAAAGCAAGAAAAACGTAGATATGGAGGGAGGCAGTTCTGACAATGTCCCTAACCTGAATCCAAGCAATCTTGGTTCTGAATACATCCAGTTCCCATTGTTTGTTACAATTTACACACAGAGCAAGTAACAAGAGTGAATATATTGACTTAAAATTATACATATCCACGTTGGGTGGCATATACCTATAATTCTAGCACTTGGGACATAGAGGCAGGAAGACGATCAGGAACTCAAGAGTTTAAATAGCAAGTATAAGGGCAGTAGGGTCTACAGATGAAGACTTTGTCTTAAAACATTCCTTCACCAAAACAAACAATACACACACACACACACACACGCACGCACAAATAATGTTCACGCAGACTAATATATTGGTTTATATATTAATTTTCGTGAGAAATTGGTTAGCAAGAAATACTCCCTTATATCTTTATAGTGTCTGTATTAGAGAACGATAACAAGAGCCTGGGGGCATGAAGGTCAGACGTGAAGGAAAAAAATTACAGTATTATCTTAAAAGAGAACTGACTGAATCTGCCATACTTTTTTGAAAGTACAACTATGTCAGAACATTCTTAAGTAGAAGGAATGATGCAGTCTGCTATTTCAAATCACACAGAGCAAAATTTTGACCTTTCACATGTCAAATTTGCCCAGGGTTGTAGCTAGGCTATAAAACCATAGTTAGTAGGCACCAAGGCCTGCTTTTGCTCTCTAACACAAAACACAGACATAGATACACACATAAAGGAAGGAAGAGAGAGGGAGGGAGAAGAGGGAGGAAAAAAAAGAAGGAAATAAGGAGTGAGCCCAATGTGTAAAAAGTTCCAATTAATTTTAGGTAGAGGCTAGTGAGATCACAAGGTCCCATTGGATTAATCTAAGCATATGTTACTCAATGTGCCTCACACGTTTTTTATGACCAGCCTAATTCATTGTGTACACTGTCCCATAATAAGTAGATTTATAAACAGATTTATTGGTTTCTGCATTTCAAGAATTTTGGCAGAGAGGTGTTCCTGAGTTGTGTATTAAAATGCTCTGTTTTAAGCCATTCCTATTGAAATGAGCAATTTCATTTTACAAGTGAATGGAAGGTTCCAGAAGTAAAGCAATCTAAATCAATACTCAAGCCAGTGAGTAGCAGAGCCAGGGTTAAAATCAGATCTGACTTATGCTCCTATATTAAGCTTCACTGCTTTCCTTGCTGTTGAAACACTGAAGAGAATGGGAGGGGGCTCAGTGTTTAGGAGGACCTGTTGCTCTTGGTTTTAAGTTTCCAGAGCTCACATGGTAGCTTATAACCACCTGAAACTCTAGTTCCAGTGGATCCAACACCTTCCCTGACCTCTGTAGGTACCTGGCACATGAATGTGGTACACTACTGACAGTTATCCAGCAAAATAAGGTTAAGTATTTAAAAACACAAAACTGGGAGGTGACGATCAGTACTCTTGCAGAGGACTTAAGTTCACTCCTGGTACCCACAACACCACTCAGACTGTAACTGCAGCCCCAGGGGGATCCATTCCTTCTCCTGGCTTCAACCAGTAATGCAAGTTATACATACACAAGTCAATATTACATAGTTACAAAATAAAGGAATTGGGAGCTGTGGCTTATATGCCATGGTAGAACATATATGTAATTCAGGAGGATCACAATTTAGAAGCTCTCCTGGGCCTAGGAAGATGAGTCATCACATAAAAGTGGGTCCAATTCCAAACACACATGCAGGAGAAGGTATACATAATGGCAAGCATTTGTAACCCTGAAATGGGAAGTGGACAAAGGTGAACAAGCTAGAGCTCAAGGACCAGTCCACCTGGAGTACAATGAGCAGCACAGATTAGAGACAATGTCGTTTAACCTCCAAAAGCATGATAGACCAGGTACATGTACATATCACTCACACACACACACACACACACACACACACACACACACACAGAGAGAGAGAGAGAGAGAGAGAGAGCAAAGAAACCCTCAAACAAATAAAAGCAAAAGTGCAATGCTGAACTTTGGACATCAGTGACCTTCTTTGCATATCAGACTTTCCCCTCAATTGCTCAAATTTGTTCCTTTTAAAATGTTTGGAATGGCAGCATGGAAAAAGGGTGTTACCATGAATAATTAATACAAGAAGGATTACAAATGAGGATGGGTATAGAAAGAATCATTTTAGGAGAACAAAAGCACAGTTGAGTGTAAGATTGAAATAAACAACCTGGCATTGGTGGCGCATGGCTTTAATCCCAGCACTTGGGAGGCAGAGGCAGGCGGATATCTGTGAATTCGGGGCCAGCCTGGTTTACAGAGCAAGTTCCAGGACAGGCTCCAAAACAATACAGAGAAACCCTGTCTCAAAAAACAAACAAATAAGTAAATAAATAAATAGATTGGAATAAACATATAAATAAACTGTGCATGAGTGTTTTGCTTACATGTATATCTGTACATTGCATGTATACCTGGTGCCTATGTAGACTAGAATTGGAGTTCCAGGTAGTTGAGTTGCCAAGTAGGAAACAAAACTTGGGTCCAGAAAGATCAGTGAGTATTGCTAAGTGGTCTCTCCAACCCTAACTTGAGCAAGCCTCAGTCCTCAGTACTGCAAATAAATGAAGATTTACCTTATTCTTTACAGTATCAATATTCTTTACAGGTGTGACAGAAATTATTCTCACAGGATTCTCCTCATTTTCACTAACTCCAGTTTCTGATGCCTCTGAACTCTGTTCCCTAGTAGAAAAACAGCCAAACAAAAACAAAACAAAGGTCTTTCATTTACTTTAATACACTATTTCTATTTAACATTAACAGAATTAAGACATAGCCACTCCTGGAACCAACCGAGAAAAGATTCTCAGAAAAAAATGTTCTAAGTATTATCTCAAAGCAGAATTAAAATAATCAATTTTATTTATTGATTGATCACACTACTATGTATCCACTTGCCTGGGAGGTATTAAGTCCCCCATCGATTTAAACAATAAATGTTCTAGAATTTATATCTTTAATTGTGCTATGATGAGGTTTAAACACTACTGGTTTTTAAATTTATTCTGTTTTGTTTTTGGAGACAGGGTTCTGTGTAGCTCTGGCGGTCCTCCAACTCAGAGATCTACCTACCTCTGCCTCCTGAGTGCTGGGGTTAAAATGTGTGAACTACCACAACCCAATTTAAATTTATTCTTAAATTTCACAGGGAGTAAAATCTTAAAAACCTTAGTATTAAAATTTGTAGTTCTAGTACCAAGAGGTTGAGGCAAGAGGATTGCTACAAATTTGTAGCAAGCAGCCTGGACTGTATAATGTAAATTCAGCATTGTCTCAAAAAGCATTCTTTGTCAGCCAGGGGTGGTGGCACACAACTTTCCAGCACTAGGAAGTCCATTTCAGAGGGAGGCAGGTGAATCTGAGTCCAGCCTAGTTTACACATCAAATCCCAGGCTAAACAAGAGTTACACAGTGAGACCCTGTCTCAGAAAAGATAACAGTACATTGTTGAGCCTCAACATTAAAGAATCCTAAACACATTAATACTATTTTATATCAATTCTACAGAAGCCCATCCTATGATTCAATGCCTCAGAACTAAGTTAAAATGTAAGTCAAGCAGTAGGTAAGAGAACAAAAATGGATTCTGAGAAAATAAATTGCCTTGAACGACTTCCGGCTGAAGGATTCAGCTCTGAATTGGTGTTAACATTGCTTCCAGTCTCTGTGCCGGCACTTCTAACATAAGGCTTCCTTCCTGTTGCCGATAAAGGCTTGTTAACTGTACCTAGTACTCCAGTAGGCTTTGGCTGGGGGGGAAAAAACAACAACAACAAACTTAGGAAAAGTAAGACATAAAAACTTATAAACAGCAAAGATGTATGTCTTAATGTTAAACCATTCTCTTAGAATATTGTTATAAATGATAATACTGGCAAATCATTTGGCTCTTCTAAAATAAGCAAAACATGAATTATCTTCACTTAATAATGTGGCAATATTTGTTATTTCTTAAAATAAAATGCATGCCTCTAAAACACATGGAAATAAATAAATGATGCAGTTACCTTGGATATAGACTACTGAATGTAGTAATCTTACATCACCTTACTTTTATGAAATAAAATCTATCCATCATACCAGTTTTTCAAATTTTATTTATCTAGTTAATAAATTTGAGCTTTTGATCACTGCTAAGATATGTGGCTGTGATGCTCAGAACTTAGATGCTGTACAAACCCACAATTCATCCTTAATAATCTGGGGCATACAGCAGACACAATACACATATTAAACAACCCCCTCCACAACAGAGTGTAGTACCTTTCCTGTCAAGAGAAGCACTCTTGTCTCTTCGGAAATGTAGCTTTTGTCATTACAGAAGTCCTATTTTGAAAAAAAGAACACAAACAACCCAATGGAACACTTTCATCATCTAAACAGTTTTTTCAGGCTCTTTCCTACAAGCAGCAATTGTGCTTGTGCAGGAGGCCCATTTTCCCTTCCCTGGTGTGTGCTACTGTTGAGTGACCCCAGAAAACAGCATGTACTGGGCAAGAACTTTTAGTAATAATGTCATCCTTTTAACAGTTCACATTTTTGTTTGTTTCAAGTAGCCCTGGATATTCTAGTAGATCAGGTTAGCCTCAAACTCAGAGATCCTCCTGTCTCTGCCTTCACAGTGCTGGGGATAAAGACACTACCATCACATCTGGCAAGACCTATTTTATTTTTTTGTGTAGGAGTGTTTTGCCTGCATTTGTGTAAGTTCACCATTTGTATGCAGTGCCTGTAAAAATCACTTCAACATTTTAAATAAACTATATTCCTAGTTTTTCATATTGTTCACAGTATTGTCAACATACCCTACTATAGTATTAAATCTACTTTTCAGCTGATACAGTAGACAATGTGTATTTGTTGGCAACTTACTGGGTTCCTGATCTCCTGCTGCTATATCAGGCTTATCCTAGGCACTCATACAAAGAACTCCATACTCTACTTCAATTACCATTATTACAAATACAGGAACCTGTCATCTTAACATTTTGAGCTGGGTACAGTGATATGCTTATACTCCCATTATTGGGAGGTTGAGGCAAAAGGATCTCAAGTTTAAGGCCAACCTAAGTTATAATGAACCCGTGTCAAAAAATAGGTATGGCCTGAAGAGATAGCTCAGCAGTTGAGAGCACTGGCTGCTCTTCCACAGGTTCTGAGTTCAATTCCCAAAACTTGCTCACAAACATCTGTAATGGGATCATATTCCACTTTCTAATGTGCATGAAGATAGAGCACTAATATACATAAAATATATAAATATTAAAAGAAATAAAAGGTATTTAATTTTTAGTACTGTAAGATTTATGTTCACATCACAAAGACAAACCATAAAATAACTAAGTAGATATAACATCCCCTAACAGTATTGATACTATTAGTCAATAATAAGTTAAATCAACTGTGAACTCTGATATTTTACTGAATCATGTCTACCTACCTATACCTAAGCTATATTTTGGGGTGGGGGATGAGGGATTGGGGAAGAAGGAACCTTGATGGACATGAAAACTCAATATGTAGACTTGAATAGCCTGGGTCTCATGCTGGGATTAAAAGGTGTATATCTGAGCAACTCAAAGATTATGTCTTATAATTTTCATCTCTAGCACTTGGGAGGCAGAGGCAGGTGGATCTCTGTGAGTTTGAGAATCAGCCTGGTCTACAAAAGCTAGTTCCAGGACTGAAGCAACAATTATCTGTAGCATCTGGACTTCAAGAGAAGTTTGTGCACACAGCAAGACCTAATTTAGGGGTGGGGGGGGACAGTAGAGATGGTCACATTCAAAGTACATGTTATGTATGCATGAAAATGGCCTTATGTAGCAATATATAATTTAAAATTATATTTTTCTCTTAGGAAATGTACCTTCACATAGTTGTGATAGATCTGAACAAGGGGCTTAAATAAATGCACCTATGAGGATTCTTTGTTTTCTTTCTTTCCCCAATCCCCCAACCTGGTTCTTGTTATGTAAATTCAGCTTTAGCTCCTTTGTGCTAAACTAGGACTAGAAGTGTTTCCCACTATGCCCCACTCAGCTATGCAATTTCTTTAACCCCCCCCCCAAAAAAAAAGAGGAAAAAAAAAAAGCTTTTACGTAGCTAATGTTTAAAATTCTGGAAACAAAAATTTACTTACTTTGCTTATGAAGAAATCTCACCACCTCAACAGACTCGCATATGCCTGGTGTTCTAGCCTCAGCTTTCCCACAGTGTACACCTTGCCTGACAACACTGTCCATTCTTTACAAATGCTCTCTTTAGCTGGGAATGGAGCTCACTGTGGAGCTTCTTGCCTAGCACGTACAAGGTCCTACATATAAATTCCAAAGCACAAGTACTCTCAATTGTTGTAATAAAAATAGGATAACATCATTTTAAAATCTGAAAGGCCCTTTCCATACTCAGAACGTAAATCTGAGCACTAACATAGACTCTCCTACCTAGAATGATAGTCTTCAATTTCTCAATACATTTAGAACCTTTCTTTTTTTCTTCTTCTTCTTCTTTTTTTTTTTAAATTAAAACCTGTCCTTAAAACTATGTAGTATTTATCACTGGTATTGACTGAAACCAAAATCACCTTTTGCAATAGAACACTAGAGTGAGGAAAATTACCTTTTCAGGTTGAGTGAAGAACTTGGTTGGGAGGACTGGATCCTTAGGGGAGTCTGCATTGCACAGAGCACTTTTACTATTTATAACACACAGAGCCACATCACAGACTGTATACAGTTTCTAGAGTAAGAAAAAGGACAATAGCTTCCATGATTACATAATAATCACAAATACCATCCATCAGATACATAAATTCGAGTTGAAACAGTTTGAATTCTTCAAACTCCCAGTAAAGGCAATCCAAGAGCATATTAATTTTCTCTAGTTCACTACAAAGAAGTTTCTAATATAAGACCGCTCTATGGTCTATCAGTTTGTATCTTCCTGCCTAAGTGTTAGAATATTAAATATTTAGAATATTAAAGGTTTCCAGGGGGAAAAATTGTGAGTTTAAGTATTAAAAAAGAACTCAAAACAGGGGGTGGAGAGAAGGCTCAGGAGTTTACAGCACTTGTTGCTCCTGTAGACATGGATCTACTTGGTAACTCATAAATATCCATGACTGAGTTCCAAGGGACCCCTCCTCTTTCTGACCTCCATGGGTATCAGGCACATACTTGCTACACATTTTTACCTGCAAACTCATATACTTTTAAAAATATCTGAAAAAATTTAAGTGACTATAAATATATTTTAATAGACAGTGTGTATATATATATAATATAATAAACTATTATATAATTGTCAAGAAAAATTAAGTCAGCTGATGTATTTTTCTTTGACATCCATTGCCTATCATTTGTTTTACCTCATTTGTCTTGGACTCATCTGGAGACTGGGCATCTCTGGTCAGCTTGATGTTCTCTGCCATCTTCTTCATAAAGGCATGACTGTTGTTTTCATTCTTTGTCATTAAGACTTCAAGCATAAACCACAGGCACCTAAGTGAAAAACACATTTAAGAGAATAAATGAAGACCTTTTTTGCCTAATGGATTAGTAAGTCTTTATTCAGAAGTATGATTGTCTGCATAAAGTAAAAACAAGATGGTAACCTATCATTTTATTAATTCAAGTGGATTTCTTTAGTTGTTTAGGACAGGGTCTCCTGCAACCCAAGCTGGTGTCTAACTCACTATATTGCTTCTCTTCTTTCTGCCCCTACATCTTGAGTGTTAAGATTATAGGTATGAGTCATCATATCTGGCTCAAGAGGAAAATTAAGTCACGGAACACTGAAAATAAAACACAGCTTACTTTCGAGGACTTCTGGCACTTTCACAAGGTGCATTAAGGACAATAGAGGTTCTCAATAAACACTTAAACTGTGATGAGGTTTTTATCCACATCTAAGATGAACAAATTAACACACCACATTTCCTTAGCCCTGTTTTGCTATTGGTATGTAACTGATGAGAGAACAGCATGCATTATGTTACTGGTATGTAATTGTGATGTGTGACTAACATGTATGAGACTATTGTGTGTGATAACCAGCCATGCAATAAGCGGTGCCTTGCAAAATAATGTTTGCTATTTCACATTGAATATGTTGTATATCATAGCATACACAATACATAAAATGTAAGAATGGGACAAACTAGTGAGTTTTCAAAGGAAGAGTGAACCTCAAATCATACGGAACATGAACATCACTTGGGGAATTGACAAATATGGAGATAGAGCTTGTTTTTCGCCAAGTACCCAAAATGACTTATAGATCAGAGTACCTGCTTGGACTTTGGATATTCAAAGCAGTAAAATAGAAAATCAGAAAATGCAACAAATACTAAAATCACCCCTATTTTATACATAAAGAACTTCTAGGAACTTTTTCTTTTAAAGAGGCATCAAATGTGTAAGTTACTGACATAATAAGATGGATCAGGTTTTAAAACCTAATCTGACCTGATAAGCTGTGTGCAGCACTGTCTGAATAACCAGCTATACAGCTTGAACATGACCACACTGGACTCCCACACTGTTTAAGGCGGGCACTCAGCTTGCTTAAGTGGACACCTCATTACTTCTCTGGGTTCAGAATCCTAACATTCTATTAACTTACAAAATTCTTTTTTATAATTTATTTTTATTTTATGTGCATTGGTGTATTGCCTGCATGTATGTCTGTGTGGGGGTGTTGGGTCCCCTGAAACTGGAGTTACAGTTGTGAGCTGTCATGTGGGTGCTGAGAATTCAACCTAGGCCCTCTGGAAGAGCAGCCCTCTCTTCATTCCCAACTTCAAGTTTCTTGATCCTTTTACAAAGACCAACAACATTAGAATTACTGTTGGGAGATAATGAGGAAGTATTCTCACAGCACTAAGGATATGAGACTCATTCCTTTTAAAAGTTTTAACAGAAATAAAATTAAGATTTAAAATATAGCTGGGAGGTGGTGGCACACACTTTTAATAGTAGCACTCAGGAGGCAGAGGAAGGTGAATCTTTGAGTTGAAGGCCAGTCTGTTCTAGGAGGGCCAGGGCTTCACAGAGATGTCCTGTCTTGAACCCCCCACAAACAACATACAAACAAACAAACGTGTCTAGAACATACATGTGTACCAACCTTCATGTAAAAAATGATAACATAGTTTAGGATATAAAAAACTATATGTAAGAAATAGACATGTCATTTTTGTGAAGTTAGAATATGTTGAAAACTTAAGGGCCATGTACAACAAACATACTTATTTTGATGCTTTTAGTCTTGCCCAGGTTGGCTTTGAACTCCTTTGTGGTTACACTCTTCTCCTTGTTACCATCAACCTCCCTGTGACTTCCGCATTCATTCATTTCTGGACTGTAGGTCTGTAAACTTTCCATGTATGCTACCACTTTTTCTTGGTACTCTCCCCACTAATACATTCACTGATTTATTTCCAGTAAATTTTCCTTTTAAGGCCCTCTATTCTTTTTTTTAATATTTTAAAATTTTATTTACTTATGTTTATTATATATACAGTGTTCTGTCTGCACATCTGCCTGCACGTCAGAAGAAGGCATCAGATCTCATGATAAATGGTTGTGAGCTACCATGTGGGTGCTGGGAATTAAACTCAGGACCTCTGAAAGAGCAGTCAAGTGCTCTTAACCTCTGAGCCATCTCTCCAGCACCAGGCCCTCTATTCTTAGACCTTCCCAGACCTTGAAAATTCTTAGGGGTGGTATTTATACTAGAGAAAACATTAACTTCATCAAATCTCACTTTATGGGTACCTCCATTTTGTTCACTGGCCTTCTTGAATGTATACTAAAGCCAGTGGAAGAATGGCTGCCCAGTGTGCAGCCACTCTGTCAGCTGTAACCTTGCTAATTTCCCAACCCTTTCTACCCCACTTGTTCAATTTTCCATAGTGATCTTACTTATTCAATTGCTACTTCATAGTCCATAATCACTTTTTTTGAAGTGTCACAATTTTCTTACCAATTGTCTTCCTAACATACTTGCCTTAAAAACTCACAACTTGGGGAGATAACTAAGTCAGAGAAGTACTTGCCACTCAAAGGGGAACCTGAGGTGATGCCTAGCCATCATATAAAAAGCACAGCATGGTGACTTGCTTGCAATCCTAGCAATGGGGAGACAGAGATAGGAGGATCCTTGGGGCTCCCTCACCAGCCTGCTTAACCTAATCATCAAGACCCACATACCCAGTAAGAGACCCTGTCTCAAAAATCAAGGTGAGTGGTTCCAGAACATCAACATGCAAAATTAACCTTTGGCCTCAATGTGTACACATGTACTCATGATATGGCCCCCACCACACAAAAACACTCAGAACCTGAAATAATTCAAGTGTTTGGGTTCTTGGCAACAATGTCAAAGTGTTTAACTGCTAGGGTAGAGAGCACCACCTCTGATTAAAAAGTTTAAGACTTCTAACATTGCTGAACATGGTGGTGCACTCTCAGATCCTTCAAGGTCAGGCATTCAAGGTCATCCCTGACTTTACAATAAGCCTGTGGACAGAGAGGGCTATTTGAGAATTTGTCTCAAAAAAAAAAAAAAAAAAAAAAAAAAAAGACAAAAAACAAAATTTATCCCTGTACATTAGCTAACCAGTTACCAAATTGAATTTCCTCCTGTTCCTGGTAAGAAGCTATTTTCAACCTTTACTCTGTTCATATCACCACTCTAGCACCTTTACTCCTGAGGAAGGATTTGTTCCTATACAATGAAAAACAAAGACTACAAGACCATTGATTTCAATTCTGGTCCCAGTGACTTCATGGGACCCCAGTACTGATTATCAATATCAAAACTACTTGAAAAAAAAATAGATATGTGTATGCTATTATCTCAGTAGAGAATTTCCTGCTAAAGAGTGCACATCAGACACACACTACTGCAACACTAATAAATATAACCTTCCCACAACTGCCTGGCCATCTAAGTACTCCTAAGAAAATGTATACTGTGGAAAAGTGAAGGCCAAACACAGAGCAATGAAGAAAGTATGTATTGCTTCCAAGTTTCTTAGAGGTGTCTTTCCCTCCCAAACACCCCCCCCCCCAAGACAGGGTTTCTCTGTATAACAGGCCTGGTTGTCCTGGAACTCACCTGCCTCTGGCTCCCAAGCACTGGGATGAAAGGTGTGCACCACCACCGCCCAGCTCTAAGAGGTCTTTATGCACAATTCTCAGCCTCCTTTAATTCATCCTACATCATCTCTAAAACTGTATTTATAAATGGTACTTCAATCAAGCGTTTTGTAATTACGTGCAGGCTTGCCCTAGAACATTTCACACATGGGTACAGGGTACATAACTTATTGAGATCGCTTTTTAAAAATTTGAGCGTTTATTTACATCTAGAGATAAGAAAATATTTAAATAAGAAACATTTTTAGATAATATGATTTTTAGATTATATGATTAGATTAAATCACTTCCCTCTTCCCTTTCTTCCCTTCAACTCCTCTCATGTACTTACAACTCTGCTCTCTTTCAAATTTATGGGCTCCTTTTGGAGATTTTTTTCAAGGGTGATATAAAGTTTTTTTTTTTTAAATCCCTTTACATTTTTGAGATAGAGTCTTAACTATCCTAGGCTGACTTGAACCTGCTATGTACTCAGATTTACCTTGATTTCTCATCTAGTGGTGAGATTCTAGGTATATGCTAACAAACTAGGTTTATGTGGGGCTGGGGCTTCATATACATACATAAATACATACATACATACAACATACTTACATACTCTCTCCTCCCTCCACTACCACAATGCAAGAAAAGTGATATACAAACCAGTAAATAAATTCCTAATCCATGAGAAATTTTCAGCTTCATAAATTACCAAACTAAAGCATAAAATCAAAAATTATTAAGCTATTTCAAGACTCAGAAAGATAATTACCCATAAATAGGAAACAAACAAGAGTAAGAAAGGGATAGTTAAATGGAAATAATTGCAAAGTAAAATTTTTTAAAATTTACAATAGTAAAATAAGAAAATTTCAGGGCCTAAAGAGATGGCTCAGCAGTTAAGGACATGGGCTGCTCTTCTAGAGAATCAGGGTTCAATTCTCAGCACCCACATGGCAGCTCACAGTTGCCTGTAACTCCAGTTTCAAGGGATAAAGCATCCCCAAAGAAGACATATATGCAAGCAAAATACCAATGACCACAAAACTAAATTATATAAAAAAGAAAAATTCAGAATAAAAATTCCAATGAGAATAATAATAATGAAGAATGAACATAATTTGCAAAATACCGGAAACATACAACTTACTCTTTTATATCACGAAGTTGATCAACATCTTGTGATCTTGTAAAATCAGGATCATGGGCTAGCAGGTGAATCATGTATGGGACCACATATTCAGGCAGCAGTGATAACAATTTCTCTAAAATAAAAAAAAAAAAAAAAAAAAAAAAAAAAATCATAGTTAACAAGAACATCTTTTATAAATTCCCTCAGTATTTGAGTTCTAACCATTTGTTTCTATTTTTCTCTCAGGTATTTACAAGCAGAAGCGAATGTGTATTCAGAAGACACTGCAATATTTTTACTTTGATCCTAAAAGAAATCAAAGCCAAAAGATAAACAAATTACAGTAGATGACTGGAACAGCCAGGGGGAAAAAGCATATACTTTTTAACATCTGAGCAATGTATGCAAATTAAACCACACTACTGGTTACATAAGAAAAATAGTTACCCAGAACTCTCTATCTCTCTTTCTCTTTCTTTTTTCTGGGACAGGGTTTCTCTGTGTCACAGCCCTGGTTATCTTGGAACTTGCTTTGTAGGCCAGTCTGGCCTCCAACTCAGAGATCCACCTGCCTCTGCCTCCAAA
The DNA here is from genome assembly GCF_943737965.1 of Phodopus roborovskii. Lineage (NCBI taxonomy): Eukaryota > Metazoa > Chordata > Mammalia > Rodentia > Cricetidae > Phodopus > Phodopus roborovskii. The sequence continues at coordinate 35,598,669 of NW_026126525.1, read as the reverse complement.
GTGCTGGGATTAAAGGCCATCATCATTCATGTACCGAAAACAATTTAAAGCTAAACATCACTCCAATACAAGAATCCAGTTTCGACACATACTACAACTATAATGATAACATTCTATAATGTTAACCATTTTAGTATAAACTCAGCAGAAATGAGTGCCCCCCTCTAATATACACCGTGAGCTACTGCAGTAGTTTGAATGTAACTGGCACCCATAAACTTAGAAGGAGAGATAGTATTAGGAGGCATGGCCTTGTTGGAGAAGTGTGTTACTGTCTCACATGTGATCAAGCCACACCTACTGTCCCAGTTCACTTTCTGTTGTTTGCAGGATCAAGATGTAACTTAACTCTTTCTCCACTTTCAGATCCTTTCCCAGCACCATGTCTGCCTGTACACCCCATGATAATGGACTAAACCACTGAAACCGTAAGCCACCCAAAGTTTCCTTTATAAGAAATGCTGTTATCATGGTGTCTCTTCATAGCAATAGAAACCCTAACTAGGACAACAATTAAGTACATACCAGTAGCCATTGGGTTTTGTTTAATGTACTCCCTTCGTATGCTGATGTTCTTTAGTAAACACTGGCGTGCGTGTGCTCTTCTTTCCTTTACAGGGTCTTTGGCACACAAAGCAAAGATTGCCATATACTCCAATGGGAGCAGTAACTTCACAAGTGCCTTATGAAGCTTCTGGGCAAATATTTGCCTTACTTGGTAGCACTCATCCTACATCAGCACAAAAACAAAGACACACAAGATGGGTAAACATTTGCTTACACACACGCATGCACCTTAAAAACATTTTGTGTTTGTTTAAAAATTATAATGGCCGGGCAGCGGTGAGGGACACCTTTAATCCCAGCACTCAGGAGACAGAAACACGTGGATCTCCTGAGTTTGAGGCCAGCCTGATTTACACAGTGAGTTCCAGGACAGCCAGGGATACACAGAGAAACCCTATCTCGAAAAACAAAACAAAAATTTAAAACGATGATTATATTTGAGCAATGGAAATAATCTCCTCTGTCTGTGTATCTACATTATTAAATGTTTCTATACTCAATGAGAAGTAAATGCATTCAACTTTGAAGAAAAGGATTTGAAAGAAGTTTTCCACTTACATTAATAACAAGTGCACAGAGCTGAAACTGCTCTGGGGTAATAATTTCATGGTAACAAGGTTCCTGAGCAAGCTTCATTATGGCACTACCAGCAGCTAATCGCAAGCGAGACATATCAGATTTACTATAAACAAACAGAAAGAAATAAACATTTCCTATAAACATTACACATAAAATTCTTTGCTTTTTGATAAGATTGATAGTAGGTAACTTAATGTGCAAATAAAGTCAGTGACTTTGTGTGGATGAACTCAACCCAGAGAAAAGGTTCAAGTCACCTGTGGCTTCTACCCATGCTCCACCTTTAACCTTTCACCCAACCAAGCAATTCTTATTTTACGAATCAAACTACTTATAATGATAAGAAACGCTACACTAGTTTCATCACAATCCGTATTCCTTACGCCAAGAACACTATTTATTGTGAAAACTTGATTTAAACAACCAAAGAAATAGAAGTCAATCATATATTTAAATCTATTTACCATGTCACATACATCTATAAACATTAAGACTACATTAATCCCACACATTTTATGAATAGCAGCCAATTATAAAGAACCCAATGTTTCACAGGAAAAGAGATATAGAGAGTAGAATATGGATGTATCAGTATTAACATATATAAAAGGGAAGGTATGAAAGTTTCAAGGTTCCACAAGAATATGAAGACAGAATCCACTAAGCAAGAAATCCCTAATTTTTTTTAATATGACATGGAAAGGAGTATTACTTAAGTTTAGACGTACAAACAGTTAAAACATTTTTTTCTAGGTCAACTGGTAGTATTGAGCCTTCAGCTCCACTGTGGATTGTGCCTATGACCTCTTTACAAAGCACTTCAAAACATTGTAAAGGTATGCCAAATATGAAGTTTTCATTATTGTAAGCCCAGCTCTAATCATTCTAGCATACTCACTATAAAAATGTTGGGTTTTATATTGTGTTTACTTTTGCATATCACTTCAACTTATCAAAGCATTAAGCACAATGACAGTAATCTCACTACACTGAAAAGTGAAAGTTATCCATTTTTCTTTTTGCATCTAGACTTTTCTTGAAATCAACAAAGTCTTCTATTCTCTCTTTTTTTTGAGCTACAATTAAGTCATTTTATTATCTTTAAGTCATTCCACTAGTTCAATCACTTTACAGGGTGATCTGTTGCTACACTTTCATAGTGTTACAAAGAGTAGACATTCAACAAATAACTGATTATTCTCCAAATGTTTACTAACACCGAAATGGTTATAATGAAAAGTTTATCAGCAGACATTCATAGGTTTTGGAAATGGCAAACATATACTAACATTCAAGAGAGATAACTCCTAAGCTTGCAGTGCAATGACATGCAGTACCAGTCAGGGAATTAACTCTATGCATCTCTCACCCAACCTTAGGGACAAGGAAAGTAGGAAGAGAAATGCTCACCTGATCCTCTTCTGCTCTGTCAGGTCACCCTCACTAACCAACATTGCCGATAATAACCGAAGGGTTGAGTTGGCAGACTTAGACTGGTTGTTCTTCATACCCAACAGCCACCTTACCAGAAGTTTAATTGCCTGTACCTATAAGATATGAACATGCTAAAAAAAGAGAGCAACTTAAAATTCCAATTAAAGGGAGGATTGATTTTAACTAATTTGATTAATGACATTACTCATCCTTATCAGCAGGTATTTTACTACTCAAGGTAATGAGATAGAAAGAGTAACAATAAGAAGTAATATCATTCTCTGTTCAATCCATAAATGCACTTCTCCCACAGCTGTACATGCTTTATTCCCACAGAGAAGGCAAATGATACACATTAGGTTAGGAGATCAGGAGAGGATAGGAGAGGTCAAGCAGGTGGGAGGAGAGAAGAATGGTACAGCGATGTAGTCGTAGACAAATGGTCATTTTGGGGATATGCCAACAGTCAGGATTCAGACAGAGGCCAGTTTGGACAGCCAAGGCTACAGAGAGAAACCCTTTCTCAAACAAACAAAGAAACAAAAAGGGGAAGAGGGGTTGATTTTACTTGTTTCAGAGTCACTACAAAGCCCTGGCTGCCCTAGAACTCACTATGTAGACCAGGCCCCTGAGGAAATTTAAATTTAATACTTTGATGGGGAATGTCCTTCTGTTTATATGTTTCTCTTATTGGTTGATGAATAAAATACTGACTGGCCCAGTAACCAAGCAGGAGTCATAAGTGGGACTACCAGACCAGGAGAAGGCTGAGGACAGAAAGGCAGAGAGAGGAAGGGAAGAGACACCATGTTGCCAAAGAGGTAACATGCCAGATTACAGGTAAGCCACAGCCTCGGGGCAATACATAAAGTAATAGAAATGGGTTACTAGGGCTGGAGAGATAGCTCAGTGGTTAAGAGCACTGGCTGCTCTTCCAGAGGTCCTGAGTTCAATTCCTAGCAACCACATGGTGGCTCGTAACCATCTACAATGAGATCTGATACCCTCTTCTGGCCTGCAAGCAGACAGAACACTGTATATATAATAAATAAATAAGTATTTAAAAAAAAGAAAAGAAAAAAGAAATGGGTTAATAAGACAAAGCTAGCCAATAAATAAGAAGGCTAAGCCATTGGACAAACATTTTATACTTAATATAAGTCTTTGTGTGTTTATTTGGGGCAAAGTGGCTGTGGGACCAGGTAGGACAGAAACCTCCATCTTCAATTATTGGATAATTACGCTTAACAATGATTAACTGGACATTTCAAAAAAGTAGCTACCAGAAGGACTATGGACATTCTTAATACAAAGAAATGGTATGTGCTAAGTATCCTGATCTAATCATTATACATTATAATGTAACTCTACTAAACCCATGCTAATTAAAAATATTTAAAGGCTTTTGTATAATTGTAGTATTAGAAAACAGTTGAATATATCAAGTCTGGTTCATCTTAACACATCTTGACTAAAATGGAGTTCACAAAATTACTTGTGGTCTTAATTATTGAATTACTGTTATCAACATACATGAAGAGCTAGTTAAAGATGTAAGTGCTTTACTGGCATCTGGTAAAAATATACGATTACAAAATACAATAGGCTCACATATAATGAATGGATCAGGCTGTAGTACCCAGTATCAGAACTCTGACCCAGTATAGATAGGGGTATATTAAGAGTTGAAACACTAACCCAGCATGTGTGGTTAAATTCCCAGCATCAACTCATACCCCTTAAAAAGCAATCCATAAACAATGGCAACTACAAGTCCTTAGAGAAAGATTAATTTACAATGAATTTTCCAATAAGGCACCCTGGGGCTGGAGAGAGGGCTCAGCAGTTCTGAGTACTACTTTCCCTTATAAAGGATCTAAGTTTGTACCCATCACCAACAGGGTGACTTGCAACTCTAGTTTCAGGGGAACTTAGACTCATGTGTACATGCATGCATTTGTGAACATATAAGCACACCCCCACCCCATAACCACACACACAAGCAAGTAAATAAAGCAAGCAGCTCACTAGAGAAAGCCCAGAACACCCATGAGCATTCCTTTTCCCAACAAAAAGGTCATTAATACCTATCCAAATTTACCTTTGCTAGTACTTCAGGAGAAACTTCCTCATCTGGAGACCATAATTTTCCATTCTTCTCACCTGTTGACTATAGACAATTGATGAAATTTAGTTTTTTCATCTTGTGTAATATATATATGTGAAAATATATAGGTAAAAGAACTTAGAAATGGAGAACAAAATTAGAAGAGCCACACTATCCAACTTCAAAACATACTATAAACTTCTGGTAATGAAGATTATAGAGCAAGGTAATATGAAAGGGAAAAACTTTTTATTAAAAAAAAAACTTTTATTATAAGGATCAATTTGACAAAAGCACAAATTCCAAGTTGTGGGTAAAGAATGATTTTCTCAACAAATAGACTAAAAACTGTGTACTAGCAAACATCACCTAAAAGGAAAAGGATACTAGGCTAAAACTATAAACTCAGTAACTGACAACATCAGAAGAAATCTTTGTTACTTTGCACTTAGCAAAGAAGGGTTTAATACACAGAATGTATAAATAAACCTTGCTGGTACAATGTTGAATGCCTACAATCCCAGAATTTGGGAGGGAGGCAGAGCTAAAAGCCAGCCTTTGTTACAACATAAGAGTTCAAGCTCAACTCAGACTACATGAGACCCTAACTCCAAACCACCAAAACTTAGCACCTTCACAATAACAAAACAACTAAAAGTACAAGGACCTACCTGAGCAGATGGCTCTCCAAAAGACACACAGATGCCAAGTAAACACACAGAAACAAGTCTAAATAACATAAAAAAGCAAACCACACCCATAATAAAAGTATCATTTCATAGTCAGGCAATAGTGGTGCATGACTTTAATCACAGCACTTGGGAGGCAGACAGGAGGATCTCAGTGATTGTGATGCCAACCTGATCTACAAGGTGAGGCCCAGAACAGCCAAGACTATTGTTACACAGAGAAACCCTGTCTCGAATAACCAAAAAAACAAAACAAAACAAAACAAAACATCATTTCATATTTATTCCCTCAAAAAGCAAAAGACCAAGGGTCAAAAAGGATATAGAGAAACTAGAAACTAGAGGCTAGGTGGTGAAAAGATTAAAAAGGAACAGACACTACAGTAACCAGTCTTGTAATATCTAAGTGTCCAATATAGAATAATCGTGTGACTCAGAAATTTTACTTTTAGTTACTTATGCAAAAGAATAGAATATGTTCTGGTTGTATATATGACATTAATTACAATTGCCAAAAGGTGGAAACAATCTAAAACTATTAAGAAACAAAAAGTGAAATATACAAATGAGTATTTCTCAGGAGGAAAGAAAATACATGAAATTTTATTTAATACCACAATTCAATGAATCTTGAAAATATGCCAAGGGAAAAAAAATCTAGATTATAAATGGACAAACATAGACAGTAAGATATCTAGACTAAATCAACAGAATCAGCATGTAGAGGCTATAAGGAGCTATTATAGGTTAATTCCTTAAAATGCAGAAGAGTGTTTCTATTTGGGAAGATAATAATATATCTCATGAATGCCAGGGAGACAGTTCAGGGAGAAAAGATATCTGCCTCCAAGCTGGACAACCTGTGTTTAATCTCCAGGACCCACATGGTCAAAGGAGAGAGCTGATTTCATTAGATGCCCTCTGACCTTCACAAACACATAAATGCCCTGTGATGCATTCCTCAACTAAATAAAAAGATGTAATAAAACCTTTTTACAGAACAGGCATGATGGTACATGCCTTTAATTTAGCACCCAGACGGAAGAGGCAGGCAGATCTCTGTGAGCTTAAGGCCAGATTGATCTACACAGTGAGTTCCAGACCAGCCAAGCCTATATAGTAAAGTCGTGCCTCCTTAAAAAAACTAAGCTAAAAATCAGGTTGAATATGATATTTAATTCTAGCACTTGGGAGGCAGAGGCAGGTGAACCAGCATAAAGAGTTAAGGCCAACGTGGTCTACATATCCAGTTTCAGGTCAGTCAAGGATATACAGTGAGACCATCTCTTGAAAAAACAAAATAGAAGACTAGCCCGGGGGATGGACAGAGGATAGTGGAACTGACTGAACCAAAAGGGTAAAAACATCAGTTATGTTAAGACTCATATGTATGATTATATATTTATACTCTGTATTAACTACAGAGTATATCAAGCCAGTTGTGGTAGCTTAGATCCTCTTCTGAACAAGAACACAAACCATTCTTAACGTGATGGACCACTGTGAATGACTTGTTTACTTAATCCCCATTTTCTCTAACTTCGTGAAAGAGTAGTCTAGACTGCTCAATGATACACTAAAAAGAAAAATTCTGTGCTGCTAGATCCCTTTAAAAACACACTGTAGGGGCTGGAGAGATGGTTCAGTGGTTTAGAACAATTGCTGTTCCTGCAGACAGCCTAGGTGCTATTTCCAGTACATTGTGGCTGTCTCTATCTCCACATCTAGAGGATCTACAGGACTTTTCCTGGCCTCCACAGCATTGCATATGGTGCACAGATATACATGCAAGCAAAACATCCAAACACATAAACTAAAAATGAATGGCTGGGTGGTAGTGGTGCAATGCCTTTAAACCTAGCATTAGGGAGGCAGAAGCAGGCAAGATCTGAGAGTTCAAGACCAGCCCGGTCAACAGAGTGAGTTCCAGGACAGCCAAGGCTACACAGAAACCCTGTCTTGAAAACAAAAAATGAATCTTTAAAAAAGAAACAATAATTTTAAGTGACAGTTATATTAATAGGGTACAGTGTGAAATTTTAAAACTTGAACAAAGTGACTAAGGGTTTGATCCTAATAGGCACATGATTTATCTCATATCTAACATGTAAAGTATGTGCCTAGGCTTAACACCTCCCACCGGATATAGAAAAACTGTTTTTGTGATAAAGACATAGACAACCTTAAGCTCACGACTCTAAATTTAATAATTACATTAGAAACTTACTCTGTCATTCATCAGAAGATCTTTAACAATAAAGTTTGCCACCACAGATTTCATTGGGGAAGCAAACTGATCTGGTGCTAACATGGAAATGTGGCCAAGTGAAACTAATGGAGTTATAAGTTGTTCTGGTACATCAGCATTCAGACTCCTACTGAGTGGCTATGAAAACAAAACAAAACAAGAAATCACCAATTGGTTTTCTAAGCATTTAGATTTTCTACAGTCCTCAAAAATTTAACATGTCCAAGTCAATCCGTTTTACTGATATGATCATAATTGATTTTAACCATTTTAGATATTTGGCTATTTCTCCTACTGAAATATAATTGTGGTGGTTCAAATGAGAATAGCTTCCATAGGCTCGCATGTTTGAATGTTTGATCCCCAGTTACTGAACTGTTTTGGGAAGGATTAGGAGGTGTTACCATACTCGAAAAGGTGAGTCACTAGGGGTGAGCTTTGTTTTAAAAGCACACATGTCTCTCTCTCTGCCTGCAACTTGCAGGTAACATGTGAGCTCTCAGATACTTCTCTAAAGCCATTCTTCTCTGCCAGCTGCCATGCTTACCACCATGATGGTCATGTGCTAATTCTCTGAAACTGTAAACTGTAAATAATTTCTTTTGTAAGTTGCTTTGGTCATGGTGTCTCATCACAGTTATAAAACAGTAACAACTAAGACAAATAAAAAACGGAAAAAATAGATAAAAAGGATAAAGGGGAAAAATACAGCCCAAATAAAAGACACCTTTTACCAAATCTGCATTATTTTCAATCTCTCTGCATTTAATTTGTTATGTTGGTGGAATTTTTTATATATATACTGATATTTTTAAACAACCTTGAAAAATAAAAAGTAAAAGTTCATCTCCAATTTAATAAGAGCCTTTCAAGTTGCTTAATAATAACTCTACCTTTCAAGAAGCAGAATCTGTCCCAGGATCATAATCAAAGACTGACAAGAGATTAGTGTTCAAAAATGGGTGGCCATAGGTACCTAGCAAGCAGTTCAACCATCTATCAACAGTCTGACATGACTAAAGGAGAACAGTCTCAAATATAAAACATTCTCCAGTATAAAATATGTGAACCTAGAATAAAAGTTAAAATAACAGTGCTGGGTAGACAAGTGCTCTGAGAACTTACATTTTAATGTAAGAATACATGTAAACAGGTTTAAAAACCTAGACTCTAGCTTTACCAAATTACAGAGACTGACAGAAATTAATGGAAACATATTCTATGTATACCTCAAAAATCTGTGCAAGCTGGACTTCCTTATTTGAGAAGATGGCATGGATACAGTGCACAGCCTGTTTTGCTTGGTGTGGAGTACCTCTCTTTGCTTTCTGATGTAAAATGGGAATCAAGGTGCTGCAAAAAAGTCATAATACAGTTGTATTTTTCTGAAGCATACAAATCCCTAACATTTTTTCTATTCATCATTTCCCCTACTCAATCAGGTCTGTGCTGATAGAAAAGGCTTTCTTAGAAATTATTTGGTTGATATACATACAATTTCTCAGAGGCTATTTTAAGCAAACAATTTTCATTTTAAAGCCAGTTCATGAATATAGAAAACTAAACTAGCTATACTTAATTAATAATGTAAAACTTGCCCCAGGGCATATTAACATTTACCTTCTAAGTAGACATTCCTAATTTTCCAGTTCCCTTATAATTCCCTTCAGTTATTTCAAAAAAGCCATGAAAAAACAGTAGCAAAAGGCCAAGTTTTATTAGGCAGCTAAAATGATCCAATAAGAGTGAGTACACACAGATACAGTTACATACAGTTTGGTAAAATAATCATCCAGTACATGGGTATATAGCTATGATTTGAGGTGTTTTCAACTTGGATTAATTCAACTAATGAATAGTAACACCCAGAAAGAACTATTATTTATACCCATAGTAAGGATAAGAAAGATAGAACGTAAAAATTTGTCAAAACTGCCAAAGGTTATACAGACAGGAAAAGCTGAAGCTGGACTAAAAGGTAAAATTGGAATTTGAAAGTAAAAATTCACTTAAAGCCTGGCATTGGTGGCACAAGCTTTTAATCCCAGTACTTGGGAGGCAGAGGCAGGTGGATCTCTATGAGTTCGAGGCCAACCTGGTATACAAAGCTAGTTCCAGGACAGGCTCCAAAGCAATACAGAGAAACCCTGTCTCAAAAAACCAAAAAACAAAACCAAAAAACAAAAAAAAAAAAAAAAAAAAAAACAAAAAAAACAAAAAAAAAAAAAAAAAAAAACCAAAAACTCACTTAAAAGCTGGGTGGTAGTGGCATACACCTTAATCCCAGCACTCAAAGGCAAGAGGATAATCTCTATAAGTTCGAGGGCAATCTGGTCTACAAAGGGAGTTCTAGGACAACCAAGCTGGTACACAGAGAATCCCTGTCTCGGGAAAAATTAAAAGTGAAAAAATTCATTTAATCATTATACTAACATGAAACATTAAACTAAAAATCTTTCAATGAGACAATATGAAAACAAATATAAAAAAGCAATAAATCCTGACTATATGGCAAAACATGTATATGAATGAAATACATTCATTCAAACCTACAAAATAGGCACATACATGAAGTAGACATACATGTATTCTAAAACATTAGTGACAACACTCTTTTATTTTCCTCGCCACATCTCCAAACCCAGGAGATGATTTATGCATACTATGTAAACACTACCATGGAGGCACATACCCAGCCTTAGTTTCAGCTTTCCAGGTAAACATATAAATACTTTTTATAATGAAGTCTGTACAGCAACAAAACTCAGCAGCAAATATTTGTTATAACTTCAGTACAATTAGAAAAGATTCTATTTTATAAAAACAAAAAGTTGATGCTGTCAAATACAAAGGCCTGCTTAAAACAAGAGTTCCACTACAATAGCAATATTCAAGGCCACAAGCACTACACCTCAATCACAAACCAAAACAGCCCAGAACACTGCTGTCACTGTAATTCTAACAATGTTTATGACCGTCTCAAGCCTGTCTCCACAGAAATCCAAACTATGAGATAGGGGTTTCCATGTCTAAATAGCCTTGCTAGCCCAAGCACCATTTGGTCTTTTGGTCATAAGCTCACTACTATTAATACTGGTGAGCAGCTAAGAAAATTGGTACCATTATCAATTACCAAGCAACTAATAAATATTTTATGATGAACACTATTTAATTCCCCTATTTTTCTGTTGGGACAGGAAGGCAGAAGCTACTTAATTTATACCCAATTTGAAATAAAGATATGTACATTAGACAATACACCAATAATAAATGTTAAAATATTTAATTATGTTTATGTGCCTGTGTGTGGGCATGCATACTTGAGTGCAGGTGCCTGTGAAGGCCAGGTGTCAGATCTGCTGGACTAGGACTACAGCCATTGTGAGTGCTGGGAAACAAACTAGGATCTTCTGCAAGCACCTCTCCAGGCCCACAACACAGTTTTGATCAAGCAGAAAGTATATGAAACGTTCTTAAAGGCAAGCCTAAAATGATACAAAAATAATCTTTCTCTTTTTGTTTTGTTTTTCTAGAGTACTATAATGCAATGGTGCTATCAGGGTTGTTACTGCAGTCTTTATAATGTGTTTATGCTTTTCTGCGATTCTTTCATCCCCTACCACTCTTAAGAACAAAAGGTTTTCTTCTTTGATTCTAAAGATAACTATTCTACCTACATCTATGTTTCCAATGCTCCTTTTGATACAGCATTCTTTTAAAAATAGATCTCTTATCTTAAAATATATAACTATTCTAAGCCTAGCAGAAAACGTCATAAATTTTATATCCTAATGTGTTAATCATCTTTTTTCCCCTTCGGTAAATAGGGGCTTGAACCAGGGAGAGTATCATGTATGCCAAGTAAGTATTCTCCCACTAAACTCTGTCCTTAACACACTTTACAATTTTTTTTGCGACAAAGTCTTCTTGCCTGTTTGCAGACATGTTCTAAGCCTAGTCCTAATGATCTTTTTGGTTGTATATACAGGTATATAAACAAGAACATTTTAGACCACAAGCTCTTTGAAGAGAGGAATCAACTGTATCAGAGAAATTAAATTTAATAAAACCTTAAGGCGTCTATATGTACTATAATTATTACATTACAAGACAAATCTTATTTGTATTTGGATTTACTATGAATTTGCACATACAATGAACATTTGATGCGACAGACAATATCAACATGTTCCATGTCTCCCACCCTTACCATAAATGTAATCCTAAGATGTTAAATAAAAATATACAAATGTACTTTATTTTTATGATTATTATCACCATTATCAAATACCAAGCAATTAATAAATACTTTATGATGCACACTAATTGCCATATTTTTCTTTGTTGGGACAGGAAGATCACAGCTACTGAATTTATAGCCAGTTTGAAAGAAAATACAAACACATAGACTAGAAAGATACATTAGTCACAAATACAGTGAAATATTTAATTTTGTGACAACTTTTGATTACTAAAATTTTCAAGATATCTCTTTTTAAACAAACAGTTGTACTTTGTTCCTCTACATTAACTAATTGTGATAGGATGGAGCAGAAAGAGAGGGAATGGAGACTAAGGCAGACAGAAAATTAGCACAAAAGTGTGAGTTTTTCTTTCTGCTCCCATCTTCCTCCATGAAAGAGAAATCAAGAACTATTGCTCCTGAACCCATTAATTTCTGTTTACCAGGTTTAAAAAATGTATATACATACATAATATATATACTCACGATCTTATCTGGGGAAGGTCTGTTTCTATTTTGTGGCCTGTGTTTCTAAAAATTTGTATTGCAGCTTCTGCTACCTTGTCATCCTCCATTCTTAGGCACTGTAACAAGGACTCATATGTCTCTGCAGAGTGGAACGAGGTAGGATGTGTGAAAGACAGAACCTGGAGGAATAGATACACCTTATTTAAGAGTACAGACAATAGTTCTAACCTATTAAAAAAGGAGATTTCTTTCAACAAATACAATAGTGTACATATGCTAGTTCCACCACATGGAATACAGATTACCTTATTTCAGCCACCATTGCAGTTACTTTTACTCATGAGACACTAATGAAAATAGTGCATGGCCACTTCCCTAAGATAGCTATTATGCCACGTTTGACTTAATCACTTCCTATCTTGGTTCACACTGGTACTTACAATAAAGAATTTCTACTGTGTGCTCACGTGTTTTTAGGTACATATGCACGACCGTGTTTATGGAGTCATAAACACATTTTTGGCATCACATTTGAGAACCAAGTTCAGTTTGAGACAGGCCTTCTTACTGCCATAGAGCTCACTAACTAGTGAGCCACTGGACCATCCTGTTTCTCCTTCCTCAGTGCTAGAATCACAAGCCTGCTACCAAGCCAGACATTTTTACTTGGGTAGTAGGATCAAACTGAGGAGCTCGTGATTGCAAACCAACTTCTTGACAAACTGGAAAGGCTTCTTTCTTTTAAAATAATTCACTTTATGTGCATTGGTGTTTTGGCCTGCATGCATGCCTGTCGGGTACCCTGAAAGTGGAGCTACAGACAGTTTGAGGTGCCACGTGGGTGCTGGGCACTGAACCTGGGTCCTCTGGAAGAACAGTCTGTGCTATTAACCACTGAGGCAGCTCTCCAGCCCAGAGGCTCATTTCTTATGGAAAGTCTTATGGAAGGTGATCTTCCAATACTAGTAAGTACTCATCAGCTTATGCATATATTTAGGTATGATCTTTTTTATTTGAAATACGCTCTAGGTTTATTGATATTTACAAAAAATACAGTTCTGACTGTCAAAATAATAATCTATACAGAAATATGCCAAGTGAAATCCTCACAGAAAGTTCATATATTGCAGCTTTCAATAATGAAGACATTATTGTGGACTTTTAATTACAAACATGTAATTATTAGCTTGCTTATTTGGACATGAGCCCTACCCAGTTTTTTACCATTAAGGAACTTATACCAGCTTATATAAGAAATGACTACAATCTTTATAATGTATGAATGATTAGACTAGCCTCTATTAGATACAAGAGCCATGTAAAGAGGAAGCAGTCCAGCTTGTTCTTGAAAAGTAAATATTACATACACCCTAAGTAATGTACAGAAATGGGCCCACGGAGGTTTTTTTTTTTTTTTTAATTTACAGAAAAACTGGTGAATTCCATTTTCAAAACGGACAAAAAACAGTACATTAAAACTCTGGGCCTTGGATCTCTGTGAGTTTGAAGTCAGCCTGATCTACACAGTTCCAGGACAGCCAGGGCTACACACAGATGATATCATATAACAACTCCAATTGTTATCAACTGCCTCATTTCTTTAACAGTAAGACTGGATTATTTAGCATACATGGTCACAGGTATAGCAGGAATGCAAAAGGTGATCAGAAATAGATTTCTTTTAAAAAGATTTATGAACACTGGGGTTTTGTTTACATGTATGTCTGCATGAGGGGTCGAGATCCTCTGGAATTGAGTTATAGACAGTCGTGCCATGAGGCTGCTAGGAATTAAACCTGGGCCCTTGGGAAGAATGTCCAACTGTTGAGCCATCCTCCAGTGCCCAGAATAGATGTTTTTAAAAAAGATGCTACTGTATAATGTAAAATAATTATATGATGATACAAAAATGATTTTGTAAGATCTGATATCCAGACAAGCCTGGTAGCAGACATCTATAATCATAGTACCTGGCAGGCTGAGATATATCCAGTCTGGGATATAGAATGAAACTATGTTAAAAAAAAAAAAGAAAAAGAAAAAAAAAACTTTAAAAAAATTGTAATTTCTACCATGAAATTTTATCTTTTGAATAATTTAAAGTAAAATAAGCCTGCTCTTGCATACCCTAAAGGGAATGCCATTATGAATCTTTGGAAATAAATGGAGAAAAAAATTGTTGTAAAAATACCTTAAGAAGTTCAAGTCCTGAGCGAATGGCTGAATCTGGACTTACACCCTCCTCTTCATCATCTGCTGTCCCTTCTATTGATTTATTCATCAATTTTACTAGTGCACTATTAAAAAAAGGAAATGTAAATTAGTAAGACTGCTTAGACTAGTAACTGAATCCTAAGAAAAATATGATAAACAGAGAATTTAAAAAGGCAATGGTTAAAGAAGTTTCTGTAACATGACCATAAGTACTGACTACTCAATAGATAAGCGTACTGTTATGTTATCTTACCCAAAACTTAAAGTATAATAACAACAACAATTTGACTAGAAATATTAATATTACCTATTGCAATATTAATTTCTACATATAAATACACTAATTCAAATAAAAACAATAAAAAAGGTTTATAATTGAGTGGATGGGAGTGGGATTGGGATGAGAGAAAGGGAAGGAAGGGGGATTGGGGTTGGTATTCAACATGGAAAATAATTTATTAAAAAAAGTTCAATAATTGGGCAAATGGCCACTCCTAACAAAATTCAGATGATAAGGCAGGCAAGATGGCTCAGTAGGTAAAGGTGCTTGCTGTCAAGCTTAATGACCTGAGATTGACCCCTGGAAGCCACATGATGGAAGACAAGGATTCCTCAAAGCTGTTCACTGACCTCCAAATAGGTGCTACATGTACATGTGCTACATGCAAATAAATGCAATGTAAAGATCCAGTAGTGTACATGTACAAGGAATGTAGTATTAATTGCACTAGCAAATTAATCTATATAATTGATAACTCTATTCAAAGAAATTAACAAAGTCAATTAATCAGAAACATGCTGTATTCATAAACAGATGCAATAGATACCACATACTTGTATGAAAATTATCCTTTCATATATTTACCACCACAAAATAGAGTATTACTTGATTGATCAAAATCACAATCTGTAATAAAATAGACCTTTTGTTGTGTGTTTGCTTATTTTGCTTTTCCAAGACAGAGTTTCTTTGTGAAACAGCCCTGGCTGTCCTATGCTTCTTGAGATGACTGTGTAGACTTTCCCCTTTGACTTCCTTGTTCTCTATGTAGCCCTGGCTGTCCTGGAACTTACTTTGGAGACCAGGCTGGCCTTGAACTCACAGAGATCTACCTGCTTCCACCTTGTGAGTGCTCTAATTAAAGGCGTGTGCCACCACCACCAGGCTGACCTGTTTGTTTCTGAGACAAGATCTCACATGTATCTCAGGCTGACTTCTTTTGGTCCTTCTTGAGTCAAGTCTCCTGAATGGTACTGCACAAGACCAGGACTACAGGTATTTACTTACTTACTTTCCCTGACTAAATTGGTAGTAGCATATATATATATATATATGAATGACCAGGAATGTAATTCTTAGAAAGACTGCCCAATTTATCAAGCTCTGACTTTGACCCTCTGTGCCACACAGAACTGTTGGTGCTTGTATATAACTGCAGTACAGGGAAAGCTAAAGTGGGAGGCCTGCCATGAGTTCAAGGCCAATATGGGCTATACAACGAACATCACATTAGTTAAGGTTACACAGTAAGATGCCATCTCAAAAGACAGGGATGGGCCTGAGGGACAGAGAAAAATTCTTTTCCTTTAATGCCATAATTGCTTCAATCAAATTATGATTTGTTTTAGCAGATAGAATCTTTGCATATTGCCTGGACTTGCCTTTAACTCAGTCTCAGTGATCTTCCCACTCAGTCTGAGTAGATAGGACTAATGTACACCACTTGTAGAATTCAAAAATTTTCTGCTGTTGCCAAGACAGGGCCTCACATAGCCCAGGGTAGCCTTTAATTCAATACATAGCAAAGCATAGTCTAGTCTCTACATAATAACAACTGGAATTATAGGAATATGTCACCACTTCTGGCTACAGTAATAAAGGATAATTTTTTAAAAATACAAAGTATGAGCCTGAGTTGTGTAGTAGACAACTGCAGTATTAGAACTTGGGAAGAAAACTACAAGGGCAGAGAGCCAGAATGGACTACATACAAAGTGAAAACAAGATGGTGTAGAGATGGCTCAGGGAGTGAGATCACACATCACCACTCCTGTTCCAGAACCTATGTCAGGTGCCTCATCATGACTACCCATAATAACTTTAGCTCAAGGGATTGGACACCGTTTTCTGGCCACTGAGGGGACTACTCAACTGCTCTAACCCAACAAAGACACACACTTAAAATTAAAAATGAAATCTAAATATTCAAAAGTCTATTAAACATATCCAAAGTTTTTTCTCCATACATACTCAACTTGCCACAAATTCATTTTCTCCTTTACTTGAAAGTGCCTGTGCTTGTGGGAAATATTTACCCCTTAGATTTTCTCAACCACCAGTGTAGATGAGGGGTACTGCACTTCTGCAGTCTCCTGTGCTCAATAAAGTAATAGCACTTATTTATGTAGCACACAATATAGCTGTGGCTGGGGAGCAAGTTCTGAGTCTTTGTGAATCAACCAAGCCTTAGATTCACCTTTGGTATCCCAGAGAAAATGCACAGGCCATAGTTTTTTCCCTTCTTTCTTAAGCTAGCAGAGATTTTTTTTAGTACTCATTTAACTTCTGTGAGCCCTTTACCATCTAGTCTCTTCTCTTTCTTCTCTTTCTTTAAAGATTGACTTTTATTTTTTATGTATATGTGTCACATGCAGAGACCAGAAGATGGCATTAGATGTCTTAAAGGTAATGGTTATCAGCTGCCCGTTAGGGGTTCTAGGAACTGAACATGGATTCCCTGGCAAGAACAGTATATAAACTAAGCCTGGAGTGGTAATGCTCATTTTTAATCCTATACCCAGGAGGCATATACAAGTCAATCTCTATGAGTTTGAGGCCAACCAATGCCATGTAGAGAGATCCTACCTCAAAAAAAAAAAAAAAAAAAAAAAAAAAAAAAAAAAAAAGGGGGGGGCGCAGGAGGGAAGGAAAGAATAATATATGCTCTTAACTACAGAATAGAACTATCTTTCCAGAACTCTTGCATTTTACATATATTTATTTATCATGTATCAGTGTGTGACCACACACATGCCACAGCACAAATAAGGAAGAAACAGTTCTCGTCTACCATGTGAATCCTGGAGATCAAATTCCAATCATTAAAGTTGGTGGAAAGCACCTTCTCGTATTCAGACAACACATTAACTTAACCTTTATTATGGCTTACATAAAAATCATTCATAATACTCTACTTTATAACCATTCCTCCTATAAAATATCTTCATAATTTGATGACATCAATATTTCTTTGTGATTCAGTTCTTTCTCTTCACCTCTTTCCACTTTAATTTTATTTTCATTCCTGGGAATCAACCACCATTACAATGACTATTGTAATTCTAACACTTTTAAATAATTTCAACATGGATAATTTTCTGTTACTCTCAATCTTTTCTTTTTGTTTGTATTCTGAGAAAGGACCTCATTATGTAGACCAGGCTAGCTCCCAAATCACAGAGAACTGCCCACCTCTGCTATCTTAGTGCTAGTATTAAAGGAGTATAAAACTATACCTGACTAATATTTTCTTTTACAACCCTACTTCATAAGCTATACATGGTGGGTAACCTGAGCCTATCATTGTAATCATCAGGAGGCAGAGGCAGGAAGTTACTAATTTCAAGACCAACCTGGTCTATATAGCAAGTTCCTAGTTCAAGGTCAGTCACGGATATATAGTAAGACACTGCCTCAAGAGACCTAAATAGCTCGACAGTGGTGTCAAATTGCCTAAAATCCCAGTACTTAGGCAGATATCTAAATTTGAGGCCAGCCTGCTACACAGAGTGACTTCCAGTGCCAGCCTATTTAAATACTTAATTCCTTTCCCCCTTTTTGTCTGCTACTTTTCCCCTAAAACAAATGCCAATATTAGCCACGTATAATACACAAGACATGTTAAGTGTGAGATATGCTAAGTGTGTTAAATTCTTTTATGTATTATTTAAATGAATGACATTTGTATGCATATAAACCTCTCCATAACTTAAATAAGTAGTAATTATCATAGCTAATTTTATAGATGGGGGGGATCAAGCTCAGAGCACCTAAGTAACCCATAGACTCAAGACCAGTATACTGGATTATATTCCTGGGAGTCCTTAGTTGGCTAATTCCTATAATTTGTACTTTTTACCACTCATCAGATGTATGGCTTATTTTTGGAGCTTTCTATAACACATCCAGTCACACAGTTGGGTTATATAACTTAAATTTTACTAGGAGCACTATGTACTTTATGTATAGTTTTTTTTTTTTTTTTTTTTACCCACTAAGTCAAAACAGTAAGTCTTTTATTTATATCTCTGCAGATTTGGCTAAATATAAGGAATGACTTTTTTTTGAAGATAGGTCTCTCTATGTATTCCTGGCTGGCCCAGATCTCACTATGTAGATCGGGTTGGCCACAAATTAAAAGGAATCCATTTGCCTCTGCTTTTTAAGTGCTGAGATTAAAGGCCACCAATCCCAGCTATCTGGCACTTTTTTTCTCATAGAAATTAATACACAAGGCACTCTTATAAAATTACTCTGCTAGAAATCTTAACCAAAATCTGAGATCAAACAACTCCTGATGCTACTAAAATTTTTTCAGTTTTCAGAAGATTTTGTACACTGGGACTCAAACAACAGTAATCTGCTGACATAATGAACCCTGTGAAATTTCCTGATGCAACTGCACATCCTTTTCAGAATTAACATTCCTACCACATTGTATCTTTAATCTACTCATTAAACTGTGATGTTACAGAGCCAGGCCAGACTTGATTGATAAGAACATGCACTCAGCACGGGAAAGGCCCTGAATTCATCTCATACACACCAGACAGGGTAAGTGGGAAGTAAATGGTACAGATCAAAGGACACTTACAAGAAATAATATACCTACATTTTTTTTGAAACTAAGAACAAAAACACTTGTTCCTTTTTGTTATTATTGTTTTGTTTTTCAGTAGCTATGAAAACAATTCTGGAACTCCCTCTGTAGACCAGGCTGGCCTCAAACTCAGAGATCTTCCTGCCTCTGCCTCCTAAGTGCTGTGATTAAAGATGTGTGCCATCATCGCCTTGCTTATTCCATGTATGTATGCATGCATACATGCATTCATTCAGTCATTCATTCATTCATTCATTCATTTATTTGCAAAGAAGGAAATTAGATCAGGATGTCTTACTTTGGTAATAGTAAAACTCACGTTCTAAGCTGAACTGCTCCTCTATAACTCATAGGTTTTAGCCACCAGTAACTCAGAATGTGACTATATTGGAGACAGGGCATTAAAGAATAATTATGTAAAGTGAAATCATATGGATGAGGCTAAACTAGGATGCCTACTATCTTTAAAAGATAAATAGAGTAGGACACTTATTTATCCTGGGTACACAAAGGAAAGACCATTTGAAAAAGTATCAAGAAGCTGCTCTCCTGTCTCAAAGAGGAGAATGGCTTTGGAAAAAAATACATGTTGATGTCACATTGACCTTGAGACTTAGTTTCCAGAAGACTTAGTTTCCAGAACCATGACTAAATAAATTCTATTATACATCCTGCCAGCCAATGTTATTTTGTTATGGTAACCCTAGAAAACTAGCATAACATGCTTTCTAATACAATGACAGAAATGATTCAGAGAAGGGAAATAATTAGTGGCTTCTTCAGATCTGGATAGATCTCCATTAAGAATCAGTGAGTATGCTACAGAGTATGCCAACATGGAAGACAATTACCACTACAATACAGAATCACTCACAAAAATTTACAAAGGAAATCATTAGAAATAAAATGTGAAGGCGGGCCTTGGTGGCGCACACCTTTAATTCCAACATTCAGGAGGCAGAGGCAGGAGGTTATCTGAGAGTTTGAGGCTAGCCTGTTCTACAGAGCAAGTTCCAAACAGGCTCCAAAGCAATACAGAGAAACCCTGTCTCCAAAAAAAGTGGATTGTTTTAAAAACACAAGTCCTCATTTTCAATACTCCATTCTGTTCTCACACATGAAGTACACAGTGATAAAACAGACATAACATAACATGACCACTAAAATGCTTAAGAAAACTCAATTATTAATCATACAGAACAAACCAGGATTTTAAAAATTAGCACATACAGAATAAATCTAAATGTAAGAACTCATAGAAAATATAAGGCATTAATATATAAAGCTACAAAGGCCATCCTTCTATTTGAATGGTGGTTCCAGCAATTCAACTCACAACCATGACTATGGATGAACATATATTATTCTGCACACATTTCATGGATTACCTTATGGCTTCGGAATCAATATGCACAGGAGCAATTCTTTCCAACAGAAATTTGACCATCTCTAGAAAAGGGTTGGTTGGCTGCTTAGGATTTGCAAGTTTCCGAGCTATTTCTCTCTATAGAAGAAAAAAAGTCTTACTTTAAGTTTCATCATTATATAGTTTTTCACAATAAGAATATCTATAGGTAGAAAAGCACTGAAAAATTTAAAACCATAAAGAAATGAAAAAAAATTCTTTTAGGCCCTAAAATATACATAGTAAGCAATCACTGTAAAATCTGGACAGTGGAAAGAAAGGATGCAATGTGTTTTTTGTTTGTTTGTTGAAACACGGTTTCTCTGTGTAGTTTTGGAGCCCTTCCTGAATCTTTCTCTATAGACAAGGCTGGCTTCAAACTCAGAGATCCATTTGCTTTTGCCTCCTGGGATCAAATGCTTTTTTGAAAAAAATTTCTAATTTGGTTATGCATAAACTTTTTTATTATTTCATAATTTAATAGAATATTGTGTTTTCTTTCAATTAATTTCCTTTAATAATATTACATTCTTAATTAACAATATTTGCATATGCAAGTATGTATGTCAGTGTGGGTTTGTGCACATGAGTGTAGGATCTTTACAGGTCAGAGGACAGTATCAGAGCTATTTCTCTCCATAAAAGTAAAAGATTACAGGAAGTTGTGGGCTGCTCTAAGTGAACTCTGGGAACTGAACTTTAGTCCTCAGCAAGAACAGTATGAGCTCACCTGCTATTAAGCCAGCCCTAATTTTTTTTTTTAAAAGGGTAACAAGGTGACTCAGAGGATAAAGGGTCTTGCTGCCAAGTATGACCACCTGAGTTTGAATTCCAGGTAGAAGAAAACTGAATCCTTTGACCTACTCATCCCTTTGCCCACAGACACCCACACCCACACACAACTAAAACTTTTGGAGAGGGGGCTATATAGCACATACACAATGGCTACTATGGACCCTCCAGAAGCATCAAGCCCAGGAACTTCAGAGTAGCCTAGGCCAGGGATACTGGGTGTAAAAAACCAAACCACAAAATGAGGAGAGAGGGGCTACACACAAAGTTGTATGAATGGCACTGCTTTTCAATACTGCAAAAACACAAGTAAGAGATAAATAGAAACATGCAGTCTTCCAGAATTTTGATAATGTGAAGATTTACTTACCATTCTGAATTCATGAACTAAAAACAGTAAATGTCTCTAAGTACAAAGATGGCAGTATTCTATCAACTATCTCTAGGTCTTCCAGGTGATTTAACTGTGTTAATGCATATCAACCACGTGCTAATTCAGACCATTCACAGACAAGTCATCTCCCATTTTAAATTAAATTTCATTTTATTTATTATTACTAGTGTGAGTGTTTTATGCAGATGCATGCATTCTATAACTTGCATGTATATGACAGGGGACAGACAAACTTCAGCAGTCAGTTCTTCCCTCTCATTATAGTTTAGAATTGAATTCAGGTGGGAGCTTGCCACTGAGGAACAGCACTGGACCTAGTCATCTTTTATTTTTAAAAAGAAGTGTTCAAGTGTTCATTCACCATTACTAGAAATGTAAAACCATTCCTGACACAATGATCTAGTTTCAAAATATCCTTTAAGACCCATATCAGGAATCACTTATGTAAGTCATTCTCTGACCTGTTTCTACCCCTCTGGGGTGAGTGATACCCTTCAATATGTAATTCTACTAGAACACTTACCACGTTGTGTTCACTATCAAAATAGTGACCTATTTCTTTCACCTAATCTACAAGTTGGGTAAGAAGAGATCATATAATACAAGTATAAACTTGATCAAGGGAAAAATAAATTTAGACTTCTGAAGATACAGTGTGTATTTTAATAATTCCATAAGTATCTGTTGTTTCATTTTTTTTAATTGTTGAGAAAGGGTTTTAAGAAACTAGCCTCCAATTCTCAATCCTTCCTCACCTCCCAAGTGCTAGGGTCACAAACATGAGCTGTCACTCACCTTTATTTTTTATTCTGTAAGACACACTAATGCTGGCCTCTAATAACTATTTCCTCTTGTCTCTACTGTGCTACATGGTACAATGGCCACCCTGCTAAATCCTGCAGCTCACAGGGTCTTGTGTTTCTACTTTACATATAATTACAAGGGTGATTTAAGTAATATATACAAGTTACACAGGACTAGCTAATAGAAAAGTGAGAAAAGCAGGAACCATTATCAGGCTCTCAAAATTACAAATATCTATTTATTTTGTGTATATGTACATAGGAATATACCATGGAAAGCTTGTGGAAGTCGGCCCATTAATATCTATTTTTGAAACATATTAAATATTTCTGGCTTAACAACCCAGGGATGCATGCTATTGCTCTTGTTTTCAAATACAAGTTATATCCCTATTTCTTCTCAAATCAAAGGTACCCCTTGATTTCAGGTACGCGCGCGCGTGTGTGTAGGGATATTTAGTTTGTTTTGTATTATGTGTTTGTTGTGCATGTGCACGCCTATGACTAGAGATCTGCCTTTGCCTCTGCAGTGTTGAGATGAGGAGCCTGCACCATAGTTTACATGGGTTCTGGGCATTTGAATTCAGATCTTCATGCTCTGTATATTAATACCAAAGGCACCTCATGATCATGAGCCCCTGCAATGGTTCCTGCAAAGATGACACTATCATGCTGATGAGATATAGGCTCTACTTGGAACTTAGTCACTATACCCTGCTATGAAATGAAGCATGAAAAATGTCCTTTAACATTTCATTGTCCTTACAGGCAAAACTTTAAACCACATACTCTCACGGGTATTTAAGTCATTTTATTTCATCAATCCAATTATATAAGTAGATGCTGCAATCCTTTCCATTTTCTTGGCTTGCATTGTTGTTTCCCAATATTTTCTTTCCCTTTTCTTTCCTTTACCTTACAATTTCACTTCTCTCCCCTTACCTTCAATTCTTTTCCCTTGCCTTGCTTTTTTGTTTCCTTTCCCATCTCTTCCTTTCCTGTCATTATTTTACCTTTACCTTACCTTTCCCTTGCATTCCCCCGGTTCCTTTCCCTTGCCTTGCCTTTTTTCCCTACTTTTCCCTTCACAATATACAGTACTATTAATTCTGAGTACCAAAGCAGTTCATCTTTAAATCTTTAAAGCAACCAATTATTCAGGTAAGTGTAAAGGTGAAAATACCAGGACACTTGGCCCATAGATGCACCTGGACAAAGAAGAGTTCTGCTTCTCTAAGTGGGCCTTGCAGCACATCATCTTACACACTCATCTCTTTAGATTCCCCAGTCAGTAAAATCTGTTTTATACTCATAGACCACTGTGTAAGAACATCTATTATAATCTTTAATACCCCATTACATACTTCAAAAATTATCAACTCTAGTCCCTTTCAGAACAAAAGTAAAAATAAATAACCAAAATGCTAATCTTTTATTCATGTTTTAGCCTAACTTTAGCATAATGTATATCTTATGCATAATAGCATTAAATGCTGAACACATGAACAAATAAAGTTTTCTCCCCTAAGTTTCTAGAATACTGATAAGGAGTGCAAGAAGACAGAGGCCTACAAAGAAATGTATTTCTTCAACAAATGAATCCTGTATGGCAACAGGACTATAATTAAATTATTGACAGACTTTGTTTCTCTGCTCAAATACAAAAGAAGAATACACTTTGAAACATTCTAAATCATTCTTTTCCATTTCTTAAGTGAAAGTATTTTATCTAGGTCATTTCTTAGGACCAGTCTCTCTGACTCAGGTCTAATGCCTCCTCCCTGCCACTTTCCCCACCCTGGAATATGGCTGGAGAGTGTTAAGAAAGAAGAATTTAGTTGTATTTGGATATATTACTAGGCAATTTAGCATCTACCATACAGTTAAAAGTCACAGAAATATATGTAATAAGATACAAATTTCTCCAAGTTATTAGAAAAAATTATAAAAGCATAATTCACTAACCACACAAATGTCAGCTTGTTTGCATGAACAGGTTGGACTGATTAATAATTCTAACTGAGACCGCAGTTTCTCATCATCACCAAGAACCTGGTTAAATTTCTTTACAAAATCTTGTGCTTTCCCAGGGTCAGGCAAATTCTCTATAAAATGAAGAGAATAAATATTAGAAAAGAAAGATAACTACACCAAAAGTATCTTTAAAACACTGATGAGAGCCCGGAGAGATGATTTAGCCGTCAAGAGTGTTTACTGTGAGGGTCAGGATGGGGGGTTGTTGGAGAGATGGCTGGAGAGCAGCTAAGAGCACTGGTTGTTCTTCCAGAGGATTCAGTTCCCAGTGCCCATATCATATCTCACAACTGTGTGTAAATTCAGTTGCAGGGGATCTGACACCCTCAAACAGGCATATATGAGAGCAAAACACTATACATATAAAAAATATATATATAAATTATTTTTAACAAAAAGTGTTTACTGTTCCTGCAAAGGACCCTGTAACCACATCAGGTGGTTCACAATTGCCTGGAACACCAGCTCCAGGTGATCTGACGACTCTGCACTCCCCGGGTGCATATCCTCACACAAAGACATACACATAATTAAAAATAAACACGAAATATTACAAAATAAATATGGGTGAACCATTAAAAGAAAGCAAAATTAGGGATTATCTTAACATTTATTCATAGTATCATTGTTTAAATTAATAACATGTTTTAAGTGGATTGGAAAGATGGCTCAATAGGTAATAGTACTTGTTGTTCTTGGAAAGAATCCAGGTTAAATTCCTAGCATCTCATGTTGGCTCACAAGCATCTATAAGTAACTCCAGTTCCAGAGAACTGAACAAGCACATCCATGATGCATATATATATATATATATATATATATATATGCAAGCAAAACAGTCATACAAATAATGTAAATATGAAAAAAGCCTGTTTGGTATTTACTACATGCTCATTGGGTAAATAAACATACTTACTTGCTATGGTCATCAGTTTCCCAAACATGGCAGAACAGTTAGCCTCTGACTGAAATTTAAGACAAAAACAAAAGAACAACTAGTCATTTGTATTCATCAGAGTCTATGATGAATTTATGGCTAACCTCCCTCTTTGTTTTGTGTGTGTGTGAGAGAGAGAGAGAGAGAGAGAGAGAGAGAGAGAGAGAGAGAGACTGCTACTAGCAAGGAACAGTAGAAAAGCAACAAATTAAGAGAAAAAAAGAAGGAAAAGAGATGTGAACAGGAAAACATTAAAAGCCTGAATAACAAGGTATGGTAGAATGTGACGGACTATATTGCTTGAGCCCAGGAATCCAGCCTTGGTAACATGTTCAGCCGACTAACACTCTTCCTGCCACACCTTCCTGGTTAGGTGGACTGTGCCCTACAACTGTGAGCCAAAACAAACCCTTCCTTCAGGACGTTCCTTTTGATCTTGTTGGATGTTCTGTCACCACAGTAAGAAAAGTAACTGATATATGACTAAAATCTCAGGAAGCAAATGCTGAGAAAAGGAAGGCTGTCGGGAACTTGAGGCTAAACCAGGCAACACAGTGATTTCTAGACCAACTTGAGCTAAAAAACTGAAGAAGGAGAAAGAAACAAACTAAAAAGGAAGTTTACCTCTGAAAACTGCTTAGCTGACATTTGTAAATTAATATACTTTGAGATTCTTTCTTTATATTGTACTACAGAAAAAAAAAAAACACTGATTTTCATTGTGAATTAAAACAAAAATCATAAACCTACTGTAGGCTGCTTGTGTAAATCCAATAGTTCACGCACATGACTCCGAAGCATGTTCTGACACTTCCACATTTCATTGAGAGCTCTGTACATAGTTATAAACATGAAAAAATATATTTAACAACACTGCAAACTGTTCAACTTTATGAGTTAAGTATGCTACTCCTATATTCCTACATAAAAATTTTAAGCAACAATTAATTAGAATTTAAGGAGGTTTAGTACTACACAGGCACTTTACCACTGAGAGGGAATGTCTGGGTTCAAAGGATCTATCTGACCCTGCCAGTGAAGTCATACATTCAAAGAAGCTTTAGTTCTAAGCAGAGGGAGCTAGAGAGTTCTGGTCTAATCAAAGAAACAGAAATGTGAAGGTATTAAAGTCCAGTGTACAGAGGATAATTGGAGGGCATATGGAAATTGGAATACACCACCAATGAATAAACAATAAAGGAAAACATACCTATGAGTGATGAAGACTGCTTAAAACAATCAGCTGATGCTTGCTAAGGACTAGCTTTCACAGTACCAGAAAGTGCTACATGAGCTTCCAAGGGAAGGAAGCAAACCTATAGTTCTATGTAGCTGTGATACCTATGAACTACAACTACCATGGCACAATAGCCCCAAGGTGTAATAGTTGCACTCATATCTCTTTAGTAACTAACAACTCTCCTATCACTATCCTGCAAAAGGAGAATCATGCCTGGTACTAGAAACCCAGCCAGGTGATGAAATGAACACACTACCTATATTCGTATAATTCCTAACTGTAATCTTAAGTATTTCTCCCATAGATAAATGTAACTCTCATCCCTCATCAAAGAAACCTCTCTTTGCAACAGATGGAGACCATTAAGAAAATAACAACCAATCAAAATGCAAAGAACAAGGCGCTCTGTTGTTACCAGCCCTAATTTTCACATCTACAACACAACTGTGGTAATAGGACATAGAGAACATCACAGACAAGGGAGTGGAAATATTTTAGGAGCTAGAGGACCAGGAACGAACCTTAGAATGGACAAAAAAGCTTTACCAACAGTTATCTCAATAGGCCTGCCTAAAAAACACCTACAAGGATATCACCTATAGACATGTTAACATGAAAGAGAGAAATCTCATGGGGCCTACCCTTGACAAAGAACGATAAGCAACTAAGGAAATGCTGAGAGGAGAGAAATAGTCTTCCCTAGGGACAAGCCTGTCCAAGTGGTCAATCATATACATATATCATACATATACACACACATATATACATACATACATAAATCATATACATATAAATAATGCTCAACAGACTAATCAGGTTATCTATACATACATACATGCGCACATGAGTACGTGTGAGCTTAACACCCCCCCAATAGCAAGTAAAAAAGAGAGGCCATGAATTCAAAAGGAGATAAGGAGGGTGGGATACATAAGTGGTTGGAGGGAGGAAAGGGAAGGAGGAAAACATATAATTAAAAAAAAAAAAAAAAAAAAAAAGCTAGAC
Organism: Phodopus roborovskii; assembly: GCF_943737965.1. Taxonomy (NCBI): domain Eukaryota; kingdom Metazoa; phylum Chordata; class Mammalia; order Rodentia; family Cricetidae; genus Phodopus; species Phodopus roborovskii. Next base: position 35,570,630 of record NW_026126525.1, on the reverse strand, counting down.
TAGGGGAATGCTCAGAGGAAAATATTTGCTATACACAAATGAAGATCTGCCTTCATATCCCAGTATACATGGAAAGCATTAATCCATGCTAATAATAGCAATATTTCTATGATGACACAGGAGGCACAGACATAAGCTTGAGGGTTAGCTAGACTGGCATTTACAAGTGAACAAAAGATCCTATATCAAATAAGGTGGAAGGCAGGGACTAACAACTGACAGTGTGCGCTGATGCCAACATACATGCTGCTGCACACAAGCATTTGAACACATGGACACGGACACATACACTCACACAAAGACTGAAAAATGAAGAATTCAAGTGTCTCCAGGCATGGAGGAGCATGCCTGTAACCCTAGTACTTCATAGCCAAAGCAGGAAGATCAATGTTAGTCTGTTCGAGCCTGAGCTACAAGAGACCCTATCAAGGCAAACAAGAAAAAAAGAGATTACCTACCTCACACAAAACCCCCCAGTGTATTCCAGTTGTCAAGAGCACATTTAAGAATTACTGTGTGACTCAGTACTCATAACTAGCTATTTAGAAATAAAAATAAATGGAGGACTGATGGGCAGTGGAGCACTTGTTTAGCACACAAACAAGCTCTGGGTCTCATCCCGAGCACTATATAAACTGTGTATTCAAAGAGTCTGCTATAATGTCAGCATTGCAATTAGGAATTAAAGGGTGTCCTCAGCTACCTATCAAATTAAAGCCTAGCCTGGGCTACAAAAGAACCTGATGAAAGGGACAGGGGTGGGGAGAGAAGAAATATAAATGGTATCAATGAGTAGCAGGATTTAGCCCCTTGAAAGGAGCCTTAGTTTCCATCATTAAGCGTTCAAAGGATGAATAACACCTGTTGAAATGTCTCAAGGCCACAGCATTAAGCTCATGGAGTCTACTGAATACGCACAATTTCAATCCAACAAGAAAACAGTAGAACCCAAACTAAAGACAAAGTTTACAAAATAACTAGATCTCTGGCAAGATAAGACCACATGGAAACACTTATATTAATATAAATGGGTTAATATTTAAGACAGAGCTAGTTAAGAAACGCTAGTAACAGGTCAACAGCTTTACATCTAATATAATGTCTCTGTGTGTTATTTGGGGGCTGACGTGGCTGTGGGACCAGGCTGGAGGGAAAACTGCTCATAGCAACTAGATTTTTATGCCAACTGATCTAAAAGAAAAAAGAAAAAAAAGAAAAACTATATAATAGTAGATAGTAGAAAATGTATCCCTGAGGAATATATGAAAAACAGGAAATTTAAACACAGTAGATTATTGTATAATAGTAAATTTTTTTCACAGATTAATTTTATTTATGTTCCTATATTCTATGTATGCCCTCAAAGGGCAGGAATTACATGCAGTTGTGGATTGCCAGATATGGGTGCTGAGAACTATTCAGACTTCTAGAAGAGCAACAACTGTTCTTAACCACACTTCAGCTCCAAATTTTAAAATTCTAGTCATTTAAAAGTTATGTAAGAGAATATCCTTATTCACAAATAACTCTGAAATATTTAGTGGTAAAGACCACTACATATCGCTTCAAACATTAAAAAAAATTTATGTTTAGATAGAATGTACAAATGGCAAATGTGCTCTACCATTCCCGCAACTTTCTTGTAAGTTTGAAGTTGTGGTGTTTTATGCATTTTGTTTGTGTGTGTGTGTGTGTGTGTGTGTGTGTCTAATGATTTATCCAAGGCTTTATGCATGCCAGCATGTCAGGCAATGAGTTATACTCCTACTCTACTTGTGGGTTTGTTTTCTTTTAGCTTTTTGAGAAAGGGTCTCTCTAACAACTGTGGCTGTTTTGGAACTTTGTCTATAGACCAGGCTAGTCTTGAACTCAGAGATCCACCTGCCTCTGCCTCCTAAGTGCTGGCACTAAAGGTTTGCTTCTCACCCTGGTCCACTTGTATGTCTGTCTCTTTTCAGTCAAGATCTCAAATATCTTGGTTAACATTAAACTCACTATGTAGCCAAGGCTGGTAGTTTAAATACCCATACATATCAATCTGGATACGACTGATTAAATACTTGAAACCATGTTACTGACATTATTACCAAAAGTGTGAATGAACACTAGAACACACACAAAGACACAGATCCTCATATTTAAAAACAAACAAAAAAACCCCACCTAGGAAATGTATGAGTAACTTACTTCACAGCATTTGGATCCAGACTAGCATATAAATAATATAAGCATTTCATTCTCTCTTCAGTTTCCAGGTTATGAGGAACAAGATACTGAGCAAAGATTTTCTCTACCAACAGTCTATGGAAAACAAACACACAAAAACAATTATGCTATTTAAGAAGTGATAAGTCAATTTAACCGTTTTGTATAAAGGTACTACACGGATGGTGAGAGTTATGTACACAAATAACAAAAAGCTTCAATACAGTCACTCCTCTTGGGACAGACACAGTAGTTATTTTACATCTAGTTGTACTTGGGTCTAATTTCATAATCTGTCACAAAACATTTGTTCTGCAATATTTGAATGTTACTCCAAGGGGACAGGGTCTCACACTGTAGCATAGGCTCGCCTTGAACTAATGGAGATCCTCCTACCTCAGTCCTTCCTAGTGCTGGGATTTTGGATATGAGCTCTGCTCCTGCTTATTCTCTGTCAGTTTTGGGGGAGGGAGAGATTGGTGTTTTGGCTTTCTTTCTTAAATAGAACAAGTCTCGTGTATCCCAGGCTGACCTCAAACTTGCTATGTATAGGTCAAGCTTGCACTGAACCTCTGCCTAAGCCTCCAAAGTGCTGGGATTACAAGTGTGCAGAACACCAGCCATTTTCTTAAATGTCTCTCCCCCCCCCCCACTCCCCAGGGCGGAAGTGACCTGTGGAACTAGGTCTGAGGAGGAGCCCGGGAATGAGAGCATCATGTGGAATTTGCTGGTGTTCATCTGTCTAGGTTGTAAGTTATTTCTCCCTGAATAAACACCTATTCGGCCTATTTGTTTATCCTGATCTTTATTAAACCACAATAGTTCATTTACCAATGATGATATATATATATATATATATATCGTCAATCACTCTAATTCAACAAAACACTGTAAAATATTTATAAAAACCCAAGTATTAGCATTTAAAAATAGAGAAAAATGTATCTACTGGTTGTAGCAGTATTAGCAAAAAGAAAACCAATGAGAGGGGTTTACAAAACTGGGCCTGGGTGTTCTTACACTTACTTAGTATCTACTCCCACATGACAACCCCATAAGGAAGGCACTATTACTCCTCCTTATTTTATATACCTGAAGTAGATATAAATGAAAACTACAAGCAGAAGCCAGATTTCTGTCTCCATCCATCCTGACTCACTCCTAAGTCCACACGTATTTTACTGCTTTATGCTACTTACAATCTTGGGAAGAATCTGCACAAATATACAGAAAATTATTTTTGTATTTAGAAATGAATTAGGTAAAAATTAAATAGAGTATTTACAAATGAAAAGCAGTTTTGTCAAACTATCAGACTCACTTGTCATCGATGCTATTCTGATAGTAGATGTGCAGAAGCTTGTCCTTTATCCAGCTGACTTTCTCTGCAGCTTCCTTTCCTGCTTCACCATGAAGACAGTATTTCTTATAAAGCTGAGCCAGACCCATCATAGCTTCTTTTCTCACTCGCCACTAGAAAAATAGCACTTATGAGATGAGCAAACTAGATTCAAATATGCAAATCAGCAATGGCTGCACTAGGCTATGCAGTAGTTACTGTGTGCATCCAAGCAGCACAGTGGATCTTCTCACCGGCAGCTATGCCAAACTGCTTTACTATTTTACAAATTCTCCTGATAAGATACCAGCTACTGCATAATTTTCCAGGGCAGTACTGATATATAACCTAACAAATGTTTAGTTCTCCTCAAACAAAGCAAAGTACAGATTTCATTCAATTCCTTAATTATATATTGATGTGAATAAAAGGAAAAATTAAAATTGTAAATTATATAATTTATTCTGTACACAAAAGGCTATGGTGTTAGTTTTTAATTATATACCCTTGAACTTAACTGTGAATAAAAATAAAGTTCACTATCAAGAATTCTGGAAAAGCAAAGTTGGTGAGAAAGTTCTTGTTTATCTTTGGTGAACTTCCTCACTATGTAGGCTTAAGCAAACATTGGGGCTCAAGAGGTAGTACAGCAAGTAAGGGCACTTGCTGGTAAGCCTGGTGGCCTGATAATCAATCTTGGGACCTACATGGAATCCTAAGACTTCACATGTACACGCACGCATGTACACATGCACATGTACACACACACACACTAATAATAATAATAATAATAATAATAATAATAATAAATTTTTTTAAAAAGTTTGGGGCCTGGGAATGTAGCTCAGTTAGAAGAGTGCCTGCTTTGCATGCATAGAAACCTAGATTTGATTCCTATCATTGCACACATGGAATCCCAACATCAAATGGGTAGAGACAAGAGACCCAGAAATTCTAGGTCATCTTTAGCTGTGAAAGCTAACCTGAGCTATAGAATTAACATATATGAGTGTTTTGTCTGCATGTATGTATGCACATCGGAAAAGGGCAACAGATTCCATAGGACTACAGTTAGGAGCTGCCATGTGGGTTCTGGGAATTGAACTCAACATCTGGAAGATCAACCAATGCTCTTAACTAATGAGCCACCTCTCTAGCCCCAAGACCCTATCTGTAAAAGCAAAGGGAAAAAAGACCAGGCATGGTAATGAAAAACCTCTGCCTACTAAGTGTTAGAACTTAGTAGGCAGAGGCACACTGATGCCTGTAGGTCTAAAGCCAGCCTGATCCAGGGATACAAAAACAATTTCTTTTTTTTTTTTTTTTTTTTTTTTTTTTAAAGTATATTTTAAAGGGGGGTGAGGGAGAGAAAACATTCTAGTTGTGTAACTGGAATTTCTTGTCCCACCTGATACCACAGCTGTTTGCCCCAAATAAACACTCAGATGCTATATTAATTATAAAACTGTTGGCCAATGGCTAAAGCTTCTTATTGGCTAGCTCTTAAACATTAACCCATAACTACGAATCTGTGTATGTCTATATGGCATTATCAGAGAACGCCTAGTGCATCCTATGCTCCAGGCCCCTATATGGCATCTCCCTTTGGTCCTTCTCTTCTCCTAGCCCTGCCTATCTTCCTCCCTCTACTGGCTAATGGCTTGTGTTTTATTCACCACCAATAAGAGAAACATATACACAGAAGGATATTCCCCATCATAGCTGATTTTAAGTCAGTATTTTCTCTTAAATTTCTAACGTAGAACCAAACTCACAAATGAGAGCTGTGAAATCTAAAATTCCTGTTCCCCATCTTCCAAAAGTGAAAAGTGTTAAAATGGATGCAAAACTAACTTAATAAACTAAAATCCTGAACTAAAATTGTATAGTAATGTATGATCAAATCATGTAGCCAGGAAGAGCAATTTGATTTACCTCTTTCTGAAAATGAGATAAACATTAATAAAAGGAGTATTTTTCTTAAAGGAAGAAATATCACACTAACCATCAATGGCCTTGACAGGTAATGGCAAGTTAAGAGGAGATTCAGTAAATGTGAACTCACTACATGAGAATTTAAATTAAGATAAAAAAAAAATAAAAGCCAACCATCAGAAGTTTTAATTATTGACACCATTAAACAAGTTAGTGTCCTTTTCTTTTGCAACATCTGCCACATGGTTATTTTAAAAATAAGAAGATAAAGATCACCTCTGGTAGCATGTAAAAATATACTTGTATACCCTAAAACCAGACCTAAACTATTCATATTTAGAAAATAGTTTTACAATGTCAAACAAATCAACACACTATATAGGAATTTCTCCTAAAAACAAGGATGGCTCTTTTTCTTTTTGGAGACAGGGTCTCTGAGTTGTCCTGGCTGTCATAGAACTCACTCCGTAGACCAGGCTGGCCTTGAACTCACAGATACCTTTGCTTGTTCCAGCCTCTCAATTAAAGGAATGTACCACCACACCTAGCTAAGTCCGACTCTTTCTTAAGGCTGACTCATCTCTTCTTAGTAACTACTGTAGTTTAAAACATTCCTTTTCCTTATGAGCCCATGTTTCTAACTGCATCCAATGACAGAAACAGCAAAATAAAGTAAGTAACTTAGCCTAGTAGGCATTATGAAAACTACATTTTAGGAATTTTGATACTCTTTTAACTGAATGAATGACAGATCAAACTAAGTTATGCAAAAATATAAATAAGAAGTACATACACACACATGACTTTTGCAAACTAAAATGTGCAGAAAATCAAATTAGTTCATTTTCCTAGTTTTCCTTTATATGAGAATGCTATAAGAAAAATCTATTCCCTTGGGGCTGGAGAGATGGCTCAGTGGTTTCTTCCAGAGGACCTAGGTACAATTCTCAGAATCTACATGATGTTCACAAATGTCTGTAACTCCAGTACCAGGGGATTCAACACCCTCAGATAGACATACATGCACAAAACACCATTGCACATAAAATAAAAAATAAGTTATTAAAAAAAAGAAACGAAAACTCCATTCACATAATATGAAAAGATACAGAATCAAACATACTCATTCATAAAGATAAGCAAAGGTTACGCATGGGAAAGCAGGCAGATCTCTGTGAGTCTGCAGCCAGCATATTCTACACAGTAAGTTCCAGGCGAGCTACAGTAAGACCCTGCCTCCAAAATTAGTGTGCACGAAACATTAAAACTAATAGTTCACTGGGCAGTGGTTGAGCATGGCTTTAGTCCCAGCACTCATGAGGCAGAGGCAGGTAGATCTATCTCTATGACTTTCAGGCCAGCCTAGTCTACAAAGGTACACAGAAAGACCCTGCCTCAAGGACCAAAAAAAAAAAAAACCAAACAAACAAACAAAAAAACCAAAGCTAATAGTTCTGTACTTAGTGTTATTCTGAACACAGAAAAGCTGCAACTGGTATTATAATGCAAGACACAAATAGCAAACAATTTGAACACAGTAAATCAGAGAAAAGCAACACTCCCTGATCTTACCCTTTTATCCAGTGTCCTCTCCCTGACGAAGCCAAGTAACTGATCATTTACTAAAGTAAGGTCTCTTTTAGCAGCTGTTATTATAGTAACAATGACATCATGACGAATAGCTTCTTCTGGATCATGTGATCTAACTTTCAAATATTCTAAGATTAAAAAGGAACAGTTAAGCTAAATGTTAGTTTCGTAAATTATCATGATTCAGAATAAGACAAAAGCTTTAAGCGCTGTCTGCATTAATGATTACAAAATACAAGATGACTATTACCTGTTAGACATAATTAAGTAGCCTTCCCTATTCATAAAACTATGCTTATTACTTCAGGCCACATCATAATTATTCTGGTGGAAAGTCAAATGACAGTATAGTACCAATTTTACATTTTGAAACTTCATCTATAAATTAAGACTTAAAAAAGCAGTACAGGGCCTGGAGAGATGGCTTAGTGGTTAAAAGCACTGGCTGTTCTTCCAGAAGACCTGGGTTCAATTCCCAGCACCCACATGGCAGTAAGCAACTGTCTGTAACTCCAGTTTCAGGGGACCTGACACTCACACAGACAGATATGCAGGTAAAACAATAATGATCATAAAATGAAAATTTTTTAAAAAGCAGTACAAATGTGCATGAGACAAGTGATATATATAACATATACATATATTTATACAGTTATATAAATATGAAACGGAATGACCTTTAAATTTCTAAATAAATTATAATACAAATGAAAACAAGTTATTTCTTTGCTTTTATCAGCAACATGCTGATAAAAACTTTATTTGCTATTGCCCAATAGGTAGGTTTAACTACTTTAAACTGAATAATGAAAAGTTACAATCTAAACTAGAAAATAGTCCCCTCTTTTGCACACATTAGGTATGCTAATTAGTATATTTAATAACATAGGTCTTTTATATATAATACAAATGTCATAAATCTTATATTATCTCAACTTATGATTTCTAAAATACTTCCAAATGGCCGATACATACATATATATATATATATATATATATTTTTTTTTTTTTTTTTTTACAAAATATTATCTTATAAACCAGAAATAATTTCCTAGTCTACAAAGTAGACATAGACATCCTAGAATCAAATCCTTTTTGGAAACTAGAGTTAGATACTGACCCCCATTTGAAATGTTTTGTGATTAATTAATGTGTAATAAACCAGGGAGCTTACCTGTGAGATCCTTTGCTAAATCTGGGTGGTTCATCAAACAGTGACTGGCAAATTTCACACTTTCTAATCTCACAGGAACATGAATGTCATTAAAACTAAGTAGAAAAAGATTGAAAAGCATCAATAAGGCAAATTAATTATTTATAAGAGTATAACATAAAAGTGTTTATAAACAATGGTTACTGAGTAGAAACTATTAATGTACTGATAGCTAATGTGTTCTAAGGAAAATAAAATAACTGATTATAATGGAAAGAACTGTTCATAATGGCTCACATCTTTAATCCCAGGAGGCAGAGGAAGGTACAGCTATCTATGAGTTCAAGGACAGTACATGGTCTCCAGGTGGAGCTTAAGTCAATCAGAGCTACATAATGTACAGAGACAAAGACAGAGATAGAAAAATATACATAATTCTATGAAAACACTTTGGAAACAGTATGTGCTTACCACATTAAAACAAAAACTATTATAAATATGTTATCCAATTCAGACAGATTTTTCAGACCTACTAATACTAAAAGCTTGAAATGTTGCTACATACTCAGAACACAGCCACACATTACACACACTCATGCTTACTTTGTTCCACAATTTATTCAAAAGGGCATTACTACACAGATGTCAACAATATCAATTAATGTTTGGTATATATATAATGTTTAATCATGTGGTCTCTGAGAGCACACACAATTCAAAAGTCATGCTTTCTTACCGCCCAAGAAAACACTGCCAAAGAGGCCGATTCTGTGTTGCTAAGTCTGAATCTTTAGAGCCAAACAATTTTGCTAGAAGTCGAACCACAGCTAATCGTTCTTCACCATCATTGCTCTACAAAGAGAAGACACAATGAAGGAAGCCTGCACTTTACTTCCCAAGTAGAAACAATTTTATGTCAACTATTATGATGAATAATGTGAACTATTACATGTTTTTGTTTACTATGAGAAATTTTGTCTGATTCCATGTTAGATTGCATGGCTCCCTGATGACCTTACATCTTCCCGATTGCTAATTTATGCCTACTTTACATCTTATCTGCAAGTCATACACTGATTATAAAGACTTTACACAAATATAAGCATTTTATTATATCTTCATATTGTCTACAACTTCAAAAAAATTCCAAATGACAAAGTGACAAATAATTCCTGCCCTAGTAAACTTCCTTCATAAAGATTCCATGCTATGAATACAGCCCATGCTATGAATACAGAACACTTAAGGTCTGGGTCTACAGTTTTAACAATGATTTTCCACTGACCAGAAAACATGATAAAGAACAACACTTCTAAGGAAAATGAAAATTCAAAACTAATCACTCTCAGAAAGCTTTTAGGCAGTGGGAATAAAATACGTGCATTTGCTTTAACAAATGTAAAATGATAATTATGTTAAGGCTTTAGCACATTAGTAACAAAATGGATTAAAAAAAAAAAAAAACTTTCTCTCAAGCAAAATAAAACAATGCTGAGAGATAACCAGTGTTTAGTACATCCAAAATTTACTAGTTAACCCCACTAACCGTCTAAGAAAATATTAATGTCTTAAATGTCAAACAGTAGAATATAAAAAGTTTGCATTACTTGTGAGTGGCTACATTTGCAGATCCATAGTCATTTCAACTATGTGAGATTTTACATCTATAAACTACTTAAACCAAACGGTTAAGTTGATATAAAGTCCTCATTGTAAGATTTCATATGTTCCTCAAGTGAATTCGGAATGGCCTTCAGGAGTAAAATGGCTTGTTGTTGCTTATATACAGGTGTGCTGATCCAAGTCACAGTGAATTATTATCTTATGAAGATGTATGTTGAACTGATAATAACCATTTTAAAGAATGAATGGCACAAAGATTAAAAATTTCTACATTAATGGTTTATCAATTATTTTTCTAATATTACATTTACTTATTTAGTGCATATATGTGTATATGTGTGTATGGTTGTATGTGTACCCTAATATACTGATGAGGCATAAAAATGACTAAACCCATTATTTATAAAGGAAATTAATTTAGTATCTAAATATAAATATTAAAGTCAAAATACTGAGTATCGTAAATTTCAAAGACAACAATACTTTATCTGTGTCACTATGTCTATCAGATAACAACCAGGCATGTTATGATGTCATATAGCTAAAATAAACTAAACTCGTATTTCATTCCTTTAGAAATAATGAAAATTTTTCAAAATACACCTTTTTTTCCCCCTGTAAAGCCTTAAGGGTACCTTTAGTTTGAATTCAAGCTGTGGCATGACAGATAACAACAAATGAGGATCTATAGCGAAAAGTTCCTGAATGAGATCAAATACATGTTCGGACAGATCACTGACGGACGATCTTCCCAGCACCAGGACTTGATTGAAAAACTAGAGGAGATATTACAATAAAAGATGTGTTATTTTACTTAAAAAAACAAACAAACAAAAAAAAACTAAACAATATTCTATAAATATACATGCAAAGAAAACAATGACTGAGCATTACACATACAACTGAAAGAAATGACAGAGATTACCTATTAAATTACTAATATCTAAGAGGATAAACATCTAAATAAGAAACAAACTTCCAAATATCAAATCATGAATTAAAACACTGATTATTGGTTGTGTTAAAAATAAGGACATTTCTGAAAACCTTAATTTTCATTATAATAAAACAATTTAAAGGGACACTTATAAAGCAACCACTCAGCATTTAAAAAAATTTAAAGTCTGATTTCTACTTAAAAATTATTCTATTTTTTTTTATGAGTTTAGTGATTTAGTGAAAGTCAAATACATTTTGAATCAGATAAAAATAAAGGTTGAAGACATGAAAGTTAGTTGGTAATTTAAAATTTTGGTTCAGCAATTAAAAGAATGGACTATTCCTGCAGAGGACCCAATTTAGGTCCCAAAAACCTATTAAGTGTGGCTGATAACTGCCTGTAACTCTAGTTCCAAGTGATGTGATATCATTTTCTGGTCTCCAAAAGAAACTACTAAGTGCAAACACCCCCTCCAGCAGAGGTACTTGGATACATAAAAGAATACTGAAGGAGGGGGAAAAAAAAGGATACTTAATATCCAGAGGTAAAAAAAAAAAAAAAAAAAAAAAAAAAAAAAACCCTAATCACTTACACAAACATATGCCTCCTATATACATTTAGGAGAATGTCCTTTTTATAGATTTCGTGGTTATGTGTGGGCTATGGAGGCAAAAAGAGGGCATTGAATCCACTGGATTTGGAGTTATAGGCAGTTGTGAACTACTAGACATGGATATCAGGAAGAGATTTTTGGGTCCTCTGGAAGAGCAGTAAGCACTCTTTACTACTAAGCCACTCTCCAGCTGGGAACTACATTTCAAAATTTTACAAAAACAGTTCTATGCAAATCAGCATTTGATTTGAACACCATAAAGTTATATGTATTTCTTTAGAAAAGCAAGATAAATTATGAGTAAGAATATTTTTCATGTTTATCATGAACCTTTGAAAAGAATAAAAAACAATCTTAAAAGATACACAAATGGAGCTAGAGATGGCTCAGCAGTCAAGAGCACTAACTGGTCTTTTAGGACTCAGATTCTAGGATGGCAGTTCTCAACCATCTGTAATTCAAGTCCCAGGAGATCTGATGCCCTCTTCTGACCCATATGGATATCAGGTATACACATGGTACACAGACATACACATAATCAAAACACCTATACATATAAAACAATGTATGTATACACACAAGTAAGCATGGACGATACTCATAGAAATGCATCTTGAACCTACTTTTAAAAAGTGGCACGAAAGATGCCATTCGACAGAGTTCAAGTGGAGGGCTTTTTTATTAGGGAAAGGGGAGGAGGGAGACAAACCTCCAGGGACAGGAGCAACAAGAAAGAGGAAAGAGGCAGAGAGAGACAGAGAGAGAAAGAGAGACACAGAAACAGAGGGGGGAGGGGGAATGAGAGAGGGACAGGAGAGGGAGAGGAGGATGGAAGGTAAGCAGGGCCCTTTTAAAAGGGAACATAGTGAATGTGCACAGGTGGTGCTTAGTGACTGCAGCTGAGGGTATACCCTCTCAGAACCCCAAGGACAAGCCAGTACAGATGCCTGAGTACTAACACTTACTGATGGGTATGTCAGAACTGAGAACAAAGCATTCAAGGTAACCTACCATAATCTTAATTTAATAACAGACATAGCAATTTTATGCTATTTAAATTAGTAACCCCTCTTCTTTTTTTTATAAGGTAATTTCACAATACTGTTGCATTCTCAAAGATGATTTGTAAAGGAAAACACTGATAAACCTTTAATACAAGGCAATAGGGAAATAACTATGTGTCAATTTATATTTTGCGTTTTTTTAATTTTTATTTCATTTTAGCAAAATTCTCCCTTCACCCCTTCCTCCAACCCCCCTCATTTGTATTTTAAATAGAGATAAAACATGGAGCTAAACAAAGACCAATTGCTGTGCATGAGTAAATTTGTAAAACTACTTAAGGTAATAAATTTTATTTTTTTAAATTTATCAAATTACTATTTTTTGTTTGTTTGTCTTGTTTTGTTTTTCAAGACAGGGTTTCTCTGCGTTGCTTTGAAGCCTGTCCTAGAAATCACTCTGCAGACCAGGGTGGTCTTGAACTCAGAGATCAGCCTGTCTCTGCTTCCTGAGTGCTGAGGCTAAAAGTGTGCACCACCACCACCCGGCTCAAATTTCATCTTTTGAAAAGAGAACAGATTTATGTTCAATTAATTAAAAATTTTCCATTACAGGAATTAATAGATGCACGTGCTTGTATATGTGCTTGGGAGGGAGGTGTATGACAAAGTTTGCTCCCCCGCCCCATAAGGTTTTTCTGTATAGCGCTGGCTGTCCTGGAACTTGCTTTGTAGAACAGGCTGGCCTTGAACTCACAGAAACTCTCCTGCCTCTGCCTCCCAAATACTGGCATTAAAGGCATGAGGCACCACTGTCTAGCTATCAATGAATGTTTTTAAAACACTATTTATAAGGCTGGAGAGCAGTCACCTGCTCACCAACCTGATGAGCTTAGTTTGATTGCCCATAACATGATGAAAGAAGAGAACAGGTTACCCTCACAACACACACTGTCTTTTAAAATATATACTTATAAACATCTACTAAAGAAACAGAGCCAGGCGGTGGTGGTGCATGCCTTTAGTCCCATCACTTGGTAAAACAGAGGCAGGTTGATCTCTGTGAGTCAAGGCCAGCCTGGTCTGCAGAGTGAGTTACAAGATAGGCTCCAAAGCAATGCAGAGAAACTCTGTCTTGAAAAACCAAAAGGGGAAAAAAAAAAAAAAAAAAGGAAGGAAGGAAGGAAGGAAGGAAAAGAGTTTCAGATAAATGACCCAAAAGACACAAAGAGGAAAATATATACAGATAAGGGGAGAGGCAGTCAGATCTTTAAGGCCAGCCTGCTCTACCTAGAAAGTTCTAGGCCAGCCACGGCTACATAATGAGACCCTTCTTTCTAAAGGGAGGGAAAGGATAAAGAGACAAAGTGAAGGTTTCACATATTTGAGAGGGACAGGACAAGTATGAATACAGATGCAGAAGAGGGGATAGAAATGTAGTCTTATTTTAAATTCATATCTATCATGCCAATTTAAAGATATTTTTATGGTCATGTTACATTTCTCCAATTGTGATCATATTTACATGTAAGTTTTCATATTTTATGAATAAAACTTTCTTTTTAAATGAGAAATATATCTGTATATGAATGATTCTAATAAATTCACATAATACCCCAAGAATCATAGAGTTCTGAAATAAATGTATACAGAAATACATACATTGGCAATGCATGCTTCAATAGTCTGGACTGTCCTTTTCAACAGGACTTTTGCAAGGTCGAAGGACTGTTTATTTAAGTTCTGAAAAACAAATCATGCAAAGCTATAAATGAATTGGTGAACTGATGAGATAGCATCATTTGAACAATTAATTATTCAAACCAACCAAAACAGGAAAAAAATTAAGTGAATTTCATTCAAGGTTTTACACAGATGCCAGCCAAATGAACTCAACAAATCAAATACTAAAATACATTAGACAGGCAGTCAAAAGTCCAATCTATATAAAGCTTTACTAAACTAAAAGAGATGTTAAGGCTTTTAAGTTTGTATGTTAATCAACACGAACTTATAAACACATTATCCTAAACACAAGCTCCTTCCCCAAACCCAAATGCTAAATATTTCGTTGTTTAATCAATGTGTTCTTTAAAAGTTCTGGGGAAGTGATTCAGTGGTATAGTAGACCAATCACCTAACATTTATGAGGCCCTAGATTCAAATTCCTAAACTGCAAAAAAGGAAGGGTGGGGAAGGCCCTTGATCAACCATATTTTTATTTGCCTGATCCCTTCCTTTTGAGATAGCATCTCAATATGTTGCACTGGCTGTCCTGGAACTTACTGTACAGATCAAGCTGGCCTCAGAGATCTGTCTGCCTCTGTTTCCCAAGCTAGTGTATTAAAGGTGTGAGCCATCACATTCAGATCTCCTATTTCTGAAATAATGAATACTATTCTTAAGTCCCAATGTACTTTAACAAATTCAAGGATCTAAGAAAGATGGTAGCCATGGCATATATAATTTATTGGGGGAGAAAAAACAAAAACAACTGTTTTAAAGAATACCTGTTAACATCTCTCAACTATGAAATAGATACAATCTTATTATTCATCTTGTACCTCTCAAAAAGGAACTACAAACGTTATTTCTGAGGCCCGTGGTTGAGAGCATTGGCCTCTGTTACAGGGACAGGAGTTTGATTCCCAGCACCCACATAGTGCCTCACAGTTATCTATAACTTCAGGCCCTCTTCAGGCCTCTGTGGGCACTGTACACATATAGTGCACAGGTAAAACACTCATACATGTTTTTTAAAAGCAAATAAAAAAACTTTTAAATATTTCTAACAATAGATCTCTAAACATAATAGATTTAAGACTAATATAATTCATTCTAGGGTCAGAATTGGAATTATATAAAATTACAAATGAGCAAAAGCCAGTAACTGGTTTCTTTAAGTAAACTGATCTGTAATATCTTGATACTATACAGACCTTGTGTGCGGGGATGAGGTTGATAAGAATAGAATCCAGTAATTCTTGAGTAACTCCATCACCTTCCATGATGATAGAACTCATCAAGTCTAACATGTGCATTTGTACCTTCTTATTGTGGCTATTGCTAAAAAGAAGGGAAAATAATTAAGGCATATAGAAAGACAAAGTTCCCTGGGGTATGTTTTCTTTCATATACTTTTTGTTTGTTAGTGACAAGATCTTGCTTCATAAACCAGGTTGAACTCAAGCTATGATTGCATCTCCTAGTACTCCTAAGTGCCACCATTCC